>NC_135668.1:47660839-49012089 GCF_964188315.1 Podarcis muralis
AAATCTCCTGCTCTCTTTTCTCTCCTTACAACTCTGAGAGCAAACTTCTCTCTCTGTTTCTATCTGTGTGTGCTACTCCAGCTAGCTCTCAGCAGTGCCACCTTCCCAAACATTGATGTACATTGCATTTCAAAAGCTTGGAAGAGATCTCCAGCTATCAAAGGATAAAACTCCAGGTCTTTAAGGACCATTATGCCTCAATCGCTAAAATCTTTAGCCGCTCATTCAGGGCACTCCAGATGGCCAAGTTCATGGCAACACAGAGTCAATAGTTTCAGGTGCTAGATGTTTTAATTGGAAAATGCAAATGTTTCCATCTTCGGTGAAGCTCAAAGAATAGAATACATTTTGAGTGGAATTTCCCAAAGGACAGCTGTGTCAGTCTCTTGCAGAATAACCCAAGAATTTACAGCACGGAGACAGAAAGAAAATCATATTTTTTTCCTTGAGGCAGGAGCATACTGGAAGCGAGGAAACCCAGATTCTTCCTTGTTGGCCAAATTCTATTAGTGCTAAAGTCTTGTGCCAGCCAGCTGTTTCTCTTTAAAGGCTATCACCACAACTCAAATCCCCCTTAATCTGGACAGAGATTCAACTAAGTCTTCTTGATGCTCTAAATAGCAGATAACTAATAGTGGAGAAAAGCTGTTTCTTGCCATATGGGAGCATGATAAAACGGAGTTACTGTATAATTCTCCCCATTGTGACTCAATTGTCCTGAATGTAGGCTTCTTCTCCTCTTCCTTTTAATGTGCAGATTTTAATCAAGTCTACTGGTCAGACTTAAGGTCAGGAGAAAATGGGCCCATGTTTTCATTAGTAGGGTTTTATGTACACCAGATTCGTTGTCATTTGCTAGACACACATCAAATCATTGGCAAGGCAGGGTGCCTCCCTGTGGCTCATGAGTGTGGTAGAAATAAATCAATCTGGGCACCAGTCTTGGGTGAAATCAGGCCACAACTCTGTTGACTAAACAGCAGGTAAGAGGGGGTTTGGCATGGCACCAGGGCAAGGAACAATTCCTTAATAGCATTCTGTTCAGGGCTGGGGTGCGTCCAAAACCCCACCATGGGAGTCAACCAGCTTGGAGCCTCAGCATGGTGCAAAACAAGTTTCCACTGGGCAACTGGGGGAAGAGATTCCAGCCAGGAAGAGGTCTTACCTGAGCTCAGGGCATGCCTTGAGTCAAAACTCTCCCAAGGCCACCTATAGTATACCTGAAGGAGCATCTCCACCCCCATCGTTCTTCCTGGACGCTGAGGTCCAGCACCGAGGGCCTTCTGGTGGTTCCCTCCCTGCGAGAAGCAAAGCTACAGGGAACCAGGCAGAGGGCCTTCTCGGTAGTGGCTCCCACCCTCTGGAATGCCCTCCCACCAGATGTCAAAGAGATAAACAACTACCTGACATTTAGAAGACATCAGAAGGCAGCCCTGTTCAGGGAAGTTTTTAAAGTGTGACATTTTAATGTATTTTTTATCTTTGTTGGAAGCTGCCCAGAGTGGCTGGGGAAACAACAAAAAAAACCAAAACATAATGAAGCAAGGCAGGAAAAAACCCAGCCAAGGGTCAACTGGTGTTGGGAGTGGGGGAGAAATTCCTTTCCAGCCCTCTCAACCGGGGACCAAGTAGTCCAGTGAGACTCAAATACTGAGGGTGGGAATGAGATCTCACGAGATCTTGATGACATTGTACTGGAAACTGGCAGTGATGCCAGTACCACCTTGCCGACAGCAGTGGCAGCGGGGTAGAAAGCTAAGGCCACAGAGGAAGCAGGGCAAGATCTGAAGGAAAGGCTTTTGAACATGAGTAAAGCCCTGCTGGATGATGCCACTGGCTCATGTAACTTAGCATCCGGCCAGAAGGCAATCAGAAGCAGCTAGGGATACGGACAGAGAAATTTGGTTCGGTTTGCATTTAAGGCAAACCTGCCAAATTTGCAAACCAAATTTTGGGAGCCGCCCTTCGAAATCTGCAGCGCTCCCAATTTCGCAATGCAGCTCTTCGACAGGCGGAGGAACACTGGCCAAAAAAATGCAATTTGGAGAGGAAAGCAGACAAGAAAGAAAGAAAGAAAGAAAGAAAGAAAGAAAGAAAGAAAGAAAGAAAGAAAGAAAGAAAGAAAGAAAAGGATTAGAGGATCATGTGGGTCAAAATGCACACCTAGTGAAAACAACACACAAACATTTATTTATTTCATTGACAGAGATGATTTTGGATGCCTTGCAGAATGCCCCAGTTCCTGCCGAGTTCAGCAAAAGCTTGGGTGTTCCTGCATGCAGCATTACCCCTTGCCCTCCCCAGCTCTGGGGTAGAAAAAGATGAGCACCAACGCCATGCAGAATGCCATGGCTATCACTGAGTTTGGGGGGGCATTCTTATGGAAGCAGAAGTGGGGTGCAGAGGGTGGCACATTCCTGTTTTGCTAGGCTACCCACAATGGCTTTGCTGTGCCTCCAATGATGTTGCCTTCCTTGGTTGCTTTTGCTTGGCTAAAACATGGAATGCCAACATGGCTCCACCCATTTGTGTCTTTGGCCCTGCCTGCCAGAAGCATGCAGCCCCTGGAAAGTTCCCCTCAATGGAAGGTGGCTTTCCACAGAATAAAAGGTTTCCAACCGCAGGCAAGTTTCCCAGAACTCTGCGATTCCTTAATCATCACATCTTGCGCTGCAAAAGTGTGCTGATCTCGTGAGGTGGGTGCCCAAGCTTACTTGTCTAGAACAAAACCGCCGTTGTTGTGATCAATTGTTGGAAGGGGGTGGAAAGGGGAGAAGTGAATTTGAATAATGTTAATGTACTTTACAGGTAATTTATTTCGTTTCGCCCCAGAGATTGCAGATGGCCAACAGTGGTAATGAATATATAATATCTTCATTGCTGGCTGTAAAAGCTTTATAGGTTATTGGGAATATGGGTCATAGAATCTTTTTCGAAAAATCTTGGTCATAGTAGTTTGGAGTCATTATAATTAAGATTAAGTTATGCTGTATTAGTTTTTTTAATTTTAAGTGATTTTTTTCTTTTAAAAAATGGTTAGAACTTAAAAAGGTAAAGGTAAAGGGACCCCGACCATTAGGTCCAGTCGCGGACGACTCTGGGGTTGTGGCACTCATCTCGCTTTACTGGCCGAGGGAGCCGGCGTACAGCTTCCAGGTCATGTGGTCAGCATGACTATGCCGCTTCTGGCGAACCAGAGCAGCGCACGGAAATGCCGTTTACCTTCCCGCTGGAACGGTACCTATTTATCTACTTGTGGGGCATAGGAATTTGTTAATCCCCCCCAAAAAAATATAGTGTGGGCCCCCACAAGGTCTGAGGGACAGTGGACCAGCCCCCTGCTGAAAAAGTCTTATGCCTAGCCATGAATGTTCTGTTTAACCACCGATCTGCATGCCTGGGAGGCTGAAATGTGTCTGGGCATTGTAGGGAATCCCAGGAGGAAGTTTTTGGAAATGATTGCGCTGGGGTTCTGAGTAACATGCCCACAAATGGGAACCCAGGTGCTGAGTGAAAAAGAGACTGCTAAGAGGATCAATCCTTTTGGACAAGCCTAGTCTGGCAAATTGCATTTTGCTGTGTGGATTGTCATTGACGGGTTTGAATGGCTGTCCTTTGAGGAGCTAAAGAAATGGCTAGAGATATCTTCTGGAAGCAGGACATCTCTCTCCCCCCCCCCCAGTACATCTCCCCCAACCCTACAGGGAGTGATGCCATCAAGCTGTTCCCTCTCCCATACCTAAGGACAAAGCAAAATTGCGATGCAAAATTCTGTACTCCAAATAATGCATTCAAAGAAAGATACAATACTGATTTGCAAGTTAGTGATATTTGCTCTTATATGATTGAAATTGAATTTTTGTATTCCCCCTCCTAATAATAACCTCAATAAACCCCTTCCCCAAGCCCCCTAACTCATTAATCTGCGATTGCTTCCCACATACCTCTGTCCTGATATGGTTAGCCTCTATTCATAAAGTTTTAATGGGTTCTATAGTCAATTTAATATTGTGTGCATTTCCTAATTAGTGGAATGTACAACTGAAGATTACTCCTCAAATTTAATGCTGCTGGCACCTATGGAACTAATTTATATCAATTTTCTCCCCCACCCCTGTAACATTCTACAGTCCATCACTGATTTAATATTCCTTTTAATATGCCAAGCTCACGAACTAAAAAAACATATAAGGAGATGTTTTCGCCTGTAGCTCTGCGGTATTATTATTATTATTATTATTATTATTATTATTCATTTCATTCTATACTGCTTTATATTTTAAGGGGGGGGGGGGGGACGACTCAAAGCGGTTGTTTTGCCTGCAGAAATCTCAGGTTTAATCCATGGCATCACCAGATAGAAATGGGAATGTCCGCTGCTTGGAACACTGTATAGCTGCTGCCAGTCAGTGTAGACAATATTCAGCTAGAATGACCTGAGGTCTGTCTCAGTATAAGGCAGCTTCCCATGTTCCTCATAATATTAGAACCTGGAGTCATCAGTGAAGTTGAACGTAGTAGTGAAGGTGCAATGATGGCCACCAACTTCATTCAAGAGGGCATTCGGCAAAATCATGGAGGATAAGCCTATCAGAGCCAGCGTGGTATAGTGGTTAAGAGCGGTGGACTCGTAATCTGGTGAACCGGGTTCGCTTCCCCGCTCCTCCACATGCAGCTGCTGGGTGACCTTGGGCCAGTCACACTTCTCTGAAGTCTCTCAGCCCCACTCACCTCACAGAGTGTTTGTTGTAGGGGAGGGAGGGAAAGTGGATTGTTAGCCGCTTTGAGACTCCTTAGGGTAGTGATAAAGCGGGATATCAAATCTTCTTCTCTTCTTCTATCATGGTGGCTATATACTACCTCCAGAGGTTTCCTGCCTTTGATCCTGAATCCTGATTGCTGTGGGTCATGTGCAGACAGGGCTATTGTGCTCATATCCTGCTGCGTATGGACTTTCTGGAAACATCTGGTTAACCACTGTATGAATGGAATGCTGAACTAGATGGTCCTTTGGTTGGATCCAGCAGGGCTCATCTTACGCCCTTATCAACTTTCTAACCATTCCCTGCTCAACTAATGAGAAAATTGGTTTGAAAATAATAATAATAATAATAATAATAATAATAATAATAATAATAATAATAATAATAATAATATTATTATTTATACCCCGCCCATCTGGCTGGGTTTCCCCAGCCACTCTGGGCGGCTTCCAACAAAGATGAAAGATACACTAAAATGTCACATATTAAAAACTTCCCTGAACAGGGCTGCCTTCAGATGTCTTCTGAATGTCAGGCAGTTGTTTATCGCTTTGACATCTGCTGGAAGGGCGTTCCACAGGGCGGGCGCCACTACCGAGAAGGCCCTCTGCCTGGTTCCCTGTAGCTTTGCTTCTCGCAATGAGGGAACCGCCAGAAGGCCCTCGGCGCTGGACCTCAGCATTCGGGCAGAATGATGGGGGTGGAGACGCTCCTTCAGGTATACTGGACCGAGGCCGTTTAGGGCTTTAAAGGTCAGCACCAACACTTTGAATTGTGCTCGGAAATGTACTGGGAGCCAATGTAGGTCCTTCAAGACCGGTGTTATATGGTCTCGACGGCCGCCCCCAGTCACCAGTCTAGCTGCCGCATTCGGGATTAGTTGTAGTTTCCGAGTCACCTTCAAAGGTAGCCCCACGTAGAGTGCATTGCAGTAGTCCAAGTGGGAGATAACCAGAGCATGTACCACTCTGGTGAGACAGTCTGCAGGCAGATAGGGTCTCAGCCTACGTACCAGATGGAGCTGGTAAACAGCTGCCCTGGACACAGATTTGACCTGGACACAGATTTGACCTTATCAGACAAGAGACCAGTGAATAGTGAAATTATCCTGGGGGGAGGTGCAGGGATTGGCTGAGGGGTTTGGTGGGGGTCCTCTCATTCTGCAAATCATCCCACCAACGTGCTCCATTCTACATTCTTCCCACATGCCCATGCTTCCTGGAAACTGCCTCCTGTGTACTTGAGAGCCATTCATTCCCACTCTGTGGAATGCCCTCCCATCAGATGTCAAGGAAATAAACAACTTGTAGAAGACATCTGAAGGCAGCCCCATTTAGGGAAGTTTTTAATGTCTGATGTTTTATTGTATTTTTAATATTTTGTTGGAAGCTGCCCAGAATGGCTAGGGAAACCCAGCCAGATGGGCGGGGTATAAATAATAAATGATGGTGATGGTGTTGTTGTTTTATGTTCAGTTGTTTTATGTCAACCCCTGACCATTAGGTCCAGTCGTGGCCGACTCTGGGGTTGCGGCGCTCATCTCGCTTTATTGGCCGAGGGAGCTGGCGTAGAGCTTCTGGGTCATGTGGCCAGCATGACTAAGCCACTTCTGGCGAATCAGAGCAGTGCATGGAAATGCCTTTTAACTTTCCGCTGGAGCGGTAACTATTTATCCACTTGCACTTTGACATGCTTTCGAACTGCTAGGTTGGCAGGAGCTGGGACCGAGCAACGGGAGCTCACCCCGTCACGGGGATTCGAACTGCCAACCTTCTGATCGGCAAGTCCTAGGCTCTGTGGTTTAACCCACAGCGCCACCTGTGTCCCTTATGTCTAGCTCTGAAAGAGTTTTCTGTTGTGGATCACTTTGTGTGGACCCGGCTCAACCCAATCAGGAGGGGTGCTGATTTGGCCAAAATTGGGTTGGTTCCTTTTGGGATTTGGTTGGATTGCTTGTACGTTCCTAAGTAGATAGTATCCCCAACTTTCTGCGTTTCAATTAAAGCTCAGGGGAAGACATAATGAAGCAATTACTCCTGAAGGCCTTCTTTCTTTCTTTTTTTTAAATCAGGAAACAATGGGCAGCTGGGTAGGCTGCAAAGCACTGGGAAAAAAATTTAGTGGAAAGAAAGACATGCACAGAACAACAAGGAAAGCTCAACTCCACACCCACTGAAATTCTGAAGGAAGCACTGTGTTAACGAGGCAGAAGGATGGAAACAGGTAATAACACCTTGGAAATTGAGGGACAGGTTTCAGCACAGCAGCAGTATGATCAGAGGAGAGCAATCCTTGGCATGAGAATCGCGTGTCCCTATTTTCATTTGTGAAAAGTTGGAGGGTATGTAAATTTAGAATATGAGCAGAAAGGAATGAGAGACTCATGAATCATTCCCTGACAGGTCTTAGCTAATTAACGTCCTTTCGGTAGCAGGCAATATCTCTGCCTGACGGTGCTTAATTGGAAATTATCATGAGAGTATCAAGTGCTGTATGTTAATCCGATTAGGGGGCTTTTCTGTGCTGTTGAACTGGGTATAGAACTTCCTTGGAGTTGAAACTGAACTTATTTGACTTGGTGCACCACTGAGTTGATGTTTGATGACATGATATGGAAAGGAAGGGTAAGGGATGAAACGGCTGGATGGACCATATGGTCAGAGATGAAAGAGTTACCCTTATCCCGTTGCTTTATTGTTTTACCAGTAATGTAGGGCCTCCACAGAATTTTGGTTCTTTCCTGGTCTGGAACACACTGGACAAAAGGAAAAGGTGGGGTTGTTATTTCAGCACAATGGAGAGTTCCTAGTGAGCAATGTGTAGCAACAAGAGTTGGAAATGAATTGAAACCTTCTGAGCCTCTGCCTCCAGTCCACCATTTCTAGGCTTTGACCTAGAACAACTGCAGACTCTTAAGGAGGCATATCTGGCTTGGATACACCTTAGGGCAGGGAGGAGGCGTAGGATATAAACTACGTGGAGAAAGGGGAAAGAGAATAGTCTTTCTCCTTCTCCCATAACACTCAACTTTGTGGACATCCAATGGCACATTCAGGACAGAAAAAAGGGTGTCCGTCTGGATGCAGTGCAGAGTTAAATTATGGAATTCACTTTCACAGGAGGCAATGATGGCCACCAACATCATCATCATCATCATAAATATTTATACCCCGCCCATCTGGCTGGGTTTCCCCAGCCACTCTGGGCAGCTTCCAACAAAATATTAAAATACTGCAATACATCAAACATTAAAAGCTTATCTAAACAGGGCTGCCTTCAGATGTCTGGTAGTTGTTGTTCTCTTTGACATCTGGTGGGAGGACGTTCCACAGGGCAGGTGCCACTACCAAGAAGGCCCTCTGCCTGGTTCCCTGTAACTTGGCTTCTTGCAGCGAGGGAACCGCCAAAAGGCCCTCGGCGCTGGACCTCAGTGTCCGGGCAGAACGATGGGGGTGAAGATGCTCCTTCAGCTTAGATGGCTTTGAAAGAGGATTAGACAAATTCATGGCAGAGGGGGCTATTGAAGGTGACTAGCCATGATGGCTGTGCTCTGTCTCCACAGTTGAAGGAAGCAATACTTCTGGAAGCCAGTTGCTGGACAAAACACAGGAGGGGAGAGTGCTCTTCTGGTGGTGGGTTTCCCATGGGGGTGGGTTTCCCATGGGGATCTGGTTGGTCACTGTGAGAACAGGATGGTGGACTAGATGAGTCCATTGGCCTGATCCTGCCATTTCTTTTTATGTTCTTACCACTAGGGTAAAGGGACCCCTAACCATTAGGTCCAGTCGTGGACGACTCTGGGGTTGCGGCGCTCATCTTGCTTTATTGGCCGAGGGAGCCGGCGTACAGCTTCCAGGTCATGTGGCCAGCATGACTAAGTCGCTTCTGGCAAACCAGAGCAGTGAACAGAAACGCCGTTTACCTTCCCGCTGGAGCAGTACCTATTTATCTACTTGCGCTTTGAAACTGCTAGGTGGGCAGGAGCTGGGACCAAGCAACGGGAGCTCACCCCATTGCGGGGATTCAAACCACCGACCTTCTGATTGGAAAGTCCTAGGCTCTGTGTTTTAACCCACAGCGCCACCCGCGTCCCTGTGGTTCTTACCACTACTGATCAGTAAATGCCCACCATAATGAAACACGAGAAATGCACTGGTGTTGTGCAGTATTCTTACTGGGAGAGATATGCCAGCTGTTTTGTCTCCACCTGCAGATAATGTCAAATAAAAAGGAAGATTTGATGTGTGTTGTTCCTCGGCATTTTGTTCTTGTTGGCAAATATATATCCGTCTCACACATGTGCTGAAATCCAAGTCTGAATCCCGATGGGAAGTGTGGAGAGCTCTCCAGCTAATAGGTCTTGTCGAACCTACATGCTCTTTAAATGGATCGCTGCAGCAAGTGGAGACGAAGCCATGTGGGGAAATACAATCGATCTGTTACTAATGGCAGAAAAGCCTCGTCCTTCTCAATGTCACTGTGATGCTGCCAGAGAAGACCCCCACTTCCCTACACACGCTCCACTCAAGAGAAGCATCAGCTGATGGCTGTCATAAATTTTCTTCTGCCAAGCCAGAATCTAGCAGGCGTCTTGAGGGGTTACTGCCATGTAGGTCAAATTAAAAGCTAGTTAGAGGCTTCAGGTGGGACCTTAGTGTGGTGTGCTGGCTAGGGTGCTGGACTAGGACCTAGAATCATAGAATTGCAGAGTTGGAAAGGACCCAAGCGTCATCTAGTCCAACCGCCTGCAGTGCAGGAATCTCAACTAAATAATCTATGGCAGATCATCATCATGTTGTTGTTGTTGTTATTATTATTATTATTATTATTATTATTATTATTATTATTATTATTATTATTTGTATGCCGCCTTTCCACAGTTAAAAACAATGCTCAAGGCAGCTTAAAACATGATAAGATTTACATAATTACAAAAGTCATAAACAATAAATAAATCACATCAAAAAATACACAACAAAATGGAAAACAATTTCCACATAAATCAAAATCTAAAACTAAGAATACAGCATTAATTGTTGTTGTTTAGTCGTTTAGTTATGTCTGACTCTTTGTGACCCCATGGACCAGAGCACGCCAGGCACTCCTGTCTTCCACTGCCTCCCGCAGTTTGGTCAAACTCATGTTAGTAGCTTCGAGAACACTGTCCAACCATCTTGTCCTCTGTTGTCCCCTTCTCCTTGTGCCTTAATAACACAATTTAAAATGACATAGGTAAAAAATAACAGCATTTTTTTTAAAAAAAACCCCAAACCCCAAACAAACAAAATGGAGCCCTCCCTGCCCAGCAGCAGCGATGGTGGCAGTCCTTTATGGGGCCTGTCAGGCCCCACCCTAGGCCAGGTGGTGAGTGGCAGGACCGGGGCCCTCAGGAGCTCAGCAGGAGAGTCCTCCTGGGTGGAAGCCATCCAACCTCTGCTTTAAAACTTCCAGTGAAGGAGAGTGCACAACCTCCCACTGTTGAACAGCTCTTACTGTCAGAAAGAAGAGGAGGAGGAGGAGGAGGAGGAGGAGGAGGAGGAGGAGTTTGGATCTGATATCCCGCTTTATCACTACCCTAAGGAGTCTCAAAGCGACTAACATTCTCCTTTCCCTTCCTCCCCCACAACAAACACTCTGTGAGGTGAGTGGGGCTGAGAGACTTCAGAGAAGTGTGACTGGCCCAAGGTCACCCAGCAGCTGCATGTGGAGGAGCAGGGACGCGAACCCGGTTCACCAGATTACGAGTCCACCGCTCTTAACCACTACACCACACTGGTTGTTTAGGCGGTACCTCCTTTCTTGAGTCTGTTGGTTCAAGTCCTGCCCTCTGGAGCAGGAGAAAACAAGTTTGCTCCATCTTTCATGGATCTGGGAGAGAGGTGTGTCTGGCACCTTTATTATACAGTTTTTGGGGAATTGCCGAAGATGCACCTTTTAACCCTGGCTTTTGACACCTGAGATGCATATTTTCTGGGCCCACCCTGTTTTATTTGTGACTGTGTTTTTTTAATTGCAAGTTTCAGAACTTTTTGAACCTGTATTTAAAATTGTAACCTGCCCTGAGACCTTAGGATGAAGGGTGGGTAATAAGTTAGAATAACAACATTCGCTGCCACCACTGGAAGACCGAAGGAAGCTTTGGATTGGCTAGGCCTAGCATAAGTGGCTGTCTGCCCTTGTCTAATCAGCAGAGTAGACCTTTCAATCCAATCTGCTACACTTCTTAAATTCACACTCTGTCAACTGATCTCAGGGTCCAAATCTGGAGAATACACATTCCCTCAGGCTGGGTTTAGGTATAGTGGATGCTTGGGTTGCGAACATGATCCATGCGGGATGCACGTTCGCAACCCGCAGCATTCGCAACCCGCAGCAGCACGTTTGCGCATGCGTGGGTGGTGATTTGGCGCTTCTGTGCATGTGTGAAGTGTGATTTAGCGCTTCTGTGCATGTGCGACTACTGAAACCCGGAGGTAACCCGTTCTGGTACTTCCAGGTTTTGGCAGGTCCGTAACATGAAAAAACACAACCTAAAGCGTCTATAACCCGAGATATGATTGTACATTGAACCACCTATGGCCCCACCTGGTCCAGACACCACCAGCATTTATGGATTTGTGTTTACAGTTGTTGTCAAAAATTGCTATTTGGACTCCCCCCCCCCATTGATTCAGACCCACCACCCTCCTATTTTCTTACTTTTTACAGGTGGGGGGCATTAATCATTAATGGAAGGCAGAATCTGTTGCACGCTCAAGTATCTTGAAGACAGAGAGACAGAGATCAGTATAATGGATGCCACATGGAGGTGCCCAGGTCGAGAGTAGATGTTTGGAAGGTGCCAGAGACATTGCCATGTTTGAAAGCTGAGAAGAAGCAAGCAGAGGAGAAGTGTGAGGTTGATGATGTACAACAGGCAGATGAGGCAACCACAGGAATAAATATTTGAAGATGAAAGAGGTTAGGTCAGGGGGGGGGCTATTAGAAAGATGGATGGGGTGGGATGAGGGGATGAGGAAGGAGATTCTGAAGAAGGGAAGTAGGAGATGACCCCTTGCCAGAAATCCATCTGCTCCTATTTCAAATAGAAGTAGTTCAGAAATGAGCAGCATGCGTTTCTGAATGCCGTCAACTTGAGTTGTGTTTGTGGCTGGCCTTCCCAGCCTAGGAGAAGGAGCTGAGCAACAGCTGTTAAGAGAGTGCAAAACTGCTTCCCAACTAGTGCTTTGCAGCCCGAGCATTACATCAGTCAGGCAGGAATGGCTTAAATGGAAAAGAAAAAACCAGGAGAAGACCTCTCCCCTGGGTGCTGAGCAGATGCCTCTGGGATGGATGGATGGCTGCAGTTCTGAATGCATGACTGACATCAATCCACCAAGTTGAAAGCACAATGGGTCAAAGGGAGGACAACACTGTGTCTAAGTCACTCCTGACACAAAGTTGAGGGATCTCTGGCTTTTAATGGAGTTAAAGATGAAATTACAAACCTCTGCAAGAGGTGTCTGACACCGCTCTCCATCCAACGCTGTGTGGAGAAATTTTGGCTACGGCAACAGTTTGGAACGCTCATATAAGAATGGAAGTCTGAGAGCCTTTTTGGCTAAAGGATGGAGTATAAATGCCTTAAATAAATCTGTAACATGCTTTAGAGATGCCAGGATGGTTATTCCATCAAGATGGCCTATACTGAAATTATGTGAACCAGCTGCATTTCATGTTTTCTATATTGATTGGTCTATTCTTGTGGTTCCCAATGTGGGGCACACACCCCACAGGGGGACAATTTGATTTTTAAGGGGGGCAATTTGTGAATGAGTTATTAACAGTGAATGGCGTTTTAGCCTTCCCCCATGTGAATAGAAGTTCACTTTTTGAATAATAAGAAATATATGTCACGGGGTGTGGAGGCATCAGGATTTTAGAGATGCTTAGGTGGGGCATGGCCAAAAAAAGGTTGGGAACCACTGGTCTATTTCATAATGGTTTTGCAGTTTGTATTTTTTTAAAAAAAATACTATATATATGGGTTGGGCACTGGATCCATCCAAGGCTTGAACTAGATTGTGAATATTCAGAGTGACTCTGGTGTTGGGTGCAAAAATTACGGTTTGCTGTAGGTCATATTGGATGATCCAGAGTTATCCGTGGCTGTCAGAGGGCAGGGCATCAGGCAGGGAGGAGAGGTGGGCATTGGGTAGGCAAACGTGCAGAAAGGCTGAGACCTACCCTGACTCCCTGGCCTGGTAAAGCAGAAAAGTGGGGGGGGGGGTTGGCTGAAGTCGGACTGAGGTTAGTGTGGCAGCATCCCATTTGCCCTAATAGACCAGCATGCACTGTGTTAGAATTCCTGCTCCATGACTGCAGTCATGGGATTTTTTTCTATCACATGACGGTATATGTTTTGACTCCACAAAGTAGGAAGTGACGGAGACAGGATGTTTGTGTTACTGTGTTCTGTGAAGTGCGACTATTGTCCTTTGTTTTTTCTCTTTGCTGTCTGATGCTAGAGACAGAGGGAGCCATGTTGCAGTGCTCCGTGTGTGTTTATATGTAAATAAGGTAGATTAGCCAAAATGCTGAGTTGCTGAGGTCTGTTACGCAAACTGCAAACACTCTGTGGATCCTTAAGTGCGCCGGTGTCTGTTGGCATCAGTCGCTGTGATGTTCAGACAGAAGAAAGCATTTGAAGCTCCTGAACAAATGACCAGGAGGGAGAGAACATGCCAGTCGGGCATGTGTCTCTACCAGGGTCCTACTCAAGTGTAGAACGAGCTCCTGACACACTGTTCCCCTCCCCTGTGCTAAATAAACTGGGGGTAGATGGGAAATGAATTCAAGTGTCCCTAATTTCGCTGAACCTATAGTTCTTTTTTTTAAAAAAAGATCAACATATGGAGAGGTTGCTGCTGGATGTGTCGTAAGAAAAGAGGAATGTAATGGAAGGTGACCTATGAAGGGTCTGTTGAAGGTTACTCAGAGATGAAGCGTAGTGTCCAGAACAAGGGAATAATAGTAGTACTCTATTCTGTCTTTGTCAAGACCCCACTTGGAGTCCTGTTTCCAGCTCTGGACACCCCAGTTTGAGAAGGGTATTGATAAGCTGGAAGGTGTACAGAGGAGGGCAACCAAGATGATAAAGGATATGGAAACCAAGCCTTATGTCAGAGACCAGGCTGCGGAGTACTGCTCTGATGAGGAATGGTAGGAGCCTCCTCCTCCCCCTGCTTCTGACCAGGATTCCGAAGCTGCCCAGGAGCAGTGCAGCAGTATAGATTTGGAACAGTGGTTTGCAGAGGGGCATAGTTCTGAAGACAAAAGTTGGGATGAACTAGGGCAGCCTTTCTCAACCTGTGGGTCCCCAGATGTTGTTGAACTACAACTTCCATCACCCCTAGCTAGATAGGCCAGAGCTCAGGGATGATGGGAGTTGTAGTCCAACAACATCTGGGGACACATAGGTTGAGAACCGCTGAACTAGGGGGTGAACAGCAAAGTGAAGAAGAACTGGAAGAGAGAGAGAGAGCTAACAGACTCTCTCTCACTGGAAAGTGCCCAGCCTATCAGTCCAAGGTCATGTAGAGCAGATGTGCACAGTGGTTCTGAGATTAGGATGCAAGGTGTTGAAATGACTAGGGGGGAAGTGGGTGGAAACCTTAACTGGAAACACCTTCCTCCCGAGAATGGATGCTTTGGGTTTTTTTGTTTTAAAGACTCTTTAAATGGTAAGTGACTCCTTTTGCTTTGTCCTGCTTGTCTACAGCCAAAGGGGGCGGAGAGGAAGCTGAGTCCCCGAAGCCTGACACCTTATGAGGAATGGTTGAGGGACTTAGATATGTTCAGTTCGGAAAAGAGGAGAGTGAAAGGAGGTAGCCATCTTCAAATATCTAAGGGGCCATCACATGGAAGATGGAGCAAGCTTGTTTTCTCCTGCTGTGGAGACCCAAACCAATGGATTCAATTGGTAAAAAAGAAGATTCCAACTAGAAATTTGGAAGAAATATCTGACAGTGAGAGCTGTTTGACAGTGCAACAGACTCCGTCAGAAGGTGGTGGACTCTCCTTCATTGGAGGCTGGATGAACATCCTTCAGGGAACCTTTTGCTGTCATTCCTGCATTGCAGGGGGTTGGAATAAATGGGTCCTTTCCAACTCTACAATTTTATGATGTGCATGAGCTCTCTAAATGCTGCCAGGAAGGCTGTTTTACTCCCCAGGGTCCCCAATCAGATAGAAAGAGATAGCTGTGCATACCCCGGCTCTGGTCTGATCTTCAGTAGAATCTGCGTGGGTTGCCTTGTGCCAAAATCCTGCTCCTCCACCCCATGCTGCTTGCTCTACACGTTTTGAAGGTCTGAGTGTGGCTAATGAATACCTTGATTCTGCAGTTAGGCTGGCAGCGAGCAAACAGCAGTAAGCTGCTAATGTAATTGGGAGGTATGTGTTAAGCAGAAATCTGGTAATTGCTACATTTCACAGTTCTCCAAGCAGCTTCCTTGTTATCTGGAGTGGGGTGGGGGTGGGGGTTATGGTCCCAAATCACAACAGTGTAAGTGATCATTTGGGGGCATCAAGAGGAAAAGCAGGACCTCTCCTTATTCAGGCATCACAGAGGAACCTATCACAGAACATGGGGCCATCAGACAATTGGGGCCTAACTGACTAGCATCAGCTCTCCATATTTCCAGGAAGGGCGTCTTTCCCAGCACTACCTGGATGTCACGGAGCTGTCAAGCGTGCCCAGGTCAACCACAGGGCACGGAAGCGCAGGAGGCACAGAATGCAATTAGCTTTTTATTAACAGAAAACAACACAGCAGAGTCCTCTGGTTCATCTTAATGCAGCTGAAACATTGCTGAAGCTGATCACCGGCCCTGCCCTTCCCCTATAGCCTCTCACTCTGGATCCCTCCCAAGCAGTCAAAGGCTGCGTCAAAGGGGGCGAGATCCTTCTCTGGGCCTGTCTAGCCCATTGCTCAGCAATGTACAGGGCTCTCCTCTAGCGGGGTGTCCGAGGCTGGCTGGATGAGGAGGAGTGGTGGGCAAACTCCCACCCAGGAGCCCCCCAGAAAGGACAGGGAAGACAAGGACTTAGACTCTGGTTCCTGGTGATGGGACAACGGGGAAGAGGCTGGGGAAGGGAAGAGCTGGGAGGTCCTGGAGGTAGGAGGTTGGAGTGATCAAGGGGGTGGGTGGGTCAGAAGAAGAAGAAGGCCAGAGTAGGTGGCTTCCAAAGCTTTTTAGAGCATTCATGGAAAATGACTCTTGGCAGCCATGATGGCTGTGCTCTACAGTGGTACCTCGGGTTACAGATGCTTCAGGTTACAGACGCTTCAGGTTACAGACTCCACTAACCCAGAAATAGTACCTGGGGTTAAGAACTTTGCTTCAGGGTGGGAACAGAAATCGTGCTCCAGCGGCACAGCAGCAGCAGGAGGCCCCATTAGCTAAAGTGGTGCTTCAGGTTAAGAACAGTTTCAGGTTAAGGACAGACCTCCTGAATGCATTAAGTACTTAACCTGAGGTACCACTGTACTTTTAGTACCAGAGGTGGTATTGTACTCATGTCTTCTTTGTGTTTGGGGCTTCCCATGAGCATGACCTGGACCACTGCAAGAACAGGGTGCTGGACCTAATGGGTCTCTGGTCTGATCCAGCAGAGTTCTTTTGATGTGCTTATGGAGCACCCTGAACCACTTCAAAGCATGAAACCAACACATCATTTGTTGGTTGGTTGCTGTAGCAGTAACAGCAGCAGCAGCAGCAGTGATGTTCTTATTATTATCGTTATCATCCACTGGAACTCCGAAATCCAGGGAGAAATGGAAATGAGGAGAAATGCAGATGCATTTTGGTTCACTGATCGAAGCTGGCCAGGATGTCGCAATGACGAAATTCAGGTGCACACTTGGGCCCCTCCCTGCATCGCTGTGCCTAATGCGATACAATCATCTTTAATTTCCCTCTGGGAACAGTTTGCCCATCTGTTTCTTTCTATCATTTCAAAAAGGAGAAGAAGAAAAAGAAGAAGAAAGCATTGCTCTCAGGAATAATTGAAGTGAAAGAAATATGAGTTTCTTGCTGCCACAATCTCCCCCTCCCTCCCCATTCCCTCCCTCTTCCGTGCTGCGGTGAGCTTTTGGACGGATGGCTGAAAAGATAGAGGACAAATAGGTGATAACAAAACAGAGATTAGTGGGATCTCACAGGGTAGACACCGAGGGAGAAAATATATGAGCTTTGTCCCTATAGCTCAACCTTGCTTAGCCGAGATCACGCAAGCGTTTGACTGTTGGGACTGTCTGCCAGCTGCAGGTATAAACCAAGATTTATCAGTTTGCTAGCCTGTGTGTGTGTGTGGATTTAGGTCCAGAAGGTTGTGATTCCTAATACTAATTATAAAAGCAGCACCGTACCTTGGAGATAAGAGAGGAATCTGGTCATTTCACTGTACCTGTCCAGCTGGAGGCATTTAGACACACATCTGAAAGAAATGAATGGAAATGGTTCCCTCGGTCAAGGCACGCAGCTCATGCCATTTCCATCGAAAAGAGAGAGAGAGAGCAAGAAGCCATCACAAGCCCTCCCAGGTATCCGCACAGCCTCTGCATCTTTTTAATCGCAAGCGCTGTTTCCTTGACAGTTTGTATGTCTGGCATAATGAGTCGTGGTTATTGGTGGCCTATTTTCAAACCCAATCCCTTTTGAGAGAAAGGCATTTTATTCAAATGCTCAGAATTTTCCCTCTATGCACATCAAGCAGAATGTTTTGCCAGGAGACTTAATGCAGTCATTTATTTAACATTACCTAAATTGCATTTGTGGGCCCGTCTCTTTCCTTAGAGCGATGTTCAGGAATTGGCTGGATGTCACCAGGACTAGATGCATCCATCACAGTTCCTTTTCCTCTCCTTTCTTTCCCTCTTTCTCTTTCTCCCTTTCTCTGCAAAGCAAAACACAAAACAGGGACTTGCTTTCTGGGGTGCAGGTAGGGATGGGATAGGATTTTGTTCACTCTGCATTTGGGGGTGAATTCACCCGGTTTCCCCCCTGCCTGGACCTGTACACTGGATCAGCTGTATGCAATAAATCTGAATCCTTTCTACACGTTGTATGTCTTCATGTGGTTTGGGGAACCAGAGTGAACTAAAACTCTCTTTGTAGGGTTACAGCACGGTAGTTTTGCAGAGTAGATTGAAGACCAGGCGTGGGAAAGTTCTTTCAGGCCATATTCCCATCTGGACAACCTTCTAAAGGCCACATGTCCATGGTGGGCAGAGCAACTACTGTAACTTTAATCTTTGTACAGTTGGCTAGTTTCTACTTGCACTCACATGATCTTCTCTATCCTCCAACTAGGCAAGCAACAGACATTATCAGAGTTGTCAATCAGTCATAGAATCATAGAACTTACTGAAATCAAGATACATTATGTCCACAGCATTCCCCTGATCCACCAAGTTTGTAACTGCTTCAGAAAAAAGAAATGAGATTTGTCTGGCACGACTTATTTTTGAGAAACCCATGCTGGGTTTTAATAATCACAGTATCCTTTTCTAAATGCTCTCAGACTGACTGTTGAATTATCTGTTCTAGGACCTTTCCTGTTATCAACGTCAAGCTCAATCCCATCAAGCAGTAACATGAGATGATTTAAAATATAATTTAATGGGGCAACTCTGAGTAAGTGTCAATTGGTTATAACCTCAGTTATCCTGTTTCCACATTAGAGCCCTTTTTTGTGCTGCTAACATTGCATTTCTGCAGTCAGCAGGATTTAAGTGAAATTAAGTGTTTCCACACAGCTCTTAATATAGTGCTATATTATACAGCAGTGCTGTTCTATAATGTTCACTCACAAATAAGTCCTTTCAACAAAGGTTCCTTAATTACCATTGCAAAAGTAATTGCTGTTTCCTCCTGTCAGTTTCTGCCATTTGAATTGCTTTCTGCTCAATGTGACTATGGGGAGTTCATGATCAACACCAACCCCTTTAGAAAGTCAGTTTCTGCCCCTCAAGGAAGGGGAGGACTTTAATTGCTGGTTTTCTTGCACGGTTGTTTTCCAATCCTTTCTAATAATAGTGAACCACTATTAATAAGTAAGAATATTAATTGGGTCTGGCTAGGCTTTGTGGGGGATGCGGGTGGCGCTGTGGTCTAAACCACTGAGCCTTGGGCTTGCCGGTCGGAAGGTCGGCGGTTCGAATCCCTGCAACAGGGTGAGCTCCTGTTGCTTGTTCCCAGCTCCTGCCAACCTAGCAGTTCGAAAGCACATCAAATTGCAAGTATATAAATAGGTACCGCTCCGGTGGGAAGGTAAACAGCATTTCCGTGCACTGCTCTGGTTTTGCCAGAAGCGGCTTAGTCATGCTGGCGACATGACCCCGGAAAAACTGTCTGCGGACCAGCACCGGCTCCCTCAGCCAATAAAGCGAGATGAGTGCTGCAACCCCAGAGTCGTTTGTGACTGGACTTAACTGTCAGGGGTCCTTTACCTTTACCTTTAGTCTTTGGGGAGAAATTTGATTCAGTTCATATTTAAAGGTGAACCTACCTAACTGGAATGAGGGATGCAGGTGGTGCTGTGGGTTAAACCACAGAGCCTAGGACTTGCCGATCAGAAGGTTGGCGGTTCGAATCCCCACGACGGGGTGAGCTCCCATTGCTCGGTCCCTGCTCTTCCCAACCTAGCAGTTCGAAAGCACGTCAAAGTGCAAGTAGATAAATACCTTCCAGTGGGAAGGTAAACGGCGTTTCCGTGTGCTGCTCTGGTTCGCCAGAACCATGCTTAATCATGCTGGCCACATGACCTGGAAGCTGTACACCGTCTCCCTTGGCCAATAAAGAGAGATGAGTGCCGCAACCCCAGAGTCGGCCACAACGGGACCTAATGGTCAGGGGTCCCTTTACCTTTTACCTTTACCTAACTGGAATAATAGACTCATAGAATTCTAGAGTTGGAAGGGACCCCAAGCGTCATCTTGTTCAACCCCCTGAAATGCAGGAATTACACCCAAACAACCCCTGACACCTGACCATCCAAACTCTGCTTAAAAACCTCTGATGAAGGAAAGTCCACCACATTCAGAGGTCGTCTGCTCCACTGTCAAACAACCCTTACCATCCATAAGTTCTTCCTAATATTTATTCGGAATCTCCTTTCTTGAAATTTGAATCCATTATTTTGGGTCCTACTTTCTGGAGCAGCTGAGAACAATCAGATCACCTCTCAGATCACCTCTCAATCTTCTCTTCTCCAGGCTAAACATACCCAGCTCCCTCAACCATACCTCATAGGACTTGGTTTCATTTTCTTACTTGTATTCATCCCTCATCATAGTTAACATCAGTTTCCACCAGGTCCCATTTAAAGCAAACATCACGACCAATTTTAGCTCGATCAGCTTTTTTCTTTTTTTGGAAAAAGAAATGGTGGAAGGAAAGCAAATTAAAAATGTGTTATGGCAGTTTGGGCCATCGGGATGGATTAGGATGATGTTAACGAAAGCCTTTTGCTGAGCTGCATGACCTTTTCGAATTGCGTCCAATGGTTTTCTTAACTGCTCCTCGGAGCTTGGCAGCATTTCAGCATTGGCTTAGGGAAGCCGTTAATTGAATTAAGTTTCTAAGTATTTGGAAGCAGCAGCAAACTGTTTTCTCTTCTTCTTCCAGAATGGCTTGGAGGTTATGCTGGCAGAGCTCCTCTTTCCTTCTCGAAATGGAATAGTTGACAATTATTCAAGACATTCTGTCTGTTTGCTAACATTCCTATAGACGGAGAGAGATGTCCTCTGGGTGCTTGTTTGGGAAGCTACTGGGTGCCCCCTCCCCATGCAAGCATAAGGGCATAGGTAGATCCCAGCTGGATTAGATCCAGGTGCTGTTCAAGGAAACTGATTTTCTAGATCCATTTCAATCAGGGTTTAGGCCTGGTTTTGGTACAGAAACTGCTTTGGTCGCCCTGTATGATGACCTATGTCAGGACAGAGACAGGGGAAATGTGTCCTTGTGGATTCTCCTTGACCTCTCAGCAGCTTTTGATACCACTGACCATGACATCACTCTGGAGTGCTGTCCAAGTTATGGGCGGGTGGCATTGCTTTGTGGTGGTAATGGGACAATGATGAGTGGTCAGAGGGAGAAGAGGGAGCAGACTGGGAGGAAGAGGTTTTGGAAACTGAAGAGGTAACAGGGTTTAGTGAGCAGGAAGAGGCTGTGGCAGAGAGCTTCTTCATGCCTAGGAAACACCACAATATGTAGAATGAGAACATAGGAGGCTGCCTTATAGGATAAAAAGAGCACTCCAGTCTGTTCTCATCGTGGCCATCAAGATGCCTATGGGAATCTCGCAAGCAGAACCTGAGTATCACAGCACACTTCCCACCTGTGACTCCCAGCTATTGGTACACAAAGAAGCCATACTACTTTTGACGACGGAGGTAGAACATAGCCATCATGGCTAGTTATTATCAATAGCCTCATCCTCTGCGAAGTTGATGGCCATCACTAGATCTTCTGGGAGTGAATTCCCTAGTCTAACTATGCACTTAAAAATGCACTTAAAAAGCAGAGACATCACCTTGCCAACAAAGGCCCTTATAGTTAAAGCCATGGTTTTCCCAGTAGTGATGTATGGAAGTGAGAGCTGGACCATAAAGAAGGCTGATCACCGAAGAATTGATGCTTTTGAATTCTGGTGCTGGAGGAGACTCTTGAGAGTCCCATGGACTGCAAGAAGATCAAACGTATCCATTCTTAAGGAAATCAGCCCTGAGTGCTCACTGGAAGGACAGATCATGAAGCTGAGGCTCCAAGACTTTGGCCACCTCATGAGAAGAGAAGACTCCCTGGAAAAGACCCTGATGTTGGGAAAGATGGAGAGCACAAGAAGGGGCCGACAGAGGACGAGATGGTTGGACAGTGTTCTCGAAACTACAAACATGAGTCTGACTAAACTGCGGGAGGCAGTGGAAGACAGGAGTGCCTGGCGTGCTCTGGTCCATGGGGTCATGAAGAGTCGGAAACGACTAAACGACTAAACAACAACTATGCACTTTGTGAAGAATGGCTTCCTTTTGTACTGTCCTGAACCTTCCGACTCTCTATTTCATTGCATGGCCCCAAGTTCTAGTGTTATGCCATGAATCAATAGCTTTCTCGGCTATGAATGATCGAAGAAGAGGAAGAGGAAGGGGAAGAGGAGGAGGAGGAGGAAGAAGAAGAAGAAGAAGAAGAAGAAGAAGAAGAAGAAGAAGAAGAAGAAGAAGAAGAAGGAAGAAGAAGAAGAAGAAGAAGAAGAAGAAGAAGAAGAAGAAGAAGAAGAAGAAGAAGAAGAAGAAGATAATAGCTGGGAGTCACAGGTGGGAAGAGTGTGATAGTGCTCATATTCTGCTTGTGGGAGTCTCTTGGACAGCTTGATGGCCACTATGAGACGAAACTGCTGGACTAGGTTGGCCTTTCGCCTGATCCAGCAAAGCTCTCCTTATGTTCTTAGGCTGTAAGGCAACTTCCTATTCTCTGATTCTAAATGCTGGTCTATTTATCTCAGCCGTAGCCCAATAATTCAAAATGTCGGGATGGAAACTGGCATTGACCCACCTAAGCCCATGGCATCAATGGGTCATGGATGATCTTGCCCAACTCGTAATATTTCTTCATGCTAATTGGCTTGATGCCTAATACATTATTCAGCACCCGGCATTAGGCTGAATTCCAATCTATTGTGAGCAATTAATAGAAAGTGTACAAAGACCACACAGGCCTTCAAAAGGTCTGGCTTTTTTTTTTTTATCGCGAACAAGTCATCACAAGGCAGTTCTTTGATATGGTAATAGTCAACGCAAGAAAAGCAGAAATGTCAAAATTAATCTTCTTTAAGTAATAAAAAAAACGAACTTGGGGGAAAATGACTTTTTTCTTCTTGCAGCCTGATGGGACTACAGGAAATTAAGTAACTTTTAAAAGCAGGTTTATCTATCTTGGGGGAAATGATAAAAAGCTTCTGCACCAGGCAGGTAAGGCAACCGGGGGGTGGGGGGGGGCAAACAGAATTCCAGTGAAATCACATGGCTGGTGCTTGATAAAAAGCTGGAATCAGTCTGCTGTATGAATCAGCAATAGAGCAACCGGAAGAAAAAAAAAGGGGGGTGTATTTTTTAAAAAACATTTTACAAAGGAAGGAGGATGATTTTCCCAATTCATGCAACAGACTGATTTCAGATTGTTCCCAACGAACTCCAATAACTCAAGTTATTCATGGTCATTAATCGCAATGGGTCTGAGCAGGACTAACACTGGCTGTGACCTCTCTATTAGTGATGGGCACATGGGTAGACTTCACCCACCCAAAGTTCTTTCCTACTCCACATAGAGGCTAGGGATCTCCATGTCTTCTTCAGGTTCCTTCTATGTTTCATGCCAGGGCTCTGCCTCCAGGAGGCCAGCCACCAGAGCTGATTGGCCCAGGGCAGAGCACGGTGGATTTTTATTTTATTTTATTGCCAAATGGCACTGAGGAAGATGACCTCCACCTTCCAAGCTCTCCCACCCTCTCCTCCACAACAGGCAGAAATGCTCCCCTCCAGTGTGGACAGGAATCCAGTGCGTATGCAACCATCTCCGTCACGGCCATGTCAACATTTCTGGAGTCTTTCCACACCAGCCCCAAAGCTGAAACTAGGTATGAAATATACAACACACACACTAGAACAGTGTTCAATGGGGTGTGTGTGTGTGGAGGCACTTGAAAGAGTGGGGAGAGGCTGGGACAAGCTATGAGGAGAGATGTTAGAATGAGCTGTGAGGGGAGGGGCTGGGGTGAACGGAGAAGGAATGAGTGGGGTGAGTGGTTAGTTATGAGAGGAGTGATCTGTGGGAGGAGGGGTGGGTGATCTGGGAGGGGAGGGTGGGGTGAAGCAGCTGAGTGCTGAGAGGAGAGGGATGATCTGGGAGGGGAGGGGTGGGGTGGGTGAGCTGGGAGGGGAGAGTGAACTGGGAGGGGAGGGGTGGGTGATCTGTGAGAGGAGGGGTGGGTGATCTATGAGAGAGGGTGGGTGATCTGGGAGGGGAGGGTGGGGTGAGCTGGGAGGGGAGGAGTGAGAGAACTGGGAGGGGAGGGGTGAGCTGGGAGGGGAGGGACTGGGGTCAGTGGAGATGTATGGGGTGAGCTGGGAGAGGATGCATGGGTGAGTGAAGTGTAAGGGGAGGGGGTTTGGTCAGGAGCGGTAGAATTGGGATTGGCAAAGGAGTTGGTGAGGGGTTTAGCGAGCAGAGCAAGCTGGGGCAACAGCCTCTCCCTCTTAATGTATTTCATTGCTGTTTTGGCCGGGAGAGAAAATGAATTGGGGAGAGCTGCTTTCAGCACAGCCTTAATGATGAATAATAACTCAAGCAGCTCATTTGTTCTGCAACTTGTTTGAAGATCCCTAGCTCTTCCTTCCCTCTTTCTAGTACAAATAGGAACATATGGCGAGAAAAGGAAAAGAAAGCTAAGCATTCTAATCAGGCTGTGCTGGCTTAACATTGTCATCCATTGCATTCCGACAATCAAGAATCCCATTAAAGGTAATAGAGCCACACAGAACCTACGGCAGGTGGTCAAGAACACTCTCCTGACTTCTGTGTTGGTTCTGCCCTGGGTAACAGAGAAACGCTGCTCATTTAGGCATTCAGATTTGAGGGGAGCCAGAACCACAAACAGGTCCATGGAATCAGAGTCGGGAGGGGGCTCAAAAATAATCTAGCCCACCCCCTGGCAATGCAGTAGATCCATAACCACAGCAAGTACTACAGTGGTACCTCGGGTTAAGTACTTAATTCATTTCGGAGGTCCGTTCTTAACCTGAAACTGTTCTTAACCTGAAGCACCACTTTAGCTAATGGGGCCTCCTGCTGCTGCCGTGCCGCCGGAGCCTGATTTCTGTTCTCACCCTGAAGCAAAGTTCTTAACCTGAAGCACTATTTCTGGGTTAGCGGAGTGTGTAACCTGAAGCGTAAGTAACCTGAAGCATCTGTAACCCGAGGTACCACTGTATTAGCACAGGTAATATTTTGAATATTTTCAACAAGGTTGATCATCGCTGCCCTTTTTGAATTTCCTGGAAAATTGCCCCATGGCTCTTTTTCCCAAGAGGGGATGATAGCTCAGTGGTAGAACATGCACTTTGCATGCATAAGTTCTCAAATTTGATCCTTTCCTAACTCGGGTGGCACAGCTATGCCCAATGCCCAGTCACAAGAACAATAACTGGTGGCAAGAGTACAATCTTTCTAGCTTTGCAACGTAGATTGAATTGCAACCTATAGTGGGAGGGAAACAAAAACACCATTGTCTTGATTCAGGCCCAGATATATTGAAACAAACTGCTGAGTAAGTCCTGGTTCAGCCATTCCACACTGGCGTCTCCTTATGAAGTCCTTGTGCTTGAAGAACAGCAACTTTCAGGTCAAAAGCAGAGTGTTGCAGAATATTGAGATGTTGCCCCACTTCTTTCTGAGTGACTGTTGATATTGACCAACTGGGAAGTCTCCTTCATTCATCTGACGAAATGCTGGGAATTCTAGCTCTTTGAGGAGGAAACTACAGTTAACAATATGACTTGGGGAAAGCTACAGGTATGTACTTTATATGTGTGTTGGGTGTGCATTAAATAGGTGGCTGTGGACCAGCCTTAGTTGTTCATGATACAAGGGCTCAGTTCCTCTGGAACAGCCTTGCCAACCTGATGTGCTCCTGGTCTTTTGGACCATCACCACCGGCCAAGTGTGGTTAATGCCCAAGAATGAAGGGAATTATAGTCCCCCTGCAGTTCCCAGCCACTGGTATTTAGAAGCATACTGCAGACATGTTCAGGAAGGGAACCTGTGGCTTCTCTCATCCACTCTGACCATTGGCCATGCTGGCTGGGGCTGATTGGAGTTGGAGCCCAAAATATCCGGAGGGCAACAGGTTGAGGAAGGATGCTCTAAATTAAAAATCTGGAATGTACTATCCTTTCCTCATAATGGCAATATCCATCTCTGAAAATTCAGTTTCCCTTTTCTGGTAAATCAGCTGAATAAATTTTGGAGTTGGAGATGGAACTCCCACCACCTCTTTGGTACCCTGAGATGCCTACCAGTCTTCTTCTTCTTTGGTGATCACTCCTAGCCAAGTAAGGTTATCTTCCATAAACATGGTTTTAACAATGAGTCCGTAAGTGACTGTGGAGGCCAATTCTGGGTCCACACGTCCTTCCACAGTGGGGACATTGGTTTCTGGCCGGGAGCTGATCACGGTGTGGATTTGCCAAGCGTTCCTTTCTCCTAGCACGTTTCTCCCTTGTGTCCTGAGTTCGAGTGTCTTCAAAGCCCATGAAACCTTTGGTAAAGGCTGTTCTCCAACTGGAACACTCACAGGCCAGTGTTTCCCAGTTGTCAGTGTTTATACTACATTTTTTTAGATTTGCCTTGAGGATAACCTAGGCCAGCCTTCACCAACTTGTTCCTCTCCGGTTGTTTTGGATGACCACTCCCACCAAGTTCAGGTTGCCCCATGATGGAAGTTGTCACCCAAAACTTCTAGAGGTCAACGGGTTTGGGGAGGTTGCTCTGGAGGTTCAAAACAGGATTACACCTGCATTCTAGAAAGCTACGCAAAAGTGAAAACAAACAGAGTTGGCAATTTTTGATTGCATTGTAATTTCAATGCTTTAATGCATTTGGGGAGACAGATTTTAATTCAATGTTAGGTGTGACAGACAAGTGTCCCTTGATCTGTGAAATATTGCGGTGTGTGAATATCCCTCCCCAAATTCTGTTTCCTTGATCTCACCATGCTTGATGAAATGTCAATGCAGCCTTGGAGTGTATCTTTTTCCCCCAGCACTGAAATTGTACTCACGGGAATCATTTGCAAATCCCATGTGTTTAAAAGTGCAAGCAGCTCTTGAAAATTCGACAAAACTGCCTGGAAAGGAGCTCCCCTCAATCTTCTAATTTGCTTGCATAAGCGCTGAGATCATCTTTCCAGTGGAGGAAGACAGGATTTCTCTGTAGAACTAAAATGCCAAGTTCTTTTCTCCTACCTTCAAAACAATGTGCATTGCAAAGTCATTCCCCCCTCCCCAGCTCATGTTGCGCTGGAATCAGCGGCTCTTGTCATTTCCATACAATTTATGTTGAATATATTACAATCCCTCTGTTTTAAAAGAGAAAGAGTTCTGTCCCTGCTCTGTGTCGTCTCAGTGTGTGGCAAACCAGCTCTATAAAGGAGTGAAATATATCTGACCTAATATAATTTTAAAATAAAACGGACGACAGTCTTAACCAAAAAATATAGGGCACAATTTAGCAAGTTCTTGTGTGATTTGGGTCTGGGCAGGAGAACTTTTTGTTGGGCTCTGCACACCACATAAACTGTGGCATTTACACCCATGAGAGGTAGTGATGAAGAAGAACCTGTTGGATCAGTCTCATCTATGTCCACCACTGGGTTCTCACAGTGGCCAGCCAGAACAGGGATCAGCAAACTTTTTCAGCAGTGGGCCGGTCCACTGTCCCTTAGACCTTGTGGGGGGCCAGACTATATTTTTTGGGGGCAAATGAACGAATTCCTATGCCCCACAAATAACCCAGAGATGCCACAAATAACCCAGAGATGCTTTTTAAATAAAAGGACACATTCTACTCATGTCAAAACATGCTGATTCCCAGACCGTTCGCGGGCCGGATTGAGGAGGCGAATGGGCTGGATCCGGCTCCCGGGCCTTTGTTTGCCTACCCATGAGCCAGAGGGCTGTGGGAAGTCTGTGAGCAGGATCTGAGCACAAGAGCCCTCTCACCTCCTGTGGTTTCCAGCAGCTGGTATTCAGAAGCATTTATTGCCTCTGATGGTGGAGTTAGAGCATAGCCTAGTAGCCACAGATAGCCCATTCCTCCATGAATTTGTCTAGCCCTCATTTAAAGTCACCCAAGTTGGTCATCGTAGAATCATAGAAATATAGTTGGAAGGGACTCCAAGGGCAATCTAGTCCAACCCCCCTGCAATGCTAGAATCTTAGCCAAAGCATCCATGACAGATGGCCATCCAGCCTCTGCTTAGAAACCTCCAACAAAGGAGAGTCCACCACCTTCCGAGGGAGTCTATCCTACTGTCAAACAGCTCTTACCGTCAGAAAGTTCTTAATGTTGAGTTGGAATCTCCTTTCTTGTAACTTGAAGCCATTGGTTCAAGTCCTACACTCCAGAGCAGCAGAAAACAAGCTTTCTCCATCCTCCATGTAGATATTTGAAGAGGGCTACCCTGTCACCTCTCAGTCTCATCTTATCCAGGCTAAGCTCCTTCAACCATTCTTCATAAGGCTTGATTAGCAGGCCCTTGATCATCTGGGCCACCGTCCTCTGCCCATGTGCCAGCTTGTCAATATCCTTAAATTGTGGTGCCCAGAACTAGACACAGTACTCTATGTGTGGCCTGACCAAGGCAGAATAGAGTGGTACTGCTACTTCCCTTGATCTGGACACTTCCTCCACCTTCCTCTCCTCCTTTTGATTAGGAGATTCTTTTCATTTATTATATAGTCCCCACATAGGAGTTATTAGGGTGGCTCATGAAGTGGAGAAACTCTGTGCCAGGCTTGCATTCAGGGCCCTGCAAGGGGAACCATGTATATAAGCCTTGCCTACCGATCTTCTTTGGAATGAGGGTGGTGCTGTGGTCTAAACCACTGATCCTAGGACTTGCCGATCAGAAGGTTGGCGGTTCGAATCCCCGCGACAGGGTGAGCTCCCATTGCTTGGTCCCAGCTCCTGCCAACCTAGCAGTTCCTGCCAACCTAGCAGTTCGAAAGCACGTCAAAGTGCAAGTAGATAAATAGGTACCACTCCGGCGGGAAGGTAAATGGTGTTTCCGTGTGCTGCTCTGGTTTTGCCAGAAGTGGCTTAGTCATGCTGGCCACATGACCCGGAAAAACTGTCTGTGGACAAACGTCGGCTCCCTCGGCCAGTAAAGTGAGATGTGTGCTGCAACCCCAGAGTCATTCGCGACTGGATGTAATAATAATAATAATAATAATAATAATAATAATAATAATAAAAACTGTCAGGGGTCCTTTACCTTTTTACCAAGCTTCTTTCATCGTGGACATTTGCATGAAGCCTGAATGTTGTGAAAGTTCGGCAGCTAGCACGTGATCCAGAGAGAAATTCCTTTTTTTGCACCCAGTGGAGAGACATAAGCTTGTACTTGGCTTTTCTGTCAATGTCAAGAGGGCTCAGGAGGAGGAGCCAAACTCTGGGCTGGATCGTGCCCATTCTTTGTGCCATTCATGCGCACCCTCACGATGGATTGGGACACATGCATAATGCAGAAGGGAACTGTCACGGCGGAAGCAGAGTAATTTATAAAACTTTAATCGGATGCTCTGAATAATTCAGCCCTGTACCATCCACAAACACCACCCAGTCACCCAGCTCCGAGGGCCGGAGACGTGAGCCACAATGGCATCTTAATTCACACTGGGAACTCACGGTCCAGTCTCCCAACAGACCCAGCGCTGCGGATAAGGCATTTGAGTGCAAGGGAGAGAGGGGGAGAGATGCCTTGGTGGATATTTTTTCCAGCTCCTGCAGGGTTTGGAAAAAGAAATCCTTGTGCCATTTGCTTTTGCAAAACTTGGCAGAGATGCCAATCGGGCGTAGAGACTTTTGGAGGAAAGATTGGTGTGTGTGTCACTATTAACTTCTTCAAACTCGGCATAAATGCCAGCTTTGTTTAGAGATTTGCAACAACAAATAGAATCAAATATTTAACTGTATCAATTATACAGAGGAACAAGGCAGCTCGACAAAAGTGCCTAATGCTACTCTTGGCTCCAATTCAGCACTTTCCCTCCAGTCTGAAGCTTGCAGGAATGCAGAACCTGGGATCGAGCATGCCGGTCTTCCTGGGGTCACTGCAAGCCATATTTGCTAGAACAAATTAGCTATTAAAAATAAAATACAATTATACAGATGCAAACATTACAGCTTTTATCCAGACCATAGGAACACAGGCCACTGTCATACAGAGTCTGATCTATGGTCCATCTGGTTCAGTTTTCACATGATGATGATGATGATGATGATGATGATGTGACTGACTGGGTTGCATCCCTTAAGGTGATGTTGAGCTGCGGGGCTTGACTTCCTCATGTTTTGACCATAGATAAGCAGTACAAAGAGAAAGCAGTCTCTTACCGGTAACAGAAATGTTTAATGAACGCAGCGAAAGAACAAGCGACCATTATCGGAGTGTAGGTACTCCTCTCCTGGTATGCTCCGCAAAGGAACTTAAGGTCCATGAATAACCATAGTTTAGAGGTCCCGGGTCCTAAGGAAGTCAGACTATCCTCCACCAGGGCCAGGGTCTTTTCAGGGATGGCTCCAACCTGGTGGAATGCTCTGTTCCATGAGACTAGGACCCTTCAGGATTTAACCTCCTTCCGTCGGGCCTGTAAGACAGAGCTATTCCACCTGGCCTTTAATTTGAATTCAGCCTGAACTTTTATTTCCCTTCTCTTCCTTCCCCCTCCCTTTTATTGAAGATCACCCGCTCTGAGAACCCACAGCTAATTCTCCCCTGGCCTCCTCACTGGCCTAAGTAGGACCAATTCAGCCAGCTAGCCCTGGGGATCATCTAAATTGATTTTTGATTTTTATTATTTTATTGCTATTCATGTTTTTATACTGTATTTTATGCTGCTTTTATAATTAAGTGTTTTAAAGTGTTTTGGATTTGCTGTTAGCCACCCTGAGTCCAGTTTTTGAACCGGGAAGGGCGGGGTATAAATAAAAATTTGTTGTTGTTGTTGTTGTTAAGTTCCGCCCATTTCCCTCTAGTCACTTCCATCCTCTCATCTCCTAGCCACCTGATCTCTCAACCACTGAGCCTTTTGCAAAGCTACCTTATCTAATCTTCTAGCCTTGGGACTGAGAGGCTGTATATTTTCCAGTGAGAGAGAGTCAGTTAGCTCTCTCTCTTCCCATTCTTCTTCTTGATGCTCACCTCCCAGTTCTCAGGGCTGTCTTAAGCATACACGGTACCAGGGTGCAAAAATCCATGTGGCGGTCCCCCCCCCCCGGCCTTCTGGACAGAGCTGCTGCGGCCGGAGCTCAGTCGGATGCCGGGTGTTGGCGACAGGGAGGGGGTTACAAATAAAATCAAATGGCCAGGGACTCGGCTGAGCCAATTTCCTTGTCGCCTGCGTTGCCCTCCCTGCTCACATGTTTCCCTCCATCTCCAGCAAGGCACCTAAAATTTGGGAGGCAGAGAAAGGGAAGGAGGAAAGTTAAGGCTGGCGGCTGCCAGGCACCCAAATGGCATGCCTCTGTGGGCGGCTCGTGAAAGCCTGTCTGGGGACCCGGAGCGCCTGCTCGCTTTGGTCCCATGGCACAGTGGCACATTAAGACTTTGACGACGATTCCACCATCAGACGCTGGGCAGGAGGGAGGGGGGATTGGGTGGGCGGAGGGCTCTTCCTCGGACTCAACTCTTGGGCGGCGGACTCTCGGCCTGGCGCCCTTGAGAGCCCGGTGCCCGGGTGCCCCACACCCCTAGCACCTATGGGTAAGACGGCCTTGCCAGTTTTGCCCAACCATCGTCTTTTGAACTACAGTGGTACCTCGGGTTACAGACGCTTCAGGTTACAGACGCTTCAGGTTACAGACTCCGCTAACCCAGAAATAGTACCTCGGGTTAAGAACTTTGCTTCAGGATGAGAACAGAAATTGCGCGGTACCTCAGGTTAAGAACAGTTTCAGGTTAAGAACGGACCTCCGGAACGAATTAAGTTCTTAACCCCAGGTACCACTGTATGTCCCTCAGCAAACCACTGTTCCAGGTCAATACTACTCCCCTCCTCCGGTGGAGTTTCAGGACCCTGACCATGAGCAAGGGGAAAGGGAGGCTCCCACCATTTCTCATCAGAGTAGTTCTCCTCAGCCTGATCTCTGAAAGGTGAGGAGGGAGGCCTTCCTAACTCATGCCCCCAGGAGACACCAGCTCAGAGTGAGTGGCACAGGTTAGCCTCAAAAGTGAGCCATACATTGCCCCATGGGTCCTACAGTCCTGGGTGCGAGTCTCCAGAATGACTATTCACTTGAAAAGTGCCTCAGGCTCCCACACAGACTTGCCCAGTGACCAAACCAACCAACCTATTCAGTCAGCTCCCAGTACCAATTGTATTCCACAAAATGGCACAGGCGAATAATAATAATTCCTCTTCCCGGTAGAACGTGTCATTTTAGGGGGTGGAACTCTCTTTTTTTTTGAAATTTATTCAGTGAGGGGGTCTTAAAAGTATGTATTTGGATGTGAGAAATTCAAAGCTGCTATTATTTTTGTGACTGGACAACATTTAGCTTTGTAAATCTATGCTTGATTCAAAAGCAAACAAAAAAACCCTGCTCTTGGAAAAGTAAAGAATTTTAATTTTACCTTCTGAAGATGTCAGGTCATGCTAAATAATAATCATCATAATAAAAGTAATTATAATATGATATAACTGCAAGTACTTGTCAATCATTTTTAATGATTCCTATGCAACTGAACACACATTTTCCTTACCAGTCAAAACTAAATTATATTAATTGAACCAACATATCTTTTGAATTCCCAAGTCACGTTACAACTTTCTAGCACACCGATTTTTGGAATTTGAAAAAAATAATCACACCTTACTCTACCAGCCAATTATAGATAGGAATAAAACATTCCTACTCTTCCTCACTGATTAATTCCACATTCTTGCAGGTGGGATGGGTGGTGGCTGCAAACTGAAGGATCTGGGTAGGGCTTCCTGATATACACACCCACTCCTCCTCATCCCTGGCTAATATTCACAGAGGAGACCAGGAAGTGGCTATGTGCCCTTCTTCCCATCTCATCACAAAGATGCTCTAGACCAGACTCTTTCTTTTTACGGAGAGCCTCTGTGGAGTAGTGGTTAGAGTGTTGAACTAGGACCTGGGAGACCAGGGTTCAAGTCTCCACTCATCCATGAAATTCACTGTGCAACGTTGGGCTAGTTGCTCCCTCTCAGCCAAACCTACCTCACAGGGCTGTTGTGTTGAATAAATGAGAAGAGGGAGGACCACATAAACTACCTTGAGCTTCTTGAAAGAAAAGGTGGAACCAGGCAGAGGGCCTTCTTGGTAGTGGCACCCTCCCATCAGATATCAAGGAAATAAACAGCTATCTGACTTTTAGAAGGCATCTGAAGGCAGCCCTGTTTAGGCAAGTTTTTAATGTTTGATGTTTTATTGTATTTTAAATATTTTGTTGGAAGCCGCCCAGAGTGGCTATGGAAACCCAGCCAGATGGGCGGGGTATAAACAATAAATTATTATTATTATTATTATTATTATTATTATTATTATTATTATTACCAGAATTGTAAAGTTGGAAGGGACCATGCAGGCGATCTAGTGCAACCCCCTGCAACACAGAATTTTTTCACCTAAGGTATGAGTCAAACCCACGACCCTGAGATTAAAAGTCTCATTAATAAACAGAGGAGCTATATTGGCACAACTCTATCCCTGAAAGCATCTGGTTGGCAACCATGGGGGAAAAGGCTGCCAGACCAGATCTAACAGGGATCCACTTTTGTTCTTATGCTCCCACCCACGAATAGGAAGAAAGAGCGCAATTTTCCCAATAAAGCATTTACGGTGGCAGTGAACTGCAATGCCACTAGAGGCAGCCGGGGCAGGCTGCCCAATTAACTTTGCCCTTTGATGAGTCAGCCAGCCCATTGCCTCCAAGGCAGAATCTCCTCTTGAAATGGATCTTGGTGGAAGTGGGGGAGAGAGAAGAGGCACTTATTTCAGCTGTCTCTGCCATGCTATCTGTGCCTTTGAGGCTGCCCGACAACAGTCGCTGCGATATCGTTCATGGCCCCTTTGCCTTTTGGACTTGGCCTGCTGCTGCAATGTCGTCAGGGAGAGCTGGGTGTGGAAGGAATCGGAGCGGAAGCCCTGTGACTCAGACCGAGGCCCGGAGGAAACCAGAGGCACGCTGACAGCGGCAGATTATGCACAGAGCCTTATTAAGGACGTGATTAGCGAGACTGATCTGAAATTAGCAAACTGATTTTTTGTGACGTTCGCCGGCTTTTAATACCAGCTAGCCTGGCAACTTCCCTTCTTTTCTTTTCTTTGCCCCAATTAACCATGCAGATTCGCCCCCCAGGAGACCCCAGAATGGGACTGAAACATATCTCCCACTTTTGCCTCTGAACATCTGATCCTCAGCGCTACGAATGGAAGGAGCTTCCAATTTCCGCTCTGCATGCACTCAGTTGAAGATTTACACCACCCCATTTTGTTTTTCAAACTGGTGTTTGATTTGTGCACATTTTTTCCTGCATTCTGTTCTTCCCCTAAAGAAGATTTCATTTTATTTGTTGGCTTTCTTGCTCGTTCTTCATCATAAGTTCCCAGGGCAGGCTAAGACAATATCAATATTGAATATTAACATTAAAAAGTAACCATATTAACATCAAGTTAAGCCCCCAAACAGATGTGAAGAACTCTGAGGGGGCTTTTCGTGATTTACATGATCAAACAATGTCTTGGGTGGCACTAAATATTATTTTTTCAGGCAATGTTTATGAATGCTTGATGTATTTTGTGTCTATACGAACCTTGCATCCCACTATGGAATATATTTTACACTGTTTTATCTTGTGCTGTTATTCTCTTTGCTTTTACTATTGTTTTTATGGCGGATCTTAGCTCGTCGTTTCATTTGAGCTCCTTGGAGAAAAATGGTGGGATATAAACGCAATCAGACACGGCTCTACCATTAGGCAGACTGAGGTGGCTGTCTCAGGTGGCAGAAGACCTCAAGGCAGCAGCCCCATGTGCACCTTGCCTGCTGTGCCACCTCTGTGGCAAGAAGCAATGCCAACGTCAGTGCCCGCTTCAGCTGAAATCATGTGAGATCTTGTGGAGCCAGCAAGGTATTGCACTATTTCGGTGAGAACCTGCTCCAATCAGGTGAAATCTCACATGAAATTGGCGCTGATGTCAGCGCCATTTCTCCCCCAGTGGTGGAGATGGCAGGCCAAGCATAGAATCGTAGAATTGTAGAGTTAGAAGGGATCCCAAGATTCATCTGGTCCAACCTGATTCCTGCAATGCAGGAATCTCAACTCAAGCATCATCATCATCATCATCATCATCATCATCATCTATTATTTAAACCCCACCCATCTGGCTGGGTTTCCCCAGCCACTCTGGGTGGCTTTCAATTAAAATACAATAGTCTATTAAACATTAAAAGCTTCCCTAAACAGGGCTGCCTTCAGATGTCTTCTAAAAGTCTGGCAGTTGCTGTTCTCTTTGACATCTGGTGGGAGGGTGTTCCACAGGGAGGGCGCCACTACTGAGAAGGCCCTCTTCCTGGTTCCCTGTAACTTGACTTCTCACAGTGAGGGAACCGGCCAGAAGGACCTCGGTGCTGGACCTCAGTGTCCAGGTAGAACGATGGGGGTGGAGACGCTCCTTCAGATATACTAGACCGAGGCCGTTTAGGACTTTAAAGGTCAGCACCAACACTTTGAATTATGCTCGGAAACGTAGTCTTTAGTCTTTTCTAATATCACTGGCCATACACTGAAAAGTTGTCAGTGAACTACCCTGGTGTGGGGATATGGGCTCGGCTGCTTGCCTACACTTAGGTTGCGCAGAGCACCCCCATATCACATTTACCCTGATGTGCCCCAGTTCCCCGGCTGGGGGGCTGGGAGGGATACACGCCCAAAGCCTAAGCCAAGGTCCTCCTACATTCGGAAGTTTAATAAAGTTGTGGCCTAATTTTTATTCTGTAACGTGGTCGGAGTCTTTATTTCCTTTCCCACATTCCCTGGGGGTTGGAGCTGTTGCGCCTGGTCTGGCAATAAATAGCAAATCAACAAATGCTCCACAAAAAGTGGACCTTGGCTAACTTCTGAATCCTCAATAAGCAGGCCATCTGGAAAAGCCCTTCAGGAAGAAATGCAACACACACACACACACACACACACACACACACACACACACTCCACACAGACACCAGCACCTCATCCCTCGCCCTGTGCTTGCACGCTCATGTTCACACATTGTAAAGGCATCTTTTTTGTGTTGTTGTTTTGCCAGCTCTTTCTTTTGCAGCTCTCCACTTTTTTGACACTCCTGAGGATTTGAAAGCATATGCCGTTTCCAGACCCCAGCCACCAAGAAACAGTAGGATCACGAAGAGCCCGATTCGTGTCTGCACTGCCTAATCAATCTTGAAGTTAATTTAGCACTTGCACTATAAGTCTATAACCTTCTTATAGGCATGTTGAGTAATGAAAGGATGAAGCTTCGGCTGGCGTGCAATGAGGGCTTCGTGCCAGATGTTAGCAGTAACAAGCGCAGGCAGTCTACAGTGATATCCGTGGTGTAAAGAATATTATCAAAGGGGATAGCTGTCAAATCTAATGAAGTCAGGTTATGCAGATTTTTTTTAAAAAAGAAAAAGAAATATACAGGTAAGTAGAACAGAGGGTTTTGTGTGTGCGCCGTTGCCATGGCTCAGAATTAATTAGCCGGAATTAGTATGGCACAATGAGACTCCCCCCAAAGTCATTGTTAATGCAGGCTCTGTCAAATTACCAGAGCCACGGCCAACATTTTCACAAACAAGGCTCTACTAGAATCAAGACAATTATAAACGAGTCAACAAATCCATAGAGTGTAATGATAGATCGGACTGAAAGCAATCATGGAACCTCCATACCTAGAGGCAGTATACCTGCAATATAGATCTAGTCACCTTTGCACACTGCTTGTGTACATCCACACATCAGTAGCTGCTGGAAACATAAAGCTGGTTCAGATGGTATGCAACTCCTCCTCCTCATTATTATCATCATCATCATCCCCATTAAAATATTTGAGTGGGCTGAGGGCATCCTGATTTTATGGGCATTGCCATTCAAGTGTTTCTGTGCACTGCAACGTGAGATTGATTATACAGGACATGGCTTACTTGTCTTCCCCCCAAAAATATTCAAGTTAGCATCCCTGGATGGGGGGATGATGGGTTCCACACATTTGGGGTGGAGAAGGTGCCATCTGCCACCTGATAGGAGAAAGGAAGCCCCCCCTCCATGAAACTGGCACATTCAATCACCCCCAAACAGCAGGAATCCTTCTCATAAGACTATGAAATTTACAGGGTTTGTGTGAGTGTGGAAGCTGCTTCAGTTGGGGAAATGAACTTCCCTCTGCTATTAGCCAGGCCACACCTACTGATATGCCTTCTCTTACTTACAACCCACCATAGGAGCATCACTGCTTGTCAGCCCCCCCCCCCCAATCTTAAATTTGCCCATTGTAAAATTCAGCAGTAAAGAGAACCGGGATAAAGGCAAATTTAGCTTGCTGTGCCTGCCATTGGCTTCAGAGCTGTCTGTCATCGGCTCAGGCCCCATCTGATGCTGGCCTCCCTGCCAATAGCAGTCCCGTGGGCACCAACCATTCTTGAGTTCATCATCATCATCATCATCATCATCATCACCATCACCATCACCATCTATTATTTATACCCCGTCCATCTGGCTGGGTTTGCTCCTAACAGTATATTAAAAACACGATAAAACACCAAACAATAAAAACTTCCCTAAACAGTTACAGGCAGGTAGCCGTGTTGGTCTGCCATAGTCGAAACAAAATAAAAAAAATCCTTACAGTAGCACCTTAGAGACCAACTAAGTTTGTTATTGGTATGAGCTTTCGTGTGCTCATATCAATAACAATCTTAGTTGGTCGCTAAGGTGCTACTGGAAGGAGTTTTTTTATTTTGTTCCCCAAAGAGGGCTGCCTTCAGATGTCTTCTAAAAGTCAAATAGTTGTTTATCTCCTTGACATCTGATGGGAGGGCGTTCTACAGGGCGGGCGCCACCACTGAGAAAGCCCTCTGCTTGGTTCCCTATAACCTTGCTTCTCACAGTGAGGGAACCACCAAAAGGCCCTCGGAGCTGGACCTCAGCATCCAGGCTGAATGATGGAGGTGGAGATGCTCCTTCAGGTATACTGGACAGAGGCCATTTAGGGCTTTCAAGGTCAGCATCAACACTTTGAATTGTGCTTGGAAACGTACTGGGAGCCAATGTAGGTCTTTCAGGTCTTGACGGCCACACCCAGTCACCAGTCTAGCTGCCGCATTCTGGATTAGTTGTAGTTTCTAGGTCATCCTCAAAGGTAGCCCCACGTAGCCTTAACTTAAACCTGGGTCTCCCTAGTCCTTGTCTGCCACTCTCTTGCATGCATCACATCCATTCAGCAAATAGCTGCTGTGACATCAAGAGCCAAAGTTACCCAATCTTCTCCTTTCACCCATTGCCCAATTTGCACGTTCAGAGATCCTGAGCTCACACAGGCACAAGCTGGACCTTGCATGATTAACCTCCCCACCTGGTGGGCAGCTAGCTAGTAAACATTAATGGTCTTTCATTGAGGTCCTCAGTGCATCAATCATTTCCACTCTCCTGGACGTAGATGTCAAAAGCTCGGTGTCCATAAGCAATTAATAGCTTTGGTGCAGAAGAAAGGCAGGTGCTTTTGGCTGATCTCCAATGGTTGAGCTGGCTGGTCGTTCTCCACAGGAATAACTCAACATTTTGGACAGGAAGCTGAGGGAAGGCACGGTTGCAGCTGGGAGGGGGGGAATTTCTCTGCACCAACCTGCCAGCTTATCTGTTTCCATATTTCAAATGCTGGTGTGCATTAGAGCATAACTGAAGTAGCTCCCATCTTTTAATGCTTCGCACATAGAATCATAGAATTATAGAGTCATCTAGTCCAGCCTCCTGCAATGCAGGAATCTTTTGCCTGGTATGGGGCTCAAACCCATGACCATGACATTAAGATACATATGTTCTACCAACTCAGCACCACCACCTCCAAACCTCTGAGTAGGGCTATGTGAATCTGTCAGTTTTAGTCTCTTTCAGTTTCCTTCTCTTTTTCAGACTTAAATTCAATTTTCCACACTCCCAAATAAGTCTATGACGATGATTGCTATTTTAAAAAATGAATCATCACAAAAATTCATCTGCATGCTGGTGCAAATTTCTCCCAATTTATAATGTTTTGGTGCAATTTCAACCAATATGCACATGCCTGCTATGCAATTCCCTCTAAACGTTCAATTTTGTATGGTTTTTCCCCAAATATATGCATTTCTCTGTGTGCCCACATTCAGCTTTTGTATTTTTTATTTTTTTGGTACACATTACCTGGCTGGAGAACTGCACTGCAAAATTCAGAGAAGTGTGAATTTTCAAAGACAGGTGCATTTCAGTTTGCATATTGTTCATCGTACATTTGTTTTTGGGAGTTGTCCTTTGGGACAAAAATCTTTGGGGTCCAGTGCTGGAGATTATTGGGGAAGTTTATCAAGATGTTAGGTTTCATGAACAATTATAATTGAGGGCTAATAGTGTGATAGCCAGTAGGTGGCAGCGATAGGAACCCTCTGATAGCCTTGCAACACCATTACATTCCTAAAAGAAGAACTCTTTGAGGTCCTTGCCAGCTATCTTCTGCCTTGCCTTGGATCTGGCCTCACCTGCCTTGATTGAATGACTGGATTTCATCTCACCCCTGGACTTGATGTGGACCATGAGACTTGCCTTGCCTTGTCCCTACTGTTGGAGACCTACTCCCCAACAAGATGCTCCCTGCTTCCAACCCAGCATCCCCTGGCAGCCCACCTGAGTAGAAGACACCATCTCACTGAAATCTTCTTGTTCTCTTAATATCAACGAAACAATGAACTTTGTAAACGATGCAACCAAGAGGAGACCAGAGGGTGCAAAAGAAAATATCTTGACTAACAATTCCAATCCTTGACCATTGCTTCCCAGAATTGCTTTTGTTAGGGCAGCAACACCACACATGCACATTTATAGCACATGGCTTCTCACAAAGAATCCTGGGAAACATAGAATTGCGGACAGGAATCACAGCTTAAAGAACCCTTGACATATGGCCATCCAACCTCTGCTTAGAAACCCCCAACCAAGGATAATCTACCATCACCTTCCGAGTAGTCAATTTCACTTTCAAATAGCTCTTACTGTCAGAAAGTTCTTTCTAATGTTTAATTGAACCTTGTCATTTGAATCCATTGGTTCGAGTCCTTCTCTCTGCAGTGGCGGAAACAAACTTGCTTCAGATTCCATGTATTGTCCCTTCAGATATTTTCTTAGATGACTATCACGACACCTCTTGGCCTCCTCTTATCCAGGCTGAAAATACCCAGTTCCCTCAACCATTCCTTGTGAGGCTTTGTTTCCAAGCTGTAGTTGGGAGCTGTAGTTTATTAAGTAGGCTGCACATTGCTGCTATGTGAGGGGAAAGTCATGAACTTTCAGTGTGTGTTGGGTATGCTTGAAAAGTATGCTGTGGATCTGCCCTTTGTTTCAAAAACTAGCGGGACATTTGGGTTTCTCATAGCTTTCATATTCTGAGAGATGGAAAAAGGCAAGGGGAAAGAAAGAGAAAGGCCAGCTCTAGCATTTAAGGCAAGAGTTGGAGAGTTTCTCCAGCAAATTCCTCTCTATGTGCAAAAAAAGGAGTCGCTTTCTGGAACAAAAGTTCTCCCCAGACTTTTGTGCAGAACAGGTGTTGTTATGCACTAATTATGCAAACCGGGAGCAAAAAAACCCACAAATGAACAAGCCCGTCAGCACAATTGACAATTAAGCCCACCTGTGCACCTTTCCAGTTAGTAGGAGTTGGAGCGACTTGCAGTTTGGCAGACAAAGGGAGGGGGAGGGGGCGTTCATGGCAACTATTTTGTCATTTCACAGATGGAACTTGGTGCATCTCTGTAAAATCCTCCAGTTGTCATCTCACTCTGTGAGACCCATTCCTTGCACCATGGCATGTTTCTGAAGACTCTCCCCCACATGGAATGGGGAACCAGTAGCCCAACAGGGGGAAGTGTAGAGGGTGGCATTGCTCCCCTGACTTCACAACAGCTGAGTTGCTGTTGCTTATTGCCAGGTAAAGTTGGAGGAGGTGGGGAGGTTGGCACTGTTGGACTCCAGCTCCCATCAGCCTGATCCAGCATGGGCAATGGTCAGATGATGGGGTTTGTAGTCCAAGAACTTCTGATGGGCCAGTGGTGCTCACTTGACCTTGCTACAGCTGAATTGCAGCTGTTGATAAGGAAGGATAGTTGAAGGGGTGAGGTGGTGAGATCACCACTGTGAAGATGCACTGGTGGAGCCAAACCAGTGCTATTGCACAGCACAACCTCCCCATCATCTCTCCTTCAGAGACTCAGCTATTGCAAGGTCAAGTGAGCACCACTGCCCCACCACTGCTGTAGCCCTTCAAGATGCTGTTGGTCTACAATGCTCATCATCCCAGCCATTGGCAATGCTGGCTGGGGCTGATGAGAGAGCAGGAGTCCAAAAACATCCAGAGGACACCAGGTTCCCCATTCTTGTTGCATGCTACTATTTATTTACATTGCAACAGACTGTCCTCTGTCAAGGAACGGTTTAGGGAGCTGGGTATGTTTAGGCTGGAAAAGAAGAGATGGAAAGGAGATGGTATTGCCATCTTCAAATATCTTAAGGGCTGTCACATGAAGATGGAGCAAGCTTGTTTTCTACTGCTCTGGAGAGTAGGACTCGAACCAATGGCTTCAAGTTACAAGAAAGGAGATTCCGACTCAACATCAGGAAGAACTTTCTGACAGTAAGATATGTTCGACGGTGGGAAGGACATCCTTGGAAGGTGGTGGACTCTACTTCCTTGGAGGTTTTTCAGCAGAGGTTAGATGGCCACCTGTCGTGGATGCTTTAGCTGAGATTCCTGCATTGCAGGGAGTTGGGCTTGGAGTCCCTTCCAATCTACAGTGGTACCTTGGGTTACAGACGCTTCAGGTTACAGACTCCACTAACCCAGAAATAGTACCTTGGGTTAAGAACTTTGCACAGAAATTGTGCAGTGGCAGTGGGAGGTCCCATTAGCTAAAGTGGTGCTTCGGGTTAAGAACAGTTTCAGGTTAAGAACGGACCTCCGGAACGAATTAAGTTCTTAACCCTGGTACCACTGTACAATTCTACTATTCAAAGGAAAATGAGGTAATTTGTTAAAGATGCACCAGAAAAAAAGCTACCTGTTTATAATATAGGACCAAAACAGTCATCAGCAGTTTCAGTGTGTGAGAATGACTCCACGCAACTTTGGTTTGCCTGCGTCAGGGCTGGGGAAGCACAAGGGCAACACTCCCTTGAGGGCAATCCTCTGGGGGCCTTATGACAAAGCAAGTGGGGCAACACATGTGACTTCCCTTTGTACTTTTAGCTAAATTCTAGTTGTGCAAATACCAGGGGTGGTATTCAAAGAATGTTTCACTCAGAGTAGACCTGCTGAAATTCATGGATCTAACTGAGTCATGTGCATTGTTTTCTATGGGCCTACCCTGAGTAAAATTTAGTTGAATACCACCCCAGAGGTTGAATCACAAACCCCTCCATCTAGGCAAGCGAGACGCATTGCAGTTGAAGGACACGGTCTAGCCATGGAAAAACACTTGAGGAGGACATGGAGCAGGACCAGTTAGAGGTGGACCACGGGGAGGGGTATTATCTAGGCAAAGTCCTGAGGGCCAGGTGGAGAGGTTTTGCAGGCCTCATTCACCCCCTGCACCTGATACTCCCCGCCCCATCCTTTGTGAATGCTGGCATCACGATACATTCACCCTGCACTCAAAAACTTAAAGTAAAAAATTAAGAAGTCCTGCTGGATCAGACCCAGTCCACCTCTGGAATTTGAGATCAGCTATGACTGGGCAGCCTACAATCACTCATCTTTGGAGTCCTGGTTTTTTGTTCCAGAAGTTCCTTAGATCCCTAGTTGGCTAACTCTGAAACCTCCCAAACCTAATGCCATTCTATTTATACCAATATATATTTCAAAATAATGAACAGATGGGAAATTTTCAATTTTTAACACACACGTCTCCATTATTCTTCAGTCCAACCATAATGAGCAGGGTCATTTTTTGAGCAACAGTCTTTGCCATGCCCTTTCTATTTCCCTCTCATTTATTATCATTTGCTCTTACTGTCAATTCTAGATTTTTCTCCTTTAGGTGTTAATGAAAAATAATAATAACCAAGCCAGGAAGTGTTGATCTCCACTCCCCCCCCCCCCAAAAAAAAAAAACACCCTCCCAAAACATTTAGAGAGTACAGCTATCCAACTCCTGGCAATAATTTAAATATTTTAGAAGAAAGATTAGGCCAACTTCCCAGTCTGATAGAAAATGTGACAGGCTGGTTCTTCTTCCTTGATATATGGGATTCATTAAATAATTTGAATTAAATATGAAATTGTTCATTGCTATTATTATTTTCTCTCTTAACTCTAAATTGTGTGGGGAAAGATCGCAATGTATGAAAACTCTGGATGTATATCACAAAAATAAATGAAATAAACCTTCTTGGAGCCAAATTCTAAACATGCTTACTCTTGAGTAAGCCCCATGGAGTTTAAGGCACCTAATTCCCAAGACTGGACAGATTTGGTTCCTGCCCCCCCCCCCCGAGCTGCTGGTCTACAGCAGAAAGGGGAACCAGTTCTCTGCCTATGGGCAACCTTCTGGGAGCTACATGCCATAGAGCAGTGATGGCCAGACTTGGCCCTCCAGCTGTTTTGGGACTACAATTCCCATCATCCCTGACCACTGGTCCTATTAGCTAGGGACGATGGGAGCTGTAGTCCCAAAACAGCTGGAGGGCCAAGTTTGGCCATCATTGGCATAGAGGGTAAGGGGCAAAAGAAAGTGTCTCCCTAGAATGGCGGTGCTCCCAATTATGGCTCACATACCCCTCCGTCCCTATTAATATACGTCACTCCTACGTCTTGTAATCTGAGATTCTACCCTCTGTTCTAACACTCTTTGAGTTCTTTGTGTCTTTGGAGAAGGGGGGTGGATGCTGTCCAGAGAATGTGAATCCGTTGCCCCACTCTCTTCTAGTGTTTCTTCTGCTAGCTGTTCGCCATCCAGTATTTCCCAGCTTCTGCCTTCTGAACTGTGCCCCTCTGCAAGCCACTTTTCTAAATCTATATTGTCCTCCTGCTCCTGGGAAGATTCAGGATGGGGGTGGCATGGCAGCCCCCACCATTCCTTCGCAGTGCCGTCTCCCTCAGCACAGTCCCTGTCATCTCTCCACATCTCTCTGTCTAGAACACTCCAGGTGGGCATTGAGCAGGATAATGAAAGCATAGCCTTGAGAAGTCCAGAGGGCCAAATAGAGAGGCTCAGAGGGCCACATTGGCCCCACTGTAAAGTCTGAGATTCCTGAAGAAGAAGGCGAAGAAGAAGAAGAAGAAGAAGAAGAAGAAGAAGAAGAAGAAGAAGATGATCAAAGCTATCCATTCTGAAGGAAATCAGCCCTGAGTGCTCACTGGAAGGACAGATCCTGAAGCTGAGGCTCCAAGACTTTGGCCACCTCATGAGAAGAGAAGACTCCCTGGAAAAGACCCTGATGTTGGGAAAGATGGAGGGCACAAGGAGAAGAGGACGTCAGAGGATGAGATGGTTGGACAGTGTTCTCGAAGATACCAGCATGAGTTTGACCAAACTGCGGGAGGCAGTGGAAGACAGGAGTTCCTGGCGTGCTCTGGTCCATGGGGTCACGAAAAATTGGACATGACTAAACAACTAAACAACAACAATATGCCACCCATCTGGCTTGTGTTACAAACACAATAAAGCATCAACCATTAAAAACTGCCCTGAACAGGGCTGCCTTCAGATATCTTCTAAAGGTCAGATGGTTGTTTATCTGCTTGACATCTGATGGGAGGGCATTCCACAGGGTGGGCACCACTATTGAGAAGGCCCTCTGCCTAGTTCCCTGTAACCTCACTTGTCACAGTGAGGAAACTGCCAGAAGGCCCTTGGAGCTGGACTTCAGTGTCTGGGCTGAATGATGGAAGTGGAGATACTCTTTCAGGTATAAAAGGGTGGAAAGCATATATTTGTGTTTGCATATAAACTGTGAATCTATACACATTAAATCACACATTAAAACTCTTTCAGGCTGGCGGTAAATTGACACCTTTTCATGTCTAGCATTCCCATGGAGTGCTTCAGGGACTGCTTTACCAATCCAGCTCACGAGTATAATTAACAATGTAATAAAACTGACTTAAGGGCTTTTAAATGCTCCTCTAAAACATATTTGTGTGGTGCCAAAGTCAAGAGCCGCAAAACAAGAGAGTATTTTGCAAAGGCTGAGGGTGGATGGATGGGCTTTCATTCTGAATGCCATAACATGGGAGCACAGCAAACCCCCCTCTTCTTGCTTGGCTCCTCATGTTCTTGAATCAGATGGCAGGGAATGCTAGGGTAGCTAATCACAGGGCTGTCATCCAATCAGATATTTTGGGCTGATTCAAGATGCAATCGTATGCATGCTCACATGGGAATAAGCCCTAGGAACACAGGAAGATGATCATTGGAAGTCCATCTAGCTCAGTATTCACTGGCCAAGACTCTCCAGTGTTTCTTCTCCCCCCCAGCCCTTCCTTGAGATGCTGGCGACCTTCTGAATGGAATTCAGTTGCTGGACCACTGACTTATCACTTTACTTCTGAGTAGACATGTCTAGGATTGCAACCTAAGCCTCTGCCTATCGGCCAATAAATACCTCAAAAGGAGATATATTTACCGTATTTTTCACCCCATAAAATGCACCTGACCATAAGACACACCTAGTTTTTAGAGGAGGAAAACAAGAAAAAAAAATTCTGAACGAAACAGTGGATGTATGATTTTTGTGGTTCATGCTGTGGCCACATACATGTTATGTGATTTGATGGCGAGTTTGGGGTAGCCCAGTACAAAAATGCTGAGGATCCATGTGGATCTGTGCTTTGTAACCACGTTTTTTGCGCCATTGCGGCCCCAAGAAACAGTGGATCTGGGTTTTTTTTTTGGTGCAGGCTATAGCCATGGACATGCTATGTGATCTGATGGAGAATTTGAGGTGGCCCAATGCAAAAATCCTGAGGATCCATGTGCTTTTACCTGTACAGTGATACCTTGGGTTACAAACTTAATTCGTTCCGGAGGTCTGTTCGTAACCCGAAACCGTTCTTAACCTGAGGTGCGCTTTCGCTAATGGGGCCTCCCGCTGCCGCCACGCCACCGCCGTGTGATTTCTATTCTCATCCTGGGGCAAAGTTCACTACCAGGAACATCTACTTCCAGGTTAGTGGAGCTCGTAACCCAAAGCATTCGTAAGGAGGATGGTACGTAACCCGAGGTTCCACTATATAGGTAGATAGATAACTTTGAAAGCATCAACGAGGAAAAGCCTTCTGCCATATAAATAAAATGCCTGTACAATAGTACCTCCGTATAAGTCCGTCCCATCCAGTGTCCATTTCAGCAGACACCTGCAGCAAAACCGGAAGTACTGGAACTGGTTACTTCCGGGTTTGCCACTCGCGCATGTGCAGAAGTGCTAAATTGCGCTTCACACATGCACAGAAACACAAACTGCTCCGCATGCGTGCGCAGAGCGGCGCTTTGTCGAGCGTCCTTTTCCTCGGGTGTCCAGGGCTCTGGAACAGATGCCAGACACAAAACAAGGTACCACTGTATTATTAAACAGAACACACACACAGAGAGAGAATATAAGGATTTTATACATGCAATTGTTTTAACTTTTTATATGAGTAACTGTTTAAGATTTATATATAGATATATATTGGAAATTACTTTGGGATGCCTCATGGGAAGTGATTTATAAATGGAACAAACAAACAAACAAATCACTTCGAGCCTTGAAAGCTAACCGACTGAGATCTTTATCACCATGTTGAATGGAAGCAACAAACTGGGAGCGGAATCCAGTGAGTAAACATTCTACCTCTGTTCTGGACAAGGTAATAAAAATGCAGGTATTTTAGCCTGGAGACCCATCTCTCACCATCGGCTGACAGGAGAACCTTCTGTGGAACTGGTAACAAAATTTCCTGCTCCACAGCTTGTAACCTCTCCATGCTTTATTGGCAAGTTAATTATTTGACTCATCCGGCCCTATTAAAGAGCAGGCACCGATTAATTTGCATGAAGCCTGCCTGCCTCTTTCCCTCAGTGCCTATCACTGACAGGATGGTAAACAGTAGTGAGGAATCCCCGAAGACTGTCCCATGGCAGGTGGAGAGTTTGATCCGGGTGCCACCCTGCAGGCGATGCACCTACCAGGATCTCCTATAGTGCCCGCAGAAGTCTCAGTCAGTTTTCCACAACGCATGATAGCTCTCATTGCTCTGTTCCTGTTTGCATTGGCTCAGCATTCCCTGTACTGAATGTTGTTGTTGTTTAGTCGTTTAGTCTTCATGACCCCATGGACCAGAGCATACCAGGCACTCCTGTCTTCCACTGCCTCCCACAGTTTGGTCAAACTCATGCTGGTAGCTTCGAGAACAGTGTCCAACCATCTCGTCCTCTGTCGTCCCCTTCTCCTTGTGCCCTCCATCTTTCCCAACATCAGGGTCTTTTCCAGGGAGTCTTATCTTCTCATGAGGTGGCCAAAGTACTGGAGCCTCAGCTTCAGGATCTGTCCTTCCAATGAGCACTCAGGGCGGATTTCCTTCAGAATGGATAGGTTTGATCTTCTTGCAGTCCATGGGACTCTCAAGAGTCTCCTCCAGCACCATTATTCAAATTCAATGAATATACACTCTTAAACTGGTGCACATTTGATTAGATGCCAGGTCCGGACACCCTTCCATCTGTTGAGGGGAGGTGCAAAGAGCATCTCTCTTTGGGTGATATAGTTGCCTCCCCACACACTGATGGGGGGTCTGGTTAAAAGTGTATCATTGTCAGTTTGCATTCTTCGCACAGAAAGTATTGATCTGATGTATAGAGATCTTAACCATCCAGGGGTCCTTTTCCTTTACCTAGTGAATATAATTCAAGGCAGCAGGAGATAGTGGTTGCACAGGCTTCATTCCACAACCCCAATTTAGGTTTATTTATTTTTTAAGTGCATAAAAACAGTACACATAAATTCTCACGGGACCAAAACACACTTGAAAAGTTCATGCATGTAGATTCACTGTAAATAACATTTGTCAGTGGAAACGAGGAACCCGAGCATAAATGCATGTGACTTACGGGGCAGATTTTTATGTCTGCTGCAAGGCCATAAATGCTGTGCTTCTCGCACGTAGCTCTGTTAATGCGGGCGTTGTGGCTGGCTGCATCTAAAGGTCTGCAGGGGACCATTAAGATTCCCTCTGCAAAGGTTGCTGTTGCACGTCAGAACTAAAGGTTTGGCAAATCCAGAGTGGCAGAACTTCATTTATGTAAAGCTCTTATGGAAGGTTAGATGCCTTAGACTAAGGATGGGGAGGAAATTCATTTTGGTTCACATTTAAAGGTAAATCTACCAAATTTGCAGCTTCCGAAACAATACATGAACCGAAACAGAGCCATCTTTCGAAATTCACACTTCTCCAAATTTCTCCATCCCGTTCTCCAGTCAAGTCATGTTTCCCAAACTGGATGCACTAAGGCAGAGTGTGCATCAAGAATACATTAGTGAAATATGCAAAAAATGTATTATATTAGGGGAAATTGCTTGCAGGAATGTGCACCTTTGGTGACTGATTGTTCAAGAATGCTAATCAATTTTCATGAGAGCATTTTTTGTTTAAAAAATGAGGCAGAAATATGGAAAATCAGATTTTAAATTGGAGAGAGAGAAACTAAGAGAACTGAAATTAACAGTTACAGATAGGTAGCCGTGTTGGTCTGCCATAGTCAAAACAAAAAAAATTCCTTCCAGTAGCACCTTAAAGACCAACTAAGTTAGTTCTTGGTATGAGCTTTCGTGTGCATGCACACTTCTTCAGATACACTGAAGTGTGTATCTGAAGAAGTGTGCATGCACACGAAAGCTCATACCAAGAACTAACTTAGTTGGTCTTTAAGGTGCTACTGGAAGGAATTTTTTTTGTTTTGAAATTAACAGGTTCAGCCATTCTTGCCCTAGAATGTCTTTGGTCTTGATATCAAGAAAGCTGTTCTCCCAATGACTAGAATGGAGTCAAAATTACTCAGTGGCTTTGGGGCAACCCAGCCAGATGGGCAGGGTATAAATTGCTAAACTATATAAAAAAAAATATTATTGTTACTCAGGATTTGGGTGTTATTTTGCAAACATTTTCAGCTGGATATATACAAAACTACACACACACACACACACACACACACACACACACACACACGAGTCTTGAAAATATTTGGTCCAGATTTATAGCCCAGGCTTGACCCAAAGTGAGCATGTCTTGACTCTGGTCCACATCAGAAACCCTCTGTGGCCATTCCACACTGATTTGGCACCTTGGTGCCTTGAGTTCCTGCACCATGTCCTAGGCTGTACGCCAACCATAGGAGCAAACTCCACAACAATATTTTATTGTGGGGGCAGTAGCTTCCACGGCCCCCACAATAAAATATTTGAGGGGGCCAGGCTCCCACAAAGTTGATGGGCACTCCCATTCAAATGGTGTGTGTCCACTGCATCATGCGATCGATTATGTGGGACGGGGCTTACCTGGGCCCCCACAATATTTCATTCAAGTTGCCACCTTTGATGCCAACCTTCACCAACTTGGAGCCCTCCAGATATTGATGGACTGCAACTCCCAACAGCCCCATCCAGGACACTGTGCTAGGCAGGGCCGTCTTAAGCATACCTGGTGCCGTGGTGCAAGGATCCCTCCAGCGCCCCCCCCCCCCACCGGCAACTCCAAAACAAGGGAGGGGGCAGTGGAAAATGTCCTCTGCCTCCCCCACTGCCCTGATCCCCGGTGTGGCGGTGGAAATCAAGCAGGAAACATGCTGGGGGACATGCTCTCTGGTGTTGGGGCGCCTGAGAAGGCAGCCTGGGAAGGCTGCATGCCGCCTTTCGCCATGAAGCAGGAGGAGGACATCGACTGGGAGCATGGCCATCTTTAGAAGATGCAGAGGCTACAGAGAGAAGTTGCGCACAGCTTCCATCCTAAGCCTCCGCAGGGATTGCTCTCCTCCTGCGGAGGCTTGGGAAGGAAGCTGCACACCAGCCCGCCATATAGTTGGCGGGGCACAGCTGGCAGGAGTGCAGGGAAAGGGGAGGCTGCTGGCAAAGCTGCGCAGCTCCCCCGCTCACTAGGGCGCCCCTGAGAGGCCAGCGCCCTGGCGCAATGAACCACTAAGACCAATGGGAAAGACGGCTCTGGTGCTAGGAGTTGTAGTCCAACGAAGAGAGGAGACAAAGTCTCCCTCCCAGAAAGAAGGGAACAATGCCCATTCTGACTACAGTCATACCTACATGTTACATCATGTTACGTTCTTTCAGGTTACATCCTGTGGCGACCCAGAAGTACTGGAAAGGGTTACACCACTCGCGCATGTGCAGAAGTGCAAAATGACAACACGTGCATGCACAGAAGCGACGAATCACAACCCACGCATGCACAGATGCGCCACTGCGGGTTGCACTCTTTTCATGTTGCGAACGGGCCTCGGGAATGGATCCCGTTCGCAACCAAAGGTAGCACTGTATTCCCGGTATGTGGAGGCTGGTCCCACTGGTAGGATGGAAAGTAGGGAGGTCAGCAGTTGAGCTAGAGCCAATGGCTGGTTGAGTTAGAGCCAATGAGAGGCTTAGAGACGTATCTTCTGTTCCATAGGCTTATCATTTGGCAATGACTTGGCCAATATGACAGGCTGACCTCCTCTGCACCCTTAGTGGGAAGTAAGTTTTGACTTACTTCCGAATCAATAAATGCTATGAGGATTGAGCTGTTTGGAGTTGTTGCTTCAGTCGCATGTCCCAGATGAGATCCACCACCATCCTGACACCTCTTTCATAATGAGTGACTTAAGACCCCCAATCGCTTTGCAGTTGCACCACTGACCCTTGGACTCTCCCGCGCATAACATGCATGGGAAAGGCAGGTCGGAAGCAGGGGCGGGGGCGGGAGAAGAGCTGTCACATGGTGCTGGTGCCTGTGGAAATATAAATAAATAAATAAACCCTCGGCGTGATCAAGTAAAAGGTTAGGACTGTTGAGTGCTTTCATCAATAATGTATGGCTTAGATGAACAGTATACTGTACTTTGCAGTGCCGAATCAATAATACATTTTCATGCTCAACTTTTTAATCCTCAAAACAACTACATCAAAAATTTCACACTAGGCTGCCTTTGGAAATCAATAATAAAAAGCGCTCTCTCTCTCTTCTCCTCTCTCGCTCTCACTCGCTCTTTCTCCTTTTCTTTTATTTAGCGGGGTTTAATTAAAGGCAGGGCCAATTTGCTTGCCGAGCGACAAGTAGGAAACAATGACATATGACTTTGTCCGAGCTTAAACGAGGATAGGAATTCTCTCCTGAAACGCAATCTGGGTCCAAATTAAGGTCATTATGTCCCGTAATGTTTGCTGCATGCTTACAGCTAGTTCCGTTGTCCTGAGCATGCAAGTTATTCATAAGATGAGGTCGAGGGAGGTTGGTCCCCGTTGGGACTGGTAGGGTGGGAGGTGAGGAGGCCAACAGTAAGTGGAGCCAAAGGAAATGGATCGCAGAGGAAGAGCCAGTGAGTGACAGAGCCAGTGAGGGTCCCATCTGCATTATACATTTAAAGCAGTATCATACCACTTTACACAGTCATGGGAATTCTGGGAACTGCAGTTTGTTAATGGCACTGAGAGTTGTCAAGAGATTCCTATTCATCTTACTGATCTACAATTCCCAGAATGGTTTAACCAGTAGCGTGGTGCCAAATACAGTTGTCCAAGGTCCCTTCATGATATTTACAGTCATGCGCTCTCACAGCCACACCTGCTTCTACGGTAATATACAACATCTCCAAGTGCCTGAGCATGCAATAGTTAGAATTTCCACCCTCATCATTCAGCCCAGACACTGAGGTCTAGCTCTGAGGGCCTTCTGGCTGTTTCCTCACTTCGAGAAGTGAAGCTACAGGGAAACAAAAAGATGGCCTTCTCAGTAGTGGCGCCCTCCCTGTGAAATATCATCCCATCAGATGCCAAGGAGATAACGAACCACACAACTTTTAGAAGACATCTTCCTGTATCAAGAAGTTTTTAATGTTTGATGTTTTGATATGTGCTGGAAGCCGCCCAGAGTGGCTGGCTATGGTGGCGGAGCTTCATGCTCTGGCACCAGGGGTCGGAGAGCAGGCGGGGGCATGGCTGGTGCGTGTCCTGTGGGTGTGGCACGCTGCCTGCACGCCACTCCCTCCACACCCCTCTTCCTCCGCCAGTGGCTGACTAAACCCAGGCAGATGGGTGGGGTATAAATAATAAAGTTATTATTACTTTCTTGGGCTCCATGATCACTGCAGATGGTGACAGCAGTCATGAAATTAAAAGACGCCTGCTTCTTGGGAGAAAGGCAATGACAAACCTAGACAGCATCTTAAAAAGCAGAGACATCACCTTGCCAACAAAGGTCCATATAGTTAAAGCTATGGTTTTCCCAGTAGTGATGTATGGAAGTGAGAGCTGGACCATAAAGAAGGCTGATCGCCAAAGAATTGAGGCTTTTGAACTATGGTGCTGGATGAGACTCTTGAGAGTCCCATGGACTGCAAGAAGATCAAACCTATCCCTTCTGAAGAAAATCAGCCCTGAGTGCTCACTGGAAGGACAGATCGTGAAGCTGAGGCTCCAAGACTTTGGCCACCTCATGAGAAGAGAAGACTCCCTGGAAAAGACCCTGATGTTGGGAAAGATGGAGGGCACAAGGAGAAGGGGACAATAGAGGACGAGATGGTTGGACAGTGTTCTCGAAGCTACCAACATGAGTTTGACCAAACTGCGGGAGGCAGTGGGAGACAGGAGTGCCTGGCGTGCTCTGGTCCATGGGGTCACGAAGAGTCAGACACGACTAAACAACTAAACAACAACAAATTATTATCAGTTATATTTTTCTAGGGAAAGAGGTGCCAGAATTCACCATGAACACCTCCCTTGTTCTCATATAATGGCAATTGTGCCCACCTGACTGGTTTCAGAACAGAATTCCAGTGAGTTTTGGTGGTGGGGGGGAACCAGCCATGCTGTTGCTGCTGATTGATTTGTAAGAAGAACATAAGAGTACAAGAAATAGCTGCTCAATCAGGTCAGTGGCCCTTATAGTCCAGCATCCTGTTCTTGCCGACAAGGTACCCCTGGGAAGTTCGCAAGCAGAACATGAGCCCAAGAGCACTCTCACCTCCTGTGGTTTCAGAAGCACATTGGAAGTTGCTCCTTTCAACTGTGGAGGCAGCGCATAGTCATCATGCCTAAGGTAAAGGGACCCCTGACCATTAGGTCCAGTCGTGGCCGACTCTGGGGTTGCAGCACTCATCTCACTTTATTGGCCGAGGGAGCCAGCGTACAGCTTCCAGGTCATGTGGCCAGCATGATTAAGCCGCTTCTGGCGAACCAGAGCAGTGCACAGAAACGCCATTTACCTTCCCACCAGAGCGGTACCTATTTATCTGCTTGCACTTGGATGTGCTTTCGAACTGCTAGGTTGGCAGGAGCAGGGACCGAGCAACGTGAGCTCATCCCATCGTGGGGATTCGAACTGCCGACCTAATGATCGGTAAGTCCTAGGCTCTGTGGTTTAACCCACAGCGCCACCCGTGTCCAGTCATCATGCCTAGCAGCCATCAATAGCCCTTGCCTCCATGAAGTTGTCTAATTCTTTTTTTTTAAAGTACAACAGAATTTACTAGTTCACAGGTTGCTCCATCAGTGGAGTAAAAGGCTGCCCCCCTGGAGAAGGGTTATCTGTGCCTCTGCACTGACCTCATTGTTCTGCCTTCTCTGTCTCTCCAACAGAGTGTGATATATATTTGGACATTACATATTAAATGCAGGCATTTCTTCTTTCGGAAAATGAATTTGCTGACAAAGGAACTTTAACTTTGACAGCTAAGGTAGCAAATTAATCCCCTACAAGATCGCTGGAGAATTAATCACTCTCCTTCATCTCTTGCATGATTCCTGGGCTGATTTTTTGGCAGATACACACTATGTTTCCTATTATGCACTGTCAGATTTATCTTGGTCAGAGCAAAAAGCTGATATTTAACCAAGTTATTTGGATTCAATCATTACAGTGCCATTTAAAAAGAAAAAGGAAAGCTGCCTTGAAAACTACCATTGCCCATTGCTGAAAACTCCAGAGAATTCATGTGATTAAATTGTCATGACAAATCTCTCTCTCTCTCTCTCTCTCTCTCTCTCTCTCTCTGAAACTCCTATAAACAAATTGTTGCCCCATCTAGTCCAATATAGTCTACAGAAGGAATGCATAATCTTTTTCCACCCAAGAACTACATTCCCTCGTGGTGACCCTTCTGCAGGTTAGGGATCTGCATGTCAGTGGTGAATGGAGCCAGAAAGTGCATGTGACATTGATTGATTGATTGATTGATTGATTGATTGATTGATTCCAGGCCCAATTCAAAGTGCTGGTCATTTGAAGGCCTTCTTTGTGTGGCACCTGCATGGAAGGTCCAGAGGGTGGCAATACAAAGACGGGCTTTTTCAGTAGTGGCTCCCTGCTTGTGGAATGGTCTCCTCAGAAAGTCTCACCTGGCACCATCAGTGAATATTTTTAGGTGCCAAGGGAAAACATTTATTTTTCACCAAGCCCTTGAATGGGTAAGATGTTTTAATTTAGTATATATATATATATATATATAGAGAGAGAGAGAGAGAGAGAGAGAGAAATGACTTTTTGGTTTTTCTTTGTGTTTTTATGCCCATTTTAATGCATATGCTTCTATTGCCACAGGATAGCTGTCAGGAATGAGCCAGCTCCAAGCAAAGCTTTGCAGCCAACTGCAGAAAGCACCAGGAACAGAGAGATTTAGATGTTAGTCAGGCAGGGGAGAGCCGGCAGCTGCAGACTTCGGCTCTTCTGGACCTTGGCAGGCAGGCTGATAAGGCAGTAGCTGAGAGCAGGCTAGAACACAGCCAAAGCTCGCAGGAAGCACAAATAGGCACGCACAAACTCAGAGACAGCCTCTCAGAAAAGGAAGAGGTTGGAGCTGAGCCACTAAGTCCAAAGTGTCGGCGAATGGGAGGGCTGCTAGATAGGAAGCAAAACAAGAGATGTAAGGGTTGTAAGTTCAATATCTTCTGTCGACGCCGGAAGGCGTCTTCAGAAGGGTCATCTTGAGTAATGATGCCGGAGGCTTTGCTAGAGCTGCCGGAGCTATCTGTTTGCTTTTGCAGTAAATCCTCCTTTTTAATTACCTACGCTTACTGTGTTATCAAGCTGGGAACCTGGACTCCTGACAATAGCTCAGTTGGTTGGAGCACAGTCATGATAACATCAAGGTCGCAGGTTTGATCCCCATTTGGCAGTGGTTTTCAATCAGCATGCCGTGACACCCTGACGTGCCTCGAATGATAGTAAGGGGTGCTGCAGGTAACACTGGCCTCTGTCCCCTTTTCCTTCCCTCTGATGCCCTCTTGTGTCTCTGCCTCCCAAAGGCTTGCATGGCTGTTTGTTGCAGCAGCCCTGCCTACAAGCTCCCCAGGTAAATGGTGCCTCTGGGTGCCAGGGACTGAGGCGGCCTCAGAGTAAGCAAGCAAGAAGGCGAGGGAGCCCAGCCAGCCAGCCAGTCTGCCAGCCTTTGCTGTTGGGAATGGGCAGACAAATTCCAGGCCCATGTGGGGCAGTGTGAGAAGGCAACTCTCCTTGGGGCAGAGGGGGCAGCTCAGAGACCAGGGGTGGCAGCAGTGGCTGCCTGGAGGACTCCCAAGAAGAGGGGAGAGGAGGCTGAGGGAACACTCCACAAGGGAGGGGGTTCGAAAAAGGATGAGAGGCTGCCAGCTCTGCAGGCTAGGGTGACATAACTGGGCTCCTGAGTCCCACAGGGGTGCTGCAGAAAAATGTACTTGGTCAAGGGAGCTGTGGACTCGGAAAGAAGAAGAAGAAGAAGAGGAGGAGGAGGAGGAGGAGGAGGAGGAGAAGGAGTTTGGATTTGATAACCCGCTTTATCACTACCCGAAGGAGTCTCAAAGCAGCCAACATTCTCCTTTCCCTTCCTCCCCCACAACAAACACTCTGTGAGGTGAGTGGGGCTGAGAGACTTCAGAGAAGTGTGACTAGCCCAAGGTCACCCAGCAGCTGCATGTGGAGGAGCGGAGACGCGAACCCGGTTCACCAGATTACGAGTCCACCCCTCTTAACCACTACACCACACTGGCTCTGACAGGTTGCAGGGGATTGGACTAGATGGCTACCAGCTCTATGAGTCTATGATTTGTTTATATAGTGTAAGACAAATCTATAAGGACAATGTGGCAGATTTAGCTCCCCACTCCACCCACCGGCTGTGTAGTCACTTCCTAGCTTCCGATGAATTAAGGAGGGTTGCCTTTGTTCTGCCACTCCTCCATCTTCAGCTACCACCGGATCTCTCTCTCTCTCTCTCTCTCTCTCTCTCTCTCTCTCTCTCTCTCTCTCTCCTTTTCCTCATTCACCCTGGAAGGAGAGGAAGGTTGGGGGCAGCGATCGTCATTTGTACACCACACATAATAGGCCTTTCTTTTTTTTTGCAACTGACTGGCAGCCCAGATCCGGATTACCATCTGCCTCCCGCCGCCCCCGCCAAGCTTTTTGGTCCAGATTAAAGGCCTTGGCTGGATCAGCCTGTTTCACCAGCAAGTCTTTTGACATCCCCGTCATTGAAGAGCATTAGGCGTTGTAAGAAGGACTTACATATATTTTATATATCTATATAAAAATAAAGTTGTGCGAGTGTTTTATTAGAAAGTGCAGGGGGGCGGGGGAGGAGAACGGCAAGGGACCAAAATTAGAAACAATTATCCTGCTCTTTCTCCCACCCCCTCTGCAAGGCAAAATATATATCTGTTCCTTTGCCACTGCTGCAGATTAAAAATGAGGCTATGGTGTGCCCTCCCTGAACATTTTTTTGCTAGTCTTATCAAAACCAGGGTTGCTTACCAAATTCTTCTCCCTTAAATGCCTCCCCCAATTTTCAGAGTTCTAAAATACCTGGTCTTGGGGGAGCAGTTGGACTGAAACCAGAGCAAACAGGGTGCTGCCCCACCAGCTTCAGACCACATTCACACGTTATATTTAAACTGTTGTGGCACCACTTTCAAGGGTCATGGTTTCACCCAAAGAATTCTGGCAGCTGTACAGTGGTACCTCGGGTTAAGAACTTAATTCGTTCTGGAGGTCCGTTCTTAACCTGAAACTGTTCTTAACCTGAAGCACCACTTTAGATAATGGGGTCTCCTGCTGCTGCCACACCACCGGAGTACGATTTTTGTTCTCATCTTGAAGCAAAGTTCTTAACCGAGGTACTATTTCTGGGTTAGTGAGTCTGTAACCTGAAGCGTCGCTGTAATGGGAATTGGGGTTGCTTGTGCGTAAACTCCCCAACCGTTCCACGCTGGTTGTATAGCTAAACCTTTCCCTGGTTTGACAGCCCTCACAACGCGACTGTCTCAATCACTGGCAGAATCCGTCAGTGGGCGTTTCCTGAACTTCTTCCAACATAAGAATTCCTTGACAGCAAGTCTCCGCCTAGCTTCTCTGCGCGGAAGCCTTCTGCGCAGAGTGGGCGTGCCAAGCGGAGGTCCTGCACTCTCCCCGCTGATCTCACTGGAAGAGTCCCGGAGCCTTCCCTCCGAAGTACTCTCAGCCTCCCCTTTCTTCCTGGTGTCACCTTGATTTCCTTCCCCAGCGGAAGCTCTCTCTCTCTCCTTGCTAGTTCCCCCCCCTGCATCATTGGGGCGACTTCTCTCTCCGCTAGTCTCTGATGTCAGTTCCCTGACAGTCTGTAACCAGAGGTACCACTGTAGTTTGTTCAAGGTGTCAAGAGTCATCGTGGGGGCCCTGTTCCCCTCCCAGAGCTCTACTTTCCAGAGTGGTTGAACAATCAATCCCTTTTCATTGGGAACTCTGAGAACTGGACCTTTGGGAGGGGAATAGGGGTCTCCTAACAACTCTCAGCACCTCTTAGAAACTACAACTACCAGAAACCTTCAGGGGAAGGCATTACTGTTTAAAGCGTCATCATAGCGCTTTAAATGCATGGTGTAAATGTGGCCTTTGTCTGCCCCACACCAGCTGTCCCCTGCCAGCCTTCATACTTACAACCACATTTGGGGGTGGCCCGGGTTGACAGCTTCCTCTGCAGTCTTGGTGTTGCCCTTGCAGAACTCAGGAGAGACGAGGAGGATGATGGATCCAAACCTGTCATTGGTTCTGGCGCCACCTACTGTTCAGCTCCATGCCTTCCTCCCTACCAGTCTCAGTGAGCACCAGCCACCATGGGCTGGAACTTACGCAACAGGATTTCCCCATCATTCGGAATGCTTTCTTTCATACAGGTGTTTCCCAGACAGCATCCGAACCAGGCACTAACCAGAAGCAGACCCATTTAGCTTGATGCACTTAGAGGTGCTTCAAATTCCAGAGGCACTAAGGAAAATGGTACAAAGGATTTGACCATCAACAACATGCAAATCCTCTCCCTGCGGAAATCAGCAGAGTTTAAAATGTGGTTGAACCACGCTCTATTTTTATAAAACACATTGGCAGTGTTTTATGATGTTTTTGGTATCTAACTAAAGATTCCAATGAATCAACTCAATTCCATACACACACACACACACACACACAGAGAGAGAGAGAGAGAGGGGGGGGAGAGGGGGAGGAAGAGGGAGAGAGAGAGAGCTGTAATAATTCTTGCTTCCCAAGCTATTGCCAGCCATCGATTTTGTTTAAAAATGTTTTTATTGCAATAACTTCTCAAATAGATTAAACTTATCTGCAAAAAGAAAAAAGAAAGAAAAGAAAAGAAAGTGTTTTCACAGCACAGTTTTAGGGCAGTATCATCTCAAGCCCAGCTGGCTTTGAAGTGATTGCCTTAATGGGATGAGTCTTCTGATTTTGAGCTGAGCACACTTTTGTTTTGCTTGTAAAGGTCTGGCTGTTTTTGTCTGTGGAGAGATTCAGACAAGAGACACTTGCTCAGGAAAACATGTCCCTGGTTTTCCCGTGAGGCATTCCTCAAACTTTCTCACAGGACTGCGGTCCTTAATTGCATAGTCAGCTAAATAAAGAAATAAATAAAAAAGGATTGACAGTGTAGTGATATGAAACCAGTAAGGATGAACAAATCTGCCGATTCTGATTTCTCTCTCATTTCCCCCCCAGCATAAAAACATAAGAAGAGTCTATTGGATCAGGCCAATAGCCAACTAGTCATAGAATCATAAATTGTAGAATTGGAAGGGACCCCAAGTGTCATCTGGTCCAAACCCCCTGCAATGCAGGAATCTCAGCTAAAGCATCAATGACAGATGTCCATCCAACCTCTGCTTAAAAACCTCCAAGGAAGGAGAGTCCACCAACTTCCAAGGGAGACCCTTCCACTGTCTAACAGCTCTTACTGTCAGAAAGTTCTTCCTGATGTTTAGTCAGAATCTCATTCCTTGTCATTTGAATTCATTGGTTTAGGTTCTACCCTCCAGAGCAGGAGAAAACAAGCTTGCTCCATCTCCCATGTGACGGCCCTTGAGATATTTGAAGATGGCTATCCTATCTCCTCTCATCTCCTCTTTTCCAGGCTAAACATACCCAGATCCTTCAACCATTCTCTTCTCACAGTGGCCAACCAGATGCCCCAAGCATGACCCAAGCACAAGAGCACTCACCCCACCATGGTTCCCAACAACTGGGGTTTGGAAGCAGCTGTGGAGGCAGAGCACAGCCAGCAGCCATCAATAGCCTTGTCCTCCATGAATTTGTCCAATCATCTTTTGAAGCCATCCAAGTTGGGGCCCATCGTTGCCTCCTGGGTGAGTCCCATAGTTTATCCAGCGCCGAGGGCCTTCTGGTGGTTCCTTCATTGCGAGAAGCAAAGCTACAGGGAACCAGGCAGAGGGCCTTCTCAGTAGTGACGCCCTCCCTGTGGAACGCCCTCCCATCAGATGTCAAAGCGATAAACAACTACCTGACATTCAGAAGACATCTTAAGGCAGCCCTGTTCAGGGAAGTTTTTAAAGTGTGACATTTTAGTGTATTTTTGGTCTCTGTGGAAGCCGCCCAGAGTGGCTGGGGAAACCCAGCCAGATCGGCGGGGTACAAATAAATAATAATAATAATAATAATAATAATAATAATAATAATAATCATCTATGTGGTGCGTGAAGAAGAACTTCCTTCTATACGTCTTGAACCTTCCCACATTCTGCTTCCTTGGATGTCCACAAGCTCTACTGTTAATAATAATAATAATAATAATAATAATAATAATAATAATAATAATAAATTTTATTTATACCCTCCCCTCCCCAGCCATAGCTGGGCTCAGGGCGGCTATCACCAATAAAATTTCAGTAAAAACATAATAAGAAAAAGAAAGAAAAAGAAAAAGAAACAATTTAAAATACAGGTTAAAATGCAATTTAAAATGCAGCCTCTTTTTAAAAGTCAAAACCATAATGGGAGGGAAACATAAAGGTCAGACTGAGTCCAAACCAGAGAGAGAGGGATAAAAAGAATTCTCTATCCACTTTCACCATGCCGTGAATAATTTTATAAACTGCATTCATGTCGCCTCTTAGTCCCTCTAAACTAAAAAGTCCCAGAACACTGCCATCTTTTTTTTTTTTTTAAATAATTTTTATTAGTTTTCCAAACATATATTATACACAAACAACAAAACAAAACAAAACATACACACAAATAAACATGTATAATTTCATAAACTCATTTTCCTTCACCTTATTTCCCGGACTTCCCCATACCTCCCTTTTTCTGCATCCTTATTTTTCCCTTATATCAGCAACCCTTCATTTAATTAATTAATTCATCTTCATTGTAATTCCCTTAAATTTGTGGTATACAGCTGCAATTCTCTGTTTCTTAACACCATAGCATCTCAGCACTCCTCAATATTACAACAATTTTTAAGATATATTTTAAATTTCTTCCAGTCTTCTTCCACTGTCTCACTCCCCTGGTCTCGGATTCTGCCGGTCATTTCTGCCATTCCCATGTAGTCAATCACCTTCGCTTGCCATTCTTCCAGAGTAGGTAGCTGCTGCGTCTTCCAATACTTTGCCAGGAGAATTCTTGCTGCTGTGGTAGCATACATAAAGAAAGTTCTGTCCTTCCTTGGCACCAATTGGCCCACCATGCCCAGGAGAAACGCCTCTGGTTTTTTAGAAAATGTCCATTTAAGGACCTTTTTGATTTCATTATAGATCATTTCCCAGTAGGCTTTAATCTTCGGGCAGGTCCACCAAAGGTGATAGAAAGTACCCTCAGTCTCATTACATTTCCAACATTTGTTATTGGGCAAATGGTAAATTTTTGCAAGTTTGACTGGGGTCATGTACCATCTATAGATCATTTTCATTATGTTTTCTCTTAAAGCATTACAAGCCGTAAATCTCACACCAGTGTTCCATAACCTTTCCCAGTCATCAAACATAATATCATGACCTATATCTTGTGCCCATTTGATCATAACCGATTTTACTGTTTCATCTTGTGTATTCCATTTCAGCAGCAGATTGTACATTCTTGACAAGTTCTTAGTTCTAACAGTTCTGTTTCTAGTTTCGTCCTCTCCTTCTGAAAACCTATTTTCCTGTCTTGTTTAAATACCTCATTTATCTGAAGGTAGTGCAACCAATCTCGTACTTTAGACCTTAATTTATCATAACTCTGTAATTTGACCCTTTCACCATCTTGCTCCAAAATTTCACAATATTTTGGCCATTTAGACTCCATATTAAGTTTTTTTGTCTCTTTAGCCTCCATTGGTGACAGCCACCTGGGAGTTTTACTTTCCAGTAAGTCTTTATATCTTATCCAAACATTGTATAGTGCTTTCCTGACAATATGGTTTTTAAAACCTTTATGCATTTTTACCTTGTCATACCATACATAAGCATGCCAACCAAATCTGTTATCATACCCTTCCAGATCCAAAATGTCTGTGTTCTCAAGAAGCAGCCATTGTTTCAGCCAGCAGAACGCTGCCGATTCATAGTAAAGTCTCAGGTCCGGCAGGGCAAACCCCCCTCTATCTTTTGCATCAGTTAAAATCTTAAAGTTTATTCTGGGCTTTTTGCCCTGCCAGACAAATTTTGATATGTCTTTTTGCCACTTCTTAAAACAGTCCATTTTGTCCAGGATCTGGAGTGTTTGGAATAAAAACAGCATTCTAGGCAATACATTCATCTTAATAACAGCAATTCGGCCTAACAAGGAAAGTTTCAACCTTGACCATATTTCTAGATCTTTCTTCACCCCTGTCCAACATTTGTCATAGTTGTCTTTAAACAAATTCACATTTTTAGAAGTCAAATTCACACCCAGGTACTTCACCTTTTTTGTTATTACTAAGCCTGTTTCACTTTGAAACTTCTCTTTTTCTTCCAATGTTAGATTTTTCTCCAACACTTTAGTTTTTTGCTTATTCAATTTAAATCCTGCTACTTGACCAAATATCTCAATTAATTCTAATACTCTTTTAGTACTAGTATCTGGCTGTTGTAAGGTCAATACAAGGTCATCTGCGAATGCCCTTAGTTTGTAATTTCTGGCTCCGACCTGAATCCCTTTAACCAATTGGTCCCCTCTAATCATGTTTAACAAAACCTCCAGGACTGTTATAAAAAGCAAGGGAGATATTGGGCACCCTTGTCGTGTACCTTTTTCTATGGGTATTTCTTCCGTAACCACATTGTTCACAATCAACTTTGCTTTTTGCTTAGAATATATAGCACCTATACCGTTTTCAAAACCTTGGCCTACCCCCATACCTTGGAGATTCTTCTTCATAAAGGTCCAACAAATGTTATCAAAGGCTTTCTCTGCGTCCACAAAGATCAACACCGCCTTTCTATTAATGTTCACTTCCAGCAGTTCCAAAATGTCTATAATGTTCCTGACATTGTCTGACATATGTCTCCCTGGGAGAAAGCCTGTTTGGTCCTTATGAATCTCCTCAATCAGTACTCTTTTCAATCTTTTTGCTAAAATGTCTGCAAAAATTTTGTAATCCACATTAAGTAATGATATAGGGCGGTAGTTTTTAACCTGGTTCTTTTCAGTCTCTGTTTTCGGTATAAGTGAGATGAAAGCTTCTTTCCACGATTCAGGTGCCTTTTTCCCTTCCAAAATTTCATTGCAAACCTCCTTCAGTGGTTGTATTATCCATTCCTTCAATGCCTTATAGTATCTAGCCGTTAGGCCATCTGGTCCTGGAGATTTTCCCAACTGCATATTCTGAATGGCGCCCTCTATTTCTTGCTCTGATATTTTCTCATTCAGGATCATTTTACTTTGATCTGAGATCTTTGGTAATCCATACTTCTTAATAAATTCTTCTATTTCCCGCTCATCAATTGGCCCCTGTGTATATAATTTCCTGAAAAAGCTTTGGAAACAGTTGCTTATCTCATTTGGTTTATGAATAATTTTTCCATCCATTTCCAGACTTGTCACAGTGTTCAGTTTTTGTCTCTTTTTCAGTTGCCATGACAGAAGTTTCCCACATTTATCTGCCGATTCAAATGTTCTTTGTCTCATTTGCTTTATTTTCCATTCTATCTCTTGATTCATCAGTTCCATATATTGCATCTGGTAGTACTTTATTTCTCTCAAAATCTCATGAGACTTTGGTTTAGACCTCAATTTCTTTTCACCTTCTTTTATCTTTTCCAAAAGTTTTTCTTTCCTCTCATTCTGCTTTTTCCTCTTTATAGAATTTTGTTGTATCAGGAAACCTCGCATCACGGCCTTACTTGCGTCCCATATTATTCTTTTCTCCACATCTGTTCTCAAATTTATCTCAAAATAGTCTTTCAAAGTTTTTTGGGCCTTCTTATATATCTCTTCATCTCTGAATAGGGCGTCGTTCATCCTCCATCTGAAGGTTCCAGTTGTTGTTAATTTCATCTCCATTTTCACAGCATTATGGTCGGAGCAAGTCTTTGGGCAGATTTCTGCTTTTTTTATCTTTGGAGCCATGCTACTAGTTACCCAAATTTGGTCGATCCTTGTCCATGTCATTTTTGCTTCAGAGAAAAAAGTTCCCTCTCTCTCCAGAGGGTTCTTCACTCTCCAAATATCAATCAAGTCCAGTGTTTCAGTCATTTCAAAAAAAGTCTTTGGTAGTCTTCCATCCTTAGAAATTATTTGTCTCTGTGCCTTATCCATGTTAGTGGAGACAACACCATTCATGTCTCCCATCATTATAATTTTAAAGTCCAAATAGTCCATTAAAGTCTCATGCAACTTCTTAAAAAATTCCGCCTTCCCCTCATTTGGTGCATATATTCCCAATACCAAAATTTTTTCTCCTTGAACTTGTATTTCTATTGCCAAATATCTTCCTTGTTCGTCTTTAAATATCATTTTAGGGGCCAATTTTTCCTTTGCATAAATCACGACGCCTCTTTTTTTGACCTTATCTGATGAAATAAATTCTTGTCCAAGTCTCTTGTTTACTAGTAGTTTCCTGTGTATCCTGGTCACATGTGTTTCTTGTAAACATATTAGGTCCAATTGCTCTCTCTTCAAAATATGGAAGACTTGGCGTCTTTTTCGGGGAAGGTTCAAACCATTACAATTCCAGCTGAGAAGTTGCAGAGACATTGTACTGCTATGTACCTATTCCTCCAACTGCTCCAAGTTTTTGTTCCTCCTCCGATGGTGGTAGTAATCCAAATGAAAGATTTGCAATGTCTGTCGATTCTTTGTCTCCTGTTGTTTCTAATACTCCTTTCTGCAGGCCCTCCTGGTATCTTTCCAAAAAGAGTTCTTTATCTTGAATTGTCTTTATTTTAATCTTCTTCCCTGTGTAATTAAAAGACAATCCTTGTGGGAACTCCCACCTAAAAGGTATGTTATTCTTCTTCAGCAGGTAAACCAGGTCTTTATAAAAGGCCCTCACCTCCAAGATATATTTAGGGATGTCTTTAAAGATCTGAACTTGACAGTTCTGAATTTCTAAAGCCTTGTGATAGTGTAAGTCCAGTATTTTGTCCCTTTCTTCTTTAGATCTCAGTGTGATCAGACAGTCCCTAGGCTTTTTGCCTTGCCTTCTGCCCAGCCTGAAGGCTGTTGTTATTTCAAATTCTTCCTCCTGTAGCTCGTCCTGCCAAAATTCCGAAATATTTGCTGTTAGGAATTCCACAAGATTGTCTTTCTCATTCTCTGGAACCAACCTTAATTTTAGGTTCTTCTCTTTTCTCTGAAGTTCCCACAGAGCTAAAGTTGCATCATGTTCATTCACTTTTTTTGCAATCGGTGCAAGCTCCCTCTTTGTCTCCTCTGCAGTATCTTTTGCACTTTGAGCAATTCCTCTTGTTTCAGAATTTTCTTGAATCAGTTTGTTTATAGATTCTGTATTAGAGGCCACACTTGCCGTATTCAGATCCAATCTTGTTGTCAAATCATTCAATTTTTTTGTGTTCTCAGCTGACTGCTTTGTCAATGCTTCCAAAGACTGATTTATTTTAAGTAGTGCTTGTGTCATTGACTCCATAGATGCAGTTGCTACTTTTTCCTGTCCAGCTGGTGTTATGCCTTGCATCGAGCCCCTTTTCTTTTGAGCTTGCTGGATTTGTTTTGCTTTTGCTCTGGTTGTTATCTCTTCTGGTTGGCCACTCATATCCTCAAGGTCAATCTCACAGGAAAGGTTTACAAGTGGAAAAATCCACTCTTTTTCTCTCACTATGACAGATTCTCTTAAAGTCCTCTAGAGGGAGCATTTAATTGTATCCAGTTAAGAGAAGTCCCAAAAAGAAAGAAAGCACATGAGGCAGAGAACAAAGAGCCCAAGGAACAAAGAGTCCAAAAGTTCACAGTTAAAGTTACAACCAAAAGTCCACAGTTAAAGTTGCTATTTCTGTTTCAGTATCCTTCCAAATTCAACAAAATAACTCCATCAAATGTTTATACTTTGTTTCAGTTCAAGCACCAACTTTGTATCAGGTTTAAGTTGACAGTTCACTTTCCCGGTGCCTTACTTAGGCAGCCCGTCTCAGGGTTTTGGCAGTAGAAGATCTTTCCCCTCTATTTATTTCCAGCAGTTTCACAGTGTCCAATTTTCCTTCCCCCCTCTCCTGCTCATTGGGGGGAAGTTTAATTCAGATGACAGGTTTTGACAGTTCAAAAGGTAGCCTTCATTTAAGTGCAGCTTGCCTTTTCGTTGCTCTAGTTAACATGCAGTCCGGGGAGGCAGACTTCCTTATTTAATGCCTTTCCCGTTTTCAGCCAAATCTTTTGGAATCAATTTGAATGTCCCTTTCCCGTCTGTCGATCTTACTCACGGGTTTTGTGGTCAAATTGTAGTTTCAGGAAGGAATCGGCGCTCTCCGTTCAATGGCGACGCGGCTTCACTCCGCAGGCTGGGTTACGACTCTCAGCACCGCGCTCACTCCCGATGCCGCTCCGGAGCCTTTAAAAAGGCTCTTTTGCAGTACCGGGGGGCGCGAAAGGTGCCCACCGAGTCTCCTTGTTCACAGGCTTCAGCGCCTGTGATTTTAGGGGTCCCCCGCTCGCCGTAGCGGGTCAGACCCGAACTCGCGGAGCAGTCCTTCCTCGGAGCTCGAGGTAAGGACCGCCATTAAGCGATGGCGCCGACCGGAAGTCTCCAGAACACTGCCATCTTTCCTCACAGGGGTGTTGCTCCATCCTCTTGTTAATTTTGGTTGGTTTCAGAAAATTTTCCAACTCTACAATCCCCCCTCCCCCAATTTTAAGTGGAGTCTGCCACATTTCTGCATCAGTCTGCAATCATTTTGTTTCAAGTCATCATGAAGATCTGCCAGTATTTTAGTGTGAATTTCTCCCTGAATATACACATTTTTGCAAGTATTCCCCTGCCAATATAGTGTACTTTTGTTTTTGTATGTAATAATAATAATAATAATAATAATAATAATAATAATAATAATAATAATATATTACTTATACTCCGCCCATTTGGTCAGGCCTCCCCAGCCACTCTGGGCGGCTGCCAACAGAATATTAAAAACACGATAAAACTTCAAACACTAAAAACTTCCCTAAACAGGCCTGCCTCCAGATGTTTTCTAAAAGTCTGGTAGTTGTTGTTCTCTTTGACATCTGGTGGGAGAGCATTCCACAGGGCGGGTGCCACCACCGAGAAGGCCCTCTGCCTGGTCTTTATGTGTATGGAACACACACAATTTTTAATGCACACTTTCCCATAATATACAGACTTTGGACCCAGCACATGAGACACAGCCTTATAGTCTTTCCCACTAGGGTGACATGTCCTGTAGTTCTATTTAAATTATAGCTTCTTCTTTTTTTTCCTAAATCAGCATATGTGTGTGTGTGTGTGTGTGTGTGTAATGCAAAGTGGTGTTCTCTTTCATCCTCTTTTCTTTAGCAATGCCTACGTGACTGCCCTAATTGCAGCCTAAATTGTTTAAAAACACATCCGTAATTAATCAAACACATTTTGTTAAAAAAGATATTTTAAATATAAATGTACTTACAAAGGCTGCAGCTGGCAGGCACCGTCGCAGGAGGGGGTATGCCTCTCCTACGACGGCCTTTCCTGCAACATAAGCATGCCTTGTTTAAAAACTATTTTGAGACTCACGCAAATTTATGCAGATTCAATTGATGAATTCACTGGCGGGTCAACGAAAACACAACAGATGAAACAGTCATAAGAACATAAGAAAAGCCCGTCTAGGGTAATATCCTGTTCTCACTGTGGCCAGCCAGCTGCGTATTGGAAGCCTGGAAGCCTGAGGGCAACAGCACTCTGAGCAATTGTGATTTTCAGTAACTGACATTCAGAGGCATGCTACCCCAAGTGTGGAAGGAGGCTATTAGCAATCGCCCCTTCTTTGGCTTCCAGAAACTGGTATTCAAAAGCATTGCTGTCCCTAACTCTGGAGGCAGAGCATAGCCATCATAGCTAGTAGCAGGCAATGGTCTGCCCCACAGAGGACCTTAAGGTCCATGAATAACCATAGTTTAGAGGTCCCGGGCCCTAAGGAAATCAGACTATCCTCCACCAGGTCCAGGGCCTTCTCAGTGATGGCTCCAACCTGGTGGAATGCTCTGTCCCATGAGACCAGGGCCCTTCAGGATTTAAAGTCCTTCCGTCGGGCCTGTAAGACAGAGCTATTCCACCTGGCCTTTAATTTGAATTCAGCTTGATCTTTTATTTCCCTTCTCTTCCTTCCCCCTCCCTTTTTATGAAGATCACCCGCTCTGAGACCCCACAGCTAATTCTCCCCTGGCCTCCTCGCTGGCCCAAGTAGGACCAATTCAGCCAGCTAACCCTGGGGATTATCTAATTTGATTTTTGTATTTATTGTTATTCAAGTTTTTATATTGTATTTTATGCTGCTTTTATAATTAAGTGTTTTAAATTTGTTGTTAGCCCCCCTGAGCCCGGTTTTTGAACTGGGAAGGGCGGGGTATAAATAAAAATGTATTATTTATTATTTATTAATGGTGCTGTCCTCCATAAAGTATTCTAATCCACTTTTAAAGCTGTCCAAGTTAGTGGCCATCCCTGCCTCTTGTGGGACTAATTCCACAGTTTAAATATGTGCTGCGTAAGAAAGTATTTCATGTCCCGCCCCCCCCCCCCCATCTTGATCCTTCCAATATCCAGTTTCATTTGGTGTCTCTGGGTTCTTGCATTATGAGACAGTGAGAAGAACATATATCTATCCAATCTTTGACTGCATGCCCCCTATATCATTAAACTCATTTGAAACGCAAAGGATTCTGGGCACTGTTAGTTGACCCCTCACAGAGTTACAATTTCCAGCAACCCATAATGAAGTGTAGGTGGGTTCCCACGAGGCAAGACACAGTGATAACAGCAAGAACCTTTATTAAACTAACAGAACTGGGAAACAGGGGTCTGAGCCACTCCCACTCCCAACGTGATTGGCTGTCTAAACTGCCAAGCTGCGAATCGTAACTCAGAGTTTAAGGACTAATGGCAGAGGCCCAAAACCTGAAACGTTCTGTGACTGGATATCATGTATCGAATCAGAACACAGGGGCTCAGAATCCGTAGTCCAGACTCAAGCTCAGGCAAGCACAGACCACTGAATACATAACACATAAACTACAGTACCCAGAATTCTTTGAGGGAGAAAATGTGCTTCATATGTCCTCTAAAGGCCTCATGTGTACACAGCTCAGCTAACCCTTTCTTTAAACTTAAATAGGCCAGATAATGTTGACAATTCCCATCAGGGAATTTCTCTGCACCTTGTTTGTTTGGGTTGTCCTTATCTGACATTTAAATTAAAATGTATTTGACGCTTCTATCCCAGCATAGCTGATCATGTTGCATTGAGCACCGAGGCTGCATCTGCACTGACCTGTTTAATGATATTTCCGCCTATTAGAACAATATTAGATATCTCGTTCTAAAACATCACAGCGCATACTTGTTAATTAAAACATTTTTTACCTTGTTTTTTCCATCAAATGTATGTCATACCCAGCCATACCATTTTCCAAAACATTGTTTCTTTCCTCATTGCTGTTTGCTCTGCTCCATGCCCTCTGGTGTCACATTTTAATTCTCCCTCCCTCCCTCCGTGTCCTTTATTGAAACCAAACACTGCCCCTCAAATACCATTGGAAGATGGGGTCGGAGTCTGAATGAAGAAAAACAAAAAGTTAAATGCTACATGGTGTCAGGAACTGTGCTGAGGAGGGCTGCACTGAGGAGAGATGGTGGGAGCCTCCCCCTGCTCCTGCTCCAGATCTTAAATCTTCCCAGGAGCAGGAGGATAGTATAGATTTGGAACAGCGGTTTGCAGAGGGGCATAGTTCAGAAGGCAGAAGCTGGGAAATGCTGGATGGGGAACAGCTAGGAGAAGAAACACTGGGAGAGAGAGGGTTAACAGATCCACTGTGTCTGGAAAGCAATGTTCTGCTCAGCCCACGGTCAAGAAGAGCTCAGAAACTGGCAGAACAGAAAGCACACAAAGCACAGAGGGTACAAGATCAGGTTACAAGACGTAGAAGTGACATGGATTAATACGGATGTAAGGGGGTGGAGTCCTTAATTGGGAGCACCGCCATTCTAGGAGTTGGTTGTTTTGTTCTTTCACTGTGATTATTAAAGTTTCTAACTGGTAAGAAGACTCTTTTCCCTATGCTGCTTATCTACTGCCATGGGGGGCGGGGGGGGGGGCGGGGAGGAAGCTGATTTCCTGAAGCCTGACACATGGGGACATATGAGCAGTGTTTTAGGCAAGGTAATAACACATTATTAATGTAAAAAGTAGGATGTTGTGTGTCAATCTGCATTATCAAAACCATTCCTTAACCCGTCCTTAACATTAAAAACCATGAGTGTAGATCTGCCCTGAGTTATTCATGTGAAGGGGGCATCATGTGAGTACAGTGGTACCTTGGGTTAAGTACTTAATTCGTTCTGGAGGTCTGTTCTTAACCTGAAACTGTTCTTAACCTGAAGCACCACTTTAGCTAATGGGGCCTCCTGCTGCTGCCACACCGTCAGCGTGCAATTTCTGTTCTCATCCTGAAGCAAAGTTCTTAACCCGAGGTGCTATTTCTGGGTTAGTGGAGTCTGTAACCTGAAGCAGATGTAACCTGAAGCATATGTAACCCGAGGTACCACTGTACTGAGGAGCAGGATTACACCCCTGGTCCCATCTCCCAGGATCTATAGACATCTTCTACACATGCAGGTTTCCCCCCCTCTTTTTTTTAAAATCCCGAGACACAGCCACACTGAAATGTGAAAGTCTTGGGGCTCGCCCACTCTTCCACTTGCCTTGTAACTTTCCCCTCGGAAAACCTGCTGTTTACAGCTGAATCAGAAGAAATGTCAACCGGGATTTCTGTGGATGGAATTTGTTCCAATGCAGCGGTAAACAGTGGGTCTTCCTGTGGAAAGTGGTGGGACAAGCAGAAAACCTCTTGCAAACATGATTTCTAGTGAATGTGTGGATGAGTCAACATGCCCAACACCAGGGTCTGGGGGTCATTAGTGCAGTCTCATACCTCAGTGCTCAAGTGATACACCATTCACACAAGTAGCCCATGAATAGGGTTCATGTTGGTTGTGGACCTGAGGAATGGTTGGCCACAGGGACCAAGGAACTTCCTGTGGATCACTACGATGCAACACTATGCGGGGCTGTCTTTGAAGATGATTTGGAAGCTTCAACTTTTGCAGAATGTGCCGGCCAAAGCAGTAAGTAGGTCAACTTGCTGAAATCATACTGCATCAATTCTATGGGATCTGCACTGGCTTCCTACCGGCTATTGTGCTCAATTCAAGCTGCTAGTTTCGACTTAATAAAGCCCGAAGGGACAAAACAAAGAGGAGGACGCATTCTGGAGTGGAATGCTACTGCTTCAGCAGCTTGAAAAGCTTGCAAGTTCTTCAGATGAGAGGCAGAGGTTCTGTATTTTTAGAACCCACCTTATTTCTAATTTGCTTGAAACGGTTTTTAATATCGAGGTGCATTGTGTTTTCATATTAGTATTGTGCTTTGATTCCTGGAACCTGCCCTGGGACCTTAGAATGACGGACAGGTAATAAATTGCAATTAATAGCAATAGAGAGCAGAACGTTTTGCTCTCCCACATTTTCATGCTGGTTTCTGAGTTCAAATCTGAAGGACAGGGAGTCTTTCATTTGAAGAACTTGCTGAGCACAGAGTTGATCTCTAGCCCCACCCACCACTGCCATGTGGCCCTCAGAAAGTTGCTCAGAAGGCAGTGTGGCCCTCAGACTGAAAAAGGTTCCTCACACCTGGGATAAGACAGCTTTCCCTCTATGTGTCGTCTTCTTCTTCTTCTTCTTCTTCTTCTTCTTCTTCTTCTTCTTCTTCTTCATCTTCCAAAAAAGGGCAAATTTCCACATATTATATGTTGGGAAAGCACATCATAGCATGCCAGCTGAGAGTCTCTGAATGTTGGATGAAGTGCAAAGCTATGCAAATTGGCGTCTAATTAAATAGCATTAAGCTAGTTGTGACGGCCAGTGGGGTTGCTGTAAAATCTGACTTGCTGACGCTAAAGGATCGGGTGCTGAATCAGCAACAGAGGCTGGCTTGCAATGTGATAAATAAAGACCCCACGTTTGGGAAGAGGCAGAGCAATTAGCTGGGAAATATGGATCAAGATTCCCACCGGACCCTGCTCAGACCAAGAAGAGGCCGTTCCGAAATGGGGGTGACGAGATCAGTGCTGACTTAAGAAATTTCACCATGCGAAGGGCAACACCAAATTGGACCCTGGGCCAAATTTACACCATATGTTTAAACCACTATGATACCAGTCATGGCTCACCCCCCCCCCCCCCCGTTCCACTCGCAGAGCTACAATTCCCAGAGTGGTCTTGTTGCAAATCTTTTAGACTGAAGGTAAGACATCACGCAGCAATGGAGAAACTCAGAAAGTTTATTGTAAAGTAAAGGTAAAGGGATCCCTGACCATTGGGTCCAGTCGTGGCCGACTCTGGGGTTGCAGCGCTCATCTCGCTTTATTGGCTGAGGGAGCCGGCGTACAGCTTCCGGGTCATGTGGCCAGCATGACAAAGCCGCTTCTGGCAAACCAGAGCAGCGCATGGAAACACCATTTACCTACCCGCCAGAGCGGTACTTATTTATCTACTTGCACTTTGTGCTTTCGAACTGCTAGGTTGGCAGGAGCAGGGACCAAGCAACGGGAGCTCACCCTGCCGCGGGGATTCGAACTGCCACCCTTCTGATCGGCAAGCTCAAGAGGCTCAGTGGTTTAGACCACAGCGCCACCCACGTCCCCTTATTGTAAAGTACTTGCTAGCAAGTTGACTCAGAGGAATAATTTCCAATGTCTGAGCCCTGAACGCAGGGCTCAGCAAATATTTATAGGACTTTTTACATCATAACATGTAACAGAACATTCAGCAAATTAGAATCGAACAACACCCTTCCCCACCTGGCAGTACTAAGAAAAGGCAGGGCATTGATCTATGCAAGAAATACTAAGAAATGGCAGGGCATTGCCCTTATCACAAAAATGCCATGAGTCTAAGTTAGATGCCTCAGTTTAGCAACCAATCCCTCTTCCTAGGGAGCTCTGGGAATTGTAGCCTTGGGAGAGAAATATTGGCCCGTATTTCTCAATATTGTCTGCACTGACAGGCACTGGAGATGCCACTAAGGTTTGAACTCGGAACATTCTGTAGGCAAAACAAGTGTTGCACTTCTCAGCTGCAGTCCCCTCCCTTTGGAAGGAAAACTTGGGCCTCACCCAACTTCCATCAGTCTGGGTGACGTCCATGCCAGCAAGCAGAAAAAGGAACATACTTTTTCTGGTCTTTTTTTATGCTGGCTTTTCTTTGTCGAGAGCAAAGACAGCTCCTGTTTGGAGTCATCTTGGCATCTGTTTCCCTTAATTCAGGGCATCCTTCTTTGGACCCGCACCAAGCAGACTCTAGTCCCAGAGGGCTCCCAATGAGGCTGTAATTTAATATTAAAGGGATAGAATCCCATTGGGAGAGCTACAGAGTGCTAATCGGAGTTCACATATGGTAGACAAGCTAGACATCCATTCCCACTGTCCCATAACTGTATCCTTTTTTTACTTTTTGGGAAGTTACAAGCCATGACATTTATTTAAGTTCCCCCATTCCTGGCAGTGGTGCCAAGCCTTTCTTTTCTGCAGATGCCGACAGATGCCGATGGCCTGTCCCTAAACTTCCTGCATTAATTATGCCCCCTTGAGCTTACATGCATTTAGAGGTAGTTAAACAAAAATAATCCAAGAGGTTTATGAACCAGCTTGGTCCTCTTTTCCCAAGACACTCAGCTCCTCCGTTTTCCAAAATGCCAGCTTTTGCAGAATTTGCATTCAAATCCTCCAGGCGAGTGACTCTTGAATACAGCTCAGGATTTCCCATCAGCACATTGCAGTGGTAAATAGTGGCTCTGGACTGAATTAGGTTGGCTAACAGTATAAAGGAAATAAAATCACTAGTCATGCATAACTGGTAGTTCTGGGCTGAACGTTTTCCACCAGAGATTCTGTTAATATTCACTTTTTAGCAAAACACCAAAAATATTCTAAGTTTCCTCTCTTCACTAGCCATTGTTGCTTCTTTTTCTTTCCCCAAATGAGTCACATGGGAAGGGCCTGCTCAGGAGATTTTGCTGCCTGAGGCAAAGGACAAGATGATGCCCTCCTCCAAGACAAGTACAGAAGCCGGTGGGACTGGTAAATAAATATTATTCTAATCCTGGTGAAAGGAAAATGTGTTCCATTGCACTTGAGGGCAGAAGGCTAGCATAGGGGTTGCAGGACTGGCTGCATGGCACTCACAGCTCTGGCCACTCCCTTCACCTCAGAACCTGCCACCAGAGACATCTACCTCATCACAGGGCCGGCCCTGCACATGCGGGCGATCCCAAGCAATCAGGATTCTCTCAGCATCTAGCATGCTGTCACAAGCGAATGCAACAATGGGCAAGTAATGGGATCTCTGGGAGGGGCAACTGAAGTCAACTGAGTGTGAGAGCAGGAGAGAGCAACGGGCTGGATCTAATGCCAGTACTACTCAGAGTGGACCCATTGAAAGCTATGGACATGACAAACTTAAAAGGTAAAGGGACCCCTGACCTTTGGTCCAGTCGCATACATCTCTAGGGTTGCAGTGCTCATCTCGCTTTACTGGCCGAGCCGGCATTTGTCCGCAGACAGCTTCCAGGTCATGTGGCCAGCATGACTAAGCTGCTTCTGGCAAACCAGAGCCATTTACCTTCCTGCCGGAGAGATACCTATTTATCTACTTGCACTTGACATGCTTTTGAACTGCTAGGTGGGCAGGAGCAGGGACCGAGCAACAGGAGCTCACCCCGTCGCAGGGATTTGAACTGCCGACCTTCTGATCAGCAAGCCCTAGGCTCTGTGGTTTAACCCACAGCACCATCCGTGTCCCGTGATTTCAATGTACTACACTTTAATTCTGTATCTGGAATTTAGGGAGCAGGGATGCTTCCTGGTTTGTCTTTTAGTTCTGGCTGGCTCTTCGGTCTTGACCCCTGGCTCAGTCTCACATCTCCTGGCACCTGGCTTTGGAAGTGGAACAGCAGAAATAATTCCGTGTGTTAATTGTGAGTTAATTCTATTACCAATAAGCCATCTAACCAAGAGGGTGGTGGAGGTATTGCTTAGCCTCTTCACTGAGGTACCACATTTTCTGATTGGCTGTGCAGTTCTGAGGGAGTGTGCCCTCTGTATGTTGGTTGAATGCCTCCCTGCTACATACAAGGCCTGAACTAGGAAAGCCAAAACCTCTCTGTTCCTCTCTGCACAAATCATACACTGTTTTCATTCAGTGTATGTGTATCTGTTCTTCGACAAAGTGTTATCACGTCTTTTGTCTCTGGACTCTGTCTGCATTATTGAAGTGGCTTCGCTAGCACCCACCTCCCGGGTCTCTTCAGATTGTTGCCCAAGAGCCCAGTGTGGTGTAGTGGTTAAGAGCGGTAGTCTCATAATCTGGGGAAGCGGGTTCTTGTCTCCGCTCCTCCACATGCAGCTGCTGGGTGACCTTGGGCCAGTCGCACTTCTTTGAAGTCTTTCAGCCCCACTCACCTCACAGAGTGTTTGTTGTGGGGGAGGAAGGGAAAGGAGAATGTTAGCCGCTTTGAGACTCCTTAAAGGGAGTGAAAGGCAGGATATCAAATCCAAACTCCTCCTCTTCTTCTTCTTCTTCTTCTTCTTCTTCTTCTTCTTCTTCTTCTTCTTCTTCTTCTTCTTCTTCTTCTTCTTCCCAGCTCTGACCCAGCCTCCCATTTCACACCAAGCAACCCCAGTAGTATATTTTCCAACTCTTGATAGTGTACTGCAGGTGGTTTGTATTTTTCTAGCATATTTTTTTTCAACAGAAGAAAAACTGCCTTCTCATCTGTTAAATCAACAGGCTATCGAACCCTCCCCAGGCTATTGAACACAGCATTCCAGCAGGCAGAGGGGAGCCTTCAGCGACATGCTATAGCGGTCAGCCTCCAGCCTTCGTCTGATGAAACTGGCCTGTTATAGGCATGTCCCCATTTTGGTCGGCGAAGTCTTGGAAGATATTCAGCTGTTTTATTTTTATTCTTCTGTTTAGGATCATTGGTGCTTCTTTCTCTTCCTTTTGACTGATTTCAAGAAAGCTCTTTTGAAAGTATTGCTCTTCTTGCAATTATGCTGGGTGGTGGCTTTCTGGCTGCCTTGAGGATCAGTGCAAGAAAGACAGGAGAGAAATCTGTTGGGGAAAACCCCAGTGGGTGAAACCGGCTAATTATGAATCAAGCGGAGGGGGATACAACATATGGAAACTGTTTTCCTTAAATTAAAAATATATATAAATATTTGACTTTTGTTTTCATAGTGCTTTCATACATATCTTACGGAGTGAGTTACTGCTTTTAAGACAGAGAAAGAGAAAGAGAGAGAGAGAGAGAGAGAGAGAGAGAGAGAGAGAGAGAAAGAAACCAGGCTGTAGATGATTTTCCTTCTGGTCTTAAGAAAATAAATCATGTTGGGTTGTCAAAGGCTGAGCAACACCAACGGAAAGAATTTCTTTTTAATAGAAGCTGTCCATCTCGACTCCTCTTTATGGCAGTCTTGGGAGAGAGGGAGGGGAAGGAGAGAAATCGCACAGGAAAAAAAAAGCTGAAGGGATGCAATTTCTGCTGGAGCAGCGTCCAATAGAAATTGGCCTCCTGCCAGGGGTGCAAAGGAATCTTGATGAGACAGAGAAGATCTATGACTATAGCCGGGAGTGCCAGCAAATCGCCCACACAAACATGCCAGGGCTTTCTCTTCAGAGCACCGGAACATAGGATGCTGCCTGCCTTATGCGAAGTCAGGCCGTCCATCTATCTAACTCTGTGCTGATGACACACACTAGCTGGAAGCAACTCACAAGGGCCCCAGGTTGGGGAACATTTATCCAGTCCTAACTGGGAATGCTACCTTAAAGCTATGGTTTTCCCAGTAGTGATGTAGGGAAGTGAGAGCTGAACCATAAAGAAGGCTGATGGCTGAAGAATTGATGCTTTTGAATTCTGGTGCTGGAGGAGACTCTTGAGAGTCCCATGGACTGCAAGAAGATCAAACCGATCCATTCTTAAGGAAATTCACTGGAAGGACAGATCCTGAAGCTGAGGCTCCAATACTTTGGCCACCTCATGAGAAGAGAAGACTCCCTGGAAAAGACTCTGATGTTGGGAAAGATGGAGGGCACAAGGAGAAGGGGACGACAGAGGATGAGATGGTTGGGCAGTGTTCTCGAGGTTTAGTCAAAGCATGCCCAGGTTTTAAATTGTGGACAATGTTTAATTAAATATTCTATATAAATTTCCCCATATTCTACCAGGGGAAACTGGTAGAATATCTTGAATTAGCAAAAAATGACTGAGATTATTAGGAGATAGCCAACCCCAGGGTATTAAAAAGAATGGGAATTTATAAAAACAATACTATATTTTATGTGCAGTGAATCTTCCTACATTCAGCTTCATTTTGATTGCCCTCTCCTGAAAGTTTCCCATCTCTATGGGTCTACCAGGGGTCTGGGAAGGTCTACCAGGGACAATATGAAATACATATGGCCTCTGGGTCTCCAATCCATCACCTCTGGTCTAACATTTCCTTAGCATGCATTAATCCAGCTCTGCTTCATCAGAATCTCTCTCTTTCCCTCGGTTCCTCCAAACATCAGTTTTTGCAAACTCTCTCGCAGCTGGTCCTTCTCCTTTTGCCATCCTTCCTGCTGAGATTACAGCCCAGACGCTTGTCATCAAGAGTGCTCTCAAAGACTATTGATCTTTTGATGGATTTCAGGCACTTGATCTAGTTCCACTGTAGAAGAGTGTTCTGTGAGTTAGAGCTCTGGGGCGAGGATCGCTAACTCAGGAAGAGCTGCAGGTCTTCCTCCTCCTCTTTATTTATTTAAGAGACTCTGTTTTGTTTCAGCATCTCACTTGATCTTGTGAAATTCAAAGCTGCTCAAAATTACAAAGAAGAAGCAGAGAGAACCCGGCGTCCAAAACAACTGCAATGTTGAAAGTCATTTATTATTACATTACTATTATGTATTTATTTATACTCACCTTTTTCCCTGACGGGGACCAAAAGCAGATTGCAGATCATAAAAAGAGATAAAAACATGGGGTGGGGGGGGGGAGAGCATCCATTAAGAAGCAATTATGTGCTTCAATGGCCAGCCACAGCCACACGCCTCTGTGCTTAAAATACTACATGCATATTTGTACATTTATACATGGCATGGAGAAAGTGGAGAGAGGAAAGTTTCCCCCCCTCTCGCCTAACACAAGAACTCAATGAAACTGAATGTTGGGAAATTCACAACAGATTTTTAATTTTTTAATTTTTTTAAGTCCTTCTTTATGCAGGGCATATTTAAACTATGGAACTCACTCCCACAGGAGCAAGTGATTGTGATGGCCTGAGACTCGGGCTTGGACTCGGAACCAGAGGAACCACGCCGGATCCTCTGCCTCAGGCGGCATCTGAACCAAGTCTGGGGCCTGATTCTGAAGAGCCCCAGTCTGCACAGGTTCCCCTGCAACAAACACCAACTAGGGCCTGAGCCTGCCCTGGTTCCAGATGCGGAGATTACCTCGTTGCCTTCAGCTGGGCCATCACTGACATCTCCCGAGCTGCAGAGACTCAGGTCTGAGAGAAGGAGAGACCTGAGTACTTGCAGGAGGAGTGCTCGCCTACGGGTGAGACATGGAGGTGAGTCACCTGGGGATCAGGACCGGCCGTTATCCCGTCAGAGATAAAAGGCTGCTGGGCCCTGCCCCAGGTTGTGGGAGCACCATTGCTGCTTGCTGGAACCTGCCTGTTACCCTGTGCCTGACCTAGCCCGGTTTCCTGCCTTGGCCCTGTTGGACTGACTCCTCATGGAATCCTTGGATTTGGGGCCAGACCAGGACCGCATTGCTTGGGTTAACCCCCAGGCCCAGCACAGCTGGACTAGGTGGGCCACTGGCCTGATCCAGCAGGCTTATCTTATTTTCTTATGCCAAAAACCAGTTATTAGGAACCCACCCTAATTCACCCTCCCCAGTAGCCATTTCAGGCTTTAGGGAAGAAGAAGGAGGAGAGTTTGGACTTGATATCCCACCATTTGCTCCCCTTAAGGAGTCTCAAAGTGACCAACAATCTCTTTTCCCTTCCTCCCCCACAACAAACACTCTGTGAGGTGAGTGAGGCTGAGAGACTTCAGAGAAGTGTGACTAGCCCCCGGTCACCCAGCAGCTGCATGTGGAGGAGCGGGGAAGCGAACCCGGTTCACCAGATTACGAGTCCACCGTTCTTAACCACTACACCACGCTGGCTCTCTCTCAGGGAGCAGAGTGGCTCCTGTTGCATGCACAATCTCAATGCGTATAGTGACTAGGGCCAAAGGTGCTGGTTACAAGAGGGCAGGCAGAACTCTGAGCCACCCATGAAGGTGCAAAAGTGGTCGGGGCCCTTCTCTGCCACCAGAAAGCCCCACTTTGGTGAATGGAAGGAGGGCTCTGCACCAGTGGAACAACAAAGGTGTCACTCAGCTGGTGGTAACAAGGTAAGAAGGTAAAGGACCCCTGGACGGTTAAGTCCAGTCAAAGTCGGCTATGGGATTGCGGCACTCATCTCGCTTCAGGCTGAAGGAGCCGGCGTTTGCCCGCAGACAGCTTTCCGGGTCATGTGGCCAGCAGGAATAAACCGCTTCTGGCACAACGGAACACCATGACAGAAGCCAGAGCACACAGAAATGCCATTTACCTTCCCACCGGAGCGGTACCTATTTATCTACTTGCACTGGCATGCTTTTGAACTGCTAGGTTGGCAGGAGCTGGGACAGGGAAACGGGGATTTGAACCACCAACCTTCTGATTGGCAAGCCCAAGAGACTCAGTGGCTTAGACCACAGCGCCGCCCACATTCCTGGATAAGCTGGATAAACTGGTGATAGCAGGTAGGAGACTAGCGGAGAATGACATGGTTGGGTGCAGTCCACTCCCCCTTAGCCTGCCAAAGAGCTAGTGTTGAAGGAAATGTCTCCCAGCCAAGCAGTCAGAGAGAACATGAACTATCAATTTCCACTGCATTTCCCCCCAGTAAATTTAAAGCAGCTAAAGTTTCCTTTTTAGCAAAAAACAAACAACAAAAACCCCTCTGGTATTTTTTTTTTATTTTTTAGATCACCTTCCTTTCTCTTCAGTCCCTATTTTCACCAAACCTAGATGTATAGGTTCCACAAGCGTCCAATACAGCTAGAAGATAACAAAAATGTGTGTGACTATTTTAGTTTTATTTTAGTTTTTTTTGGTTTAAAATGTAAAGGGAGAGAGACCGGCATGCTTTCAGAGCAGAGGCAATGCTTATGCATTATATAGCACAAATACATAATGCATGAGGATGTACAAGAGGCATCTAATTTGCTTTCCAGCTGGTGACATTGCAATAAAGGTGGAAACATTGTCCCAGCACTTTCCCTTCTGCATAAAGAGCTGCTCCTGCTTCCCTCCCTCCCACCCTTACCATGCCTCTGCTCTTTCCGACTTGAGATGCTGCCCTAACTTGTGAAAAATGGGAATCCAGGTCAGCTATTACAGGTCTGCAGCCTCCAATTCCTTCTGCAAGATGTCTGGCAGGCATTCCGGAATGTTCTCTGCTTTCGACAAGTGGTGTTCGTTTGCAAGAATTAGCACGACACATTTCTACAATATTAATTTGGAGTCTTCTGCACTCAAGCATCTGTCTTCTCGCTGCTAACAGAAAACCATCTCCCTTCTGATGAGCCAGGCACACGGAAGACTACAGAACTCATGATGCAGTTGGACCATGAGTTAAGCAAACATGCGGTGGAGATAGGGATTGCTGTGAATTGAAGGAAACAGTCGACAGCTCTGAAGGAAAGGCAGTTAGAAAGGAATAGAAATGGTCCCAGAGAATGTTCTGAAGGTACTTGATGCTGAAGTTAATCAGGTCTAGGTCCAGTCAGTGCCCGAGTGGGTGACTGCCCAGGAACCACACATATGATATCTTGAGTTCTATGATAGAAGAGATTTAGGTTATAAATGTAATCAAATAAAATTATACCCAGTATAGGCAGAAGAGGGCCTTGCTTAGCCTTGCTACTTGATCATCTTCGCTGGAGGTCCTGTGGACTGAACCTCATGAATGCAAGCAGGTTTTCTACCACTGAGCTATGGGCCATCAGTAAGCGGCATTCTGCTGAAACAGACCATCGATCACTTTTGCTTAGTTCAGTCTCTTCTTGCTGGCAGTAGCCTTCCAGTATCTCCCACAGCCATGCTAACTGAGGCACTTTGAACTGGATAAATGCCCAGAATTGAACCTTGCAAAGATGGGGGCCCTTCCCCTAGTGGTGGTGGGGGCACAGGGGCAGTTGTCCCAGGCACAAAATTGTTAGAGGGCACAAAGTTTCAACAACCGGGGCTGCCTCAACACAGCTGCTAGCTTCCGTCGCTGGACTCTGTTGAAGATGACTTCTCCATGCAAACCAGGAAGTGACCTCTCCAGACAACAGAACGACTCTCCTATTCTTATTTCTGTGACTGCGATCTCCTGGGTGACGTGGGCCCCATTAGGCAGTTGAATGTCCATGCATACTCTGCCTGTTACCCACCCACCCACCCTCTCTGTGCAGCCCCGGGTGCTGGCAACCCACACTATGCCACTGCCTTCCCCACCTCTAAAGTCACCTTCTGCTGCAGGGATGGTTGACCCCCCCCCTCCCTGTTGACTTCCCTCAGCTTCCATTTCTGGTTTATTACATGAAATGATATGCTCTGCTGTTTATATACAATACTATGTTATCACAGTGTTATAGTCCTTGTTTTATGTAAATAAAATTGTAAATGTTTATTTAAATCCTGCCAACGAGTCCATGGGTTTTTTGTTTTTTTTGCCGTTTCTGCCAATATATTGTAAAAGGTTCCCATTCTTTTTCAATGTCCCTGTTGTCCTTTTCTCGCAGTTTGTCCGTTAACTTTGCTAACTCTGCGTAGCTCATCAATTTTTCTTGCCATTGTTCTTTAGAGGGTACTTCTCCAGTCTTCCAGTTTTGTGCTATTAGAATTCTTGCTGCTGTTGTAGCATACATAAATAATGTCCGTTTTCCTTTCGGCAGCTCTTGTCCTAAAATACTTAACAAAAAGGCTTCTGGTTAACATCAGGAAGAACTTTCTGACGGTAAGAGCTGTTCAACAGTGGGATGGAGTCCCGTGGAAGTTGGTGAACTCTCTTTCCTTGGAAGGTTTAAAGCAGAGGATGGATGGCCATCTATCACGGATCCCTTAGTTGAGATTCCTGCATTGCAGGGGTTGGACTATATGACCCAGAGGGTCCCTTCCAATTCTACAGTTCTATGACTTTATTGTTCTTTTTGAAGAACTTCTGGCTCAGACCGAGTCCTAACCGCAAATGGCTAATTTCCAGTTGGGCTCTTCTTCCATTTCACAACCACTTCATGGAACTGGCGTTAGAGGTTGCTGCTGCTGCTCCTTTTACTGCTCTGTGTTGAAGCCTCAAATTGAAAGATTGAGCTTGGTCTTTATTGTTTTTGGCATATCTTGTCTCAGCCTATAACCTGATCTCAGGCGATGGAACAAAAGCCTCTTCCTTCTTCAACTTACAGATTTCAATTTTTTTGCTTTTAGAGGAACATGACACCCAGTAATTGGGTCAGAGTGGTGCTAAAACTCCATTTATTTGATGGGTGTGCTACCGAAAAGCACCAGTTAGTAGCGTTGGTTTGTAGCATAGATATGACCTAAATTGAATGGGGAAGTAAGAGGTGGAAAAACATGAACATGAAAACCATCTTAATAGTGCATTTTGTGATCTTGAAAGTTGGTGGTAAAAGCTTCTGCTGTTGATTTCAGACTGCTGCCAGAGACTGCCCTAGTTGGTTTGTTTTTTAATTATATAATTTTCATTCATAGACATTACAACAGTCATTTAACCATAATTTTAACGCTTTCAATTTCGACTCTCCCCTATTCTGGAGTTCCTTGCCTTAACTTATTCTTTTACCATCTATTCTCACAAATGTCTTGATCTCTTTACAGTTTGTTTGTAAATACTCAATAAGCCATTTCCATTCCTTTCTAAAAAGTTTGTTGTCTTGATTTCTTATTCTTTTGGTAAATTTTGTCATTTCTGCATACTCCATTAGTTTCTGTATCCATTCTTTCTTCGGGACCTCTCCATCCTTCCATATAACATTCTTGCAGCTGTAGTCGCATACAAACTGGTAAATAAATTTCTATGCTGTTTGGGTAGTTCTAATTTCATAATTCCCAAAGCTTGTGTGTGTGTGTGTGTTTACAAATGATATCTTAAACATCTTTTTCAATTCATTATATATCATTTCCCAGTAAGCTTTAACCATATTACAAGACAACCACATATAAAAAAGTGCCTTCTTTCTCTTTACATTTCCCGCACTTATTCAACTTTGATTTATACATTTTTGCCAATCTTCTAGGTGTTAGGTATCATCTATGTAGCATTTTCAAATAATTTTCTCTTAAACCGTAACATGCTGTAAATTTTATATCCATATTCCATAATTGTTCCCATGCTTCCATTGCTATATTATGACCAATATCTATTGCCTAGTATATCACTGAAGATTTCACTTGTTCATCTTTTTCTCTCCCTTTCCAATAACATCTTGTACATTTTAGACATTACAATTTAACAGGTCTCTCTCTAATTGTGATAGTTGTTCCCCAAACCCCTGCTTCATATCCCTTTTAAACATTTCATTCAAATGATGATATTGTAACCATGTTGTTAACATTCCTGGTAAATCCCTAAATCCCAAGCCAAAGTGGAGAGCTGTTGCAACTCATTGTGGATAATAGTGGGCTAGATCAATCAAGGATCTGATTTCAGAAGGGTCCACATCTTAGTGGTAGAGCACAAGATTCGTATACAGAAGATCCCAGGTCCAATCTCAAGCATCTCCAGGTAGGATGCTTAGAGTGCAGTGCTGACAGTGCCAAGGTTGTGGGTCAAATTTTCCCCTATTCCTGCTTTGCAGGGGGCTGGACTAGATGACCTGGGGGGTCTCTCCCAACTCTACAATTCTACGAAACCCTGGAGAACGGTTGCCATTCAGTGAAGGCAGTACTGAGTTAGATGGACCAAGAGTCTGACTTGGTATCAGGTACTGATCACATCAAAAGTCCACCTTTTGTTTTAACCTGCCCTGGGACTCCTGGTGAAAAGGCCTGGCAATGATAATATTCATCCCCCAGCATTTTAGCAACAGCCAGCCTGATTTTGTATCGCAGAAGCTCAAAGCGGAGCATGTAGGCATGCATTTCAGTATGATCTCCACATAGTGCAATAAAAATAAAATAAATGCTAAGCCATTTATAGCTCAGCACTGCATAGCAATCTGTAAGTGGGAAAAATGTAAGTGCTGGATGTGTTTGATTCTATAATCTGTTGTTTCTGATGACAAGCTATCATGTCGGTCTGAAGATTATCCCCAATTGATTGCTTGCAAGCGTCGACTTTGGAAATCATACCAATTCAATTTGCAGCTCCGTCAAGAACTCACTCAGTTCCCTGAAACACACCATCAGATCTTCTCTAGCCGAGTCTGCTCGTTTTTGTTCTATCAATCGTCCACCAAGGTGGCTCTTCTTTTGTTTTCATTTTAAATATTTCAGTTGCTTCGTTGCTGATGCGAAAAGTGAATTATCACCGATAGAACTGGAGCTCTGAATTGCAGCCCTCGAAGCTTTGTTTAAGAACCAACATTCAAAATAGTGGCAGTAATACACAAGATGATGATTCAGTCAATGGAGATTTAGTAGAACACATTTGTTTAGTGATAAGTTAAGTAGCACTGCAGTTTTCATATTAACTTTGTTTAAAATGAGATGGAAAGGAGGAAGGGCAATAAGATGTGGCGGACAAGTTTATTCAGATATTTTAGGGGAATGCGGATATCACAGATATCATAGGGATTTGTGGGATGTTAGGGGAGGGGTAGTACCTCTGGTGGAGGATATGTCATGCTCCTTCTGGGGTAGTTGTCCACCTTTGGTCCCCACTGTTGGGAAACTGTGTACGTGCAGCTACTCACACAAAGTCAATTAAGGTTTGGCAGACAGCCAGAAGGCAATCTGAAGGAGTAAGTCTGCCTGGTGATAACAGAGACATGGAGACCACTCCCTGATTGGTCAAGCTCTCTCAAGGGAGTGATAATTAATGGCCTACTAACTGGAATGTGTTAGTTCAGAGGTTCAGAGTTCTGTGTCAGTGTAGGAGTTGTGAGTTGTGTCAGAGAGAGCTAGCAAAAGATCCATGTTCTGTTCCTGTAAATAGTCCACTGTATATAATAAACACCCAGCTACAAGTTCCTGGTTCCTGCTTCATCTATTCTGTCTGCAGCCAAGTCACCAATTGTTTCCGTGGATTCTGCGTTTACTCTGCTAGGTATGGCTAAGGTCCTGCAACTAGTCGGAAAGTTGCGAAACACCAAATAGGTGTTTCCTCTGGTGGAGGACATGTCATGCTCCTTCTGGGGTAGCTTGTCCACCTTTGGTCCTTACCCTGCACTCAGCTCTCACCTGTGGCTCCTAGAAGCTGTCAGCATCTGACAGCGGCCACACCCTGGGAAATGGCTTTCACTGGCTGGCTAAACCAGGTGATGGTATACGAAGGGTCTCAAACCCTCACTGAGTTATGGATTTCCCCTGCATGCAAAGACAGATTCCAGTGGATTGAGTAGGCAAGACCAATAGTGGGTCCAATGGTCAAGAAATGGTTTTTGCACGTGCTGTAGAGGGAAGTAAGAGGCAGATGGGGCTCATCAACCTGTGGAGGCAGCCCATCTAGCAGAAGGAAAACTCTGATCCTAAACCTCCACTGTCTTGCAGCTACAGTGGTACCTCAAGTTAGACACTTCAGGTTACAGACGCTTCAGGTTACAGACTCCACTAACCCAGAAATAGCATCTCGGGTTAAGAACTTTGCTTCAGGATGAGAACAGAAATCGCACAACGGCGGCACGGCAGCAGCGGGAGGCCCCATTAGCTAAAGTGGTACCTCAGGTTAAGAACAGTTTCAGGTTAAGAACGGACCTCCAGAACAAATTAAGTTCTTAACCCGAGGTACCACTGTATATGTATTTTTATGCACAATTTCCACTAATTTATGCACTTCTGACCATTTTTCTACTTGACACGCCCCATCATAAAATGCAATAAGTGTAGAAAGAAGGTACCACTGTATTCTCATTTTCAATAAATGCTTTGGGAATAAAGCCCTAGGAAAAGTCCATACCCACTGCCTTGCAGGATGTCTCCAGGAGAAGAAAAGGCTCAGGAGCAAATCCTACACAGACCCAAAGTGGAGTCCATAAGATGGTTGGATGGTGAGCCTTGTACAACTTTTTCTGGCAACTCCTGCAGTCAAGCTGGTGCCAAACATATTGATCTCCTTCCCTTTGGTCCACATCAGCAGGGCTGAGATGGGGGTCTTGTCGTCTGGGCTGCCCAGGACCTCCACACACACTCAGGCTTGTGCCTCAGGGAGGTCACCTCAGTGCTGGTAACACAGCAAAAAGAACCAATATGAGAGGCAGCAGCACAAGATCTACCCACCCTGGAAGAATGGCAGATGAAGGTGATGGACTATATGGAACTGGCAGAAATGACCGGCAGAATCCGAGACCAGGGAGAAGAGTCGGTGGAAGAAGATTGGAAGAAATTTAAAGACTATCTACAGAAATATTGTAAAATTAATGAATGTTAGAATGATGTTGGATAAAAAGTTAAGTGGTTTTTAGCTATAACGCTATAAGGAATATGAAAAAATGGATTATTAACAGGTAAAAATTTAATGTTACAATATTTTAAGACTAAAGACTAGGATAAACAAAGAGGGAAAGGATTTGCTGAACTAACAAGTTGAATTGGAATACAAAAAGGGAGGTGTGAGGAGGTCCGGGAAACAAGCAAATGAAAGATAAGTGATGGAAAGATGGAACTGTTTTTTAACTATTTTTATTTTTTATTTTTTTTATTTTGTAATATTTTGAAAATTTCAATAAATATCTTTATAAAAAAAAAAGAGAGAGGCAGCAGTTATGAGTTACCAGTCTCTGCAGCCATGACAGTTCTCCAGCTTTTTGACTTCACCCCCAGAGGTGCATTATATTGTCTTTCAAGACAGACAGACACCAACAACATCCCTGCATTTGACCTTCCTCCAGTTCCACCATCTTCAGCCATCTGAAGGTATTCTGCACCCTCAAACAGAGATGGGCAAACTTATCTTTTTCAGTTATCATTTTTCCGATGTTACATTCAGTTCACTACATCTTTGTTTTTTATATATATAAAAAATCCTCATGAATATTCATTCATATTTTTGTGTGCATTTTCCCCAATATGCATTTTTATCTAACACAGAGATTTTTTGCAAGCAATTTCTCAAACTTAATGTGCTTTTTATGTTATTTTCAATACTCGCCTTCCCTCAAAAAGGATATTGTAAAGTTGGAAGAAGGTTTGGGAAAGGGCAGCCAAAATTATCAAAGGGATGGAGAAAGAAAAGGTTACAACATTTGAGGCTGTTTCAGTTTAGAGAAAAGGTGAGAAAGAGGTGACATGATAGAAGTTTATGAAGTGGTTCGTGGTAGGGAGAAATTGCATGGAGAAAAGTGTTTCTCGCTCTCTCCTAACACTTAAACTCATCGACATCCAATGAAACTGAATGCTGGAAGATTCAGGACAGATAGAAATAAGGACTTATTTATGCAGCGCATAGTAAAATTATGGAACTTGCTCCCACAGGGATCAAAAAATTGTAGAGCTGGATGGGACCCCAAGGGTCATCTAGTCCAACCCCCTGCAATGCAAGAATCTCAGCTAAAGCATTCATGACAGATGGCCATCCAACCTCTGCTTAAAACCTCCAGGAAAGGAGGCAATGGTGTCCACCAGCTTGGATGGTTTAAAACAGGATTAGACAAATTCATGGATGAGAAGTCCATCAGTGGTCACTAGCCGTGTTGGCTATTCTCTGCCTTCACAGATGAAGGCAATCATGCTTCTTAATATTAGTTGTCTGGAATCTCAGATGGGAAGAGGGCTCTTGCGGTGGGTCCTGTTTGTGGGCTTCCCACAGGCATCTGGTTGGCTTCTGTGAGAACATGATGTTAGACGAGATGAGCCACTGGCTTGATCTTGTGTTCTTAATACAGTGGTACCTCAGGTTACAGACGCTTCAGGTTACAGACGCTTCAGGTTACAGGCTCCGCTAACCCAGAAATAGTACCTCAGTTTAAGAACTTTGCTTCAGGATGAGAACAGAAATCGCACGACGGCGGCGCGGCAGCAGCGGGAGGCCCCATTAGCTAAAGTGCTGCTTCATGTTAAGAACAATTTCAGGTTAAGAATGGACCTCCAGAACGAATTAAGTTCTTAACCCGAGGTACCACTGTATATGTATTTTTATGCACAATTTCCACTAATTTATGCGCTTCTGACCATTTTTCTACTTGACACACCCCATCATAAAATGCAAGAAGTGTGAATTTTGGAATACAGTAGGTGTATTTTGGTTTGCATATAGCTCCAGGAAGTGTGAATTAAATATGGTTGATTTAAAATGCAGTGAAAACAAAAACCCCTCTCCCTCAAATGACAACATCACCTCTTCTTTGCTGCTCCCTATTCCTGGGACGCAATCCCAAAACATTTACATGTTGCCGTTTCTCTCTCTCTCTTCCTCTCCCTCCCTCCCTCCCTCCCTCCCTCCAGATCCTTCTTCAAAGCTCCTTTTTTCTATGAGGTCTGTGGTACCACCACCCAAGTTATACCTGAAAGCCTTACCTTAGTATTAGATCACATGTTTTTCATATCAAGGTCCTAGAGTCAGTATCCAGGTGGGTCTGGGAAAAGACCTCCATCTGAAATCTTGAAGAACCACTGCCAGCCAATTTAGGCAATGAACTTTCATCCGCAAGCTCTGTGTCCAGGCATGGGATTCCAGCTCCCATCAGCTCCAGCCAGCATGGCCAATGAATGATCAGGGATGATGGGATCTGTAGTCCAAAACATCTGAAGAACATCATGTTGGCTACTGCCATCTACTTTGACTGCCAGGAGCTATGGCTGAAGTATTTCCCATAACTTCCTGTCTGATCTGCCCTCTCCACTTTTACTGGAGATGACAGTGGTGGAACTACCTGAATACAAAGCATGTGCTCTACCAGTTACCTATTAACCCGAGAGCCAGTTGAGAGTCCCACCTGTTTCCTTGCCTGGTTTTTCTTCCTTGTAGCTCTGCTCCAGCCTGCCTCATGTGCAGATGGTGACAGCAGTCACAAAATTAAAAGATGCCTGCTTCTTGGGAGAAAAGCAATGAAAAACCTAGACAGCATCTTAAAAAGCAGAGACATCACCAGGACAGAAAGAAAGGCTTCCAAGTGGAGAAGTCAAAACTAGAAACAGAACTGTTAGAACCCAATACTAAAAATTTGTCAAGAATGTACAACTTGCTGTTGAAATGGAATACTCAAGATGAAATGGTGAAATCTAGCATGATTAAATGGGCACAGGATTTGGGGCATGACATTGAGCTTGCTGACTGGGAGCAGTTATGGACCACAGGTGTTAAATTCACGGCATGTAATGCCTTAAGAGAAAACATTATGAAAATGATCTACAGGTGGTACATGACTCCGGCCAAGTTAGCAAAGATCTATCATTTGCCCAATAATAAGTGTTGGAAATGCAATGAAACGGAGGGAACTTTCTATCACCTTTGGTGGACCTGCCCGAAGATTAAGGCTTTCTGGGAAATGATCTATAATGAAATTTAAAAAGTTCTGAAGAGAACCTTTATCAAAAAACCAGAAGCCTTTCTCTTGGGCATGGTGGGCCAAATGGTGCCAAAGAAGGATAGGACATTTTTTATGTACGCCACAACAGCAGCAAGAATTCTTCTAGCAAAGTATTGGAAGACGCAAGATTTACCCACGTTGGAAGAATGGCAGACGAAGGTGATTGATTATATGGGACTGGCAGAGATGACTGGCAGAATTCGAGACCGGGGGAAAGAGGCGGTGGATGAAGATTGGAACAAATTCAAAGTTTATCTTAAAAACTGTTGTAATTTGGAAAATTAGGGGCTCAGGGTAATAAGAGACAAAGAACTACAGTTGTATTAATAACTTATAGAAGTTAAATTTATGAAATCTAAACAAGTTTATTACGAAAGGGTTGCTGAAAAATCTTGAAACAAGAATGCAGAAAAGGGGTGGTACGGGGAAGTCGATTTTGTGTTTGTTTATGTTTATGTTTTTGCTTTGTTTCTTTTTTACTTATGGAAAACTAATAAAAATTTATTCAAAAAAAAAAAAAGAAAAAAGCAGAGACATCACCTTGCCAACAAAGGTCCATATAGTTAAAGCTATGGTTTTCCCAGTAGTGATGTATGGAAGGGAGAGCTGGACCATAAAGAAGAATTGATGCTTTTGAATTCTGGTGCTGGAGGAGACTCTTGAGAGTCCCATGGATTGCAAGAAGATCAAACCTATCCATTCTGAAGGAAATCAGCCCTGCGTGCTCACTGGAAGGACAGATCCTGAAGCTGAGGTTCTAATACTTTGGCCACCTCATGAGAAGAGAAGACTCCCTGGAAAAGACCCTGATGTTGGGAAAGATGGAGGGCACAAGGAGAAGGGGATGGCAGAGGATGAGATGGTTGGACAGTGTTCTCGAAGCTACCAGCATGAGTTTGACTGAACTGCGGGAGGCAGTGGAAGACAGGAGTGCCTGGCGTGCTCTGGTCCATGGGTCACGAAGAGTCGGACACGACTAAACGACTAAACAACAACGCCTGGTAAAGTAACTTCCACCATTTTTCTATCACATTTTCATCTCCATTGTATAAGCACATTTGCATACACTTTGCATGATTTACCCTGCAAAGAGCAATGCAACATCCCACCAACATGGGATGAGGGTTTGTTTAAACGACTAGACAATAACAAGTGGTGCCTTAAGAACATAAGAGCCTGCTGGATCAGGCCAACAGCCCACCTAGTCCAGCATCCTGCTCTCACAGTGGCCACACAGATGCCTCTGAGGAACCCTCAAGCAGGACCTGAGTGCCTTTCAAAGCGGATGTTTTCTCGGGGTGCCTTACAGTCAATTTACTTTGCTTAAAAAATGTGTCGTGATTCTTAGAACCTGGCATGTGATTGCTTTTGCCTTTAGATCAGCCTCTTTGCTCTGGGTCTGCCTGGGACTGAATTCCATCAGGATCTGCTGCGGGACTCTTCTAACTCAAATTGCTGGCACAAATCATATTGCCACTCACTCTGATTTTTGGGGCTGCCTATATCCTGGTGTTAACACTCCCACCCATGGAAGTTCTGGGTGTATGTGTGGCTGGGGAGAGACATATGTGAGGTGCTCCACCAGCTTTGATGTTCTTATGAAAGATTCATGCAGCTGCTGTTGCTGGAGATGACTGGCTAACTCATCCAGGTGGATATTCTGTTGACATGCAAAAATTCTGCTCGATGCAAGACACATTGAACATCGCAGAAATGTTCTTTGTCAGCGCACCTGGCTCCTCTCTCTCCCTTGAGAATTCGAAACCTCATTTCTGCCCCTGCCCTTGAACGTTGCCACTGTAGGCCTGAACACCCCAACCTTCCACTCTCAGCTACCCAATGAGAGACAGAAAGAGAGAGAGTTATTTCAACACTGCACAGGTAGCACTACCTGTAGATTCAGGGTTGCACAAAGGCCAATGGATCTCTGCCTGCTCCTGCTGGACTAATGGTCATGCAAAGTCCAACTAATAATCCTTTCAGCATCAGAAGCCCTGGAACTCTAGGGGATGCAAGTAAGCACTAGCTCTCATTTGTCCCAGAAGAAGCAGGAAGGCCTGGGAACAGACACACAAAGCAGGCAACTCAGGTTAGAAGAAGGGATTCTTAAGGGAGGGTTGCAACATCTGGGGCATTTTTGTTTAGAGAAAAGGTAAGGGTGGCATGATAGGGGGTCTAGAATTATGCACTGTGTGTAGAAAGTGGATAGGGAGACGTTTTATCTCCATCTCTCATAACACAAGAACTCCGTGGTATTGTGCAGCTACATGAGGAGAGACAAACAGAAGTCCTCCATGCAGCACATTGTTCAACCATGAAATTTGCTCCCACTAGGTGTAGTGATGATGGCCACCATCTTGGACAGGTTTAAATAGGATGTCAGAGTTGCTCCTCTTCTCCCCTTTAGAGGTATCCTGGTGAGTCTGGGAGGGTTATCTAGAAACTCAGAAGATAGAATCAGGATTCAGAGTCATCTTAAGGGATTGGAGAAATGGGCAAAAACTTTAGAAAATGAATCTCAATAGGGACACATGTATGGTTCTACACATAGAGATGAATAATCAGATGTACAAATATAGGGCGCGGGGCACATGGCTTGACAGCATGGCTTGACTAGAGAGTCTTAGTTGAAGTGAAGGACATGAGGCAGGAGTTGGTAATGCAGGTGAGCTATGCATAAGCAAGCTGCCGGCTAGCTCTGCAGAGGCTCTTTTTATAAGCACAATATGCAAAACCAGTCAGATACATTTTGGACTGTGCCCTTTACACATCTTCCAATCATGAGATTGGGGTGGTGGTGGTGGTACAAAGTTATTTTGGCACCTGTTTCCACCGCGTCACATTCCCCCTGAACAATGTTTAATCAAAAGAGACAAAGGTCGCAGACAGGGCACTGCAGACTACCAAGAGAGCAAAGGTTAGACAGAGGGCATGATGTTCAGACAGCTGTGGCTCGTCTGCGGGTGGAAGTGTGCTCCACACCCGATGGTCATTCCTTCACTTAGTAGACCCCAAACTGAACATGAGTCTCCATAGAGGTGTGTCTGGCACCTTCATTGCACAACTTCCAGCGAATGCTGAAGATGCACCGCTTAACCAGTTTTTAAAAAATATTTGAGGTGCATATTTTTAGGACTCACCTTAGTTTTGTAAGTTGCTTTTATATTGTGCTGCAATATTGCTGGGCAAAGAGTAGTTTATAGCTAGCTAGCTAGCTAGCTATACATACATACATACATACATACATACATACATATATACATACATACATACATATATACATACATACATATATACATACATACATAAGGTAAAGGTAAAGGGACCCCTGACCATTAGGTCCAGTTGTGGCCGACTCTGGGGTTGCAGCGCTCATCTCGCTTTATTGGCCAAGGGAGCTGGCGTACAGCTTCCGGTTCATGTGGCCAGCATGACTAAGCCGCTTCTGGCGAACCAGACCAGCACACGGAAACGCCGTTTACCTTCCCGCCAGAGCGGTACCTATTTATCTACTTGCACTTTGATGTGCTTTCAAACTGCTAGGTTGGCAGGAGCAACGGGAGCTCACCCTGTCGCGGGGATTCGAACCACCGACCTTCTGATCAGCAAGCCCTAGGCTCTGTGGTTTAACCCACAGCGCCACATACATACATACATACATACATACATACATACATTTATTTCTTGGTCTGCTTGCTTCTCCCCAGATGTCCTCCTGCCTTTGGTTTTTTTGCAAGGCTGCACATGGCCTTTCTCTCCGAGTAACTTCATCTTGCCACGAGGTACATTTTCTAGCTGACTTGCTTTCCATTTTGCTTGTTAAGCAGCTTGTTTTACTAGTTCTGGTGCAGGGAGGCTGAGAGACAACATTTGCATACCTTATTGATCCTGGCAGAGTCTCCTGATGCTGCCTTCCTTTCAATGTGTGTACGTAGAGCTGGGCACAGCTGTGCATGTTTGCGCTCAAGGGTTCAAGTGCTCCTTGGCTCAATCTGCAGATTTAGTTAATCCCACCCCGTGTTTTGCTGATTCAGTCTGATGCAATGGGAGCTGGTTTGCAAGTGGGTTGGGGCGAGAGATTTATACATGTGTCACTTTGTAAAATAAGCCGCTGATTAGACCACAGGCACGGCATCCTAATTTTTAAGAGCTACGATTTGTATTCTGTAATTATCACATTGTTTGCAGAAGCAGCAGAAAGTGCACCACCTGCCTCGTTTCACATCTCATGAGCAATGCAGGTTGCCAGGTCCCATAGGTACCAACTCCCAGGAGCCCAGCTCTTTTGTCCCCTCATTTTGGGGTGGGTGCCCCCCAATGTTCACATTAATCGAGGGTGGAGGAGGCCAAGAGCAAAGCAAGCGTAGCACGGTGTGGCTTCAGTGGCTGGCAGCTCCTCCTGCTGCCTCGTAAGGGAAAGACAGGGGAAGCAGGCCCTGGCCCAATGGAAGCAGCAGGAGGAGGCTGAGCGTGAGAGAGGAGGAGCCGCAGACCACTGAAGCTGTGCTGCTGCAATGTTTCGCTCAGCCCCCGGCTCCTCCCAATGTCCTGATGTCATGCACCTGAGTTCCTGACATCACAGGCGTGTCATCAGTCGCCTCAATCTTCGGCTCAAATTGGCACCTCTGTTAGGTCCCATCAGCCATGTTTGAGAAAAGCTTGAAAAATCAAAAGTATCAGGGATAAAGAAGAGAGAGAGAGAGCGCATAACCAGGTGAAGCAGAAAATGAAGCCACAAACAGAATATTTGCAGTACATTTAAATCAGAAATTCTTCCTGTATGCCCACAACAGCAGGAATACTACTCCTCGCACAGAGATGGAAACAACACGATATCCTGACAATTGAAGAATGGCAACAGAAAGTATTGGAGTATGCAGAAATAGCAAGGCTAACTGGAAGATTACAACAGCAGGACGATGAGAAATTCCAAAAAGAATGGTCCAAATTTATGGTATACTTAGAGAAAACTGTACATAAATAACAGCACTCACAGGACTGAAATAAAACTCATAACGTTTATTGTAAACATTTGGTTAGACCACAAGATGTAATGCTGTATTATAATAAGGAATGTACTGTATGTCTAAAGTACAATACAATAATTTATCAAGGAATTATAGACACTTATAGAATGTATATACAGTAATCATGCTTAAGCAAGAGCAATGTAGAGAACCAGAAGAGGGGTGGAAGGAAGTTAACTCAGATAAGATATTGATTTAAAGGAGAATAATATTGTTAAGCTGTACAGTATTGTGTTTATGATATTTGGAAAAATTTAATAAAAATTATTGAGAGGGGGAGAACTTTTTTTAGCTAAGAAAGAAAAAGACTCAGCTGTGTTGGGTTGACCCAATCAAATTGGCTGCATTATCACACCTGGATTAACCATTTTCCAGACATCTGGATGGCTAAGAAATTACTCTGGGCTCTAGCTTGGATCTGGAGGGGACTGGGTTCCACCAAGACCCTGCTGTGAACCCATCTTCACTGCGTGCTAACCCCTTGTGCAGGACTCACTAATGTGATATTCCTGAGCACAATGGCACCAGCTCTCTATGCTACCCACGAAGCCTCTGAGCATCCCCACTCTTTTCCCCATTCAATCATAGGGCAGTGGGGTGGTAACCTTTCCCCCCGCTTTGCTTTTTCCAAAGGATCTGGGTCAAAGTTGGATCCATTATAATTAATCAGAGGCTGGAAAAGCACATAAAATGGAAGGAGGAAGCTGGAAAAGTGATGTTTTTCAAAAGCACAAACACAGTGATACACATAGTCCTCAAACACCAGAGTAGATTTAACAAAGCCTTCAAAGGTGTATTTTGATCAGGTGGTGGAAGTTGATGAGTGATGTGACCATCTATACATTCAAGGGGAGGGAGAGCCATAGTCAGAGTACAATTATCACAAAGACCCTATGCTGCAAACATACACAATGAGCAACTGCTGATCATGTCAGGAAATGAGAAGGGCCCCTTCCACCAGTCTGAATGGCTGGGTTGACTGTGTCATGCATAAAAGTATTTGTAATTTAATGGATTAACTGGTTAAAAGACAGATAATCAATCAGCCAGGAAGTGTTCTTGGTTGACTTGACAATTCTTCAAAGAACAACCTCTCTTGCGACAAAGTCATATGAAGTCACAGAAAAGATGTAACATATGTGCCTCAAGACAAAATAATTATGCAGGCTGCAAGCCCATGATGAACTCCCCAAAGGAGAGGACACAGTAAGATATGCAAATGCCAGAGACAAAACTCCAGCGGAGAAATCTTGGCTTAAAAGCATTCCAAGATTCTGTTCCTCTGGCTAAGCAGCTGCTCCCAGACTGAAGAGACGGGCCAAGTCTCAGGTGCAATAATATAGGCCTTTTCAGATGAAGGGAATGGGAAACAGATTCTCTCCCCATCTTACTGCTGAAGTCATGCCAGCCAGAATCTAGTGTTCATGGTGTAATATATCTGTGAATATTTGAGGAGACAAACCATTAGAAATTGTTGAAAAATGAGAGAGTTAAGTAATTTATCCTTTCTGCCAGAAGTAATGCACAGCCTTGAGGCTGGACTTGGTTTTTTGTTTTTTTTAAATGTAGAGGAGAGGGTAATGTGTGTAACCAACTATAGTTTCAACCAGAGTTGAGCTTTGGACCTTGATGAAGCAACTCCTGCTTTCCCTGGGAGCTGTCCTTGGTCCTGAATCGGATAAGCTGCCTGTAACTGAACCTTGTTTTCTCTTCCAGGTTGCTTCTCCCTGTACTTTGCCTGGCACTTCTCTGTGGACACTTGGCCTGGCTCGAAGAGTAAAGCAGGTTCGCTGGATGTGAGAAAGACATTTAGGTCAGCTGGAAAAACACAACAGCAAAACTCTGTATTAATTGTGCAATAGAAATAACTGTCTGGGGACACAATTACCCAGGAAGTTCTATTGTTCATCAGAGTTGGGCTGTCTGCTGCTATTGAGTAGAATCTGAGCCATTAGTTGGAGCTGATAGATACTAGAATTGTGCAGGCATAATCAAAGCTTAAGCAGTTAACCTTTTGTCACTGTTCCTTGATTAGGGGGGGACAATAGTTAGCCTAGTTAGGGGGAGTCAATCCACTACCCATGAGCATTTGACTATCAAAGGAGACAGTTCCCAGTGAAGTTCCCTTGGCTCACTTCATGGGGTAATTGTGCACAATACTGTGGATGCCAGATCCTCTCTCTATCAAGTCCTGATGCAGAGGGTGGGGCAGACAAAGAGGGTGGGTATGGGCGCACTGTTATGAGATGAATATTCAGCCTTGAGTTGTATTCTGCGCCGGCTTCTTCTGCAGCCTGCTCCATTGTTCTGTTTTTAATCTCAAGCACCCGAGCTTTGCTTCATAACTTCCATAAATCTCTAACCGTGGAATTAAGCTACATTAAAAAACTTACCCGCATGGTCTTCTGGGGTCAGCATTTTCAATCGAAGCACACGTCATCTTTGCCAAGTTTAATTTGGGGCTTGAAGGGAGTCCATTCGTTTTTTAAAAAAACCAAAATTAAAACCATTTCCCCCCCCCTTGCATAGCTTCAAGCACAAACATTTGTCTTCGCTTCAATGCTAACAGAATCAGAATGGGTAATGGCCTGATATCTCGAAAGTCCCATGAGCCTTTATAATGAGTCTTGATTGTGGTGGTGGTGGTGATAATGCATTGGCCATGTTTACAAGCAGAGTCCTAGAAATGGAGGAGACGAAAAGGTAAGTAAACTAAAACACCAGCCCAACTGTTCACCACTACCCTGTGCTTTGAACCTGAATAAGCTGAGATCTTCCTGCCCTGGTAGATGTAGTTCTGCAGGATACTAAGGGTGTAACTGATAAAAGGCTACGATCCTCTAGGCTCCCACTGATGGCTTATTAGCCTCAGACAGGGTCATGGAAAGTGGGAGAGGAGAGGAGGAGGAGGTAGAGACCAAATCTGTCTTCATGAAGATGAGAGAATTGCTGGGTGGTCAGGCGGGGGGGGGGGGTACCAGCAGGTTCTTTTTATGTGAGGATAAAATGGGGAGGTAGATGACTATGCTCACCACCTTGAGCTCCTTGGAGAACAAAGGGATATAAGTGTAATAAATAAAATATGATGTAATGTTCTGCATAAGGGCCACAAATGAATGGTAGAGCATCTGCCTTGCATGCAGAATACCCCAGGTTCACTCCCTAGCATCTCCATGTAGGGCTGGGAGGAAGCCCATCCTGAAACCCTGATGTCAGGAGTCCAGGTTCCCAGCTTGATCAGGGCCGTCTTAAGCATATGCGGTGCTGGGGTGCAAAGATCTGCCTGGTGCCCCCACCCACCAGGTTTCCTAGAGTTGTCAACCTTTTTTTAGGGAGCTGATACCACGCTTATCTCTGTTCAGGTAAAGAAAACAGGAAACATAAGGAGCCCAGTGCAACATACCAGCCTGAGGCGTAAGCTTCATCGACTGAGCGAAGTCGGGCGCCTCATGGTATAAGCAGAGTGCGCTGGGCGGGCCTCTCCATGTTCCTACACCAATCCCAGGCATGCAGAAGGGCAGAGCTCACCCCAAACTTGTGGCACAGAGCCGCCCGCAGAAGAAGAACCTGCTATGGCGCTCCGACCGATGGGCGGGCTCTTCCACGGATTCCAACTCTCGGGCCCCAGACTCTCAGCCTGGCACCCCTGAGAGCCTGGTGCCCAAGTGCCCTGCACCCCTGGCGTCTATGGTTAAAACAGCCCTGAGCTTGATAACACAGTAAGCGTAGCTAATTAAAAATGATGTTTTATTGTCAGAATAAACAGATAGCTCTGGATGGCCTTAACACAGCCTCCAACATCATCAGTCAAGATGACCCTTCTGAAGATCATTCCGGTTCTGAAGATCATTCCGAAGATGGTGAACTTTTGCGTCTTCCAATGCTTACTTTGTTTCTGGTCTAACAACCCTCTCCTTAGCCGACTCTGAGGAGGGATTGGGGCAGCTCCCCCCTCCTCCCTTTCTGAGAGCTTCGGCTCTTAGCCATTCCCTTATCAACTGGCATTTCAAGGGGTGGGGGAGTTGGCACTAGCTGCTGTTCATCCTGCATGAAAGTTAACTCTCTCTGTTCCTGGCTGCTTACTTCTGTTGCCTGCAAACCTTCACTGGGAGGTGGCTGCAAGCCTTCATTGGGAGCTGGCTCATTCCTGACACCTGATGAGCAGCTGCCAATTAGTGCAGGTAATACTGTACTTGATGGACCAACAGTGTGACTTGGTATAAAGCAACTTCCTATGTTCTTGTGTAGGGCTGTAAAACTGGGACAAGTGCCACCTGGTAAAACTTCCAGCACCATTACATTTAGATGAAAAGTGAGGATCTATCCTTCTCTTACATTATTCTGTAAAGCTGCATAAATGAATTATGGTTGTCTGGGGCAGGTGTCACAATTGTGGCATGTCTTCTAGAACTGAACAGCTCACTGCATAGGCCAAGATCAAACTCTCATATTGCCCATCTTTTCCTACACACACAATCTCGACGTGCACACACACACACACACACACACACACACACACACCAGTTTCTGTCAGACAACCAGTCTTCATTGCAAAAGCCCCAACTCCTCTCCACAAAAGCAATAAGGTGATGCATTGTGTTGGGTCAATGTATATTTTTAGACCCAAATCATCACACATGTGTGCACTCCAAACAACACGTTCCATGAGCTTACATTTCCATGAGGCTCCAGGGAGATGGAGGCAAAGTAAGAGGAAGAGATGACTCTATGAAGCTTTGTTAAGCACTGGAGAGGCTCTAAAATATTTACCAAAGGGTTTCACCCATCAACCACTAGCTCTCTCTCTCTCTGTCTCCCTCTCCCCCCGCCTGCCTTTCTGTGAGCACAATAAAGCGGGGACTTGGAGAAGGTCACTGAACATGGACAGCTTTATCACTAAGGACAGGAGAACTCGTTGGGATAAAATAAGAACCAAGCCTCGGCCTCTCCTCCCAAGAAGGAAGTGAACCCAATCTGAACCTTTTGAAGTTTACAATGGGGCTGTGTGCGTGTGTCCATATATTTGGGACGGGGCTGGCTTTGTGTTTGCTTTTCAGGGCGCTTTTCCTTCTCTTGAATTCAGCTGCGTGAAGAACTTGACACGAAAGAAGCAGCTCAAAAGATTGCACGTGTGGTTGGACTTTTGCATCTCTGGCCCGTCAAGAGCAGAAGAGGAAACTTATAAGAGGCTGCCTTATGCTACGTCTGACGATTGGGCCCATGTAGCTCAGCACTGTCTACAGTAGTGGTCCCCAAACCTTTGGGAGCAACTGCCCCCTATAAACTCATCCCCAATGCCCGCAACCTGACCCTCTCTCTCTGTGGTCCAAGACAGTAATGATTCTGAATGCTTGTTGCTGGAAGCCACAGGAGGGGAGAGTGCCCTTGTGTTCACATCCTGATTGCAGGTTTCCATGGACATCATGGGACGCGGGTGGCGCTGTGGGTAAAAGCCTCAGCGCCTAGGGCTTGCCGATTGAAAGGTCGGTGGTTCGAATCCCCGCGGCGGGGTGCGCTCCCGTTGCTCGGTCCCAGCACCTGCCAACCTAGCAGTTTGAAAGCACCCTCAGGTGCAAGTAGATAAATAGGGACCGCTTACTAGCGGGAAGGTAAACGGTGTTTCCGTGTGCGGCTCTGGCTCGCCAGATGTCACGCTGGCCATGTGACCCGGAAGTGTCTCTGGACAGCGCTGGCCCCCGGCCTCTTGAGTGAGATGGGCGCACAACCCTAGAGTCTGTCAAGACTGGCCTGTACGGGCAGGGGTACCTTTACCTTTACCTTTATGGACATCTGGTTGGCCACTGTGGGAATGGGGTCCTGCTCTTGATGGACCTTTGGCCTGAACCAGCAGGTCTCTTCTTATGTTCTTATGGCAGCACCATTTATTGTTTCCCTCCTGACTGTCATTCAGGTCTGGCCAGTGTCCTCTGGTGTTTGTTCTGATCATAATCAGGCTTTTGCCTCCCTGGTGATGTAAATAGCCTCTGGTGAGCTAATTTGGGCCGACACTCAGGTGACCTCCATGTCCGCTTGTCTGTGACTGTGGCTGAAATGCAAGGCGTTTCCATTTCCCACCGGATGCCCTTGCTCCAATTTCCGTAATTGCTCATCGTCGTCTCGGTGAGATCCTAAAGTCATTGATGCTTGAATTTCAGCCGGCACTGCTTTTAGGGGGCTTGTTTTGCTCAGTGTCCTCTGAACACGTGGATTGCATGAGTATTTGCTGCAGCTTGTTTTCCTTAGCACTGTGGATTGGTGGCTTATCAAAAAGGGTTGGTCGTCAGGCCGCCTCAGTGGCAGAGATAGAAAGGGCTCATTTCATCCCTGAACTGTGTCAGCTGGTCATTATGGGAACAACTGTTTAGAAATTGGAGCTGACTCAGAGCAGCCCCAGATATCAACAAACTAGGGCTCTTCACAGATGACCTGATAGTCATGGCACCAGATGCCATAAATACAGCAACCACCCTAACTAAAGAACTCAACACATTCACAATGGTGTCGGGTCTACAAGTAAACTTTGAAAGATCTGAAGATATGTGCTTCAACACACACACACACCGCATATCCAAAAGGAATTCACCAATATCCACAAAGATAAAATTCTGTTGCACCAAATTCAGCTACCATGGGGAACAAATAACCAGAAACTATATCTCCACAATTACAAGCCCCTGTGTCAACAAATCTACAGAGACTTGAGGAAATGGAACAACACCAATTTCACCCTCTCAGACAAAATAGCCAGGATCAAAATGATCGCCCTCCCCAAACTAACCTACTTATTCCAAACCCTCCCAATCTGAATTTCCCCAACCCAACTCTACAAGTGGCAGAACGCCCCCCCCCCATTTATTTTCTCACACAAAAAGCCAAGAATAAGCCCCAAATACCTGCACCTCGCCTCCTCAGAAGGGGGATATGGAATCCCCAACATATTACATTGCCAACCAAGTACGCCACATAATCCCGTCAATTCTAGAAGATGAGAGGAAACAACGGATCCATTTGGAGAGTAAAGGTAAAGGGACCCCTGACCATTAGGTCCAGTCGTGGCCAACTCTGGGGTTGCGGCGCTCATCTCGCTTTATTGGTCGAGGGAGCCGGTGTACAGCTTCCGGGTCATGTGGCCAGCATGACTAAGCCACTTCTGGTGAACCAGAGCAGCACATGGAAACGCCATTTACCCTCCCACTGGAGCGGTGCCTATTTATCTACTTGCACTTTGATGTGCTTTCGAACTGCTAGGTTGGCAGGAGCAGGGACCGAACAACAGGAGCTCACCCCGTCACGGGGATTTGAACTGCCGACCTTCTGATCAGCAAGTCCTAGGCTCAGTGGTTTAACCCACAGAGAGAGACACCATCAAAAACACCCCCACAACAGGATACCCATTTCTCCAAAACAAACTAAAGAAAATCCCCACTGAACAGGTTCACACAGTCAGTATAAGGCACCTTCCTCACCTTCCTATGTACATGTTTTCCTGTCTCCATGAAACTGTAACTGAACTGAATCCTCAGCCTGCAGTGCAGCATGTACACTTATTATCTCTGTCTCTGCATCCCAATTCCTATTTATCTACAGATAATGAGAATTTTAGGTTCAGCCACCGGCTACAGATTTTGGACCAAGGATTCAGTGCTGTTGAAGGAAGTTGGAGAGTTTGCCTGGAGGCTTCTGCCCTGAGTTTTACAGTGTAATGGAAGGAGAGCTCTAGAGGGCTTATGGAATACTCAGAGATCCCCTGACCTCAACTCAGTGTATTAATCAGACTCCAGTACTCAGCCTGCAACAATAGGAGAGAAAGGAAAGGCAAATTCCTGTTGCAGGGACAGTTTTGTTTCCTTTAATTAATAAGATGCAGGGATTTTCAGTTCGTGATATGTCTGACAATGTTGCTTAGGGCTAAGTGGGGTGGTGAGATCAGACAAATCTCTATCGAGCCCAGTGTTCTCTTTGGAATGAGCAGTTGGCCCTACCCTTAAAGCAGGTCAGGATTGTGTGTGTGTGTGTGTGTGTGTGTGTGTGTGTGTGTGTGTGTGTGTGTGTGTTCATGGTTAGCAAACCATTCAGATGAAACAGGAAACTGAGAATTGTTCTCAAATGCAACTGCCTCATTCCTTTAACTCTAAATCAGGCCTAGGCAAACTTGGCCCTCCAGATGTTTTGAGGCTACAATTCCCATCATCCCTGACCACTGATCCTGTTAGCTTAAGGTTGCTAGATGTCCCTGTTTCCTGGGGACAGTCCCCAGATTTACAAATCAGTCCCCCATACAAAATCCATTGAAGTTAAAAAAAAGTTGGGGGGGGGGGAAATCTGGTAACCTTATGTTAACTAGGGATGATGGGAGTTGTAGTCCCAAAACTTCTGGAGGGCCAAGTTTGCCTATGCCTGCTCTAAATGATGGTTTAGTATTACATTAGAACCAGGCCTGTGTGTATGAGCAACCTTCTGTGTAAGCACTCCTGTGGCCAGTAGTAGTCAGTGGAGCATGGACTCTTAAACCATCTCCTATTGAGGTTAGCACAGTATAAACGCAATAGCAGAGCCAATCCATAGCTGTCACCTTACAGATTTGAAAATAAGGGACCAGCAGCCTTGAAAATAAGGGATCAGCAGCCAAAATAAGGGATTTTAGTCAACCAGCAGCCAAACGAAGCCTCAAGTGGTGGTTCCCATAGTGCAGCAACCCGGCAAAGGGGATGCAGCAAGGAAAACCACTGTCACCTCTCCGCTGGGAAGCGCTGAGCAAAGGCAAGTCCCCAGGCAATGCGGCCAATTTGATCGGCACAAGGCATGCAAGCTCCACCGCCCAGTCGTTCTTAGACTCCTTATTGGGTGAGCAACGCAGCCAAGCAACACAGTTGGAGCCTCCCTCCTCCCTGGCCGGCAGGGAGGAAGGGAGAGGAGCTGCTTCCTTTGAAACCCAGGAAATTTAAGGGACATCATCAATAAGGGACAGCAGCGGGACATGGCGCTGGGATAAGGGACTGTCCCGCCAAATAAGGGATGGTTGACAGCTATGAGCCAATCTAGGGCACCTACTAGTCTTTTCACCATGTCAACCATGCCCTCACCTTGATCCTCTTTTTGCCAGTAAGCTGCAGCGATGCCAGCAATAGAAGATCAGTAAATGCTGCGATTCTTGTTTATCACTCCTGCCCGTGGCTTAAAACTGTAGCATGAAGTGGAGCTAGAAAAGTGTAGACTGAAGTAATCGGTTCTCTTTTGCAATGCAAAGAGGACAGATTTCATAACGCTCTCCGAGTTTTATTAATCAATGCAGTCACTCAGCAACTGCCCTCTTTGTGCGCTGCTCCTTCTGCCCTTTGAAATTCAGAAACAATTTGGGACATCTTATCTCCCCTAAAATGGCTTTTAGTGAAAAATTTGCAAAGGTCAGGAACAAATAAATGCCTCTTTAAATTTCCCCCAATCTAGTACTGAGTATTCTGGAAGGGAAAAAAAGCAAGAAGGAAGGAAGGAAGGAAGGAAGGAAGGAAGGAAGGAAGGAAGGAAGGAAGGAGAATTTACAGAAGCCATCCCAGTTTCTGATTTGATAATGGAATGTCCCACTTTTCCTTAGGATGTCCCTATTTTCATCAGAAAAAATGTTGGAGGGGATGCCAAGTTTCCTTGCCTGGTCAACAGAGCAGAATTTGATGCATTCTAGTACAATACACACAGCTGGATAAAGGTTTAGCCTCGTATACATTTCTTGCAGTTCCATGCCGTGGTCCCATTGTCATATTTGCAGTCTCACCTAGAAGCTGATTCTAAAAAAAAAACCTTTAAAAAACCCCCAACACTCTCCCCCCCCCCGCACCGCACTATCCTACCATCAGCAATAATTATTTCTAATTTAAATTCTGCCTGCTCAGCGATCTGCTTTCCAAAGCTGGCTGTGAGCCAGAGCTGTTCTTTGAATGAAGATCCTTAACATACGGTCAGCAGAGGAAGAGAAATACAGATGCCTTCACTTATGTGAATCATTAGGGGCCCTTTTTCAAGAAGGGCATTGAGCCTTTCAGGCCGGAGACTTCCATATCTGTTTATTAATAGAGCTCTTCCCCTTTTAGCTTCTGTGATGTAAATGTCAAGGAGCAGCTCACACGGCCAGAAAAAGAACAGGGAAGAAGGTGATCAATTTTTCATTTGCTGCATTTTGATCTATTTGAAGCAGGGCCATGAATCAAAACTAAAATAAAGTGAAAGTCTTGCAAGGGGAGTGTTTTGCAGAGTTTGGAACAAGGAGAGGCCACTCTCTTATTGACGGTCCAATGCCTCACCAGACATTCTAATTAATAAGGCACACAGGCGGTATTCATTTTCATGACATAATAGGTTATTGATTGATCAGTGGGTTTGACAGCCAAGGTTGTATCCTGCATGCAAAATGATAGTGTGTGTGATGCTGAACATCCATCTTTATTCCATGTGCCCAACAGGTACTCATAAATTCTCACCTGTCCAGGCAGAAGAAGATATCGGCTTTTCTTGACTCTCCAGTAGGGGTGTGCAGTGAAAGATGACTTAAGTGGAGACATAGTTTAGGTTTATAGGATAGTATAGGTTTATAACACTAGAACACAATGAAGCTGAGAGCTGATCCATTCCGGTGACCATCAAGAATGGCTTGATCTGGATGCAATTCCCTTATTTGTTCAACTTTTGAACTTCAGGTTGCGGGTTTAGTGAAATACCCTGATGTCCCAGACCAGATATAGTCAAACTCCAGCCCTCCAGATGTTTGGGACTACAATTCCTATCACCCCTAGCTAACAGGACCAGTGGTCAGGGATGATGGGAACTGTAGTCCCAAACATCTGGAGGGCTGGAGTTTGCCTATGCCTGTCCCAGACTGACTCCGTCTCAGGTTGGTTACTGGATCCACCTGGTCGAAGAAGGAGTAGGAGAAGGTTTCTACCCATCTTTCCTAACACTAGAACTCATGGGCACCCAGTGAAGTTGAATGTTGAAAGATTCAGGATGGACAAAAGAAAGTATTTCATCAGCTAAAATGTAAAGGTAAAGGACCCCTAGATGGTTAAGTGCAGTCAAAGATGACTATTGGGTTGCAGCACTCATCTCACTTTCAGGCCGAGGGAGCCAACATTTGTCTGCAGACAGCTTTCTGGGTCATGTGGCCAGCATGACTAAACCTCTTCTGGTGCAACAGGACACTGTGACGGAAACCAGAGTGCACAGAAATACCATTTACCTTCCCACCACAGCATTACCTATTTATCTACTTACACTGGCATGCTTTCGAACTTCTAGGTTGGCAGGAGCTGGGACAGAGCAACGGGAGCTCATCCAGTCATGGGGATTCGAACCGCCAACCTTCTGATTGGCAAGCCCACAGAGCCACCCGTTCTTATTACACTAATTTATTTTTCCAATTAACTTAAACTCATTTCATTGTTTCTTTGATCTCTTCCTCCATCTCAGCTTTACTCTCCTTTCATTCTATTCTTTTTATGGATTCAATCAGTGTCTGTCAACATTTCTACCTTTTCCACGTAGATTTTGATGCATTCCTTAAAGATAGCCCACTCCTTGTTAACTTTTTGCACCATGTCTCCTCTAATCCTCCCTGTTAATTCGGCAATATGAAAGCATTCCATCATTTTAGATAGCCAGTCTGTTTTTGTTGGGACACTGCTGCTTTTCCGATTTTTGGCAATTAATAACCTTGCCGCCGTAGTCGCATGCATAAATATTGGTCTGGCCGTTTCTTTGATTTCTTCTGACATGATCCCTAGGAGGAAGGATTCCGATTTCTTTTCGAGTGAAGATCTAAACATCTTTTTCTGTTCGTTATAAATATTTTCCCAGAATCCCACCCAGTTTTCTCATTGGCCAAGCAGATGCTCCAATAGGAAGCCCCAAAGCTCCTCTCATGGGCTTGCCAGAGGCCTCTCATTGGACACTGCTGGGCTTAATTGGCTAGCAGCTTTATTCTTAAGCGCCATCATTTTGTGCCTCTCCCTCCTTCCCAGAGGAATGAAGTTCACTCCATTTGAGTGTGAATAATACCCAGACTTTGAGGGGATGTTCTTTGGGGTGGGAGTAAATATATGACCCCTTTTAAAGTCATTTCCCTGGGAGGAGCTGTCAGACTGTATGGAGACTATCAGATGCTGTGCTCTTGTTATGACAGCAGTATATGCTTTCCACAGATGCCCAGGAGCTGAACCGCTGTAACGGGAAGGATCGCATGTGGGTGTCAAGGCATAAATCAGAAAAACAAACCTCCTGGACGTGAGCGATAAGGCACCACTATCCTACAGGAGGAGAAGCTCTGGGTCATTTAATGCAATATTATTAAAGCATCCGAGCTGACACAGATTAGACAATGCTGATGTCTTTTCTGCATCTCGCAGCAAATTGTCTTTTACATGATTATTTCATGAAAAAGCGCATCCCATTTTGCTTTGTGCTGCTAAATGACTTAGCTGCACGATTAAGCCCTTCTGGAAAGTGCAGGCTGGGTCTGTTTAGGTTCCAGTTTTTAAGAATTTCTCACTGGAGTTTCTGAATAAAGGAAGGGAGGCAGATCAAGAAGAGGAGGTTTTCTTCTGCATATTTGTACATTTGCAGCAGGGGCAGAGAGCCTCAGACCTGGGGGATAATGAGGGGAAACAGCCATTGGACTGAAAATGGACTTGATGCACAGATTTTGGAATCATGAAGGACATAGGAAGCTGCCTCATACTGAGCCAGTGTCCTCGTCCATCCAGCTCTGTGTTGTCTACATTGGCAACAGTTCTCCGGGTTTGGGGGAGTGATCTGGACATGGTGTTGGAGGCTGCAGGAGCATCAGATGGTGAGCCAGGCTAAGTTAGTTCAGGACTCAGAGCTGAATGCTGAGCATAGGGATACCATTGTACCTGAAGCTGAACCTCCCAGACCACCAAGGCCTATAGGGCTAGAGGCTAGACCTTCATAGGCACTTCCTCTGAAGCTGAAAAAACAGATGCCTCCCACAGCACACCACCCATCTGGTACAACTAGGAGCACTCCATGAGAGAGCCTATGGAACAGAGAAAGAGTGGCCCTTTGAGGCTCTGAACTTCTCATCTAGGAAGTAGAGTCTGGAGACAGAGACTTAAAAGGGCCACTTGGAGTTGTCCATGGTCCTGAAACCTTGAACCAGCCATGCTGGTCTCTGTTTATTCTGTAGAATCTGGCATTGGACCTGAGCACATAATCTATCTGGTGATGCCATTGGGGATCATACCTGCGGCCTCCTGCATGCATAACAGATGTTCTACCCCTGAGCTGTGACCCTTCCCATTCCACATTGCTTTAGCTTAAGAGAACACACACAACCCTGCCTACCAAAAAACAATTACACTTAATGACTTTGCCTATCCAAATACCCCCCACGCACACTTTTCAGTGTGAAAGTGATCGAGTTTGTGCTTTTCCATAGCTAAATGTTTCCATAGCTAAATGAGGAAAGGTAGAGTGGTCTTCTGATGGTTTGTGGTGTGCTTTTGGCTACCACTAGACTTGGGTTGGGGGGTGGGGACGGTGAGTTAGCTTGGCTTAACTTGCTAGCTGAATAAGAGGGAGGGGGAAGATACAGAAGACTCTACTCAAGTTCCATCAATCCATCTTTACTATTGCAGTCTCAGATCAGCCACTAAGCTACAGTCAAGGAGCTCTGATTTGCAAGGTCATAGAAAACTATTAGGAGTTAACAGCACAGCACAAGACTATTCTTATTTTAACATGCATTGTCTGGACAAATTCTTTTAATCTTATAGCAAAGAGGACCCTGTTCTGAAAGTAACGAATTGGCCTACGTTAATGAATCGTTAAATTTGAAGTATTTATTGTGAGCTGATTTAATGCCAAGCTCTTTAAATGGGTTGGTAGCAGGAGGTAAGATAGGAGGATAAATATTTTTATGGATAATTTATAATGAGGATTGTAAACGGATATATGTGGTTATAAGGAATAAATTGCAATTGCATTGCTTTGTTGTGGATACAATAAGAATATTGCTGGATCAATCCCATCTGATCCAGCAACATATGCTCATCGTGGCCAAACAGAAGTATTTGGGAAGCCTGCAAGCTGGACTTGAGTTCAACAGCACCTTTCCCAACTTGTGACTCCCAGAAACTGGTATCCAGAGGCACAACCAGAGGCACAAGGGAGGGAGAACATAGCTGACGTGGGTAGTTGCCATTGATGGGGTTCTCCTCCATCTGTTGTCAAATTCCCTTTTAAACCCATCCAAACTGATGGCCATGACTGCCCTAAAAGGTAAGGTAAAGGGACCCCTGACCATTAGGTCCAGTCATGGATGACTCTGGGGTTGTGGTGTTCATCTCGCTTTACTGGCCGAGGGAGCCGGTGTACAGCTTCTGGGTCATGTGGCCAGCATGACTAAGCCGCTTCTGGCGAACCAGAGCAGCGCACGGAAATGCCGTTTACCTTCCCACCGGAGTGGTACCTATTTATCTACTTGCACTTTGATGTGCTTTCAAACTGCTAGGTTGGCAGGAGCAGGGACTGAGAAATGGGAGCTCACCCCATCGCGGGGATTCGAACTGCTGACCATCTGATCGGCAAGCCCTATGTGGATGCAAATTCCATAGTTTGTCCATGGATTTAATGGGATGGGGAATAAAGGAAGCTTAGCTACCAGTTTTGAATTGCAAGTGCTTTCAATCAGCAAATAGGGTGGGAACAATAGAGAGAATGTTTTGGGTTGGGCAAAATGGAAAAGGATGCTTCTATCTCACTCTATAGCAGCCTTCCCCACCCTGGTGCCCTCTCCATGTTGTTGGTCTCCACTACCCATCAGACTCAGGCAGCATGGTCAATGGTCAAGGAGGACTGGAGTTGTAGTCCAATAACATATGGAAAGCGCCAGGTTGGGGAAGGGACAACACAGTAGCTCCTGTGCCAGGTGAACCAATAGCATGAGTCCATACAAGCCAGCTGTGCACATCCATATGAGGTTTCTGTCTTGTTGTTTTTATTGCCACTCTCTGAGATGGAGTGGAGATCAAAACATGAGCTGATGACTCACTGAGTCCCTTTCAGAGGGATGTGTCCTCACAGCGACTGAGCATGATCAAAACAAGAAGACATTGACAGGGCAGAACATGCAAATACTGAAATCCAAACCGGGAAGAAAATGCTAAAACTTTGCATAAATAAATCTCCGTGGCTTGGGGGCACTAAGTGAGCAGGGGACCTACACTCAAGCACACACATTTCTCTTTGACAAGATGCCTGTCTTCCTTGTCGAGAGGGAACAGAAAAATAGACTTTAGGCAGATCGAGGGGAAGCCCCAGGTGGCTCCATGGTGAATGGAGATGTGATTAATACAGCTAGCAATCATGAAGTCGTTCGTAAAGGAATAAATGCCATGATTCAAAAGTGCGTCCTTCAGCATGTTATGTAAAGGTTGCAGTGCACAAGGTGAGCTTTGTGTTTATTTTACAAGCACATTGCACAAATAATAGTGTAGAGGTGTCTTCTGTAAGTGGTGCATTTGTTGTTGTGTGTGTATATGAGGTTGTTTTTTTTTTTTTAAATCCCAAGTTCCTAGCCCTTGTGATTTAAAGTTAAAGGTAAAGGGACCCCTGACCATTAGATCCAGTCGCGGACAACTCTGGGATTGCAGTGCTCATCTCATTTTACTGCCCGAGGGAGCCGGCATACAGCTTCCCGGTCATGTGGCCAGCATGACTAAGCCACTTCTGGCGAACCAGAGCAGCGCACAGAAATGCTGTTTACCTTCCCGCCAGAGCGCTACCTATTTATCTACTTGCACTTTGACATGCTTTCGAACTGCTAGGTTGGCAGGAGCAGGGACCAAGCAACGGGAGCTCACCCCGTTGCAGGGATTTGAACCACCAACCTTCTGATAGGCAAGCCCAAGGCTCTGTGGTTTAGACCACAGCGCCACCCACGTCCCTGATTTAAAGTTAGGCTTGAGAATATGTGAGCAATACCTGATAGATGAGAATTCAAACTCTCATCCCATGTTGGTGGGATGTTGCATTGCTCTTTGCAGGGTAAATCATGCAAAGTGTATGCAAATGTGCTTATACAATGGAGATGAAAATGTGATAGAAAAATGGTGGAAGTTACTTTACCAGGTAGCCAGTATCTTTCATTGAGGAAGGCTTCTGCTACTACTTGTTATTATTTATTAGCCATCCTTCACCCTAAGGTCCTAGGGTGGGTTGCAACAATCAATACACAATGCTCCTAGATAGCTCAGTTGGTTAGACCATGGTGCTTATAACACCAAAGCTGCTGGTTTGATCTCCGTATAGGATGGTTGCATATTCTTGCATTGCAGGGAGTTGGACTAGATGACACTTGGGATCCCTTTTAACTATACAATTCTATGATTCTATGAAAAACAGTTTAAAACAACTCGCAATCACAAAAAATGAGGTTGGTCTCAAAATTGCTGTAACGTTCCTTCTAGATGAAGTCCCTCAACTCCCTTTTTCAAAGTGCATATTAACTACTTATCATCTTCATATACATGGCAGAGAATTTCCTAGATCAGTTCAGTGTTGAATAAATGATTTCATCTTCTCGGTCCAGATGCTACTGACCATCAGTTTGTTGAATGACTGCTGACTCTATTCATATGAGAAAGAAAGAAAGGACTATCTTGCAACTCTCGTAATTCAATCAATGGTGATGTTTCTCTTTGCTCAATGAATTTTTCTCCTACTTTTGATTTGAACCTCTGTGGTTGTAATTAACTGGGAAAACACCCCGCCCCCTGCAAAATGGTACATGCCAATCAAGGTTGCTGGCCTCAGAAATCTCTAACGGTGAAAGGACATCAAATGAAGCAGCTAATGTGTCATTCTCCAATTAGCGTCGTCGAGGTTTTGATTCATTCCTTCACCCTGTAACTCTGATTTCATGTCATCTGGCAATTTCATGCCTCTGAAAATTACACTAATTTGTTTGATAGAAAGTTCTGTTGCTTCCCGTGGAAATCGGTGTGTAGAGAAGCTGGAGAGTCAATTGGTTAAAGAGGAATTAACGTGTTGCGAATCTCAAATCTGCTCTGTGAGGGTCTCATGGGGAAGGACAGTAAACGGGAGAATGAATGGCAACTGGCTTAGGACTAGGCTGAAAAACAGATAGGTTGCTGTGTGTGTCACAGTATCATAGAATTGAAGAATTGAAGGGGACCCCAAGGGTCATCTGGTCATGTGCCATGCAAGCATCTCGACTAAAACATCCCTGGCAAGTGGCCATCCAACCTCTGTTTAGAAACCTCCTGTGAAGAAGATGCCGCCACCTTCTGAAGGAGTGAATTCCACTGTCAAATAGCTCTTACCATCAGAAAGTTCTTCCTGGTCTTTAGTTGGATTCTCATCATTTGAATCCATTGGTCTGGGTCCTACTCTCTGGAACAGCAGGGGAAAATAAAAGCTTGCTCCATCTTCCATGAGACAGCCATTCAGATATTTGAAGATGGCTCCCATATCACCTCCCAGTCCCATCTTCTCCAAGTTAAACATATCCAACTCCCTCAACTTTTTCTCACGGGGCTTGGTTTCCAAACCCTTGATTGTCTTGGTCACACTCCTTTGCACACATTGCGGCTTGTCAATATCCTTCTTAAACTATGGTGCTCAGAATAAGACACAGAACTCAGAGGCAGGTTTGGGGCAGTGTGGCTGGTTCATCTGCACATGGACCAAGGGGGCACCTCCGTACCTCCTTTTCAAAGCCTTATAAGTGCAGGGCTTTGGGAAGGAGGTGTGAGGTCTCTGTCAAGGTCCTAGACCGCTCCTTCCTCTTTCTCAAAGCCTAGTTAGTGCTTGCCCAGCTTTGGGAAGTAGGAATGAGGACTCTAGTACCCTGCCAGAGCCTCACACCTCCTTCTCAAAGCCCCACAACTCCCTTACACAGCTTTGAGAAGGCAGTACGAGGGGCTGGGAAGTGGGGTGTCAAATTTTGGCCTTGCACAGGGTGCCATATTACCAAAGCCCACCCTTGCAGATCTCCAGGTGGGGTTTGACCAAGGCTGAATAGAATGGTGCTATTACTTCCCTTAAGCTAAACGCTATACTTCTGTTGATGCAGCCTATTATAGCAATAGGGTGGGTTTCGCCCCCTGCTGCTGCTGCATCATTTCGTTGGTTCAGCAAGTTGTCAAAACACACCTAATAAGAAGAGTCCCTTTGGAACAAAGCTAAATCTAACCCTGATTTTTCTCTTAGTGACCAACCAGATGCTCATGGGAAGCTCACAAATGGGACCTCAGCAAAACAGTGTTCTCCCCACTGAGGGGTGGAGCCAGGAGCCAGTGGATGGAGATGAGGGCTGGAGCCAAGAGACAAGAGATGAAGTCCAGGGAAACCATAAGCTAAGGGTGGATTCAAGGGATGGATCTGAGAGACTGAGCCAGGAGCCAATGGAAAAAGTCAAAGGGAGGTCCCAGAAGCCAAGCAATGGAACTGAAGGATGGAGCCAGGAGCCAATGGAAGGGGACAAGGGATGGTGCTAGGAGATGAGGGATGGAGTCAAGAGAATGAGTTGAGGGATGAAGCCAAGGGACAACATCCAGTAGCCAAGAGCCAATGGACAGGACTTGGAATCAGAGGTGAAAAGTATGTCAAAGCATATTGGAACCCGAAAGGCCATTCCTGATCAGGCAAAGCTCCATCTCAAGGAGGAAGTGCTTTATAGCTCTTCCTGTCTACTAGGAGGGCCCAATGGCCAACCTGGATAGGTGGAACTGACCCAGAGCTCAAAAATATTTCAATACTTGGAAGATACTCCAGGTCTGGCAGCTTCCTACATGGGTCAGCCACACACAGAGCTGGGGCTCCTCACACTGGAAGAAAACGCACACTCCATCTCTCTCCCAAGTACTAATGCAGGGGGATGTTGAGTATATAAATTGCTTCCACCAGCGTCCCCACCCCATCTGTGGAACAGAGGGAGCTCTCAGGCACTTGTCAGGTTAATCCTACCAATTAAACATGTCTATAAACCGTGTGGGTTGTTTTAAAGGAAAGCAGTCTCCTGAAAAACAGTTGTTACAGAATCCCACATTCATGGCAATTATTCCATCTTATTACAAATTATAGCACAGTTACCAGAAAATGTATTTGCAAGCAATTACCTGACTAACACAAACAAATGGGGAAAGCTTGCTGCATATCGTCAGTGGGTGCAGTTAGAACCAAAACCCACCCCAAACTAATGGATTTTCTCCTTGACGCAGCACCGTGGGAAATACAGTGTACAAGTGCACACTGATGGCCAACCAGATGCCTCTGGGAAGCCCAGAAGCAGGACATTGGGTCATAAGAAGCTGCCTTATACTGAGTCAGACCATTGGTACATCTAGTTCAGTCTACACAGAATGGCAATAGATCTCCATGGGATAAGGTTCTCTCTGTGCCCTACCTGGAGATACCAGGAATTGAGCCTGCGACCTTCTGCATGCAAGGCCAATGCTCTGCCACTGAGCTACAGCCATTGCCCACATGAGTGTAGCAGCACTTCCCCACTTACAATCCACAGCAACTGGTATTCAGAAGCAATCTGTCTCTGAACCTGGAGGTAATAGCCATCACGACTCAGAGACATTGGTGGACTTCAGGGACGTCTTTACCATTGGGTGTAGTGGCGCAGCGAGCCAGGGCACCAAGCAGCGGAGGGCGCCAGGCAGAGAGTCCGGGGATGGGAGAGCGGGGAGGTAAGCGAGGCGGAGCGGGCCTTGATGGCTGTGCGCCTCCAGTGCCCGTTGGAGGAGGGAAGGCTCCGGATGCTTTCCCGCAGTCCGGGGCTCTCTCCACTGGCTCTGTGACACACCAGCTCCTCGGCTGCATGGTGTGTGCTTGGATCCCAAGCTCTGTGCATAATGTTTTTTAAAAAATATTTTTTATTGATTTTTTCATGTATACTTCTTCTAACAATATATCTTTTTCATATTTCGACCCTCCTCCCCTGGACTTCCCCCATACTCCCGTTTTGTTTTATTTCCATATTGTTCGCCCTGTGTGTTGTTTCCCCAACATTTTCTCAACACATATAGTCTTATTTTTTCTTGTGCCCAGTTGTGATCGTTTACTCAGACCCTGCTAATGAGTCCATTGCTTTATGTTGCCTCTTCATATGTGTTGTAAATGGTCCCCATTCTCTTTTAAAGTCTTTGTTGTCCTTTTCATGTGATTTTTCTGTTAGTTTTGCCAGTTCTGCATATTCCCCAAACTCTGCGTATAATAAACGTGACTCTACCACCGCTCCCCCTGTTCACTCTACCTTGAAAGATCCCCACACTCGAGGCTACACGCTGCAACTGCTGCCCCCAGCTTCCCTCTCTCCTTCCCCTGCTTCTCCACTGCCTTGCATGGAGCCTGTCTCCTTCTGCTGCCCCCACCACCTCTGCACTCCTCCACATGAACCGTGTTTCCTTCCCCTGCCCAATCCCCTCCCAGTCACATTCTCTCCTCCCCGCCTTCTGTTAGGATATTGATGTTCCGCGTCACCTAAGAGGAACAGATATGTGGATTGCTGTATGTCACATGTCTGTTTACATTCCAGCACAGCTTGCTGGGAACTTCCGTTTGTGTATAGCTTTTGCCTTATGCTTCTTGCTCTTAGACATGAAGGAGAGCAGACATTTCTTTTTGGTCCTGAACTATACTGAATAAACTGCTTGTGAATATGCTTTACATATGCCTCTGTCCGCCACTTCTGTTGCGTGTTATTCACTCTGCTGATTAAGGCGTGCTCAAGTTTCCAAAGGCTTCTGAAGCTGTGAGTCGCTGTTTGATGCTGTTCCAACGACTGGAGTTTGCCTGGCTGCTGGCCGGTGAGCTGGAGCCAGCTGGGGGCCTGCGAATTGCCCTAGTTCCCTTGGACGCATCCCAACACCTTCCTCCCCAAGCAAGGACTGTGAGACTGCGGTTGAGTGAGCGTGCTTCTCTGCTGCGGCGACGCAGACTGCCCAGCTTGCTTCACCTGTCCCTGCCCGGACAAGACCCTCGCCTGCCTCCTGTGCTGCCCCCATCGCACCCGGCTGCCCAGCCCCACACCATGATCCCGCCGTGGGAGCCGATGCCCAGAGCGCGAGGGCGGGAGCAGCCTTTTCTTTAAAAAGGTCAACAACTTTGCCCCCCCCCCTTTAAAAAAGTTGACAACTCTAGGGAAATCAGGAACGTTGCATTTGACTGATCCAATGGATTACATCCAACGTTTCATAGGAGCTTCCAGGTCAAAGTTCAGATACCTACTTAGGAATGTCCTAAATTTAAGTGCCCACACCCAGCTATCACAACGCCCTCCTCTCAAACCTTCCAGAGATCCGTCCCTTTCCTCTTTGTCTTGCCCTGCTAACGGATACTGTGCCATTTCTGCAGATCCAAGAGTTCTGGCACTGGTCAAATGTCAGAAGCAGCAGCTAGCCAGAAATGGACTCCTGAGATGCGTGTCTGGGAAGAGAAACCGAGGCTTCAAAAGTGCAGAGGAAGCGGGCAGGCGAGCCAAGCGTGGCCTCCAGACAAAACCAAGCAGGAAGTTCACAAAGCCTTCTTCATCCACAAATATATTTGATATTTAAGCTCAATCAACAGCACAAGCTGAAGGACAATGCACTTGAGCTGGCAGTGGCTCTTGCAATGTCAGAGCGCCGAGAGAAGCCTTGTTTTACAAAGCCTTGGCAAACAGGGCCAGGTGACCATGCCAAGGCAACCCCATCAAGAGGATTATGAGAATCTCTACACTTCCATGAAGTGGACAATTTGGAGAGCACTTTTTATGGTCCACAGATTTCCAGTGCGGGGTCCAGATCATTTCCTGCCATTTAGAATGGGAAGGGGGGAAAAGAAATCTGTTAGGAGGTACAGGGAAAGTTCAGCCACTTTTCCTAACTATCTGAACCAACTTTCCTTGTTTTTCTCTTTTTGTATGTGTGTGTTTTGGTGGAATTTTTAAAAATCTTTTTTATTTTATTTTACAAATACAAAATTATAACAATCCAAATGCATATCCACATATAGAGATTACTCTGAATCTTGCGGCTCCCCCCCCCCCACGGGTCTTATTATCAACATTTACAACTGCATATTAATCTATAATCTGTATTATAAAGGTAAAGGTAAAGGTACCCCTGCCCGTACGGGCCAGTCTTGACAGACTCTAGGGTTGTGCGCCCATCTCACTCAAGAGGCCGGGGGCCAGCGCTGTCTGGAGACACTTCCGGGTCACGTGGCCAGCGTGACATCGCTGCTCTGGCGAGCCAGAGCCACACACGGAAACGCCGTTTACCTTCCCGCTAGAAAGCGGTCCCTATTTATCTACTTGCACCCGGGGGTGCTTTCGAACTGCTAGGTTGGCAGGCGCTGGGACCGAACGACGGGAGCGCACCCCGCCGCGGGGATTCGAACCGCCGACCTTTCGATCGGCAAGCCCTAGGCGCTGAGGCTTTTACCCACAGCGCCACCCGCGTCCCTAATCTGTATTATATATGGATCCATATTATCCATGGTTATTGTTACATTACAAGTGAGATTAAGATCCTGCTAATGTTTCCATCTGCATTCAGTGGTCTCCTAAATAACATGATTTCCCCCCATCCTTTTTGTCCTCTTGGTTCCTGAGTTTTCCTTCTTTATTATTATTAAATAATTTTTATTAATTTTCAATTACTAAAATCCAATAACAGCCACATTTTATCAGTGTCAAATTACAATTCATATCCAAATGTATATCAGTTATATATAAAGCCAATTATACAATTTGTGTGACTTCCCGTGTGCTGGGTTTCGGGGTGCAAAGTTCTTATTTCTCCCTGCTTCCGAAATCTTGATTAATCCAATTACATTCAGTCCTGATCTTAGTCTCATATCAACAGCTACAGAGTTCTTGCCTTCCATTTGTATTAACACATATAATAAATTTTATTTCTGCAGAAGTTTTCCAGTTAGCTTCGCCATTTCGGCGTAGTCCATCAGCTTATCTTGCCATTCCTCTCTGGTATCTGAACCAACTTTCAAGCTTGTGGAGCCATCTATCGCCCCATATGTAAACAGCCCTTTGTCACCCCTAGGGCTGTCCTAGACAAGGTTTCACAAGGTTTCAAGGAGGGCATGCAGAGTGGCACATCACATCATGTTTCCAAGAGCGCTAACCACCCAGAGCCCTGAGAAGCTTGAAATTAGTCCTCTGCTAAAATTTCTCCTTTCCCCCCTAACTATTCTCCATTGATTAGTGCCAAAAGAAATGGAGTCTGAAAATTGTCAAATATATTGTTTAAGGTCTCATGGGTAATGATCACATCTTGATCTCACAAGTGTCAATGTTTTTGGTTTTGGGGGGTAGGTCAGTTTGGACGATATTCTTGGATCCTTTTCAGGCCTCCAGGAAGGGTTAGAATCTAGTCAAAAAGGATGCAGAACCTGCCAGACCAGTTCCTTTATTAAGGTCAGACTTTTGGCTGGCCAGTAAAATGCCAGTCATCAGCATCACAAAGTGAGCTAGTTTGCAAGAGGTACAGCAAAACACCGGCTGGTAGAAGCCTGGTTGGTAGAAGCACAAAATCATAGACATCTAGAGTTGGAAGGGACCCTGAGGGTCATCTAGTCTAAGCCCTGCAGTGCAGGAATTCTCCCCACAGCCATCCCTGGGTGGGCTCGAACCATGAACCTCCTGGTTAACAAACCACCAACCTCCTGGGTAACAGCTGGATGCCCCAACCCATTGTGCCACAGGAAGACTAGGGTAAAAGAACAATAGCCAGAGTTGTGGTGAGTTGAAAACTGGAGGACAGAAAGACATGGGTTGCTCTGTGCTGGTATTTGGGGTTCTCCTAGGAGCCAGATGAGGAAAGAAGATCTATGGGATCTTGTTTCCCATCCGTCCTATGCTGTGAGCCCCTTCATCCAGGCTGCATAAGCCATATCTTCTAAAGACACCACTGTGTCCATTGACCCACGCTCCAAGGAACCCAAGCCCTGGGTGAGCACTGGAACCCCTGCAATCTCTCACTGCTTGGAGATTGGGGTAATACGTAATGATACATATGTTTGTGTACCCTTCCCAGCACATAAATTTATGTGTGCAATTTTTATTTATTTATTTTTTTTTTTGGTTGACGAACTGGACTGCAATATTTGGATCTTGAAAGATAGTTGTCTCTCGGCTGAGGAAGTATGGATTAGATAAGCTGGCATTAAAAGGTGAACCAAACACATTTCCTTCCCCATTCCTGCTTGTGCGGGTGTGAAAAGGCTGATAGCTACAAAACAAATCTGAAAGGGAAAATTCAGATGGTTGCTTGCTTGCTTGCTTGCTTGCTTACTGAGCGAAGATCTTGGCAGGGCAGCTGGGCCCTGGGAGGATGGCTGCTGAAATTCCAGGAGAATATAAAGTAGCTTTTATAATGAACAGTAAATCTTTATACTTACAGCTGTGCTCGTTTGGATTGATTTTGCCAATACACATTTGAGGAAGAGGGGAAACAGGTTTTGAAGGTTATTTGACATAGAACAGTGACTGTAAAAATATGTGATCAGACTCATAAAAAAAGTTTCGAGTAATCCTGGTTTATAGTTGTGCATGAAAGTGTCTTATCTCCTTATAGGAAAAATAAATTGAGCAGAGCCGGCTAAGAGGGTGTTGACCTTGGGCTGTGATTCAAATTCCCATTTAGCCAAAGAGTCACTGGGTGGCCTCTGTTGCTGCCCATCATTAAAAGGGAAAAGCCATAAGAAGCTTCACCTCGGAAAGATTTCTCTTCCAGCTTGAAGTAATGAGGTATGAATTGCAATAAATAAATATGCTATTAACTTAAGAGTCCTATTTGGAGGAGGGACATAGTTCAATGATGATAGGAGCATAGGCAGTTGCCTTATATCCAAGTGGTAGCTGGTCCATCAGGGCAAACAGAGATTTAGTTGAGATTCCTGCATTGCAGGGAGTTGGACTAGATGAACCTTGGGGTCCCTTGCAACTTTTACACTTCTATGATCCTGATATAAGGGGGAAAAACTGCTCCTTTTCCCTTATGGGGTACCCAAGAGCCCATATAGAGTCCTTTTGAAGGTTCTCTATCAGTAGGAAAAAATAACAGAGACCAACCAGAGAATATTGAGAAGCAAAGCAGCTAGTAAGCCTGATCTTCATTAAACTGTTGCAACAGGATGCTCCCCAACACGCAGGAGAGAGGAGGAGGACCCAGAACAAAGGTGTGCCCGCCCTTATATAGACATTTTAAATTGCCCACCTTGGAGTCCAATACCACCCCCCAGATACATCACAGAAAAGGCGGTCTACAACAGAAATCTGAGTGCATTGTTTATCTCCTGTCTGGCAAGTTACCTGATTGCATTATCTGGGTTTTGGCCACTCTTTTGTTATTATAACTACTTAATTCCTGAATCGAGGTCACAGGTCACAGGCTCACACCCTGTTCAAATCCTCACAGGATTTGTGAGGACAGAATTTGTGAGAAAAGAGACAATGGGGAGGTTTCCCACTTTGACCTTGCAGAGAAATATTTGAGGTCAATTTGTTCAGGACCTTTTCTATGGGGTTTCAGACATGTGGTTTATATATACAGTTATGAACATTTATTTTATATATATGACCTTAAAATTCTTATAACAATCCTATGCCCCACCATGCTCAGACTGCCCTTGGCTAACCTTCACTTGCCTGCCACCTTTCTTGGCCTGAATGCATTCTGGAGTGACTCCATCCAACCAGACTTGCAACCGACTCTCCCTAACCAGAAGGGCTCTTATGACTTTCTGTTCGGACTGCCGCTGGTCTGGGCAATGACAGTCTCTCCTGGCACACTGACTTGTGTTTGACAGCTGCCTTTGGCACAATTGCAGGCTCATTGGTTCCCAGGCAGAACCAGTTGTCTATAACATAAGCAGTGGAGGTTTTTGCCATTAGGACAAGTGAGGCACTGCCCCTCCTAGTTCAGTCTGCCCTCAGCCAGCCCCAGCTCAGCCCAAAACCCAAAATTACTTGGATGTAGCTCTGCGAACCATTTGGTACCACCTACTGTTGGCCACCTTGTCTTCTGCCCTCCCAATGAGGACCAGTCTACATTGAATAGATGCATTTAGCATCATGGATTGGTTTGCTTAATATCTCTATTCTCATCATCATCATCATTATCACCACCACCATCATTTTATTTGTACAGTGGTACCTCGGGTTAAGTACTGAATTTGTTCCAGAGGTCCGTTCTTAACCTGAAACTGTTCTTAACCTGAAGCACCACTTTAGCTAATGGGGCCTCCTGCTGCTGCCGCGCCACTGGAGCACGATTTCTGTTCTCATCCTGAAGCAAAGTTCTTAACCCGAGGTACTATTTCTGGGTTAGCGGAGTCTGTAACCTGAAGCGCCTGAAACCTGAAGCATCTGTAACCACTGTATGCCGCCTTTCCATAGTTAAAACAATGCTCAAGGTGGCTTACAACATGGCAAGGTTTACATAATTACCAACTTAACAAAAGTCATAAACAATAAACAAAACACATCCAAAGGTACACAACCAAATGGAAAACCATTTCCACATAAATCATAAAATCTAAAACTAAAAATACATTAATATCAACAATGATTTAAAATGACGTAGATAAAAAAATATAAACAATTTTTAAAAAGGAGCCCTCTCAGTCGAGCAACAGCAGCAGAAGTCCTTTATGGAGCCTGTCAGGCCCTGCCCCAAGCCAGGTGGAGAGAGGCAGGATAGGGCTCTTCAGGCTCTCAGCAGGTCAGTCCTGGGCAGCAGCATTCTCTTCCCTTTAAGGTCACAGGAAAAAGTTCTTTGCAACACTGGAGAGTCTGTGGCAGCAGGGACACATTGTGGCATATGCGGTGCCCCTTGGTTGAATTCTTTTTTGGGGAAAATTTTGGGTGACATCCCCATCCCCCAAAAGGGAGTTGGAAGGATCCCTAAGGGTCTTTTAGTCCAACCCCACTGCAATACAGGGACCTCAACTAAAGCATCAATGGCAGGTGGCCATCCAACCTCTCTTACAAAAAAATGGTTATGGAAAACCCAATGGCTTGGGGTCAAGGGTTCTTGTTTATTGTCATCATTCTGATCATTCTGTGGGGATCACTCAAATGTCCATGCCTAAGATATTGTAAGCTTCACTGTCGTCACATTGAAACCCACTACATTACATTATGGGATGGAGGCTTAACGTTTCACCCTCAGTAAGTTGCGGTCTGTAGCAATAATGGGGAATTTTGATGCTTGTGATACATTTTGAGTTGACTTGGATTAAATGAGTGAGGAACATAGAAAACTGCTTTATTCTGAATCAGAATCACTGGCGCAGTGTTGTCTACACAGACTGGCAGCACCTCTCCGTGAATTCAGCCAAGGGCATCTCCCAACCTTACTTGGACTTAACCCAGGATCTTCCATAGAAGCAAGACAGATACTCTTCTATTGAGCTATGGCCCTTTGACTTCTTGGTGTTTAGTCGTGTCCGACTCTTCATGACCCCATGGACCAGAGCACACCAGGCACTCCTGTTTTCCACTGCCTCCCGCAGTTTGGTCAAACTCATGCTGGTAGCTTCGAGAACACTATCCAACCATCTCGTCCTCTGTCGTCCCCTTTTCCTTGTGCCCTCCATCTTTCCCAACATCAGGGTCTTTTCCAGGGAGTCTTCTCTTCTCATGAGGTGGCCAAAGTATTCGAGCTTCAGCTTCAGGATCTGTCCTTCCAGTGAGCACTCAGGGCTGATTTCCTTAAGAATGGATCGGTTTGATCTTCTTGCAGTCCATGGGACTCTTAAGAGTGTCCTCCAGCACCATAATTCAAAAGCATCAATTCTTCTTTATGGTCCAGCTCTCACTTCCATACATCACTACTGGGAAAACCATAGCATTAACTATACGGACCTTTGTTGGCAAGGTGATGTCTCTGCTTTTTTTTTACTTCTTATATTCCGCCTATTGACTGAAGGGGCTGGTTTTGGCTCAGGAAAACCATTGGAACTGTGCACAGTGGAAGCTGCCTTCTGCAGAGCTAGACCTTCAGTCCATCCAGTTCAATATTTCCTACACTGACTGGCAACATCTCTCCAGGGCATAGCTGTCAACTTTTCTCTTTTCTTGCAAGGAATCCTATTCGGAATAAGGGAATTTCCCTTTTAAAAAGGGAAACGTTGACAGCTATGCTCCAGGGTTGAAGGCAGGAGACTTTACCAGCCTCACCTAGAGATGCTGGAGATTGAGACTTGCTGTGTGCTAAAGGCGAACGATAACACCGAACAATAGTCCATTGCCAGTAGCAACAATGGCAGGTGTACCCTACTCCCCGACAGTTGTGCCTGGGCTTAGCATGCAGATGTGGGTTGATGAAATCACTGGTGCTGCCAAGAGGGTTCTTGGCTCGTGCAAATGCCTTGGGATTCCTGTGCAGAGTCAGGCCAGGACTGTGAAAAGTGCTCTGATTCTCAATGTCATTTCCCCCCATTACATTATTATTATTTTTTACAAAATACAAGGTTTTTTCCTTTCCTTTTCTTTTTTTGTATCCGAGCTTTGCAGGGGTGGAATTTTGATACGAGGAAAGATTAATGGTGGAGTGCTGCCTAGCAAACCTCGCATGTGAGATGGGATTCATCTCCTCCATGATTTGATTTCAAGTCCCAAGTCCCAATCTTCCTCTTTTGCCATTTTGACCTTGCTAAGCAATTGAATTTTAAAGAGATTGGCTGCCGGCCGGGAATGTAGCCAGGCTAGCAGTCATCCAAAGCATCACTGAAAAGCCTTTCACCATGCCCAACCCCTTTTTTAATCACAGGCAATTTTTAATTAAAGGCTATTAACTGCTCCAACTCCCAGTTACCTGGGACAGGAGAGGTGGAGAGAGGCATGCTCTGGCCTCTGCCATCACCCGGTTACTGGAAGACAGTGCCCTTCAGTAAGGAGGATGGATGAATTTGCCCATTTAGGTTTCTCATCCTCCCCCAACCTTAAATTCCAGTTCTCCACATTTCCACAGAACTTTGCTAAACCTTTCTTAGGGTTAATTCTGTGTCCAGGGCAGCTGTCTACCAGCTCCACCTGGTACGCAGGCTGAGACCCTACCTGCCCACAGACTGTCTCGCCAGAGTGGTGCATGCTCTGGTTATCTCCTGTTTGGACTACTGCAATGTGCTCTATGTGGGGCTATCTTTGAAGGTGACCCGGAAACTGCAATTAATCCAGTATGCAGCAGCTAGACTTGTGACTGGGAGCAGCCGCTGGGACCACATAACACCGGTCCTGAGAGATCTGCATTGGCTCCCAGTATATTTCTGAGCACAGTTCAAAGTGTTGGTGCTGACCTTTAAAGCCCTAAACGGCCTTGGTCCAGTATACCTGAAGGAGCGTCTCCACCCCCATCGTTCAGCCTGGACACTGAGATCCTAAGAATAAACTGTGTGTATGCAGTTTTGACTGCTACACACAGTTTTCACAGCAATTTCTTCAACAGAATGCCCTTTGTATCTTATTTTCACTAATACACAGTTATCTGTGCACAAGTCCCCCAAATATATTCACTTATTGCACACGTCGTTTTGACTGGAGGACTGCATACCCAGTTTGGAGAAGCACTGATTACACACACACACACACACACACACACACACACACACACACACACATATATTAGCAGTTTCAGCATAACAAAATTTCGAATCATATCACAGAAGCACAGATTTGAAAGGATAGCTCCATTTCAGTTTGCTAATAAGTTCGAGCAGTATGAATTAGGGTGTTTCTTTTTTAAATGCAGAGAAAATTAAATTTATCCCCCATCCCTACCCTTTAGCTGCAAGAAGAACATTGTGGCAAAGGGGAATCCAACTTTTTTTGCTGTTGTTTATATTTACTAGTCACTTTCCTCACAAAAGTGACCCAAAGCAACTTACAAACTGAATATGAGCACTAAAACCAATTGCAACCAACACAACTGATAAAAGCCTAAATAGCAAACAAACACACAATCTGTCCCTTCCATCAGCCAGTAAAGGAGAAGCTGCTCCAGTTCATACTTTCCTCTGCCCTCCCCATTGCTTTTTCCTTTTGTGCCATATCTATTAGACAGCGATGCAGGTCAGGTCTGTCTTACACATATGGAACTTAGAAATTGTAGGTGCATGATGAGGTTATTTTAGGATTCAAGGAGGCAATAAAAGAAACATCAAGTTGTACATTAACAGGTTTATTAAGATCTTGCAGAAGAAATGGTTCTGATAACGTTGGTGCCAAAGCTCCACACATGTTTCTGGACTAATAACAATATTCTAAAAAGGAAATACATATGCCACTCAGTCGTCTGGGCATGTATTAAAATGCAAATCTGCCTTTAATTAGAAGATAATTAAAATACATCACAAATTTTAATAAGTGTTCCCCCACCACAGGAAAATGAAATGCATGATTTTTTTCTTTCCCTAATGCTCATTATGTGCAACTTAAATGGCTTCATTTGTCTGGAAATGTAAAAGCCTTTTTTTTTTTAATGATAGGAATGTATTCAAAATTAGCCCATTTTTCTTCCTTCTCTTTTCATTCCACAAAAGCCTGATGTTGTCTGGGAGAAATTGGTACGTACTGTAAGATAGCTATATCCAAGCTATTGCGATTCAAACCTTGTTGAACACCAACTTTCATCAGCCCCAGCTGGCAGGGCCAATGGTCAAGGAGAAAGAGGGGCTGAGTTGTACCGGTTTGAGGAAAGATGCAGTAAGTGTTTAAACCTTGGCCACATTTGCAGCATACATTTAAAGCACTATGACACCACTTTAAATGGCTTCCCCCAAAGAATTCTGGGAGCTGTGGGTTCTTAAGGGTGCAGAGAGTTGTTAGGTAAAGGGACCCCTGACCATTAGGTCCAGTCGTGGCCGACTCCGGGGTTGCGGCGCTCATCTCGCTTTATTGGCCGAGGGAGCCGGCGTACAGTTTCCGGGTCACGTGGCCAGCATGACTAAGCCGTTTCTGGCAAGCCAGAGCAGCGCACAGAAACGCCGTTTACCTTCCCCCCAGAGTAGTGCCTCTGGGAGCTCACCCCGTCGCGGGGATTCGAACTGCCGACCTTCTGATCGGCAAGTCCTAGGCTCAGTGGTTTAAACCACAGCGCCACCCGCGTCCCAAGAGAGTTGTTAGGAGGCCCCTATTCCTCTCACAGAGCTACAGTTCCCAGAGTTCCCTGGGAAAGAGTTCCCTGGAATGACTGTTAAACCACTCTGACAATTGTTGCTTGTTGAGGGTTTGTTTGTTTGTTTGCTTGTTTGTTTGTTTCTTTTTTGGAATATCTACCCCCAAATCAGATCAGATTTTGCCCTTATGTTCTGGGTTTGGTTCAGAATATCCAGAATGGAATCCTTAACATAGGATAGGTGGTAGAATTAGGTGGAGGTGTCCCACTTATGAGAAGTGTAATGGCAGATTCAGAAGTCCTGTTAGCCACAACCATGCCCTTTCTAAGATTACAGTGGTACCTCAGGTTAAGAACTTAATTCGTTCTGGAGGTCTGTTCTTAACCTGAAACTGTTCTTAACCTGAGGTACCACTTTAGCTAATGGGGCCTCCCGCTGCTGCTGCGCTGCTGCAGCGTGATTTCTGTTCTCATCCTGAAGCAAAGTTCTTAACCTGAGGTACTATCTCTGGGTTAGTGGAGTCTGTAACCTGAAGTGTCCGTAACCTGATACAATAATTCATCAAATATTGAAAGCTTCCCTAAACAGGGCTGCCTTCAGATGTCTTCTAAAAGTCAGATAGTTGTTTATCTCCTTGACATCTGATGGAAGGGCGTTCCACAGGGCAGGTGCCACTATCGAGAAGGCCCTCTGCCTGGTTCCCTGTAACTTCATTTCTCACAGTCCAGGCCCTCGGCACTGGACCTCAGTGTCCAGGCTGAATGACAGGGGTGGAGATGCTCCTTCAGGTATACTCAAGCAATGAGGTGTTCGCCCCTAAGCAAATCTGTTCTCTGCCTGTATTTCCCAAATATCCGCTCTCCGCTTCTTATTTTCCAGACAAGGCATTTCACAAAATTAATTGCAGGCACACCTTAAAAATTCTGCCTTAGTCACCAAACCGGAGAAAATGTTGACAAACGAAGTATCCTAATTGGGGGAGAGATTTATTTACCACACGGATGCTCTGAACATTCATCAGTTTAACAGCCCTTTCTAGTCATGGCAGGGAACTGCAGCAGAAATGAAAACATACATGACTGCTGCCTGTTTTTGCATTTCTGGTCTATATCCTGAAGTCCCTAACAGAAGCACATGAGCAGCTGACTGTTGCTGCTGTTGCTGCTGACCTTTAAAGCCCTAAACAGCCTCGGTCCAGTATACCTAAAGGAGCGTCTTCACCCCCATCGTTCTCCCGGACACTGAGGTCCAGCTCCGAGGCCTTCTGACTGTTCCCTCACTGCAAGAAGTGAAGTTACAGGAACCAGATAGATGGCCTTCTCAGTAGTGGCACCCACCCTGTGGAACGCCCTCCCACCAGATGTTAAGGAAATAAACAACTATCTGACTTTTAGAAGACATCTGAAGGCAGCCCTGTTTAGGGAAGCTTTTAATTTTTGACGGACTATTGTATTTTAATATTCTGTTGAAAGCCGCCCAGAGTGGCAGCAGATGGGCGGGGTATAAAAATTATTATTATTATTATTATTACTACTATTATTATTGCCAGGCCCAGCAGTAAGCAAGCAAAGCAAGCTGGTCTAGTCTCATGAGAGGCTCTCCTGAGTCTCAAAGGTCTTGGCTGATGCCCAACCTGGCTGTCCTCTGGGGCCAAGTCTGCCCACAGGCCAAATCTAACAATGTCCAGTGGTACCTTGGCTTAAGTACTTAATTCGTTCTGGAGCTCCGTTCTTAACCTGAAACTGTTCTTAACCTGAAGCACCACTTTAGCTAATGGGGCCTCCCGCTGCCGCCGCACCACCGGAGAATGATTTCTGTTCTCATCCTGAAGCAAAGTTCTTAACCCGAAGTAATATTTCTAGGTTAGTGGAGTCTGTAACCTGAAGCGTCTGTAACCTGAAGCGTATATAACCCAAGGTACCAGTGTACAATCAGCGACAGAGGAAGCCGATTGGGCACCTGGGGTGACGCGCATGCCCTGCACCCAGGGGTGGGGCGAGCCAGGGCAGGATGTTCTGTGGGGCCTCCGAGGAGTATGTCTGCCCCCTCCCACTCAGCCACCCTACAGCTGAGGGGGAGATGGCGGGCAGACCATTTGGGGCAGCGCAGAGCCTGTGGCCGCCCAAGCCACTATGTCACTCCCAGGAGAGACGTGTGGCTCGGGCGCGCTGCAGGCCCCACAGTGAGTGCCACCCAGCATTTTGTCACCCCCCTCAGTGTTGACACCCGGGGCATACTGCTCCCACCACACCCCACTTCCTCCACCCCTGTGTACAATACCAATAGCTCTTATTGCAGTCTGACTCATATCAAATGAGGCAGAGAAAAGAGACTCTCCTCCCCTTTGGAGAGACTGCCAATTTCCCCAAGCCTAAATGCTTAATTTTTATTGCACTGCCTAGACTGACTTTTATGGCATTTGTCGCCTGAAATATTTATGGAAATGCTCCGGCAACATTGCATTCAGTACATCTCCCCACATCACCCAATCCCATGGCTTAATCCCCAGTGTTGAGGCTCCTCTTTGCATTGATCCAAACGGGTTTGTTTGTTTTCAAAGCAACAAAGTAAACCAATAATTTTTCATGATATGTTTTGGGCTGGGATCATGAGTGGATATTGCCTTGCTAAAGTGAGAATTGAGGAAGAGAACCCTAATTAAGAAGACAGCCACTGAGTGGCCTGGCAAGTCTGTCAAGCTAAAGCCTATCAGAAAGCCAGTTCAGCAAGATTTATTGATTTGCATATTGGAAATAGTTATCTATGCATAGCAGTCAACTTTTCCCTTTTTGTAAGGGACATTCCCTTATTCCGAATAGGATTCCTCGCAAGAAAAGGGAAAAGTTGACAGCTACCTGTATGTATCTATGCTAAGTTCAGGGAAAATATGAAAAACATGCTCCCCCTCCCCCAGCTATATCAAGTTTGATATCTGTATTTCCTAGAACTCTGATATCAAATTCATGCAGTACATTTCTGCATATCTATATTTTCTTGTAATGACATCCTTCTGCGTTTAATGGAGCTCACCGTGTCATCACTGAGTGGCCTATTTTAAATGGGGGTGAGGAACCTGGTACCTGCAAAATGTTGTTGGACTCCAGCTCCCATCAGCCCCAGCCAGTGTAACCAATAGTCAGGGATGATGGGAGTTGTAGTCCATCTGGTGGGCCATAGATCTCCCCCACCCCATTTTAAGTCATGATGAGCCCTTCCGTTTAAAATCCGATAACATTCTGATGAAAAAAGTTGCCTTGGGTTGGGCAAATCTGTCAATTCTGGATTCGCATTTTTTTTCCTCTCCCAGTCTCAAGCTCACTTCTTGGCATTTCTACATACATCAGATTGCAAGAAGAAGGAGAAAATCTCATGAAAGCGCATCAGCAGTTTTGTGTGAATTTCTCACGCTACACACATATTTGCATGCTATCTTCCCTACACAATGCGGATGCAATATTGCAATATTTTATAGAAATAGACAAGAACACAAGATTTTTCTCTTTGGGTTTGAGGGGGGAGCTTCAAGCATCACTGCTAAAAGAGCACATGTACCTGTAGCCTCATTAGCCTTGATCTTTCCAGCCCCTCTCAAAATTGCAGTCTCATTTGGGCAGGGAACCTCACTTGTCTTGTCATCATAATTTCTGCTTCCTGGGGGAGGTCTCATTTTTCTCTCTTGTTTCTGGGAATTTACAAGGTTGAGCAGGGTTGGGGGGAGTAAATGGTGCTAAGACAGAAGAACAAAACAAGCCACACCTGCGATTCAGACCAAGGGGGATGAAAGCCTCCCCCACCAAGCTCATTAGTAATTAACTTGCACCGAATGTGGATGCTGATTGCAATTCAGGCCGCCTCTGTGGTTCTCTCCAGCCCTCTCCCTACAGTTGGAGGCACCCAGCAGCTAGCAAACACTTCAGGACCAATTGTTCTTTTCTTCTGTATCCATCCCATTCGAGTTTAGCTGCAATTATGGCAGAACAGATTAATTTGTGGTTTAAATTGCTCTCTCCCTCTCTCCTGGCATAAATATGTCAATTCTTTTGCAAAGCATCCCCCCCCCCCCACTATAGAAATCTCAGAACTGTAGGCTGAGTGTGGCCCTCCAGTTTCCTACATCTGGCCCCTGGGCCTCTACCTGGACCATGCCCATACCAGGCTACACCCCTCACCGGTAGCTGTGTGTGCTGGTCCACCCTGTGGATCCAGTCTATGGCCCCCAGATTCACTCTGCACAGCCCCAAGGGTCACCCAGTTATCCAAGGCCAGAATGAGGCAATGTGCAAGATGTGGGCATTTGTATCCAGTCCAAGACTGGCTCATCTTCACTTGCTGATACTCTTACATCAGTGATGGCCAAACTTGGTTCTCCAGCTGTTTGGGGACTACAATTCCCATCATACCTGAAACTGGTCCTGTTAGCTAGGGATGACGGGAGTTGTAGTCCAAAAGCAGCTGGAGGGTCAAGTTTGGCCACCACCACCATGAATAGCAATTGTTCACTTGACCAGTGGGTGGCACCAGAGAATCAGTCCCCCTTGCTTGCTTCTGCAGTCCCAGGGCAACTGACACCTTGAGCTGAGCATCCTTTCTCAGTGGAAACTGGTCCATTAAGGACGAATGAAGGATTGCCCCTCCAACCTCAGCCTTGATTCCTCTAAGTGTTGGTGCTGGAGCCCTAAACGGCCTTGGTCCAGTATACCTGAAGGAGCGTCTCCACCTCCATTGTTCAGCCTGGACACTGAGGTCCAGGGCTGAGGGCCTTCTGGCGGTTTCCTCACTGTGAGAAGCCAAGTTACAGGGAACCAGGCAGAGGGCCTTCTCGGTGGTGGCACCTGCCCTGTGGAATGCCCTCCCATCATATGTCAAAGAGAACAACAACTACTAGACTTTTAGACGACATCTGAAGGCAGCCCTGTTTAGGGAAGCTTTCAATATTTGATGAATTATTGTATCAGGTTTAATGTTTGAGGCATTACTGTATTTTAATATTGGAAGCCGCCCAGAGGGGGCGGGGTATAAATAACAAATTATCATCATCATCATCATCATCATCATCATCATCATCATCATCTAAGCCCGCCTGCTTTGTTACATGCAACCAGTCAAGTGAGTGGCACTCCCTGTCAGCTTTCTCCTCTGCCATAGTCTCAGAGTTGCCCTTGTGTGGAATTCAGCAGGGAAGAGTGTGGTAGGGGCGAAAGTAGAATGAGTTGCCTCTGCCTGTCATTGGTTCTGGGTCCTGCAGGACTCTGTCCCTTCTGCCAGCAGCGGAGCAAGCCAATTGGGTGCCTGGGGTGGCACGCATGCCCTTTGCCCAGGGGCAGGGCCAGCCACCCATGGGGTGAGGCCAGCTGGGAAGGACGTTCTGCGGGGCCTCCAAGGAGTCCGCCTGCATCCTCCCACTCAGCCGCCCTACAGTATGGTTACCAGATTATTTTCAATGAATCCGGGGACACTTTTTTTCATTTTTGAAGCTGAGTAGCAACGGGGAGTCAGTAGTGGGGATGGTGAGGCAAAGGATCCTGGGCCCAAGCACATGTGCATATTGTATAAAGGTGCAAAGACCTTCTTTTGCACTCTGTGAAACAGAAATGCGCAGTTTTTTTAAAAAACTGGGCAACGGCGCACCGCCCGCCTGGGACTCCCGAGCCTTCCCCAATCTCCTCCCCCCTCCCCCCTTCTTTTGACAGATCAGGGGAGGCTTGGGAGTCATGAGCAGCTGGCCGTTGCCCAGGAGGGGCCAGCCTGGTAGCCCAGTTGGCTCTGGCTGGCTTCAGGAGCTGCTCACTGCTCGCTGCCATGGTGCAGGAAAAATGGCAGGCGCCACAGCAGCAAGCAGCTCCTGAAGCCAGCCAGAGCCAACTGGGCTACCAGGCTGGCTCCGGGCTGCTGAGGCTGCCGCTGCCACATTTCCTGGGGACAGATTTGCAAATCTGGGGACATTCCAGGGACGGAATTTGTCCAGGGACAGATTTGCAAATCCGGGGACTGTCCCCGGAAACCGGGGACGTCTGGTAACCCTACCTCACAGCTGATGGGGAGGCAGCAGGTGGACCATTTGTGCAGTGTGGAGCCTGTGGGCGCCAAACCGCCGCGTCACTCCCAGGAGAGACGTGTGGCTTGGGTGTGCTGCAGGCCCCGCGGTGAGTGCTGCCTGGCATTTTGTCACCCCCTTAGTGGTGACACCTGGGGCGATCCGCCCCTATCACACACTTCTTCCTCTGCCCCTGTCTTCTTCCCTATCAGTCCCATTGGGCTCTCTGTGGTTTATTTACTCTTTTAAGCAATGAGATTTAATGGGGGTGGGGGGTGGTGGGATGTGACTGGGTAGCTCTAGCTTCCAAGCTTTTAAATCTGCTATAAAAACCCTTTTAAAAAAGCAAGTTGAAAGGTCAGGCGGGTATTGTTTGTTTGTTTAATATCTTGCCCTTCTTACAAGGAGATCAAGGCAGCGTTCATGATTCCCTCAGTGCTTTTTCTTTCTTTCTGCGGGTTCTCAAGAGTAAATAGTACTGGCACCTTCTTTTTCCCAAGTGTTAAAAGTGTGGCACTTACTATAACAACTTCAGGGTGAGTACCAACACCTTTTTAAAAAAAAAGCACTGCCCCCATCCGTGTTAGTCTCATCACAACCCTGAAAGATGGGTGACAGGAACAGGTCAGCAATAAATCACACAGAGTAAGTAGAGTTACCGTATTTTTCGCTCCATAAGACACACTTTTTTCCTCCTAAAAAGTAAGGGGAAATGTCTGTGCGTCTTATGGAGTGAATGCAGTGGACAGCAGAGGGATCCCTCAGCTGCCGCTGTAGTCGCAAGCTGAGGGATGCCTCTGAAGTCGGAGCCATGGCTCCCAACTGTTGCTTGCTGTAAAGCAAGCAGAGCAAGGTCCACTGACATGCTCTGCGCAGCTCTCGCTTTTCTTGCTTCAAAGCAGAGAGCGTGTCAGTGGCTCTTGCTCTGCTGGCTTTACAGCGAGGTGGAAGGAGGGACGGATAGTAGCCCCATCTGCCCCTCCTCCCAGCTGACTGTAATTCAAGCAAAGGGAGAGCCGCTTACACAGCTCCTGTCCCGGCGTCTCCTCGGAGGCGAGGCAAGACAGCTGCCCACCACAGGCACGCTCAAATGCGAGCTCTCCCCTCTTTCTCTTCCTTCCTTCCCTCCCTCCCTCTTCCAACTTGAAAAAAATATTTGATTCAGAATATTTTTTTTCTTGTTTTCCTCCTCTAAAAACTAGGTGCGTTGTATGGTCGGGTGCGTCTTATAGAGCGAAAAATACTGCAACTCTTTATGAGAAGAAACAAGGTCTGCTTGGGAGTGTCAGGCCTAATGAGCGCAGCAACTCTTCTTGGTAGACCTTGGCCTATGAGGCAGTTGTGAAGGTTCCTGCCTTCCCATAGCTGCCCAAAGGTCAGCACCAACACTTTGAATTGTGCTTGGAAACATACTGGGAGCCAATGTAGGTCTTTCAAAAGCAGTGTTATGTGGTCTTGGCGGCCACTCCCAGTCACCAGCCTAGCTGCCGCATTCTGGGTTAGTTGTAATTTCCAGGTCACCTTCAAAGGTAGCCCCACATAGAGCACATTGCAGTAGTCCAAGTGGGAGATAACCAGAGCATGCACCACTCTGGCGAGACAGTCCACGGGCAGATAGGGTCTCATCCTGCATACCAGATGGAGCTGGTAGACAGCTGCCCTGGACACAGAATTGACCTGCACCTTCATGGACAGCTGTGAGTCCAAAATGACTCCCAGGCTGCGCACCTGGTCCTTCAGGGGCACAGTTACCCCATTCAGGACCAGGGAGTCCTCCACACCTGCCCACCTCCTGTCCCCCCAAAACAGTACTAGTCCAACTCCATGCAGCTTAATCTTGATGGGGATAATTCTTTGGACTAGGCCCCATTAAATACTTTGTGCTCTGCTTTAAAAACTCAGCAATTTAAAAAGAGATATGGCTTCCTTTGCAGTGCAGAACAATTTCACATGAGTCAGCTTCCCCTCGAAAAGACACTTTAAGAAAGCCATAATTTACAAGAGAATGTCAAACGCACGTTGGCTTCTCGAGCCGTTCCCGAAAGTGAAAGTATTGCATCTGAGCGGGGTGATTTAAGCACGAGGCATTTCGGAATTCAAATGAAGCCCAGAGCTTGAAAGCCTTTTGGATCCAGGGTCCCTGGCCAAACAAGTGCTAATTTCAAACCACAGAAATGCATGTGTGGGAGGAGATCAGACCCCTGTCCCTATTTATGCAAAATGTTGCATATGTAGTCTAGAGCTTTGGGTGGGAAAATTCTGCCTGAGGGCTGCAACTAGAAGCAGCCCACCTTCTATGAGCCTCTTTGGCAGGTGGGTGATGTCTACCTCCTTATGATAGCAGGTGATTTGTCTACTTGAAGAAGCCATGGTCCGATATGAAAAATACAAATATTTAGGTTACAAGAAAAATTAAGTTTGCAAAACAATAATTACCATGTGGTTAGGGTAGATCAACATGTCAGCGTCCACTTATCCCCAGTGTAAATATGACATTGGCAAAAGTCAGAAATTGAAAGACAACTATAGCATGTACATGAAAATCAATTTCAGATTTGAAATCCGCATTGAAGGAACATATAAGAACAGTTGAAAAATCTCATGCAAAAGAAAATGGGGGAAAAAAATTGTTCTTCAGTATATTGTGTATCCCAAGGGAATGCATTGTTTTGCATACCTCCAACTGTACATAGATATACATGTCGTTTTCAATGCTATGCATGTCATGTTCAGTGCTATATAAGTCACTTACATTTATACTCATATTGTACTACTTTGGCTATGTGTTTAGTAAAATATTGAATTCTTGCATTGTGAAAAACAAAGATTATGGTGAGAAGTGAAAAACATGAATTGCAAAAAACCAAAAAAAACTAGAGCTTACAGAACAAAACCAACTTCAGATATGAAATCAGCACATTGAAATTAGGTTAGAACAACTGCAGGTGTCAATGCAACAAAAAATGTGTTCCCCAGTGATCTAAAGGGCTCCAGAAGGTGGGACCTGTACCTATGGAATCAAATGGCGAGAAAGGAGATTCCAACTAAAGATTAGGAAGAACCTTCAGATGGTAAGAGGTGTTTGGCAGTGGAACAGGCTCTCCTTCACTGGAGGTCTTGAAGCAGAGGTTGGATGGCCATCTGTCAGGGATTCTTTAGCTGTGATTGCTGCATTGTGCAGGAGGTTTGAGAAAAAGACCCTTTGAGTCTCTTAAAAATCTACAATTCTATCATTCTGTGAAAAATGGTATGATGCTTTAAATGTATGGTGTGAATATGACCTGAAGGAGCGTCTCCACCCTCAACGTTCTGCCCAGACACTGAGGTCCAGAGCCGAGGGCCTTCTGGCGGTTCCCTCGCTGTGAGAAGCCAAGTTACAGGGAACCAGGCAGAGGGCCTTCTCGGTAGTGGCACCCGCCCTGTTGAACGCCCTCCCACCAGATGTCAAAGAGAACAACAACTACCAGACTTTTAGAAGACATCTGAAGGCAGCCCTCTTTAGGGATGCTTTTTAATGTTTAATAGAATATTGTATTTTAATATTCTGTTGAAAGCTTCCCAGAGTGGCTGAGGGGGGCAGCCAGATGGGCAGGGTATAAATAAATTATTATTATTATTATTATTATTATTATTATTATTATTATTATTATAAAGTAGAATAAATTTGCTGGTGTTTTTGAGTCAATGACACGTTGCAGAATACACCCACAACACAACACCAGTCTGGAGGGACCCTCAGATTCCCTGAGCCTGAGTACAATGTTTTATATCTACTGTCCCACGTATTGGATTTTGCTAGATTTGTTCATCTTCAGGCATCAGGTGTGTGTGTGTGTGTGTGTGTGTGTGTGTGTGTGTGTGTGTGTTTAAAGATGTAGGAATTCTGAAATGTTAGCCTCTAGCATGACATAGAAACTTATCTTCCAGTTGTAAGGGTGAGGGAGAAGAAGAAAAAATAGATTTTTTCCTTTCTGAAGTGTGCTCACTAAATTCCCTTGATCTCTTATAGACTAGCAACTGCTCAGGAAGACTTGTGAAGAAAGTTTGAGCACCTCTCTCTCTTTCTCTGCACATGCTGTAGCCTGAGTTCAAAGCCACGTTGACTGTGTCGTGTCCTTGGACTGTGGCACGAAACTTTCAGAGATCTGATGAAGGTTTATCTGGGAGAGAAGACTCCCAAGTTGTACCTTCTGGATATGTGATGGGAAATGGCAGTTCCCCAAAGGAACAAAAAATTCAAAGGGAAGGCTGAACTTCTCATGGATGTTGAGGGAAAGCGGGTGTGAAAGGGAAGCTGAGCATGAAGGAGTCTTGGAGATGTGGAGAGAGAAAAGTGATCCCAGTGTGCGCTCATAAAGAAAAGGATGAGACAAATCTTCACAACACAGCGAATTAAGACAAGGGATTTCGTTGCAAATCACAGAGGGGCAGGGACTAGAGATTTCAGGAAACAGAGAAAAACCACAGCAGAAATAGGGCTGTGCACCAGATTTGGCAAGGCAGATGTTCTGCTACTGAGCTATGGCCCCTTCCCATCACAGAAGCAAACTGTGTTTGCAATCCATGCTGAAAAATCCAGAGAAATAACTGCAATGCACCACCAGCATAAAGTGGATGCATTGCATTAAATCCTGCACCTTTGCATCAACGGGATTCTGCAACTTGCATCAAGTATGCCAAGCCAGTGAAGGTGTGCCAATCCCCCCCCCCCCCAGTTTTGCATGGTTTATTGGGAAATGCTTAGTGCTGGACGCAATCTAATTCTGGTCTTGCGTACAATGCATAGCTGTCAAGTGTCCCTTATTTGAAGGGACAGTCCCTTATTCCAGGGCCATGTCCTGCTGCTGTCCCTTATTGATGGATGTCCCTTAAATGTCCCTTAAATGATGTCCCTTAAATTTCAGAGGAAGCAGCTCCTCTCCCTCCCTCCCTGCCAGCCAGGGAGGAGGGAGGCTCCAACTGTGTTGCTTGGCTGTGTTGCTCACCCAATAAGAAGTCTAAGAACGACTGGGGGGTGGAGCTTGCATGCCTTGTGTGTTAATGCAAGCTGAGGGGGTTTTTGAATGCTGGACGCCATTTTGTTGCACATGCTGCTGCAAACTTTGCAGTGCAAAGCCAGGCCGGGGAGCCATCTTAAGTTGAGGCTGCATAGGCCTTGTGGTGCATGTGATTCAGATTCTATTCAGTTGAACCTCTGGTTACAAAGTTGGTTGGACAGTGTTCTCGAAGCTACCAGCATGAGTCTGACCAGACTGCAGGAGGACAGGAAGACTGGAGTGCCTGGAACAGGTGAGGCTGCAGGTCCCTTATTTTGGCTGCAGGTCCCTTATTTTCAAGGCTGCTGGTCCCTTATTTTCAAATCTGCAAGTTGACAGCTATGCTACAATGATACTACAATCTGGGGCCACCCAATGGAACTGTGTGGAGGGAGAGTCAGAACAGAGAAATGGAACATAGCATGAGACTGTAAGACGTGCCTCCTGGATCAGCCCAATGGCCCAGCATCCTGTTTTCAGAGTGGCCAACCAGACGCCTGTGGAAAACCTGAGCACAAGAGCCCTCTCCCCTCCTATGTTTTCCACCAACTGGTATTCCCAAGCATCGCTACCTCCAATTGTGGAGGCAAAGAATATTCATCACCATGGCTAGGAGCTGTAGTGATCAGGTGGGATTGCTGTGAGGAATTATAAAAAATATGGAGCAAGCCATTTGTGTCAGCAATGAAAGCATTGCGTTGACTGGGTTTGACCCATTTTGATATGATTTATGATCAATCCACGCCTCTGCATCCCTATTTCTCTTGCTTGACAAGTCACGTACACAGGCCAGTTGCCGGTATATCTGCTCTGTCCTGAAGTGTCTGTAACCCAAGGTACCACTGTATTATGGCTGAGGGACTTGTGGCCTCCCAAATACTTCAACTCCCTCCACCCCATATCATTTGGCCATGCTGGCTGGGACAGATGGGAGTTGGTCCAACACCATCTATCTCCCCCCCCCCCATATGACATGTTTGCTTCCTTTCCTCAAGATGTCCTGAGCCTTCCCCTGTATTTGCATTCTGGAACCTGGTAAAAAGGTAAAAGGTAAAGGGTAAAGGACCCTGGATGGTTAAGTCCAGTCAAAGGTGACTATGGGGTTGCAGTGCTCATCTTGCTTTCAGGCAGAGGGAGCTGGAGTTTGTCCACAGACAGCTTTTTGGGTCATGTGGCCAGCAGAACTAAACCGCTTCTGGTGCAATGGAACACCGTGACAGAAACCAGAGTGCACAGACACGCCATTTACCTTCCCACCACAGTGGTACCTATTTATCTACTTGCACTGGTGTGCTTTCGAACTTCTAGGTTGGCAGCACCTGGGACAGAGCATATACACCGGCATCCCAGGCCATAAAAGATAGCAGGCAGTCTCTTTGATGTACCCTTCCTTGGTTTTGTTAATCTTAGGGCCTGGAAATAGTTTCACAGGAAGGTGATAAAGATACCTATCTCCTTGCCATCAATCCTCTCATATTTATTACTTGTTTATGACCTCTGGAGTTGCTGGATGCATCCCTCCTTTTAAGTCCTGTTTTATTTACCCTAGAAGTATGCATGCTTACATTAGCTTTTGTAGTGTAACTTTGTCCCCATGTGGGATTTTTTGAAATGCTCAGAGGAAATCTGATCGGTTCTTATGAACACTGTGTAAAGGGTTCTTTTGTTAATGAGATGGGCTGTACGGGGGTGTGGAGATATGCACTTCCTCCGAGAGCCTTGCCGGTCAAGCCTCATGTCTTATTTTAATCAGGGTCCAGTCCTTTCCTCTGGCCTCAGAGCGCAACAAGCAGCCATTGATAGCCCTTTTCTCTGTGAATTTGTCTAATCCTCTTTTCAAGGCATCCAACTTGGTGGCCATCACTGCCTCCTGTGGCAGGGAGTTCCATAGTCTAACTATGGGCTGAATGAAGTACGTTTACCTGTCCTGAAACTTCCAACATTCAGCTTCATTGGACGTCCACAAGTCTAGTGTTACAAGATGAGGGAAACCTTTCTCTACCCACTTTCATGCATTCTTTAATAAACATCTATCATCTCACATCTTACACTCCTTTTCTCTAAGTGAAGAAGTCCCAAATGCCGCAATGGGGAGTTGCTCCATCTTCTTTAACATTTTGGTTGCCCTCTTCTGAACCTTTTCCAACTCTGCAATAAAGGAAAGACTTTGCATAGCGCATAGTTAAGACTATGTCATTTTCTCCCTGCCCAGAGCTGTGATGGGGAGTAAAATTGTGCTCTTTATGCTCTTCAGACAGTGGATCTGAAGAATGGAGAGGAAGTTATTTTACCCACTGCTCCCTCTGATGCTACATCTTGCCTTGAGAGGCAGCCCGTCCAACAAACTCTCATTTGGAGGCCTGGACCTGGTCCACTGACTAGCAGTTCACCGCATCTCAGCTATGAAAACAGGTGGCCAGACTAGTGAAAAATTTACTATGTCATTAAATGCAAAGCATGGAAGGAAGGATACATCTTCTATGGTGGATGGGAGAGGAGGGTCATGAATCCAGGCAGAATGCAACAGCTTGTAGCTAACCTATTGAATTGTCTCTCAGTCCTCATCTATCCCAAGTTTATCATCTATCCATCCCCATCTAACTCAGATTCAAATTGATCATTTGCCTACCTATCTGATCTCTTATGCCAGGGATCAGCAACCTTTTTCAGCTGTGGGCCGGTCCACCGTCCCTCAGACCATATTTTTTGGGGGGGAAATGAATGAATTCCTATGCCCCACAAATAACCCAGAGATGCATTTTAAATAAAAGGACACATTCTACTCATGTAAAAACACACTGATTCCTGGACCATCCATGGGCCGGATTTAGAAGGCAATTGGACCGCATCCAGCCCCCGGGCCTTAGGTTGCCTACCTTTGTCTTACACCTTCCAGATTGCATTTCCTTGTATAATCATATATAATACAGAAACCAAAGCAGGTAATGGGGTCTTATCCAAGCAGAGATAACTCTAGGAGGTCTCAACCATAGGTGAGGGAACCTGTGACCCTCCAGGTGTTGTGAGACCACAATTCCCATCAGCCCCAGCCAGCATGGCTGATGGTGAGATATGGTGGGAGTTGTAGTCCCATAGGACTGCCCACCCCCCATTCCTACCACAAACCAAGCAAAACTGCAGTGATGTTCAATTAGGGCTGATGGGGGCATCCTACAATCTTCAGGAGAGCCAACCGGCATTGCTGATCAAGATAGATTTTTTGGAAGCCTACATCAGCCTCTGAGTTTGAGGCTCCTGTTTCATGCTCCAGGAATACTGGAGAGAATCTGCAGCAGATTTACTTGGCTGGCCAACTTATTCTAGGATTTGTGGAGGCAGACGGCCAACCCCACCGATCACAGCTGGCTTCCCACCTTATGTTAATACAAGGAAGGTAGAACAGAGACGCCCAAGCAAGCAATGTGTTTGTTCACCTATGGAAATCTCCCATCCCTGCTGTTTCTAATTAAGAGTATACAGTTGGTAGCTTTAAATGAGAACACCTCGAGGATATATGTGTTGATGTGCTACCACCTAGTGGAAAGGTGGCCGAGACCCTTAAGTGGCAGGGGACAGCAAGCAGAGCTATCCATACCTTTGATTATTATTGTGGCATTGAGTGGTGACTTTATTTTATGGTCTTATTCCATCCGTCTGTACGTTACACTGCATTTCCAGCTGTTCAGATCAGCTGACCTCAAAAGCAGTTAAGCCAATGCACTCAAAGACACCCAAAACATTGATCAGATGCAGTGTGAATCTGAGCAGGAACTGAAGCAAAGGGAATTCGCTCAAACGTTTAGTGGGGTGTGTATGGGGATGTGGGATGTAGGTCTTCCAATCCAACCAGCTGTCCCAGCTTCACTTCAGACCCTCAGCCCTGCCAGCTGAGCTGGGCTACAGAATGTCAGAATGCCCGCCACCGCTTGTAGATTTCCTAGAGTTTGAACATGCCTTGCATTTATCTCCCTAGCTCTGCTTGTTTGCTGGTGGATTCCTCCTCTGAACACTAGAGACCTCAAGGGGGAAAGCTCTCCAAAGTGAGTTGGGAAACGGTTCTTCTTACTTTGCAAACACACACACAGCAGCCCTCTCAGAGGTCCAGAGAGGCCTAGGCCAATTCTAGCTTCTGAGACCCCTTGCTGTAATAAAAATTTAAAAAAATGACAATCCATGGAAACAAAATAAGGCATCAATAAAGAAAAGACATCATTTGGATACAGTGGTACCTCGGGTTAAGAACTTAATTTGTTCCGGAGGTCCGTTCTTAACCTGAAACTGTTCTTAACCTGAAGCACCACTTTAGCTAATGGGGCCTCCTGCTGCCACTGCACGATTTCTGTTCTCACCCTGAAGCAAAGTTCTTAACCCGAGGTAATATTTCTGGGTTAGCAGAGTCTGTAACCTGAAGCGTATGTAACCTGAAGCGTATGTAACCCGAGGTACCACTGTATTTGTTTTATGTGTTTAACGCATGATTTTCTAGGCTTTTTTTCTGGACGAATGCACCCAAGTTGAGGAGAAATCTAGTGTTTGTGGAATGTCGCCATTTTTGTTGCTGTTACTAATTATCCGTCGATCACCCTGAGGTACCAAAGTGGGTCACAAAATTAAAACACAATATTAAAAACAATTTAAAGCAACTTCCAATCACTGAAATAAGATAAGCCCTGAAAATAAACAGCTCAAGTATCAAAAGCCAGGGCAAAAAGGTTAGTCTTCAGCCAGAAGGTCCTAGGCACTGTTAGGAGCTCCACAGCTTTCTGCTCTTCCTATTGCTTCAAGCTGCACGATATTAATACCTGCAATAGTAGATGGGGAGTCAGTGCAGCTGTTTTAACAATGGTGTCATTGCATGGTGTGAGCCAGATTTCCCCACCAGCAATCTGGCCCCCACATTCTGCACCAGCTGGAGCTTCTGAACAAGCCCAAGGGCAGCTCTACAAGGGGCCTATTGCAGTTATCCAGCCTTGATGTTACCTATGCACAGGGTTGACATATTTTGAAGAGCAAAACAAGAGGACGCTATGATGGCCATTAAAGGTAAAGGGACCCCTGACCGTTAGGTTCAGTCACGGACGACTCTGTGATTACGGCGCTCATCTTGCTTTACTGGCCAAGGGAGCCCGCATACAGCTTCCGGGTCATGTGGCCAGCATGACTAAGCCACTTCTGGCGAACCAGAGCAGTGCACGGAAACGCCATTTACCTTCCCGCTGGAGTGGTACCTATTTATCTACTTGCACTTTGACGTGCTTTCAAACTGCTAGGTTGGCAGGAGCAGGGACCAAGCAACGGGAGCTCACCCCATCGCAGGGATTTGAACCGCCGACTTTCTGATCAGCAGGCCCTAGGCTCTGTGGTTTAGAAGCAAATAAATGCAATGTGTCACAGATGTCACCCTTGAAAAAGAGGACATGTCCAGGAAAAAGAGGACACATGGCAACCCTGCCTACACATGAACTACAATGAAGGGTTGACTTTCCCCTCTCGGATCTTCTTCTGAACCTCGCCTGTTCTTTCTGCCTGTCCTCCCCTAAGCTCTCCCCTTCGTCTCCTGGCTCAGCTCTGCTCATACTAAGAGAAGCATGGCACACTTCTTAAGTGTGCTAGGGAGCATGGTTGCGTCCACAGCCCTGCCTTAATTAAAGAATAAAGCCACAGTGGCTGTAGCAATCTCCGGAAGCTTGTTCAAAGGAGCCTTTCCCCCTTTGCATCTACCTAGTACTGAGCCACAAACCTGCTGGCAGAGAATCTGCAGTGCGCTATAATTGCAGCGGTTACTGGACCGTGCAAAGCACAATGAAGTCAACCACTGAGAAGGCAGAATGCAAAATTACTCATTGTGTTGCATGGATTATGGGAAGAAAGCAATGTGTTAGTTTTTGAAATTAAACCATTATTCTAGGTTAAACTCCTCTCTTCCTCTCGAGCTCAGGGAAAAGGTAGCAGCATTTAAGGAGCAAGAAGTGTTTCTCAGCTAAAGGGCACCATGGAAAATGTTTATTGATCGATTGGTTTACTTCTGCTTATTTATTAAACTTATTAGTTGCTTGTAACCCAAAGGTCTCCAAGCAACTTATATATAAGAAAGAAAAATGTATGCACACACATAGTGCCTCGGAGGAAAATGGGAGATTGTATAATATGCTAATATTTCGTACGTCGTGTGGAAAAACAGAAATGACACACCTGCTCCAAACAACATTAGCAATACTCAAACAATAAACAAAGCAATGCTTCCACACACTAAACAAAAACAACAACAACAAACCTGTGGTTACGTAAAACATAACCAATAAACACACAAGACGTAACCGGCTGTACTTTTGAATAAATAAGGTATACTATTCATTGTATCAAATTGTAGCTTTCAATGGAAGTTTCATAACGTTCAACGAAAAAAGCAGAAAACCCAGTGGATCAGTTCATTCTCTACTCAGTTCTTGCATAAGGTCCATACATGTATAAATGTCTATTCTACCTGTCTGTTCATAGAGTCCAATAATCCACATGAAGCGTTGTTACAGTTCCACAGAATCCTTTCACAGAGTCTAAGACAAGGATTTCCGGAATATTAGCTTTGTTTCGCCATCCTAGGCTTCATCAGTAGAACAGGCTCATATGTAATATTACAGGATAGTGGATCTTATAGCATAGAGTGACTGCAACCACTACTATGCTATAAGAGCCACTATCCTGTAATATGGCGAAACAAGGCTAACGTTATGAAACTTCCGTTGAAATCTAAATTTGATACAATGAATAGTATACCTTATTTATTCAATAGTACAGCCGGTTACGTCTTGTGTGTTTATTGATTATCCACCCTGTCTGAAACCCTGAAGAGAACACCTGCGGTTAGGTGGACCATTGGTCTGATAAGGCAACTTCCTATGTTCTGTTGCCTTCAGGCTACCAAAGAACCTTTCATATGGGGAAGAAAACCTCTGAGAATTTGGAGGACAGGTTTTGGCACAGTGCTAGCATAAAGAATCTCCATAAGGTAAAGGTGAAGGGACCCCTGACCGTTAGGTCCAGTCGTGACCGACTCTGGGGTTGCGGCGCTCATCTCACTTTACTGGCCGAGGGAGCCAGCGTACAGCTTCCAGGTCATGTGGCCAGCATGACTAAGCCACTTCTGGCGAACCAGAGCAGCGCATGGAAATGCCGTTTACCTTCCCGCCGGAGCGGTACCTATTTATCTACTTGCACTTTGATGTGCTTTCGAACTGCTAGGTTGGCAGGAGCAGGGACCGAGCAGGGAGCTCACCCCATTGCGGGGATTTGAACCACCGACCTTCTGATTGTCAAGTCCTAGGCTTTGTGGTTTAACCCACAGTGCCACCATCATCCCACAAGAATCTCCATACATTTCTGTAAATGCAAGACCCTCACTTAAAGTGAAAATTACCAAGTGGCAAAGACAAAAGAGAGGGATTGTCAACCAATTAAAGAATTCTGAGTTGATTTATCATCTCCCTTTAAAGCGACTAATCACTTAATTAAATTGAAATATATCAGCATCTCCACCATTGTGGGGAATGAGAGGGCATATTCTATTGTGGCCTGTGCTATTGAAGCTGCTTCACTGCTCTGCTCCATTTTATTTTGTATCATTGTGGTTACTCTTTGTTTATATAGAGGTGGTGGGGGGGTTTGGTCCAAAGGCCCCCAAAGCACTGGATGGAATATTAATATGGAAGAAAAATAGGGGACACTTGGAGGGTCTGACATTGCCAGATATTGTCAGGCTTAGGGGGTTCTATCCTCCCCCAGCAGTATCAAGGATCAAGGAAGCAGCAGGAAAGTTTGTATTTATGGTTTTATTCAGTTCTCGTGGTGCAAGGCAAAGAATCCAGTCCTTAACTCCATAGTGACATTGCTCACTCTTACCTACTCCCCTTCTTTCCCCAGCAATAGCCTGTGGCCCAACGGGGAGCCTCAGGAGTCAAACGTCTTTGAGCCCTTTCCTCTTGAATTCTAAGTGAGCGGCGCATACAAGGGGATGATGGCGCTTCTATGCTTTCCAAGGACATCTCTGCTGGCAATTCTCCCCCTCCTAAGACCTCATAACTTGGCAGCTTTGAGTTCTGCTGCAATTTAGTCCTGTCTTCCTCTTCTCTTGAAACTACTGGAGAAAGGGGGGTGATCTCCCTCACTCCTCCTTCTCCTCCGAGGGAAGCTAAAGAGGAAGAGGGGACGATTCCCAGCCTCCCCCTTCTCAGTGGTGGAGGAAGGGGGCAGAGGGTGGGCTGCCCCAGGGGCATCTCTGAGGGGGTGACACTCTGAGGGTGGCCCCACCCCCGAGCGCCGCGGCACAAACTGCTGCCATCACGCCGCCACAGCAGCGTGTGGAGGATCCTCCGCTTGCAGCTGCACCCTCCACCGCCGTCAGTATGGCACTCGAGTGGTGCCATCGGCAAATCGTCTGGGGGCACATGCGCATGCGCCACTATGTATGCACATGCACTGCGCCATTCGAGCGCCACATGGACAGTGACAGGATCCCTCCACATCACTGCAGCCACAAGCAGAGATTTCCTCTGCTGCTGCTGCAGTCGCAAGCAGAAGATCCTACCACCTACTTACACAGGCATGCGCGGTATGTAGTGGCACACATGCATGCATGCCAGGCAGTTTGTCCTGCCCAACACCCCACAAAGGTTCTCCTTCCTTTGCCCCTGCCCCTTCGGTCCAGTCCCTGACAGATATACATGTGGGAGCTGTGTCCATGCACTCCCCACAGATGCAACTTTTAACATGAATTTGCTGGGTCAGGCCATTGGCCCACCTAGTTCATCATCTTGTTCTCCCACCAGCTACCCAGATGTCTGTAGGAAACCCTCGTGGGACCTGAGCATGAGACCAAGACTCTCCATTCCTATGGTTTCCAGCAACTGGCATTCAGAAGCATTAATGCACTTAAAGTATTTCCACTTGTTTGTGCCTAGGAGTGTTTCTTTGTGGGTGGGTGGCACAGCTGCATGGCTCTCATCCTCAAAAGAACCCTGGGAAATGTAGTCCTGCAAGGAAGCTGAGGATTCTGAAATCCAGTCTGAGAGCATCACCGATGGGATGGCTGTGGAACCAGTTTAGAGGCCTGTGCTAATGAAGAACCAAGAGGAGGACCGAAGAGAATGCCAGGGGAGTTCTCCAGGGAAGTGTTGTGATGGATCTACATGGAAGGCCCGGCAATGACAGGTGTGCCCGCCGCGGCTGCAAACACTGACTGCTCAGACTGACTGACTGCATCGCACAGATGCCTGTAGACCGGAGAGGTAGAAGCGGCTGGAGTGGGGGAGAAAATCTGTAATGGAAGGAACTGTCAGAGCATATTAACACCACGACCTTCAGCGTGATGGAATCCCATCTGACATTGCCATGGGCAACTTGCCTCCATTTGTAGTTGGGTTGCAGCATTAGAATTACTCCTGATAATTTCAAAATAAAGTTGAAATCATTGAGCAGTCTATTTGGGAGACAGAGTGAAGCAGGGAGCAAGGGTTGAATTTTTTTTTGGAGGGGGGTGGGGGAGAGCTTTTCAGTGCAGGATTAATAATGCAAGCATTTACACACGTTGGCATCCCAGGAGATTTGCTTATTTAAAGAGCCTTGGGTGAGGGAAGCATCCTGTTCATCTGTGTTAAAGAGGAAGATAGGGGTTCATGCACTTCTCTAAAGGAAGGCTGAGCATAGGAGCCAACTCCTAGGGGCTGAGGTCTCTTCAGCCCTCCGAATAAAATATTTGAGGTAGCCAGTGGGGCTCTAAATTTCATGTGTATTGCCATTCAAATGGTGTGTGCATCTTGTGATTATGTGGGGTGGAGCATACTTGCGTGCGCACACACGCACACACAACATATGCAAGCTGGTACCCCTGGCTGTGAGTCCCAGAAGAACTGCCCCCTGCCTTGCAGTCCCTTTTCCACCTGGCTTGGTAGGGCAGAGCCTTGACTGACTCCAGCTACAAAAGCTGAGGCTGCTGAACTCTCTTTTGCGCACACAGAGAGCACTCGCCATACACTTAAAGACCACAGACATCCATGCATTACTCTGACTATTGCACACTTCATATACAGTGGTACCTCGGGTTAAGTACTTAATTCGTTCCGGAGGTTCGTTCTTAACCTGAAACTGTTCTTAACCTGAAGCACCACTTTAGCTAATGGGGCCTCCTGCTGCCGCCGTGCTGCCGCTGTGTGATTTCTGTTCTCATCCTGAAGCAAAGTTCTTAACCTGAGGTACTATTTCTGGGTTAGCGGAGTGTGTAACCTGAAGCATATGTAACCCGAGATACCACTGTATGTGCAACTACAGATATATTCCTCCCTCCTCTGTTTCCAGATGCATCTTTCCCTCTCTCACCCCCCATGCATACATACCTCCTTCTCTCTCCTTCTTTCTTTCACACACAGACACATCAATCTCGCCCCCTCTTCCCAAGGGCACCTCTCCCACAAGACCATATATCCAGGCACCTCCATGTCTGTCATGTGCACAGAGACAATACACAGAATATACAGCTTCTTCCCTCCCTCCAACAAATGTATAGTTATACCTCATGTTACATTTGCTTCATGTTATTTTCTTTCAGGTTGCATACCACAGCAACATGGAAGTATCGGAAAGGGTTACTTCCGGGTTCCACCACTCGCGCATGTGCAGAAGAGCTAAATCGCGCTTTGCGCATGCACACAAATGCCAAATCACACTGCACACCTGCGCAAATACGGCGCTTCAGGTTGTGGGCTTTTCATGTTGTGAGCGGGCCTCTGGAACGGATCCCGTTCACAACCAGAGGTACCACTGTATCTCTCCCCAAAACCACACATACCTACATCTCACCATTACACACACATACACACACACACACCCTACTTTGAGCATCCTCCTCCCCAATCAGAAAAGCCCCTCTGTGGAGCAAAGGAAGCATCCATCACTAGCTCCACCTGGCTAGTGAGCAACAGTAGCCTGAGCAGGATACCCCCATCACTCTTTCCTTAACTCCCCATATGGGAGGCACACATAAATAAAGGGGCACACATCACCGGCTAGCAGGCAGTAGCTGCCTGAGCAAAGGCACGGTATTCCGACTGGATCATTCCAGCAGAAAAAGGACCTGTTTGGCCCTTCTCTGGTTCAAAACTGAGCCTCTCCAGGTAAGGCTGGGAGAATTCCCTGCCTGAAACCCTGGAGAGAACTGCTGCCAAGACGATACTGAGCTACATGGATCAATGCTCTGGCCCAGCATAAGGGAGCTTCCTCTGTTCCTATCAAGCAAGTTTTTCCTCTCTCCCCTCTCTGGCTACCACGGTTGTCCCCAGTCGCATGTCTTTGCTTTCTTCAAGGAGGAATAGCATATGACTTGGGCATATGCACTCAGAGAATGGCCGTCTCCTTCCCATCTTTGTGGGGGAACTGTTGGCTCATTTCCATCCCATCTGCCTCCCTTTGTGTGGGTCATTAAAGCTGCACCCTTTGCAACATCGGCTGCTCAAAATAAGCAGCACAAAATCCTTTATTTACTGACAAGGCTGGTGGCCCTGTCGCTATTTCCACTTCCATCTGTTGGCTCCAAGATGTTCCAAGGCCATGAAGCTCACTGGCTTGGTCACTGCCTCTCAGCCTAAACTACCTCACAGGGTTGTTGTGGGGCTTAATTGGGAAGGAGGGACGGACCACATATGCCACCTTGAGCTCCTTGGAGGAAAAAGGTGGGATTTAAATGCAATAAACTAACTAACCATAAAGCACTTCTACTGCTCATCACTATAAGCCTCCCCACTGATGGATTCCTTTTTTTAAAAAAAATATGTTTAAACCCTTAAGCATATTTCTGAAAAGGCTGTCCCACTTTCACAGCCACAGTGGAGTGGCATTTTCAGCTCAGTGGGAGGCAAGCAAACAGCTCCATAAGAGCGGAGGTGCCCTTTAAGGACTCCACTGAACTTTGGATTTGATTGGTCCCACCCCTGCTGCTCTGGGGAACTCTCCGTGGTCCTGAAGTGCATGAGCTGGACCTCTGCTTCCTTGCAGCACTACCGATGAGATGGATGAGACTGGAATATAAATAAATGGGTTAGATCCTTCCAATTAAGGAAACTTTTAAATATTGTGTTGTGGTGGGGGGTGGATGGGCAGAATCTACCTTCGCCTCATCTTCTGTGGATGTCCAGCGATTGCCTGTCTTGTTTCTCATGGGGTTTAAAGTCTTCCAATTCAATGAAAAGGAAGGGCAAATTATTCTGAAAAGATGCAAATTGTTTCTCTTTTGCCTGCAAATCCCCAAGGTTGCAGACCCATGATTAATCACCTGGGGATCAGAAAGAAAGTCGATAGCAGGAGGTCCCTTGGTTTCAAAGTCAGAATTTTGTTTGCCCCCTGCTCCTTTGTGTTTTATAATTGCTGGAACCATGAAGGGGGCCAACGACTCCCTCCCCTTCACTCACAACATAATCCATCCTACAGGAGGCTGAGTATATCTTGCAAGAGCTGCATGCATTGAGGTCATTTTCATTGAGTGCCTATTATGCTGGTTACTACCGTAATACTCATGACGATGGGTAGAGACAGCTTGTGTATCGCTGGAAAACGTGGGTGCCTCTGCAAGCATTGCACTCATGTGTATATCTGCTTCTGACCCCAGGGTCTGGAGTGAAAGCTGGGTTTTTTCTCGTAAGTACCACCAGCTGTGTCCCATATTGCACTCAAGGCCGGCCCTTGGAATAGGTAGAGTGGAGCAGCTGCCTTAGACAATCAATTCTGGGTGCTGTGAATGGTAGCAACTTACTCCTTACTGCATTTTTAGTGCAAGGGCAGGGCATTCATTCGTTCCATTTGTACTTTTCATTTCCTCCAACAAACTCCAAGTATTGTAGAGGTGCTTTTTAGGACTTGCTTCTTCAGAAGTGGGGATGAATCACTTGCCTAGCCTTGTGTGTGATGCTCTTTGACTTGGAATGGAGCACTCTCTTGCCACTTTGCTCCTTGGGGCAGCCCTGACTTCGGGTCAATTTCTTTAACTATGCCTTGTGAGGAAGAAGTCCTTCCTTTTCTCTCTCCTGACTCTCTCAAGACAAGATGTAGTTGTGGCCACCAACTTGGATGGCTTTAAAAGAGAATTAAACATGCTCATGGAGAAGGATACAGCTACCAGAGTCTACTAGCCCAATAGGGTCTATTTCCACCTCCACTGTCACATTTTGCCTTGAATGCCTGTTGGCAGGGATCATGAGGGTGGACAGTAGCTGTTGTGCTCAGGTCCTGCTTTCTATCTTGCCACAGGCATCTGGTTGGCCACTGTGAGAACCAGGATGCTGGACTAGTTGGGCCTGCTTTGGTCTGATCAAGCAGGGCTCTTCTGATGTTGCAACTGTTGAAAAATTCCATTCCACCTTTAGTTGCAGACATGGAACTGTTGCATGTCTGTTTACATACCAGCACAGCTTGCTGGGAACTTCTGCTGTGTTTATAGCTTTTGCTTTCCCATGTCTCTCTGAGAAGACAAAGAGAGAGACGACATGTTTCTTTGTCCTGATTTATGATTAATAAATCCGTAGTTGTTGTATGCTTCCACAAGCCTCATGCCTATTCTGTGTGCGCAGTTTGCTCTGCTGACATAGTGTGCCCTGGCTTTGAAGCCTGGGTCGCTGATTTAGGTCAGAGCAGAGGCCGATGGGTCTTTGCAGTGGGACAGCTGGAAGGAGATGACCCAGCTGGGGCTAGCCAGCTGGCCTTGCGACTCTCTGCATGCCAACACTAACATCTCACTATTCCATGTCACTGGATGACCCAGAGTTCTAGCATTCTGGGAGATGGAGAAAAACTTCTCCCTATCTACTTTCTTCACACCATGTGTCATCTTATGCACTGCAGTAGGGGTGGCCAATATGGTGCCTTCCAGTAAGCACTGGACTACAACTTCCACATCCCTGACCATAACTGGAGCTTATGGGTGCTGGAGCCCAACAAGATCAGGAAGGCAACACCTTGTCTCCTCCTGCACTCTGAGATGTTTGAGGTGCTTCTGAATACCAGTCCTGCTAGGTCCTGCATGAGGGTTTCCCACAGGCATCTGGTTGGCCACTGTGAGGACACAGGGCTAGATGGGCCATTGAATTGATCGAGCAGAGTTCTTCTTATGTCCTTTCCTCCTTAAACATTAACTTTCATGTTCTACCACAATCCTGAAAGAAGAGTAGGATGTTGGAAGCGGGTGGTACCCAGGGATGGTGGGGAAGTTCATCACTGCGATTGTGAACTAATGAAACAACAAGTGTTAAGGAAAAAGAACACAAATGAGAACAAAGCCAGGACTCCTGTACAATATTGCTCCTGGGCTTAATCAGCCATTAAACTAGAAGAACAGCAACAGAAATCAGGAGATGCTTAAACGATTCTGCCATCAGCAAAAACAGCCATTAAGGCCTACTGGATTTTCTCAGTTGCTGCATAATTAGTGTGTCGAATGATGTGGTACCTACAGCTCTACATCCACCCACATGCTTTATGCACAAGGAAGGAAACCTTTAGCGGTGGGTTAGTTCTAGCTTATTACTGTTTGTTTAGTTCATTTTAGTGCATCGGGAGGCCACACACTTCCCCCGCACAGAAATGTAAGGGGAGACCCATCAAGTCCAACATCTTGTTGGACAAAAACACCTGGGTGAAGAAAAGGACAACAAAAATCTTCCGTGAGCTTGAGTAGCCCCTCTGTGGAGGAAGGCTGTAAGGACCAGAATGTCTTTGCTTAGAAGGATGGTGGATTTTACAGGTTAATCGAATGCCAGCTTCTTGAATTGAGTCCCAAAGCTAAGTGACAGCCAGGGCACATCATACAGGATCAACATGATAGAATCAAAGGACCTTAGGCTGAGTCAGACCATTGACTTACCTAGCTCAGTATTGTCAACAGTGGAGGCAACAATGGCACTGCCCCGGCAACCAAAGTCTGCCCTTAGCCAGTGCTCACCTGCTTGCCTCCTTGCTTGCAGCCAGTTCAGAATATAGCAGTGGCTGTCAGCTGTTAGAATTCCTGCTCCATGATTGCTGTCATGGGATTGCTGTCTTTCACATGACGGTATATGTTTTGACTCCACAGAGTGGGAAGTGATGAAGACAGGATGTTTGTGTTACTGTGTTCCTTAAAGTGGGACTATTGTCCTTTGTTCTTTTTCTCTTTGCTGTCTGATGCTAGAGAGAGAGGGAGCCATGTTGCAGTGCTCTGTGTGTGTTTATATGCAAATAAAGTAGATTAGCCAAAATGCTGATTTGCTGAGGTCTGTTATGCAACTGCGCAAAGTCTGCAGATGCCAAAGAATGCCGGTGTTGGTTGGCATCGGTCGCTGTGATGTTTGGGCTGAAGAAAGCTTTTGAAGCTCCCGAATGATCGACCAGAAGGGAACATGCCAGTCAGGCATGTGTCTCTGCCAGGGTCCTACTCGAGTGTAGGCTGAACTCCTGATATCAGCTTCCTTCTCCTAAGTTTCTATGTTGCCCTTTCACAGAGTCTGGCAAGGAGGAGGATAGGGAGAAGTCTAGAATTAGTTGGTTCCTCCTGTTATTGACTCTGCTGCCACCTACTGTTGGTCTACCGGCCTTCCATCCAACCAATCTCAATGGGCACCAGCCACCACTGATTGCCAACTGCTCTCCAGGTTTTCAGACTCTCCAGCCATATTGGAAATTGAAATGGGTCCCTCTGCTTGCAAAACAGATGTTCCACTACTGAGCTACAGCCCCTTCTCCCCACTGAAATCAGAAAAGCCAATGAACTATAGTTTCTGCCAGGGTTGATGCCTGCTCAACACTCTTCCAAGGAACCATGTACTTTAGCTCTACCCCTGGACACTACTTAGGAGGCAAGAGCTTCTGAAATCGGAAGTGGGTTATTTCATGCTGGGGTGGTGGTGTCAATGGGTGGTACATTGAAGATGACGAGCTAAGGCAACCGTATTCCCCTAAGCCCACTGGAGTGTTTGTGTTTGTGAGAGAGTGTGTGCAGGGGAGCTCTAGAGAGAAGTATCCCTATTTAATGCTAATAGAGCTTCAAATTGATTTAATATTCCTCATTAACATTTGCATTGCCAAGACCTTCTTGTGTAATTAGATAATCAAATTTCTAAACACTTTGCCGAGAGGAATAATTGGAAGGAAAGGTTCAGAGGCTCACAAAACACTTAATTGGGGTCACCCTACCAGGTTCCACCTTGAGGGAGAGCCAAACCCAGCCAGTGCAGGATATCATGCAAAAACAAGTTGAGTCACACTCCATGGAAATAGCTTGAGTGTCTCCAATTCTCTGGAGCTGGAGCATTTTTGTTAAGAAGGAATGAATGGAAGGAAATAGAAAAGCTGGTGTCTATTTCTAATGCTCACTGGTCATTTCTGTTTATTAACTCCAGAGTTCTCTTACTTCCTTTGGTAGGACATAAAGGCAGTTCTATTTGGGGATTATTGTGATTATTAGCATTTAGCTGCTCCTCACCCTAAGGCCCAAGGGTGGTCGCAACAGTAAAACACAATATCAAAAACCAATTAAAACCACTTAAAATAATAATGATGGGTCCTAAAAAGCAGAGACATCACCTTACCAACAAAGGTCCGTATAGTTAAAGCCATGGTCTTCTCAGTAGTGATGTATGGAAGTGAGAGCTGGACCATCAAGAAGGCTGATCGCCGAAGAATCGATGCTTTTGAATTATGGTGCTGGAGGAGACTCTTGAGAGTCCCATGGACTGCAAGAAGATCAAACCGATCCATTCTGAAGGAAATCAGCCCTGAGAGCTCACTGGAAGGACAGATCCTGAACCTGAAGCTCGAACACTTTGGCCACCTCATGAGAAGAGAAGACTCCCTGGAAAAGACCCTGATGTTGGGAAAGATGGAGGGCACAAGGAGAAGGGGACGACAGAGGAGGAGATGGTTGGACAGTGTTCTCGAAGCTACAAACATGAGTCTGACCAAACTGCGGGAGGCAGTGGAAGACAGGAGTGCCTGGCGTGCTCTGGTCCATGGGGTCACGCAGAGTCGGACACGACTAAACGACTAAACAACAACAACAAAAGACCTACTTATGAGTAGCACTTGAAGGAGCTGGGTATGTTTAGCCTGGAAAAGAGGAGAGTGAGAGGAGATAGGGTAACCATCTTCAAATAAGATGGGCTGTCACATGGAAGAGGGAGCATGCCTGTTTCCTCCTGCCCTGGAAGGAAGGACTTGAGGCAATGGCTTCAAGATACAGGAAGGGAGATTCCAACTAAACATTCAGAAAAACTTTCTGACAGTAAGAGCTGTTCAGCAGTGGAACAGACTCCCACGAGAGGTGGTGGACTCTCCTTGCTCGGAGATGTTTAAGCAGAGGTTGGGTGGCCATCTGTCATGGATGATTTAGCTGAGATTCCTGCATTGCAGGGGCTTGAACTAGATGACCCTTGGGTCCCTTTCAAAGATTCTTTGATTCTACTTCTTGAGCATCAAAAACAGAAGCTTCTGAATACCAGTTACAGGAAACCATGGGAGGGGAGAGTGCTGTTGTGGTCATGTTCTGCTCCCTGGTTTCTCACAGGCATCCTACTGGCCACTGTGAGAGCAGGATGCTGGACTAGATAGGCCCTTGGCCTGATCCAGCAGGCTATTCTTATGTTCTCATGTTGCGTGGCGAGTTCCTGCCCCCCCCATGTAGAAATAATGACGCATGACACAATTATTAAGGTTGATGGGCTAAAAAAGGTCACAACTTTATTGGTTACAGGTGATGAGTGGCATTGACTTAGGCACTGGACCTAACTGACTATATCTGACTCCAGTCCATCCGCTGGAAGTCTGGGAAGAGTTAACCACCAGTAGCGGGAGTCCTGCTGATGCACATCAACTAGGAGCTCCCCCAGGGTCACCGATAGGGGGTGTGTCTTAGGCCCTAACCTGCCTAGGCTTCGGACAGAGCCACGCCCCCTGGAATCCTTTATCAGACTACCCTTCAAAATGAGGGGCAGGTGATGGCACTACCTCCCCTTTTTCCATCTAAAATAGGGAGATCCCAGGCTGTGTCCTGCCTTTAAAGGGGCAGGCCACACCCCCAAAGCAAGACGATTGGCTGGCCAGGGGGTGATGCAGCCGGGAATCCCCCAATTGTGCAGGGGCTGGCCTCCCACCCCCTGGGCACGTGGAAGGGGCTGTGAAGCCCGCAATCCCACCTCCTCCCTAAGGCGGAAGTGGCTTTCTTAATATGCCAGGTCCTCCAAGTGTCGCAGTTTCCCAGGGACAGTCCCAGATTTACAGACGCCATCCCAGTTTCTGATTTGCTCCTGGAATTTCCTGCTTTTCCTTTGGGCATCCCTCCATTTGCATTGGAGAAATGCTGGAGGATATAATATGCAGATCCTTAAAGCGGGAGCAGCCCATTCCTCTACTTTGTATTTCATGGAGGAGGGGTACAGTTTTTGCTTTTGAGGGGGAATTACCAGAGTTCTTTATTTGCTGTCAGCTGCCATCTTTGGCAGGAGGAGCAGAAGGAAGGTGTCCACTGGCTGATCAGAGTGGTGCTCTGGTATATCTGGTGAGTCTCAAAACTGAACACCCCCTTCCAATTTTACACCCTGTGCGGCTGTGAAATTTGAGAAGGGTGTTTTGGCCCAACCCTATAGAGTAATTAAACGACGAAAGGCTGATGATTAATCAGATAAAAATCATTAACTGGTGAGCAGTCCTAATTTTTATTATGGCAACACCAGCATCCATCATCCGTCATCCATCAACATAATTTAAAAGCTGCTACTTAGACCTAAATTCATCTCCGTCACAGTAGCCATCCATAAAGGGTGAGAAACCATTTGTACTTGCACCAGCTTGTTCATTAGACAACTGGGAGCAGTGGCCTGTAGGTTTGATCTCTAGTCATTCCAACCATTAACTAAGAGCATGGAGCTACCTCCCTCTTCCATCAAATACCGCCTTGGAAAGCTCACCTTTTCTGCATGGGTTATCACCTTATTCCAGAGGTGAGGAACCTGTGGCTCTCCAGATGTTGTTGGACTCCAGCTCTCATCAATTGCAGCAGAACAACTGACTTGAGTGAGGAAGGTCTAAGGTTCAGTCCCCAGCATCTTCAGGCAGGACTGGGAGGGACTCTTGTATGATATCCTGCACAGGCGCTGTCAGTCAGTCTGGAAAATGCTGAACTAGATAGTCCAGTGGTACAGTCATACCTCGGGTTACAGACGCTTTGGGTTGCGCAATTTCGGGTTGCGCACCACGCCAAACCCAGAAGTGCCAGAATGGGTTACTTCTGGGTTTTGGCACTTGCACATGTGCAGAAGCCCTAAATCATGCTTTGCGTATGTACAGAAGCGCTGAATCAAGACCCACGCATGCACAGATGTGGGTTGGAAACGCTGCAGGTTGCAAAACGTGCCTCCCGCACGCATCATGTTCGCAACCCAAGAGTCCACTGTATAAGGCAACTATATTTGTTTGTGAAATCTTTTTTTAATTAAGTTTTACATTGCAAATTAAAATTCAGGAGAAAATATTTTAACCATAATTTTTAGGTCATTACAAGCATTACTCAAATCCTGCCAAAGTTTTTAGTTGTTTACAGTGTTCTCTTAAATACATTATAATTTTTCCCTATTCCTTCTTAAAGTTCTTCTCTTCCTGGTTTCTGATTTCCCCGGTCAATTTCACCATTTTGGCATAGTCCATCATCTTCATCAACCATTTGTCTCTGGTCGGGACTTTATCTTCTTTCCATCTCTGTGCCAGTAGTATCCGCGCTGCTGTCATTGTGTACATAAATAATTGTTTCTGCTCCTTTGGTATCTCTGCACCTAAGATTCCTAATAGAAAAGCCTCTGGTTTTTCTTACAAATGTTATTTTAAACATTTTTTTCAACTCATTATAAATCATTTCCCAGAATGGTTTTGTTATAATCCTAGGAAACAGCTGTTGACTTCATGCAATGCCATGCAAAATCAGGATAATCAAATGAGACCAGTGGGTTAAAAAAAAGGGTAACCCCAGATATCAGTTTCTGGGGAGCAACTGTGGGAGAGGTCTATTGCCTTCCTACCTTGCTTGTGAGTTTCCGGGAGGCATCTGATTGGCCCTTGTAAGAAGCAGGAGGCTGGGCTACTTGAATTCCAAGAGATCTCTTTTTATTAGTTATGGACTGTAGGCCGGACCAATCAGAGCCGGGCCAAGGAGGGCCATTTGGTCCAGGTTCTCAAACTTAAAGGCCCACCCCCCACCCCCCGCCTCAAATTTAGACACTTGTTAATTTTTTGGCATTTGATAAGTTTTGTTTTTATATGCAGCGGACCAAATTGTGACAAACTCCCTCAGCTCGGAGATGCAAATTTAAGCAATTAAGAGATGTGATTTGGTAAAAGACTTTTTTTCTGATGTAGATTTTGTTATATGCTTAACGTCAGCTGTGACACTGCATGAAAGTGAGATCACACCCCCTCAATAATTAGCGCATTTGCATAGAAAAGGGCTAAAAAAGAGAGGATTTTTTTAAAATTAAAAAGTCAGATTATGTCTTGCTGTTTTTTTGGGGGGTGCCATATTTTGTGCATTTCTGTCTTGTCATTTTATTATTATTATTATTATTTTAAATGATTATTATGGATAGGGAACTCAAAAGTTAGAACTCGGCCTCTCTGGGCCTCTGAATTAGCCTGGTTATAGGAATAGAACCTTCATGTCCACACTCAGAGCACAAAACCTAGAGAGTTGCTGTATTCATGCCCTGCTTGCTGTCTTCCTGGGCGCATCTGATTGGCCACTCTTGAAAAGACTGCGCTAGACTAGATGGACATTCGCTCTGATCCAGCAGAGCTCTTCAGACATTCTTATGAAGCTCTGTAGCACCTGGTGAAGAGAAGGTGATTCCCACAATGATGTGAAAGTTCTTTCTATTCACCTTCACTAAGTGTCTGGAGGTAGTTGGAGGATGGACAATGACTTACAGATTAAGGTTGAATCCTGACAAGGCAGAAGTACTGTTTTGGGGGGACAGGGGGTGGGCTGGTGTGGAGGACTCCCTGGTCCTGCATGGGGTAACTGTGCCCCTGAAGGACCAAGTGCACAGTCATTTTGAACTCACAGCAGTCCATGGAGGCGCAGGTCAATTCTGTGTCCAGGGCAGCTGTCTACCAGCTCCATCTGGTACGCAGACTGAGACCCTACCTGCCCATGGACTGATTCGCCAGAATGGTGCATGCTCTGGTTATCTCCCGCTTGGACTACTGCAATGCGTTCTATGTGGGGCTACCTTTGAAGGTGACCCAGAAACTACAACTAATCCAGAATGCGGCAGCTAGACTGATGACTGGGAGCATCCGCCGAGACCACATAACACTAGTTTTGAAAGACCTACATTGGCTCCCAGTACGTTTCTGAACACAATTCAAAGTGTTGGTGCTGACCTTTAAAGCCCTAAACGGCCTTGGACCAGTATACTTGAAGGAGCGTCTCGAACCCCATTGTTCAGCCCGGACACTGAGGTCCAGCACCGAGGGCCTTCTGGCGGTTCCCTCACTGCGAGAAGCAAAGCTACAGGGAACCAGGCAGAGGGCCTTCTTGGTAGTGGTGCCCGCCCTGTGGAACACCCTCCCATCGTATGTCAAGGAAATAAAGAACTATCTGACTTTTAGAAGACATCTGAAGGCAGCTCTGTTTAGGGAAGTTTTTAATGTTTGATGTTTTATTGTGCTTTTAATATCCTGTGGGAAGCCGCCCAGAGTGGCTGGGGAGGCTCGGCCAGAGGGGCAGGGTATAAGTAATAAATTATTATTAATAGATTATTAAGTGCATTAGAAGCCAAGATTTAAGACCACGATCTGGGTCAGGCCAATGGCCCATATAGTCCAGCATCTTTTATCTCACTGTGGCCAACCAGATGACTTTGGGAAACCCACAGACAGGATCCAAGCACAAGAGACCTCTCCCTCCTCAGAGTTTCCAGTGACTGGTATGAGAAGACTACCCAAGAAGACTGAACCTTCAGCCAATAAGGTATCCTTGAAGTACAGCAACTTTCCACATCTCATGTCAAACCATTTTTGAAATGGAGATGTCTTGCAAAGGCAGCCTGTTGATACATAGCACAGATGGGGAGCAGAGATGCTCTTTGAAAAATCGCAAACCTCATTCAGGATAGCCAGGACAGGAGCTTCTGAGATACCAGCCAGTGGGAGACAGCCATACAATTGAATTCTCACCCACCTACCTACCCCTGGCATTAGATCAGTGCCTTAGGCCAGCTCTGGTCTTGCATTGCAAATCATTGTATGTCTGCAGAAGTCAGTGGTATCATTTGTTAAACAAATGTGTAAGGTCTCTATGCAGCCTGGAAAGGAAAAAAAGGAAATTAAGATGAGCCTTTCAAAGAGAGCTCTGATCATTTTGTCATTGCATGTCTGCATGATGAATATTCATCCACTCTGTTCTACATTTCTTTCTATTTTTTTAAAAAACAGTGGTACAAATCATCATGTGCAATTAAGATGCATTTCGACACCTCTTAATATTTTGAGATTAATGCTGGGCAGCTCAACCTTGCGTGCAGCCCTTTAACCGAGGGAGATTTTCATTAGCCTCGCTGAGAATCAAATTATACCAAGTAATAAAGCAACAATGATTTATATTTGGGAGAGATAACCTGTTTTGCTGATGCAAATAAAAATTCTTGGATGTGGGTGGGATATTAGAAAGACTGAATCTTAGGAAGAGGGTTGTGTGAACCTTTAAATCACGTGGCTTCAGCTTGAAGTATTCTGGGAATTGTTGTTTCCTCCCACAGTGCTACAATTCCCAGAACCCCTAATGAACTACAGTTCCCAGTATTCTTTTGGGAGTGGGAGTCTTGTGCTTTAAATGTGCATTAAAAAGGTAAAGGTACCCCTGCCTGTACGGGCCAGTCTTGACAGACTCTTGGGTTGTGCGCCCATCTCACTCAAGAGGCCGGGGGCCAGCGCTGTCCGGAGACACTTCCGGGTCACGTGGCCAGCGTGACAAAGCTGCATCTGGTGAGCCAGCGCAGCACACGGAAACGCTGTTTACCTTCCCGCCAGTAAGCGGTCCCTATTTATCTACTTGCACCCGGGGGTGCTTTCGAACTGCTAGGTTGGCAGGCGCTGGGACCGAGCAGCGGGAGCGCACCCCGCTGCGGGGATTCGAACCACCGACCTTTCGATCGGCAAGCCCTAGGCCCTGAGGCTCTTACCCACAACGCCACCCGCGTCCCTAAATGTGCATTGGGATGTATTTTAAACGTATGGTGTGGATCTGCCCTATGTCAATTTAGAATACCTGAATAGCTATTTCAGTTAGGGCTGCGGGCCTCACTCCACTTAACTGGAAGTAAGCACTACTGTATTCAATAGGTATCAATACTGAGTGGGGATGGAGGAGAAATTTGGGATTGTATACACTGTAGTTGACTAATTTAGGTTCATTGATGTCAGTGGTTCTACTCTGAGTAGGACTTAGTTGGAGAAAACCCTCGGTTCAGTTCTCATTTTAATGCAAATCTTTCTAATTTGCACTTCTAATTTGCAAAGAGATAAATCATTATGCAACCTTCCGCAGACATCTGAAGGCAGCCTTGTATCGGGAAGCTTTTAATGTGTGATGTTTTTGTATAATCTGTAGGAAACCACAGATAATAATTTCCTTAAAGAACACACAAATCGAAAGGCCTTTGAAATCTGAGTATCTCTGAATTTTTCAGTAAAGATTTCCAATAAAATATGCATTCAGATATGCATGTATAAGTGAAAACAGCATCCAAAATGCATTATAGTAGATAAAATGGCTTGCAAAAGTGTGTACATTTCAACAAAACAGTTTATAGAGAATGTGTATCTTAGGAGAAATGGGCCCTCATATGCAGATTATTCCTGCACTGAAGTGGGTCAGACTAGATAACTCTTGGGGTCCCTTCCAAATCTACAAATCTATTTGTAAACTGATGCAATGGTGAATGAAACTTAAGATTAGAAAAACAAGCAATGGAGAGAAACTGAAAAGGACCTAGTTTTTTGTTTCCTACTTCTGAGTAGACCTAGTGAGGATTGTGTTGTATCTCTGCCAACCTTTCCCACTCATAAACATTCAACTATTGATTGAACAACAGTCATCGTTGCCCCCGGCATGCATGCTGTTGAACAGAGCCAGTGGAAGAAAGATCTGGGTCACAAAATAATTAATATCGCCAGGAGTGGTAATAGCAATGTTACTGTAATCCAAATTAGCAGATGGAAGTAGGAGGTGATGTTGCGGATTGGACCCAGTGACTCTAAGCCAATCTATAGGGAACACATCAGCCTGAGTTTGTGGATTTGAAAGCTCCTTGCAGAAGAGGCCGGGTTCTGATCTGACTGACCGAACCCAAAAGGTTCAATGGTGCTCATCAATGGTTCCCAAAGGGTGCTCATCAATGGTAACTGGCTGACTGACCGAACCCAAAGGGTGCTCATCAATGGTTCCTCTTCATCCTGGAGAAGAGTGACTAGTGGGGTGCCACAGGGTTCTGTCTTGGGCCCGGTCTTATTCAACATCTTTATCAACGACTTGGATGATGGACTCAAGGGCATCCTGATCAAATTTGCAGATGACACCAAACTGGGAGGGGTGACTAACACCCCAGAGGACAGGATCACACTTCAAAACGACCTTGACAGATTAGAGAACTGGGCCAAAACAGTGGAATTTGCTGCCAAGGAGTGTGGTGGAGTCCCCTTCTGGTTTCCCCAGCCACTCTGGGCAGCTCCCAACAGAATATTAAAATCACAATAAAACATCAAACATTAAAAACTTCCCTAAACAGGGCTGCCTTCAGATGTCTTCTAAAAGTCAGATAGTTGTTTATTTCCTTGACATCTGAGGGGAGGGTGTTCCACAGGGTGGGCGCCACTGCCGAGAAGGCCCTCTGCCTGGTTCCCTGTAACCTCACTTCTCACAGGGAGGGAACCACCAGACGACCTTCAGAGGAGGACCTCAGTGAACAATGGGGCTGGAGATGCTCCTTCAAGTATATTGGGCCAAGGCTGTTTAGGGCTTTAAAGGTCAGCACCAACAATTTGAATTGTGCTTGGAAATGTACTGGGAGCCAATGTAGGTCTTTCAGGACTGGTGTAGACATGTTTAGGTTTGTGCTATAGCTGTGGATGCCAGAGAATTCCGCCAAAAACAGAAAAGGAAGCAGAAATTGCCACAGTTCAGGCGTTCATCTGCAGTCAGGAATGGAAATCAAGCAAATGTGGTTGGTATCATTCATGTGGTTGTGTTCAAATCCAAACATACAGTGTAATTATAGCTGTTGCCAGTGAAAGAGGATCAGGGATTGCTTATTCTTGAGTGAGCACTTTACACACAAGTAAAGCAATGACTATGTGGGACGCGGGTGGCGCTGTGGGTAAAAGCCTCAGCGCCTAGGGCTTGCCGATCGAAAGGTCGGTGGTTCGAATCCCCGTGGCGGGGTGCGCTCCCGTTGCTCGGTCACAGCGCCTGCCAACCTAGCAGTTCAAAAACACCCCCGGGTGCAAGTAGATAAATAGGGACCGCTTACTAGCGGGAAGGTAAACGGTGTTCCGTGTGCTGCGCTGGCTTGCCAGATGCAGCTTGTTACGCTGGCCACGTGACCTGGAAGCGTCTCCGCACAGCGCTGGCTCCCGGCCTATAGAGTGAGATGAGCGCACAACCCTAGAGTCTGTCAAGACTGGCCCGTACGGGCAGGGGTACCTTTACCTTTTAAAGCAATGACTTCGGCTCCTTGTGTTATGAACAAACCTTTCTCTCAATGCTCAGGGCTCCTTTGGACTCCCATAGACCACCCCTCGACCATCCCTTCCACCCCCTGTCTTACTTGGATTGCTACTCTGAAGGTTGCAAAGGGTGGAAGACAGGGAGCAGACTTCTTTCTTCCTCCTCTGATACTTGGTGTGCTGATGCAGCTGCAGGTCAGGGATTGGGAGACCTGGAAAATGCAATTTCCCAGTGCTCCTGATTTCTGCAATGTTAGTGATAGCAATATGCCATGTATGTGTGCTTCTTTGTGGAGTGTGTGGGTAGAGTCCCCTCCCAGCACTGTGATTTAAACCTCTTCTGCATTTTTAACCTTTTTTCTTAATTCACTAATTAATAAATGTGGAAAATAAAAAATAAGCCAGCATACTGAACTCAGAACCTCAGTAGCCTTCCTCCTCATCTTCCCATACTTAAAACCCAAGAAAGACACCTTGAGACAACTCCTCTTAGGGGGTATTTTCAGTCCCACTATTGAGAGCCAGTGTGGTGTAGTGGTTTAGAGCGATGGACTCGTAATCTGGTGAACCGGGTTCGCGTCTCCGCTCCTCCACATGCAGCTGCTGGGTGACCTTGGGGTAGTCACTTCTCTGAAGTCTCTCAGCCCCACTCACCTCACAGAGTGTTTGTTGTGGGGGAGGAAGGGAAAGGAGAATGTTAGCCGCTTTGAGACTCCTAAGGGTAGTGATAAAGCAGGATATCAAATCCAAACTACTCCTCCTCCTCCTCTTCTTCTTCTTCTTCGTCGTCGTCGTCGTCTTCGTCTTCGTCTTCTAACATCTACATAAATGTAGTTCATGAGTTCTCCTCTGCTTTCCCCATGAAGCTAGCAATTAAAAAAAAATCCTCTACTTAATGCACTCATTATCACTCTTAATTCATTATCCAAAGTAAGTCTGAGAAGGTTGCTATCTGAATCTGAAACTTATTGTAAGCAGTACTGTTGATCTTGCAATTACAGTGAGACCAGAGTGGGTCCTTGTGGTCATACCTTTGAACCATATTGCTCATTTAAGTACCAGGGGATTGTGTGTGTGTGTGTGTGTGTGTGTGTGTGTGTGTGTGTGTGTGAAAACACCTCCTGACATACCCATTTTGGAGGAAATGAAATCTTCACCTGCCCATTTCCTGGGAGCTTGTAAGACATTCTATTATACTAAGGGTCATCATTTGTTAGAATGGATGATAGAAGCTTTTGTAGCTAACACTGTGTCTTGTTTGGTAGACGGTGCAGCAAACTGGGGCAGCTCTAGCAGAGATGGATCAAGCGTAATGAAATAAATGCCTACATGCACTACTTAAGAATCCCAGATAGTACTGCCAGTGCATTGCTCAGAACTGATATAGGTCCCCCTACTCTGAAAGCAGGCATTCATAAATCCATGGTTCTGTATGGTAGAAAAGCTCTCGCTGATGCCAGTGCAGCAGAGAGCAAGACTGTGTTTTTATTTTTAGATCGGTAGAACAGAGAAGGCCAGGCACAGATCAAGAAGCAGTGGGAAAATATGTTGAATGCAGAAGTGGAGGAACTCAGGACTGGAGGGCAAATCCATGCCTCCCTTATGGTAAAATGGTCAAGAGTTTCCAGAACTGCACCAGTTAACTTTCCCATCCCAACTAGTGGGGTGGAGCAAGGAGGGTGCGGTGGCGGCGGAGCGTTCTGGGTGTCATCTCCGAGGGGGGTGACATTCAGCGCACAGCCCGCCCATGACTCCCACCTACCATGAGCCGTCAGGTGAATGGGGGTAGTTTCGCTACTTTTTGCCGCTTCGTTTTGGCAGCCCCGCCGCAATCCTGGGCTGCTGGAGGAGTCATGCAGGCAGGCAGGGAGGGGATGGGAAGGAGGCGGCTGAGCAAACAAACAAGTGGGGAGTGGCAGGTGAAGTTGGCAGAACTTGCCAAATTGTCAGGGAGGATCCGGGACCAGGAAGACCAAAGATACCAAAATAATTGGAGTAAATTTATTGAATATTTAAAGGAGAATTGTAAAGAGGTCAAGACACTAGCAGGATTGACATAATACCTTCAATGTATAATAGCACTATTGTGAGAATGATGTGAGCGATAGAAAGGGGTTAAATATACCAATTGCAGGGAGGGAGGGGAGTCGCGACTCGGCAGAGTCAAAGGGAATGTATGGCATTAATAGGGTTTGTTGGAAAAGAATATGTAAGGAAAACAATAAAAAATTACTTGAAAAAAAGAGCAAACAAACAAGTGGAGGGGGGCGAGGGAAGGAGAGAAGCAGAAGCTCTCTCAACTCAGGACCCAAACCCTGCAATCCCAAGATAAGCTCAACAACTTTGGCCAACCCTCTCCCCAATAAAGCTCAACCACTCCTGGCAATGACAATGGGTAGATCACAGCCAGTCTTTTTATGCTGTGAGTAGATCACAGTCTCTCGGGAGTCCAACTAGATTTCAATGGGGAGGGCAGGTTGACAAGAAATTTGCCAGACTGGGTACCACCTAACCTTGCTATGCCACTGCCAACTAGGCTTGAGATCTGGGTCATACTTTGCTGCTGGGGAATGCTATGTGCTAAGTGCAGTATGGGACATACACCTCCCAATTCCTAACACCCTTCCCTTTCCAAAAAGTAGTATAAGAACATGAAAAGAGCCTGTTGGATCAGGCCAGTGGCTCATCCAGTCCAGCTTCCTGTTCTCACAGTGCCCAACCAGATGCCCAAATGGGGAACCTGCAAGCTGTACACATGCAGAAGCCTACTCTCCCCTCCTGTGGTTTCCAGCAACTGAAGCATTGCTACCTCCAACCATGGAGGCATAGCACAGCCATTATGGTTAGCAGCTTCCTCCGCCATCCTCTCAGTGTCACTCTTGCAGAATTCAGCAGAGAGAAGGAGGATGGAACTGGAATTGATTCTGCCTGTCATTGGCTCTGGATCCAGCTCCTGTTGTTATTGTTCATTTCATTTCTATACTCCTTTATATCTTGAAGAAAAATCTCAAAGCGGTGTGCAACACATCCAATAAAAGAAATTCAAGCTTCAGGGAAAATATTTCAGATCCTTGCTCACCCCATATTTTTCTACCTACTTAATTTACAGAGGAGCAATGACAAACCTAGACAACATATTAAAAAGCAGAGACATCACCTTACCAACAAAGGTCCGTATAGTTAAAGCTATGGTTTTCCCAGTATGGAAATGAGAGTTGGGCCATAAAGAAGGCTGATCGCCAAAGAATTGATGCTTTTGAATTATGCTGCTGGAGGAGACTCTTGAGAGTCCCATGGACTGCAAGAAGATTAAACTTATCCATTCTTAAGGAAATCAGCCCTAAGTTCTCACTGGAAGGACAGATCCTGAAGCTGAGGCTCCAATACTTTGGCCACCTCATGAGAAGAGACGACTCCCTGGAAAAGACCCTGATGTTGGGAAAGATGGAGGGCACAAGGAGAAGGTGATGACAGAGAACAAGATGGTTGGGCAGTGTTCTCGAAGCTACCAGCATGAGTTTGACCAAACTGCGGGAGGCTTTGGGAGATAGGAGTGCCTGGCGTCCTCTGGTCCATGGGGTCACGAAGAGTTGGACATGACTAAACGACTCAACAACAAAAAAAATTTACAGAGGTACTCTAGTAGGGAACCAGTTTGATGTGGTCGTTAGTGTCGGACGAGGACCTGGGAAATCAGAATTCAAATCCCCACTCAGTCATGAAGCTCACCGGTTGACCTTCTCACTGCCTCTTAACCTTCACCAAAGGGTCATTGTAGGGATTAACGGAGGAGGGGGGTGAACCAGGTACTCATTGGAGAAAAAAGGTGAGATATAAATGCAATAAACAAGTTATTCTACTTGGCTGCTTAAGAAAGCTGGAGAGGCCAGCCAGATGGAGATATTAGTCACCAAGCTTGTATCCAGAGATGTCCACCTGATTGCAGTTGGAACCTCGACAGTCACAAGATGCGCCTAGGGATTTCTAACAATGCCCCCAGTATTCCTATTTACACAGCCACTGTATACATGTCATAGGGAGCTGTGATAGGCCACTGGTTGTGTGAATCCAGCACTGGGTGCAAACTGGTGGTGGATTCCTCTAATCTGGTACACTCCAGATATGTTGGATTTCATCACCGCCAGCTACAGTAGCACTGCCAATGTTCAGGGGGATGGGAGTCGTAGTCTAAAACATAAGGAAGGCACCAGGCTGGGGAAACTGCTCTATGGAAACCTTCAATGGAAATGTTCTCCCTGCCTTCTTCTCTACCTCTCTCAATGAGCAGCCACTGCTACCACATATGCCTCTGTTTCCCCCAAATGTGTATTCCCAGGTGGCCAATGTGTGTGGGGAAAGCTCAGTATAGTGGTACCTCGGGTTACATACGCTTCAGGTTACATACGCTTTAGGTTACACACACCGCTAACCCAGAAATAGTGCTTCAGGTTAAGAACTTTGCTTCTGGATAAGAACAGAAATCTGGCTCCGGCGGCACGGCAGCAGCAGGAGGCCCCATTAGCTAAAGTGGTGCTTCAGGTTAAGAACAGTTTCACATTAAGAACGGACCTCCGGAATGAATTAAGTACTTAACCCGAGGTACCACTGTATGTTTCAGCAAGACGGGTTTTTAAAGTGCTGTTTTAAAATGGGGGGAGGGACCTGTTTGCAGAAGGCTGAGATTTGACAGGTAATAATAAATAAAACTGGTTTTTTAAAAAATATAATCCTGTGTTGCTTAGTGCCTAGGAATCATTCCAGAGGTGTTTCACATCCCCATTCTTTTCTCTTGCCGTTCACTTTTCCTCTCATCAGCTGGGTTTATTTTGAGGAGGTTTTTTTGCAGCGGCAGGACAGGGAGGAGTGTTGTGAGGTTAGAACAATTGCTGATTGTTTTCTTATTTCATGCTTCCATAGTTTTCAGGATAAAAACCCATCATCAATGCATCGGGGAAGATGATAAAGGTCCCCCCCATTTCCTTTTTGAGTTCTTTTGTATATGCATCTCCACATCAGAACTTACAAGCAACAGTACAGATGGCAGCTGGGAGCCATTACGATGAGAACAGAGAAGTTTAAGTAACGCAGGATCATTTCTTCTTCCCCATTAAAATTTCTAATTTCTTCTGAGATGCGTCCTTCAAATAAGTGAAAGAAATTCTCCACGGAAGCTGTTCTTATTCCATTCAATTAGCTGCCTTTTATGATATGTACCCAAGTAGCAGGGGCTGTTAACATTGCAGCTGAGCCAACAGTTCTTCGAAGACTTCTGAGATTTCTCTTTTTCTCAACCCCACCTCACCCCCCACTGAGAAAAAGGAAGACACTTTGCAGCATTTCTCCTGCATTTTCTGCCTTGTTAGGTATTGGGGTCATCAATGTGACCCCCACCCCAGGCATAAGGTGTACTCACCAGGACATCATAGGATTCCCATGAAAGGTCCCAGTCAGCATTTCGTTTCATTTCACTTTTAATTTGTATACCACTTTTCTATATTACTACATATCCTCCAACATTTCTCCGATGATAATAGAAACGTCCTGTTCCATAATAATAATTTATACCCTGCCCATCTGACTGGCTTGCCCCAGCCACTCTGGGTGGCTCCCAACATATAAAAAAACATAATAAAACATTAAATATTAAAAAAATAAACCTTCCCTATACAGGGCTGCCTTCAGATGTCTTCTTAAAATTTTGTAGTGACTTCTGTCCTTGACTCAGGGGTCACATAACTCCATACCCTCCAACATTTCTCCAATGAAAATAGGGACATCCTAAGGAAAAGGGAGGGACGCGGGTGGCGCTGTGGGTTGAACCACAGAGCCTAGGACTTGCTGATCAGAAGGTTGGCGGTTCGAATCCCCGCGACAGGGTGAGCTCCCATTGTTCGGTCCCAGCTCCTGCCAACCTAGCAGTTCAAAAGCATGTCAAAGTGCAAGTAGATAAATAGGTATCACTCCAGCGGGAAGGTAAACTGTGCTTCCGTGCAGTGCTCTGGTTCGCCAGAAGCAGCTTAGTCATGCTGGCCACATGACTCGGAAGCTGTACGCCGGCTCCCTCGGCCAGTAAAGCGAGATGAGCGCCACAACCCCAGAGTCGTCCGCGACTAGACCTAACGGTCAGGGGTCCCTTTACCTAAGGAAAAGCAGGACATTCTGGGATCAAATTAGAAACCGGGACAGCTTCTCTAAATCTGGGACTGTCCCTGGAAAAAAGGGACACTTGGAGACTCTGGTATTATACACAAGGTGGTTTCATTGCGCATGCTGAAAGTTGTTAGGAGATACCCCGTTCCCCTCACCCAGCTACAATGCTCACAGTTTAAGAATTAGTCCCTCTTCCAACAGATCTCTGAGGCTTGTGGCTGTGAGAACAGAATAGTTGGGTCTCCTCTCAACAGCTCTTAGCATCCGTAACAAACTACAGCTTCCTGGGTATCGGGGGGTGGGGGACCATGACTGTTCAAAGTAGTGCAATACTTCTTTAAATATATAGTGCAATATACAATTAATCCAAAATGCGGCAGCTAGACTGGTGGCTAGGAGTGGCTGCCGAGACCATGTAACACCTACATTGGCTCTCAGTACATTTCTGAGCACAATTCAAAGTGTTGGTGCTGACCTTTAAAGCCCTCAATGACCTTGGCCCAGTATACCTGAAGGAGCGTCTCCACCCCCATCATCCAGCCCGGACCCTGAGGTCCAGCCTTTGGGCTGATCCAAAGTGTTGAACTCCCTCGTGTTTTGTCTATCTGTTATCTATGACCTTTGTTGCATGCTCCCCATAATGTTCTAGGGGTTGCACAGGCTGGATTTGGGTGCCGGAGTGCTGGAGACTTAGGGCACTTTCCCCCTGTTTGCTTCCTTTGCACATTGCACATAGATTTGCTCTTGTGCATGCAGAGCATTCCCCTTCATGGATCACTGCCTTGTCGTGGCAAAGGGGCTTGAATAACTCAGAGAAGCTGTGAGCTATGCCATGCAGGGCCACCCAAGACGGACAGCTCATAGCTGAGAGTTTAGACTAAATGTGATCCACCTGGAGAAGGAACTGGCAATCCACTCCAGTATTTTGCCAAGAAAACTCCATGGACATAAAAAAGGAGAAGCTTTGAGAAGAAAGTGAGAGTTTCCAAGGCATGCTCTGGTTCATGGGGTCATGGAGAGTCAAACACGACTAAGACGACTAAACAAAAGAATGCAGATCATTAAATGGATGCAGAGAACTGCCCAAGTTTTCGGCATCCAGCCTGGAAGACTCAGCTGCTGTCCCCAAAACCTTCCACAGCAGTGGTCACCAAGGGCAAGGAGAGCAGAAGCTGCCACCTGGCCAAAGAGGAGAGGAGAGTGGACCAGCGTGGTGCTGGAGAGCCCCCAAAACTCAGATGTCTTGCATGAGTTCCCCATGAGGAAGCGAGCATCTGCGGCCTCTGCCTCTGGTCTGTTGAAAGCTAACATGGCAGAGGGCCAGGAAGGAGCTATCTGGGAGACAAGCCAGCACAGAGGACTTGGCCCTGGGCAGGTGGGTGATGGAGCAGATCTAGTGATGGCAGAACCTTCCTCTTCAGCAGACCCTTTGATGGGAGGGGGGCATTCCTGGCAACACAACACATCCTGGAATGTATTTATTTTTTAATTTTTTGGCAGGGGGAGACACCTGAAGGTTTGCCCGCTCACACCAAGGGCACAAAGTCAGTGGTAGAAGATGCAGACCCTACAAGTGTCCGTATTTTCCAGGGACAGTCCTGGATTTGCAGAAGCTGTCCCAGTTTCTGATTTGATTCTGGAATTTGATCCCACTTTTCTTTAGGATGTTTGCTTAGTGAAGAGCAAACCAAAATGTGACTTTGGCATGACTTCACCCAATTTTTGGCATGCCGGGTGCAAACTCACAAATATCACTATTCATTTCAAAATCCCCAGGGAGCCCTGGGCACTCCCCATTAGTATTTAATAAACATAACCTTTCAGGCATTTCCTTGCCTCTCCTTCATGGGTGTGGGGGACAATCAACAGGTTTTGTGATGCCAATTTCTGGTCTGAATATCTCTCCCCCTTTCTGTTCACTGCAGCATCTTCTTCCTGCTTCTGTTCCCACCCCTTTTTTTAACCTGATGGATTGTTGGCTCTCCATTCTTGAGGTTTAATAGCCAGAGAGCTACCTTGCCTCTAAAACATTTATGAGCTGACTCAGACCACATTTTGTTCTCTTTTGTTTTATGCACACAATCTCGGCAGCTCCCTTAAAAGAGAAAACAAGACTGTCATTCTCCTTGACTTTTCCTTCTTCTGCGGGTCTCTTGAAAACATAGAAGTAACCCACAGAGGGTTTAAAATATCAGTCTTGGAACTGACTAAACAACAGTCAGCTCAGTCCTGACTTCCTAGTTCTGCAGTAGCTGGCCGTTCTCTTCCCAGATCTTGTAACCAGGACTCCAAAACTTTAACTGCTTTAATTGATAAATTAATCTAGTTTAAGCATGGGCAGAGAATGTTTTTTCCTCCTAGGGCCAGGGGCCATATTCCATTTTGAATAATCTTCTGGGGGCCACTTGCCAGTGGTGAATGGGGCCAGAGGCCAAAACAGATGGAGCAATGGATGTGACTTACAGTATAATTAAGAGCCTTGTATACATCCAACCAGGGATGTGGGTGGCACTGTGGTCTAAACCACTGAGCCTAGGGCTTGTCGATCTGAAGATCGGCAGCTCGAATCCCTGTGACAGGGTGAGCTCCTGTTGCTAGGTCCCAGCTCCTGCCAACCTAGCAGTTCCAAAGCACATCAAAGTGCAAGTAGATAAATAGGTACCGCTCCGGCGGGAGGTAAACGACATTTCCATGCGCTGCTCTGGTTCGCCAGAAGCAGCTTAGTCATGCTGGCCACATGACCCAGAAAAACTGTCTGTGGACAAACACTGGTTCCCTTGGCCAATAAAGCGAGATGAGCGCCGCAACCCCAGAGTCGTCCATGACTGGACTTAATGGTCGGGGTCCCTTTACCTTTATACATCCAACCAGGCATGGAAGAATCATTGTAAAAATTCAAAGACAGATTCCAGTCAGGCAAAAGCACTTGAGAAGGGCATGCAATACAGCTGGTGAAGAGTGTGACCTAGGGAGGGACATGGTTTAGGCAGAGCCCTGAGGAACAGATAGAGTTAGCTGGGAAGCCAAATTTGGCCCCTGCATTTAATTATTATTAAAACCTTCTATTTATTTATTACTACATTTCTATTCTACCATTCTCCAAAGGAGTTCAGGGTGGCATGCAGACTTCTTCCCCTCTTCATTTAATCCTCACAACAACCTTGTGAGGTAGGTCAGGCTAAGTAAGAGATAACGACAGGCCGAAAGCTGCTCAGTGGGCTCCATGGCTGAGTGGGGACTTTGGTCTCCCAGATTCTAGCCCAACACAATAACCCCTGCAGCACACTAGCTCTCTATGCACAAATATGAGCCTAAATGCATCCTCCTTTTGTCATACACAGAGGAGTCTCTGCTACATTTAGGGGGAAACAGGAATATTTTTTGCAATTTCCTTCTACAATGATCTCACTTCCTTTTTAAAATGATTTTTTTTAAATTTAATTTTATGTTCTTTTATTTTTTTAAAAATGTGATTTCATTTTAATACACTATGGAGGCAAATCTCTGCTCCACCCTCCCCTGAAACAGAACTTCCAATACAACAAACAAGGCGTATGGAGGAAGGTTTTTTCCTTTGTGGGGGAGAGAATGAAATGTGTCTGAAGGAGGCTCCTTAGACATGCTGTTTTCAACCCCAGTTCATTGGGGATTCGGGGTTTTCAAACTGACAAGAGATGGCAGGTGGAAAACCCACGTGGACTTCTTGCAGCTGTGATTTAGTACTCTTGAACTTGGATGATATAAACCTCTCTCAAAAACGGAATGATATTCGTTCAGCCAACGTTCAGGTGCCGAACCACATGGATTGTATAATTTTGCAGTTAGAAATAGGGAAATGCACCAATTTGAGGTAGGGGTTGCTCTGTTTCCTATCTGGGATTCTGGATGCTGGGGCAGGAAAGGAATTGTTTAGATTTTCTGAAACCTGAGAAGTATCAGTGTTTTTAAAAAACAGATTCCAAAGATGCTTATTTTCCATGTTTTTTCTACTTCTCTTTTTGAACAGAAAAACACAGAAGTAGCAAGTCCAAGCTTCTATGCAGTTCAGAGTGGGGGGTAGGCAAAGACAGAGGGAGTGAGGTCTCCGCAGCTAGATCAAAAACAACACTCTCACATGCATTTAAAGCAGGGGTCAGCAAACTTTTTCAGCAGGGAGCCGGTCCACTGTCCCTCAGACCTTGTTGGGGGCCAGACTATATTATTTCTTTTTGGGGGGGGGGAATGAATTCCTATGCCCCACAAATAACCCAGAGATGCACTTTAAATAAAAGCACGCATTCTACTCATGCAAAAACACCAGGCAGGCCCCACAAATCACCCAGAGATGCATTTTAAATAAAAGGACACATTCTACCAATGTAAAAACATGCTGATTCCCAGACCATCCATGGGGCAGATTTAGAAGGCTATTGGACCAGATCTGGCTCCCGAGCCTCAGTTTGCCTACCCATGATTTAAAGGAACATAGGATCCTGCCTTACACTGAGCCAGACCATTGCTCCATCGAGCCCAATATTGTCCACCATGACTGGCAGTGGGTCTCTGGAGTTTGAGAGAATATTTCCCTGTTCTGCCTGGAGATGGCTAGCTTCAAACCTGGGACCTTCTGCATGAAAAGCAGTTGCTGTATCCCTCACCTATGGCCCATTAGGGTGGTGGCACCACTGAGCATAATCTAGTCCTGAACTGAAAAGTCCAACCCACTTCCACAACTTCTGATGCAGGTTGCAGAAATGGGGCAGAATTATTTACCATAAATGTAGGGGGTCAAGAGAGGGCTTGCCTTTAGAAGGAACAGAGGCAGTGACAGTAGCTTCATGTTTGGATGTATTTGTTTGGTTGGATTTTGGTTCTTTTGTTTAGCTCGGTGGAATAGAACTGCAATAGAAGCTCCTGGCAGGCTATCATTCTTTTCCAGGGGTGACTGGTGGGTCAGAGCCAGCCTCTTGGCAGCAACGTCAGTACCGCTTACTGGGATGGAGTAGTGTGGCAGTACTGAGGTCAGCGTAGTGTGGGTGCATTGGCAGAAAAACTGGATTGACTCTGCCAGTGTATCTTTGATACTCTGCTCCTACTTCACTGCTGCCCTGTCCCAACTCTTCACCATCATGATAATCAAATGATAATGCTGTTTGGAGGCCAGCTCTTGTTATCTTCAATGCCTTTTGGGGAAAGATGCTGCATCAGAGTGTTCCTGTGTGCCAGTGTGGTGTAGTGGTTAAGAGCGGTGGACTCGTAATCTGGTGAACTGGGTTCGATTCCCCACTCCTCCACATGCAGCTGCTGGGTGACCTTGGGCCAGTCACACTTCTCTGAAGTCTCTCAGCCTCACTCACCTCACAGAGTGTTTGTTGTGGGGGAGGAAGGGAAAGGAGAATGTTAGCCGCTTTGAGACTCCTTCGGGTAGTGATAAAGCGGGATATCAAATCCAAACTCCTCTTCTTCCTCCTCCTCCTCTTCTTCTTCTTCTTCTTCTTCTTCTTCTTCTTCTTCTTCTTCTTCTTCTTCTTCTTCTTCTTCTTCCATAGTTCCAAAGGAATTGTTGGGAAACAAGAAGAGAGACCTCACTGCCAAGTGGCAGCCACCATCCTTTCTCTTTTCTTTTTTTAATTACGAGGATGCTACTTCCTGACTCCACTGGCTTCTGTGATACAGAAATATTGAGGTGAATGATGATCTGGCAAGCCACTGAGTACATTAGAGCGTCTCCTACCACCCAAAAATAGTTTTTAGGTATGTGGAACAATGGGCCCAGTATAAGGCTATCCAACTCAATGGATAGGACTCATTCATGAGTTCGGTCAAGCAGTCAGGAACAGTACCACGGACAGCTCCAAAGACCCCCTAGAAAGGTAGCTTACAAGACATGTTCTTTCTGCAAGGAGCTGAAGCCAACTGAAACTTTATGTAGGCTTAACTAGACCAGGTGCCAGATTAAAGGACCTTTGTATTGTTTTACAGCCTTTGATTTCTGCAAAGCTGGAGAGACAGGTTACTTCATTGGAACCATCCTCTGACTCAGAGGATAATGGTAGGTCTGTATTTTCTGGCTAGGATGGCACTGAATAAGATGTTGGTCATTCTCTCCAGAACCCTCTACCACAGACTACAAGAGCCCCAGGTCACAAGTTATGACAAAGGCAGGTTCATGTGAACATATGTAAATATTCACAGCAATGTTTTCATGGCCAATGCCTTTGCTCCAGTTCAATGTCATTAGCCAGAATCAACCTACAGATATTGGATGATGGAGAAAAACAACCCTTCTTTTATTCTCTCTCCTCCTAGCTGCACAAGGGCTGGTGCAACGAGTCACGGTTCCAGCCAGCCAGTAGCATCAAATGGTGTCGTAATTATCCTCTGGTCCTCTGACCAGCTGAGATGCTCTGCCTGAATTCAGCTGGGCTTTTTAAAGGAGCCCCTCGAGGTGCCCTCCATTCTTGCAGCTACTGAAATAGCCAATGCCCAGAAGGAGAGAGAGAGAGAGACAGAGAAGGAAATGTGCTGATAGTCAAAGGGCGCCAGATTTTGCCACCTTCTCTTTTCGGTTCCTCAAGTTTGATTGCTATCTCATGTAGTCAGATTCTGTTGTGAGAACCTGGAGATGGGGGAAGGCCAGAAAATCCTTCTGCATACCACCACCTAGCAAGCCCTGCTGACCCTGAGGCCTGTATTTCACTAAACTCGGAATATTAATTTAGGTAAAGGTAAAGGGACCCCTGACCATTAAGTCCAGTCGTGACCGACTCTGGGGTTGCGGCGCTCATCTCGCTTTATTGGCTGAGGGAGCCGGTGTTTGTCCTCAGACAGCTTCCGGGTCATGTGGCCAGCATGACTAAGCTGCTTCTGGCGAACCAGAGCAGCACACAGAAATGCTGTTTACCTTCCCACCGGAGTGGTACCTATTAATCTACTTGCACTTTGACGTGCTTTCGAACTGCTAGGTTGACAGGAGCAGGGACCGAGCAATGGGAACTCACCCCATTGCGGGGATTCGAACTGCTGACCTTCTGATCGGCAAGCCCAAAAGGCTCAGTGGTTTAACCCACAGCGCCACCCGCGTCCCGATCCACCCGCATGCTTGTGTCTCTTATGACAGAATTGTTTCGTTGTTTATTGGTCCTGTTAGTTTTCCTGATTATAATGCTAGAACTTCCACTCCATTTTGTAATGTCCCTTTCACACTGCAATACCTATTGCATGATGGAACGATAGCTTTTTGACCTATATAGTAATAAGTCACGGCACATTTCATTTACACCAGTGGGTGTGGTGTGATACAACAACAAACATTACTGGACAACATCACTACTTCCCTGCCATTTCTGCATATGCCTCCTTCTGTTCTCCCATGATTCCCTTAGGAAAATGTCAGAAAAGAACTGTATGCCAGTATATCACCTTGAATGTTGTGACTTCATTCCTGCAATTTTCTGGGTTAAGGGGGCTGTGAATGGATTTTTCTCCCTGGCATGAAATAACATAGGAACAAATGCTAGGCATGCACTATGTTGTTGTTTAGCCATTTAGTTGTGTCCGACTCTTCGTGACCCCATGGACCAGAGCACGCCAGGCACTCCTGTCTTCCACTGCCTCCCACAGTTTGGTCAAACTCATGCTGGTAGCTTCGAGAACACTGTCCAACCATCTCATCCTCTGTCGTCCCCTTCTCCTTGTGCCCTCCATCTTTCCCAACATCAGGGTCTTTTCCAGGGAGTCTTCTCTTCTCATGAGGTGGCCAAAGTATTGGAGCCTGAGCTTCAGGATCTGTCCTTCCAGTGAGCGCTCAGGGCTGATTTCCTTCAGAATGGATAGGTTTGATCTTCTTGCAGTCCTCCTCCAGCACCTTAATTCAAAAGCATCAATTCTTCAGCAATCTGCCTTCTTTATGGTCCAGCTCTCACTTCTATACATCACTACTGGGAAAACCATAGCTTTAACTATATGGACCTTTGTCGGCAAGGTGATGTCTCTAATTTTTAAGATGCTGTCTAGGTTTGTCATTGCTTTTCTCCCAAGAAGCAGGCGTCTTTTAATTTCATGGCTGCTGTCACCATCTGATAGTCTTTTATTTTTCTAAAAGTGACTTTTATGTTGTGTGAAAGCTCAAGTATAGTGTGGGACAGTCAGGGAAGCATCAAGGAAATGGGATAAACTGCTGTGTGGATACAGCCTTAGTTTGGGGTAGCCAACATGGCGCTATTGTTGGACATCTGGAATATCGCAGGCCAGCCATTCCTCTCATAAGTTGTTGAGGGCTGATTTTCATGCCACCAGAAATTCTCCCACCAGAATACTGTGCTTGGTTTGTGTTGCAATACTCTCTTGCAAGACAGTCTAGGCTGGCTTGCTGTAGTACGAAGCTTGGTTAATGCCTGAATAAAGCTTCACCTCCTAAGAGCCTTTTTGCTTAAATGAAAAAATGTTCTCCTTCAACAACATGGCTCTCTGACACAGCAATTAAGAATCCCAGTACAGGGGCAGCCAGAATATTAATAGCAAAAAAACTGGAAAGCAGATATAATACCAGCTAAAGAAGAGTGGCAAAACAAAGTGTGTGAATATATGGAATTAGCTAGAATGACAGAGGCAATAAGGGCTCAATCGAGGTATAAAAAGGAATGGGAATGTTTTGAAATATATTTACACAAGTGTGGTTTCTAATAAGTAAAAAATATTAAAAAAATAAAAATTAAGAGGTGCTGAAAATAAATTTCACAAAAAGAGAAATTAGGGAAGAATCATTCTTTTTAACGACAATAAAGTGGAAAACAGCACAGTTTAGAGAAAGGGGAGTATGAAGAAGCCATAAGGAAGTGGGGAGGAAGTCAACTTGGAGAAAATAAATTTATGGTGGGAAATGTTCTTCGGTGACTGTCATAGTACTTTAAAAGGGGAAATTCAATGTATGTAAGCAGTACCGGATTTACGTATAAGCTAAACAAGTTATAGCTTAGGGCCCCACTCTCTTGGGGGCCCAAAAAAATATACTTCTTCTTAATTGTATTTCAGTTCAACAATTACTTTGAAAAAATAGATATTTTGTTATGTGCAAATGGGTTTAGATACCTATTAGGTCCATAAATTACCATAGAGCATATGTTTGACAAAGGACAGCTAGACATATAAAGGGCCCCATTACCTTCAGTAGCTTAGGGCCTCATCAAACCTAAATCCAGCTCTGTATGTAAGTAAGACTATAGTATATATAATTAATAGGAATTGAAGAAGATATATACATATGTATATGTAATTTTGAAAATGAAATTAATAATAATAATAATAATAATAATAATAATAATAATAATAATAGAATCCCAGTACAGGAAACCTCCAATTGGAAAACACACACACACACACACACACACACACACACACACACACACACATTAAATATTTTCCCATTGTGAATTTAGTGTGGAAGATCAAGACAGCTGCATCCAAGCCTGGACTTTTCTTGGTGGGGGTGGTGGAAGAACTATGATATTTTCTGAGAAGGAAGAGACCCCTACCCATCCCTAATATTTCATAAGCTGAACACATATAGCAGTGGATTCCCTCCTGCCAAATCCAACACCCTCACAGCTGCTCCTCACATGAGGTCAGGACAAAAGGCATGCTCTCAGGCAAGGAGAGTTGCATTCCCAAATCTGTCAGCTGAGTTGGCTGATTGAGAAAGCACCTTGAATTGAGTTAATGCTAGGGCACATCCCACAATCTCAAGCAATGATGAGCAGGGAGGCAGAAAAGCCATTGCTCAGGCCTCCTTTGCAAGTACTGATGCCAGTGTTAGCTCTTTAACTGCCTTTGGCTTATGGAAACAAAAGCAAAAAAAAATTCTATGCATTTGCAAATACAGTTGCAAATACAGTTGCAAATACAAATGCCTTGGTTCTCAAACACCAGAAACCCGGAAGTAAGTGTTCCAGTTTTCGAACATTTTTGGAAGACAAACGTCTGATGCGGCTGTCCGCTATTGTTTCCGGGCTTCCTGTACCAATCAGAAGCTGCGCCTTGGTTTTCAAACATTTTGGAAGTCAAACGGACTTCCGGGACAGATTAAGTTTGGCACTTTTGATTTTGCTATTTATTTTGCGGTTTTGCTTTTGAGGCTTTTTCGGTTTGTTTTTGTAACTCTGTGGAATCCAGGTCAGCTACAGAGATAGATAGATAGATAGATAGATAGATAGATAGATAGATAGATAGATAGATAGATAGATAGATAGATGATAGATAGATAGATAGATAGATAGATGATAGATAGATAGATGATAGATAGATAGATAGATAGATAGATAGATAGATAGATAGATAGATAGATGATAGATAGATGATAGATAGATAGATGATAGATAGATTGTGTGACTGAGGAAATGGATAAAAGCCCTCCATTCAAACAATGACTATCATCAATGCAAGTCATAATATATTTTTTTACAATTTTTTTATCATCTACAATACTGTCTTATTTATTTTATAGCAAAGTACATTGATTGGTTATTGCTTTCATTTTATGGATCAATGGTCTCACTAGATAGTAAAATTCATGTTAAATTACTGTTTTAGGGGTTGTTTTTAAAAGTCTGGAATGAATTAATCCATTTTGCATTACTTTCTATGGGAAAGCATGCCTTGGTTTTGGAAGGGAGTTCCAGAATGGATCAAGTTTGAGAACCAAGGTACCACTGTATGTAGCTTCATCGAATCTTGTTCTTTCATCATGTTTTGTGCCATTTGCACCCCTAAAACAACGACAGCACAACACTGCTGCTTCCACATGAAACAGAACAGGAACGAATGGATCGTGATTAGGGGTGGGGAAGAAATTCAATGTCATTTGAATTTAAAGGAGAACCTACTTAATTCACGCTTGCTGAAATGAACCAAAACACAATCCTTCAAAATTTGCACTTCTCTGAATATTTCAACGCAGTTCCCCATGCAAGTAATGTATATGAAATTGAATATACAAGGTTAAAGTAGGCATTAAAAACCTATATTTTCCTGCAAACAGCAAACAAAAATGCATCATGTTAAGGAAAAATTCTTGGCAAATATCTGTATATTAGACAAAATCTATATTAGGAGAACCTTGACCCTATTTTACAATGGGAGGCAGGAGTTGTGAGAGGCCCCAGCAGTGTTATCTAGAGCAAAACCCCTACTTTCATCTTAGCCATTTGCCATACAAACTACGGAAAACAATATAAAATTTTGTAATCTCCTCTTCGCCCTCAGTTGGCCTCATTCAAGCTATAATGTTCAATTTCCTTATTCTCCAAATGGCAGCTTTTGGTAGCAAAGTCACATCTAAAGTGAATTTGCTGACTCTATGCTAAACAGCTTCCTGCAGAGTTGAAAAACATTGACTTTTGATGCAAACAGGAATGTGCAGATGTCAAAGGAGATGAGGATACTTTACCAGAGAGATGTAGATCAGGCTGCTTTTTTTGGCACTTCCTCTTTTCAATTTATTAAAGGTTGTGTCAAAATAAATTTATTGTAATCGGGGATCAGCCTCGATTACGACAGTTTCATTTGCTCTTTAATGAATGAGATTGCAGAAGAAAAAGCATTGGAGGCGAAAGAGAAAGCAAATATAGATACAGGGGACATGCAAGGGAATCATTGTTTGATGTTGGTAAAAGTGAGGTGGGAATTGTTACAAAACGGCAGTACAGTTCAGTCAAGCTAGTGCAGTTCTAGGCTGCATCAACAGATGTCTTATGTTACAACCAAGGGAAGTTATGTTGCTGTTGTTGTTGTTTAGTCGTTTAGTCGTGTCTGACTCTTCGTGACCCCATGGACCAGAGCACACCAGGCACTCCTGTCTTCCACTGCCTCCTGCAGTTTGGTCAGACTCATGTTTGTAGCTTTGAGAACACTGTCCAACCATCTCGTCCTCTCTCGTCCCCTTCTCCTTGTGCCCTCCATCTTTCCCAGCATCAGGGTCTTTTCCAGGGAGTCTTCTCTTCTCATGTGGTGGCCAAAGTATTGGAGCCTCAGCTTCACGATCTGTCCTTCCAGTGAGCACTCAGGGCTGATTTCCTTAAGATTGGATATATACTCTGTATATAGCCCACTCTCTGATAACTTTTTCATCTGTAATGTCTTTTAACCTTGCTGATAATCTTGCCAGTTCTGCAAACTCTCTTATCTTGTTTTGCCAATCCCAAATTATATGGAATATCCTCTCCCTTCCAGCCTTTTGCGACTAGAATTCTGGCAGCAATTGTAACATACATAAAGACTCTCCTGAACTTTTTGGGGATTTCATTACCCATAATTCCTAGCAGGAAGGCTTCAGGTTTTTTTTTAAGGGAAGGAGCATTTGAACATTTTCTTAAGCTCATTATAAATCATTTCCCAAAATTGTCTGATCTTTTTACAGTTCCACCACATGTGGATCCATGTGCCTTCAGCTTCCCTGCATTTCCAACAAATGTTTGTCCTGCTCACCAGTTCTCTTAAAAACAGGGAGAAGTGCATGATGGCCTCCCACTGACATAGCAATCTGACTTATACTGTAGTTGTGGTGGCAGTAATGACCGCTCCCCGCTTAAAACGGGGGCCGCCCTTTGCGTGGACGCGCATAGCCCCTGGATCTGGAGCAGCTCCATCAGCATAGGCTTGGCTTTGCCTTCCCTCAGGTGGGATACCTGGAGGTCTCCGCCTACCTCAGTCAGTTGTCCAATCCCACCTGGGGGAAGCGTTGCCAAGGAGACCAGGCCAGGTAGGGGAGGGATTACCTGCCCACACAATAGAGGGAGGATCTTACCTGGGAATCCTCACTTGGCTCCAGAGCTTCTCCCACCCTACCCACCCTCAGTTAATGTCTTATTTTGCAGGTTAACTTTCCTTCACAGGTTTTGCAGGTTAACTTTTCTTCACAGGTATGCGGGCGCTGCTATGTTAAGGTCGCTGTTAAAGGGCCGGAAAGGAATTTCCCTGCATTGGCAGGTTTCGCCTTTCCCGTAGCAAAACGTCACAACTTTGGCGGTATCAGGCCTTGGGCGGAATCCTTTCGTCCATCTTCTTTGCGGCGGCGATACCAGGGTTCCCCGTTAAAGGGGTTTCTGAAGGGAGGCTTTGACCGTACGCCGAGAGGTCGTCATTGCTCTCCCCTGCGGCAGCGGCGTAACGGGGGCGGCTATCTCTGCTTGAACATATGTTCTCCAGAGCCAGCCCATCCCCCCCCACACACACACACTGGATAACCCTGATGCTCCCTAGGTCCCCGGCTGGGGACTGGGGAGGGAGAACGCCCAAGGTCTACCCACATTTGAAATTTAATAAAGTTGTGGCCCATTTAATCCCATAGCACGTTGTCCTGAGTCGTTATTCCACATGACGGGGGGGACCGCTCAGGATCTGGGGACTCCGCCTGTCCACGCAATGGGATACATGGTTAGTTCTTGCACAATGTGCTGCAACACCCTGTTTCACTTTACAAATCTACAATATCCGGGCAGTTTTTTTTGTGCTCATGGAATGAGTGTGGCCCTCATTTACCACCATTCACAGAGTCTGCAGTCATGAGGCTCTAATCCGCACCCATCAAATCTTGCATCCAACCACACTTTGTTGACAGAGCAACTTTGTGCTGGTCCCGGGGGGGTTACCGTGCGGCGTGGTCTGAATCCGGTCCTGGGTCGAGGGTCTGGAGGCTGTCTGTCAAGGGCGAAGCGGGGTCCAAGGCAAGGAGCCGGGCGTGGTCAGGAACTCCGGAAGAGCAGGTCAGGGTGCTGGCAGGAATAGATTTCCAGCGATGTTGTTCCCGCAACTTGGGACTGGGCTGGCTGGCCTTTATCTCCTCTGGGGCCTAGGGCGGTCCTGGCCCACAGGTGACTCGCCTCTCCTGGCCTTAAGGTGAGGACTCCTCCTGAGAGAATTTAGTTCCCTCAGCCTCTCTGCCCTGAGCCTCTGCAGCTCAGGAGAGGCTGGAGGGTTACTGGACCCAGAGGCAACCTCACCTTCCCCTGACAGGGCTGGGAGAGGAGCACCTGCAGGCAACGGGTCCTCAATCGCCTCCAGAGCCAGAGTGGATTCATCTGGTGTCTGCTCCTGAGGATCCGGCACAGGTGCGGGCCCTTCAGATTCAAGCCCCTGCCCTGGCTCAGCCAGCCCTGGAGGCGGGGACTCCTGTGCAGGCTGGGATTCTTCAGGTTCAGCCTCTGAATCAGATTCCCAAGCCATCACAAACTTCTCCACTGTCCAACAGAATGGAGTTGACCATTCTATTGTCTCTGGAGCAAGGAGCATACTTTCGAACTAGTGATCAAAAAAAGCATAATCATTGTAGGCTTGGGGGAAGCGATTTCAGATTGTTTGGTCCATTTAATTTCTTCAAGCACTTCACAGGTTTCAGTGGACCTGCTGTTAGATTGGAATGAAGAAGTGTGAATTATTAAAACGAGCAATCTTCATGCTCATTTGAAGTGTGTAGATGTGCACCCCTCTCTCTCTCTGCTATGGAGTTCTAACCATTTCTTCCTTTGATGGATCATAATTTGATCACTTTCAAGTACTCAGGGTAATAGCATTACATCAAAGGTGTCCCCCCCTCCTCTTTTTAATCTTATTCACAAATTGTAACAGTGCTTATGATGTGCCACAATTCAACATCCTCATTAAAGACGTGACATTTTTAATATCACTTCCGTACTAATTTGCCTGGTGGAAGGTATCATTTTCCCTAATAAGAAAAAATGTATTCTGAAGAAACTCCAACTTTGGCTGTTTACATTCTGTATGTCTTTTTATTTTATTTTAATGAAAATAACCGGGAACCTGTCAGTTCTGCCCAACCAGGAAATCAGGTGGGGAAACGCTTATTGGAATGTAGGTGGCGCAGGATCTTATCTTTAAATACCTATAGCTTCTTACACATACAGAAGAAATATGTCAGGGAGGCTAAGTTAATTGCTGTTTCCCAGAGCCAAAGTTTATAACATTTATAATAATATTTTTATCATTTATACCCCATCCATCTGGATGGGTTATATGGGAAGGGATCTTCCCACCTTACATTGTAGGGTAGTACAGTGGGTACCTCGGGTTAAGTACTTAATTCATTCCGGAGGTCCGTACTTAACCTGAAACTGTTCTTAACCTGAAGCACCACTTTAGATAATGGGGGCCTCCCACTGCTGCCACGCTGCCGGAGCATGATTTCTGTTCTCATCCTGAAGCAAAGTTCTTACCCTGAGGTAATATTTCTGGGTTAGCGGAGTCTGTAACCTGAAGCGTATGTAACCTGAAGCATATGTAACCCGAGGTACCACTGTATTTAAAAATGTTACACCTCTATTCCACAAACTCTGAAGTGGTGAAGTCTAGAACACAATACACTGGAAAGCTGTTTATGGCCTTTCTGCTCATATCTGTTGTGACATTGTAAGTTGGTGCTGGGTTTTTTTTTTAATTTAAAAATCTATAGAATGCTTTTCAAGAAAGAAAAAAAACCTTTTTAAAGCAGTTTAACAATAAATATGCTTCAACAGATGTGCAATACTGTTACTGATAAAACCATACAAGAGAACAATTTCATTTCAAACACTGCAGAGAACAGCACAAATGTAGACTACATGGAATTGGCAGAAATGACTGGCAGAATCCGAGACCTGGGAGAAGAGACAGTAGAAGAGGACTGGAAGAAATTTAAAGACTATTTACAAAGATATTGCAAAATGACTGAATGTTAAAATGATGCAGGAGATAAAGATAATATGGCATTAGTGATAAAGCTGAAAGGAATATGTAAAAGTACTGTATAAGATATAAGGGTGAAAAAAGTTAGAATAACATTATGTCAGAACTAAATGAAATGATATGAAGGGAAAAACTGGTGACATAATAGTTGAAATGTATAATATATAATAAGATTCAAAAGAGGGCAAGATATTGCTGAATATGATTTTGTAAAAAAGAACACAGAAAAAGGAGATGTGAGGAAGTCAGGAAAGAGGGCTATGAAGGTAACAAGCTGGAAACAGGATTTTTATGTTTTTCTTTTCTTTTTTTATGTATTTCTATGTATTTTCTTTTGTACTCTTTATGTTTGTGAAATCTGTTTAATTGTTCAAAAATCTTAATAAATATCCTTTTAAAAAAGAGAGAGAGAGAACAGCACAAATGCACAACGACCAAGTGTAAGTTCTTCATATAAAGTCCAAACACAGCATCATCTCTATATCATACAGAGGATACAGAGCCAGACTATCGGTCTATTTAGCTCAATATTACTTATAAAAAGGGAAAGGGAAAGGGCCCCTGGACAGTTAAGTCCAGTCAAAGGCAACTATGGGGTTGCAGTGCTCATCTCGCTTCAGGCCAAGGGAGCCGGCATTTGTCCACAGACAGCTTTCCGAGTCATGCGACCAGCAGGACTAAACCACTTCTGGTGCAATGGAACATTGTGATGGAAACCAGAGCACATGGAAACGCCATTTTCATTCCCGCCACAGGGGTGCCTATTCATCTACTTGCACTGGCTTTCGAACTGCTAGGTTGGCAGGAGCTGGGACAGAGCAATGGGAGCTAACTCCATCGTGGGGATTCGAACCACCAACCTTCAGATCGGCAAGTGCAAGAGGCTCAGTGGTTTAGACCACAGCGCCACCCACGACTCAATTATCTGTACTGACTGGCAGCAGCTCTCCATGGTTTCAGACAGGAAGTCTCTGCCATCCCTATCTCGGGGAGTGAACCTGGGACTTTCTGCAGGCAAAGCGGATGCTCTGCCACAGAGCTACAGCCCTTCCACAAATCACAGCTTCGGCACTAAAAGGCAGAGTTAAATGGAGGGTGGAGCACCTCCCCCATGAGGAAAGGTTGCAGTGTTCGGGACTTTTTAGTTTCGAGAAAAGGGGACTAATAGGTGACAGAATCATGCATGACATGATGAAAGTGAATAGAGGAAAGTTCTTCTCTCCCTCTCATTACACTACAACTTGTGGACAGCCAATGAAGCTGAAGGTTGGAAGATTCAGGACAGGTGAAAGGAAGTCCCTCTTCATGCAGTTAAACTATGGAACTTGCTCCTGCAGAGGCCAATGATGGCCACCAACTTGGATGGCTTTAAAGGAGGGTTACCTTAATGCATGGTGGATGAGACTCTTGGTGGCTTCATGCTCTGGCTACGCTCTGCCTCCCATAACTTTATGACCACTGCTCCATAGCAATTGTTGATATACAATTCCATTCACCATATAGATGGGTTCATGAAGCATTTCTGTATCCTTCTGCTGTGCTGAAGAAGAATTCCACGAAACAGTGGGTATATCCGGAATCACTGTTCACTACGTCTGTTTGCGGACCACTTCGGCAGCGTTGGACTTCATAAAACAAAGCTTTATGGCTCGTTTTCACCAGATAAGAATCTGACCCATTTCTTCTTTCAGAGACAAAGACTTATAAGACTTATGTTTATTTGGTTCTAGGGACGCGGGTGGCGCTGTGGGTAAAAGCCTCAGCACCTAGGGCTTGCCGATCGAAAGGTCGGCGGTTCGAATCCCCGCGGTGGGGTGCGCTCCCGTTGTTCAGTCCCAGTGCCTGCCAACCTAGCAGTTCGAAAGCACCCCCGGGTGCAAGTAGATAAATAGGGACCGCTTACTAGCGGGAAGGTAAACGGCGTTTCCGTGTGCGGCTCTGGCTCGCCAGATGCAGCTTTGTCACTCTGGCTACGTGACCCGGAAGTGTCTCCGGACAGCGCTGGCCCCCGGCCTCTAAAGTGAGATGGGCGCACAACCCTAGAGTCTGTCAAGACTGGCCCGTACGAGCAGGGGTACCTTTACCTTACCTTATTTGGTTCTATGTTTTCAAGAGAGTCCGTCAAGAGTGCATATTTTGTGACTTGCAGAGATTTATAAGATTTCTGTTTTGCAGAGAGTGCATATTTCATATATTTCATACTGTTCAACGTTCTGTATAGATTATATAAAGAGTTTATATTGACATTGCATTGTTGTACTTGGTCATCGTGTTGCCTTGGATATTACTGCCTCCATGGCTGGCAGTAGCGGTGCTTCTGAATAACTGTTGCTGGAAACCACAGATGGGGAAGGGGCTATGGTGTTCAGATCCTGTTTGTGCATTCCCCACGGGCATCTGGTTGGCTGCTGTGAGAACAGGATGCTGGACCAGATGGGCCATTGGCTTGATCCAGCAGGACTTGCCTTACGGTCTTACAGGGCAACAACAGGGCTGCCTCTTAACCTGACAAGCACACATGCGGCATGATTCATTTCCCGTCCTTTGCTTTCTGGTGATGCATTTGGAGTAATGTTCTGCCATTGTGCAAGGAGTGCTTCGGGGCTCCCTTTCCAGCCATATTCTGCAAAGCAGTTATATATTTATGTCCCTATTGTGCCATGTAATTCAATAGTCCTTTTATGGAGATAACACTTGGATTTATGCCTCGTTCCCTGGGCGGCATTTCCAGAAGTAGTCCTCGCATTGTCGTACAGTGGATGGATGTCAAATTTTGGAATTTTCTTAAACCAGGACCTTGATAATGGGATGCGCAGCAGATCGTAAATCAATAAGATTTCCTTCCCCTACAACACACAGACACACAAACTTATTTCATTCCTCATCCCCTCCCTCTTTTTGGAAGGAAATCAGATTGCATCATTGTCTTTGGCAAAGACTTCCAGCATCACAGTTTAGCCACACATAACATCTCCCAGTGCGGCCATATCATATTGTTCAAACACATTCCCATAATTGTGTATCTTTGTATCAAGAGGCTACACACACACACACACACACCCCCTTACATACTACCGGAGAAAATTGCTAACGTAGCCAAGAAGAGGGAGAAAGGGACATTAGAACAAAGTTTTCGTTTTACAGCATTCAGATGTTGATGGGCTTGTCCAGCCTGACACTCCATGACAGCAATTGGACCGGGGGAGAGAAGTTCAGTTCAGCTCACATTTTTAGGCCCTCCTGCTTCATCCACACTTCCCAAAATGATACATGAACCAAAATGTCTTTTGATGAGATTCACACTCCTCCCAATGTTGCTATTCCTCAAACTGCCCCCCCAAAAGGCTACAAAAATGAATATATCATGGGAAAGTGTGTGTGAAGATTCATAAACTAGTGAAAATGACATATAGATGCATACCGTACTGGGGGAAATGGCTTGCAAAAATGTGCACATGAGGCGAATTTGCATTAAAAATGTGATTATCTGGCAAAATGCACAGCAAATTGCTGATTAAACTTGGCTATGGCCTTATTAAGATTGTAGCAAATGGGGATTTGAGAGAATGTCATTCCTGCTCTTACAGAGGGGACATAGAATCATAGAATTGTAGACATGTTTGCCTTCAGCCTCTCCTCTTATGAGTTGTGCTCCCAAAGGGAGGTGTAGAAGTGTGACCATGTGAGACCTCATGCTATTGGAAAAGGGGTTGGAGCCTGGTTTTATTAGCCTCTCTCTCCCCAAGCTCATCCTCCCATACCTTCCAAGTGTCCTGATTTTCTAGGGACAGCCCCGGTGTGCTGGGACCGGGGGTAACCCATGCAACGTGGTCCAGGTCTGGTCCACCAAGGGTTCCACTGGGAGTCAGTCCGACAGGGCCAAGGCCGGACACGAGGCAGGAAACCAGGCAAGGACAGGAACAGGGTCTTAGGCAGCTTCTAGCAAACAGCAATGCTGCTCCTGCAACCTGGGGCGGGGTCTGACAGCCTTTTACCTTTGTCAGGGTAGCGGCCGGTCCTGATCCCCTGGTGACTCACCTCCCTGTTTTGCCCAAAGGCGAGCACTCCGCCTGCGAGTACTCAAGTCCCTCCTTCTCTCAGACCTGAGTCTCTGCAGCTCGGGAGACTTCGGTGGGTTACTAGACCCAGGGGCCTCCTCAGCCCCTCCTGACCCAACCAGTAGTGGAGCAGCTGTAAGTGATTCCCCAGCTGAAGGCAACGAGGTAATCCCCGCATCTGGAGCTAGGGCAGGCTCAGGCCCCTGACTCAGCCCAGCTGGTGTTTGTTGCAGGGGAACCTGTGCAGACTGGGGCTCTTCAGAATCAGGCCTCAGACTGGGTTCAGATGCCACCTGAGGCAAAGGATCCGGTGCAGACTGAGTCTCCTCTGGTTCCGAGTCTGAGCCCGAGTCCCAGGCCATCACACCCGGAATTACGAAAGCCATCCCAGCTTCTAATCTGATCCTGGAATGCCCTTCTTTCCCCCGCCAATGCTGCCGCCACCAAGCTCAGGGAAAATGAGCCGGTGCTTGTCCCAAGTGGTGGCTGCAGCAGTGACCATTGTGTCTCCACGGCCACCGCTCTCAGCCTCATCCTTTGGGCAGCTTGTAGCAGCTGCTGGAAAGCAAGCAAGGAAGAGGAGGGGCTGCCAATACCACAGCCCAGGCCCGTATGAGGGGTGCCCTTCGGGCCTGACATAAACATTTGGGTGAACGCTGGACAGTGGGACCTGAGTGCACAGGGTTCATACCCAATAGCTCACCTAGTCAGGAGGAAGGCATTTCCTCCTAATCCCTATCTAGGGAGCCACAGCCACATCTTATGTCCAGGAGTCTGGAGGGATGCAGTTTTGTGTCTCTCTTCAAGAAATGTGTACTTTGTATGTGTTCTACAATTTCCATTTTTTTAAGCCAGAGTTCATTGAAACCCTCACCTGTTAAGCCTTTATGAATTTGGTTAATTTCCTCTGCAGTTCCTCCAAGCTCCTAGATTAATAAATATAACCATTATTCCAAGGCTTTGTCTCATGAGCCTTTTGCGGGTGTGAAGGCAAATGGAGATCGAGAGAGTCATCCATCCCAATTCACTTCGTTTGCCATCTCCAAAGAGCATATTTTACTCAAGTATACACTGTATTCCATGCTCTGGTAACTTCTACTATGGATTATTTCAATGTGATGTACGTGGGGCTGCCCTCAAAGACAACATGGAAACTTCAGTTGGTCCAAAATATAGCTGTCTGTTTACTGGCTCAGGTTCACTTCAGATCTCACATAACCGCCATTTCAAAACAGTGACACTGGTTGCCAGTTCATTCATGGGCTCAGTTGAAGGTGCTCGCATTAGTGGTTAAAGCCCTAAACAACTCAGACCCCAAATATCTGAAAGATTGCCTCCTTCCTTACCAGGGGTGCCAACTTGAATAAAATAATTGATCACAAGAAACAACACGCTATTGGAATGTCAATGCCCATCAACTTTTGAGGGGCGTGGCCCCATCAAATATTTTATTGGGTGAGCAAAGGGGCCGGGCACAATTCAAAGTGTTGGTGCTGACCTTTAAAGCCCTAAACAGCCTCGGTCCACTATACCTGAAGGAGTGTATCCACCCCCATCGCTCAGCCTGGACACTGAAGTCCAGCTCCGAGGACCTTCTGGCAGTTCCCTCACTGCGAGAAGCCAAGTTACAGGGAACCAGGCAGAGGGCCTTCTCGGCAATGGTGCCTGCCCTGTGGAACACCCTCCCACCTGATGTCAAAGAGAAAAACAACTACCAGACTTTTAGAAGACATCTGAAGGCAGCCCTGTTTAGGGAAGCTTTTAATGTTTGATGCACTATTGTATTGTAATATTTTGTTGGAAGCCGCCCAGAGTGGCTGGGTGGATGGGTGGGGTATAAATAAATAAATAAATAAATTATTATTATTATTATTATTATTATTATTATTATTATTATTACCTTGGCCCCTAGGATTTGGTCCCTACACACTTGCTTGGGTGCTGATATCAGTAGAGGGGGTCCTTTTGGAGATTCCTTTGCTCTCAGAGGCTCTGTGTCAGGAACTGGGCTGAACAGGAGGAATGGGAAATGCTCCTCTCAGAAGAGGAAGAGGAGGGGAAGTTTCACCCCCCCCTTTGTCTCCAGCAGTTTAAGGAGGAGAGGGAGACAGGGATGATGTACCCCTGAATGAGGAAATGCCTAGTTAAGAGGTAGTTGAGGAGGAGGGAGAAGTGAGTGAGCAGCCAGCAGAGACCTCCCTGAAGATTCTGGGAGATCCTCCTAGTCCAAGGGCTCACTGGTCCCTCCACATTATTCAAGAGCAGAGAATGTGGAGGGCTGTGGCTCCTGTGACTTCCCGTAGGTTTCCAGGATGTTGTCAGGGACGGAAGAGGAAGGACTCAGAGTAGCCAACTTCTCCTATGCATGGAGACATGGATCTTTTGCCTTGCAACCAAATGACTGAATAAAAAAAACCTAAAATACGGACTGTTTGTTCTTCTTGCCTCTGAGGCTACCGGGGGAGGAGAAGATACTCCATGCCTGACACTCTGGGTGGTGGCAGCCCAGGAGAGGGCATTCCCTGTGGTGGCCCCCAAGCTGTGGAACTCCCACCCCAGAGAGGCATGCCTGGCACCTTCATTGCATAGCTTCTGGCAAATGCTGAAGATCCACTTCTTTTTTCTTCTTTTTTCATAATATTCTTTATTGATTTTCATTTACATACTCCATATACATATATTGTATTACATTTTACATTTATATTTGCTCCTAAGAGCTTCCTTCCTTCCTTCCTTCCTTCCTTCCTTCCTTCCTTCCTTCCTTCCTTCCTTCCTTCTTCTGGCTTTTTATATCACATCTAAATTTTTCGCATTGTCTTCATCCATTTTGTATATTATTGTTCTTTTGTATTTGTCCACAGAGTGTCTATAGCCAAATAAATCCTCCTGATATATTCAATTCTTATTGCCTGTCTGTATTCATTTACAACTACCATTGGTTAGATTAATCACATTATACATTTTACTTTTTATTATTTTCTTTATCCAGAAATTTTCTTTGAATTTCACATTATGAGGTTTATTTCAGTTCTACTGGTTTCACTATTTCACCTTATCCTTCCTATGTATGACATAAATTTTTCCCATTCTTTTTGAAATGTTTCATCGCCCTGTTGTCAAATTTCCCCCATTAATCTAGTTATTTCTTCATATTCCATTACCTTCTGTCGCCATTCTTCTACTGTTGGTAATTGCTGTTGTTTCCAAACTTCTTTGCCCTGGCTTTTGATACTTGAAGTGCATATTTTTAGAACCTACTTTACTGTATTCCTTTGCAATTGTAAGTTGTTTTTAATATTGTGTATTAATGGTGCAACTTGCCCTGGGACCTGAGGGTGAAGGGTGGCTAATTATTATTATTAATAATCATAATATTTTCCACCTGTGCTGTGTTTTACTGATGGCGCCCATGTACCGACACACAAGATGGTCCTGTGTATCACCGCATTGCATATATATGTTCAGCTCCCTCTCTGTTATCTCGAGTACTGTTGATTAAAGGTTGAAATCTCCAGAATGAACCTACCAAGCAAACATATTTTGATTTCTTTATTTATTTCTGGCTCTACCTCGAGGAGTTGACAGATGATATTTCTCATCGTTTGTTTAGCCGGAACATCAATACGGGACGAGTTTGCCAATATTTGCAGAGGGATTTCTGTCATGTTAGTCTTCTGACATCTGCTCGGCTCCTGATACTGAAGACTCGTTGTTTTTTCCAAAAGGACAGAGGCAGGCGCTCTGTCGGAAGAGAGGAAGGGAAGCAGGCATCATGCGAATGGCATCAAAGTGAATGGATTCATAACAAATGATGGATTCAAAAGAGCAGGGGCCACTCTCTTAGGGGCACGGTGGGATTTCTTGAACAAATCTTACAACAAATGATTCTGGGTGTTATGACAAACGGCTCTGTGGGATCCCTTCCCAGAAATAAATATGCAATTGGTTGTTTTTCTCCTTTGGTTGCATGATACCTAGAAAATCGTGGGTTTAAAAGAATTAGTTTATAGTAGAGTTTTTGTGTGGAAGTGAGAGCTGGACCATAAAGAAGGCTGGTTGCCGAAGAATTGATGCTTTTAAATTATGGTGCTGGAGGAGACTCTTGAGAGTCCCATGGACTGCAAGAAGATCAAACGTATCCATTCTGAAGGAAATCAGCCCTGAGTGCTCATTGGAAGGACAGATCGTGAAGCTGAGGCTCCAGTACTTTGGCCACATCATGAGAAGAGAAGACTCCCTGGAAAAGACCCTGATGTTGGGAAAGATCACAAGGAGAAGGGGACAACAGAGGACGAGATGGCTGGACAGTGTTCTTGAAGCTACCAGCATGAGTTTGACCAAACTGCGGGAGGCAGTGGAAGACAGGAGTGCCTGGCATGCTCTGGTCCATGGGGTCATGAAGAGTCGGACACGACTAAACGACTAAACAACAACAACAAGAAGAAGAAGAAGAGTTGTTGTTATTATTAGATATTTATTCCTCCATCTTTACCACTGATGGGATGGCTGACAGATAAATATAAGAACCACTAAAAACAGGGAAATCATTTTTTTAAAAAAAGATAGAATCTCTCTATCACACACACACAGAGAGAGAGAGAGAGAGAGAGAGAGAGAGAGAGAGAGAGAGAGAGAGAATAGCAGAGCTGGGAAACACCATGAGGACAATCTAGTCCCACTTGTTGCAATGCAGGGATCTTTCACTCAACGGGGAGCTCAAAACCCCCGAACTTGAGATTAAGAGTCTCATGCTCTACCAACTGAGCACAGCACCAGCCCTTTGATTAAAAGCAGTCAATTCCCAAAAGCCTGTTGGAACGAGGAAGTCTTAGAATAATAGAATTGTAGTCCTCGCTTGCTTGTCACCCTCCCTTCACCCTAAGGCCCTAGGGCAGGTTACAACATCATAACACAGTATTAAAAAAAAACTTTAAAGCAAAGCCACTTCCGACTTCAGAGGAGGTGGTGTTGCGGGCTGCACACCCCCACCACACACGCGGTGGCTGGCTCTCAGCCTCCGTGCGATTGAGGGAATCCCCGGTCGCGTCATCCCCTGGACAGCCAATCGGCTGGCTTGGGGTGTGTGGCCTGCCCTATTTAATGCAAGCGCAGCCGAGGATCTCCCTCTTTTGCCGCCTCCAGCTGCTCTGGTTTCCCACCCTCCCGCCCTTTAAGGTTTTCATCTTTGACCTTGCTATGGACCTTGGTTGGTCGCCATTGAGGGGCCTGGTAGGAATTTTTTCCACTTGGCAAATGGGCACCAGCCACTTGGTTTTTCTCCTACCTTGTAGCAAATCGACACAACTTCCTTGGCATTGGCGGTTAGGCATTGGTATTGGTATTGTTATGTAGATGAAGGGGGGAGGAAGCTCCATCACCTCCCCCGCATATTGAATTGTAGTCCAATAAAGGATTCTGGGGGGCGTGGCCCTGTCCGAAGCCTATGGAGGTGAGTGCCTAAGACACGCCCCCTATCGGTGACCCCAGGGGAGTTCCTAGTTGATGTGCATCCTACTGGTGGTTAACCCTTCCCAAACTTCAAACAAACAGGCTGAAGCTGGATATAGTCAGTTAGGACCAATGTCTAAGTCAATACCGCTCATCACCTGTAACCAATAAAGTTGTGGCCATATTTAGCCCATTAACCTTAAATAATTATGTCATGTGTCTTTATTTCCACTGGGGGGGGGGGACTCGCCACGCAACATACAGCCAATAAACAACTTATGTTTTAATTGTTTTATTACCTGTGTGTTTGCCACTTGGGGCTCCTTTCAGAGGATGGGAGGGATATAGAGCCAATGTGGTGTAGTGGTTAGAGTGGCAGACTAGGATCTGGGAGACCAGAGTTCAAATCCCCACTCAGCCTTGAAGCTCTCACTGGGTGACCTTGGAAGCTGCTCACTGCCTCCCGGCCTAAGCTACCTCACAAGGTTGTTGGGAGGATAAAATGGGGAGCAGGAGAACTATAGACGCTTCCTTGTGCTCCATGAAGGAAAGAAAGTGGGATATAAACAAATTGAATGAATGGATGGATGGATGGATGGATGAATGAATAGCTCTAGAGAAACAAAGTCCAGCCCCCTAACTTTACCCTATTTTTCAGTTCTCTCCTTCAAAATGTGTATTTTAAGCATGTGAAGAAAAAGGTTTTTTTTGTCAGCTTCCCCAATGCATTTTTTATGTGGCCATTTCAAGTTCGGTCTTGATTCTACCTCGTCTAAGATGAATAGACCTGTGTCAGCAAAAACCAATCCAACTAAGTACTTGGATGTTTGATGTATTTGAGTTTTTAATATTATTTCCTTTATACTGAGCCCAAGGGATATTGGTTGCAAAACTTAAAATCAATAACATTTTTTGTGTGTAAAAAAACCCACACACATTGGAAATGATTTATAGCCCCAACCTAGAATGTTGATTTTTTTGTGTTAGGAAATGGACTTGTGAAGACCTTTTCCAACCCATTCTGTTTGCCTCTATTGTGTTCATTAAATTTCCACTTTTATATATTGCAAATTGAAAGCAATTGCTTTAGAGAGCATCTTTCTTTAATTGGCCTTCTCTCCCCTTCCCACCTCCAATATCATTCCTGATAGCATCAATTGCCTTTGTCTCACATGAGTTTAAGCTTACAATAAGGGTGAGCTCTGAAATGTCATGTGCTGGCCAAATATTGTGTGGCATTTGCTTCAGATTTCTTTTGACAGAAATAAAGACAAGCTACTAAAATACTTTTGCGTTTCTGGAAATCTATCAGAGCCTATAAACGTCTCCCAAAGCAATGCTCTGGGCTCTTAGTTCCTGCCACTGCAAGAAGGCAAAAAATAAAATAAAAATGTTTTGTTCTTGTCTCGATCCTAAACAGGGAAGCTGTTCAATGTGGATTGTCAAGAATGACATTTTCCCCCTAAAGGGAAGGATTCAAATGCCATCTGTTTGTACTTCCCGTCACTCTTTCAAGCTTTCTGGATTTTTGGACTATCGCTTTTTGGCGTGAGCAAAACCTTATTTAACCTTCCCTTTTCCCTCACATTATTAATATTCGTGCCATACACTCAAAGGAGATTGTAGAAACCAATTAGAATGCTCTTTGTCTAGGAAAAGTTGCTCCCTTATTATCTAGCCACAGAGATATCAAGCAGTAATTTCAACAACTAATCCCCAGGCCCTGCTGGCATAATTGACAGACGACTTGTAAGACAAAACTCTCCGTTGAGGCCTCAGAGGCCCAATTGGTGGGTCCTTTCATGTGACTTGGTCAGGAACGACCCAATTCACTGGGGTACAAGCAAATGGGAATGGTAGATTTCTAAATGGGCCAGTTAGGCCCCCAAAACGAACCATTTCCTGGTGTTTGTCTGGACCCAACATGGTAGAAGGTGACAATGATTGTGGGCGGTCAATAGCAGAAAGATGACTAAGAGGCCGAAGGGATACAGGCCTACTTTTCACAGAGATGGGGGGCCTGTGGCCAAACAGTTGGTGCCTTCCCCCATTCCACAGGAAGCTGCCCCATAGTGAGTCAAATCATTGATCCATCAAGCTCTGTATTGTCTATACTAACTGACTGTCAGGGACTGGCTGGATGAGGAAGAATGGTGGGACTCCAGGGAGGACAGAGGAAGAAGAAGAAGAAGAAGAAGAAGAAGAAGAAGAAGAAGAAGAAGAAGAAGAAGAAGAAGAAGAAGAGGAAGAAGAAGAAGACGACTTAGTGTGATGGTCTGGGATTCAGACTCGGATGCTGAACCTGAGGGATTCCAGCCTGCACAGGATTCCCTGCCTCCAGAACCAGCTGAGCCAGGGCTGGGGCATGAGCCCAAAGGGTCCTCACCTGTGCTGGATCCTTAGGTACAGGTATCAGCTGCGTCTGCTCTGGCTCCTGAGGTGATGGAGGACCCATTACCTGCAGGTGCTCTACTCTCAGCCCTGTCAGAGGAAGCTGGGGTTGCCTATGGGTCTGGTAACCCTCCAGCCTCTCCTGAGCTGCAGAGGCTCAGGACAGAGAGGCGGAGGGAACTAAGTTCCCGCAGGAGGAGTGCTCGCCTCAAGGCCAGGAGAGGTGAGTCACCAGAGGATCGGGGCCACCCTGTGCCTCGGGGCATATAAAAGCCGGCCAGCCCCAGTCTCAAGTTGCGGGAGCAACATTGTTGGTTGCTAGTTCCTGCCTGAACCCTGTCCTGCTTTCCAGCCTGAGCTCCTGACCCGCCCTGGCTCCCTGCTTGCAGGCCTGTTTCTGACTTCACCTGACTCCCTACCCTGCAGCTACTACGGACTTCCTCCACATTGCACCTGTGACCACGGACTGGACTTGGACCTCACCTCTCGGGTAACCCACGGGACCAGCACACTTAGACCCCAGATCATGGTGGTCGGACACTGAAGAGCAGTTTGCAGAAGGGACAAGCTGGGAGGTGCTAGAAACAGGAGGTTTGAGCAATCAAGTGGGGAGTCAGGAGAAGAAGGGAAGGTTAGAGGTTGAGAGTCACAGTGTGAGCGCAGACTCAGGCAGAGAGGAGTCAGAGGTTGCCCTTGCTACCCAGCTGCTGGGCAGTCCCAGTCCTGCTGGCCCTCCTCCCCCCACCCCTCTTATACTCTGTTCAAGGAGAGTCCTGCACGTTGCTGAGCAATGGGCCAGGCAGGCTCAGAGAAGGAGCTCACCCCCTCTCTGCAGTCTCCACCTGCTTGAGAGGTATCCGGTGCGAGAGGCTAGAGGAAGTAGCAAGGGCAAGTGGTCAGTTTCAGCAACATCTCAAGCTGAATGAATCGAGCCAGAGTAACTCTGCTGTGTTGTTGCTTTCTGTGAATAAAAGTTACTTGCTTTTCATGCCCCACGTTCTTCCTGCCCTGTGGTCGACCTGCGCTCGCCTAACAGCTCCTTGACACTGACATAGTCTCTCCATGGTTTCAGATGGGGGCCTCTCTCAGCCCTCTTTGGAAATGCCAGGGATTGAATGTGGAACCTTCTGCATGCAAGCTAGATGATCTACCCTTGAGCTAAAGCCCTTCTCCATATCCAAAAGCTGGTCGGACTGGCAACTGAATTTTACTTCCACACCCTCCACTGTACCAGAAAGCAGCAGGCTAGCTCAAGGGGTGCAAAGCAGTCTTCAGAACACAGGCACACACCTGAAGCAGCTGCCTCACTCTGCCCAGTGGTATCCTATTTGTGATGAGTAAGTTTGGTTGGAGAACTGCATCACAAAATTAAGAGAAGGTCAATTTTGAAAGGAAGGCTGTGTTGCAGTTCACCTATTGTTTCAGAAATTGCAAATTAAACAGATTCTCCTTTAAAAGTGTACCAAGTCAAATTCTTCTCCATCCCTAGCTGATTTCAATGCCTTGAAATACTCTGCTCCCAAGCGGTCCTCCGTTGGAACAAAACAGGATGTTCTGAATATGCATTCTTGATGCATCTTTTTGAAAAGGAGAACAACATTGATGTATGAAATTTTGACAAGCTAACCATGCTGTTGTCAAGGAAAGACAACACATCTTTGGCAGGGAGGACAAAGTCAACCTTGTGGCCTATAAGTTCCTGTTCTTTGCTTGACTTTCTGTTTATTACGCACCTGACTGCACCCATCATATCCTCCATGACTAGCAATCATCAACGCATGGAACTCGGGCTGCAAAGGCAAAGGGAAATGAGCGAGGAGTCAACTTGCCGGCGTTGGCACAAGCCTATCTGTGCTGCAGTTTCCGTCTGGTTTGATGCCCTATCCTCTCTTATACAGGCACTACACTTTGTGGCGTAGTGCTTAGCGTATGACCTGGGAGACTAGGGTTCAAATCCCCACTCAGCTATAAAGTTCAGTGGGTGATTTTGGGCCAGTCACTCACTCTCAGCCTAACCCAGTGTTTCCCAACCGGTGTTCTGCGGCACACTAGTGTGCCGCGAGACGTTGCCTGGTGTGCCGTGGGAGGGAGGCGGGCACTTTCTCGTTCGCGCCCTGCAGCGAGAAGGGCAGCGCAGCGCCGCAGAAGAGGCCCAGGAGGCAGCAGGCGCCCAGCGCGCGCCCGAGTCCCGCCCAGCTCGCCATGTCCGCCCGCAGCATTGGCGACCCGAGCCAGGCTCCGCGCGCGACACCCGTCTTATGGCGCGCGCCTCTGCCGAACGCTCAGCCCCGGCGCGAGCGGCTTAGCAACGCCGTCCAATCAGGGCGCATCTCGGCTGGGCGGCCGCGACATTCTGGGAAATGTAGTCCTCGGGCAGCAGCGGCATTCTGAGAAGGCGCGCTTCTTCGCCGCTGCGCCTTTTCTTCCTCATTCCTTCTTTGCTGGAAACGCAAAAAGAGGTGGAGGAGGAAGAACTGCTGGAAATGCCTGCGTGGGCATCGGTGCGCGCAGGAGATTTAGGCCGGGTGGGGTTGTTAGAGTCAAGATTTTATTTTGTTTATGTCCATCTTGCTGTTCGTGATACTAAACTACTCTTTATAGATCTCGTTATAACTTGTGTGGGGATTGCTTAATTTCGTTGTGGGCGCTTTGATACGGTTTCTTATGAGTGCATTTGGGTAATTATGTAAATATTGCCATGTCGTAAGCCGCCTCGAGCATGGTTTTTAACTATGGAAACAGCATGCAAATGACGATGATATCTAGGGAGGTTTCAAAGGCTTTGTAAGCAGAGTGAAGGAAAGAAATCCAGATGTGATTGTTACGCATTGTTTTTTGCACCGTGAGGCCCTCGTAGCCAAGACTTTACCAGCAGACCTAGTTCATGTGTTGGATGATGTTGTGCGCATGGTAAACAGGCCCAGGTTGCGCACTGAATAAAGTATTTTATAATTTTTCATATTTCTGTTTACTTACTATTTCATAATAAAGTAATTATAAAATACTATCTTTGTGTTTATTTGATTCCTATTAAAGAGAGTTACTTTATATATAGTCAATATAGGCACAGAGTTAATTTTTTAAACATTTTCTAATGGTGGTGTGCCTCGAGATTTTTTTCATGAAACAAGTGTGCCTTTGCCCAAAAAAGGTTGGGAAACACTGGCCTAACCTACCTCACAGGCAGGGCCAAATATAGGCTTGGTGAGGCCCTAAGCTACTGAAGGTAATGGGGCTTTTATATGTCCAGCTGTCCTTTTTCAACAACAAATTGTCGCTGTTTTTTTGTGTTGAATATATGCTATATATGCTATATGGTAGTTTATGGACCTAACAGGTATCTAAAGCCATTTGCACATAACAAAATATAATTGTGGAACTGAAATACAATTAAGAAGAAGCATATTAATAGTGAAATAATTATTAAGCTCTAACTTAAAATGATTGGGGACCCATTATTTACATCATAGGAGCCTACACGAAACAAAATACGGTTGCTTTATGTAGGTTTTATTTTATTTGTTTTTTAACTTGTCTTTTGGAAATGTACCTCCAGGTTTGTTTTTTCTTTAATTTTTTGGGGGGCTCCCAAGAGAGTGGGGCCCTAAGCTATAGCTTGATTAGCTTATATGTAAACCCAGCACTGCTCACAGGGTTGTTTTGAGGATAAAATTGGGGGGAGGAGACCTATGTATACCACTTTGAGCTGCTTAAGGAAAGGTGGGGGATAAATGTAAATAGCAGCTGTAGTAGTAGTTTGGGGTAGATGTCTTATTCTAACTGTATTCAGAGCCATGTACAAGGATGGTACTATATAGTAGCAGCCGTAATAGGTGTGCCTCTATTTTCAATGGGAAACATTGCAAGGCTTGAGACCTTTGCAAGGAGAATGGGCTGCAGTTTTAAAAAGCAGGAATTGCTTACACTGAGAGTCTGGCCCCTGTGGCCAGTTCCTGCTAACTCTTCTCACCTCTGGGTCTATCTCTGAGGGACTCCTTCACACACCTTCGTTGCAAAGAAGAAAGAAGATTTGATGAGAGCTCTCTACACCTCGCCTCCACAGATCATCATTTTTCTCTGCCAACACATTTGCATCCTGGCAAAAGCTGCTGGGAAACTTGGCAAAGGGACTGAAGTGCCTTCCATCCATTCATCCTCAGCTCACTGAGCAGATAGATTAGCATGGGAATTGAGCAGAATTGCCGACGTGAAATTAAATCTCGGAGACCAGCATAGGCCTCCCTCCAGCATTAAGGTGGTTTGACCTTTTCATGGCAGAAAGGTTGAGGAAGCAAGCAGAACCTTGATAATGCAATGCAGGGCCCATTCACATGGACACCTCTGTTGTGTGCTGACCCATGTACATGGCACGAATCTGCCACGGTGAATCCAATGCACTTGAAAATTCTACACCACCCACAGTCCATGGTGCCCCTCTAGATGTTCTTGGACTTCAACTCTCATCATCCCTGACCACTGGCCATGCTTGCAGGAGCTGATGGGAGTTGTAGTCCAACATCTGTAAGGTGCCATGGTGGCCTCCCCTGGAATACACTCTGGCTTTGGGTTGATGTGACCAGACACTCCTGATCCAGGAATGGCCATGGATGGGATTAGAGAGAAAGAGGAAAGAGGATTTAAAGCGGATTGCAGAATATATGAAGAACCACTGCAAGCAGGTTAAAACGTTAGCAGGTTTAGAATGAATTCAGCAGTATAAAATATATGGAGATGAAATGAGAAAGAGAAGATATGGAGAAATCAGAAAATGCAGTGCTAAAGGATAATGGGAGGAAGCCAGGGAAGGGCGGAAGGGAAGTCGGTGTTTTAATTTTTAATTGCAATGTTATATTGCATATGAAAATGAAAAAATTGTAATGATGATGACAATTTATTATTTATACCCCACACTCTGGGTGGCTTTCAACAGAACATTAAAAACAGACTAAAACTTCAAACATTAAAAACTTCCCTAAACAGGGCTGCCTTCAGATGTCTGCTAAAAGTCAGATAGTTGATTATTTCCTTGACATCTGACGGGAGGGTGTTCCACAGGGTGCACTACTGAGAAGGCCCTCTGCCTGGTTCCCTGTAACTTCACTTCTCACAGTAAGGGAACCGCCAGAAGGCCCTTGGAGGTGGACCTCAGTGTCGGGGCTGAACGATGGGGGTGGAGGACTGAGGCCGTTTAGGGCTTTAAAGGTCAGCACCAACACTTTGAACTGTGCTCAGAAACGTACTAGGAGCCAATGTAGGTCTTTCAGGACCTGTTGTATTAGGGCTTGCTCTGCACCTGGGTCTGAAGTGGCAACACTGGATCAAAGGGAAGCCCCGAAAATGCACCTCCTCTTTCAGTGGAGAGCTCAATCCCTTCTAGAACAGGCTATGCAACTGGGATGGCAGTGTGCAACCATCACTGATAGCCCTCTCATCCATGAATGTGTCTAATGCGGTTTTGAAGCCTCCCAAGTTTGGTGGCTATCACCACCAGGGCTGGCTTACCCATAGGCACTGGGGGTGCCGGGCGCCGGGCTCTTGGGGCGCCAGGTCAAGAGTCCAGCACCGAGATTTGAAGTCCGGTGACTGAAGAGCCAGGCCAGCCGACAGCCACTGTCGAGAGGAGCAGAGTTTTTGCACCCCGGTGCCGCATATGCTAAAGATCATCACCTCCTGAATCTTCCAACATCCAGCTTCATTGGGTGACGCCTAGTTCTAGAATTATGAGAGAAGAGGAAAATGCTGCAGGTAGCCAGTGTGGACAATACTGAGCTTGATGGATGACTGCTGACTCAGGATAAGGAAGTTTTCCTGCTTGGCAGGGGGTTGGACTCGATGGCCCTTGTGGTCTCTTCCAACTCTATGATTCTATGATTCTATGATTCTAAGTTCCCTGTGAGAGCCAGTGTGGTGTAGTGGTTAAGAGCGGTAGATTCGTAATCTGGTGAACCGGGTTCACTTCCCCGCTCCTCCACGTGCAGCTGCTGGGTGACCTTGGGCTAGTCACACTTCTCTGAAGTCTCTCAGCCTCACTCACCTCACAGAGTGTTTGTTGTGTGGGAGGAAGGGAAAGGAGAATGTTAGCTGCTTTGAGACTCCTTAGGGTAGTGATAAAGTGGGATATCAAATCCAAACTCCTCCTCCTCCTCCTCCTCCTCCTCCTCCTCTTCTTCTTCTTCTTCTTCTTCTTCTTCTTCTTCTTCTTCTTCTTCTCCTCCTCCTCCTCCTCCTCCTCCTCTACATGATGCCCAGCTATCCAAGAATGACATGTTATGTTTAATCTTCCATATCCTACATCTTCTGTATTCTGTTTGCACTCCTTGACTTAACTCAGTGTCAGTGTCCGCACCGAGAGTCAGGAGTTATGACAGTCACCTGGCACCAGAGAACTCTATGGATCAAGTCTGAATGAAGAGATAGATGATAAAAGCCATACTTAACAAGGAACCTGCACTCTCCCCCCCCCCCACTTTTTAATTCACCAAAAGCTTTCCTTTCTTTCCCATAATAGTCATCTCGCCCCCCCCCCTCCAAGCAGCCAACTCTGATCTCACCCATCTGAAATCCTTTCTAAAATTATTCATAGAAATCTCTTTTTGGCTACAGGCCCAAATGTGACTGATGTAGAATTACATTCCGTCTAATAAAACCTGAAATTGATTTGCAGTTTCTTTTCTGCCTGTCTAGACAAGACAAATCTGCACCACGAAAAGCACCAGTAACCTCCCCATCATCATTTAAAAGGACACAGTCTCCTAAACCACTTATAACACGGCACATTTCTTCATGGAAAGAGTTTAAAAAAGAAAGAAGATATATATTATTATACCTTTGTAACAAAGCCAGCCAATCTTTTTTTCCCTTTTCTTTTGTACTTTCTGGATACCTCTCCAACCCCTCCAAAAAACTATTCTTTCCCATCAAAGTCAGCTTGTTCTCAGTCGATATCTGCAGATCAGAGTGCGTTCTCTCCCATCGCGGTGATGTAGGAGATGAAAGGCACGCCCGATGTCTTCTGTGAAGGGTTAAGTAGAAATTAACACTGGCTACTTGCCAAATGTTGGAGGAGACCAGAGCCATCCCTTCTGCCTGGTCACAGTCGGCTTCAGCGACATTATCTTGGTGAGTTTCCTGACCTTGTCAGTAATTGCCTTCATTGAGACGCTCCTAATTCTAACAAATTTTGAAAGGTTGAGGGATGAGCATCTGTCAAAATTTAAGAGCTGGCGACTGCTACGGATCTGATTTAGGAGGCACCCAGACTTCCATTGTGTGTCCTGTCAGAAATAAATTAAAAGATGGACTGGAAAATAAAAAGGTCGGGGAAGGTGAACAGAATGATCCCCCCTATCCTTCTGAGAATTGCATCATAAATCAGAGTTTTTCTGTTTCCTTCTGTCTGAGCTTTATGCAACACTGGGTTTGTTTATTTATTTATTATATGTTGACACTGCCCCGCCCCCCGCCCCCCAGTTTTCAGGCCAATGGCAGTCTTCTGATCCTGGGCTGTTGGTGAAACTCACAACATGTGAACAAATTGTGTACAAATGTAGACTTGCCATGGACAAATCTAACAATATTTGGAATTCATTTTTTTTTTTAAAAAGCACTGTACAGTGGTACCTTGGGTTACAGATGCTTCAGGTTACAGACTCCGCTGACCCAGAAATAGTACCTCAGGTTAAGAACTTTGCTTCAGGATGAGAACAGAAATCGCGTGGTGGCAGCGGGAGGCCCCATTAGCTAAAGTGGTACCTCAGGTTAAGAACGGACCTCCAGAACAAATTAAGTTCTTAACCCGAGGTACCACTGTATTAGGTTAAGTTTAGGTTAACTACAAGAACAATCATGTAATGTTTATAAGGTTTCTTTTGTTATTTTTTTTTATGAGGGTGCCATTTTATTTTATTCTTTTCATGTCTTATTTTACCATGTGCACTTATAATTTTATACTTATTTTTCAGTAAAGTATATATATATACACACACACACAGAGAGAGATTTCTTTGAGACCCCCGTTCTGGGAGTCCTCCTCCTCCTTTTTGGCTGGAGAAAGGGGAATGGGATGTGAGTGCTGAGCTTCAAGTTGGGGTAGAGTCAAATAGTCTGTTTTGAGAGATCCCTGTCTATGCCAGACATCCCAGGAGAAGAGAGGGAGAACAGCCTGAACCAGCTCCCGTCATGCCACCTACTAGAGTTATCTCCCCATCAACTAGGAAGACCCAGCCGATCGGCAGGAGTGGGTAGAAATACATTTCTCTCCCTCTCGCATAACAATGGGACTTATGGACATCAAATGAAGCCGAATGCTGGAAGATTGGAGAGCAATAAATGAAAGCCCTTCTTCCCATGGTGCTCAGTTAGACTATGTAACTCACTGTCACAGAGGACAGTGATGGCCACCAGCCTGGATGCTATAAAAATAGGATTGGTGATTCCATGAAGGAGAGGGCTATTGGTGGCTACTAGCCACAGTGGCCATGCTCTCCCTCTGCAGCTGGAGGCCTCAACGCCTTTGAATACCAGTTGTGGAAGCTGCAGTATGGGAGAGAGTTGTTCTTGTGATTGAGCTGGGCCCAGGGGTAACCCAAGCAACGCGGTCCAGGTCCAGCCCCAAATCCAAGGGTTCTGCAAGGAGTCAGTCCGACAGGGCCAAGGCAGGACACGGTCTCAGGCAGGTTCTGGCAAACAGCAATGTTGCTCCCACAACCTGGGGCGGAGTCCGACAGCCTTTTATCTCTGTCGGGGTAACGGCTGGTCCTGATCCCCCGGTGACTCACCTCCCTGTCTTGCCCAAAGGCAAGCACTCCTCCTGCAAGCACTCAGGTCTCTCCTTCTCTCAGACCTCAGTCTCTGCAGCTCGGGAGATGTCGGTGGGTTACTAGACCCAGAGGCCACCTCAGCCTCTCCTGACCCAACTGGTAATGGAGCAGCTGTAAGTGATTGCCCAGCTGGAGGAAACGAGGTCATCCCTGCATCTAGAGCCAGGGCAGGCTCAGGCCCCTGACTCGGCCCAGCTGGTGCTGATTGCAGGGGAACCTGTGCAGATTGGGGCTCTACAGAATCAGGCCCCAGACTTGGTTCAGATGCCACCTGAGGCAAAGAATCCAGAGAGGACTGAGACTCCTCTGGTTCCGAGTCCGAGCTCAAGTCCCAGGCCATCACAGTGATCACTGTCCTGTTTGCAGGCTTCTTTTGGGGTGGTATCTGGCTGCCCACTATGAAAACGGAACGCTGGATGAGATGGGCCATTAGCTTGACCCAGAAGGCTCTTCTTAGGCCCAGTTTTCCCTCTGGCCCCCTACCAGAATGGAACATGGCCCTGGGACTTTGAAGCATCCCTTCCTACTGATCTCTCCCAGTGCTCTCAACTCCTACCAGTAGTGGCTTTCCAATACAGGCAAGCCACAGGTCCTCGTCAGCCTTGATCACTGGAGATGCCAAGGACTGAACCAGAGGGCTTTGCACAGGCCAAGCATCTGTGCTGCCTTTGCATGGATAATTAAATATTGTTGCAATTGATGATGGCTGCATTCCAGTTTTTTTGGCTTCCGCCTGCTGCTTTCCACTTGGAAACGCTCCCTTGCCCTTGATATTTTCAACAGGCACCAGGGACCACTCCCTGTGCAGACTTTTAATGCCTTGAAGATGCCAAGGGGTAAATGGATGCTGTTGGAAGACAAATGGCCACCAAGAGGCCAGATCAGCACCTATCCACCTACTCCGATTGATGGATGTTTTCTTCACGGAGAAGGAAGTATGGAGGAAGATTTATGGGGATAGTGAAGTACAAATCCTCTCCCCTTCACAGCCTACAGTCAGATTAGTGTTAGCTTTGTCTTTTGATCAATAACACCTTTGCTTTCTCCCCCCCACCCTGCCATTCTCTTTCTGTGTTGCATTGGTCATAGCCACAACACACATTTCAAGCACTGTGGTTTCCAGCAAAGCCACTTCCGAACTGGAGAGGAGGTGGGGTTGCGGGCCCACGCGGGGGCTGGCTCACAGCCCCTGCGAGAATGAGGGAATCCTCGGGCGCGTCATCTCCCCAACCAGCCAATCGGCTGGCCGGGGAGGCGTGGCCTAGGCTATTTTGGGCCGCCGCGCCCAAGGATTTTCCTCTCTTCCCCATTCCAGCTGCTCCGGTTTCCCACCCTGCCCGCCCTTAGGTTTAGCTCTCTGACATTGCTATGGACTTCGGTTGGTAGCTGTCAAGGGGCCTGGTAGGAATTTTTCCCACTTGGCAAATTGGCACCAGCCATTTGGTTTTTCGCCTACCTCATAGCAAATCGTCACAATTTTCTCGGCACTGGCAGTTGGGCATTGGTAGGGGTATTGTTATGCAAATGAGGGGGGAGGAAGCGCCATCACCTTCCCCCAAAGCAAAGGGTAGTCCGGTAAAGGATTCCGGGGGGCATTGCCCTGTCTGAAGCCTATGGAGGTGTGGGCCTAAGGCACGCCCCTGAGCGGTGAACCCGGGGGAGCCTGTGCATCAGCAGGACTCCCCCCTTACCAGCCTTCATGCAATCAGGCTCAAGCCGGTTAGTTGATAGGACCAATGCCTAAGCCAATACCGCTCGATTCCTGCAATCAATAAAGTTGTGGTCTTTTACGCCCATTAACCTTAAAATACCGTGCCCTGTGTCTTTATTTCCCAAGGGGGGAGGGGGTATACCACGCAACTGGTATACCAAAAGCATAATGTATGCTTGCCCCATCCACCAGGTGAAAGGGGGAAGGAGCAAGAAAAGGAGACTCATGAAGGCAACCTGTGCACCTGCCTCTGCCCCTTCACTGCCAGACTGCCCCTTCTCTTTCGATAGACCTCTGGGTAGACCTAAATCAATTTTGGTTGCTCGATTAACCATCTGGATAAATGGCAGAGGCTGCACTACATGCCCCCACAAAGATCTCAAGCAAATGTTTACTCTTGCCCCAGTATTACTTGGGAAAATGTTCGGATAACAACCTGGGAGGCCTGCTGTTCTGTAGTTATTAGAGCAATAATGATCTGGATAACATAATTATGACGGACGTTTTCCCTCTGAACTCTGGAATGGCAGTGATCTGTAATGGAACTGATGTTCTGGAATAATCTCTTACCTTCTAGCTGAACAGCCAGGGAAGCCAACAGGAGCGGCATTGATCATGCACGAAAGTGAAAGCCTCTTGCTTAGCGTCACTGCAGAAAAGAAGGGCACACAAAATTCAGAAGAACAGATATCTTCGTCCTCAGCTGAACCAAAAGAGCTACAGATAAAAGTAAAGGCAAAGGACCCCGGACAGTTAAGTCCAGTCAAAGGCGACTATGGGGTTGCGGGGTTTATCTCACTTTCAGGCTGAGGGAGCTGGCGTTTGTCCACAGACAGCTTTCTGGGTCATGTGGCCAGCATGACTAAATCGCTTCTGGTGCAACAAAACACTGTGACAGAAACCAGAGCGCACGAAAAGATCGTTTACCTTCCCACCACAGCAGTGCCTATTTATCTACTTGCTTTCGAACTGCTAGGTTGGCAGGAGCTGGGACAGAGCAAGGAGAGCTCACCCCATCACAGGGATTTGAACCACCGACCTTCTGATCAGCAAGCCCAAGAGGCACTGTGGTCTAAACCACCCGCTCCCCTTAATAATAAGAGCAATAAGACTATTGACAAGTTGGAACCTGTGGAGAGAAGAGCGACCAAGTTTATAATTCTGTTCCTTCCCCTTAGTGTGGTGTGTGTGTGTGTGTGTGTGTGTGTGCGCGTGCATTTGCCACACCCTCCTCCCCTGCAAGAAGAGGAGAGATGGACTCTCCCACAGGGGTAATGTGGGCAACCTCATGGGGAGATTTGCCCTATAGGGGAGAAGCGGAGATCAGCCTATTTAAGACCCCTTGAGACCATGCTCTCCCATCTTCTCATTGAGACATCCTTATTTTGCCAAACCTTTATTAGGCATTACAAATATAGGCCATCATAGAACACCCATATATGAAATTTTAAAATATATGCAAATAAACAGCTATGTAAAATATGTAATAATGAGGGTTTTCACTGGAGTTTCTTCTCGCTAAATAGTGCCATTCACCACTAAGAGATACTACTACTAATAAAAACTTTGCCACCCTTGCAGTTACTTCCGGGTTAATGTCAGACAGATAGGAATCTGATATTTTCATTGTGCTGCAATGTTGGACTACCCCAATAAAAGGGGATAGTACACGTTTGCATAGCTGGTTGTACAATGGACAGTAGAAAATAATATGTTCTATTGTGTCCTGCACATTCAAAGAACATCCACAATGCCTATCATTTCTGGGGATGTTTTAATATCTGCCCTTGACAAAAGCTGAGGGGGAAGCGTTCAGTTGGGCTCGCATGAAGACCCTGCATCGGACTGGAATTGTTAATTTTCAAATAAACGTGACCCTGCTATCTGTTGTATTTAAGACCTAGAACATGGGGGAGCAAATTTGATTTACGGCCGACTTGATGTTTTGTTCTTCAATGTCCCTTAATCTGGTTTGAATATTGCTCACTTGAATTATACAAGAGTTCCAAGTCAATACCAATATATCTGATTTTGCTATGTAAGACTTGGAACCATCTGGATTTATAAGAGTCCTTAAGTATGGAAGTCAGAAAGCAGACTCGAAGGCTGGCAATGAAAATGGCAATGCAACCAGTATTTTATAGTGCTAGCCCACATCCAACATTCCATCATGTGTATACCTAGTTCTGCACATTGAGGTTCCCACCCATTTTCCAGTCTGGGCTCTGGTGGCTTCCTTCTTTGAGGCGACTGAGTAGGGGTTTTTTTTGGGGGGGGGGGGGAGGGGGTGACACTAATTGACCTGGGTCATGTGATTTCCACCTACTTCACACTGTTGGGTATTGTCTGGAGTGGTGTTTTGTTAGAGGTCAGATGACCACCTGTCATGTATGATCTAGTTGAGATTTCTGCATTGCAGGGAGTTGGCCTCTGTCACATTATCACTCATAAGAAAATTGAGAGCCAGGGTGGTAAATTGAGAGCCAGGGTGAGATCTGAACTGGCAGCTGGTGGGCCTCTGTGGGAAGACTAGATGGATCCTCAGTCTGATACAGTCAGAGTCTTTTCTCATGTATCTCAGATACCCTGCAAAGTACACCAATGCAGTTATTCAGCCCACACTGAAAAAGTGGAGCTGGGTAAATGTGGTTTGCCTAAGGCCTCCTGGTGAGTTAAGTTCCGAGGTGAGATTTGAACTGGCAGCTCAGCAGCACACATTGAGGAGGTGGAGTTGTGGGCTTCACGGCCCCACCATGAGATTGGGGGGATTCCCAGCCGCGTCACCCCTTGGCCAGCCAATTGGCTGGCTCTGGGGGTGTGGCTTGCCTTATTTAAAGCAGGACGTGGCCAGGGATCTCCCTCTTTGCCGCCTGCCAGCTGTTCCTGCTTTTCCCACCCTCCCGCCCTATAAGGTTTTCGTTCCTTGACCTTGCTATGGACCTTGGTTGGTCACCGTTGAGGAGCCTGGTAGGAATTTTTCCACTTGACTAAGTGGCACCAGCCACTTGGTTTTTGCCTACCTTGTAGCAAATCGTCACAACTTTCTGGGTATTGGTGGTTAGTCATTGGTATTGTTCTGTAGATGGAAGAGGGGAGGAAGCGCCATTGCCTGCCCACATATTGAAGGGTAGTCCAGTAAAGGATTCCGGGGGGTGTGGCCCTGTCTGAAGCCTATGGAGGTGAGGACCTAAGGCACGCCCCCTAGCGATGACCCCGGGGCAGGACTCCCCCTACTGGTGGTTAACCCTTCCCGGACTTCTAGCAGATGGGCTGAAGTTGGATATAGTCGGTTAGGACGAATGCCTAAGCCAATACCGCTCTTCACCTGTAACCAATAAAGTCGTGGCCTTATTTAGCCCATTAACCTTAATAATCGTGTCATGTGTCATTATTTCTACTGGGGCGGGGCGGGGCAGGAGCTCGCCACACAAAAGGTGACACCATCTTTCATGCAACACCAAATGCAAGCATGCTTGTATGTGTATGACCAGCGGGGACCCAAATCCACAAGTCAGTCTGTTCTGGGAGACTGACTGCTGAAAGGCACGGTGGATAGAGAAGAGGACTTATTAAAAGTTTGACTGCCAGGGGATGGTTTCTGAAATGCGCTTGCACTGACAATAAGATAGATAAGAGGGGGAGGATCAAAGGAGGACTTATTTTCATTCCGGCTGCTTCTGCTCTCACTGAGTGTAAGGAACAACAAATCATTCCATTGACCTTCAGAGGACTTTGGTGGAGAAAACTGTGCCATGAATGGGGGGGAAACTATGTGCAATGCTGGCAGACTTGGACTGCAGAGTAATTCATTTTATAGTTTTGTTCCCTCAAAGCAGCAGATGATGTAGTAAAACAGGAGTGGGGGAGCTTAGGCCAAGAGGCCAAATGTGGCCCTCTAAACCTCTCTTTCTGGCACTTGAGATCCTCTCCACGTGATGACTGTTTCTAGTCGTGTTCCATGCCCTCCTTGAGTGGTTTGGAGTTCTTTTTTGCTAGTCTAGAATGTGTCCTTGAACTATGATCATTCATTTTGCTGGCCTGAATAGAGGATGAATAGACATTCTTTTATTTATCAGTCAGTCAGTCAGTCAGTCAGGGTCTTGCCCTCCCCAGCCAGGTGGAAAGAAGCTAGAAGGTCTTGCAGGACTCAGCCAAGAACATAACAGGAGTCTACTAGTAGCCCATTGTGGCGTTTGCCCTCCTAGGTGTGTGACATCATATTGGATTCATAGGGAAAGGGTTAACTAATTGTAAAATGACTAACCAATGGGAACCCAGGGGGCAGAGGTAACTGTGTATAAGGTTTAAGCACAGAGAGAATTTGTTAAGAGGAGTTAGAGTGGTTGAGAAGACAGTCTGGAGTTAGACGAGAGAGGGAAGATAAGACTGTGGGTTGGGCTAGTCTGGTGTGAGACAGTGTGAGAATTTGTTAAGAGGAGTCAGATAATCAGTCAGAAGGTATTAGGAAGGTATAGGCCGGGAAAGAAACTAAAGTTAAGATACTGACAGGAATATTATCGGAGAAACCATAAACTTGTTAATGTCTGTAGAATAAACTTGTTGGTTTTTTTGGTTCACTTTTAACAACTGTCTGGACTCTGTGTTTTACCAGAGAGTAACTGGTTGGTGGCAGCGGGGAAGCAAGCACAGTGGTGGCACAGGGATCAATAGACCGTTAAACGTCTGGGGCCCTTTGTGATCACCACACCCATCAAATCCAGCATCCTTTTCTCACAGTGGCCAACCAGATGCTTACAAGTAGGACTCATGCACAAGAGCTCTCTCCGCTTCTGAGGTTTCTAGAAACTGGTATTCAGAAGCACTGGTGCCTCCTGCCATAGAAGGCAGAACATAGCCATCGTGGCTGGTAGCCATCGATAGCTTCATCCTCCATGAAGATAATGAGCCATCCCATTCTTTCCTTCTGAACCATATTTGAGTCATTTCTGTTTCTCTGGCTGCATAGAGGACATACTGTAGGAATAACGGAGACGACAGGAGATTGGATGCAGGTGAGCTGTGCAGAAGCATGCTGGCAAGCATGCTCCAAGCAAGCTGCCGGCTAGCTCTGCCTAGGCTCCTTTTATTAGCAGAAGTCAACAATTGGAAACAGTAGGAAACCACCCTGAACTTAACGTATTTCCATCTAAGCACATTTCCAGTGTTAGCAAATACACGTGTCAGCAGGTGTTTCCCTCAGATGTTCCCCCGATACTTGATTACGTCTGCTGTCCCCCGCCATGCTCCAGCCAAGCATTATGTCTAACAAACAAATTGTGAGAGGGCAAAAGGTCAGGGGGGGGGGGACCCTGTTTTCTAGCCAAGAAGGCAAAAGGTCAGGGAAAGCAGGCATAACACTGCTTGACATACTGTTGCATGTCTGGTGCGAGGTTTGCCTTTGCAAAGCGGAGCATTATCTCCACAACATACCTTATTTGCCATACCATTTACGTACCGTAGTTTATTTAAAAGTCAAGCCACCCATTGTTTTGGGTTCAGTGGTTGCCATTCGCAGCCTGCCACCTCTGACCCACAGAGGCTGTAAGCTCTCTTGAACTTGAGGGTGAATTGCTGCCGGCATCCCAGCACCCTGTGAATCTTTTCCTCCCCTCTACAATTCTTGGCATTTTTACACAAAGTCAAGGAGCAAAAGGACGTTGGCCAACCATGACTGAAAACTTGGCTGGGGAGATATCAAACACCTCAAGTGTCCTTCATATCACCACATTGCAGGTGCCCTTCCATCTGTCTCAATATTTCAACACTATTTCAGATATAAAAGAGGGAGGGAGAGAAAGAATAAGATGAGAACAAGGCTGGAAGAAAGTACACCGTGTCGAGGACTGGCAAATTTCAGCAAATGTCTTGCACAGACTGAGATTACCAGAGCAGAACCAAGGGAGAACCAGGGGCTGATGGATGGAGTCAAAAGGTTGAGTCAGAATGTAAGAGGAGCTTTGCTGCGTCTAAACAATGGGCAATCTAGTCCAATACAGTGGTACCTTGGTTCTCAAATTTAATCCGTTCTGGAAGTCCGTTCCAAAACCAAGGCATGCTTTGCCATAGAAAGTAATGCAAAATGGATTAATCCGTTCCAGACTTTTAAAAACAATTCCTAAAACAGCAATTAAACATGATTTTTACTATCTAACGAGACCATTTATCCATAAAATGAAGACAATAATCAATGTACTATACTATAAAATAAAGAAGATGGTATTATAGATGTTAAAAAAAATAAATTAATTTTTTTTTTTTTACCTGCACTAATGCTAGCCATTGTTTGGCTTTTATCCATTTCCGCAGTCACACAATCAATCAATCAATCAATCAATCAATCAGTAGCTGAACTGGGGTCCACACAGTCGCAAAAACAAACCAAGAAAGCCTCAAAAACAAAAACGCAAAATAAATAGCAAAAACAAAAGTGCCGAACTTAATCTGTTCTGGAAGTCCGTTTGACTTCCGAAATGTTCGAAAACCAAGGTGCAGCTTCTGATTGGTGCAGGTGCCCCAGAAACAATAGCCGACAGCCGCATCAAACATCCAGCTTCCAAAAAATGTTTGAAAATCGGAACACTTACTTCCGTGTTTTTGGTGTTTGAGAACCAAGGCACCACTGTATCTTCACACTGTGGAAAGCCACCACAGTTTAAGAAGGATATTCACAAACTAGAACATGTGCAGAGAAAGGTGACAAAGATGATCAAGGGTCTGGAAACAATGTCTTACGAGGAACAGTTGACAAAGTTGATGTATGTTTAGCCTGGAGAAGAGGAGACTAAGAGATGATAGGATAGCCAACTTCGGATATATGAAGAGCTGCCACATGGAAGATGGAGAAAGCTTGTTTTCTGCTGCTCTGGAGGGTAGGACCTGAATGAATGGATTCAAATGGCAAGAAAGGAGATTCTGACTCAACATCAGGAAGAACTTTCTGATGGCAAGAGATGTTCAACAGTGGAATGGACCACCTCAGAAGGTGGTGGACTCTTCTTCAATGGAGGCTTTTAAGCAGACATTGATTGGCCATGTGCCAGGGATTCTTTAGCTGTGATTCCTGCAGGGGATTGAATGTTGACCCTTGGAGCCCCTTCAGCTCTACAATTCTATGATTCTATGAAATGAAATAAGGTTGAGGGCTGCATCTCGCCCCAAGACAGTTCAGCAGGTGAAGCTGTCTCCTGGACCATGACACATACTACTGCCCAATATGCGTCTCGCACCATCCCTGGTTCTCCAGCTTATCAGCAGCAGAAGGCCTTTGGATAGGGGGTGAGCTCTAAAATATCAATGAAAGAAGCAACAGACAGCTTTGGAATGACCTCTGTATAAAACACTAAACTGGGATATGGGCTTGGCTGCCTGCCTACACTTACATCTCGTAGAGCACCCCCATATCCCATTTACCCTGATGTGCCCCAGTTCCCCAGCTGGGGGGCTGGAAGGGATGCACGCCCAAGGCCTAAGCCAAGGTCTTCCTACATTCAGAAGTTTAATAAAGTTGTGGCCTAATTTTAATTCCATATAATGTCAGGGTCTTTATTCCTTCCTTATGATCCCTGGGGGCTGGGGCTGTCACCACCTGGTCATGCAGTGTCCCCTGCCTGAAACCCTGGAGAGTTGCTGCCAGTCCGTGTAGACAATACTGGTTAGATGGACCAATTGACTCAAGTATAAGGCAGCTACTTAGGTTGATACATCAGTATATATGAGAATGAATTACATGAAGCCAGAAACATAAGGGGGGCAGGTTTACAACCCTTGCCTTTTTAAAACGACACAGCTGTGCTATATTTTGGCTCAATTATTCATCAGTTTCCCTCTACCTAAACCTCACCTGTATTTTCAAAGGCATGTAAGCTTGCAACCACTACCAGTGTTAATAAAAAGCTTCCCATCACCCCCTCCTATAATTAGAAAATTACTTAGATTTAACATGCAGTCAGACTAAAACCTTTGGTTGTGCAGCAAATGAAATAAGAGATTAATTTAGTGCAATTATGAAGCTGCAAAGTCAATTTGGCTGATTGCAGTTAAATGTAGGGAATGCGTGGCATTTTAAATACTGTAGTATGGTGTCAAAGTATTTCTTCTTTTTAATTAACAGACTTTCCCGTTTATTGAATGCTCCGCTGCCAAAGGACTGCAGCGCACACACTCTTGCTGCAAAATGAAGAGGGGAAAGGGAAAAAAGATATACTGTTGCTGAACATTACCTGAAGCAGATAATAAATCTGATCATTTGAAACTGAGAAAACACTCCCATTAATCTTAATCACCAGGAGAAATCTCTTTCAGATCTGCGGTATCCAATACATTTTTTGGAAGATAAAAAATTAGCAGACTTTCATGAGCCGCTGAATGGGATTTATCGCTGGAGGGGAAGATGAAATTGTAAGCTTTGGGTTAAACTTACCAGGCAGTTCTACTGTAAACACCACATGGGCAACAGAGCCTTTTGTCTGAGAGGACTTCACTGTGGGATCATGCCTCTCATAAATAAGTATTTGATGCAGAAGGAAGGGATATCTCAACCACGAAAAGCTTTGAAGGTGCAGCATGCTGCTCGTGTCTGTGAGTCTTGCATGGTGATTGTATCCATGAGTGCAGACCTTCCAAGTGTCCCTATTGTCCAATGACAGTCCCGGATTTACAGAACTGTCTCAGTTTCTCTTTTGATCCTGGAATGTCCTGCTTTTCCTTTAAGACACTCCTATTTTCATTGGAGGAATATTGGAGGGTACGGTAAGGTGTCCCTATTTTCAACAGAGGAATGTTGGAAGGTGTCCGATCCCAGAGCCATCTATAGGGATATTTTTTTAAAAAAAAATGGTTAATGTTTTATTATGTTTTACAGATGTTGGAAGCCATCCAGAGTAGCTGGGGCAACCCAGTCAGATGGCCAGGGTATAAATAGAATGATGATGATGATGATGATGATGATGATGTCGTCCCTATTTTCATTAGAGAAATGTTGGATGGGGCATGAGGGTCATAGTAAGACAGAGAATTGATCCAACTAACAGCATACTGACAACTCTGACTGGTGGCAGCTCTCCAGAATCTAAGATCTTCCCCAGTTATGCTACTGAGCAGGGCCATCTTTATTCTGGGGTGTGCCCGCCGCTGAAGAAGAAGAGGAGGAGTTTGGATTTGATACCCTGCTTTATCACTACCCTAAGGAGTCTCAAAGCTGCTAACAATCCTTTCCCTTCCTCCCCCACAACAAACACTCTGTGAGGTGAGTGAGGCTGAGAGACTTGAGAGAAGTGTGACTAGCCCAAGGTCACCCAGCAGCTGCATGTGGAGGAGCAGGGAAGCAAACCCGGTTCCCCAGATTACGAGACTACCGCTCTTAACCACTACACCACACTGGCTCTGAAGCTGCCTAAGCTCTCAACCGTGAACCCTGGGTGATTGTGGTTGATGGGTCATTTCCGTTCTCTTTTGCAGAAGAGCTGCAGAATCAACATATCCGGCGGCGCACCCAGTGGTGTCTTTCATTTTCGCATGATCCGCAAAAATGGAAAGATGGAGTTATTGCTGCCCCTTTTTTTCATGTTAACGGGTTTTCGCTGCTCCCCTCTTTAAATGCTCAACAACCTTGAGTTGCCCCTCCCCCCAAAAAAAAAATTGGGAGCACTGGGCGGATTTTTCAACACAGTGCCGGATATGCTAAAGACGGCCCTGCTACTGATATCTTGGGCCCAGGATATCCCTACAAGTTACCATTATTCTTTAGAATCTATTGTTACAGGATCTAAAGCATGGGTAGGCAAACTAAGGCCCGGGGGCTGGATCTGGCCCAATCGCCTTCCAAATCCGACCTGCAGACGGTCCGGGAATCAGCGTGTTTTTGCATGAGTAGAATGTGTCCTTTTATTTAAAATGCATCTCTGGGTTATTTGTGGGGCCTACCTAGTGTTTTTACATGAGTTCATTCCCCCCCCCCAAAAAAAAATCTAGTCCGGCCCCCCACAAGGTCTGAGGGACAGTGGCCCAGCCCCCTGCTGGAAAAGTTTGCTGACCACTTGCCTTGAGTCTCCTTTCCTCCAAGAGGTGGGTGAGACAAACTCACCCCTGACAGCACCAGGAATTTCACAAGACTGCTGATGAGACTCAGTTCCAAATCCCAAAAGCAGCCAAGAAACTGCTGAGATGGGGCGGCTGGGGGAGAGGTCCAATTGGAAGTGTGAGTTTGTCACTTAGCAGTGGCAGCAATCACATTCACTTTTAATGAGAGCAAAGATCCTATGAGTATATGGCACTAATGGGATGCAGAATTTTTAATCCAGGGCCTTCTCTTTATAGATGTGTCTTATGCAACAGCACATCTGGGCATATGCGTTTCTTGGGGTGTGCTGGGAAGCTTCCCAGAGCCTCGTGGCATCTTCAACAGCAACTGGTTTATTGCTGCATCTACTTAGCTCTGTATCATACAGAACATGCAAAAGACCGTAGCGTTCTGAAGAGGCCAGTTTCACTCCTGCAATACAGCTCAGTTGATAGAGCATGAGTTTCTCAATCCCAGGGTTGTGGGTTCGAGCCCCACATTGGGTGAAAGATTCCTGCATTGCAGGGAGTTGGCGTAAATGACCCTCACAGCCTCTTCAAACTCTACAATATTTTCAACAAGGATAGCTCAGTCAGTAGAGCATGAGACTCTTAAACTTAGGGTTGTGGATTTGAGACCCATGGTGTGCAAAAGATTCCTGGATTGCAGAGGGTTGGGCTAGAATCCATTGTGGTCCCTTCCAACTCTACCATTCTATGATTCTATACCCAGAGCTTGAGAAAAATGCAGAGTTTGAATGGGGAAGAATCACAGCTGCTGGTGGAATCCTAGTTCAGCAATTTCACTGTGACCTTTCGTTGCTGAAAATGTTGCGCACGAGGTCAGTGACACAAATGTCCTCCTGGCTCACGGCGAGCCTATGAAGGAGCTTCGTTCGTCAGAGACTGAGTTGCACCTAGCAAGACTTGGCCCATGTGTCAGGAACAGAGTTTTCCTCTTCTTCGAATGCTTTCCTCCTTACTAAAAGAACCAAAGCGAGGCACGGGGCGGGCGGGGGAATCTGAAATACCAAGGACTGACCTTTCTCTCTCCATCACTTTCGGTTGGATCTGAGCATTAACCTAGCAAAGGGGTCGCAGGCAACACGGGGAAGTGTGGGGTTCGGCTGAGAAAGGTACTGAGCAAATGCGATGGTTTGCTGTACAAAGTTCTCTTGCCGGCCCCGACTCGACCTTTAAATCTTCCAGAGGGAAATGCTGGTGACATTTCCACATGCCTCCCTCCACACACCCTTGCACATGCATGCACACGCCACACTCTGCGACAGGCACAGTTTTCACCACCCTGTGAATGGCAGATTCAAAACATCCTCTGGCCAGTTGGTCTTCGTCACAGACCTTCACTCTAGTGCTCAAAAATCTCTCCTCTATCTCTGGCACATGCCTTTCCATACTGAAACTGAACAAGGCAACTTAAGACTGGAGATATCACTCGTAAGGGAAGCAGAGGAAGGGCAATAAGGACCCCAAAAGCCATCGGTATTATTGTTGTTATCCAGTACTTTTTCTGGGGGGATGCAGGGGGACGCATACCCCTAAATATTTTGTGTTGCCCTGACCAGCTGATGGACGGACCGACATGCCAGCTATCTCCACAGCAGCGGCATGGACTGGAGCTGTGTCATTCTCCCTGCTGGTGCCCAGGGAGGGGAGTCTGGGGCAGCCACACTGGAGGTGACAGCACTCCTCCTCCTCTTGCTGGGCTAGAGCCAGCTGGCAAGCATTCGCCCCTCCTCACTCAAGCCCAGTGCCAGATTTACGTATAAGCTAAACAAGCTATAGCTTAGGGCCCAACTCTCTTGGGGGCCACCAAAAAAATTAAAGGAAAAAACCACTGGATGGAAATTTCCAAAATATAAGATAAAAAACAAATAAAATAAAACCTACATACAGCAACCATATTTTGTGTTGCATAGGTTCCTATGATGTAAGTCATGGGCCCCACCTGCTAGCCTGCTCCCTCAAATATCACTGGTTTGCTCATTTCTATATAAAGGGTGCCTACAGTCTCCATGGGCTGGATGTAACAATTTCTTTGATAAAATACATATTTTGTTATTTGCAAATGGCTTTAGATACCTATTAGGTCCATAAATTACCATATAGCATATATTCAACACACAAAAACCAGCAACAATCTGTTGTTGACAAAGGACAGCTGGACATAGAAAGGGCCCCATTACCTTCAGTAGCTTAGGGCCTCATCAAACCTAAATCCGGCCCTGCTCAAGCCGACCCCGCCATCGTTGTTGCCTGGGGCCTTCCCATCCTCTCAGCACTGCCACCACGAGTTCTTCAAACAAGGGTTGGGAGGGGGTTGGCAGTGGAGGAAGGGGAGCAGCCGAAATGAGAGCACCCCTAAACATTTTTTTTAAAAAGCACTGTTGTTATCCAATAAAATTTGCATACCTCCTGATTGTAAAAGAACACGCCCCTTCAAAGCAATTTACAAAAAGATTAAAAGAATCAAATCACTGCCAAAAAGAATTAGAAACAACCACTAAATAAACTAAAACAAAACAAAAAACCTCACACATTATCATCAGTGTAATAAAAGCACCTACCTGATGTCAAGGGACGCGGGTGGCACTGTGGGTTAAACCACAGAGCCTAAAGGTAAAGGTAAAGGTACCCCTGCCCATACGGGCCAGTCTTGCCAGACTCTAGGGTTGTGCGCTCATCTCACTCTATAGGCCGGGAGCCAGCGCTGTCCGCAGACACTTCCGGGTCACGTGGCCAGTGTGACAAGCTGCATCTGGCGAGCCAGCGCAGCACACGGAACGCCGTTTACCTTCCCGCTGGTAAGCGGTCCCTATTTATCTACTTGCACCCGAAGGTGCTTTCGAACTGCTAGGTTGGCAGGCGCTGGGACCGAACGACGGGAGCGCACCCCGCCGCGGGGATTCGAACCACCGACCATGCGATCGGCAAGTCCTAGGCGCTGAGGCTTTAACCCACAGCGCCACCCGCGTCCCCAAAACCACAGAGCCTAGGACTTGCCAATCAGAAGGTCGGCAGTTTGAATCCCCACGACCGGGTGAGCTAGCAGTTCGAAAACATGTCAAAGTACAAGTAGATAAATAGGTACCACTCCAGCAGGAAGGTAAATGACATTTCTGTGTGCTGCTCTGGTTTGCCAGAAGTGGCTTAGTCATGCTGGCCACATGACCCAGAAGCTTTACGCTGGCTCCCTCAGTCAATAAAGCGAGATGAGCGCCGCAACACCAGAGTCAGCCATGACTGGACCTAACGGTCAGGGGTCCCTTTACATTTACCTTTACCTGTCAACAGGCAGGGAGTTCAAAAGTGTGGATGCTGCCACACTAGAAGAGCCATTTCTTAAAAGCACAGAATTGAGAATTATGTGGCACCTATAAGGCTACCAGTTTCAGAGTCTGAAGTGGTCCAGTGGGCATGTATGGAGTAAGGCAAGTTGTTAGGGGTTGTATATACTAATTGTACACACAGAGAGACACACATTATATTAGGACTGTATATACTAATATTAACACATTTGGTGAAGCTCAAGGTATGTGAGAAAGGAGAGGGCAGGGGCGGAGGAAGGGGGTTGCAGTGGGGGCAGATTGCCCCAGGTGTCAACACTGAGAGGGGTGACAAAATGCTGGGTGGCACTCACCCTGGGAGAGACACAGTGGCTTCGGCGCAGACAGGCTCCACGCTGCACAAATGGTCCTCCTGCTGCCTCCCCTCCCCCCCCCCCCAGCTATAGGGCAGCTGAGTGGGAGGAGGCAGGCAGACTCTTCGGAGGCCCCACGGAGTGTCCTGCCCCTGCTCACTCCGCTGCTGAGAGAGGGGAGGGGTGTTGTCTCGTATTTACAGGACTGCCTCTCCTGGTCTGCCCCGCAGAGGACCTTAAGGTCCATGAATAATCATAGTTTAGAGGTCCCGGGCCCTAAGGAAGTCAGACTATCCCCCACCAGGGCCAGGGCCTTCTCAGTGATGGCTCCGGCCTGGTGGAATGCTCTGTCCCATGAGACCAGGGCCCTGCAGGCTTTAACTTCCTTCCGCAGGGCCTGTAAGACAGAACTATTCCGCCTGGCTTTCAATTTGAACTTAGCCTGATCTTTTATTCCCCTTCCTTCCCCCCCTCCCCTTTTTATGAAAATTACCCACTCTGGGATCCCACAGCTAATTCTCCCCTGGTCTCCTCAATGGCCCAAATAGGACTAATTTAGCCAGCTAGCCCTGGTGATCATCTAATGTTTATTGGATGGATTTCCCCCCTAAATAGATTTTTGAATTGTGAATTTATTGTTATTCCCGTTTTATACTGTATTTTGTGCTGTTTTTTGTTGTTGCATCAATTAAGTGTCTTAAATTTGTTGTTAGCTCAGTTTTCTGAACCAGGAAGGGCGGGATATAAATAAAAATTTATTAAATTTATTATTCGCTTCCGAAAAGAAGCCAAGCTGTTTCTGAGCTATTTGTGACTGAACATTAGGAAGAGCTTTCTGACTGGAAGAGCTGTTTGACAGTGGCACAAAGTTGCGTGGAAAGTGGTGGGCTGTCTCCTTCCTTGGAAGTTTTTAAGTGGAAGTTAGGTGGCCATCAGTCCGGGGTTCTTTATAGCTGTGATTTTAGGGGATAGCCGACTCACGGGGTACCTTCCAGCTCTACAATTCTATTATTTTCTGCCTTTAAAAAATGTGGTGTAGTGCCAGAGAGCCAGTGTGGTGTAGTGGTTAAGAGTCTCGTAATCTGGTGAACCGGGTTCGCATCCCTGCTCCTCCACATGCAGCTGCTGGGTGACCTTGGGCTAGTCACACTTCTCTGAAGTCTCTCAACCCCACTCACCTCACAGAGTGTTTGTTGTGGGGGAGGAAGGGAAAGGAGGTTGCTAGCCACTTTGAGACTCCTTAGGGTGGTGATAAAGCGGGATATCAAATCCAAACTCTTCTTCTTCTTCTTATTTTCCAAACTGCCCTGCGATGAGAAAAGTTGTTCATCTCTGTTAATTAAAGAGTCCCTCACTCACATTTCAGGTTTGTTTTTTCCCAGGCTGGTTGTTTCACACTGAGACTGATCCATGAGTGCCTTCCCACGGGGGCCTGATGCTTCCCCCTCCATTAAAAGGAGCAGAACAGTCCCCACCCCTCTGCAGAGACCAGCAATGAGGCTGGGGGATTTTAAAGGAGTGGGTTGACTTTGAAGTTCTGCATCATCATGCACAGGGGGCAGGGGGGAGCCGGTTTTATTGTTAGAAGGCTTCTCGTGGGGAAGAGAGGGAAACATGCACTGTTTCGGCAAGGCTTTGATGTTGCTTGCTGAGCAGAGAGGGACTGGCTGATGCAGCAGGTCAGGTACCCAGAGTATAGAGCCAGGCAAAGCTTCAGAAGTGAAAAGATTCGTCAGGAAGTTTGCCTCCTGACGATCGCCATGTCATCGAGACCTAGAAACACTGATCGAGGCAATGAAAGAGAGCCCTTTCTCTGCCCAGCAAGCCAGATACCCAAAATTCAAAATGCAGCAATGTCATTGTTGTAGTGCTTGGTGGGTAGAGCCCACCTGCCTTTTAACATATTACTCAAATTGTGCTTAAGCAGAGATGCATGGTTAAAAAAAATAAATCACACTAAGAGGTGTTGTCTTTTGCAAATGCAAGGCGGTTCTTTTAAAAGGAGATTCAGAAGCAATACAAAATACACAACTGAGTGAGAAGATTAAAGGTTTTATTCTAAACAGCAAGCAATATATACCGTATGTACCAAGCAAGCATTTTGTCAGGGAACTGCCATCAGCTCAGAGGCGAGAGGTGGAAGGGCAGTTGTGTTATAGGGAACCTCCAAAAATCTTGCGAAGCAGTTCCTTCTCTGGCAAGGAAGAAACCCCCACCTCCAGTGGAGAGGAGGTGCAGTGACCAGGGGATGCTAGGGAGAGCCTCAACACCGAGCCTGAGCAAACAGGAGAGGAGGGAAGTACAGTGGTACCTTGGGTTAAGTACTTAATTCGTTCTGGAGGTCCGTTCTTAACCTGAAACTGTTATTAATCTGAAGCACCACTTTAGCTAATGGGGCCTCCTGCTGCTGCTGCGCCACCGGAGCACGATTTCTGTTCTCATCCTGCGGCAAAGTTCTTAACCTGAGGTACTATTTCTGGGTTAGCGGAGTCTGTAACCTGAAGCATATGTAACCTGAGGTACCACTGTGCCCTTTTGCCAGTGCCCATTCTGCGCAGTAGGTTTCAGGCAGAGAAGGTTGGGGGTCATGTGACTGTTATGCTGGGGGAGGTACAAAGACCGACCACTTCCAGATTCTGCTAGCGATTGAGCCAGACATGAACTTATGATGCCCTTCACTGCAAATAGTTTGCACTAAGAATAAAACCTGGAAAAGACAGATCAGAGTCTTGCCTGTTTGCTGTCGAGCAACCACATCAGCATCTGACACACTTCAATCTGCCACTTGGAAGCCCTCAAGAAGTGGCAAAGCGACTCTCCCAGGTAGCCTCAGTTTGCACGGCCCCACAGTCTGTGCATGGGCTTCAAAGAAACTCTCTCCTGAACCATCCAATTTTATAGATAGCCTGTGTGGCTTTCAAGACTGGCTACATGCAGATCATTTATTAGCCACCCCCTCCCAATGCCTCACTTTCTCAAAGCAATGCCCAACATCAAAGAAGGTACCCAGCACGAGAGCCAGATTTAGGTTTGATGAGGCCCTGGTTTCAGAGCCAGTGTGGTATAGTGGTTAAGAGCGGTAGTCTCGTAATCTGGGGAACTGGGAACATGCAGCTGCTGGGTGACCTTGGGCCAGTCACACTTCTCTGAAGTCTCTCAGCCCCACTCACCTCACAGAGTGTTTGTTGTGGGGGAGGAAGGGAAAGGAGAATGTTAGCGGCTTTGAGACTCCTTAAAGGGAGTGAAAGGCGGGATATCAAATCCAAACTCTTCTTCTCTTCTTCTTCCCTAAACTCCTGAAGGTAATGGGGCCCTTTATATGTCCAGCTGTCCTTTGTCAACAACAAATTGTTGCTGTTTTTTGTGTTGAATATATGCTATATTGTAATTTATGGACCTAATAGGTATCTAAAGCCATTTGCACATAACAAAATATGCATTTTATCAAGGTAGTTGTTGAACTGAAATACAATCCAGTTGTTTATTCCTTTAAATTTTTGGGGGGCCCCCAAGAGAGTGGGGCCCTAAGCTATAGCTTGTTTAGTTTATACATAAATCCAGCTCTGCCCAGTACTATCCTCCACAACTGATTAAGACAGCGGTGGGGGGGGGGGCAGGCTTCACTTCCTCCCAATGTTCTCAGGACATCCAAGACTGTTCTCAAACTATCAAAAAACATAACAAGAGGGAGGGAGGGGGAAGGAACAGATGCAGAAAGTGTAACTATATCAGATCACTAACTCTTCGATATACATTTTGTCTTCCAGGTGCATTTTCCATACAGGTGTCTTTTTGAGCCATTCCAAATGGTAAGGAACTGCTTTTTTAAAAAAACAAAACAAAACATTTCCTTATTATGTGCAACAGCTCAAAAAGCTACCTCCCCATGAGATTTTGGCAACAACTGATCCAGCAACTGCTAATTGCCAGTGGTAGTAAGAACATTCCCCCCTATTATGGGCGAACTCACCTGAAAACAAACAATTCTGATCTTAACTCTGTAGCTAACTTAACCCAGCAAGTGTTAAAATCATTAATGCCTGCTGGAAACTTTTATATTCCATCAGGCCTAGGCAGGCAAGTAATAATACATTCATCCACATTGGTTAATTGATGTCTGTTTTTGATTTTTTTTAACGGTTCCTGCTGTATAGTTTTATGTTTTATTGCGGTAAATAACACACATTTATGACAGAGCATTCTACATAAATACTTATATAAATAAATAAACTTTCTACAATATGTTCTCCCCAACAAATCAACTAAATCAACTGAGCTGAATAATCTACCCATTGAATCAATTAAAGGTTTCCAACCCTCTGCTAGTCATCCTATATTTTGGGGCTCAGTCATGTGACCTTTTTGGTGCATGAGCCTCACCTCTAGAATGGTTTCTAGCTTAACACCACAACACCATTCTTGGCGGAAGCATTTTAATAACTTGATGTTTGGCCCATAAATCCACCATGGTTCGCTCCTTTCCACTCTAATTAAAGGGAAGGCTTTGCCCAGTTAGCTGCAGGAGGCCCAAAATTTATGGCACTTTTGCATAACGCAGACAACCATATAATTCATGCGGGACAATTGCACCACAAAGTAGCATGCATTTGACACATTCCTGAATAATTTGGAACTGCTTTGTGGAAACTTGTCCAGGAAACCTACCTCTTTCAGGGTCAACTTCCAAGAAACAACATGTTGCTGATGTTGGTTGAGCGTGTATGAGAATAAGGAATGGCAGCTTGTGTGGCTCAGTGGCAGAACACCTGCCTTTTATGCAGAGGGTCCTAGGTTCAATCCCTGGCATCTTCAAGTAGCACTGGAAAAGTCCTCTTCCTGAAACCTCTGTAGACAACCCTGAGCAGGGTGGACAATGGTTTGACTCCATAAAATGTATATTCCCATGCTCCTAAACCTACAAGTCATTTCCATGTCCCAAGCAGAACCAGTAAGAGGCAGATGGTACAGCCAGCACTCTGAAGCTGAATAATAATAATAATAATAATAATAATAATAATAATAATAATAATAATTTATACCCCTCCCATCTAGCTGGGTTTCCCCAGCCACTCTGGGCAGCTCCCAACCGAATATTAAAAACACAATAAGAGAATAGGGACCACCAGAGCAAGCAGAGACCAATCAGTGATCCAGGTAATGCAGATGGTGCTGTGGTCTAAACCACTGAGCCTCTTGGGCTTGCCGATCGGAAGGTCGGCGGTTTGAATCCTCATGATGGAGTGAGCTCCCATTGCTCTGTCTCAGCGGCTGCCAACCTAGCAGTTTGAAAGCACACCAGTGCAAGTAGATAAATAGGTACCACTGTGGTGGGAAGGTAAATGGTGTGTCTGTGCACTCTGGTTTCCATCACAATGTTCCATTGCACCAGAAGCGGTTTAGTCCTGCTGGCCACATGACCCAGAAAGCTGTCTGTGGACAAACTCCAGCTCCCTCTGCCTGAAAGCAAGATGAGCACTGCAACCCCATAGTCACCTTTGACTGGACTTAACCATCCAGGGTCCTTTACCCTTTACCTTTTACCTTTTTACCAGATTCCAGAATGTAAATACAGGGGAAGGCTCAGGACATCTTGAGGAAAGGAAGCAAACATGTCATATGGGGGGGGGGGGGAGATAGATGGTGTTGGACCAACTTCCATCTTTCCCAGCCAGCATGGCCAAATGATATGGGGTGGAGGGAATTGAAGTATTTGGGAGGCCACAAGTCCCTGAGCCATAATACAGTGGTACCTTGGGTTACAGATGCTTCAGGTTACAGACTCCGCTAACCCAGAAATAGTACCTTGGGTTAAGAAATTTGGTTCAGGATGAGAACAGAAATTGCCCGGTGGCAGTGGGAGGCCCCATTAGCTAAAGTGGTACCTCAGGTTAAGAACAGTTTCAGGTTAAGAACGGACCTCCGAAACAAATTAAGTTCTTAACCCGAGGTACCACTGTACAAGCCAAGAGCAAAGTGTGCCAGATACAGAGGTTTCAGGACCCTGGACAGCTCTCTGAGAGCCGCTCATCTCTTTGAATGGTGGAGACAGTGGCTAGACGCGCTCTAGCTCTGTCACTTCACTCTGCCTGTCCTCAATACCCATCCAGTCCAGCTTCCTGTTCTCAGATTGGCCAACCAGATGACTGAGGGAAACCCGCAAGCAGGGTCTAAGCACAAGAGCACTCCTGGTTTCCAGCAACTGGTGTTCAGAATCACTGAAAGCATAAGGAGAGCCTGGTAGATCAGGCCAATAGCCCATTTTGTCCAAACTAGATAGCTAAGACAAAGTCCTGGAGGAAAAGGCAAGTGAAGGCTATGAGCCATGATGTCTGTGTTCTGCCTCCATGGTCTGATGTTGTCAGGAACTGGGCAGAGGAGGAGTGGTGGAGGCCACCTCCCCAGCCTGACCCTTCCAGAGAAGAAGGAGACATTTCATAATTACAATAAATTGTTTGAGGGAGGTCACAGCTCAGAGGCAGATGAGGGGGAAAGCTGGGAGATAATGGGAGGAAGCAGCAGCACCAGGGGAGAGACAGCTGGTGGACTCAGTGTCTTTAGAAAGCATCCCAAACTCCCCCCTTCCCAGGACTCGGCGATCCTTGAAAGTAGGAGAGCAAAGGGCTCAAAGGCAAAAGGCACTTTCCAGCACCTGTAGTGATGACTCATGAGGAAGTGGGAGAGATGGAGAGGGTGGGGTTTCACTCGGAGCAAAACCATTACTCCAAGAGGTTGCATTTCTAAGCCTCTCTCTGTGAATATTGAATGAAATGAATTGGTAAGAACTTTCCTTGTCTTATCCATTCCTGGCAATGTACTGTGGGGGGAGGGGGCGCTCCTCTGATGCCTGACAGAGGTGGTATTTTTTTATGGATACCAGTAGGTGGAAACCACAGGAGGGGAGAGGGCTCTTGTGCTCAAATCCTGCTTGCTGATTGCACACAGGCATCTGGTTGGCCACTGTGAGAACAGGATGCTGTAGTAGATGGGACATTAGCCTGATCCTGCAGGCTCTTCTTATCTTCTTGTCGGCTCCTGTGTTTCTACCAAAGTCCCATCTTCTTTTCTTAAGCATACAGTGGTACCTCGGGTTACAGATGCTTCAGGTTACAGAGGCTTCAGGTTACGGACTCCGCTAACCCAGAAATAGTACCTCGGGTTAAGAACTTTGCTTCAGGATGAGAACAGAAATTGTGCTCCAGCAGCGCGGCGGCAGCAGGAGGCCCCATTGGCTAAAGTGGTACCTCAGGTTAAGAACAGTTTCAGGTTAAGAACAGACCTTCAGAACGAATTAAGTTTTTAACCCGAGGTACCACTGTACAATATTTCTTTACACATTCTTTGATGAAACTTCAAAGGCTCCACTCTTGTGAGCTGGCCACCATGAACGTCTCTTTGATCCTACCAAAGCAACCACAGCATCCTTTAAAAGGGTGGTGTCAATCAATCAAATAGCCGCAGAGATGGAGGATGCGGTGCCACTGGGGCACTCCGATTACATTGTCTCTCATCTTCCTTTTTTTTTAATGGCCCATCTTTAGACGTTCCTTTCAAGGATGCTAATCATAATGAATTTGTCCTAATAGTGCCAGTCCTAATGAATTCATTTGCTATGCATTTGTTTCATATTTCCCCAGCTGTTTCAATGTTCCACTCCAGCTAAATTGGCATTGCTTGGGTATTATATAAGGGACTCTTACAAGGAAGTACAATTTATGAACGCTTCAGAAGAATCGCATCAGCTCCATCGGAACATTCCATCACAAGGGAATCAGAAGGGACAGAGGATCTATTTATATTTGCTGATGTACACAATAGAGCTTTGCATCTGTCCCTCATGCTTATGCAAAGTATTATGATCTTCTTTATTACCCCAATTAAATTTACACATTATGAATTTGCAAAGGGAAGGGCACCAAATTTGCTTTGCCAACGGCCTTAACAGAAATGAAAATTAGCTTCGTTTTCATCTCAGTTCTGTCCAGGCCTATTCAAAAGGAAGCCCCACTGGGAATTAATTGCACTCAGGTAAGTGGGTACAGGATTGCAACCTGACTTAGAGGAGGAAAGTGGTGCTTTAAAGAAGAGAGTGTGGCACTTAACACAGGAGTCAGCTTTTAACAAGAATGCTGGTTATTGGTCTCTTGGAGAGGGTTTGGGGGCAACAAGTATAGCCCAAGAAGAAGACTTTGAAGCCGAACATGGGGGAAGTGCCTTTTGAGAGAGGTCAGACAAGTTGCCCCCATTTTAGAGGCTGCCTCTCACCAGTTTGGTTCTGCACCGTGCACAGTAATTGAGCCCCAAAGATTCACAGCAGCTCAGTCTGTAGGTATTAAACTGTCGAGAACTTATGTGCAGCTGAAGTTAAGTGTCTTATTACAGCCCTGAAGAGTGAACAACCTTGGCGTTACAGGGAAAAACAGCTCAGGGATAAAAAATAATAATTTTTAAGAGAGAAAGCTGACAAAACTGCAGCCTGACCAAAGGGGAAATCAAATCCCCATTTTCTTGGGAAGCCTGTTATTTTCCTCTCTGCATGGCCACCAAATAAATCATGTCACCAGAACTCTATATATCCGAGCAAAAGGGAGGGGAGATCTCCAAGGGGCCTTGATTCTGAGTTCAGTGGAGAGACATTGCAAAAGGATGTGTTAATCCAATTTGGTGGGTCTCTGGCAAGGCTCTGGAGTTGCTGGCCTCAGCAAGATGCAAACTGTGCAGCCCTGTTTTTTTCCTACCCCCCCACCCCAGCCCCCGGCCTCTCCTTATTTCCTTAGCAAGCCATTCCTTTTCAGCAGCTAATGTAGACATGGCTTTAAACATCAATGCTTGATGTTCTGCAGAGTGCAGATAGCAATGTATTTCTTTATGGCACCCCTATTATTTCTGTCCAAGAGAGCTCAGAGGGCAGTTTATGGGTGAATTTGCCCTTCAGTGAGTTCTCAGGAAGGGGACAGAGCCCTGCAAACAAGGCCGGATTCAGGTTTGGTGAGGCCCTAAGCTACTGAAGGCAATGGGGCCCTTTATATGTCCAGCTGTCCTTTGTCAACAACAAATTGTCGCTTTTTTATGTTGCTATATGGTAATTTATGGGCCTAATAGGTATCTAAAGCCATTTGCCCATGTTGCCATGCAACCAGTCCATGCAGTATATAGGCACCCTATATACAGAAAGGAGCAAACCAGTGATATTTGAGGGAGCAGGCTAGCAGGCGGGGCCCATTACTTACATAATAGGAGCCTACACAACACAAAACACTGTTGCTGTAGGTAGGTTTTATTTTATTTGTTTTTTAACTTGTCTTTTGGAAATGTACATCCAGGTTTTTTCCCCCTTTAATTTTTTTTTGGGGGGGAGGAGAGTGGGGCCCTAAGCTATAGCTTGTTTAGCTTATACATAAATCTGGCACTGCCTGCAAAGTAGGCTAGGCTGAGAAATGGTGCACATCCCATAAGAAGAGAACAGCTGGATTTGATTCGAATGGACATCTGGCCCAGTGTGTGGTCCCCAAGAATATCAGGAGAGATGCTCCCGTGAAACAATGCAGCCATCCTCAATTTATCATCAGCTGCTCTATTCAGGGGTATATGTCTTTGTAACATTTAGTACCCCTCCATGAATGTATCCAAACCTCCCCCCCCCCAAAGCTATCACTACATCTTGTGGCAGTGAATCCCTATGATAACGATGAGTTGTGGGATAGACATTGTTTTGTCCATCTAGAATCTTTCACCTGTCATTTGTTTGGGTTGACACAACTTTATTATGACCCCCTTTTGTTCAGCCCTGAGAGCTCACTGGAAGGACAGATCCTGAAGCTGAGGTTCCAATACTTTGGCCACCTCATGAGAAGAGAAGACTCCCTGGAAAAGACCCTGATGTTGGGAAAGAGGGAGGGCACAAGGAGAAGGGGACGACAGAGGACGAGATGGTTGGACAGTGTTCTGGAAGCTACAGCATGAGTTTGACCAAACTGCGGGAGGCAGTGCCTGGCGTGCTCTGGTCCATGGGGTCATGTAGAGTCAGACACAACTAAATAACAACATAGGAATTGCACCATGACCACTTGATGAGCTTCATACATGAGCAGAGATTCAAATCCACAATTTCCATTGAATAATGGCCTTTATCATGCACAAGTGTTAGAGGCAAAGGAGAGTCTTCCCAGGAACAAAATGGAATATCTCCCCTTTAAGAGAGAGAGAGAGAGAGAGAGAGAGAGCGCACCAGCCATTGGTCTATAGAAAGTTTTGCTCGTACGTGTGTGTGTATCCCTATATATATTAAAAATGTAGGACTGTCATCACGCAGCCCCCACTGGAGGATTTGTAGTGCCGCATTACAATCCTAGATTTGTGTGGTCAGGCAGGGGAAGCAAAAGTGAAGGTGGGTTTTAAAATGGCTGTTTTAAAAAACAGCAGAGATTTAAATAAAGCAGGGATTGAGGAACACAGAGGAGCTAGGAGGATATTTGCAGGGGGGGGGGACTTGAAGGAGCTGTGAGGAGATGAGGGTTTGGGTGGGGTGTAAAGGGAGGAGGTGAGGTGTAAGTGGACTGATAGCCAGCAACAAGAGCAGGGGCAGTAGGAAGGGGAGGGAGAGAAAAAAACTATGGTTAGTTTCTTGCAGGGCTTCTTGCGATGCAAATTAAGTCTGCTGCTGTTTTATGAATAAATGTGTAGACCTCGTTCAGAGTCAATTATCTCTGGAGCTGGGAAACAGGAGTGAGGCTTTAGAGCAGGGTACATCTCCCTCTTTTCTTCCCACAAATACACTCTGATCGACCACTTCTCCCTTCTGCTGCAAGGGGTAATGGCAAGTAAACTCAGACGGAAAAGCACATTGCAAAGGGAAGCGTGTTTTGATTTCCCTCCAGAGCGCGGAACGCAGATTCCAGCAACAGGGGCTCTGAGCTTTCACAAACAAGTCAATGAAGCAACGAAAGTGCGCCTCCCCCCCCCCACCCCTTTTGCCTTCTCTGTACAAAGTGTGGACTGCTATCGTGGGATATTGTTGGTTAAGTCTGTGTTTTGAAGTCCGGACAGAATATTTTTTGGAGAAAGAAAGAGATGTGAAGTTACTGTACACTCAGCACATTTTTTTTTTGGGGGGGGGGGGGTTCCTATAGAATTGTAAAGCTGCAGTGAAGCAAATAATGCCCCCCTCCTCTCACCCTCTGGCCTTAAAAGCCTTCTTGACTAGCCAAGGAACTGTATGTCAGGGTTAATTGTTCCGTTAACAAGTGGGGTTTGCCACGAAATGTTGCAGTATGTGAAGCGCTTCTCTTCAGGGTTCCAGCCCCTGTCATACCCTTGATACGATAATCTTCATTGTCATTGTCCCATACAGAACAACGAAATGGAAAAAATCTACACCAGACGCTCAAAAACCAACAAGCCTGCTATCCCAACTATCCCAGCCTGGTTAGCCCCCCAAAAACTCTGATACCCCATAATTAAATACTATATGCTCACATAGAGACTACGTTACACTGCATTTAAAACCAAATTCGCATTTGGATAGAAACTGTTTCTCAGGCGGCTAGTCCTAGTCTTTACAACCCTGTACCTGCTTCCAGAAGGCAGAAGTTGAAAGAGATCATTTCCAGGGTGCGTACTATCCTGCACTATCTCTGCAGCTTTCTTATGGCACCTGGAAGCATAGATTTGATCCAAGGTGGGAAGAGTGCACTCAATTATTCTCTCCAAAGTCTTTACAACCTTGGACAACATTATTTTTTCCCTGACCGTGCAACACCCAAACCACACACACACACACACACACACACACACACACACCATAAGTTAATACACTCCATTGCTCCTGCCCTCATTTTCTGTCCCTGTTCCAAACACTCAACCAGCATCCCATGGCCACTGATCCCTCAGTCTCCTTATGCCTCATTGGGCCGTTAGGGTGGGGGGGGGAAAAACAATTTTTAACCATTCACTTCCGGGCCACCTTCCCGGGGGGGGGGGATATGTCAGTGGTGGGCAGGGCCCGAGGCAAAAGAGGTGGGGGCCGAGGATCACACCTTTTACCTTTTTTCAGTAGATTAGTTTCTCAGCACACTCCCTCTCTACCCTCTCTCCAGATAAGAAAGAGGTACAATCAAGAGTTTTTAACCTTCCAGCCCAGTTAAAAATTCTAAAGGAGAATGCCAAGCAGAATCAGGAGGAAGAGTGGTGTTGAATTGCAGAGGCTCCCAAGGGCCATATACAAAGATCTGGAGTCCACCTTTGGTCCCTGGGACCTGAGTTCTCCACCCATGCATCGGGGTATATTCCCCCCCTCCCAGAGGATTTCTTGTACATCTGGAAAACTTGAGGCTCCCCCAAGTTGGCATGATTTTGGCAGCATAAAGGAGTGGCACTTGGAGAACGACTTCACAGGTAGCACATATAATCCTGGATGGCACAAACACTGCAAATTCATGGCCCAAAAGAGAAATTCTCTAAAATGCCACTCTGCATGTGTTCTTCCTTGGCAACGTTCCATCGGGTCCATGCATTGAAAAGTTCCTTATTGATTTGCTATTTCAAGCTAAAAGGTTAGGCTGCACAATTTCTTCCAGGGAGACAAAGATCGTCTTTAATTGGCCACAGCGTGGGTCGGACCAAGAGGAGATTTGATGGAGGGAAGCAAGCCATTCTACAGACACATCCAAAGTGCTTGCCCTCCAGTCCCCAGTTTGTCTTCCAGAAACAAGCGGGCCTAATCCTGGCCTTCCTCTATTGTGGAACACTGTTGGGAAAGTGTAGCTTCGGGTACGACAGAAGCTGCTTTATAATGAATCAGTCCATTGGACTGCCTAGTCCAGGAGGAGAAAAGTTTTCTCCATCATTTTCTACCTGATCCTTTTAGGTAGACTGCCTCTGAACATGGAGGTTTTGTTCTTAGATGTCTTTCGCAATAGCTGCAGACAGTTCTAAAGCCCATGCATTGATCTGAAGTCCATTGAGAAGAACAAAGTTCTCCTCCACATGACCTGCTCATTGAGCATTTGACCAGACTATGCCCAGTCTTTATTGAGCCTTTGTTCTGATGTGTTTGCGGTGTGGTTATATATAGTCACATCCATATCATACATTTCAAGCCCTCTTCTACCACTTTAAGAGTCCTGGCTTCCCCCAAAAGAATCCTGGGAACTGTAGCATATTAAGGTGAAGTAAAGGTAAAGGGACCCCTGACCATTAGGTCCAGTCGTGGCCGACTCAGGGGTTGTGGCACTCATCTCTCTTTACTGGCTGAGGGAGCTGGCGTACAGCTTCTGGGTCATGTGTCCAGCATGACTAAGCCGCTTCTGGCAAACCATAGCAGCACACAGAAACGCCGTTTACCTTCCCGCCGGAGTGGTACCTATTTATCTACTTGCACTTTGACATGCTTTCGAACTACTAAGTTGGCAGGCGCTGGGACCGAGCAACAGGAGTTCGCCCCATCGTGGGGATTTGAACCGCCGACCTTCCGATCAGCAAGCCCTAGACTCAGTGGTTTAGACCACAGCGCCACCTGTGTCTACACATCTTACATGTTCTTAAATAAAGCACTAGAACTGGCTGTTCTGATGTTTTTGACATCCTGCACCCAGCCACTCCAATATGCCCTCCTTTGGGCCTATGGTTCAAGACAGGCAGCTGCCGGTCAGTGTGGACGGCACTGAACCAGACAGACCAATGGGTCTGGCTCAGTGAAAAGGCAGCTTGCCATGCTCCTTGTCAGTCATTCCCTTTATCGAGACACTCTCATTTCTAACAAATATTGAAAGGCTTGAGAGATGAACATCTGTCAACATTTAAGAACTGGCAACTGCAACAGATCTGATTTAGAAGACATCCAGGCTTCCACTGTGTAGGCTGTCAGAAATAAATTAAAAGGGGGAGGGGGGAGTCAGGGATGGTGAGCAGGATAAGTTCCCTGCCCACATCTGAGAATTGCATAATAATTAGAGACTATTGAACTAGATGGGAATAGTGGAAGCTGATCTGTTTGGGAGAATGTGATCCTACCCACCCAACGATGGATAATATAATAATATGATAATAATTTATTATTTATATGCTCCCATCTGGCTGGATTTCCCCAGCCATTCTGGGCAGCTCCCAACAGAATATTAAAAGCACAATAAAACATCAAACATTAAGAACTTCCCTAAACAGAGCTGCCTTCAGATGTTTTCTAAAAGTCAGGTACTTGTTTATTTCCTTGACATCTGATGGGAGGGTGTTCCACAGGGCAGGCACCACCACTGAGAAGGCCCTTTGCCTGGATCACTTTGGGCTTTCAAATTTCAGTGCTGCCCTCTGCAATGCCAAAATTTGGCACTCCCTGCCTCTCACCTTCCATTCCACATCATTGTTGCAGCTCCCCCCTGAGGCACTCTTTCAGCTTGGCTCGGCATCCGTTGCAGGCAAACCAGTTGCGCTCCCCTAAATCTGCCTCTGCCACCAACCTCAGTCTCCCCTCAGTCAGTCCCACCTCCTTGCCTACCTTCGTACTTGCAAGCAGTCCATGGGTTAGCCCTGCCTGCCAGCTTTCCCTTCCTTAGGACTCAGCTACATTAGTCAAAATAAAACATTATGCATGTGTTATAACACTGCGACACCAGGTGGCACTGTAGAGCTGAAATCGTTACTCTATGAAATTTTCCATTGTAAGCTTTAAAACATTCCCCCCCCAGCGTTTTCAGAACATTATATATATATATATATATATATATATATATATATATATATATATATCTGTGTAAATGCAGCCTTAGTCTCAGTATTGCCTTTGGAAAATGAGAATGTTATGGACCGCCCTGAGATCTGCAGATGAAAGGTGGTATACCATTTCACCCCCTGCCTTCTGCCGCACAATTCCCAATGGGCACCAATGCTGTGTGTCAATATAAGGCAGGCACCTCTGTTTTTTTACAAGGGAAATCTGTGCCATGGGCCTGGGACCCGAGTCTTTTGGGGAATCTCTGTAGCTCAGGGGTAGAATATCTGCCTTGCATGCAGAAGGGCCCAGTTCCCATTCTTGGCATCTTCAGGTAGGGCTGGAAGGAACACACTGCCTGAAACCCTGGAAAGCTGCTGTTTTGGCAGCACAGACAATACAGAACTAGACAGACTGATGATCTGGCTTGATAGAAGGCAGCTTCTTATGTCAGCCCTTGGTTCAGAACCATGAGGACTAGACCCTTAGCGTTATTTTAAAGCTAGTGATGTCGAGCACATGATTTGCATGCCATGAGATGCCTGTACTCATACCCTCCAACATTACTCCAATGAAAATAGGGACACCCCAGTCCATATTAATAATTTTACTATTTATACCCCACTCTGGGCAGCTTCCAACATATACAAAAACATAATAAAACATTAAACATGAAAAAACCCCTTCCCTATACATCCCTTACATGGCTCGGGGGTCGGATAACTCCATACCCTCTGCAAGTAGATAAATAGGTACCACTCCGGCGGAAAAGTAAAAGGCATTTCTGTGCGCTGCTCTGGTTTGCCAGAAGTGGCTTAGTCATGCTGGCCACATGACCCGGAAGCTGTACGCCGGCTCCCTTGGCCAATAAAGAGAGATGAGCGCCGCAACCCCAGAGTCATCCACAACTGGACCTAACGGTCAGGGGTCCCTTTACCTTTAAGGAAAAGCGGGACATTCTGGGGCTCAAATCAGAAACTGGGACGGCTTTTCTAAATCAGGGACGTCCCTGAAAATAGGGACACCTGGAGGGTCTACTGTACTGAGTCAGACCTTTGGTCCATTTAGCTCACTAATGCCTACTCTGACTGGCAGTGACTCTCTGGGGATTTCAGAGCGGCTTCTCTCATAACAGTATCTGGAGATGCTGGCGAATTGAACAGGGGACCTTTTGAATTCAAAGCAGACACTCTACTATTGAGCTACAGTCCGTTTTTTTGCAAAGGACTCTGTGTGTGTTTGCAACAACATTTTATTGTTGTTCTTTGCAAAAAAAAAAAAAAAAACCCAAAACATTTCTTAGCCCACAGCACGTCCTTCCGCATGACACAGGTCTGGCAAATTGCAGCCTCAGTTTTTTTGGATGTTTTCTGAAACATTCTGATTGGATCACTGTGCGTAAGATATTCCTCCACTCATCTCATGGCCTGCCCTGAATCACCAGGCAAAATTATAGTGTCTCATACTTAAAAGAAAAAATAACCACTATAATTTTGCTGCCTGTATTGTGTTTTTAGGGCTCCATTTAACAGATGGGGAATAAGTATGCTTTTTCCTACTTCAAAAGCCCCTATACTTACCTGTGGGGGTAACTACCTGACATTTCTTATAGCTCTTCTCTAGATGCAGATTTAAAAATTAAAATACCGTATGTGACAGTCATTCCTGCACCGCTTTAAAGGCAGAGCAGGCATTTGTTCCTCTGCTGAGATGTACACTGGGAAAACAGAGCTGTCTTAGGTGCTGTCAGCAGTTTAAAACGAACCCAAAAGGCAAGTAGCCCAGCCTTCTGCTCCCAGCAATGGACAGCCACACAGTGGTGGCCGGTGCTCATTGCGACTGGTAGGGTAGAAGACATGGAGCCCAACAGCAGGTGGAGCCAGAGAGCTGGTGTCAAGGAGAGCCAGTTCATTCTGCTTTCCTCTCCACCTTGCTCCCTACTGAGCTTGACCAAAGCAATGCTGATTCCTGTTCCTGTCACAGAGATGTAGTTCTCAGAGTGGTTTAACAAGCAAGCTGTCTCCCCAGGGAACTCTGATAACTGTAGTTCTGTGGGGAGGAATGTAGAGGTCTCCTAACAATTCTCAGCACCCTTAGGAAACTGCAGTTCCCAGGATTCATTGCGGGGAGCCAAGGCTCTTTGAAGTAGCTGCCTTAAATGCATAGTGCCGTGGAATCCAAAAGCACTATCACCAAACTGCAATTCCAAGGATGCTCTGGGGGAAAGCCACTGCACTTAAAAACTGCAGAAAGCAATAGATGTTTGTACAGTGGTACCTCAGGTTAAGTACTTAATTTGTTCCAGAGGTCCATTCTTAACCTGAAACTGTTCTTAACCTGAAGCACCTCTATAGCTAATGGGGCCTCCCGCTGCCGCTGCGCCGCCGGAGCACGATTTCTGTTCTCATCCTGAAGCAAAGTTCTTAACCTGAGGTACTATTTCTGGGTCAACGGAGTCTGTAACCTGAAGCGTATGTAACCTGAAGCGTATGTAACCCGAGGTACCACTGTAGTAGGGTTTGCAGACTGTGTCATGTCACAGCCGGGAACTGTAGCTCTAAGGATGTGTCCCCTAATTACTCTCAGTGTCCTTACACATGTGGTGCTGTGGGTTAAACCACAGAGCCTAGGACTTGCCGATCAGAAGGTCAGTGGTTCGAATCCCCATGACGGGGTGAGCTCCCGTTGCTCGGTCTCTGTTCCTGCCAACCTAGCAGTTCGAAAGCACATCAAAGTGCAAGTAGATAAATAGGTACCACTCCGGCGGGAAGGTAAACGGCATTTCTGTGCGCTGCTCTGGTTCGCCAGAAGCGGCTTAGTCATGCTGGCCACATGATGCGGAAGCTGTACACTGGCTCCCTCGGCCAATAAAGCGAGATGAGCGCTGCAACCCCAGAGTCGGCCATGACTGGACCTAACGGTCAGTGGTCCACATGACCCGGAAAAACCTCTGCGGACAAACGCCAGCTCCCTAAGCCAGTAAAGTGAGGTGAGCGCCCCAACCCCAGAGTCATCTGCGACTGGACTTAACTGCCAGGGGTCCTTTACCTTTTTTTAAAAGTACGGCAAATTAGCCGGTCAGTTTCTCCTAGTCTTTGCAGATGCGGAATGGACACCGCAGCAGGGAATAATAAAATTGTAGAGCTGGAAAGAACCACGAGGGTCCTTTAGTCCAATCTTTAGTGCAATTCAGGATTCTTTTGCCCAATGTGGGGCTTGAACCCCCAGCCCTGGGATTCAAAGTCTCATGCTCTACAGCCTAAGCTATCCAAAGGAGATGGCTTGTCTGAGCCAAAGCAAACATGCATGCATTCTTTATACACAAAACAGCATTCATCAATTTGTCTAGGACTTCCTATCACTCCACCTGACCAGGTGAGGGCATAGGTTGTTGTTTTTTTTAAAAAAGACATCTTCCTTGAAAGTTAGTAAAATACATAATTATATGTGCACTAAACATGATGAGATGTAAAAAAAGAAAGAGAGAAAAAGAAGAAGAGAAACAGCACCTGAGTAGAAGGGAAAACAAAGGGGGGGGTGAGAAAACCAAAACTGTATACAGTGGTACCTCAGGTTACAGACGCTTCAGGTTACAGACTCCGCTAATCCAGAAATAGTACCTCGGGTTAAGTACTTTGCTTCAGGATGAGAACAGAAATCGTGCTCTGGCGGCGCAAAGGCAGCAGGAGGCCCCATTAGCTAAAGTGGTGCTTCAGGTTAAGAACAGTTTCAGGTTAAGAACGGACCTCCAGAACGAATTAAGTACTTAACCCGAGGTACCACTGTACTTTACAAAGTTGTTATTATACTTCACCAGATCTTAACCTATTACAGTGTTTGTAAGAATGGATTTCAAATATCACTGAATTTGCCCATGGCAAGTCTGTGTTTATATCATATGTTGCAAGTTTGTGTAAGTCTTTGATCCAATCATAGAAGGGAGGTGCATTGTTATTTTTCCAACTCATCAATATCGGTCTTTTTGTTGTGAGGGCATGGAGAGTCCACTCATATTGTCCTTTTGTAAGGTTCCAGGTGCTGGGCATATAATTCAAAAGGATATTTTGCTCTGTAAATGCATTTTGCTCCATACAGTTCTGTTGATTGTTTCAGTTACCTTCTGCCAGAAATCTTTCAGTATAGGACAATGAAAAAACATACGTTTTAGAGAAGCATTGTCCCTATTGCAATCCCTATTGCATCTCATCTAGATACCTTAGATAGCCCCTTTTTAAACAAACGTAATTGGGTACAGAATATTCTAAGTATTATTTTCTGTTGTATGAGCCTTGATTTAAGGCCCAGAGATGCCCTTGTTATACCACTTAAAACAGTTTCCCACCGTGAGGTCGAAATGAGATCTCTAATTCTTTATTCCATTCCTCCCTCAATACCTGAATATCAAATTGGTTTGCTAGTAACAAAGATTTACATAAGTTGATGGCCGGGTTTTTTTGTTGTGTAAGAATTGATCAACTGCTTCAATATCTATGGGGTCTCTGCTGGTCTATAGATGAGGGCACAGCTGGCAAATACCCAAGTCTTACGAATAGCACCCCATTCTGGGCTCAGAGCCCAGCAACCGAAGCCCACAGATAAGAATAGCATCAAAGCAAGTGAATCTGAACATATAGGAGCTCATTGCTTCAACAGCTACCAATTAATTGTGGGGTGTCTGCAGATGGTGTCTGCAGAGCTTCCAGAACTGTTCACCTTTGACCCAACACAGATCTTAACCTGGAGATGCTATAGCATGGGTAGGCAACCTAAGGCCCAGGGGCTGGATCCGGCCCAATCGCCTTCTAAAACCGGCCGGCGGACGGTCCGGGAATCAGTGTGTTTTTACAGGAGTAGAATGTGTGCTTTTATTTAAAATGCATCTCTGGGTGATTTGTGGGATATAGGAATTTGTTCATTATTATTTTTTTCAAAATATAGTCCAGCCTCCCCCCACAAGGTCTGAGGGACAGTGGACCTTCCCCCTGCTGAAAAAGTTTGCTGAGCCCTGTGCTATAGGATCTTCTACATGAAAAGTTCTACCCCTGAGCTATGGTCCTTGATGAGGACAGAGAGGGGTGTTGCAGTGTGCGTAGGAACAAGCTTAGTATAACAAAGGTAAGCATGATTATTATGGGATGTGTGGAATGTTCTTGAGATATTTCTCTTTCCTCTTGGTCTTAATGTACCTGTGTGGGGCTTGTTGGCTGTTTCTTTGGTTGTTAAGTCACCTTGGGCTGCCCTGGGTGAGATAAAGAGCCTGAAAAATATCTCAAGGACCGCCTCTTCCCATATGAACCTACCCAGTCCCTGAGATCATCTTCTGGGCCGTCCTTCATGTGCCTCCTCCTCGAGAGGTCCGGAGGGTGGCAACATGAGAACGGGGCCTTCTCTGCAGTGGCTCCCCGTCTGTGGAATGCTCTCCCCAGGGAAGTTCGCCTGGCGCCTTCATCACACACCTTTAGGTTCCAGGCAAAAACGTTCCTTTTTAACCAGGCCTTTGGTTGATCTCCTTTACATCCTATGCCCTTTTAAAGTGTGTTTTTGGGGGGTGGTGGGGGAAGGAGGCTATTGCGTTGTTGTTATTTTTATTGGGTGTTTTGAGGTTTTATATCTTGATTTTGTTCTGTGAACTGCCCTGAGACCCCCGGCTATAGGGCGGTATGTCAATTCAATAAATAAATAATAAGAATAAGAATAAAGTTAATAAGTAAATAAAATGGGTTAGTTGCTTTTTTTCTAAGGCAACTCAAAATGACTTATCAAATTTGCAGTTGTTGTTCCACCCACTTTTGTTTCTGCCCCCCCCCCAAATGTGGGCGTGGAACGCTGCCTGGAAGGAAATGTGGCATTCGGGATGAAAAAAAAAGTTTCTATCCCACCCCCCACCCCAGTCTACACTGACTGACAGCAGCTCTCTGTGTAGTATCAGAGAGGAGAAATCCCTGTGCCCCTGTTCCCTTCTCCTTTCCTTCTTCTATCCAGGTCTCTTTATGGCAGTGCATCTTTTGCAGATTTCCATGATCAACCTGTCGCCAGAAGCAGGAGAAGCATTTCCCTTCTGGATCCAGATTTCCCCCTGGACTCCTGCTAAGCCGAGCTGAACAAGGGTTTCATGTCCCAAAAATGCAATCAAGGGAGTTAAACATGCCCCGTCGGCGGCTGCTCACCAAGGGCAGTGACTAAGCATACCTGGAAACAGGAAAGTAGCTGTGTTGGCCCAGGAGGAGGAAAAAAAACACCATATTCCATATCAAGGTAAACCTTTCATTAACTGTTCTCAAACGTTTTTCTCTGAGCCGCACTTTCAGAATAAAAATCTGAAACTCCAGCGGGTGCAGAATGCCGCAGCGAGGCTCCTTACGGGGTCCTTGCCGCGGGATCACATTCATCCAGTGCTTTACCAACTGCACTGGCTCCCGGTGGAGTACAGGGTCAGGTTTAAGGTGCTGGTTTTGACCTTTAAAGCCCACGTACCTACGGGACCGCCTCTCCTGGTATGCCCCGCGGAGGACCTTAAGGTCCACAAATGACAACACTTTGGAGGTCCCAAGTCACAAGGTGGTTAGATTGGTCTCAACTAGGGCCAGGGCCTTTTCAGTACTGGCCCCGACTTGGTGGAACACTCTGTCACAAGAGACCAGGCCCCTGCGGGACTTGACATCTTTCTACAGGGCCTGCAAGATGGAGCTGTTCCGCCTGGCCTTTGGTTTGGACTCAGTCTGACCCTTATGTTTCCCTCCCCTTATGGTTTTGATCTATGGGCTACTATTAAAATGAGGCTGCATTTTAAATTGTATTTTTAACCTGTGTTTTAAATTGGTCCCTCCCCCATTTTGTTTTTATTGTAATTTTACTGATGTTAGTCAGCCTGAGTCCGGCTCTGGCTAGGGAGGGCGAGGTATAAATATATTATTATTATTATTATTATTATTATTATTATTATTATTATTATTATTATTATGCCACCCCTGATTTTGTACTGAGGAGGAATACATTGGAAAACAAACAGCAACAATGCCTAGCTGTGCTATAACACAGAACACAACTCCTTTATAATATGGTCACGGGACAGCCAGACAGCATAAAACAAGGCTGATACATAAGAACACAAAGCATTGGCCCCCAAAATATAATATTGATTGTACTTTAGTCTTACCGCTGCACTTGCCATCCTCTCTGCCACACCAGTGTGGCACACGACACACCCTTGGAGAACCACTGCAATGGGCCAACGAAAATGTCTCTAAATAATGTGCAAGGATTTGAATCCTCCAGACCTCTTTGCCAGGCTAGTCTTGAATAGCTAAGTTAGGGCTGCATCGACACAGCTATTAAAAACGCTCTAAAAATTATCTGCCGGGGGGGGGGGGGGGGACATGTCAAAGCTCACAATGGGAAATTTCATAGAGTTCCGGTTTCAGCTCTACAGTGTCGTCTGGTGTCAGAGGGTTATAACACATGTATAACAGATTTTATTTTTATTTTTAACTAATGTAGCCGAGTCATTGAATTATTCCCCCCCCCCCCCCAGCGTTTCTGGAAATGGGGAGCTGGCCATTAAGAACATAAGAGGAGCCTTTTCTCTCTCTCTTTTTAATCATCATCACCATCTGCTATTCAAGTCTAGCCTGGTGAACAGTTCTGAGGGACTCAAGAGCCGGAAGTCCCAGGATCATATCATAAAGTAGTTGTGTTCTACATTATAAATCAAACACTGAGAATAGGAAGATTCGAACACAATCAATATTATGCAGTGGTACCTCGGTTTAAAAACAGTCCGGTTTAAGAACGATTCGGTTTACAAAGTCCGCAAAACCGGAAATATTGTCCTGGTTTGAGAACTTTACCTCTGTCTACGAACAGAATCCGAATCGTGGAAGGGTCTGGTGACTTCTGTTACGTTTCAGTTTATCTGAAGAAGTTTGCATGCACAAGAAAGGTTAAACCAAGAACAAACTTAGTTGGTCTCTAAGGTGCTACTGGACATTTTATATATATATTTTGACTGCGTCAGACCAACACAGCTACCTACCTGAATGGGTGCTGTTCAAATTAGTTGGGGGCGGGGTGGGGATTAAAATCCTGCACATGAAGACAGTGTTGTAATGAGCATAGAATTGCAATGAATGAAGAATCTGCTCCCCATCCAATTCCCGATGCTTGGAATCTTACAAGAAAGGTGGGAGGTTTGGCACACACAGAGACTTTTTTCATCCACCCGCTCTCAGAGTACAGGTATAAACCCTGTACTCAAATCCCCTATAACAATGGGCATTCTGCTGATAAAGAATAGAAGGATGAGGCCACACGTTTGCCTGGATGTTCACTTCATGAGAAAACAATATACCCTTTCTTCTCATAATGTGGGAAGTAGGTCTGGGAGCAGCTATTGCTTATTTGCAAGCAAATTGCTTACAACTGGATTTTAATTTAGTGCCTTACGCCCCTGCAAATGCCTTTTGATGCATCTTATAAACCATTGCCGATGCAAAGCGTCGGGAATACAAAGAAAGCCACACGAGGTACCCTTCATTAGTTTAGTAAATTGGATTTTACTCCTTTTTTTTTTCTTTTACAAAAAGGAGAGAAAAGAAAGAACGAGGCTGGCTGAAAAAGAGCTGTTATCAGGCGGCACAGGCAGGAAAAGGGACCATGTGCTTCGGCTGAGAAGTAAAAAGGGTCAGAGAACTGGAAAGCTGGAAGGGTTGCCAAGGGTCATAGAACAGAATCATAGAGTTGGAATAGACCACAAGGGCCATCGAGTCCAACCCCCTGCCAAACAGGAAACACCATCAGAGCATTCCTGACATATGGTTGTCAAGCCTCTGCTTAAAGACCTCCAAAGAAGGAGACTCCACCACACTCCTTGGCAGCAAATTCCACTGTCGAACAGCTCTTACTGCCAGGAAGTTCTTCCTAATGTTTAGGTGGAATCTTCTTTCTTGTAGTTTGGATCCATTGCTCCGTGTCCGCTTCTCTGGAGCAGCAGAAAACAACCTTTCTCCCTCCTCTATGTGACATCCTTTTATATATTTGAACATGGCTATCATATCACCCCTTAACCTCCTCTTCTCCAGGCTAAACATGCCCAGCTCCCTTAGCCATTCCTCATAAGGCATCGTTTCCAGGCCTTTGACTGTTTTGGTTGCCCTCCTCTAGACACGTACCAGTTTGTCAGTGTCCTTCTTGAACTGTGGTGCCCAGAACTGGACACAGTACTCCAGGTGAGGTCTGACCAGAGCAGAATACAGTGGCACTATTACTTCCCTTGATCTAGATGCTATACTCCTATTGATGCAGCCCAGAATTGCATTGGCTTTTTTAGCTGCCGCGTCACACTGTTGGCTCATGTCAAGTTTGTGGTCAACCAAGACTCCTAGATCCTTTTCACATGTACTGCTCTCAAGCCAGGTGTCCCCCATCTTGTATTTGTACCTCTCATTTTTTTTGCCCAAGTGCAATACTTTACATTTCTCCCTATTAAAGTTCATCTTGTTTGTTTTGGCCCAGTTCTCTAATCTGTCAAGGTCGTTTTGAAGTGTGATCCTGTCCTCTGGGGTGTTAGCCACCCCTCCCAGTTTGGTGTCATCTGCAAATTTGATCAGGATGCCCTTGAGTCCATCATCCAAGTCGTTGATAAAGTCCAAACTCCAGCAGGAATTGCAGTTAAAGAATCCCCGACAGATGGCTATCCAATCCAAGCCCAGGGTCCAAATATAGTCTCCAGTCTTCTCTACCGGCCTTTTGGAACTCTCTCTAAGCCACACCCTTTCTGCCCAGAACACACCCATTACTGGCCCTTGCTTGGCAACTCGGATGAGTTTTTGCCCTGCTGGAATGTGTCCCTGAGTTCTGGGAAGGCCCTTTGCTTGCCTGAATGGAGGACAAGAGTGGTGTGTGCAAAAAAGAAACCAGCCTATGGTTCACATCTGTTGCTGTGGCCATTTTTGCCTCTGTGGCTTGTAGTTCAGCAACAAGCTGGAGAGTCAAAGGTTCTCCACTCCTTGTCTACATTGACTGGTATTGGGTCCCTAGGGTTTAAGGTAGGCGTGTCAGCCAGCTTTAGGGCTTTAAAGGTGCTGACCTTTAAAGTCCTAAATGGCCATGGCCCAGTATACCTGAAGGAGCATCTCTACCCCCATCGTTCAGCCCGGACACTGAGGTCCAGCGCCGAGGGCCTTCTGGTGGTTCCCTCATTGCGAGAAGCAAAGCTACAGGGAACCAGGCAGGGGGCCTTCTCGGTAGTGGTGCCCACCCTGTGGAACACCCTCCCACCAGATGTCAAGGAAATAAACAACTATCTGATGTTTAAAAGACATCTGAAGGCAGCCCTGTTTAGGTAAGCTTTTAATATTTGATGAATTACAGTGGTACCTCGGGTTACAAATGCTTCAGGTTACAAACACTTTGGGTTACAAACTTCACTAACCCAGAAGTAGTACCTCGGGTTGAGAACTTTGCCCCAGGATGAGAACGGAAATCACGTGGCAGCGGTGCAGCAGCAGCAGGAGGCCCCATTAGCAAAATCGCGCTTCGGATTAAGAACAGTTTGGGGTTAAGAAAGGACCTCCGGAATGAATTAAGTTCATAACCTGAGGTACCACTGTATTGTATTTTAATATTTTTCTGGAAGCCGCCCAGAGTGGCTGGGGAAACCCAGCCAGGTGGGCAGGGTGTAAATATATTATTATTATTATTATTATTATTATTATTATTATTATTATTATTATTATTAACTGGAGGTGCCAGGGATTGAACCTGCGACCTTCAGCCCATGAAGCATGGATTCTACCACTGAGCCAAAATGGAAGGGGATGGATTTTGGTGCCTTGGTACTAATGATCAAAGGTTATGGTAGTGCCAATAGCCAGGACAGCACCCAGTGTTGTTTCTTTTTCTCTCATTCTCTCTCTCTCTCTTGCTGTAATTCAGTTTACTTTTGTAGTGAAAGCAAAGATCCGGTTATCATGCCCGGAACACCTGGGAAAAGAGCTACAGAACAAGACAGCTGTCAAGATCACTCAATTTGCTGGACTTAACCACCTTGTGACAGGCTCTCGTTAAGTGCAGGGCCCAATGTGGAGATGCATCAAACGAGCCTTTTTGAGCTAAATGTTTAGCAGCAGTAGATACCAGCATGCGATAAATGTCACGCCAGGGTGGGGGTCGCTCGGATAAACATGTTAACACTCCATCAAGAGGATCACTGAAATGTTACATCAACAAGCAGCAGGGGGCACCTTGTGTATCTTACCTGCAAGCCGAGATTTGCAGTCATTTGCTCTGTGTAGCTGTCTTGTGAATTACTGTAATTTACTCCAGGGTATTTACAGCAAAAGGGACACGGGTGGCGCTGTGGGTTAAACCAGAGAGCCTAGGACTTGCCGATCAGAAGGTCAGCGGTTCAAATCCCCGCGACGGGGTGAGCTCCCGTTGCTCGGTCCCTGCTCCTGCCAACCTAGCAGTTCGAAAGCACGAAGTGCTAGTAGATAAACAGGTACCACTCTGGTGGGAAGGTAAACAGCGTTTCCATGCGCTGCTCTGGTTTGCCAGAAGCGGCTTAGTCATGCTGGCCACATGACCCGGAAGCTGTATGCCGGCTCCCTCAGCCAATAAAGCAAGATTAGCTCCGCAACCCCAGAGTCGTCCGCTACTGGACCTAATGGTCAGGGGTCCCTTTACCTTTATTTACAGCAAACAGTGCCCGATTTACATATAAGCTAAACAAGCTATAGCTTAGGGCCCCACTCTCTTGGGGGTTCCAAAATATATTAAAGGAAAAATAACTGGATGTACATTTCCAAAATATAAGATAAAAAACAAATAAAATAAAACCTACATACAGCAACTGTGTTTTGTGTTGCTTAGGCGCCTGTGATGTAAGTAATGGGCCCCACTTGCTATCCTGTTCTCTAAAATATCACTGGTTTGCTCATTTCTATATATAGGGTGCCTGCATTCTGCATGTGCAAATGGCTTTAGATACCTATTAGATCCATAAATTACCATATAGCATATATTCAACACAAAAAACAGCGACAATTTGTTGTTGACAAAGGACAGCTGGGCATAGAAAGGGCCCCATTACCTTCAGTAGCTTAGGGCCTCATCAAACCTAAATCCAGCCCTGATTGCAATGGCACAGGTCTAAGGCAGAAAAGGAGAATCTCCTCAAATATTTGAATTTTACCAATTTCTCAATCTTAGCTTTGAATGTGAAGTTTGGACCTCTCCCCCCCAAAAAACCCAGGTCCATGTTTCTATGGTGAAGGTTATCCAGTGAAACTGATTGACAGGGTGTTCAGAACAGGAAAGGGTAAGTCCCCGTTTGTATGACATGCACTGAAATTTTGGAACTCACTGCCACCTGGTGTAAGGTAAAAAGGAAGAGGACCCCTGGACGGTTAAGTGCAGTCAAAGGCGGCTATGAGGCTGCGGCGCTCATCTCGCCTTCAGGCCAAGGGAGCCGCCGTTTGGCCACACATAGCTTTCTGGGTCATGTGGCCAGCAGGACTAAATCGCTTCTGGTGCAACAGGACACAGTGACAGAAACCAGAGCACACGGAAATGCTGTTTACGTTCCCTCCACAGTGGTACCTATTTATCTACTTGCACTGGTATGCTTTTGAACTGCTAGGTTGGCATGAGCGGGGACAGAGCAGCGGGAGCTCACCCCGTCGGGCGGATTCGAACCGCTGACCTTCTGATCAGTAAGCCCAAGAGCCTCAGTGGTTTAGACCACAGCGCCACCCACATCACCTGGTGTAGTGATGACCTGCAACAAAATGTTCATTTCATTGCCCTCCTATCCAACACCCAATCAGCATTCCAGCATCTCAGAATGTCTTATGCAGACAGAGTGCCCACCCTGACAATGCACTTTGACCTTGCGTTATAAAACGAACCCTTGGCCTTCACTGGTTTAAGCTGATTTTAATCAAATGTTATACTTTAGCTCTTCTATCATATATATATATCCTTCAACAATACAATGACATACACAATTCCTTTCTGCTCTGCCAAACCTATGACTTCCCTCCGTCCCTTTAGCAGGTTTTCCGCTTTCAAGTCCTATCTCACATTTTAGCTCTTTAACTCTATTGTCCACCTTGCAGGATTTATTTCAATCCTGCTAGTGTCTTGAATTTTTTGCAATTATTTTGCAATTATTATTCAAATATACTATAAATTTGCTCCTGGTCTCGAATCCTGCAGGCCAGCTTGGCCAATTCTGCAAAGTCCATCATCTTCACCTGCCACTCCACAATCGTTGGTAACTCCTGCAACTTCCACTTTGGGGCCATTAAAGTTCTCGCTGCTACTGTGGCGTACATAAATAGTCTTTGGTCTATCTTCGCAATTTCCTTTTCCATCAAACCTAGCAGAAATGCTTCAGGGTTTTTGGGAAAGGTATATCTAAACATCTTTTTTAATTCATTATATTCTGGCAGAGCTTTAAGTTCAGTTGCCAGGTGTTTGCCTGTGCCAGAAGGAAACTTTTATGTTGTTGGGTGCTTTAATCCTTCTTTTATTGTTTTTATTACAGTACTTTCAAACACTGTGTGATGTTTCTTTGTTTTGATAAGTTGCCTGGTGAAATATACTCAGAGTCGAGTGTGAATTCCATGCTCTTTATTCAGCTCGTAGTAGCAATGAATGAAACTTTCCCCAAAATGTCTAGCTATATATACATTATTTACACAATGGGCCCTGCATGATTGGCTAATCCTGACTGCTCCTGTAGGCCAATCAGATTGCAGATTCACTTCCTCCAGAAGCATGATTGGCTGCTCCTGCAGGCCAATCAGGTCACTGATTCACTTCCACCTTCAGCTGCATTGGGTGGCTCCTGCAGACCAATCAAACTGCTGCATTCTGGATCCTATTGTTCTAGAATTCAGCTCAGTACATAACACCTGGATAATTCTATTGGTGGGCAGTCACATACATAGAATTACAGAATCAAAGAATTGCAGAGTTGGAGGGCCATCTAATCCAACCCCCTGCAATGCAGGAATTGCAGTCCGGGAATTGCAGTGGGTTGAATTTGGAGTGTTAAACCTCTCCACCCTGCCCAGTGCTGTGTCTATGTCCCCCCCCCCCCTTCACTCCCATTGTCCAACTCAGTAAGGTATTGGGATGCTTAGCTACAAACCTGGTGCTGGAGGAGACTCTTGAGAGTCCCATGGACTGCAAGAAGGTCAAACCTATCCATTCTGAAGGAAATCAGCCCTGAGTGCTCACTGGAAGGACAGATCCTGAAGCTGAGGCCCCAAGACTTTGGCCACCTCATGAGAAGAGAAGACTGTCTGGAAAAGACCCTGATGTTGGGAAAGATGGAGGGCACAAGGAGAAGGGGACGACAGAGGACGAGATGGTTGGACAGTGTTCTCGAAGCTACCAGCATGAGTTTGACCAAACTGTGGGAGGCAGTGGAAGACAGGAGTGCCTGGCGTGCTCTGGTCCAGGGGGTCACGAAGAGTTGGACACAACTAAATGACCAAACAACAACAAACAGCTAAAAACTGTTGATGTTCCCTAACATGAGAAGAGCCTGCTGGATCAGGCCAATGGCCCATCTAGTCCAGCATCCTTTTCTCTCAGTGGCCAATCAGATGCCCTAGCGGGGAGCCAGTCAGCAAGACCCAAGAGCCCTCTCCCCTCTGGCAGTTTCCAGCAACTGGCATTCAGAAGCATTTCTGTCTCCAGCTGTGGAGACAGAGCATGGTCATCCTGGCTAGTAGCCATGCATAGTCGTCTTCTCCTCCATGAGTTTGTCCATTCCTCTTTTGAAGCCATCCAAGTTGGTCTCCATCACTGCCTCCTGTGGCAGAGAGTTCCATAGTTTATCTCTGCCCTGCAATGAAGCTGTACTTTCTTTTATCTCTCCTGAATCTTCCAACATTGAATGTCCACAAGTTCTAGTATCATGAAGGAAGGGTAGGGAACCTTTTCCAGAGCAGGGGTTGGAATCCCTTTTGGGGAACCTTCTAGAGGCCACCTGGGCAGGGCAACAAAAGCCTGTTCTTTTTCCCTTTGCATAGTAGGCCAGCTTCTACATGTGCCCACCACAGAGAGTCAGTGTGGTGTAGTGGTTAAGAGTTGTAGTCTCGTAATCTGGGGAACCGGGTTCGCGTCTCCGCTCCTCCACATGCAGCTGCTGGGTGACCTTGGGCCAGTCACACTTCTCTGAAGTCTCTCAGCCCCACTCACCCTCACAGAGTGTTTGTTATGGGGGAGGAAGGGAAAAGAGAATGTTAGCCACTTTGAGACTCCTTCGGGTAGTGATAAAGCGGGATATCAGATCCAAACTCTTCTCTTCTTCTTCTTCTCTCTACCTTCCATCCAGCAAACAAGAGGCATTATCAGCATTCAAGAGTGCCTCCTAGCCAGGCAGAAGCACTCAGGAGGGTGGAAAGCAAAGTCAATGAGGTGTGGGACCTTGGGGCAGCCCTGAGAGCCAGACAGAGAGGTTTGGTCCTCCAACTTGGGTGTTCCCTATCACTGGCTTATAGAGTGTCAGGCTGCTGCCAGCTACTCCCACGGCCGGGACATACACAGGAACATACACAGACAAGGAATGGTCTTACCTCCCAGTTTTTACTCAGTATTTACAGAGAGAGGCTATAAAACCCAGCCTCTTGGATAATGGCATTGTCCCAAGTGAATCTCCACACACCCCCCACACCCCCGTCTCTTCCACTTCCTCATTCGTCAAGCTCAACGTCTCTACCACGGGTGCTGCATTTTGTTGCAGCCCTCTGCCTTTGAGCTCTTTGCTCTCCTACTTTCAAGGCTCGCTAGGTTCTGGGAGATGGAGGGTCTGGAATGCCTTCTAAAAAACACTATGTCCATCAGCCGTTGTCCCCCCGGTGCTTCCTCCTCCTCCTCCTCCTCTCTGTTTCACAACTCTCCCCCTCATCTGCCTCTGAGCTGTGAGTTCCCTCAAACCCCTGTTGTAAATCTAAACTGTCTTCTTCTCCTCTGGAAGAGTCAGACTGGGGAGGTGATCTCCACCATTCAATATGATAATCTTTATTGTCATTGTCCCATACGGAACAACAAAATTGAAAAAAATCTACATCAGACATTCAAAAACCAACAAGCCTGCTATCCCAGCTGTCCCAGCCTGGTTAGCCCCCTAAAAACTCTGATACCCCGTAACTGAATACAATATACTCCCACATAGACTACCTTACACTGCGTTTAAAACCAAAATCGCATTTGGATAGAAACTGTTTCTCAGCCGGCTAGTCCTAGTCTTTATAACCCTGTACCTTCTTCCAGAAGGCAGAAGCTGAAAGAGATCATTTCCAGGGTGTGTACTATCCTGCACTATCTCTGCAGCTTTCTTATGACACCTGGAAGCATAGATTTGATCCAAGGTGGGAAGAGTGCTCCCAATTATTCTCTCCACAGTCTTTACAACCCTGGACAGCATTGTTTTTCCCCTGACCGTGCAGCTCTCAAACCACACACACAGACCACAAGTTAATACACTCTCAACAGTACAATGGTAAAATGCCATCAACAGGTCCTTTGTGAGATTATTTTTCCGGAGGATTCTAAGAAAATATAACCTCTGCTGTGCTCTCTTCATCAGGTCTTTACTGTTTTCTCCCAGTCTTCTGCCCAGTCCCTGACATAGGATGAGGCAGCTCCAGGAAAAAACACTGGGCTCCCAAAGTCCCTGGGTGGTTTTGGGGCACTATCCTTTTGAGCAACAGGAGACAGTGCTCCAGCGCTGAGTTACCAGTGACCTACTATGACACAGCCTGTCACCAGGCTGACATAGATGACACCTGGAGCCTCTGATCTGTGATCTTCAAACACCCTGCTTCCAGGAGTCACTTGTCAACACAGCCATAAGGAAGACTCAAGAGGCCCTAGCAGGTGTGAACAGGTTATATTTATTTGAGTATAGTGTTGCAGCTGGTGTTTGGTGCAGGGTGTGAGATGAGGATCCCCTCCCCTGAAGTCCAAGGAAGTGCCACCCCACTCCCCCAGCACCTGTCGTGGATCTGGCTCCTTGTAGCAGGCCTTCATTCCTCTTTGCCTTTGCAAAGAGGTTGTTGATTGAAACCAGGCATCCCCAACCTGTGGCCTCCAGATCTTTTGGCCGACAACTCCCATGATCCCTAGCTAACAGGACCAGTGGTCAGGGATGATGGGAATTGTGGGCCAAAACATCTGGAGGGCCGAAGGTTGGGGATGCCTGATTGAAATTATTCAAGTGGGCTGTTACGTGACTTTCTAATCATAAAAAGGTTAGCCACCACAGCTGTACTTGAACATAGGGGGATGCAGGTGGCGCTGTGGTGTAAACCACTGAGCCTCTTGGGCTTGCTGATCAGAAGGTTGGCGGTTTGAATCCCTGCGACGGGGTGAGCTCCCGTTGCTCTGTCCCAGCTCCTGCCAGCCTAGCAGTTCGAAAACATGCCAGTGCGAGTAGATAAATAGGTACCGCTGTGGCGGGAAGGTAAACGGCGTTTCCGTGCACTCTTGTTTCCATCATGGTGTTCCATTGCACCAGAAGCGGTTTAATCATGCTGGACACATGACCCGGAAAGCTGTCTGTGGACAAATGCTGACTCCCTTGGCCTGAAAGTGAGATGAGTACTTTACCCTATAGTTTGCTTTGACTGGACTTAACCGTCCATTACCTTTTTTTCTTTCTTTCTTGAGCATAGATAAGGAACCTTGAGAAGTATAGGATATAAATGCAATAGGTAAAATGAAATGATGAAATTATTTTATTTTTCTATTTAAATTTCAGTACCTAGTTCTAGATCTGTATTGGGGGAGTGGGAATTGTGTATGTCATTGTCAATGCAAATCTCTCTTTTTGAGGAATCGCAAGTGGTCACTCTGGAGCCAAATGGACCTGATGGATAAGGAGACTGAAGACTTTAAGAGCAAGGAGAAGGCTCTGGGTGATGCCATTGAGAGACTCAAGAAGGAAAACAAGTTCAGGAAAGAGAAGCTGGTGGCATTTTGGCAAAAGAAGAGGGAGCTCTCCAAGCGCACAGATGGACGAAATACCATTTTGTGGGAGCGAAACATGAAGCTCTGGAATAAGGTCACAGATCTCTTTGAGAGCATCAGGAATGTCTTGAAAGAGGAACCAGAGCTTTGGAAAGAAGAGCTGGACAGCTGGACAGCTGAGATGGCACTTTGGAAGAAGGAGATGGACCAGTGGGAAGAAAGGTTCTGTGGGAGCTATTAGTATGTCCCTTGCAAAATAAATCTTTGGATCAGCCCTCAATTGATCCCTTGCAGTGGACAAAAAAATCTGGTCATCTAAACAAGATGCTGTCAGCTAATGTACGTGGAAATTCATTAAAAGTTTTTCACAGGTGGTTTTTGACTCTGGTCTACCTGAATTGTAACTCCAAGACCACACAGCCTCCCTTTGTTGGAGGGGGTGCAACTCCAGAGGGTTTTGTCACCGTAGGTGGTGGGACTGCACTCCTGTGAGTAAATTCTGAGGGACACCAGAAGTCAGGACAATCATTGGACAGAGGATCACTCTATGACCTGCTTATTTGAATGTGTTTTGGGGAAAGAATTTGAACCTTCATAGCAAATCTATTATTAGCCATCTGTTGGTGGCTGCCTGCTTAGGTTGAATCCTGACAAGACAGTAGTACTGGTCCAGCACAGGGAACCAGGCAGAGGGCCTTCTCGGTGGTGGCACCTACCCTGTGGAACGCCCTCCAGTCAGATGTCAAGGAAATAAACAACCACCTGACATTTAGAAGATATCTGAAGGCAGCCCTGTTTAGGGAAGTTCTTAATGACTGGTGCTTTAATGTATTTTTAATCTTTTGTTGGAAGCCGCCCAGAGTGGCTTGGGAAACTTAGCTGGATGGGTGAGGTATAAACTACTGTCATAGCACCAGAGTGGAAGGAGCCCTCATCATATTCCATGACCATCTGGCTTCATAAGGCTTTGTCCATTGCAGCTTCTGAAAAACTTAACTCATTCACTCTTAGTTTTTTGAGGGCCTGTAGACCCACAAAGGACTTTTCAGGAGAATAGTAACCTATTCGGCAATAGAGACAATGGTTCAGCAGATGCCTTTAAAAGGTGGTTTTATTTGGAAATGTGTGTGAATTGGAGCTGTGCGAGTCCCCCCCCCCCCCTCTATATTTTCCATTATGCTGCTGTATTTGAGAAAAAGAAAGAATATCCCTTGCTTGTAAGGGGAGCCAGTTCTGAGATTTATAAAATTTAACATGTTCCCGCACAAAAGGGAGATTTTCAGCATAGATTCCCCCCCTCCCTTCTTTATAATTCCAGAACTTGCAGTCATTTTGCAAAGCTGTGGGGTGGCGGAATCTGGGCAGACAAAAGGCCAGAGCATTTGTTCACATAATGCAGAATTACTTTATGAAATCCACTCGCACAAGAGGTACTTAATGGCCTCTAGCTTAGATTGCTTTGAAACAAGGTTAGTCAAAGCCACAAAGGAGACAGCCATGATCGCTAAACTGAGTGCTTACATTCAGGGTCAGAATGCTACTGAATACCTGTAACTTGGGTTGGCGGTGGTGGGGTAGGAGTAGAAAAGAGTTATTACTCTATAAAACCTGCTGGTGCACCCTGAAGGTTTTCTGATTGGCCACTGAGGAAGGAGAATGCGGGATTAGATAAGCTTTTGGTTTGCTCCAGCAGGGCTCCTCTGTTATTTTTTTCCTATAGCATGAAGCATCCATCACCCATTGCTATCTGTATATTAAATCTCATCCACAGAATTATGCACACAACAATGTAATTTATCCCTCATTATTTATATTCAGGCTCCAGCTGCACTGAACATTTAAAGCAGTACCATACCACTTTGAACAGCCATGGCTTCCCACAAGGAACCCTGGGAAGTGTAGTTTATTAAAGGGTGTCGAGAGTTATTTGGAGACTCCTGTTTCCTTCCCAGAGCTACAATTCCCAGAGTTCCCCAGGAAGAGGTATTGACTGCTAAACCACTGTGGAAATTGTAATTCTGAGAGAGGAAGAGGAGTCTCCTGTCAACGCTCAGCACCTTTTAATCAATCAGGCATGGAGAAACTTAGTTCCAGGGGCTAAATGGTGATCCTCAGGACTCTCCACAGACTTACTTCTTCTTTGGCTAACACTCATAGCCGAGTTAGATTGTCTTCCAGGAACACGGTTTTAACAATGAGTCCGCAAGTGACTTTGGAGGCCAATTCTGGATCCACACGTCCTTCCACAGTGGGGACATTGGTTTCCAGGCGGGAGTTGATCATGGTGGGGATTTGCCAAGGGTGCCTTCCTCCTTGCACGTTTCTCCCTTGTGTCCTGAGTTCGAGTGTCTTCAAAGCCCATGACACCTTTGGTAAAGGCTCTTCTCCAACTGGAGCGCTCGCAAGTCAGTGTTTCCCAGTTGTCAGTGTTTATACTACATTTTTTAAGATTTGCCTTGAAACAGACCATACCCCTCACCAGCCCTGCTTCATATTCTCTTTGAGTGCTTTATTCCTAGCTGGAGTGTATTGTTACATTTACATAATACCTCTTGTTTGCCTGAATGGAAGATAGAGACATGTTCTCTCTCTGTGTGTGCAGAAACCACTGGCTTTTGGTGTGGCTAAATTGTAGCCGACTTTACAGTCCCATACCCTCCAGCCTTTCTCTGATGAAAATAGAGACATCTCATCATAATTTTATTATTTATACCCCACCCATTTGACTGGGTTGCCCCAACCACTCTGGGCAGCTTCCAACATATATATAAAAACAGAATCAAACATTTAAAAACCTCCCTATATGGGGCTGCCTTCAGATGTCTTCTAAAGGTTGTGTAGTTACTTATCTCCTTGGCTTGGGGGTTGCATAACTTCATACCCTCCATCATTTCTCCAAGGAAAATAGGGTTGTCCTAAGGAAAAGCGGGAAATTCCACGATCAAATCAGAAACCGGGATAACTTCTCTAAATCAGGGACACCCCTGGAAAATAGGGACACTTGGAGGATTTAAAGTCCCATTTGTTGCTGTGCCTACTTCTGCCTCTGTCCTACTGTAGAATCACAATTGTTGCTCCACCCACGTCTTCCCCTGGCTCCACCCACCACTGGTATGATGCCCATAGGAAGCTTCCCACAACAGAAAACAGTACTTGGGTGGGAAATCGTCCCCCACTCCTGGCATCAAATCTACTGACAAATTCCACAAGAATGGCCATTGTTAGGCAATGATTAAGCGTTGTTCCTTTCACATAACTTAGATTGGCATTCTGGTTAATAGAATTTCCAATGGGGTCTGCACAAGGCTGGATTAATAATAATAATAATAATAATAATAATAATTTATTATTTGTACCCCGCCCATCTGGCTGGGTTTCCCCAGCCACTCTGGGCGGCTTCCAACAAAGATGAAAGATACACTAAAATGTCACATATTAAAAACTTCCCTGAACAGGGCTGCCTTCAGATGTCTTCTGAATGTCAGGGAGATGTTTATCGCTTTGACATCTGATGGGAGGGTGTTCCACAGGGCAGTCGCCACTACCGAGAAGGCCCTCTGCCTGGTTCCCTGTAACTTGGCCTCTCCCAGTGAGGGAACCGCCAGAAGGCCCTCGGAGCTGGACCTCAGTGTCCGGGCAGAACGATGGGGGAGGAGACGCTCCTTCAGATATACTGGACCGAGGCCGTTTAGGTTTGATGAGGCCCTAAGCTACTGAAGGTAATGGGGCCCTTTATATGTCCAGCTGTCTTTTGTCAACAACAAATTGCCACTTTTTTGTGTGTGTCAAATATATGCTATATGGCAATCTATGGACCTAATAGGTATCTAAATTCATTTGCACATGCTGCCAGGCAAGCAGTCCATGCAGAATGTGTCCGACTCTTTGTGACCCCATGGACCAGAGCATGCCAGGCACTCCTGTCTTCCACCGCCTCCCAGAGTTTCGTCAAATGCATGTTTGTCGCTTCTATAACACTGTCCAAGCATCTTACCCTCTGTCGTCGTCTTCTCCTTGTGCCCTCAATCTTACCAAACATAGGCACCCTATATATAGAAATAAGCAAACCAGTGATATTTTAGGGAGCAGGCTAGCAGGCAAGGCCCATTACTTACACCATAGGAGCTCAAACAACACAAAACACTGTTGCTGTGCGTAGGTTTTATTTTGTTTTTTATCTTATATTTTTGAAATGTACATCCAGGTTTTTTTCCTTTAAATTTTTGGGGGACCCCCCCAAAGAGAGTGGGGCCCTAAGCTATAGCTTGTTTAGCTTATACATAAATCCACCACTGGTTCTGCAAAATGAATCCATTTTCATAAATTAGGCTCCTGGTGTTCCTGAGGGAGACACATGGTTCCAAGCAAGCAGGTGCCAAACTCTTTGTTGCACAGCTGTAGGGTTGAAGCCCACCCATGGCTAGTGACCCTGTTATGGTTTCCCATTCTGCCCACTGCAAAAACTCCACCAGCACTGGAAAAAACAGAGTTTGGATTTGATATCCCACTTTATCACTACCCTAGGGAGTCTCAAAGCAGCTAACATTCTCCTTTACCTTCCTGCTCCACAACAAACACTCTGTGAGGTGAGTGGGGCTGAGAGACTTCAAAGAAGTGTGACTAGCCCAAGGTCACCCAGCAACTGCATGTGGAGGAGTGGGGAAGCGAACCCGGTTCACCAGATTACGAGTCCTCCGCTCTTAACCACTACACCACTCTCTGATACCTGATGCAGCCACTTCTCCACATTCATTGTGGTGTTACCTTTGGTCTCTTAAAAATCCACCCTTGTGGAAGGATCCTACATCTCAGTGGCAGAGCTTTCACTTTGCATGCAGGAGATCCCAGCTTCAATCCATGGTGTCTCCCTGGTGATTACCTGAAAGTAAGTGTATACAATACAGAGCTAGATTGACCAATGGTGTGACTGCAGATAAGCTAAAATAAGCTTCCCATGTTCCATTTTCATCAGCTACAACCTTGGCATTCTAATGACGGAACCAGAAGAACTGCAGACGTTCTGGCATTGTTTTGTTAATATTCTCAGGCTGCCATGGCGATGAAGTTCTTAACAAAGGGGTCTTCATCATAGCAGGAGGAGGAGGTGCAGGTTAGTGGACGTCCCAGGCTTACTTATTTTGGAGGGATTTAAGGCATCTTGACAGTTCTTTTCTCTCTCTTTTGTTATTCAAAGCCACCAAGGCTTTATCAAGGGAGCCCAGCTGCATCAGATTTATCTAGTTCAGGATCAAGTCTCCCACAGTTGCCAACCAGAAGCCTCTGGGAAGCCCAAAAGCAGTACATGATCACAAAGAGCTCTCTCTTACTTCTGATCTCAAGAAACTGGTATTCAGATATATGCTGCCTTTGATAATGGGGGTAACATAGCTTCCATCAGTAGTAGACACTGATGGCTTCATCCTCCATGGATTTCTCTAATCTCATTTTTCATAGAATTTAGAGTTGTAGGGTTGGAAGGGACCCAACAGCCTGTTCTCACAGTGGCAACAGGAAGGTCCAGCAATACATTGCAATACATTGTGCACCAGCCCCTAACACTTAATTCCCCTGTCATGATCTTTCCTCCTGAAATGGCTGGCTTGAGAAGGTCCTGCATTTGGAGAGGTGAACCAAACCCTGGGGTGATGGCTGCACAAATGGACCCTGAGACTCATCAGGGGCTGAGATTGGAGAACCTCAATCGCTCCCCGCCTAGTGTGAACCGGGGCTGGTGGTGGGGTCCTCCTCCGCAACCAAGTTTCCACTTTCCAAGCTGGAAGGTAAAGTTCCTTGCGGTGACTCAGTCTCCTCCAAGTTTGTATCCTCTGAGTCAGTGGGCAACACAACCTCCCCTTCTAGGCCACTCACTCATGTATTTCTCTGTACACAGCTGTGATCAGATGGAGGACGGGGAGAAACATTTGGATGTCACTCTTAACTGTGCAGACATTTCTGCAAAGCGGGAGAGCTGGCACCATATGAACCATATCCCCAGAACCTTGAAGAGCCAGTTCGTATATCGCCAACTGAGAGAACAGAAAAATGCACTTCAAGAGGAAATCAGGATATTCTGGAAGAAATGCCAACGCCTACGGAGGGAGATCCAGACCTTCCGAGATGATAACAAAACCAAGGCTTTGTGGGAGGAGATCCATGCCTTCAAGAAGAAGAACAAGGGCTTCATGGATGAGATCAAGAGCTTCTTAGAGGAGAGCAGGGTTTTCATGGCTGAGATCAAGGCCTTCCAGACCAAAAAGAAGGAAATTCAGGACCAGGTGAAGACCTTTCAGGAGAAGATTGAGGCACTCCAGCAGAGGATCAAGACAATAGAGGAGGAGATTGTTACCTTGGAGGAAAGGAATGAATCATTTCGAGAAGCTGTCAAAGCCTTCCAGATTAAGAACAAGGAGTACCAGGAAGCCAACAAAGGCATGCGTGAGAAGAACAAATCCATCCAGGAGAAGATAGAAGCCATTGAAGAGAAGAACAACGCCTTCTGGAAGGAATGCAAGGCATTTTGGAAGAAGGACAAAACCTTCTGGGAAGAGGACATGGCCATATCCAAAGACAAAATGGCCCTCTGGGAAGAGTATATAGCTTTGAGGGATAATGACCAAGACCTCCAGGAAGAAAAAGCGGTCATCTGGGACATGGTGGAAGCTCTCTGGGATATGAAGTACTCCATATGGAAAGAGGTAAATGGGTTTCCGGAAGAACCAGACCCTGAGTTCGGGGTAGAAGTTCTCGACAATGGTGCCGATGGAGACCATGATGAACCACCTGATGAAATAAAAGAGGTGTGAATTAACGCAATGATCTGGTTAGCACCACCTTAAAGACTCCTATACATTGATGTACAAACACCGCGGCTCCTTTGTCATCAAGACCTTTTAATAAAATCTTGATGGAACTTCAAGGTGAAGTCACTATGCTACATTGCTGGGGAAGTGGGCGGGTTCACACTGGCCATACACACCAGCAGATGATTGTAACCATGTGGACCGGCAGCCTGGCAAACCTGGTGTGGCACCTTTAATTATTTATTTACAAAATTTATAATTCACATCTTTGTGAAATGTATAGAAAGGCAGAGGACAACATATAAGGGTAAAATGAACAGGAGATCCATTAAAAATCATTGGAAACGTCAAAAAATACTGATTGGGTAAAAGAAAAAATAATAATGTTGCACTTAGGGTTGCCATATTTCAAAACCCCCGGATTGTTGAGCTTTTAGGAAACCCCCAAAATTGTTCAGCTTTTTTTTTAGGAAACCCTAAAAGTTGTTGTGTTGTGTTGTGTTTGCTTTTACTTGCCTAAGATTCAGGACAAAAGGACAAAGCACCGCCTTTCAGAAATTCCCCCAGACGTCAATTCCGCATTTGAAATCCTGGAAATGCACAGGAAAATCTAGATGTATGGCAGCCCTAAGATTGCTAAAACCCTCCCAGCATGTTGGAGGATATGGATGGCCACAGGGGAAAGGCCACAGCTCATTTCTAAGAGCATTTGTTCTGCATGAAGAAAGACCCAGGTTCAATCCTTAGCATCTCCAGGCAGGGCTGGGGAAAGAAACCCTGCTTGAACCCATGGAGAGCTGCTGCCAGTCAGTGCAGACAGCTCTGAGCTAGCTGGATCAACGGTCTGTCCTGGAGTAAGGCAACTTTCTGTGGTTTTTCTCCGGTGTGCATTTGTTGTTGTTGTTGGAGGACTGCATCCTAAAATTCAAAGAGGTGCAAATTTCAAAAGATAGGTGTGCTTTGCTTTATGTATTAAGGACTGCAGAGTCACTGGGTTTGCATGCAGATGGGAGCCCAAACTCCCTTTCCTCCAATACATAGTGTAAGCAGGATCCCCTATTTAATTTTTCATTCTATTTGGTTCTATGCAGCCTGGATGAACTGCAAACATTGGAGGGCACACATGTACACACACACAGACACACACACACACACACACACACAGAGAGAGAGAGAGAGAGAGAGAGAGAGAGAGAGAGAGAGAGAGAAAGTCCTTTACTCTCTTTTCTGCTGGGTTCCAGCATTCAGGCACTCTTTATCCTCGTATTTGCTTTCAGTTGTGGGTACAGTACAAAAAATAATAATCAAAAAAATCAGTCAAGGTGACAGTCAAAGGAGCTGGGAACTGAAGCAAGGCCAAACTCCTCAGTCCCCAGGTGATCTGTTCATGGTCACGTCCCCACCAAGGCACTAAAATTCCAGTGTCAGCAGGATGTGCTCAGAGTTCATGAAAATGTTGCAGGGGAGGAGGGGAGAGGGCTTGGAAGAAGGAATGCTTAGGCTGCAGGCCCATGCAAACCCACTGGGTTGTTCAAATCTATCCATTTCAGTTTTCCGGGTTTCTCAACCCCCCCCCCCCAATCTTAAAATTCACTCCGCTGGAGGTTTTAAATAGAGTTCTGGTGGCCACGTGCCAGGGATAACTTAGCTGTGATTCCTGCATTTCAGGGGGGATGAATTCCTGGGGGTCCCTTCCAACTTTGGGAACCCAGTCTGGAAAAGATGTGACATGGTGCAGCCAGCAGCTCTGAAAATTTCCATGCAGTCCACAGTATATGGAAAGAACTCCCACCAAATGAAAACATCCAACATGGACCTCTGATGACTGCAACACCATTGCACCAAGACTACCTCATAGCTCATGGTCTGATTGTCCAACAGCAGGTGTATTAACTCTGTCGCTCAGCCCAAGATAGCTGTTAAAAATAGACTTGGCAAGCACTGCTTCAGAATGCATTCAGCATCCTTGCTAACAGTGTCTAGGAATCTGACCAGATTACGAATGACTCCCATTGACCCAAAATGGCAAATTTAATAACCCTACTAAAGCAATGTACTATCTGGAGAGGGATTTTAAATGTCCAAAGAGAAAACATATGCCAGCCACTCCCTGAATAAAAACCTGTCAACTCTTCCTGATTGATCGCGATCACCCAAGTTGTATGTGTATATGTATAGTATTTGTTGCGTGCTAAGGCACCCGAGCCACAAAGTTCCCAGGGGAATAATAAAGCACACGGACGCGAAGTATTTTGGTTTATGGGTTCAAACAGGCCGCAGCTTTATTGGTTACAGATGTGAGCGGTTTGGCTTAAGGCCCTAGGGGTCAGCAAACTTTTTCAGCAGGGGGCCGGTCCACTGTCCCTCAGACCTTCTGGGAGGCCGGACTATATGGGGGGAAATGAATGAATTCCTATGCCCCACAAATAACCCAGAGATGCATTTTAAATACAGTGGTACCTCTGGTTGTGAACGGGATCCATTCCAGAGCCCCATTCGCAACCTGAGCAGAGTGCAACCTGTGTCTGTGCATCTGCATGGGTTGTGATTCGCTGCTTCTGCGCATGCTTGTGATGTCATTTTTAACGTCTCCGCATGCATGAGCTGCAAAACCCAGAAGTAACCCTTTCCGGTACTTCCGGGTCACTGTGGGATGCAACCTGAAAATGCTTGACCTGAAGCAAACACAATATGAGGTATGACTGTAAAAGCACACATTCTACTCATGTAAAAACACCAGGCAGGCCCCACAAATAACCCAGAGATGCATTTCAAATAAAAGGACACATTCTACTCATGTAAAAACATACTGATTCCTGGACCGTCTGCAGGCCTTATTTAGAAGGTAATTGGCCAGATCCGGCCCCCGGGCCGTAGTTTGCCTACCCATGGCTTAGGCATTGGGGTAAAGTCAGGCTATATCTTGACTATATCTGCAGGGAGCCCACTTAAGGGTAAACCACTGATGCTCTATGACTTACATCAAATAGGGGCATCCCGAGGGGTCCCTGTGGGGGCTGTGACATGGCCCTAGCCCACGTCCAGGCTTCAGACAGAATTCACACCCCAGATCCCTTTAACAGGATACCCTTACTTGCTGAAAAAGTTTGCTGAACCCTGGTTTAGAGAAATGGCAAGTGAGAAGTGACATGGTGGAAGTTTATAAAATTTTGCTTGGAATGGAGAAAGCAGAAAGCTTTTCTCCCTTTCTCGTGATGCCAGAATTCATAGATATCCAAGGAAACTGAATGCTGGAAAATTCAGGACAGATAAAACAAAACTCTTCACACAGAGCAGGGTTAAACTAGGGAGCTCACCCACAGGAAGCAGTGATGGATTAGGTGAAGGTGTCCTTCCATCAGCTCTGCAGACCTCCATTGGCCTCTCATCAGCTGCTACCTGTGGAGTGAAAATCTCCCTTCCACCTGAAGCAGTGTCACACCAAAGGGATCCCTGCAGGTGGTAACCACAAGAAAACACCAAATGTGGATTTCAGAAGGGGGGAGACTGGGACTGAACCAGCCTGGGACCTCTTGGATCCCAAGCCAGCACAATCACCATGGCATGATAGCACCAGAGCTGGTTCTGGCCCAATCAGAGCAAGAACTCCAGGTTGCTGGAGCAATTTTCCTGCCCCACACCTTTGGGCTTCGCCATCATGCATGGAAAGACAACGAATGCTGTTGTGGTTTTGTTGTGGCTTGCTCCTTTAGGTTGCTTGTGAGGTGGGTGGGGTCTCCCAGTGCCCATAGGATAGTACCAACCTCCTCATTTGAGGGTAGGGAGAAGGGGGAGAAGAGAGAGGGGGGTTGGTCTGGCCTTGGAGCAGGAGATCCAACCTCCTAGGGCCCCTCCCAGCTGCCACACAAACCTCAGTGGCCCTTGCAGAAGATAAAATGGGGTGGCCTGGGGGGGGGATCAAAAGAATGCTTTCATCCAGAGGGTCCAGCATGCCGTGGGCATTATTGTAAACAAGAAAGTTAAGGGCAAGATCTTGGCCAAGAGAATTAATGTGCGAATTGAGCATATTAAGCACTCAAAGAGCAGAGACAGCTTCTTGCAGCGTGTGAAAGAAAAAGAAAGAAAGAAAATAGAAGGAAAGGGAAAGGGAATTTGGTTTGAACTAAAACGCCAGCCTGCTCCCCCAAGAGAAGCCCACTTTGTGAGAAACAACGGCAGGGAGCCAGAGCTGCTGGAACCAATTCCATATGAGCTTATGGCATAGTGTATGTGAACAAAATAAAATACTATGCTGAGGACCTAAAAAGAAAAATGAAAGAAAAAGAATGCTTTCATCCAGAGAGTCCCAATCCCCTTACATGCCCCTGATACAGAGAGTGAAATGTACAACAGCTCTGGAAGTGGCACCTATATTTCCCCTCCCATTAGAAATAATAGAAGGAACATTGTAAAACAACGAAACAAACCCGAGACCAGAAAGTGGAGAGGGGCAGGTGAAAAGTGTTCTAAGTAAATACTGTATTTTTCGCTCTATAAGATGCACCAGACCACAAGATGCACCTAGTTTTTGGAGGAGGAAAACAAGAAGAAAAATTCTGAATCTCAGAAGCCAGAACAGCAAGAGGGATCGCTGCAAAGTGAAAGCAGCAATCCCTCTTGCTGTTCCGGCTTCTGTAATAGCTGCGCAGCCTGCATTCGCTCCATAAGACGCACACACATTTCCCCTTACTTTTTAGGAGGGGAAAAGTGAGTCTTATAGAGCGAAAAATACGGTATGTTACCTAAGCCAGTGAGGGGTGGCAGACAGAAACTCTCTTCTTCTCCTGCTGATTCCTTCTTGAGAAGCCACTTGTCGTCCTCTAGAGCGTTTCCTCAGACTTTACTTCCTTCTTCCCTGCTTCTTCCAGTTAGCTCTGGGTCTTCCTTTACTTAGCCCTATGTCTGCATAGTGACCACATGTAAACTTGTACTCAGAATCGCTTTGCTTGGCAGGAGTAGTAAACCTGATGGCTCTTCGTTCTTTCAACCAGCAGTCTCACCGGACTGCTTGTTTCCGCCCTTGACTGAAATATATGTACCAAGACCCAACCAAACGTCATTCCACCTTCCCTTCTGCCCTGCTGTTCCACCGAGCAAGATTCTCGATTTGGCTTTTCATCCACCTTCCCGTCTTCCTCTCTTGCCTCCCTTCATTTTATGAGCTTAAATTAGAGCAGTGTTTCAGAATGTATAGCTTCCTTAGCTTCTGGGGTCTATACCGCTGTTTTTATTTATTTTTAACTGGCCCAGGTTTTAAGCAGTTCCGTACTGCTGCCATTAAGTTGTCAAGTTTTATGTGAAACTGCATTGTCTTTTTATGATATGCGAGCTGCCTTGCTGTGGGCATATAAATAAGTTTATAAATAACAGCATACCTTGACTCAAACATATGGTCAGAGCAAGGCTACTTGGTGGGTGGAGGACTTAGCACAAAGGATCTGAGACATCTAGTGTCACAATGGGTTCGTTCTACCCAGTGCTATTTTTCTAGAAAAAGAAGAACTCACCATGAACACCACTGTCTTAGAATGTCAATGGTATCCACCTGAGGGATGCTGGGGGAAAAGCCCTGGTTCTACCACCACTTTCATAGAAGAGGAAAGGGAAAGGGGAATAGAGGATCTGGCTAATTTAAATTGAAGGCCAGGCAGAATAGCAGACCAATCTTATTACCTTTTGTTGCTTACTGGGAGGGAGAGGCACAAGGTGCAAACCCACCAACAGGGTCTCTGGAATAGTTCTGCCAGTGTTTTTGCACCACTATGACCTCCCCTGTTATGTACTGAGTTGAATAGGATCCAAAATGCAGCAGTCTGATTGGTCCTAGAACAATAGGATTCAGAATGCAGCAGTCTGATTGGTCCTAGAACAATGCAGCAGTATGATTGGACTGCAGGAGCCACCCAATCCAGCTCCTGATGGAAGTGAATCCACAACCTGATTGGCCTACAGGAGAATTCCGGAATTAGCCAATCACGTGCAGCCCATTGTGTAAATAATGTATATAAAGCAGATACTTTGGGGAAACTTTCATTCCTCCTCACCACTATGAGCTGAATAAAGAGCATGAAATCCACTCTCGACTCCGAGTATATTTCATTTTTTTTAATAATATTTATTACTTTTACAACAATTTAAACATTCCAAAGAAAAAACAAAAAAGACAAAAAAACAATACAATACAGTACAAAAGAAACTAACAAAACACAACAAAAACAATTTAAAAACACATCAAAAAGAAAAAAAAAGAGAAAAAAGTTCTATATCTTATCTTCCTTTCACCTATTTCCACGACCTCCTCACACCTCCCTTTTTGTATTCCACTTCTATTAATTATTTCAGCAATTCCTTTCCATCTTCCCCTGTTTTCTATCCTATAATTATCTTAACACATTTTAACCTTATTTTTCCTTTAATACTCTATTAATCTATTTATACTTAATTCCTTATAACATTTCTACTAAAGCCATATCACTTCATTCCAACATTCTTCTAGCATTCATTAATTTTACAATGTTTCTGTCGATAATCTTTAAACTTCTTCCAGTCTTCTTCCACCGACTCTTCTCCCTGGTCTCAGATTCTGCCAGTCATTTCCGCTAGTTCCATATAGTCCATCAACTTCATCTGCCATTCTTCCCTGGTGGGTAAATCTTGTGTCTTCCAGTGCTTCGCGATAAGTATTCTTGCTGCTGTTGTTGCATACATAAAAAAAGTTCTATCCTTCTTTGACACCAATTGGCCGACCATGCCCAGGAGAAAGGCCTCTGGTTTCTTCAGGAAGGTATATTTAAATACCTTTTTCATTTCGTTATAAATCATCTCCCAGAATGTCTTAATCCTTGGGCATGTCCACCAAAGGTGAAAGAATGTACCTTCAGTCTCATTACATTTCCAACATTTATTATCGGGCATCGACTCCGAGTATATTTCATCCCCATTGCCTCATCTCTCACCTTCTCCCTCCCGGTAAGCCACAACAGCCCACCTCCTGGGAAACTAGCGTAGTGGCTCCGCCCCAACCAGGAAGCAGCTTCTGATTATTGCCATCCAAAGCCAAGTGTTACCTGTCCATGGTACTTAAAAAACCTCTGAACCAGTCCTCCTTCTCCCCTGACAAAAGCATGCCATGCATTTTATCCAGAGTTTGCTTTCTACAGAGCATGATAATGTGGGTATTCTTCATGGCTGCGCGGTGCATAGGAAGCATGCAAAGACAAGATGTCATCCTGCAGGTAGAGAGACAGACACCCTGCAGGTATCCAAAGGGAATCAAAGGAACTAATCACGCTTGCTGTTGGGAAGACACTCACAAATGCCCAGCAGGGCTGTGCAAAATACACTTAGTTACACAGGCAGATTCAGAATCCTTTGGGGCCGGGAGGTGCAAGATTATATTGGTACGGCATTTATCTTGCGTCGGATGTTAATCCTTAATTAGGCTGTAAATAACAGAGGATCTTGCATCGTAATGACAGGCAGCGTGAGTTATTTTTCTGCATAGCGTTGGATGGGGATTGCAAGATATCGTTCCAAGCCTCGCACCGATTCTGTGTCATAACGCACACTCTCGTCTATCATCTTGCTGTGTGTCCCTTTGGCAGCAGCAGGTGATAGCTCAGTGCCCCAGGCTCTGCAAGCCTCCATTCCCTTAGACAGCCATAAACACCTTCCAAACAAAGTTTTATATGATAACCAAGAGAGGAATGTTTTGGTGCAAAACAACAAAAACAAAAAAACCACCCTCAGCCAAAGCAGCACAGAGAGGTACTCCTAGTGTGTCAGCACAACAAAGGACTTAAATTCCCAACAGAGCTGGATTTGCTTGTGCTTAACTGGAAGATTTACAATTCCATTAGACTGCAATATGCATTTTAAATTTTTTTTAGTGCTATTGTGTATTCTGATGGCTATTTTTGCTGTGCAATAAAACTAATCGGCTGGATTTCAAAGAAGAGAGTGTTGCTGTGTAAAGGCAGTTCATTATTTACTGTTCAGGAAATGTTTTGCTCATCTATAATACCAAATCCAAAATACAGTGGTACCTCGGGTTACAGACGCTTCAGGTTACAGACACTTCAGGTTACAGACTCCGCTAACCCAGAAATAGTACCTCCGGTTAAGAACTTTGCTTCAGGATGAGAACAGAAATCGCACAGCGGCAGCAGCGGGAGGCCCCATTAGCTAAAGCGGTGTCTCAGGTTAAGAACAGTTTCAGGTTAAGAACAGACTTCCAGAACGAATTAAGTTCTTAACCCGAGTTACCACTGTAGTAGTTTTTGCTAGATGGGAGGAAATGCATTGATGGTTTATTAATTGAGGTGGAAGGTGATGGACTTTCATTGGGAATATTTAAACAGAGGTTGGTAGAGCATGAGATTTTTAATCCCATAGTTGTGGGTTCAACCCCCACAATGGGCAAAAGATTCCTGCATTGCAGGTAGTTGGTCTAAAGAACCTTTGTGGTTCTTTCCAACTCTACAATCCTATTATTCTAATTTTAAAGAGTCAGAGCAGGTAAGATTTTTTCTATATATTGGCATAATCTTTTCGGCATCAGGATCCCGGGCTTTACAAATGAAGAAAAACCCAACTAAAATAAGTTGCCTGTCTACAAAATCTAAACAGTTTGCTGAGTTTCAGATATCCAAGGTAATTATGTGCAATTTTAAATGTGTTTAAAGCAGAGGTGAGACTGATGTTCATTTTAGCGCAGAAATTTAGGGCTTTGCAGATCTTACAAAAATCGCAAGAGTTCAAAGTCACTCTCTGCTTATGATTACAGGGGTTTTTAAATCCACCCCAGCTTATTTAATTGGGGCAGAGCTCTGTATGCAAATGGCCTCAGATTTCATATATATCAGAATGGTGAGCTATTGGTGCAGAATAAATCAGCTGATGGAATATAGGCTCTTTAAGAACTCTAGTGTAACAGAGGGCATATGCTCAATGAAACTTTTGGCAACAAAAAATTTCAAATCTACTTCCAAATTTTGAGTACTCTACACAGACACTGAAGCCATGGGAATGGGTTACTAGAAATATCTGCAAACAAAGGGTTTGGGAAGTAGGAGTGCAAACCGACATAACTGCTTTCACAGCCTCAAGAACATAAAAATGGGTAGCGAGAGCGAAATGTCAGCATCAGTATGAAAAATATTTGCCATTCCTCATGACAACAGACTATCTAAAAGCTTTTACTGGATTACATTATGAACAAATGGAATTGATGGTGCAATTGGGGAGATTTTATGGCGTACCAGCCCAAGATGGGTTGTGTGCTGGTGGGAAACCAATACTGCAGGATTTGACTCACTATAATCTCAAATAGGCTGATCGACGAAGAATTGATGCTTTTGAATTATGGTGTTGGAGGAGACTCTTGAGAGTCCCATGGACTGCAAGAAGATCAAACCTATCCATTCTGAAGGAAATCAGCCCTGAGTGCTCACTGGAAGGACAGATCCTGAAGCTGAGCCTCCAATACTTTGGCCACCTCATGAGAAGAGAAGACTCCCTGGAAAAGACCCTGATGTTGGGAAAGATGGAGGGCACAAGCAGAAGGGGACGACAGCGGACGAGATGGTTGGACAGTGTTCTCGAAGCAACCAGCATGAGTTTGACCAAACTGCGGGAGGCAGTGGAAGACAGGAGTGCCTGGCGTGTTCTGGTCCAGGGGGTCACGAAGAGTCAAACACGACTAAACAACTAAACAACAATCTCAGATATCAATTATATAAGGATATCAGAGAACAAGATCTAGAGTCCCTACCTTGCACATCCAAACCCTGCAGAAAGCAGTACTGAACTGCCGGGGGAGTTCAACCCAGTTTGGCCAATATCTCCCCCACTCTCGTGTGCCAATGGTGATGAGTGGGCGAGGCAACCCATCTGTCAATCACTTAACATCAATATGTTGTAATATGATCTACAGGTGAGTGGTCCATCCATCTGTGGAACTTGGCCTGCCAGGATGGGGGAGAAAAAGATCTCTTCTGCTGGGTCAAAGAGGTTCTCTGTCTCCTCCTATGGCCCTATCAATACATTGGGCCCACTTCTGTAAAAAACCCTCCTGATGCAGATTAAACTTCAAGTGCATGAGAAGTAGTTTCTATTTCTGCAGGCATATTAAGAAACTTTTCTATTTTTAATGGTTGGTCTTAATTGATGCTGTCCAGGGTATGCTTTTAAAACTTTTATGGACGCCGCTTATAAACTTTGGTAATTAAGCAGTATATAAGTAGCTTAAATAAAATACTGTATATCTTAACCTCTAAATATTTCACACACACACACACCCCAATAAGATGTGGAATTTGGTAAGGTGCATATATTTCTGCAACGTAAGAACCAAATTAATGAAGACATACCTAGGCAAAGGGGGTGGAAAATATTCTTTCAGTGGAGATTAATTACAAGAGGGAAAAGATATCGGCTATTGGGAAAACCTTTGTGTGCTTAGTCTATTATTTAAAAGTGATCCCTCAACACTGTCTGATCAGTATTCAGATATACAGTGTATGCAAATCAGAGCTGCATTGCAGTCTATGGCTTAGGATCAGTGCTGCTGCAGTATGGAATCAGGTCCGATGCTGCGCTCCTTCTGAAAAGCAAAGAACCAGCAGTGGTGACTCAGCAACATGGGGAATTGACTCTCCTCAAAGGCACAGTCCCTGTCTGGTGAACCTACAGGTGCGAAGGAAGCCAGACCCAGCCAGTATGTAAGACGCAATGGGGTTTGAGAAGCAGAGGGGAGATAGGAACCACACAGCAAATCTTGCTCTCCCTGGGCTATGGCTGTATCAAGCCAAGGGGTCTACTGCCCTTGAGTGCCCCTAAGGGCAGGATGAGGTACTGCATGCACAGTGAGCCTGCCATCCCCAAGATTGACTTTTCTATCTCCGCAGTCTTGAGATTATACAACTGTAGGGTTGGAAGCAGCCATAAGGGTCATCTAGTCCAGGGTTCCCCAAACTTGGGTGTCTAGCTGTTTTTGGACTACAGTTCCCATCACCCCTGACAACTGGACCTGCTAGCTAGGAAGGATGGGAATTGTAGTCCAAAAATGGCTGGAGACCCAAGTATGGGAACCCCTGTTAGTCCAACCCCCTGCGATGCAAGAATCTTTTTGCCCAACCTGAGGTTGGAACCCGCAACCCTAAGATTAAGAGTCTCGTGTTCTGTTGACTGAGCTAGGTCAGGTGTGACCCAGAAAGCGTCTCGTGCTTCATCTGATGTAATGTAAACATGCTGAAGTTGAACCCTGCTGAAGAGCCAGTGTGGTGTAGTGGTTAAGAGGGGTGGACTCTTAATCTGGTGAACCGGGTTCGTGTCTCCGCTCCTCCACATGCAGCTGCTGGGTGACCTGGGGCTAGTCACACTTCTTTGAAGTCTCTCAGCCCCACTCACCTCACAGAGTGTTTGCTGTGGGGGAGAAAGGGAAAGGAGAATGTTAGCTCCTTTGAGACTCCTTCGGGTAGTGATAAAGCAGGATATCAAATCCAAACTCTTCTTCTCTTCTTCTTCTTCTTCTCCTCAGTGGTGGTGGATGTGAAGGAGACACATTGCCTGCTCTTTCTCACTCCCCACCCAGCTGTATGCCTAATTAGAACTTAAAAAGCCATCATTGACCATTAGCCTCACCCCAAATTCATCCAGGGGAGGATAGGAGATGGGGTAGGCAGTCCCTGGGGTGGGACAGAGCGGGTCTGCCTGATCCAGCAGCCTTGGACTGGAGCAATTGATAAACACAGGGAGGCTGCGCACAGACCTAATTTTTACTGTCCAGTTTTCTTCTTCTATTTTTGAAGGAACCTTAACGGCTTTCTCTGTTCCCAGCCAAATTAGAAAGCCATTTGAAGTTGCTGCTGCCCATTTGGGATACAGCAAGGTAATTAAAAACACAATGGTTCCTTCCAAGCATGTTGCACCAGCCATTTTTGCCCATTAAGATTTCTGTTAAGGATGATGGAAGACACCACTAATTGTGACTGTACTGAGCCAAACCTCCCTCCCTCCCTCCCTCTCCTCTCTCTCTCTCTCTCTCTCTCTCTCTCTCTCTCTCTCTCTCTCTCTCTCCTTTTCATGAGTATCATGCCCCATTTTGGGTGGTGAAAGGGGTCCCCCGTCCCCTGAAAATGTCCTTTATTTCCTTCCCCCACCCCATTCCAATCCACCAGAAAGAAGGTTGAAAGCAAGACTTGAGAGTAAAATATTGTCGTAGATTTTTTGGCAGGTGGGGACCCCCTAAACCAGGCATCCCCAAACTCTGCCCTCCAGATGTTTTGGGACTACAATCCCATCATCCCTGACCACTGGTCCTGTTAGCTAGGGATGATGGGAGTTGTAGTCCCAAAGCACCTGGTGGGCCGAGTTTGGGGATGCTTGCCCTAAACCACAGAAATTAATAAATGGTAGGATATTTGGGATGTGGAGGGAGAAAGAACAGCTGCAGAGGAATTCTCAAGCTAGCCTATGCAAAACCACCTGGATAAGCTAAGGCCATTAAGAAATGATACAGGGCCATTGAGATCCATTGGCAACGCAAGAAAACTGTCTTCCCCTCACCCCCCCCCCCACCCTGGGATGTGAACACAGACAGGGAGGTTGATAGATTGCTAGGGAAACTGGGTGTGAGGTGACAGGAAAACAGTGTCTTTAGCAAGGGTTGCTGGGAAGGAGGAAGAAAAAGAAAGAGTGGGATCCATCTTGGGAAGGCTGGCTGGAGGCTGGCTGAGAGAGATGCCTTGGACTTCAGGGCTGCACTGCTGTGGGGAACCAGCCCCTCTTGAAATGACCGTGCTGTAAGATCTGGACCCCCTCCATGCAGACAGAAGGTGTAAATGGGTGAATAGACCATATTCATTCAAGCTATGACAGTCTTCATGGTGTCTCAATTCTCCAAAGGAACACAGACCCTGGGTGAGTGCCTGGAACCACCTGGAGTCTTGCTACCGCTCGACAGAGAGTGGGGGAAGCACCCAACTTTTGTAACAATGCATTGTCAACACATATCAACTCATTGTCATGGGCAATTACATCATACAGTTACCTTCTCACCCACTTGTGTGCATCCCAATCTCATGTGACTGTGTTTATAAAGGTTGTGAATGAATGAATGAATGAATGAATGAATGAATGAATGAAGTGACCTTCCCTCATTCGGGACTGCTGCCAGATTAAGGGAAGGCAGCTTTTCATCAACCAGCGGTGCATCATATCCATGCCCCCATCCTGGCACCAGTTCTATTGGATGCCCTTCTGAGGTTGAATCCTGACAAGACAGAAGTACTGTTCTTGGGGGACAGGCTGGTGTGGAAGACTCCCTAATCCTGAATGGGGTAACTGTGTCCCTGAAGCACCAGGTGCCCAACCTGGGAGTAATTTTGGACTCACAGCTGTACATGGAGGAACAGGTCAATTCTGTGTCCAGGGCAGCTGTTTACCCGCTCTATCTGGTACGCCGGCTGAGACCCTACCTGCCTGCGGACTGTCTTGCCAGAGTGGTGCATGCTCTAGTTATCTCCCTCTTGGACTACTGTAATGCGCTCTACGTGGGGCTACCTTTGAAGGTGACCCGGAAACTACAATGCGGCAGCTAGACTGGTGCCTGGGGGCAGCCACCGAGACCACATAACACCAGTCTTGAAAGACCAACATTGGCTCCCAGTACGTTTCCAAGCACAATTCAAAGCGTTGGTGTTGACCTTTAAAGCCCTAAACAGCCTCTGCCCAGTATACCTGAAGGAGCGTCTCCACCCCCACCGTTCTGCCTGGAAGCTGAGGTCCAATGCCAAGGGCCTTCTGGTGGTTCCCTCATTGCGAGAAGCAAAGCTACAGGGAACCAGGCAGAGGGCCTTCTCGGTAGTGGTGCCTGCCCTGTGGAACGCCCTCCCATCTGATGTCAAAGAGATAAACAACTACCTGACATTCAGAAGACATTCAGGGAAGTTTTTAATATGTGACATTTTAGTGTACTTTTGGTCTTTGTTGAAAGCTGCCCAGAGTGGGTGGGGAAACCCAGCCAGATGGGCGGAGTACAAATAATAAATTATTATAATATTATTATAGGTCCTTGACCTCCATATAGGCATTCAATTCGAGGTTTTAATATTCTGCCCTTTTCTGCATTGTTTTTGACATTTTTCTTCTGTTGAACTACTTTGAAACTGATTACATCCTCAGTTCTGTTTGTCACGGCCACAGTGAACAGCAAGAGGGACAGCACAGGTTTTTGAGGAAGCCGAACCGCAGTGGAACGGAAACGCCACTTGATTGCAGTGAACACAGGAATAGGGAAGAAATTGCCACATCTCTACGTTCCTATTCCTTGGTCCCTATTGGCATCTGCCTCCATTCTGTTGGGTGAGATGATGTCATATCTTGGGCTGGGTCATAGCTGTCAACTTTTCCCTTTTCTTGCAAGGAATCCTATTCAGAGTAAGGGAATTTCCCTTAAAAAAATGGGAAAAGTTGACAGCTATGGGCTGGGCCCTGCCCTAATGATCCTTTTTTATGACATTCATGTGGCTTTTTCCACTCACAAGTGTTCTGCCTTAAAAAAAAGAAAGAAAAAAGCCTGAATCAACTTTTAAGAAGTCGGATGGAGCTCAACGGTCCCTACAGTAATAAGAGAGATTCTGCCGTTTGTGCATTTTTGGACTTATTATGTTTAATTGGCATTCTCAAAAAGGAATGCTGTGGAGGAGAGGACAGCTTTAATGAATTCCCCCCCCCCCAGTAGATTCCATGATGCTCCTCCAAGTTTATTAACTTTAATTATTCTTTGTTTAATCACAGAGAGGGCAAAACAGGGGGAGGGTTAGGGAGGGGGTCCCCTGAGACTGTTGGGCTATAGGTCAGCCATATGCAAATGGGATGTATCAAACTTGTTTAAAAAAACAAATGCACATCTAAAAAAGTTGCACTTCTACAACAGTGGGGTGGGGGGTGGCTTATGCAGTGCATGTTTGCATGAAAAATGCTTCCTGTAAATTGTCACTCAGACACAGGGGATCACGTGATTTGAAAGTCACCAGGGATCAGTTCCACTATGCCATCTGGGCTGGGGTCTGTCCAGAGACATGAGGGGGAAAAAAAGAGGTTGCATCTGAGCATACACAGAGCGACACCGGCTCAACACAGGGGGTTTCATGAGTCACGAGGAGACAAACAGATCTAATTATATTACACTGGGGAATTCCTGTTCTGCAACTCTGAAAGTTAGATATAACACATGCAATGTGTTTGCATACATACCCTCTAACATTTCTTTGATGGAAATGGGGACATCCTTTTCAATAGCAGTAGCAGCATTAGTAGTAATTTTATTATTTGTACCTGTCCATGTGACTGGTTTCCCCAGCCAATCTGGGCACCTCCCAAAATATATAAAAATAGTAATAAAACAGTAAACAGTAAAAAAACAAAAAACAACCCTCCCTATACAGGACTGCTTTCAGATGTTTTCTAAAGGTCAAACTTATCTCCTTAGCTCAGGGGTTGCATAACTCCTTAACCTTCAACATTTCTCCGATGAAAATAGGGGTGTTCTAAGGAAAAGCGGGACAAATCAGAAACCACGAGGGTCATCTAGTCCAACCCCCGGCCAAGCAGGAATATTTTGCCCAATCTGGGGCTCAAACCCATGACTCTGAGATTAAGTGCCCCATGCTCTGCTGACTGCTCTAATCTGCTTTGGCTACATGGCTATGTCACCAAGATAGTACAAAGCAAGGACAATGATGTTGGGGTCTGGACTGTGTGGGTGTTACCCCACAAGTGTCCCAGGGGGAAAATATGATGTCCGTTTTTCGCACTGAGATCCCGCCCCCCAAAAAACATAGTTTTGGGGGTCTCATCTCATGCAGCACCCCAACATGCACATTTCTGGGTGCCATGCGAGTGCCACTCTGAGATAAGCAGAGAAGCATGGGCATGCAGGCACACATTCCAGTTTTGGGACTCGAGATGTTGAAGGGTATGTATATATATTGACTGATACAAATATTTAGGTACCGTTATTTCATTATTAAAAAATCCAAATCGTTTTCAAAAAACAACAACCCCACATTAAAACCATATAGTAAATGCCATATAAAAGATTTAAAAACAGCTATCAATTAGCCATTGAGGAAATATGTGTTCTTTTTTTTTAAACATACCTTTTTATTAGTTTTTACAGAACATATCATCTCATCTCATCTTATACAACATTTTGGCTATTTTAGCCTGAGACTTCCATCAACCACTTCTAATGATTTTCAAACCTCATCTCTTAATCTTACATTTGTTATCCTAACTATTACTTTTAATAATCCATAGCTTGAAATCCATTTTCATAAATCTTTTCTGCAATATTTCATATAGTTTTCTCCTTACAAAACTTCTTGTTGTCCTGCAAGTATAGTCGGATGGTTACAATTGTCTTTCAGATAACTTGTACATTTACTCCAATCTTTCAAGAATTTCTGGTCCCGCTGGTTTCAAATTCTCCCTGTCAGAGGAAATAGGTGTTCTTAATTGGCTGCATAAGCCTGACAGAGTAGAAAAAGTTTTCAGCAGGTGTTTAAAAGCTGAAACGTAAAAGTGCCTCCTAAATCTCTTTTGGCAAAGTATTCCACAAGATCTGGGCTGCTGATGCCAAAGGTTCGGTTTCTTGTTATTACCAAGTGAGCCTCACCAATTCAAGGAATGAGCACAGAAATAAATACCCTATTTTTCGCTCCGTAAGACACATTTTTTTTCCTCCTAAAAAGTAAGGGGAAATGTCTCCTTGTAAAGGCTCCTTTCTGTCCCTCCTCCTGCTTTGCTGGGAAGCCTGAAACCAGCAGAGAAAGAGCGAGAGGACAGAAGGGCGTCCGTGTAAGGGCTCCTTTCCGTCCCCCCCCTCCGGCTTCTCTGGGAAGCCTGGCTTCTCAGTGAAGCAGGAGGAGGGATGGACGGGAGCCCATCTCTCCCCCCACCTCGCTGTAAAGCAAGCAAAGCACCTGTCCCAGTGCCTCTTCCTCCTCTTTTACAGCGAGGTGGGAGGAGGGATGGGCAAGCAAAGTGAGAGCTGCGCAAAGCGGGAGAGAAGCCATGTAAGCGGCTCTCGCTTTGCTTGCTTTAAAGCAGGAAAAGTGAGAGCCACTTATATGTTGGAATCTCTGCTCGGCCAAGCTGATAAAGCTCATTTTCTTCCCCCGATTTCTTCGGAATCGCCTCCTGACGAGTTTAACGACCTGAGCCTTTGATAAGGCCTCAGGCACATTCTTCAGCAGAGTTTCCAGCACAGGAAAGAGATGAGAGGTGTGGGCTACATTGTAAAGAGTTTATTTCTAAGCTACGCAGTCAGAAAAGACATCCTCTCTCTATGGAAGCAGAGAGCAACTGAGCAAAAGAACAAAGGAAACAGGAAACCACTAATGTCACATCCCGTCTCCCCTCCTGTGAGACTTCCAACAGCCTGGAAGGTCTCTGGAATGTAAACAGAGTTCTGTGACTCCACGCAGCTGCACAGTGATAAGAACAGAAACTAACATTATGTGCTCTGCACAGAATCCCCCCCCCCTGCTTTCCCCCTCTAAAAACTAGATGCATCTTATGGTCAGGAGTGTCTTATGGAGCAGAAAATATGGTAGTCTGGCAAGACTGCTGGTCAAGGACTAAATAAACTTAAGGTTTATTACTCCTGGAAAACAAAGCCATTCTGATTACAAGCTGAATTGGAGTCATCAGATTAATGCAAAAGGAAGGTCTGACATTAACTGATTTGAAGGAGGAGGAGGAGGAATGAAGCAAAGTCTTAGGAGGGGGTGGGAATGATCCTGAGATAGTTACTCAAGAAGGAATAAGCAAGGGAAGGGTGTGTCGCCTTTCTGTCTATCACCCCCAGCTGGTTCAGGTAGCTCACTGCAAGCATTGTAGCTTTTCTCCCAACAGATCCTTCACGCCTGCCTCATTCTGACATGGTGGACTTCCTTCCCCCTCGGTTTGCAGCAAAAATGGTTTGCATGAAAATGATGGCTACACCAACATGAGAAATATCTGTTTTGAAAACTCTGAGGAGGGATGCTGGGGAAATCACTTTGATCCTGAAACTGCAGAAACGCACATGCACACAGAGAATTTACAAGTGTGACATTTTAAAAACAGTTGTTTCAACATCACTTAACGTGCTGGAAACATGGGGAGCAAGCAAACAAACAGGCAAAAAACCCCCAACCCAACCCTAGTCTGTTTCTCATCCCTCGCCCCACTTCCATTGAAAAATTACAGGTGTTACTTATTTTCAGCACCAACCTACCATTTTATCTCAGTTTACACGGTATTCTACTTTCTGGAGACGTAATTATGGTCTTTTTCTGGAGTCCCCAATTACAGACTGAATCATGATACAATACATAGTGGGGGAAAGGAAGCCGGAAAGAGGAATGTGAGTTTGGGCAAACACTTTTTCCTGCTATAGAGAGTTTAGTAGGAAGCGACACGGTTCTGTCCTGGCCACAGTGTTGTTCATTATATTTATAAACGTCTTGGATGAAGGAATAGAGGGGACACTCGTCAAATTTGGAGATAATACCAAACCAGGAAAGGTAGTTAATACCTCAGAAGTTAGAATCAGGATTCAATCTGATCTTAACAGATTGGAGAACTGGGTCAAAGGTAACAAAATGAATTTCAAAAGGGGTAAATATAAGGTTCTGCACGTAGGCAGAAATAATCAGAGGCACCATTATGGGATAAGGAACACCTGGCTTGACAGCAAATATGTGTGAAAAGACTCTAGGGGGCTTCATAGACCACACGCTTCACATGAGCCAATAGTGGGAAGCAGGAGCAAAAAAAAATTAAAGCAATTCTAGGCTGCATCACCATCAATATGGTGCTAGAGGAGACTCTTGAGAGTCCCATGGACTGCAAGAAGATCAAACCTTTCCATTCTGAAGGAAATCAGCCCTGAGTGCTCACTGGAAGGATAGAGCCTGAAGCTGAGACTCCAATACTTTGGCCACCTCATGAGAAGAGAAGACTCCCTGGAAGAGACCCTGATGTTTGGAAAGATGGAGGGCACAAGGAGAAGGGGATGACAGAGGACGAAATGGTTGGATAATGTTCTCGAAGCCACCAGCATGAGTTTGTCCAAACTGCGTGAGGCAGTGGAAGACAGAAGTGCCTGGCGTGCTCTGGTCCATGGGGTCACGAAGAGTCGGACACGACTAAACGACTAAACAACAACAACAAGGCTGCATCAACAGAATTGTCCAGATCAAGGGAAATCATAGCACTCCTCTATTCTGCCTTGGGGAGAGACTATCTGGAGTACTGTGTCCAGCTTTAGGCACCACAGTTGATGAAGCATATTGACAAGCTGGAATGTGTGCAGAGGAAGGTGACCAAGATGATCAAGGATCTGGAAATGAAGCCTTGTTAGGAACAGTTGAGGGAGTTTGGTATGTTAAATATAGGGAACAAAAGTCTGAGAGGGGATGAGATAGCCATCTTCAAATATCTGAAGGGCTGTCATATGGAAGATGGAGCAAGCTTCTAGAATTCTATGGTTCTAGGGTTCTTATTTCACCTTGGCTGCTTCCATTTGGGAAATTGTTTTGTTTTTTTAAGTGGTCAATCGTGCCCTCCAAAGGTGTAAGTGTTTATTGCATGGCTGCAGTAAGACCGGCGATTACTTTTTGCAGCCACTCAAACTTATGTGACCCAGAAAAGAGACACACACTCAAGCATCCAGATTCCCCCAGCAGCTGCATGAAATGAATTCATAATCTTGAATGGATATATTATCTGTTCCCATTTTCTTAATAATGATAAAGATGCAGCCTAACTAAATTGCCTTGACCGAATGAGAATTATCAAGGATTTCTGCACAGCTGGCTCCATCTTTCCAAAGCGGGTGATGTAATGCAAAAACTGGATACGGATCAAGAGGCACGGTCGTGATCTTTTTAAAGGTTGATAAGAGGTGAGCTGAGAAACTGATTTGTCAATCTGCCGCTCATTAAGTAACCACAATGGAAGCTGGGCGTTTGTGTAAATCTGAGGTAGGCAACACGATGCCCTCCAAATGTTGTCGGACTATGGCTCTCATCACTCCTGACCATTGGCCATGCTAGTTGGGGCTGATGGGAGTTGTGGTGTTGCATCATCTGAAGGATGCTCGGTTTTCTGCCTCTGTTGTAAGTACCAAGTACAGTGGTACCTCGGGCTAAGTACTTAATTCATTCCGGAGGTCCGTATTTAACCTGAAACTGTTCTTAACCTGAAGCACCACTTTAGCTAATGGGGCCTCCTGCTGCCGCCGCGCCGCCGGAGCACAATTTCTGTTCTCATCCTGAAGCAAAATTCTTAACCCGAGGTACTATCTGGGTTAGCGAAGTCTGTAACCTGAAGCTTATGTAACCTGAAGCGTATGTAAGCCACTCTACAGTGGTACCTCAGTTTACGAACAGCCCTGTTTATGAACTATTCAGTTTACAAACTCCACAAAACCAGAAATAGTGTTCTGGTTTGTGAACTTTACCTTGGTCTACAAAAGGAAACTGAATGGTGGAAGGGCACCGGCGGCGGGAGGCCTCATTAGGGAAAGCATGCCTTGGTTTAAAAACGGATTCAAGGTGATCAAGGGTCCAAAAACTAAGCTCTATGGGGGAACGGTTCGGTATGTTTAGCTTGAAGAAGAGGAGACTGAGAAGGTGATATGATTGCCATCTTCAAATATCTCAAGGGCTGTCCATGGAAGAGGGAACAAGCTTGTTTTCTCCTGCTCTGGAGGGCAGGACAAGAACTAATGGCTTTACGTTGCAAGAAAGGACATTGATTAAACTTTAGGAAGAACTTTCTGGTGGGAAGAGCTGCTTGAGAATGGAATGACCTTGGAAGATGGTGGACTCTCCTTCAGTGGAGGTTTCTGTCATGGGTTTAGTTGAGATTCCTGCATTGCAGGGGGTTAGACTATACGACTCTTGGAATTCCTTCCAACCCTACAATTCTATGATTCTACCTCTCTATCATGCCCCTTCTTTATCCCCTCCCTAAACCAGAAGCCGATCAGAAGGTCGGCGGTTCGAATCCCCGCGATGGGGTGAGCGCCCGTTGCTCAGTCCCTGCTCCTGCCAACCTAGCAGTTCGAAAGCACGTCAAAGTGCAAGTAGATAAATAGGTACCGCTCTGGCAGGGAAGGTAAATCGTGTTTCCATGTGCTGCTCTGGTTCGGCAGAAGCAGCTTAGTCATGCTGGCCACATGACCCGGAAGCTGTCTGCGGGCAAACGGCAGCTCCCTCGGCCTATAGAGCGAGATGAGCACGCAACCCCAGAGTCGTCTGTGACTGGACCTAATGGTCAGGGGTACCTTTACCCAGTGGCGTAGCGTGGGTTGTCAGCACCCAGGGCAAGGCAAGTAATTTGTGCCCCCTAACCCGTGGATTTGCGCACCCTAACCTGTGGATTTGCCCTAACCCCAGATGTTGCGCCTGGTGCGGCCGGCCCCCCCTGCACCCCCCACGCTACGCCACTGCCTTTACCTAAACCAGAAGCCCCAAATATTGTGACCTGACTTCAAAGTAATGTTGCTCCATCCCTTCATCATTTCAGGTGTCCTTTTCAGAACCTCTTTCCATTTGTCTTCTTTTTCTTTTCCTTTTGGACCGTGAGAAACATCAGATTTGTAATGTGTCCAGACTGTTTCTGTTTCCCAGCACAAAATCGAAAATAAATGCAGCCACTTGACGTCAGTGAGTTTATTTCCACCCTATTGTGGGGCGGGTGAGGGGTGAGCAGCAATGAGACCCCGAGAAGTCAGTCCATCAGTAACACCGGACTTTTGAAATGCCAGCCCCAGTAGGTGACCTGGAGGACAAGTTATCTGACAGGATGATTGGATTGTGCTGAAGTGAACTACCCTTCGTTTGGCGCTTTTGCTCAATCGCGCGGGGCCATTGACTAACTGTCAGCCTCCACAGCCTCTTGGATTCCTGCAGTAATTCATCATAACCAACCCAGCTTGCACACTTCAAGGAAATGTGTATTTCCTAGATGGGAGGAAAATGTGGGGGAAGCCAAATACTGGCTCAGTGGGTGTTTTCAGGTTGAAAGTGTTGCTGTCAGAAATGGTTAGTGGTGTGACAAAAACCAGGGCACTAGGGGGTGTTTAAAACACCCATGGGGGATTTTGCCTGTCTCTCACATTCTGGTGTCCCTCAACAAACCCCAAAAGTCTTCCATTGTCTTCTGTCTCAGAAGGAGAAGGAGCATCTAAACACACTTCGAATCTCATTTCGGCAAAATGTGGTGAAGGAAACCCACAAGTGCGTAAAAGCCTAACCCCTGGGGAGGTTTGTAAAGGAAGGTGAGGTCTTTCAGATACCCTCAGCGCAACCCAAAAAAGCTTGCACACTACCAGATGCATACCCTGGTTGTTTCTGGCTATTGTGGTGGGTGGAACTTGAATGGCACCTTCAACGGAAACCAGTTTTCTTCAGTTTTAGGCCAGGGCTTGCCCAAGACATTTTGCAGACTGGTGTGTGAATCTTGTTTCCACAGTGGCAACAGGCCTCAACGTTGTTCAATAGTAACCTTGAGAGATCGCTCCTGACGCACCTGGCTATGTCACAAGTCATTGAATAGAGGATAGATGATGGATAAAATGACTTGAAAGCTTGGTTGTTCACACAGCAGTCTTTTTGAAAATGGCTGCCATTGATACCGGCACAAACTCACATATTGATTTCTGCACTACAGCTCAGAAAGCCTATTTAGAGTTCTCAGAGTGAGTAGTTTCAACTGACAGCAACAGAAACATGTGAAATGGACGTTAGAAGCAGGAGACCCAAGCGGTGAATGGGACAAGGAGCAGGAATGGGGAAGGCATGTGAAAGCTAAGTTAACATTTCTCTCCACAAAATGAACAGGAGGTCATGAGCAGAAAGAGAGAAAGGGTGAGGTCATTGGGCATGGGGTGGTAGATTACATTGTTCTGGTTGGATATAGGAAAACTTACAGGCCTACAATCAGCAGGTAGCAGGGTTGAGAGTAACAGAAAGAGGAAAATCCGCTTTGTGTTTTTCTGTCAAACTCCTAAGCTCTTCCTCTCTCTCTTGCATGAAGCAGCCATGAAGCAAGCTCCCACCATTTAGACTTAGAATCCAAAGCCATCTTTGTAAATATGGAGAAACAGCAAGTAAATAACCTTTTTTTCTTTAGCAACGGGACAAGGGCCTGTCTTATTTACTCTTTTAAGCAAAGTTAGTGATGTGTGAATGAGACAAAATGAGTGGTGGGGGGGACTGAGTAGATCCAGGATCCAAGCTTTCAACTCTGCTATTAATCAACCAATTTCATTTTTAAACCACCCGGAGTTCTTTCTTGTAACAATTTCTGTAGCTCAGTGGTGGAGCAAGTGCTTTCCATGCAGGAGGTCCCAGGTTCAAACCTCAGCATCTCTGGTAAGGCTGGTTGTTGTTGAGTCATTTAGTCGTGTCCGACTCTTCATGACCCCATGGACCAGAGCATGCCAGGCACTCCTGTCTTCCACTGCCTCCTGCAGTAGGTCAAACTCATGTTGGTAGCTTCGAGAACACTGTCCAACCATCTCGTCCTCTGTCGGCCCCTTCTCCTTGTGCCCTCCATCTTTCCCAACATCAGGGTCTTTTTCCAGGGAGTCTTCTCTTCTCATGAGGTGGCCAAAGTCTTGGAGCCTCAGCTTCATGATCTGTCCTTCCAGTGAGCACTCAGGGCTGATTTCCTTCAGAATGGATAGGTTTGATCTTCTTGCAGTCCATGGGACTCTCAAGAGTTTCCTCCAGCACCATAAGGCTGGTAGACCTCCTTAAGTAAAACACTGGAAAACTTCTGCCAGCTATAGGGAGGTGCCTTATCTCAAGCCAGACCACTAGTTCAGTGTTTCCCAACCGGTGTTCCGCGGCACACTACTGTGCCGCGAGACGTTACCTGGTGTGCCGTGGGAGGGAGGCGGGCGCTTTCTCGTTCGCGCCCTGCAGCGAGAAGGGCAGCACAGCGCCGCAGAAGAGGCCCAGGAGGCAGCAGGCGCCCAGCGCGCGCCCGAGTCCCGCCCAGCTCGCCATGTCCGCCCGCAGCATTGGCGACCCGAGCCAGGCTCCGCGCGCGACGCCCGTCTTATGGCGCGCGCCTCTGCCGAACGCTCAGCCCCGGCGCGAGCGGCTTAGCAACGCCGTCCAATCAGGGTGCATCTCGGCTGGGCGGCCGCGGCATTCTGGGAAATGTAGTCCTCGGGCAGCAGCGGCATTCTGAGAAGGCGCGCTTCTTCGCCGCTGCGCCTTTTCTTCCTCATTCCTTCTTTGCTGGCAACGCAAAAAGAGGCGGAGGAGGAAGAGCTGCTGGAAATGCCTGCGTGGGCATCGGCGCCCCCTTTCGCTGCAATAAGACTCCGCTAAAAACTGCAGTTGGGCAAGCTTTTGTTCCACCCTCGTTTGAACTGCGTTTGCAAAGGTTCTTCCACACCATGATAAATAAAATCCCACTCTCACTTTTTTACAAAATCTGTGAGTTTATGCTTTAATGGCTTTGATGGATTTTGTTAGCCCCTTAAAAACACACAGAGAGAGAGAGACTAAGCCACTTCAGATTGCCAAATTCTTTGTTTTCAGTCATCCTTACCACTCCGTACCCTTTGATGCGAAAGGATTTATTTAGGATCCTGCATATTTTCATAATTTTGAAAGCACTTTAAAAGTATAATGCAAACAAGCAGTTAGGAGCCTTTGCTGAAATCCAGAAACCTCCGCCACGAACAGATGTAATTTTGAACATACCATGCAGCAAAATCCACCGGCAATGAGGGCTGATTAAAACTTGTACTTTTGCACATTCTGTATCATGACTTTGACATCCTAGTACAAATTACTAGGGGCTGTCAATAGGTTTAAGTAAGCATGAGGCCGTTGTGGTCACACATTAAATTCTTATATTCTGGAATATAAGAATTGTGGACCATTTCATTGTTAAATTGCGATTATAAAATTTATGCAGGATTATTGGCTAATAGGTTGAAGAAAATTATAGGAAAAATAGTACATAAAAATCAGACTGGATTTGTGGAAGGTAGACAAATAAAGGATAATATCAGAAATATAATAGACATAATAGAATATCTACAAGTAAGAAGAGACAAACAAGCAGCCCTGATTTCAATGGATGCGGAGAAGGCTTTCGACAAAATCTCGTGGGAATTTATGAAAAAACTATTAAAAGAATTGTGTCTAGGTGAAAAATTCCAAAAAGGTATAAATGCAATATATAACCAACAGAAAGCAAAAATTATTATTAATGGAGAGTTTGGAGAAGAAATCAACATCTTTAAAGGTACAAGACAAGGATGCCCCCTATCCCCAATGTTATTTATAATAGTATTAGAGGTTCTATTAAAGAAAATAAGGCAGGACAACCAAATAAGAGGAATAGCAGTTGGTGAAAAAAGATATAAGTTAAGAGCCTTTGCAGATGATGTTATGATCACAACAGAAAATCCCCTACAATGTACACCTAGAATATTGGAATGCATAAACGAATATGGTAGATTAGCAGGATTCAAATTAAACTATGGAAAAACCAAAATACTAGTGAAAAATATGGAAGAAAAAGATAAAGTGAAATTACAAGAAATTACAGGATTGGAAATTAAAAAGAAAATAAGGTATCTTGGAATAAATTTAACAACAAACACTATAGATTTAAGTAATGAGAACTATGGGAAAACATGGAATGAAATAAAAAATGACTTGCAAGTATGGGGAAAATTAAATCTTTCCTTACTAGGGAAAATATCGGTAATAAAGATGAACATATTACCAAGGATGATGTTTTTATTTCAAAGTATCCCAATACTAGGAGGAGATAAATGTTTTAATAACTGGAAAAGAGATTTGGCTAAATTCATATGGTCAGGGAAAAAGCCAAGAATAAAACACAAAATAATGATAGATAAGAAGGAGAGAGGAGGATTTGGTCTCCCAGATATGGAGTTATATCACGATGCGGTGGGTCTGACCTGGCTAAAGGAATGGATCAAATTAGATGACTCGGATGTATTGGATTTAGAAGGAGTAGAGACGAGATTTGGATGGCATGCCTATTTAATAGATGAAAAAGTGAGAGTACATAAAGGCTTCCTAGGGCATATAATCAGAAAATCTATATATAAAATATGGGAGAAATATAAAAGACTCCTAGAACCGAAAACTCCCTGGTGGGCATCGCCAGCAGAAATTGTCGCAGTGAAAAAATTAAATATGAAAGAAAATTGGGCTACCTATAAAACTGTATTAAAGGAAGAAAACGGAGAATTGGAATTAAAGGATTATACAGAAATTAAAGCTCATATTAGTGATTGGTTCCAATATATTCAAATTAAGTATAGATTAGCAAAAGACAAAAAGTCAGGATTTGAAAAGGAAATATCAAAATTTGATAAATACTTAATACAAGAAAAATCAAAAAATATATCTAAATTGTATGATCTGATTTTAGAGTGGGAAACAAAGGATGAATTAATTAAAGCATCAATGATCAAATGGGCGCAAGATATTGGGAAAAATATTATGTTTGAACAATGGGAAAAATTGTGGAAAGAAGATATGAAATTTACTATGTGTTATATACTGAAAGAAAATTACCTTAAAATGCAACATAGATGGTATTTAACACCTGAAAGAATAGCAAAAATGAATAAAAACTGTAGCGATGTTTGCTGGCGATGCAACATGGGAAAAGGTACTATGATACATATATGGTGGAATTGTTTAAACATCAAACAATTTTGGGAAATAATATATAATGAGATGAAAAAAATGTTTAGATACTCATTTAGGAAAACACCAGAAGGTTTTCTATTGGGAATAGTACCAGGAAGCCTAAAGGAAGAAGATAAGACCTTATACTTATATGCAACAGTAGCAGCAAGGCTATTGATTGCGAAAAACTGGAAAAGTGGTATAATACCGACAAAAACAGAGTGGCTTGCCAAATTATTGGAGTATTACAATATATCCAAAACAATGGAAGAAATTGGAAGGATTTCAAAAGAAAAGAGAGATAGGGACTGGAAGGTGTTTAAAAGATACTTGCAAAATCATATCGAAAAATCAGAACTCCTATTAGAATAAACAAGTTCCGTTTCAAATATTGAAATATCAAATAAGATGGATGACAATGTGTAATAGATAAAGAAGTATGAAATCAGGCTAAAGGTGTGTGAAAGAAAGTAATAGAAGTGGAAAGAAATTGTAATTGAGTAGATTGGAAGTCAAACACAAAGGTGAGGTGAGGGGTGGTGGATGGTGATGGGGAAAGGAACTATTTGTGGGATTGAATGTAAGTATGTTTGAACACTTTTAAGGATTGTATGAAATGTATGTTTGTATGCTTGTATATGTGTATTAATGATGAACCATTTTAACAATAAAAACTTAATAATAATAATAATAATAATAATAAAAGAGAAGATCAAAAAAAAAAAAAAAAGAATTGTGGAGGAGGTGTTTTACGCCCTCAAAACAGCAGGTTCACATCCTGGAAACACTCCTGGTTCTAGATTAACATACCAATATGAGTCCAGTTTTGGGAAATTCACTTTAAGGATCTTCTGGTGGATGAGAGGCACTTTAGCACTCTCTCCCCAAAACCCTATAATTAGGATTAAGGCACTTTTGTGGGGATTGCTTAATTTCGTTGTGGGCGCTTTGATACGGTTTCTTATGAGTGCATTTGGGTAATTATGTAAATATTGCCATGTCGTAAGCCGCCTCGAGCATGGTTTTTAACTATGGAAACAGCATGCAAATGACGATGATATCTAGGGAGGTTTCAAAGGCTTTGTAAGCAGAGTGAAGGAAAGAAATCCAGATGTGATTGTTACGCATTGTTTTTTGCACCGTGAGGCCCTCGTAGCCAAGACTTTACCAGCAGACCTAGTTCATGTGTTGGATGATGTTGTGCGCATGGTAAACAGGCCCAGGTTGCGCACTGAATAAAGTATTTTATAATTTTTCATATTTCTGTTTACTTACTATTTCATAATAAAGTAATTATAAAATACTATCTTTGTGTTTATTTGATTCCTATTAAAGAGAGTTACTTTATATATAGTCAATATAGGCACAGAGTTAATTTTTTAAACATTTTCTAATGGTGGTGTGCCTCGAGATTTTTTTCATGAAACAAGTGCGCCTTTGCCCAAAAAAGGTTGGGAAACACTGCACTAGTTCATTTAACTTGGTATTTTCTATACAAACTGGCTGCAGCTCTTCAGGGTTTCATGCCTGTGGTATTTTATGTATTCTGACTTTGCTGTGGTTTTAATTGATTATGCTCTAGTAATGACTGTCTGTCATTGTTGGGGTGGTTTTATTTTGATTTGGAGAGTTGATTTTCCCATGCAATATTATACAGTGGAACCTTGGTTCTCGAACTTAATACATTCCAGAAGTCCATTCGAATCCCAAAACATTCAAAAACCAAGACACGGCTTCCGTTTGGCACAGGTGCCCTGGAAACAATAGCTGACAACCACATTGGATGTTCGGCTTCCGAAAAATATTCCAAAACTGGAACACTTACTTCCGGGTTTTCGGCATTCGGGAGCCAATTTGTTCATCAGCTAAGCCATTCGAGAACCAAGGTTCCACTGTATTTCAAATGGATTACTGAATATTGCTTTAATTGTTTGAAGTTGCTTATTTTTACAGCCCTGTTTTTCATTAAGACTTATTTGCATTGGATCAGAATGTTATAGGGTGTGAGATCTTGGCTGTGTGTTTTGTCATGTATATTGGCTTGTAAACTGCCTTGCATATACTGTAGGAACCTAGAAAGGTGGACTACAGCTGAAGAACAAAATGAAAAACAAAATGAAATTCCCCATGGACAAAAGTCTCAATGCCAGAGGTGTTGGGGGGGGGGTTGGTGTTGGGGGTCAGAGACGAAAGTGGGTGATGGAACACATGTTATATTTTTAAATTATGGAACTCACTCTCCCATGGGAGGCAGGTCACCAACTTGAATGGCTTTAAAAGAAGATTATTCAGATTCATGGAAGAAAAGGTTGTTGATGCCTACTATCCATTATGGCTGTGCTCTGCCTCCACAATTGGGGACAGCAATGCTAACAAAAACCAGTTGTTAGTAATTGCAGGAGGGGAGAGTGTTCTTGTGTTCGGGTTCTGCTTGTTGGCTCCCCACTAAAGCTCCTGGTTGGCCACTGTGAGAACAGAATGCTGGACTAGATGGGCCATTGCCCTGGTCCAGGAAGATCCTCTTACACTATTATGTTCTTATGTGTGATTCTCCCTTTTCAATAATAGTATATATTCCAACATACAAAAGTCAATAATAATAATAATAATTTATTATTTATACCCTGCCCATCTGGCTGGGCTTCCCCAGCCACTCTGGGCAGCTTCCAACAAAGTATTAAAATACAGTAATGCATCAAGCATTAAAATCTTCCCTAAAGAGGGCTGCCTTCAGACGTCTTCTGAAAGTCTGGTATTTGTTGTTCTCTTTGACATCTGGTGGGAGGGTGTTCCACAGGGCGAGTGCCACTACCGAGAAGGCCCTCTGCCTGGTTCCCTGTAACTTGGCTTCTCGCAGTGAGGGAACCACCAGAAGGCCCTTGGCACTGGACCTCAACAGTTTCATGATGATTGTATTTTGGCTTATTATCCACCCTTCACTCTATGGGCCCTGGGAGGTGTCAGGGACCATGCTGAGGAGGGCTGCACTGAGGAAGAATGGTGGGAGTTATCCCCTCCCTCTGATCCTGAATCTTCCCAGGAGCAGGAGGACAGCATAGATTTGGGACAGTGGTTTGCAGAGGGGCATAGTTCAGAAGGCAGAACCTGGGAAATACCGGATGGGGAACAACTAGGAGAAGAAGAACTGGGAGAGAGAGAATTAACAGATTCACAGTCTCTGGATAGCATCCACCCCCTTCTCCAAATTCACAGAGAGCTCAGAAAGTGTCAGAACAGAAAGCGTAGAAGGTATAAACTCAGATTACAAAACATAGGAGTGATGTAGATTAATAGGGATGGAGTGGGGAGTGTCCCTTAATTGGGAGCACTGCCATTTCTAGGAGACCTGTTCTTTGTTCTCTCACTGTGATTATTAAATATTCTAACTGGTAAGGCGTTCCTTTCATTTGATCTCTTATCTACTGCCACGGGGGAAGGAAGCTGATTCCCCGAAGCCTGACAGAAGGTCACAACCATTTGGAATGCAACATAAAAACCAATCAAAACAAGTCACAATGATAAGAATAGAGTGGGTCCTAAAACTGATCTCTCTCTGCCCATCTTTCTATTCATCACCCATCCAGGAAAGGAAGAAGCCTTATCACAGCTGAAGGACACACAGAGGCAAAAGTACTTGAGGAGGGTGCAGAGGACAGCTGACCTTTGCCAAGCCCTGGGGGCCAGAAAGAGAGGTCTGATGGGCTGCTTCTGGCCCCTGGGATTGAGGCACCCAATTTCTGGGCTACGTGCAGTGGCTCAGACCATTTCAGGCTTAATCATCTCTAAAACAGTTCTCCCAGATCTAAGCCCACCCATTACACCACACTGCTCAGCATTCTTGCAGGAGACTGGTTCACACCAAGCTGTCGATATTCCTCCTGCAAGACTCTTGATCCTTCTCCATCTCTGAAGACAAAGCATCCTGCCAAAGCATCTTTTCTCAAGCCTCCAGGGGACCAGGGCTTGCAAGAAAAGAACCTCCTTCTCCTTGTCATACCAATGGGAATCCCACTACAGGTGCATTGCAGACATGCTTTTTTTATCGTCTAGCATTAGCAGCCAAAGCACAGACCCCAAACCTCCTGCTTCTCATTGTGACAAATTCTCAACAGCAGGGCTAGGGGATTAAGAATGATATTCATTGCCTTGTCTGTTTTTGCTGTGGGGGTTCATCTAATTAGTCTCAGTAAGGGGAAGAAGAAGAAGAAAAACGAGCAGAGGAACAATTTGCCACTCAGGTGGCCTTACAGTCCTACCTACTTCTGTGAATTGGCTTAAGAAGCCTCAGCAGCAATCGCAATTAGCCCCTCCTTGCTGAAAAGTGATCCCACCTCTGGTAAGTGGGGCAGAACTAGATGCTGCTAATGCTATCATTTACGCCTCCTTCCATACACTAGCGCTTGTTGCCCTGGATTTCCGGACTTGCCAGCAAAGTGAGGGAGCTGCCCAACAAGGGCTAAAGCCAGATCACTGAAGATATAGGGGAGCTGTCCAGCTAAGAGGTGAAAAAAATGAATTTTCAGACCTAGGACCCACTTTGAACCTAAACATGCATTTGAGGATCCACTTCTCAGTTTTTTACCATATATTTGCATGTTGGCAGTGCTCTTTTTGAGACCACCTTGGAAATTGGGTCCTGATCCACTGGGTGAAGACCAGTGAGCTAGAGCACATGACTTCTTCTTCTTTCTTTGGGGATCATTCGTAGCCGAGTAAGATTTTCTTCCATGAATACGGTCTTAACAGCGAGTCTGTAAGTGACTGAGGAGGCCAATTCTGGATCCATACATCCTTCCACAGTGGGGACATTGGTTTCCGGGTGGAAGTTGATCATGGTGAGGGTTTGCCAGACCTGCCTTCCTCTTAGCACGTTTCTCCCTTTCATCCTGAGTTCAAGTGTTTCCAAAGCCCATGACACATTTGGTCAAGGCTGTTCTCCAACTGGAGCACTCACAGGCCAGTGTTTTCCAGTTGTTGGTGTTTATACTACATTTTTTAAGATTTGCCTTGAGAGAGTCTTTGAGCCTCTTTTGTTGACCACCAGCTTACAAATTTTAAGTTTGGAGTAGAGTAGTTGCTTTGGAAGATGATAATCAGGCATCCGCACAACATGACCAGTCCAATGAAGTTGATGTTGAAGAATCATTGCTTCAACACTGGTGATCTTTGCTTCTTCCAGTACACTGATATTAGTTCTCCTGTCTTCCGAAGTGATGTGCAGAATTTTTCGGAGACACCATTGATGGAATCTTTCAAGGAGTTGTAGATGGCATTTTTAAGTGGTCCACATTTCACAAGCATACAGTAAGGTTGGTAGTACAATAGCTTTGTAAACAAGCATTTTGGTTTCCTGTGAATGTCCCAGTCTTCAAACACTCTGCACTTCAATCAGGAGAAAGCTGCACTTGCTGGATTTTGGCATCCATGTGGGCCCTTGTGGAAAGATAATTGCTCAGGTAGGAAAAGTGATTGACATTTTCCAGCATTACACCATTGAGTTGGATTTGTGTTGCTACAGAGGGGTTGTTTTGTGCTTGTTGGTGCAGCTGGGCCAAAGAAGGATGTTGCAAAGCAGATGATAATAATTTAATTTAATTTAATTTAATTTAATTTAATTTTTAATTTAATTTAATTAATTTATATGCCACCCATCTGACTAGGTTGCCACAGCCACTCTGGGTGGCTCCCAACCAAATATTAAAAACACAATAAAAATCAACCATTAAAAACTTCTCTGAAGATGGCTGATTTTCAGATGTCTTCTAATAGTCAAATCTATGTGCTCTAACCTTTGGGTTATGATCTGTACAAACCCCTTTTCTTGAATAAATGGTGTGGGGAGAGAATTCTGTGCCACTGTCAAGGAAGAACAACTTCAAATCCAAATATATTACAGACTTGCTGAGAAAGGAGAACCTTAAGCAGTAAAACCAACAGTTCTTTGCCACCACCAGCTCTTTCAACAAGGATAAAGCTGATCTTCTAATGTCTGTGATTCAAATGCCTATCTTTGGTGTTCTTGTAGACAGAGAGAAGGGGTGTTTTTTATTCAGCCAATCCACCAGGTGTGAGCAGGAGCCTCTGGCATTGGGCTGGAAAGCTGTTGGCGCTCAAACAGTAATGAAAAGTTACATTATGCGCGGCTATGCTATTTTGCTTTACAGCCATGTTCAATTTCCACCCAGACATAGTAACTTAGCACTTCAGTGAGTCCAGCCAAAGACCAGGAGTCGCTTTTGCATTTACCAGTTTGGCTTTAAAGGGATTCCTGAGAGAGAAGGGCAAAGAGCTGATGAGTTACTGAAAGGTTTGTGCCACCCCCTTTTTTTCAGATTTTGCTTCCAAATTTTCGCTCAAAGCCATTTTTCAAAGGTCAAGAACGGAGGTTCCTGCGTGAGCAAAACATCGAAGATTTTTTTTCTTTTTCTTTTACAAAATAAATAAAACCAAAACAAGTTTTGACAAGAGGATAAAAATCACTCCAGGCACATTCTGCCATCTCTAAGCTGACATCCTGTTCCCCCTTGAGCACAAATCGGAGATGAATTTGCAGATTCAAAACATCTGAGGAACATTCCAAGGAAGTCAAATGAGTTTTAGTAAGCCTATCTATATCTATGCCCTTCTTATCCTGCCTCACTTTTGGTGGAGAACCAAGGTGATGTGCATTTAGTTCCCAGCCAAAGGCAGTCACCCTTCTGGGCACTGACCAGACCTGCTTAGCATCAGCAAGGAGATGTACTCTTGTGCCTTCAGGTTGTTGTGGTTACAATTAATTCATTAATCTCCTTCTCAATCACCTTCTCAAGGTGTGTTACACATAAGATAGTTAAAGACTTCAAAATCACAAAACAACAACAGCAAATTGTTGTAGCCGCCGAGACCATATAACACCGGTTCTGAAAGACCTACATTGGCTCCCAGTACATTTCCGAGCACAATTCAAAGTGTTGGTGGTGACCTTGAAAGCCCTAAACGGCCTCGCCCCAGTATATCTGAAGGAGCATCTCCACCCCCATCATTCTACCCGGACACTGAGGTCCAGCACCGAGGGCTTTATGGCGGTTCCCTCACTGCGAGAAGTGAGGTTACAGGGAACCAGACAGAGGGCCTTCTCGGTAGTGGCACCCGCCCTGTGGAACACTCTCCCACCAGATGTCAAAGAGAACAACAACTACTAGACTTTTAGAAGACATCTGAAGGCAGCCCTGTTTAGGGAAGTTTTTCATGTTTGATGTTTTATCGTGTTTTTAATATTCTGTCACCCAGAGTGGCTGGGGCAACCCAGTCAGATGGGTGGGGTATAAATACACGTGTACCTCGGGTGGCATACACTTCAGGTTACATATGCTTCAGGTTACAGACTCTGCTAACCCAGAAATATTACCTCGGGTTAAGAACTTTGCTTCAGGATGGGAACAGAAATCACACGACGGTGGCGCAGCGGCAGCAGGAAGCCCCATTAGCTAAAGTGGTGCTTCAGGTTAAGAACAGTTTCAGGTTAAGAACAGACCTCCAGAACAGACCTCAAAATCACAAAACAACAACACCAAAGCAGTATTAAAACCACTACAAGGACCTCAAGACAGCACACATGGTTCTCCCTTTCCACATTTAATCCCCCACAAAAGCATTGTGAGGTAAGTTAGACTGAGAGGCAATGACAGGCTTCCAGTGAGAGCTTCATAGTCAAGTTGGGATTCGAACCCTGGTCTCCCAGGTCCTAGTCCAGCACTCTAACCACTATGCCACACTGGCTCTACAGTAGTTGTAATGATCTTCCTATTCTGGCTTCTCTCTCCCCCGCTCCCTCCTCCACAATTTTCTCATTTAATCTCGCTTTTTCCTTGTCATCAAATAAAACCACCCACAAAAACATGTATCAAAGTTCTGGTGAAGCTGCTTACGTAACCTGGTATAGGTCAGGTCACAACCTGGTTGTGAATCACAGTTGAAGACCAATGATCTAAAATATCACCACTTTTCGCTAAAGAAAGACATACTTGAAGATAAACTCACAGACAAAGCTGAGATCAGCATGACCTCAAATGTACCCTGCAGTCATAAATTGGCTGGTGATTAAATAATAAAAAAGCATTACACATTACATCCTTGCATAAATAAAACGTGATCTTTCATTCGTCTTTCCAAAAGCAGCCATTTCATCCTACGAAAAGTGTTTGTGAATATCCATATGCATGCTTGAGTGTGTATGTACATTAAAACTCAGGAGAGTTTGTACGTGGAATCCACAGACATCTGAACTTCTGCATGTTAATTCAGTGGCTGCTTCAGATGCAGAGAAGCAAAAGACAGAGTCTCTTTAAAATTATTATTACCTGCTACAAAATATTGTGATCAGGGCTCCCCACCCCACCCTGAAACTCACCAGAACTCAGTTCCGGCACCTCTCAGGTGGACGCCATTGCCATTTTAAGAGAACAAGGGAGGCGTTCATTGTGGGTTCCAGAACCTCTTTTTCAAGAAAAATAGCACTGATTGTGTTGTATATCAGAAGAGAGGTGATAGTTGCAAATTAGTAGCTGCAGTAGTAGTACTATACCACCTTTCTTTTCAAGAATACCAATTTGGTTCAGAAACAAATAAAAGGCAACTGCAAAATGACAAGAATAAAATGAATTATAAACATACAACCACCTGTAATTAAAGTATTCTTGCCTGCTACCCCAAACTCTGAACAGTGCCAGATTCCAGGCACTTACCCAGGGTTTGTGCGGCTTTTTGGAAATGAGGCATAGCAGAGACTGTGGTGTCTTTAGGATATAGGGTTTATTTACACATATATAAAACCTGGTGCCTATGGTAGAGGGGCTCCTAGCAGAATCACGCCAAGAGGGTTTTGTTTCTCCCATAGCTGCAACCTTGAATTCAAGCATGAATCAAACATTGCTCCGACTCCCTCTAAAGCTTGCTGCTTTTTCTTCTGACTCACATCATGCCTGTTTCCCCAAACTCCAAACTCTGGCTTTGTCTGTTGCCATCTCACGTGGAGCCCCTTTCTCTTGTTTCTCTTAATGGCCCATCACCCTGGTGATTACTTCCACAGGAAGCTAGCCCAGGGGTGGAGGGAGTGGTGTGTGGTGGGGGCGGTCCACCCCGGGTGTCACCACTGAGGGGGGTGACAAAATGCCAGGCGGCACTCACCACAGGGCCTGCAGCGCACTCTAGCCATGCATCTCTCCTGGGAGTGACACGGTGGCTTGGGCGCCTGCAGGCTCCATGCTGCCCCAAACAGTCTGCCTGCTGCCTCTGTTGAATGGTCTCTTTAAATTTGAAGGTTCATTATTGTTCCACAAGATGTGTATTTCTTTAAGGGCCAGAGTAAATAACGTGACCTAGTTTTACAGCTGTGAAGCAGTATAGCAGGTGCTGTTAAGGTGTGGTAATTAAGCTGTTGGGTATAGTATATAAAGAGCAGCACCTAGCTCTCTCAGTATCCCGGTGGTTGGGTTGTTGTTGTTGTTGTTGTTGTTGTTTTGTTGTTGTTTAGTCGTGTCCAACTCTTCATGACCCCATGGACCAGAGCATGCCAGACACTCCTGTCTTCCACTGCCTCCCACAGTTTGGTCAGACTCATGTTTGTAGCTTCGAGAACACTGTCCAACCATCTCGTCCTCTGCCGTCCCCTTCTCCTTGTGCCCTCCATCTTTCCCAGCATCAGGGTCTTTTCCAGGGAGTCTTCTCTTCTCATGAGATGGCCAAAGTATTGGAGCCTCAGCTTCACGATTTGTCCTTCCAGTGAGCACTCAGGGCTGATTTCCTTCAGAATGGGTACGTTTGATCTCCTTGCAGTCCATGGGACTCTCAAGAGTCTCCTCCAGCACCATAACTCAAAAGCATCAATTCTTTGGCGATCAGCCTTCTTTATGGTCCAGCTCTCACTTCCATACATCACTACTGGGAAGACCATGGCTTTAACTATATGGACCTTTATTGGTAAGGTGATGTCTCTGCTTTTTGGGTTGGTGGATGGGTCATGCTTATTGATATATTATAATTAATGTAAAAGGAGTTTTTGTTTTTGTTACTAAAACCTAGCAAAAGTTATTTTTGCGTTCCTTGTAATGTGTGGTCTCCCCAGCACGCCTTCTACAGCGCAACTAATCTGCAAATAGCCAACAGCCTCCCCCTCAGCTGTAGCTAGGGCGGCTGAGTGGGAGGAGGCAGGCAGACTCCTCAGAGGTCCCATGGAGCAACCTGCCCCGGTTCACCCCACCCCTTGGGCAGCTGGCCCCGCCCCTCAGCACAGGGCACGTGCGCCGCTCCAGTCGCCCAATCAGCTTGCTCAGTCGCTGATCTAGCCTAGTTTGTAGTTTAACACTTGCTGGATCCAGGGATTAAGAGGGTCTCTGCATACAGTCTACCTCCCCTAAACTTGAAACTGTATATAGGGCGGCATCAACTAAGTCCCCATCTGCACTGTACATTTAAAGCAGTATCATACCACTTCAAAGGCTCATGGCTTACCCCTAAGTGTCCTGAGATGTGTGGCTTGTGAAGGGTGCTGAGAGTTGTTATGACATCCCTGTTCTTCTCACAAGGTTGCATCCGACCTAACACCTGCACAGTGTAGACCCACTGGAATTCACAAATCAGGTGCATTAATTTCAATAGCTCTACTCTTGAGTAGGCCTCCATCTGTGCTATATGTTCAAAGCACTACCACACCACAGTCATCTGCGCTATCTATTTATCCTGTCTATTTACCGCCCTGAGACATGTGGTTATAGGGTGGTATAGAAATTTAATCAATTACCACACTTTTCCGTGTATAAGACTAGGTGTTGTTGATTTTTTACTTTAAAATAAGGTTTAAAATCTGGGGGTGTCTTATACACAGATAGTGCATATGCCCATTTTCTAAAATTGGGGTCCCCAAAAGTAGGGGGCGTCTTATACACGGTTGCATCTTATACATGGAAAAATACGGTAATTAATTAATAATAATAAAGCAGCATCATTCCACTTAAACAATCAAGACTTCCTCACCACAAAGAATCCTGGGAAGTGTAGTTTATTAACGGTACAGTTTGTTAGGTAAAGGTAAAGGGACCCCTGACCATTAGGTCCAGTCGTGGCCGACTCTGGGGTTGCGGCACTCATCTCGCTTTATTGGCCGAGGGAGCCAGTGTACAGCTTCTGGGTCATGTGGCCAGCATGACTAAGCCGCTTCTGGCAAACCAGAGCAGCGCACGGAAACACCATTTACCTTCCTGCCAGAGCGCTACCTATTTATCTACTTGCACTTTGTGCTTTCGAACTGCTAGGTTGACAGGAGCAGGGACCGAGCAACGGGAGCTCACTCCGTCGCGGGGATTCAAACCGCCGACCTTCTGATCAGCAAGTCCTAGGCTCTGTGGTTTAACCCACAGCGCCAGTTTGTTAGGAGACCTCTACTGCTCCCTGAGAGCTACAATTCCCAGAGTGGCTTAATAACTCATCCCTCTTTTCCCGGGAACTCTGAGAATCATATCTCTGTGACGAGTCTCCTAGTAATACTTGGTACCTTTAACAAACTGTGGTCCCCAAGATTCTTTGCCATGGCTATTTAAGTGGCATGATACTGCTTTAAATGGATAGTGCAGATGGGGGCAGAGAGAACAGCATTTTTTTTTAAAAAAAGCAGCGTAGTAAATTTTTTCGGCACAGCACTAATAATTTCCCTTAATGAGAAATAAATGTGCACTATTAAAACAAGAGTAGCATGACATCTGCCTTGGCTGCAAGGCATTTGAGAGATCTCAGGATTTTGTCCCTCTGAAGCTGATAAACATACCCAGCAGGTTTTGGGTGGCTGTGTGTCTCTCTCTGTGTGTTTAGTCTCCCAGTCAGAGTATTCTGTTGACAGCTGAAATTGACCAGCCAAGAAATTAGTACAGACATCATTAAACTCCCCAGCTCAGCACATTCAAATGATCCATTCTCCTGTTTGCTTTTAATGGCCTATGACTCCTATCTCCCTTCACAGTAGATTCTTCTGCTCCTTTGCATTTTAATGCCCCTTGTCATCACAGAACACATGGCTTTGAACAAAGGTATGTGAAACAAATGGAATCCAGGAACTGACTTACAGGTCTATCTGCTTCTCTATATACCTATCTAGGTTATCTCGGGACAGGAAAGTATAATTGGAAACATAGAATCATAGGCATGCTGCAGTATATTTCATTAGCATGTGCACCCAGGGAGTGGGTTTATTATTTTTTATTTTAATGAAGGAAGAAGGGAGGGGAGACAACAACAAAAAACAAATAAGGGACAAGGAAGAGATAAAGGCAAAAAGCTAACAAGATACCCTCAACCAGAGTGGTCAAGAAGGAGATTGACTCATGCCAAGCTGACCAGAAGTAGCACAGAGCTGGTAGGCCATGGGTCGGATAAAAGGTAAAGGTAAAGGGACCCCTGACCATTAGGTCCAGTCGTGGCCGACTCTGGGGTTGCGGCGCTCATCTCGCTTTATTGGCCGAGGGAGCCAGCGTACAGCTTCCGGGTCATGTGGCCAGCATGACTAAGCCGCTTCTGGTGAACCAGAGCAGCGCACGGTAACACCGTTTACCTTCCCGCCGGAGCACTACCTATTTATCTATTTGCACTTTGACGTGCTTTCGAACTGCTAGGTTGGCAGGAGCAGGGACCGAGCAACAGGAGCTCACCCCGTTGTGGGGATTCGAACCGCCGACCTTCTGATCGGCAAGTCCTAGGGTCTGTGGTTTAACCCACAGCGCCACCTGTGTCCCCATTCCTTGCTCATGTGCCACAAAAGAAGCCTTTCAACCCCCCAGTTCTCTCTCCACAAAAGGTCTGAAATGTAGTTTGAACAGAAGCAGAGCCATGAGACAGGAACAGACACAGTCAGAAGAAAAGACTGGAATGGATCTTTAGCTTCTACCTGCACTGGAAATGATGGCGAGGTGTTTGGTTCCAGTGGGGGCAGTCCCTCCTCCTCCCCACTTACTGCCACTGCTAGAGCCAATCACCCCACTGCCATTTCCAGAGGCAAACACAGGCAGAAGCTGCAGATCCATCCCAGCCTTTTTCTTCTGACTGCACCTCTCTCTGTCAGCTTCCCACCTCCTGCCTTCCACCTTTAACTCTCTCTCCTCTCACCACTTCCCCATGGGCTGCAGCAGCTGAGGAAGCTGGATTACCTCGCCATACTCTCTCCTCACCACGATCCCTTTAAAAATAAAATAAAATTAGGCTGCACCTGGGCACACCTGGGCATGCCTATGGTCAAGAGTACAATGCCCCCAGTGTCACCAGATACCTTGTGTGTAGCATCTTAGCTGATTGATGTGACTCCAGCACAGCCTTCAGCACCTCCTCCCGCCGGAGAGCAGCCACTCCCAACAGAAGAGGCCCAAAGGGGTCAATCTCATAGGGAGCTAGTCCAGTCATTTCTGTCACCAATGACACAGAGGTGACTGCATGGACACAAACAGACTTTGCATACTCAGCCTACTCGTTTGTCCGAGTGGTTGCTGAACAACTCCAGGCACGCCTGGAAGAAGCGGACCATTTGGATCCCTTCCAGTCGGGATTCAGGCCTCATCATGGGACTGAAACTGCCTTGGTCGCACTGGTTGATGATCTCCGGCGGGCTAGGGACAAAGGTGAGAGCTGTTTCCTAGTTCTGCTGGATCTCTCAGCGGCGTTTGATACCATCGACCATAACATCCTTATGGACCGTCTTGAGGGGCTGGGAGCTGGGGGCACTGTCATACAGTGGTTCCTCTCCTTCCTTCTGGGCCGTGTTCAGAAAGTGGTGGTGGGGGATGAGTGTTCAAACCCCTGGGCTCTCACTTGTGGGGTGCCTCAGGGTTCTGTCCTCTCCCCCATGCTTTTCAACATTTACATGCAGCCACTGGGAGAGATCATCAGGAGGTTTGGGCTGGGTGTTCATCAGTATGCGGACGATACCCAGCTCTACCTCTCTTTTAAATCAGAACCAGTGAAGGTGGTGAAGGTCCTGTGTGAGTGTCTGGAAGCGGTTGGAGGATGGATGGCGGCTAACAGATTGAGGTTGAAGACAGAAGTACTGTTTTTGGGGGACAGGAGGCGGGCAGGTGTGGAGGATTCCCTGGTCCTGAATGGGGTAACTGTGCCCCTGAAGGACCAGGTGCACAGCCTGGGAGTCATTTTGGACTCACAGCTGTCCATGGAGGCACAGGTCAAATCTGTATCCAGGGCAGCTGTTTACCAGCTCCATCTGGTACGTAGGCTGAGACCCTATCTGCCTGCAGACTGTCTCGCCAGAGTGGTACATGCTCTGGTTATCTCCCGCGTGGACTACTGCAATGCGCTCTACGTGGGGCTACCTTTGAAGGTGACCCGGAAACTACAACTAATCCAGAATGCGGCAGCTAGACTGGTGACTGGGAGTGGCTGCCGAGACCACATAACAACCGGTCCTGAAAGACCTACATTGGCTCCCAGTACGTTTCCGAGCACAATTCAAAGTGTTGGTGCTGACCTTTAAAGCCCTAAACGGCCTCGGTCCAGTATATATGAAGGAGCGTCTCCTCCCCCATCATTCTGCCTGGACACTGAGGTCCAGCTCCGAGGGCCTTCTGGCGGTTCCCTCACTGCGAGAGGCCAAGCTACAGGGAACAAGGCAGAGGGCCTTCTCGGTAGTGGCGCCCGCCCTGTGGAACGCCCTCCCATCAGATGTCAAAGCGATAAACATCTACCTGACATTCAGAAGACATCTGAAGGCAGCCCTGTTCAGGGAAGCTTTTAATATGTGACATTTTAGTGTATCTTTCATCTTTGTTGGAAGCCACCCAGAGTGGCTGGGGAACAAATAATAAATTATTATTATTGTTATTATTATTGTTATTATTATTATTATTATTATTATTATTATTATTATTATCCAGTGCCCCGCCTCAGAATGGCAACGACGCGAATAAACGCACCCACCCTGCTCTTCAAATGCATAGCTCAGGAGTTTGTGTGTCAAGGATGGGGTCAGTGTCTTGAGTTCTGCCCAGCCAAGAACTCTAGAGCTTGGATATGCTTCCTGACCCAGCTTACATTTAGGCGCTGTACAGTGGTACCTCAGGTTAAGAACTTAATTCGTTCTGGAGGTCCATTCTTAACCTGAAACTGTACTCAACCTGAGGTACCACTTTAGCTGATGGGGCCTCCTGCTGCCACTGTGCAATTTCTGTTCTCATCCTGAAGCAAAGTTCTTAACCCGAGGTACTATTTCTGGATTAGTGGAGTCTGTAACCTGAAGCGTCTGTAACCTGAATCATCTGTAACCCAAGGTACCACTGTAGTGGATTTTGGAATCATGCTTTTAATCCTAATAACTGAGCCAAGAATCCAAGTGTACCTCAGTTTATGAACTTAATCTGTTCCTGAAGTCTGTTCTTAAACCAAGGTACGCTTTCCCTAATGAGGCCTCCCGCCGCCGGTGCCCTTCCACCATTCGGATTCCATCCTTAGACTGAGGTAACCGGGACACTTCTTCCGGTTTGGCGGAGTTCGTAAACAGAATCATTCATAAACAGGACTGTTCTTAAACTGAGGTGCCACTGTACTGACTTTGAAAGCCAGGGCAATCAGCCTTTTTGTGCAAATTTCTCCAAATGTAGACATTTTTTGCATGCCATTTTTTCCTCGTACAGTGCATTCCTGTATGTTATTTTCACTATGTAGTCTGTTTTATGCATGCTTTTCCTTAATACAGTGGAACTTTGCTTCAGGATGAGAATAGAAATCGCGCGGCGGCAGCAGGAGGCCCCATTAGCTAAAGTGGTGCTTCAGGTTAAGAACAGTTTCAGGTTAAGAACGAATTAAGTTCTTAACCCAAGGTACCACTGTATAATGAAGTTTTGTAAGCATTGTTTGGAGAACTGCACCACAAAATCTGGAAGTGTGTACATTTTAAAGGATGGCTGGCTTTTGGAAAGCACAAATTGGGTAGGTTCCCCTTTAAATGTGAACTGAATTGTATCCCCACCCCACTGCCTCTTCCTCCTTCTACCCTGCATCAGCCCCTACTTTTGACAGCCCTGGATTTCCAAGTGAGCCAACCGACCTGGGACTGTCATGATCTGATCTGTCCAAAGCCTGGGAACCTTTCTCCCAAATCAGCTCGGTTCAAGATCCCAGCTTTGCCCATAACCACTATAGGTAAAGGTAAAGGGACCCCTGACCATTAGGTCCAGTCTTGACTGACTCTGGGGTTGTGGCACTCATCTCGCTTTATCGGCCTGCGTACAGCTTCTGGGTCATGTGGACAGCATGACTAAGCTGCTTCTGGCGAACCAGAGCATGGAAATGCCGTTGACCTTCCTGCCGGAGTGGTACCTATTTATCTACTTGCACTTTGACGTGCTTTCAAACTGCTAGGTGGGCAGGAGCAGGGACCGAGCAACGGGAGCTCACCCCGTTGTGGGTATTCGAACTGCCAACCTTCTGATCGGCAAGTCCTAGGCTCTGTGGTTTAACCCACAGCGCCACCTGCATCCCTCATAACCACTATACAGCCCTCCAAAAAAGTATTGCAGGAGGGCAAACTCTTTAAAAGCAGGGCACCAGAATGCATTTAATGTGTCATTTCGGTACAGAGACATCAAAACATCATATAAATATGATAGCTCATTTCAAAATAATGGCAAAAATTGCTAACAATAAAACGACAGCCAGGCACCCTGCAGAAATCGTAATGGATGAGAAGGCACCCTCTTCACTTCTTGGCTCTGGGACTATCCACACTGCACCATCCTTGAGCTGTTTATGTGATGGCTGCTTCTACTTCCCCCCATCCCAACCCGCCCAGCATCAGAATTTTTGTATTGGGTCTGCATGACAGCTGAGCCCGAACAAATGTTTTTGCAGGTTTACAGGCAGAGAGGCCGTCATTTCCATGTTTCCCGCAGACTTTTTACATTTGTGTTTGGCTCCTGTGCAAATTGCAAAAACGAACAGAAAGATTTGCTGTGCTATAATGAATATAAAGCACAGGTCTTTCCTTTGCTTGTAAAATAAATAAATGCTAAAAAACGCTGAGGCTGGTTTCTTTTTCTTTTTTCCCCTCTTTTGCATATCTTGGGAGTCTCTTGATGTAGGCAACTTGCTTTACACTGATGCTGACATCAAAGGATAAATAAATTAGGGCTCAGCTGGAGAGAGAAGATCTTTGCAAACAATTTCACCACTATCAAAAGACACCTGCCCTTTTGGCGATTTTTTTCAGAGATTGCTGTAAAAGGGGATGAAGGTGTTTGCCTAAGGTGTTTGCATTGCCCTGAATAAGATTTGTTTGACTTCAGTGATATTGTGATAGACAATGTCTGGTCTCTGATTCGCTAGGATCATTCATGTGACCAGTTCAGGAAGAACTGTTTTCTTACCTAGCGTACAGTAGTTTGTTCTATGCCAGCAAGTGCGTAAATCTGATTGGCTACTTAGTGTATTGATTTCATCCAATTCAGGGAATGATCTCCCTCCCTCCCTCTCTACCTCAATCTCTCCCCCTCTCTCACAAACTTTTTATTAATTTTTATTTTACAGACGACAATAAAACAATGCTATATACCAACAATTGAGAAGATAGTTCCAGTAATGTATTCCAGTAATCCATCTCAAGTCAAAAGCTATAAACCAAAGGTGCCTTTCCAGAGATGACTGAGTCAAAGGAGAGTAGGGATCCTTATTCAAGAATAGTTGCGTATTACATGAAAATAAGCCAAGTTCATAAAACTTTACAGATGTGTGTTGAGTGGTTCTGTTTCTTAATTGTGTTATAGGAATTCTAAAGTCATATATATATATATTCATGGTAAACACATACATAAGTATATAAACCACATGTCTGAAATAGTACAGGAGAACAATCCTGAAGCCATTTTGACTCTCCCAGATTGACCTCAAATATTTCTCTGTGAGGAGGAAGGAAATGGGAAAAGCTTTCCAATTGTCTTTGGACTGGAGGGGGTTACACTTCCCTGTAAATAGAGTCTGGCAAGTATCTGTTAAGCTGAGCACACTATCAATATGTGTAAGAGATTCAGGAACTAAGTATTTACCATCTCAAAGGAATGGCCAGGCTACCCAGAAAAGGCAATCAGATAAGGCATTATCAGGTATCCTGGCAGACAGGAGAGAAGCAACACACTCACATTTCTGCTGGGGACCACCTCTTTCTGTGATATATGTATGATGTTTTGGGGGGTGGTCTTGATCTAGAGGGTAAAGGTAAAGGTAAAGGGACCCCTGACCATTAGGTGCAGTCGTGGCCAACTCTGGGGTTGTGGCGCTCATCTCGCTTTATTGGCCGAGGGAGCCGGCGTACAGCTTCCGGGTCATGTGGCCAGCATGACTAAGCCGCTTCTGGCAAACCAGAGCAGCGCACGGAAATGCCATTTACCTTCCTGCCGGAGTGAGACCTATTCATTTACTTGAACTTTGATGTGCTTTTGAACTGCTAGGTTGGCAGGAGCAGGGACCAAGCAATGGGAGCTCACTCCATCACGGGGATTCAAACCACCATCGGGCAAGCCCTAGGCTCTGTGGTTTAACCCACAGCGCCACAGCATAGGCAATTTCAAAAGTCTCTATAACAGCCTGCACACCAATGTTCTGGGTTCCTCTCCTCCCTTCCTGTGTGGGGGTGAGCATCCTGTTGCAACAGTTAACAAAGATAGGCTTACTAGCTGCTTTGCTTCTCAATATTCTCTGGTTGGCCTCTGTTATTTTCTTCTACCGATAGAAAACCTACATAAGGACTCTATACGGGCTCATGGATACCCCATAAGGAGAAAAGGAGCAGTTTTTTCTTATAACAATTTCCATGACATAAGAGCAAGCTGCCACATTTGTTCATGCCAGTCCTTCATCAGGCTCTCACCCAGGTATCTCTAGCACTTAACAATAGTCAATGTCACTAGCAATAATGAAATTAGTACACTGGCGTCAGAGTTGAATCATCATAAACTGGTAAAAGAACCAGTAAGTATATGATATGGGGTAATTTTGTAATTTGCCCAATTTCTTTGAAAATCTTTAACGCAGAAATAATTAATTTTAGGACAGAACCACCGAAGATGGAAATACGTTTCCATTGGGCCATTATTTTGCCAACCTTTATGTTCATGGCATGACCCTTGAGTGGTTGGCATGTCTCTCAGAAGCTCCAATGTGGGGGGAAATAGTGAATCAGCAGCTACAAAGTGGGGGTGGGGGGAATGACATAGAACAGGATCAAAACAGAGTAAGGTAAAGGTAAAGGGACCCCTGACCATTAGGTCCAGTCGTGATCAACTCTGGGGTTGCGGCGCTCATCTCGCTTTACTGGTCGAGGGAGCCTGTGTACAGCTTCCGGGTCATGTGGCCAGCATGACTAAGCCGCTTCTGGCGAACCAGAGCAGTGCACAGAAACGCCGTTTAGCTTCCCGCCGGAGCAGTACCTATTTATCTAATTGCACTTTGACATGCTTTTGAACTGCTAGGTTGGCAGGAGCAGGGACCGAGCAATGGGAGCTCACCCCATCATGGGGATTTGAACCACCAACCTTCTGATCAGCAAGTCCTCGGCTCTGTGGTTTAACTCACAGGGCCACCCGCATCCTACCCAAAACAGAGTAGATTCCCATTAATTAAGATGGAGATTTTGTCTCATTGAAAGCATCAGGTTCCACACAGATAGATAAAAATGGATGAGCATTTGCCCTAACTCTAATCTGAATCCTTTTGTTAAACCTGAGTGCTAGACATTTTATCAACAGTGAGGAATTATATTTTATCCATAAAACAGTAGAGAGATGTGTGCATTCATGCATACAGGAGGGAATTAAGAAAGCCTAACAGAAGGACTCTCCTTTTTTGATGGGACTTCTGAAGGCATTTATGTTTAATTTAACTGAAATTAAATAATACAGAAGTCAAGGGAAATTAGCGACTTTCTCTTTACCTGCTGCTGTTTAAAATGCTGACTATGTTTGTAGAGTGGTAAAGAGCTTGAACCAGGGATTTTGGGAGAAAGTCCTGGTTACCTTATTCTCTCTGCCATTGTGGCATCTTGCCAAAGCAAGGAGCCGTTTTCCTGATCTCTCCCTGCAGTACAGCACCACCATTGCTGATGGCCAGTAAACAACTCTCTGACTTTTAGAAGACACCTGAAGGCAGCCCTGTGCCAGGAAATTTTTAGTGCCTGATGTTTTTACAATTTTTTATATGTTGTAAGCCACCCAAAGTGGCTGGGGAAACCTAGCCAGATGGGCGGGGTATAAATAATAAAATTATTAATGCTATTATTATTAGTGGGAATCTGAATGGTGCTGAGAAGCATAGGGAGGAAAAAGGCACGAGGATTACAAAGTTTCCCTGTTCTTTGAGTACCCAGCAGCTGGCATTCTGAGGTGTACTATGTCTGAACACGGAGGTCCTATTTAGCAGTCCACATTCAATATGCCACATTTCAGCCAAACAGGCAAGCGCGCTTTCTTTATATGTGTCTCGAATGCTCAATGAGTCCAAGTGCTCAGACCAGCTCCCGACAGAACCAAAATGCAGACGCCGTAGCCTTTGGAGAGGCAGAAAGAGGCTCGCTGCTTTCCCAGAGATGGCCTTGGCATTGACGTTCTGGCGTACTTGAGCCAGGATAGAGATGATATTTGACAGCTGAAGCACGGCAAATGGCAGCAAGAAAACACGTCGCCTAAATAGACAGAGACAGAGCTGATCTGCAAGCTGATTACATTTTCAGGCTGCCAAGGGACGGTTCGTAATGAGGATGGGTTACCAAATCTGTCAGGAGCCTTTAAGGCTTGCCTGGCCCTCATCTGGAGATGAGAGGTATTGTCTGATGACCATATGTTGGGGGTGGGGGCGGCACAAGCGCCCCCGTATGCCCAGTTTAGGAACAGGGGTTCACACCCAACCATCAGCCATACTCTCAGACCTATTGAAATGACCAGGCTTAATCGGCGTAGGTCAATTAATTTCAATAGATCCATGTTGAGAAGAACTTAGTTCTGGCATCAACTAGAGCCAGGGCTTTTTCGGCTGTGGCTCCGATCTGGTGGAACGCTCTGTCACAAGAGACTAGGGCCCTGCGGGACTTGACATCTTTCCGCAGGGCCTGCAAGACAGAGCTGTTCCACCAGGCCTTTGGTCAGGGCACAGCCTGACTCCCTCCTTTGGCAATCTTCACAGAACTTTAGCCTAATGGTTGCCATCAATTTGATTTAATGAATTAATTTTATAATGAAATGATTTTAGAATGTTGTACTATTTTATTGTTGTTAGCCGCCCTGAGCCCGGCTTCGGCTGGGGAGGGCGGGATATAAATAAAATTATTATTATTATTATTATTATTATTATTATTATTATTATTATTATTATTATTATTTATTATTATCATCATCATTAGTTGTCTAAGTTGGGGCCCTCTAGATGTTGCAGGATTCTAGGACTTGTAAAGGGTTAAAAGAGCATTGGGAAATGATCCATAATGAATTGAAAAAAATGTTTAAAAGTATTCCCCCCGCCCCAAACCAGAGTCCTTTCTGTTGGGGATAATTCAGACTGAAATTCCCAGGTGTCAAAAAATGTTATTTATGTATGCCACTACTGTGGCCTGTGTTTCATTAGCCCAAAAATGGAAAACGAGTGAGGTCCCAACCAAAAAAGAGTGGCAACTTAAGTTGACAGAATATGCACAGTTTGCAGACTTAACATATAGAATAAGAGAACAAGAAGAACATACATTTAGAGAAGACTGGAAAACCCAGTGAAATCCAAGGAACTCTGCTTCATGAACCTCTGCTTGTGATTTTTGCTTTTGGACCCTTGTTCACCTTTGGGACTTATCGCAGTGCAGCTGACCTCTTGCACAGCTCATGGAGGTGCAGCCATGCTCTTGCACAGCTCCCATTCTTTTCAAAGACACACATGTAGGCAAGAGTTGGGCCAGCCTTTATCTGCTTGCTACAAAATTTACAGATGTATTTTTAGGTGTGTTGAATTCATTCACAGGAGGTTCAATACATCCCATAAAACAAAATAACGAACACCTTATCCTTTCTCACTGGACTCCTTCTCTGCTTCAGATTCCACCCTCTTTCTTTCTGCAGATTCATTAACCAGGAGAAACATCTATCTTATCTTTTCCAGCATATTTCTTCTTTTGTTTCAGCAGCTTTTGTGTTTCCCCGTGCTGCTTAGAGATGGATGAGCTACTGCCTGCTCCTTGCCTGAGCTCTTCGGATTATTTACTGGTGCCAAAGCAGCTTGCTGTTCACACGCGAGTGTGTGCACAAAAGGAATTTTGAAACGGACAATTGCTGCTTTAACAGGGCTTTGAGCCTTGCAAATCATCAGGGTCTGGCACTCATTGCCCAAGTATGGAGGATAAGACTATCAATGGCTGGTAGCCTCAGTAGCCACGTTCCACCTCCACTGCCACAGGCAGTATGTCTCTGAATACCAGCTGGTGGGGAGAGTACTGGTACTCTCAGGACCTACTTGTGGCTTCCCCCAGGAGGCTGGTTGGCCACTGTGGGAACCAGACAGTGCCAGATTTACTTAGAAGCTAAACAAGCTATAGCATACGGCCCCACTCTCTTGGGGGGTCCCCCCAAAAATCAAAGGAAACAAAACTGGATGTACTCATCCAGTCTCAACTAGGGCCAGGGCCTTTTCAGCACTGGCCCCAACTTGGTGGAACCTTCTGTCACAAGAGACTAGTGCCCTGAGGCACTTGACATCTTTCCGCAGGGCCTGCAAGACAGAGCTGTTCCGCCTGGCCTTTGGTTTGGACTCAGTCTGACCCTTATGTTTTCCCTCCCCTTATGGTTTTGATCTATGGGCTACTTTTAAAATGAGGCTGCATTTTAAACTGTGTTTTAACCTGTAGGGGTTTATGAATGTTTTATGTAGTTTTGTACTAGTTTTATGTAGTTTTTATGTAGTTTTATGTAGTTTTGTGGTAGTTTTATGTAGTTTTTATAAAGTTTTATGTAGTTTTTCAATTTCATTGTTCCGCAAGGGACAATGACAATAAAGATATTGTATCGTATCGTATTTTAAATTGGTTTTTTTCTTTTCCTACTATGTTTTTGCTGTAAATTTTACTGGTGTTAGCCGCCCTGAGCCCGGCTCTGGCCAGGGAGGGTGGGGTATAAATAAAATTTAATGTTATTATTGTTGTTGTTGTTATTGTTGTTGTTATTTCCAAAATATAAGATAAAAACAAATAAAATGAAACCTACATACAGCAACAGTGTTTTGTGATGTGTGGGCTCCTATGATGTAAGTCATGGGCCCCGCCTGCTAGCCTGTTCCCTAAAATATCACTGGTTTGCTCCTTTCTATATATAGGGTGCCTACATTCTGCATGGACTGGTTGCAGGGCAATATGTGCAAATGGCTTTAGATACCTATTAGGTCCATAAATTACCATATAGCATATATTCAACACACACAAAATGACAATTTGTTGTTGACAAAGGACAAGTGGACATAGAAAGGGCCCCAGTACCTTCAGTGGCTTAGGGCCTCATCAAACCTCAATCTGGCACTGCCCGTAGTTGTTCAACTATGTAGTTGTCTTTATAAACAACTTGGATGAGGGATTTGAGGGGATGCTGAGAAAACCTGGAGATGACGCCAAACTGGAAGGGGTAGGTAATGCAGCCAAATACAAAATCAGGATTCCAGATGACCTTAACATGTTGGAAAACTGGGCCAAAACTAACAAAATGAATTTCAATAGGGACAAAATCAAGGTTCAAACCTATATCCGGCCCTGGAACCAGATGCCAATAGAGAGGGGCACTGGCCTGATCCAGCAGAGATCACAACTGCTGCTGCATCTCCCACCATATTTCTTTGCTGGTTCTCTGACTTACACCAGTTGAAGGGCAAAATTAAGACCCGTTCTGATCAGTCAGTTCCCAGGGGTCAGGGCATCTTCAGCCCCACAATGTATTTTTGAGGGGGCCAGGCACCCTCAATATTCAAGGGGCATTCAGCTCCGCCCCCTGGCTCCTCATGTGATGTCAGGGCTTTGAGCAGCGTTGCATGCATGGCATCAGGGCGTTGTGCAACGCCACGCTCATGACATCATGAGGTGCAACGTCACACGTGTGACATCAGGGCATTGCCATGTTGTTTGCATGATTTTATGATGCCGTGCGGTGTCTCACGTATGACTTTGTGCGGCATTGTTCATGAGCCCCCGCCCCCAATCCTCTTCAGAAGATGACACCTCTAGTGCTGATCATTCCATGTGGGGAGCAGTTTCAGCCTTGCTTAATGCATCTCTGCATTTGAAAACATAGGAACATAGGAAGCATCATTACACCAAGTCAGGCCATTGGTCCACCAATGGCAGCTAGACTGGTGACTGGGAGTGGCTGCTGAGACCATGTAACACCAGTTCTGAAAGACCCACATTGGCTCCCAGTACGTTTCCCAGCACAATTCAAAGTGTTGGTGCTGACCTTGAAAGCCCTAAATGGCCTCGCCCCAGTATACCTGAAGGAGCATCTCCACCCCCATCGTTCTGCCCGGACACTGAGGTTCAGCTCCAAGGACCTTCTGGTGGTTCCCTCCCTGAGAGAAGTGAGGTTACAGGGAACCAGGCAGAGGGCCTTCTTGGTGGTGGTGCCCGCCTTGTGGAATGCCCTCCCATTGGGTTCAAGGAAATAAACAGCTCTCGGACTTTTAGAAGACATCTGAAAGCAGCCCTGTTTATGGAAGTTTTTAATGTTTGATGTTTTATTGTGTTTTTAATATTCTGCTGGGAGCTGCCCAGAGTGGCTGGGGAAACCCAGCTAGATGAGTGGGATATAAATAATAAATTATTATTATTATTATTATTATTATTATTATTATTATTATTATTATTATCACCAAGCTCAGTATAAGATAGTCTACAATGACTGGTGGCCAGAATATTTTAAGCCTGATCAATCATATATTAAAGGTAAAGGTACCTCTGACCATTAGGTCCAGTCACAGACGACTCGGGAGTTGTGCGCTCAGCTCACTCTATAGGCCAAGGGAGCCAGCGTTTGTCCACAGACAGCTTCCGGGTCATGTGGCCAGCATGACTAAGGCGCTTCTGGTGAACCAGAGCAGCATATGGAAACACCATTTACCTTCCCACCAGAGCAGTACCTATTTATCTACTTGCACTTTGACATGCTTTCGAACTGCTAGGTTGGCAGGAGCAGGGACCGAGCAATGGGAGCTCATCCCGTTGTGGGGATTCGAACCGCCAACCTTCTGATCAGCAAGTCCTAGGCTCTGTGGTTTAACCCACAGCGCCACCCACATCCCAATCATATATTACATCCAGGCTAATAGTCCCTACTTGCTTTGGTTTCTCCCTCCCTGCACTTGATACTAGGAATATGCCTATATTTTACTGAGTCAGACCATTGGTTCCTCTAGCTTTTTACTGTCTGTACCGGCTGACAGTGGATCACCAGGCTTTCTAGGTCAGGGTCATGCTGGACATGCTGTGGATTGAAACAGAGGTCTTCTGCATGCAAACAGATGTTCTACCACTCAGCTACCGTCTTTCTCTGCATTTAAAGCTTCATGAGCCAACAGTGTGACGTGGCAGCTAAAAAAGCCAATGCAATTCTGGGCTGCCTCAATAGGAGTATAGCATCTAGATCAAGGGAAGTAATAGTGCCACTGTATTCTGCTCTGGTCAGACCTCACCTGGAGTACTGTGTCCAGTTCTGGGCACCACAGTTCAAGAAGGACACTGAGAAACTGGAACGTGTCCAGAGGAGGGCAATCAAAATGGTCAAAGGCCTGGAAACGATGCCTTATGAGGAACGGCTAAGGGAGCTGGACATGTTTAGCCTGGAGAAGAGGAGGTTAAGGGGGTGATATGATAGCCATGTTCAAATATATAAAAGGATGTCATATAGAGGAGGGAGAAAGGTTGTTTTCTGCTGCTCCAGAGAAGCGACACGGAGCAATGGATCCAAACTACAAGAAAGAAGATTCCACCTAAACATTAGGAAGAACTTCCTGACAGTAAGAGCTGTTCGACAGTGGAATTTGCTGCCAAGGTGTGTGGTGGAGTCTCCTTCTTTGGAGGTCTTTAAGCAGAGACTTGACAACCATATGTCAGGAGTGCTCTGATGGTGTTTCCTGCTTGGCAGGGGGTTGGACTCGATGGCCCTTGTGGTCTCTTCCAACTCCATGATTCTATGATTCTAGGAGCAGCATTGCTCCAAAGGGGACCTTAGCTTTATAGATTCTTTCCCATGCAATTGTGAAAGACGCAGTCGCCTCTGTTTGAAAAGGATGGGGTCAGCTAGTTGTCACCTCGCCTCACCTCATTTTATTTTATTTTATTGTCTTGCTCACCCAGACGAGAACTTTGGCTCTCTTTTCACAAAGCCTCTCTCTATTTTTTCCTTTCTGAAATGTAGATGTAATTTTAAACATCAACAAATCAACAGGAATCACACGGAGAAGATAACAAGATACCCACAGACTTCTATAATTACAATTGATTTTCTATCCCAGTTTGCATTAGGAAGCGTTTCTGCACTGCCTGTTTCACATTAACCAAGTTAATACCAAATATACTTCAAACACTCTGTAATAGGATCTTTGCAATCTGGTCTCAAATGAGCTTCCCTTGTTCCAATGGTTCAAGTCTTGATTTTAAATCCTGGTTTCCAGGTCTTCTCTGTGGTTTGGACTGGCTCAAAACTATGTTGAGAGGGTTTTATCCAGGGGAGTGAATCCATTGAAATTAGCAGATATGGCTAGGTTAGGCTCATTGATTTCAGTTGGGCTACTCTGAGTAGTTACCTGCTGCCTTGAGAGAAGAAAAGGCTATGGACTAAACCCTACACAAATCTGGAGTGGAGTCCCTAAAGCAGTTCGGTAGCTCCTTGTATGCCTCCTCCTGTCAAATTTTGCAGCCAAGCTGGTGGCAAATGTCTTGCTCTGCTTTCCTTCGGCCCATGACAGTGAGGCCAAGAGAGGGGTCTTTTCATCTGGGCAGCCTAGAACCCCCATACACACTGCCCAGGTTTGTGCCCTAGAGAGGTCACTTCAAGGTGGGAGGCAGCTGTGATTCTCCAGCAACTTGACTTCATCCCCACTGAGGTGCACTCCATTGTCTCTCAAGACAGACGGATGCCAACAATTGTGAGTAGAACTTAGTCAAATGCAGACTGTAATTACAAATAGCTTCACTAGAGCTTAAGGATTCCATATTTGGATCACTGTGAGATGTTGTTCACCTTTGAAGATGCTCAGATCACTTCAACAAGTTTAAAAATAGGGCTGCTAGACTGTAGAGTGGTGTGAGGCGAGGTCTGGGAGGCATCACTGCTGGCGTGCTGAGGTGTTGGCAGTACAGCTGGAAGATGTGTCAGTTGAACCAGAAGTGAGAGAAAAACGTAAGGAAATCCTGCTGAATCAGGACAATGACCCACCTTGTCCATGAATTCTGCTCTTACACTGGGCAACCAGATGTCCATGGGAGGCCTCAAAGCAGAATTTGAGCATAAGAGAACTCTCTCTTCTTGTGGTCTCCAGTAACTCATATTCAGAAGCATTATTGCCTCTGACCTAAGGTTGCCAGATTTTTTTCCAAAGAATCCAGGGACACTTTTTTTTTTGAAAAGAGAAAAAAAGTAGTTTTTTATAAATATATATATATATATATATATATATATAGGAAGTAATGTCTTCTGTGGTCTCCTCTGTCGCATGGCCTTCCTCTGGTCCCTGGCCTGCTCTCTTGGAGTGCTAGCTGCCATGGAGTAGGCTCGGGTCGGGCCTGGGCATGTGTCCTTGCTCTCCTGGTGCTCTCCTACTTCTGCTCCTCAGTGGCGGTGGTAGCAGTGGTGTGGCAAGGTCGGGGCTCCCCTCTTTTTTCTCCTTCCTCCTTTTCTCTCTTACTTCTCCTCCTTTCCTTCTTCTCCCTGTGTCGGCTTCGGGGTTTTCCTGGCCCCAGAGCACTGCTAGGGAGTCAGCCGGGTGGCTGGGCGCTCTCGCTCCTGGCTCGATTTGGGTCATGGGGGGGCAGCGGACCCCCACTTGACACACCAGGTGTCCCTGGTTCCCCCTCGGCAGTGGCGGCAGCAGGGGTGGCCTCAGCAGCCTGGATCCAGCCTGGTAGCGCAGTTGGCTCTGGCTGGCTTCAGGAGCTGCTCGCTGCCCTGCCGCCCGCCATTTTGCCCCGCCGGAAGTCCCCATATGATGTGTCTTGTGCCGTTGAACCAATCAGGCAACTTTCATTCCCTACTAATAAATCTACAACACTTAAAATATAAATAAAGGTAAAGGGGGACCCCTGACCATTAGATTCAGTCGTTACTGACTCTGGGGTTGCGGCGCTCATCTCGCTTTATTGGCCGAGGGAGCTGGCGTACAGCTTCCAGATCATGTGGCCAGCATAACTAAGCTGCTTCTGTCGAACCAGAGCAGCACACGGAAACACCTTTTACCTTCCCGCTGGAGTGGTACCTATTTATCTACTTGCACTTTGACGTGCCTTTGAACTGCTAGGTTGGCAGGAGCAGGGACCGAACAACGGGAGCTCACCCCGTCACGGGGATTTGAACTGCCAACCTTCTGATCGGCAAGCCCTAGGCTCTGTGGTTTAATCCACAGCAACACCTGCGTCCCTAAAATATAAATCCAGAGACATTAAATGAAATCCAGGGACATTCCAGGGATGGATTTTGTCCAGGGACAGATTTGTAAATCCGGGGACTGTCCCCGAGAAACAAGGACGTCTGGTAACCATACTCTGACCATGGAGGTAGGGCATTGCCATGATGGCTAGTAGCCATCAATAGTCTTCTTCTGCATTGATATGTCAAGCCTCTTTTTACACTATTCATGTTGGTGGCTGTCATTGGCTCTTGCAAGAGTGAAATCCATAGTTTAATTATCAAACGTTGTGGAAGAGCTTGCTGAGGATGCAGAGCAGCTCAGTCAAAACAGAGAACAAAGGTGGGATGGCAGATGTCCCCAGAAAGAGAATTGGTAACTGGAGCTAATGAACCAACATGCAAGAACAGAAGGAGGAGTGGGAGAGATGACAACGGAGGGTGAGGATGAATCAAAGACCACAAGAAAGAAGGAGAGCATTGGGTGAAGGCAGGTCAGGAGCCTGGTGTCAAGCAGAAGGTGGAGATGGGAGAATGATATAGTGGATGGACTGGAAAGGAAAACAGAAAGAATGTATGAGTGAACATGAAACAGAGAAGGAAGAGGAGGAACAACAACAACCAGAGAGCCAGGAAGTAAACAGGCAAAAATCAAGGAAAGAGACTGGAGTCTCCGTTTTATAAAGCTGTCTTTTTCTGGTCCCAAGTAGGAGCCCATGGTTCATGGCAAAGTAGCAAAGGAGGTTAGCATCACAGAGAGCAACTTTCTCCAATGAGCAGGGTTCATTTGAGCCTCTCCATCCAGCAGTAGAAAGAAGGGGAATATCTCTTTCCTCTCCCTGGAACCTGGAATGAACAACCCCATGTCAGTGACCTAGGAATCCTGCGGAATCTCATTCAGGTCTGGGCACCCTGAGAAAATTAAATTTCCCAGAACCCCCTGTTTGCTCAAGAGGTGTGTGTGCTCTTTTTTTTTGGGGGGGGGGGTGGAGATTGTCCTTCCTGTTGCCATTTGATCCACCACCATAAAAGAAGACACCAGGTGAGGGAAGTTGGGCTCACAGTTGGGGTGGGAGACTTGGGAGAGATATAAGTTGCAAAGGCAACTGCAAAGGTAAAAACACTTGGATGAAAATAAATAAAAGGCATGTTCTCCATTGTGGATCATAATTGTCAGTAAGGTAAAGGTAAAGGGACCCCTGGCCATTAGGTCCAGTCGTGGACAACTCTGGGGTTGCGGCACTCATCTCGTTTTACTGGCCGAGGGAGCCGGCATACAGCTTCCGGGTTATGTGGCCAGCATGACTAAGCCGCTTCCGGCGAACCAGAGCAGTGCATGGAAATGCTGTTTACCTTCCCGCTGGAGCGGTACCTATTTATCTACTTGCACTTTAATGTGCTTTCGAACTGGTAGGTTGGCAGGAGCAGGGACCTAGCAACGTGAGCTCACCCCGTCGCAGGGATTTGAACCACCATCCTTCTGATCGGCAAGTCATTGGCTCTGTGGTTTAACCCACAGCTCCACCCGCGTCCCTATAATTGCCAGTACCTAATCTGAAATGAGGGTGGGGGATTTACCCATTGCTAAAAATTACAAGTTCCTCTTTGGCAATAGAATGGCTTGAGAATGCTCCCAGCCTTAAATGACACAACAGTATTTGTGTGATCAGGCAGCTTGCGTTCATGTGATTCGTATCTCTGAGAGCCATTTGAGAATCATTCATTGTTGAAAAATAAATTGTTTCCTGGTGTGTATCTTTTTTTTGTTTTGTTTTCATTTTCTTTAAATGCCTTCTCCTACCCCTGAAGTTTTCAGTATTGTGTAGGCATCTCAACAACATCTGTGCCTTGGTTTGTTCTTTGCCCCAGTTCTTTCAGCATTAATCAGAGAATATATATATATATATATATATATATATATATATATATATATATATATATATATGCTTTCGTAGATTTTCACGGGTACATGAATGCAGGTTTTGGTGTTCTCGGGTGTCTTCCCGTGTAAAAGTTGGGGTGTCTAGGCGACGTTTCGACGAGGTCTCACTCGTCATCTTCAGGCACCAGCCTGAAGATGACGAGTGAGACCTCGTCGAAACGTCGCCTAGACACCCCAACTTTTACACGGGAAGACACCCGAGAACACCAAAACCTATATATATATATATATATATATATTCATATTCATATTCCCTGGCTTGCTGAGCAGCCTTTAATATATACAAAGTAGATATTATCTCATCTCCCACGACGTCTTTAAACGCAGCTCATGTTTTATCTCCTATGGAGTACCAAGTGATAACATCATGCATTCAACAAAGCCTTGAAAATCTGAGTTGCCCGATTTCATAATCTCCACCGTCTCACGTTCTGTCGCGCTGGCCTCACTGCGTCACAGTGCCGTTATCCTCATTTGCATTCCCCATGGTACCTGCCAGGCTTTGTCAACTCTCTGGTGGCTCTTCTACAAAAACAGATGATTGCTTTTCACTTTCTGCTTCTGCAACAGAGGAGGAGGAGGGCTCTCTTAAGTCTCCGCTGTGCACTACAAACTGAACCAAAAATAGTCCTGCTATTTTGGGTTCATTTGCCTTCATTCTAAAAAACAGGGGAGGGGAACCTGTCATCCCGCAGAAGCTGTTGGGCTCAAATTCTCAGCTCTCCCAGCTAGCATGGTCAATAGTTGGAAATGATGGGGGGCTGTAGTCCAAAAGAGAGAAGAAACCATGAAGTCTGGTGCAGAAAGCATTGAGCTAGATGTTAGGACACATATAGGGACGCGGGTGACACTGTGGGTTAAACCACAGAGCCTAGGACTTGCCAATCAGAAGGTCGGTGGTTCGAATCCCAGCGATGGGGTGAGTTCCCGTTGCTCAGTCCCTGCTCCTGCCAACCTAGCAGTTCGAAAGCACGTCAAAGTGCAAGTAGATAAATAGGGACCACTCTGGCGGGAAGGTAAACGGCATTTCCGTGTGCTGCTCTGGTTCGCCAGAAGCGGCTTAGTCATGCTGGCCACATGACCTGGAAGCTGTACGCCGGCTCCCTCGGCCAATAAAGCGAGATGAGCGCCGCAACCCCAGAGTCGGCCACAACTGGACCTAATGGTCAGGGGTCCCTTTACCTTTACCTTTTAGGACACATATGGAAGGTCACAGTCTGAATAGCAGATCTGCAAGGTGTGTGACCACATGACATATCCTACCTAGGACTGTGCACCAGATCCATCCAGATCCCAAATTGGGGAGATTCAAATCAACAGGGATTTGGCAGAATTGGGTTGAGGCAGCCTCCTGTCATCCAGGGTCGAATTGGTTCCACCCAGAATGATACAAAACTGTCTAGGTTGGGCAGCTGGGAGGGTAAAGAGAAAGCAGCTTGTGTGAATCTCCTCCTCCCACCCCCCACCCCACATCTATTGTCATCTACCTGCTCCTCTGTGCATGACAATAGATGGGCCATTTGGCCTGATTCAGTAGGTCCTGGCCTCCTCACAAGGCCTATCCTCACACCTCTCTCTCCTTCCTGCCTGAGGATAGCTCAGTTGGTAGCGCATAAGACCCTTGATCTCAGGGTTGTGGGTTTGAGCCCCACGTTGGGCAAAAGATCCCTGCATTGCAGGGGGTTGGACTAGATGACCCTCAGGGTTCCTTCCAACTCTAAAATTTGATCATTCAATGATCCCGCTTCCTGACTGCCCTCTGCACCCCCCCCCCCCAATCACCCTGGGTCACCCAGACCAACCTGTAGCAGTTTGCAGATGTCTCAACTCAACTCGAGATTTGGGCCTCGGCTGAATACAATGCACAACCCTACTTCTTACATTGAAGTATGATGGGAAATAGAAATATGAAAAGATGTCAGACAAGTTTTTGAAAGAAGATTGCTAACCTCCACATTTACCTCCAAACTGCAGCAAGGGGGGGGGGTACTTTGCTTGTAAGCTCCCCGTAGCCATCTGATTGCCCACTTCTGCAAATAGGATCTCTCTTCCAACATCTGACGTTTTTCAAATATATTTCTTACTCGGTACTTAGCAATGAAGTTTCCTCTTATATCTCCCTTACTTCCCTCCTCCACTCCCCATGACTTTGTTTCTGTGCCTGAGAAGGAAAAGGGCACTGAGGAGATGGGCAGACGTGGCCCAAGAAATCGCCAGTATATATTTATCAAGATCTGCTAGTCATTTTTACCCCCCATCTTCAGCTTGTGTCCATGTTGATAATAGACATGGCTGGTTCCCTGGAGATACGATGCACCACAGCCTCCTTGCTTAATTCATCCAGGATGGAACTTTCTTCCTCCTCTTAAGAGGAACACCAACACAGTTAGGTTTGACAAATGCATTCCTTGTAGTAGAACCTCTCCAAGTTTGCTGTGTTTATTTGTCCAATGCGTTTGTTAACCACTGTTCGAAACACAATATCTTTTCACGGCAGCTTAAAGCATTTAAAACTATTTAAAACCATATCAATACAGAACAATGCGATTGTAACAGCAACAATAAAAGCATTGCAAATCCTGCTTCACCGTTTGATTAATTTCAATACACCACAGCCAGTCATCACAGCGTGAGAGTAAAAAACAACAACACTCCTTCCTCAAAAGCAATCTCAGAGAAAAATGTTCCTAGACCGATACCACAGAGGGAGCTGACTGGATATCTTGGAGAGGGATCTGATAGGCCCAGGACTAAATTAACAATGCATCTGTCTAAATAAATAAAAGGCTTGCTCAACTGCTCTGCCCCAGCCTCCATGATACCTCTCTCAGTTGACTCACCCCACTTTCCATAAAACCAGCTCTCTCACCTATTCCATCCTCCACCCACTCAACCAAGCTGTCATTCCCCTCTTTTGCTCAACCCACCCACTGCATGTTGTCCAACTTTTGCAGATCAAAAACCAGGATGCGCATCGTCCTGGGTGAGTCATGTGACCCACACCATGCTCTCACCCAGGGCCAGATGTAGGTTTGATGAGGGTTAAACCACAAAGCCTAGGACTTGCTGATCAGAAGGTCAGCGGTTCGAATCCCCACAAAGGGGTGAGCTCCCATTGCTCGGTCCCTGCTCCTGCCAACCTAGCAGTTCGAAAGCACGTCAAAGTGCAAGTAGATAAATAGGTACCACTCTGGCAGGAAGGTAAACAGTGTTTACGTGCGCTGCTCTGGTTCGCCAGAAGCGGCTTAGTCATGCTGGCCACATGACCCGGAAGCTGTACGCCGGCTCCCTTGGCCAATAAAGCGAGATGAGCGCCGCAACCCCAGAGTTAGTCACGACTGGACCTAATGGTCAGGGGTCCCTTTACCTTTACCTTTAAGCTACTGAAGGTAATGGGGCCCTTTCTATGTCCAGTTGTCCTTTGTCAACAACAAATTGTCACTGGGTTTTTTGTTGTTGAATATATGGCATATGGTAATTTATTGAGCTAATAGGTCCATACACAACACAAAACACTATTGCTGTATGTAGATTGTATTTTGTTTGTTTTTTATCTTATATTTTGGAAATGTACATCCAGTGTTTTTTCTTTTAATTTTTTTTTGGGGGGGGGCCAAGAGAGTGGGGCCCTAAGCTATAGCTTGTTTAGCTTATACGCAAATACGGCGCTTCCTCACCCCCTGAAAAGTGCTTTTTTGTAGGAGTGAGAGCATGTGAGATCGCAGCACCCAAAATGGCCACTGAGATCTCACATGAAAAAAGAGCAAGTCTCTCTTTTTGGGGGACACTTGGTGGGTATGCCATTGCTGCAAGCCTAGCTCACTAGCCTGCTTCAAGTCCTCCACCACCACCCACTGGAAGCCCAGCTAGTTTGTCAACTGCCTCTCTTGCTTTCCCACTCTGCCCCCACCCCCACCACAAGCTGAGCTTGCTCACCCGTCACCCTGCTCAACCCACCAACTGTTTGCCTCCAACCCTCAACCTTGCAGAATGCACATTCCATTGCCAGAGAGAGAGATATTTATCTATATCCCAAAGCATGGAAAGGGACTCCTGTTGGAGTTCAAAGATTTAGGGGAGGGGCCTTGAAACAAGCCCTTTTCACCTTGCAGAGTCCCAGGCCAATTATAGAAACATCCAAAATTGTCTGTGTGCTCCTGTGTAAGGAGATAAATTGCAGTCCTAAAATACACCAAGGGACAAGCACAGCATGGTAATTAATATTCAAGAAAGGGACAAATCAATGAGTAGGAAGCAAGCTTGCTTTTCCCCCAAGTAGCCTCATAGCCTAATGAATTTCTTAGCTGAGCCATGACATAAGTTACCATTATCTGCCTGGATATTCTTGGATAGTCTCTTTCTCCAAACCTGGAATTTCAGAAACAGGAATCAAAATCTTGGTGAGTATATGCAATCGACGTAATGCTGCCCCAAAACTCGGATGGCTTGAGAAAACGATTCAACAATTCCATGGAGGGTAAGGCTATCAATGACTACTATATTTTACCTCCACTGCTGGAGGCAGTTTGAGTTTCAGTACCAGTAGCTGAGCATCCCAAGAGGTACTCATGTACCCCAGGACTTGCTTTCAGGCTTCTCATGGACATCTGGTTGGCCAGTGGGAGATCAAGATGACGGGCTAATGAGGTTCTTATTAGAAAAGGCACAAGCTCACATAATATTAGATACTGGGATCAACTTATAAAAATGATGGGCTGTAGATTCAGGCAGGGAGAAGAAACGCCTTGCTGACACAGTCCAGAGTACTGGAACTCATTGTTGTGTGAAGTTTTCATGCACACTAACATAGAATAGAATCATAGAATTGTAGTGTTCGAAGAGACCCAGGTGCCTTCGAGTCCAACCCCCTGCAATGCAGGAATCTCAACTCAAGCATCCATGACAGATGGCCATCCAACCTCTGCATAGAAACCTCCAGTGAATGAGAGCCCACAACCTCCTGAGGGAGTCTGTTCCACTGTTGAACAGCTCTTACTGTCCAAAGGTTTCCCCTGATGTTTAGGTGGAATCTGTTTTCTTGCAACTTGAAAGCCCTTCTTTCCGCAGGGCCTGTAAGACAGAATTGTTCCATCTGGCCTTTGGCTTGGAATCAACTTGATCCCCTCCCCCTCTTTCCTTTTTCCTTTCTCCTTCTGTGATGGAACTCCTATTTGGGGACTTCCCTGGCTTTTTTCTGGCCCACGTAGGACCAGTCTGATAGTTGGCCTTGGTGAAGATTTGACCTTTTCATCCCCAAAAAGTTTTTGATTTGAGCTTCTACTGAAATGAGGCTGCATTTTAATGTTGTACTTAATCTTGCTTTTAAGTCATATATTAATCAATTGTATTTACCTGGTGTTAGCCACCCTGAGCCCGGTCTTGGATGGGGAGGGTGGGGTATAAATAAAATTTGTTGTTGTTGTTGTTGGTTCGGGGCCTGCCCTCCAGAGCAGGAGAAAACAACCTTGTACCTTCTTCCACGTGACAGCCCTTGAGATATTTGAAGATGGCTATCATATCTCCTCTCAGCCTCCTCTTTTCTAGACTAAACATACCCAGATCCTTCAACCGTTTGTCGTAAGGCTTGGTTTCTAGACCCTTGACCATCTTGGAACTATTCCATTCATGTCTACTATCTCATTGAACTCTGTGGAGCTTCTTCCCAGTAAAGTGTGCATAGAGAAACTGGATAGAGGTTTATATAGAACACTATACATGTGGCAGAAAAAATAAATGGGAAGAATGAGTGTAAGATTGTTTATTTTCTCTTCTCCCTTCAAAGTACTAGAACTTGAGGTCTAGTATTAAAGCGATAGAGAATTAAATTCAAGGCAGAGAAAAGAAAGAATTCCCCCCAATAATGAATATTTTAATGCGTGTTAGCTGTTTGGTACTGACAGCAAGCCCCTTTGAAGTTGTCCCCTGATGTCACAATGGTGTCATGTGATTGGCAGGTGTGTGGCTCCACCCACCTGTCAATGTGTAACCTATGGTGTGGATGTGTTATTGTTCCCCACTGCCATAGTTAAGCAAAGTTTTGATTCATAATTGCTTGGGATATTGCATAATTTATCTCTGTTTTTCCCTCTCTGAGAGATTCCAAACACAAGCCGATCTATTGCTAGTCCCTCCCATCTCCCACCGCCAAGAACGAAGCTGGATGGCTAAATCTAGAAAGAACATCAACCTTCTCATGCATGACTAAGAGGCTCAAAAGCAATTCCACTGAATCAATCACAGACTATTTTCCACAATGGCTTACTTCACACGCCAAGTGACTAACCATGCACATTAGCCATCTAATAAGTGAAAGTGTTTCCTGCAATGGGCTTAATAACCTTTCAAATTATTGTGGGTTGTGTTTTGTTTTGTTTTTTGTTTGCTTATTGCAAAAAAAGAAGCAGCAAAAACAAAGGTTATTATAATGTGTTCAGTTAAATTCAAAATTGTAGCTGCAAGAGCCATTATGTTAATCAAAATACTGTATTAAGGCAGTTTGCTACATGCTTTAAATTAATAAATTATGCACTGCTGTGCAATCAGCAAGGTTCCGTCGGGGTCGGAATGAAGCATCTGAGCTATGACCCTCCACTGAATTTGACAAATGCAGGAAGAACATTTGATCTGTAGCCATCAGATCAAGTTATCTTCTAGGACTATCTTGCAAATTGTGTGCTTTGATCATTTCTGGGCTGCTGCTGTTACAAATGTGTGCTATGGAAGTGGGGGATCTCTCTGACTGCAGCAAGGGCCAGCCTCCAGGTTGGCAAGTTTCCAGGATCTAGGAGTGAGCTGTTCATCTGGCCAAGCGCTCCAGAAGCCGTATCCCCCAACATTTCTCTGATGAAAACAGGGATGTCTCACCATACCCTCCAACATTTCTCCGATGAAAATAGTGACGTACGTCCTAAGGAAGCACGGGGCATTCCGGGATCAAATCAGAAACTGGACAGCTTCTGTAAATCTGTGACTTTCCCTGGAAAATAGGGACACTTGTAGGCTCTTAAGAAGCTGGTGTACAACCCACAACATTCAGCAGCTGCTTCCCAGAGCAGCAAACAAGGATGCTGTTTTGCTTAACACGGACCATGCATCCTATTTGTGTATGTGAATACACATGTGAATTGAGCAAATTAGGATGTCAGTGTGATCTACAATGTGCCCACCAGATCTGGAAGCAAATTTGGGGTCTGGCTCAAGAGACCTGGAGCTCAGGCTCATGAACAATGGCTCTGGCAGCATGCAAGAATCAAAAGGGCCAGGGGATAGTTAAAACCAGGCAGGGGGCTCAAGATCAGTCATCGACAAAAGGGGAGAGGCGATTACAGTGTGATGCTAACCATGCCTATTCAGAAGTAAGCCCTACTGAATTCAAATAAGTTACCCTCAAATAAGTGGAGTTAGACCTGCAGGCTTAGGCCAGCGCCGAGGACCTTCTGGCAATTCCCTCACTGCGAGAAGCCAAGTTACAGGGAACCAGGCAGAGGGCCTTCTCGGTAGTGGCACCCGCCCTGTGGAACGCCCTCCCGTCAGATGTCAAAGAGAACAACAACTACCAGACTTTTAGAAGACATCTGAAGGCAGCCCTGTTTAGGGAAGCTTTTAATGTTTGATGCATTACTGTATTTTAATATTTTGTTGGAAGCTGCCCAGAGTGGCTGGGGAAGCCCAGCCAGATGGGCAGGGTATAAATAATAAGTTGTTGTTGTTGTTGTTGTTGTTGTTGTTGTTGTTGTTGTTATCAGCATTAGGGGCATCATCTAATTTTTCAAGGATGGGGATGGGCCCCCTCAATATCCAATGGCGACATGTGCATTCTGTGCGCGCATGCCACAAAGTGTGCTCAAGTAACTCAGGCACCACCAACAGGTGCTTCTGTCAAAGGCCAGCAGCCCAGTTTAACTGGTTTATCTTAATTCAGGTAGGTAGCCGTCTTGGTCTGACGCAGTCAAAATAAATTAAAAATAAAAAAATTGTTCAGTAGCACCCAGTGGCGGAGCTTCATGTTCTGGCACCGGGGGCGGAGAGCAGGCGGGGTGGGGCGTGATGCGCATCCTGGGGGTGTGATGCGCTGCCTGGGGGGCAGCCATGATGGCACCCCACCAGGATCACGCTGCCGGTGGCGGTGAGCTCCCCCCGCACTCCTCTTCCTCCACCAGTGGTAGCACCTTAGAGACCAACTAAGTTTGTTCTGGGTATAAGCTTTCATGTGTACCTGAAGAAGTGTGCATGCACACGAAAGCTTATATCCAAAACAAACTAAGTTGGTCTCTAAGGTGCTACTGGATAATTTTTTTAATTTTTGGTTGATCTTAACTTCACTCTGCACACTTTTCCAGATAGACTGGCTTCTTGCTATTGGGCCAAGGTCTACAGGAGGACTCTCATGTATCTTCCATTGGGCCTGGGGTCCATCACATCTCCAGGGAACTCAGGGCTATAGTTGGCTTTTGGGAAGTTGTCTTGTAAAGTTGGGAAAGGAAATTGATGAGATTTCCAGCCCTTAAGCAAATGAACAAAAAACTCCTGCCCTATTTGAGGGTTTCCCTGCTCAAAGTCATCCCAAAATCGGCTCCAAGCGAATTTGACCTCATTCACCACCTATCGTGTTCTCTTAGTGAATCGGTGACTGACACAATTCCTCAGCACCTTTGTTATGTATCTTAGACTTCCTTTCACCACGCTTTGGCTGTGGACCAGCACTGCACATGGAATGCACTGCTTGGCAAGTGAAACATGAAGTCTGCTGGATTTTGACCTTTCCAGTTTTTCCTTGGAGGGCTTTGCCCATGGAGTGTTCTACCTCACGCGCTGCCTTTTAGCACATTTAGCACCATGCTTGAATGGGTGGTGAATCATTGGACGGGCTCTGATTTTGTCGCCCGTTATCTGGACAGCTTTTTTCCCCCTGGAGAGATAGTTCATTGGCTTATACAGTGGTACCTCGGGTTAAGAACTTAATTTGTTCTGGAGGTCCGTTCTTAACCTGAAACTGTTCTTAACCTGCAGCACCACTTTAGCTATGGGGCCTCCTGCTGCCGCCAGCACGCAATTTCTGTTCTCATCCTGAAGCAAAGTTCTTACCCTGAGGTACTAATTCTGGGTTAGCGGAGTCTGTAACCTGAAGCATCTGTAACCCGAGGTACCACTGTACAACCTTTGAGTGCAGTTGCTGAGGAACGTGGTATTGCTTTGGCATCGGGGGGGGGGGGGACAAAAAATGGAAGGTCCCTTGCCTCTTCTGACCTTTGAGGGCATCAAAATTTTCAAGAGATTTCAGTTCTCCAGGTTGCCAGAGCCCAAACCAATATAGCTGAGGGCCAGATGGGCCCAAGTCACAGCTGTACAAAGCCTCACCCCTTGGGAGCTCAGAGCTTATGGGCCAATTAAATTGCGCTTGCCATGTAGTTACTCCCTAGTCACTTCCTTTTGGGGCATTTGTGAGATGCCTCAAAAGACCCTCAGGCTCCACATCACCATTTCAGGATTTATGGCAGGCTGGAAGCAGACCTGTGTGTTTGGCTTTTCTTTTTGGACCAATTTAATGTCATTTCCTCTTGCAGGAGCGAGCATCTCCTCAAAGCTGAGCTGGATGTTCACTCGGGGAAGGCTTGGCGTGGGACTTATCGCACCCTAATGAGGTAAGATTATAGAGCTGAAGAGAACCTGGAGAACATTCAGATTGTCACTACTAGAAATCTAATTTACTCACTCCTCTGACCTCTGAGAGTTCCACAGATATTTCCCACTTACTTTCAAAGAAATATGAAACGAGAAACCTTTCTCAAAAAATGAAGACTAAGTTTCTTAGTGAAATAAAAGGGAAGGTAAAGGACCCTTGGATGGTTGTTGTTGTTGTTGTTTAGTCGTTTAGTCGTGTCCGACTCTTCGTGACCCCATGGACCAGAGCACGCCAGGCACTCCTGTCTTCCACTGTCTCCCGCAGTTTGGTCAGACTCATGTTTGTAGCTTCGAGAACACTGTCCAACCATCTTGTCCTCTGTCGTCCCCTTCTCCTTGTGCCCTCAATCTTTCCCAACATCAGGGTCTTTTCCAGGGAGTCTTCTCTTCTCATGAGGTGGCCAAAGTCTTGGAGCCTTAGCTTCACGATCTGTCCATCCAGTGAGCACTCAGGGCTAATGTCCTTAAAAATGGATGCGTTTGATCTTCTTGCAGTCCATGGGACTCTCAAGAGTCTTCTCCAGCACCATAATTCAAAAGCATCAATTCTTCGGCGATCAGCCCTCTTTATGGTCCAGCTCTCACTTCCATACATCACTACTGGGAAAACCATGGCTTTAACTATACGGACCTTTGTCGGCAAGGTGATGTCTCTGCTTTTTAAGATGCTGTCTAGGTTTGTCATTGCCTTTCTCCCAAGGAGCAGGCGTCTTTTAATTTCCTGACTGCTGTCAATAATAATAATAATAATAATAATAATAATAATAATAATAATAATAATTTATTTGTACCCTACCCATCTGGCTGGGTTTCCCAAGCCACTCTGGGCAGCTTCCAAAAAAGATTAAAAATACCTTTCCTAAACAGGGATTGCAGCGCTCATCTCGCTTTTCAGGCTGAAGTAGCTGGTGTTTGTCCCCAGACAGCTTTCTGGGTCATGTGGCCAGCAGGACTAAACCGCTTCTGGTGCAACAGAACACCGTGACAGAAACAAGAGTGCATGGAAATGCCATTTACCTTCCCACCAGAGCGGTACCTATTTATCTACTTGCACTGGTGTGCTTTCGAACTGCTAAGTTGGCAGGAGCTGGGACGGAACAACGGGAGCTCACCCCATCGCGGGGATTTGAACCACCGACCTACTGAGCCTTGCCAAGTTTCTTAGTAAACTGGATTTTGTACCAAATCTCACACTGCACATTTCCCCAGAAATTTCTCAGAAACGCACCATGCACACAGATCTGGATATTGTGCTATACCTCTCATCCAGTTTCTCAAAAGAGGATTCTAATGCCACAAAAGAGGCTTCCTCACCACAGAAGAGGTGTATTAGAATGTCTTTGTAATTCTGGCAGGTGTGGAGTTGAGCTTACATTAGTGTTGCAAGGCAGCAGAGGGTGGTGTATGTTTACATGAGTTTCTTTCCATTAAACATTTCCCCAATGATCTGCAGCCTCCCTGGCTACTCGTGTGTCCTGAACTGAGAAAGACTCATGGGAGGATATTACTCATGGTGTCTTTTCCCGAGCAATAGCTATCAAATACCTGAGACTGGTGTACTCACAGAGCTTGCATTTAAGGGAACTCCTTCTTTTACACCTTTTAATATAAAAAAAAAACCCTCCACGCACCGGCAAAATAAAAATACTACTTAAATATAGCAATATAACAGCAATAGGCAGCCTCCTTGGCTTCGAGCATATGCAGAAAAGACCAACCAAGGATGTCATGGGGTCGTCAGAAAAATTGGCACCCAGGAAGGCTGCAAAATGTTGGATGCCTAGAAAGGCTACAGAACGCTGGCCATCTCCTAACTAGGTAAAAGGTAAAGTTACCCCTGCCCGTACGGGCCAGTCTTGACAGACTCTAGGGTTGTGCGCCCATCTCACTCAAGAGGCCGGGGGCCAGCGCTGTCCCGAGACACTTCCGGGTCACGTGGCCAGCGTGACATCGCTGCTCTGGCGAGCCAGAGCCGCACACGGAAACGCCGTTTACCTTCCCGCTAGTAAGCGGTCCCTATTTATCTACTTGCACCCGGAGGTGCTTTCGAACTGCTAGGTTGGCAGGCGCTGGGACCGAGCAGGGGGAGCGCACCCCGCCGCGGGGATTCGAACCGCCGACCTTTCGATCGGCAAGTCCTAGGCGCTGAGGCTTTAACCCACAGCGCCACCCGGGTCCCCATCTCCTAACTAAGGTGAGTGCAATTAACCACATCCCATTCATTAGAATTTCATAGGGTATTTCTCTCTGTCCATATCATTTTTTGAATGCAGTTCCATTTCTTATTTCTCCTGCTGGAGAAGGATTGTATGGACGATGGGGAGTAGAAGAAAATTTCAGAACAGCACAATGTCCCCCTCCTGCACTCCTCCTGCTCCCCTGTAGAGGTGACTTCTGTGTTAGATCCTCAAAAGCGGTATCTGACACTTATAGGGCGATGTTCCGACCCGTTATTAAAAATAGCCCCATTGAGCCATTTTGTGTTCTTGACAGTGTGCCACAGATGTCATAAGGTTACATTGTGTGCGCGCGCTTTCCTCTCTCTCCCCCCCCCCCTTACCCTTACCACTTTCCCTTCCTGTTACTATCTTTGTGGCTGGAATAAATTAAATGTTGTTGGCATCGGATTTCGTCCTTGCTGTGACAGCAGGGAAGAGGGGTGGGGTGCTCTCGGCCCCGCTCCTTCGCTGTATCAGTGGGTACCATAGGACAAAACATTAGCATCCTTGCCCCCAAGACGTCCCCTTGTGAAAGACGGGACTAAAATGTTGCTTTTACAGTGGGAGGCGGCGGGTCTTCAGTGCGGCGATGGTTGACCTTTCTAAGGATAGAAATGTCAGTAGCCCACAGCTGCAAGGAGAGAGAGAGGAGGAGAGAAAAAGGGATTTTTCTCATCCCTTTGGAGAAAGCTGGATTATGTTGACCTTTGTTGGCTGATGTTGCCGCAGCCGATTCTCTCCCTGTCAATAGAGCTCAGTAGCACCAGGGCGAGTACCAGCGAGGGGTTTATAATAATGATGGGTGAACACAACCTCCCTGGGCTTGAAAATTAGCCGAATTATTGCTGCGGATGTGGAATTTGGTCAATCTATTTCTAAACCAGTCCAAATTCGCCCTACCCTGCCAATGGACCTTCTAGTCCAGCATTTGGTTCACACCATGGCCAACCAGATTCCCCTAGGAAGCCTACAAGTGGAATCCAAGTTCAAGAGATCTCTCTCCACCTGCAGTTTCCAACGACTGACATTCAGAAGCTTTGTTGCCTCTGGCTGTGGAGTCAGAGCCAGCAGCCATTGATACCCATTACCTCTGTGCAATTATCTAATCTTCTCCATCCAAGTTGGTGGACATCACTGCCTCCTGTAAGAGCAATTACCATACTTCAACCACCTGCTGTTTCGCCACCTGCATATTCCTGCACTGCAAGGGCTTGGACTAGAGAACCTGCGGGGTCCCTTCCAACTCTACAATTCTATGATTTTAAGAAGGACTTTGTCTGACCTGAATCCTCCAAGATTCAGCTTAATTGGATGACCACGAGGTCTAGTAGAAGAAAAACATTTAGCCACTGTGATGGCCTGGGACTTGGGCTCAGAGCTGGAGGAGTCTCAGTCTGCACCGGATCCTCTGCCTCAGACGGCATCTGGACTGAGTCTGGGGCCTGATTCTGAAGAGCCCCAGTCTGCACAGGTTCCCCTGCAACAAACATCAGCTGGGCCGAGTCAGGGGCCTGAGCCTGCCCTGGCTCCAGATGCAGGGATTACCTTGTTGCCTTCAGCTGGGCCATCACTTACAGCTGCTTCACTACCAGTTGGGTCAGGAGAGGCTGAGGCAGCCTCTGGGTCTAGTGACCCACAAGGAGGTGAGTCACTGGGGGATCAGGACCGGCCGTTACCCCGTCAGAGATAAAAGGCTGCTGGACCCCACCCCAGGTTGCGGGAGCAACATTGCTGCTTGCTGGAACCTGCCTGTTACCCTGTGCCTAACCTACCCTGGTTTCCTGCCTTGGCCCTGTTGGACTGACTCCTCATGGAATCCTTGGATTCGGGACCGGACCTGGACCGCGTAGCTCAGGTTAACCCCCGGGCCCAGCACAGCCACCCACTTTCTCCAGACCACAAATGCTTTTCTATTATTCTATCATGCCACTTCTTAGTTGCCTTTTCTCTAAACTAAAATGCTCCAAATGCTTTAACCTTCCCTCATAGGGGAGTTGATGATGATGATGATGATGATGATGATACTTCTGTTATATTGTTATATATACCCCACCCATCTGGCTGGGTTTCTCCAGCTCCTCTGGGCAGCTTCCAGCACATATAAAAACATAGTAAGATGTCAAACATTAAAAACTTCCCTAAACAGGGCTGCCTTCAGTTGTCTTCTTAAAGTCAGATAGTTGTTTATCTCCTTGACACCTAACAAGAGGGCGTTCCACAGGGCAGGCGCCACTACCGAGAAGGCCCTCTGCCTGGTTCCCTGCAAGCTCACTTCTCACAGGGAGGGAACCGCCAGAAGGCCCTCGGAGCTGGACCTCAGTGTCTGGGCAGAACGAAGGGGGTGGAGACACTCCTTCAGGTATACAGGGCCAAAGCAGTCTAAGTTTTTAAAGGTCAGCACTGACACTTTGACTTGTGCTCAGAAATGTATTCTGAAACATTCATTGCTTCATCTCCTTGATCCTTTTGGCTGCCCTTTTCTGAAACTTTTCCAGCGATGCCAAATGCCTTCCAGGCTTTAGCCCTCTGGATTCTCTCCGGGTGATATGATGATGATGATGATGATATTTCCATGCCACAGCCCTTACCCCTATTCCACACCCCTTGCTGGTCGTGCACCACATGTTCCTTAAGAGCTGGGGTCAGCAACCCTTTTCAGCCATGGGCCAGTCCACCGTCCCTCAGACCATGTGGTGGGCCAGACTATATTTTGAGGGGGGGTGGACGAATTCCTGTGCCCCACAAATAACCCAGAGATGCATTTTAAATAAAAGGACACATTCTACTCATGTAAAAACATGCTGATTCCTGGACCATCCGCAGGTCGGATTTAGAAGGCAATTGGGCCGGATCCGGCCCCCGGGCCTTAGGTTGCCTACCCCTGCTTAAGAGCCTCAAACAGTGCTAATAACTGAACAGAGGATGGACAGGTGTGCATTTAGGAACCTCTGGCTTTTGCATAGCGGGAATGTCACCTGCTGTAAAAAAAAATGACAATCTGTTACTCCACCTTCTCTGGTCCTGTCTACCACTCTCATGCAACCCCCGGAAGGATGCTATTGAGATGATGTGGTCCTCAGGTTGCAAAAGATCTCTACACTCCTTTTCCTCCACACAGACGCAATAAAAAAATCAGATATCAATAAAGAAACGCATTAAGAAAAATGCAGCGTAAGTGCTATTCTCAGGACTGCAGAAAATGAGAGGTGATGTAAAGTTCATGTTAGTTTTTAAAACGGGATGTAAAGCAAAAGGTATAGACCTCGGATAACGGTTGTCATTAGAACGTTAGTCATTAACAATAGTTTCCCCGGTGCCTACAAAGGGCAGAAAGCCTCAAGCTACGGAACTTAACTACAGGCAGCTTAAATGCTGCAATAGAAACATCCATTGAATGCAAAATACACCCTTTTAGTAGCTAATGGTTCTGGAGCACAACTGCTCTGCTCTGACTCCACTGGGCACGCATTGCCTCCTGTCCTATTTCAGAATAATCAGCTGTGACACTAGGAGAAAATTGATACAGATGCCCTCATGGCTGAAATTAGGAGCTGGCCATATGAGATTAGGAGGCCACTCGGAGGTGTCCGTGTCCCCGGATTAATTCCGCCACACTGAAGGAGTAAATTGATGGTACAAAGGCAAAGGGCACTTTCAAATTCTGAGGAAGACCCTCGGAAAATCTGGGAAAGGGCCCCAGAACAAACCTAAGGACAAATGAGTGAATCACAGAGAGGGCTGTCGTGCTCCTGACAACGTTTGAAACAGATTTGCCGTCAAGTTTCTAACATCCAAGGAAATGTGAGAGAAGCTGGTTTTGTAAGATTAGCACCATCCCTCACAGGGTTGCCACTCATATCGACGTGGCTGGTAGGTTTAACGGGATATTTCAGGTTCACCTTGAGGTGTGTGTGTGTGTGTGTGTGTGTGTGTGTGTGTGAGAGAGAGAGAGAGAGAGAGAGAGAGAGAGAGAGAGAGATTGTAGAGCTGTCAGGCTTAGTTTCTTTAAGGTCCGGCCCTATCATTAGGCAGAGTGGGACAGCCATCTCCCATAGCAAGTGCTCGGGTTTGGTGGCAACCAAATGTGATTTCTTTTACAGTGGTACCTCGGGTTACATATGGTTCAGGTTACAGACGCTTCAGGTTACAGACTCCGCTAACCCAGAAATAGTACCTCGGGTTAAGAACTTTGCTTCGGGATGAGAACAGAAATCGTGCTCCAGTGGCGCGGCGGCAGCAGCAGGAGGCCCCATTAGCTAACGTGGTGCTTCAGGTTAAGAACAGTTTCAGGTTAAGAATGGACCTCTGGAACAAATTAAGTACTTAACCCGAGGTACCACTGTAATTTAAGTTGCCTTTCCACAATGAGCTGTGTGGAAAAAGTGGCTTGCAACAAATCAGGTCCTCCCTTAAAGAGGGCAAGTGTTGCGGTGAGACCTGGCAACCAAACCCTGTGTTGTGGGTGGGTTTGATTGAAAAGCCACAACACCCAATTGGTAGGTCCCTTGATGCTGGGTTTAATCAGGCCAATGGGACACAGGCTAAATGGATCAAGGGACCTATATATACCTATGCACATGACCCAGAGCTTCCTCTTTCGGCTTGTGCATTCAGAACAACCGCCCACCTCTCCCTATTTTTAGGGCTGTGTGCTTGACCTTGCTATGCCGTCGTGTGCCGTCTGTCGTTGGGACAGGGGCACGGCAGGAATTTTCCCCACTTGGCTGATTGGCTGCTGCCATTTGGGTTTCGCCTGCCACATAGCAAATCATCACAACTTGTAAGGTTGTGGATAGGCTCTGGTTCAGGTGATAAGAATGGGAGAACGCTCTTGCCATCCCTATGTGAAGGGTATTCCGTTAAAGGAATCCAGGGACTCAATGGTTTGGTCCACCCTGTGAGGGGGTTGTGCCCGGGCCTGAGTCCAGGGGGACATCTGGGTGGTGGACATAGCCTGTTCCCAGCTTTCCACCTATCCGGGTGTTCACCCTAGGCTGACCTAGGCTGGTGCCCTGGGTCAGCGCTACCTGCATGGCAGGAAGCTAGTTGAACCAGAGCCTATGCAACCACTCTCTTGCTGTAATTAATAAAGTTGTGGCCTGTTGTTGTTGTTGTTTAGTCGTTTAGTCGTGTCCGACTCTTCGTGACCCCATGGACCAGAGCACGCCAGGCACCTCTGTCCTCCACTACTTCCCGCAGTTTGGTCAGACTCATGCTGGTAACCTCGAAAACACTATCCAACCATCTCGTCCTCTGTCGCCCCCTTCTCCTTGTGCCCTCCATCTTTCCCAGCATCAGTGTCTTCTCCAGGGAGTCTTCTCTTCTCATGAGGTGGCCAAAGTACTGGAGCCTCAGCTTCACGATCTGTCCTTCCAGTGAGCACTCAGGGCTGATTTCCTTAAGAATGGATACGTTTGATCTTCTTGCAGTCCATGGGACTCTCAAGAGTCTTCTCCAGCACCATAATTCAAAAGCATCAATTCTTCGGCGATCAGCCTTCTTTATGGTCCAGCTCTCACTTCCATACATCACTACTGGGAAAACCATGGCTTTAACTATACGGACCTTTGTTGGCAAGGTGACGTCTCTACTTCTCAAGATGCTGTCTAGGCCTGTCATTGCCCTTCTCCCAAGAAGGAGGCGTCTTTTAATTTCGTGGCTGCTGTCACCATCTGCAGTGATCATGGAGCCCAAGAAAGTAAAATCTCTCACTGCCTCCATTTCTTCCCCTTCTATTTGCCAGGAGGTGATGGGACCAGTGGCCATGATCTTCGTTTTTTTGATGTTGAGCTTCAGACCATATATTGTGCTCTCCTCTTTCACCCTCATTAAAAGGTTCTTTAATTCCTCCTCACTTTCTGCCATCAAGGTTGTGTCATCTGCATATCTGAGGTTGTTGATATTTCTTCCGGCAATCTTAATTCCAGCTTGGGATTCATCCAGCCCAGCCTTTCGCATGATGTATTCTGCATATAAATTAAATAAGCAGGGAGACAAAATACAGCCTTGTCGTACTCCTTTCCCAATTTTGAACCAATCAGTTGTTCCATATCCTGGAGGAGGAACCGGCAAGCCACTCCAGTATCCTTGCCAAGAAAACTCCATGGACAAAGACAACAGGCATATAAAAGTTGTGGCCTAAATTCTGCCAAAAAACCAAAGCAAAATTTGAGTCTTGTCTGAATTTATTTAAGGGGGAGATTTAAAGGCCTGAACATGCAAATAGCCACATAGGTGCGTCACATCCTGTGTGGAGGTTCCCAGCAGAGCATGTGTGGCAGAGGATGAATGAATGAAACTTTATTTGCGTCAGCCATTGGCCACAGCAACAAAAAACATTGCGCTATACACAGAACAAAATAAAAAGTTGATTATATAAAACTCAGTTTAGGGTCCTGAATCAGCAGTCAAATAGTGAACCTTATTCTAATTGCCCCAGCTAGAAACCTTGCAACCTTTGCAGTCATCTGCTCCTCTTCATCTGCCAGGAGAAAGGACACTGTGGCAGTGGGTGGAGGCGTGAGGATGCTGTCCCATTCACTGCTGAAGTAAAATGCAACTATTTCAGAAGTGCTGAAGTAAAATGCAACTACTGGCCAGGCTGAATTCAGTACATGGGATAAGAGAATCATTCTTGTCCTTCACCTCTGACAGTTAATTGTCTTTGGCCAGCTCTGGTTTCTCTGCTATTGAAGGCAGGATGAAAGGCAGCGTCAGCATCAAGAATCTATATCTATCTATCTATCTATCTATCTATCTATCTATCTATCTATCTATCTATCATCTATCTATCTATCATCTATCTATCTATCATCTATCTATCTATCATCTATCATCTATCTATCTATCATCTATCTATCTATCTATCTATCTATATCTATCTATCTATCTATCTATCTATCTATCTCTATCTATCTATCTATCTATCTATCTATCTATCTATCTATCTATCATCTATCTATCTATCATCTATCTATCTATCTATCTATCTATCTATCTATCTATCATCCATCTATCTATCTATCTATCTATCTATCTATCTATCTAATAATAATAATAATTTATTTGTACCCCACCCTCCCTGGCCAGAGCTGGGCTCAGAGTGGCTAACATCATATAAATAATACAATATGCATAAAAACAAGCAATCAATTGATTAAAATGCATCCCAAAATTAATTCAAATAAATTAAAATTAAAACTGGACAAATGACAATCCTCAGGTTAAAACGGAAAGCGGTTAATACTTGCCAGGACCAACTGTTTCCACTGACATTATAAGGACTGTGAGCAGGCTGGGAAACCTCCTTCGTGCTTGTTCTTATACAAAGAGAAAATGAGTCAGACTGAACCCCGACCAAAGCCCCATTGCACAAGTTGACATGTTAGCAAACATCCCATGCAAAATCTATAATCGAAAAGGCAAGTTGTGGAAAACATAAGTCCAGTGTTCATATGTTCAGTCTTCATGCATTTGACAATCCAGAAACAGAAAATAAAAGTGTGTTTTTCTCTCACTTCCCCCATTTCAGTCTCTTTGAAGACAATTTAGGACATCTGGGCATTTAGAAGAAACTGTCTGCAATGGCTCCCCAGAACTAGATTCCCTCTCATTTGCTATTCTGGTAGCATTTCAATTCAACTGTCAAGAAAGAGCTCAGCTATCCAGTGTTTAGATGTCCATTGCTGATAGCTGAACTTTGGTTTGTTGCAATCTACTTTATGGCTAATCCTGTAGCCCCTTACAGAACAGACATCCTACGTTATCTCTGCCTTCCTGGGCATTCATAAAAGATGCATCTCCAGCAAGACAAGGAGGACCTTTATTTGGAGAGACTCCATGTGATTACTGCTGCAGAAAGTCGAAAGGTCTCCTAGCAAAAATGTAGTTGAGTTCCCCTGGGTTTTCCTAATTAGGCACTGAATCTATGAAGAAAACCAACCCACAAATGAAAGATTGTACCCACATAACACAACCGTCGCATGTTGCACTTGGTACAAGCTGCATTGCCTTTCAGAAACCCGAGTTGTTTCTTTTTAATCTTATATAATTTGAAAACCAAGATTCTTCTGAATAATAGATGCTTGGAGAGTTCATTTTTCGGATGAAAACAATAGGATGTTTCTCTGCGAAGAATAGATGAAAATAATGATGATCGCAGCCCAAAGGGATCAGAAGGCTCCCCAGGAAATCTAAGTGGGAACTGCAGAAAACAAATTGCAACTTTTGTTCTGGGTACCGCAGTTTAAGAAGGATAATTGACAAAGTGCAACATGGAAAAACTTTCTGACAGTAAGAGCTGTTCGAAAGTGGAACAGTCCCTCTTGGGAGGTTGTAGGCTCTCCTTCCTTGGAGGTTTTTAAGCAGAGTTTGGATGGCCATCTGTCATGGATGCTTCAGCTGAGATTCCTGCATTGCAGGATAATAATAATAATAATAATAATAATAATAATAATAATAATAATAATAATGTATTTATACCCCGCCCATCTGGCTGAGTTTCCCCAGCCACTCTGGGCAGCTTCCAATCAAGTGTTAAAAACAATACAGCATTAAATATTAAAAACTTCCCTAAACAGGGCTGCCTTCAGATGTCTTTTAAAGAGAAGATAGCTGCTTATTTTCTTCACATCTGAAGGGAGGGCATTCCACAGGGTGGGCGCCACTATCGAGAAGGCCTTTTGCCTGGTTTCCTGTAACTTGGCATCTCGCAGTGAGGGAACCACCAGAAGGCCCTTGGCGCTGGACTTCAGTGTCCAGGCAGAACAATGGGGTGGAGATTCTCCTTCAGATATACTGGATCAAGGCCATTTAGGGCTTTCAAGATCAGCACCAACACTTTGAATTGTGCTTGGAAACGTACTGGGAGCCAATGTAGGTCTTTCAAGACCGGTGTTATGTGGTCTCGGCAGCTGCTCCCAGTCACCAGTCTAGCTGCCGCATTCTGGATTAATTGCAGTTTCCGGGTCACCTTCAAAGGTAGCCCCACGTAGAGCACATTGCAGTAGTCCAAGCGGGAGATAACCAGAGCATGCACCACTCTGGCAAGACAGTCCGCAGGCAGGTAGGGTCTCAGCCTGCATACCAGATGGAGCTGGTAGACAGCCGCCCTGGACACAGAATTAACCTGCGCCTCCATGGACAGCTGTGAGTCCAGAATGACTCCCAGGCTGCGCACCTGGTCCTTCAGGGGCACAGTTAGCCCATTCAGGACCAGGGATTCCCCCACACCCGCCTGCCCCCTGTCCCCCAAGAGCAGTACTTCTGTCTTGTCAGGATTCAACCTCAATCTGTTAGCCGCCATCCATCCTGGTTGAAGCAGAAGACCCTTGAGGTCCCTTCCAACTCTACAATTCTATGATTCTCTGTCCAAGGAGAGGTGACACAGTTGGTGCAGGGCCTGGAGACCAGGTCCTATCAGGAAAGGCTGGAGAAGTTGAGCAAATTTGGCCAGGAGAAGACAAAGTTAAGATGTGATATATTTGAAGGCCTACCACGTAGATGATGGAAAGCATTTATTTTCTTTTGCGTGCTGAGGTCCCACAAAACACCCCCAACCCAATAACTCACACATCACACGTAATTTTTGTTTAAGGTTTTTGGCATAATTTTGGCCACAACTTTATTTTCATACATTTTGTGAGTGGTTGCTTAGGCATTGGTTATGACTAGCTATCCCCCCCGCCTTGGGGGACAGCACTGACTCCCGGATTCCAGCGAGAGTCAGTGCGGAGGAACAAGATCAGGGCAACTGGGGCTGAGTTACAGACCCTTCAGTTCCTCCCCGCATGCTCCTTGGGGTCTTACACGGCCCGCACCCGATTCCAGGGGTTTGGACAAGGGGATGGTAAGCCCCAGAATTCCTTTAACGGAATTCCCGTGCAGCAGCAGCATTGGAGGGGTAGGCACAGCCAATCCATACCCCTCCACCAACCAATTTTAACCAATGCCTAACCGCCAACCTTACAAGTTGTGACGATTTGCTACGTAGTAGGCAAAACCCTAATGGCACGCACTAATCAGCCAAAAGGAAAAATTTCTACTAGGCCCCCGCACCAATGCGGACGACCCCATGACAGGCAATAGCAAGGTCAGAGCGAAGCCCAAACAAGGGAGGGCGGGCGGGTGATCCGGTGTCCACAGCGAAAGAGAAAGGAACAAGCTGTGGACCTAGAATAAATAACCTCTGATCCCACCCCTAAATTGGCAACATCAATTTTACCCCAGCAACAACAGCCACCAATCTAATCTAAGTCCTTTGCCTCAGCCTGGCTGGCAACTAAGGATGTTTTGTCCGGCCCCATCCGCAACACGTGCTCTCTCTTTAATGAGAACACGCTTTGCTCCACGGCAGCGGCAGGGACCCTCTGGCCTGTGGGCCATTCTTGGACCACAAACCTATTGTCCCTCATACCTTGCTCATCTGTCAATCATCTGACATCACTGGATGATGTCAGCTGATCACTGGGGTGGGGGGGGGGGTTTCAATCCTGTTGCGTACTGCTTCACCAGCCCTTTCCCTGCAGGGTTAAGATCGGACCCTCTGCTCATTAGCTGGTGATCCAAGAGAGCTAAATCCTGCTGGGTGATGCTTTGCCAAAACTGACCCCTCCTTCCACATTCCGTGGGTCAGCTTTTGACAGCTGGGTAGCACTGCCCACCTATTAGTCACCAGATGCCATCAGGTTGTGGAAGCCTGCTTTAAAAGTAATGAAGAAGGGAGAAGAGAAAGGAAACTCAAAATCCACTCTCTCCCTTCACATCTTGGCTGCCCAGATGCTGGAAGGAACTGTATGAACTCTTCAGATCGTTCAAGCATCTCTCCTCCCCCCCAGTATATAAATGGAACAGGTGGGCACTAACTTGAAGCCTCCATTGACACTTCAGATTCCATGAATAATTCAGATTTCCCCTATCTTTAGTGCACAGCAATTTCAAACAGCAACTGGCTGGAAGGGGAGAAACATATCAAAATTAAAGCTGTCAAACTTTATTTTTGCTACCTTCAAAAATACAAAAACACAGAGGTGTTCTGTCATTTGTAAAGTGCTGTTCACAACCCAGAGGTGGCCCTTTGGCAGCTTTGGTCAAACAGGCACCCAAAAGAACCCAAAGAATACCTGGGCTTTCTGGACTGGCAAGGGCCATCAAACAAACAAACAAACCTCATTTCTTCCACTGCAAAGGAGGTGCACCCAATCACTGATACCGAAAGTAAGCTTTCCTCTTCAGAAGGTCAATTCAAATTCCACATTCACAATGTGACAAAATCAGGTATTGGTTTTCAGATTTGGCAAATGTTATCACTGATATAGGCCATGACCAAACGAGAGGTGAAGCTTTTTTCAGTCTGAGAGTTGTTTCCTTGTCGCTGTTTCTTGTGTTGAATATATGCCCTATGGTAATTTATGGACCTAATAGGTATCTAAAGCCATTTACACATAACAAAATACGTATTTTATCAGAGTAATTGTTGAACTGAAATACAATTAAAGGTAAAGGGACCCCTGACAATTAAGTCCAGTCGTGAATGACTCTGGGGTTGCGGCACTCATCTTGCTTTACTGGCCAAGGGAGCCGACGTTTGTCTGCAGACAATTTTTCTGACATGCTTTCGAACTGCTAGGTTGGCAGGAGGAAATACAGTTAAGAAGTATATTAATAGTGAAATTTGGGGGGGGGGGGAGAGAGTGGGGCCCTAAGCTATAGCTTGTTTAGCTTATACGTATATCCGGCACTGGGTATACACATTGGATCAGGGCAATAGCCCATCTGGCCAGCATCCTGCTTTCACAGGGGCCAATCAGATTCCCCTATGGAAAGATCACAATTAGGACCTAAACTCAAGAGCGCTCTTTCCTTCCTGAGGTTTCCAGCATCTTGTATCTCGCATCTTTTGAAGCCATCTTGGCTAGGGGTACCTACCATGTCTAAATTCCCCATTTTCCCATATTGTACATCATCAGCTTAGCAGCTGTGCGATTCCTTCTTCCCCCAGCTCTCTAGTTCGTATCCAACAGCACACTTAAAAAAACAACAACAGCAATTGGGGAGAGTCTCAAGGGGTGTGTAGAGAGGCCTGGAGGACAGGATTCACCCATTGGGCCTGAGGTTCCCCACCCCTTTCCCAAACAATGTCTTGCTATACATCAGGTGTAATAAAATGATTACTGAGGGCTGGTGGCTGGTGAATTTGATGTAGGAGGCAGTGGTGGTTTAAGATAAAAGGTGTCTTAAAGTAGCTGAAAGGGACGTGGGTGGCACTGTGGGTTAAACCACAGAGCCTAGGACTTGCCAATCAGAAGGTCGGCGGTTCGAATCCCCGTGACGGGGTGAGCTCCCGTTGCTTGATCCCTGCTCCTGCCAACCTAGCAGTTCGAAAGCACCTCAAAGTGCAAGTAGATAAATAGGTACCGCTCCAGCGGGAAGGTAAACGGTGTTTCCGTGCGCTGCTCTGGTTCGCCAGAAGCGGCTTAGTCATGCTGGCCACATGACCTGGAAGCTGTACACCGGCTCCCTCGGCCAATAAAGCGAGATGAGCGCTGCAACCCCAGAGTCGGTCACAACTGGACCTAATGGTCAGGGGTCCCTTTACCTTTACCTTTAAGGTAGTGGAATATTTTATCAAAGACACTAATAGTCAGCAGGGTGTGGGTGGGTGTGGAAGCCTGAAAACAAAACTCACAAGCTCATCTTCCTCTTTAGACCAAGAATAATAATAATAAAAAGGAGTCCATTCCATAGTCCATTACCAATACCCGAAGCAATCCGGCGAGGTTAATAGCTCTCCTTCTCTCTTAGTCATCTCTCTATTATTTAAGAGTTGAGCTGTCGGTTTTAACAGCCTGACAAACTCTTTGACCAAATTTCCCTCCGTCTGACGTTAACGCCAGAAAATGCCTTTATAACATTTTAAATAAATTCTCTCTAAAAAAAAAAAACCCTCAAAAAAACCCCCACAATCCTGCTCAGCTAGGAACAGCCTATTCATTCCGCAGCGCAAAGCTCTTTACAATCATCTGGCACCTCTGCCTAGTTCCAGTCTTTTGACTCATAGAACTGTAGAGTTGGAAGGGACCCTGTGGATCATCTAGTCCAACCCCCTGCAATGCAGGAACATGCAGCTGTCTCCTACGGGGATCAAGCCTGCAACCTTGGCGTTATCAGCATCACATGCTAACCAACTGAGCTATCCAACCATAACAGTTAAAGAAGATGGTAAGAGCCTGTTGGATCAGGCCAATGGCCTCTCTAGTCCAACATCCTGTTCCCACAGTGGCCAAACCTCAGCACTGTGGCTTCCAGCATGTCAGGAGTTCATGCAGGAGCCAGGCCCTGTGACCAATGGGACTTTGCAGGACTGGGGCCTTCCTAAGTTTGTTCTGAAGAGGCAAGGCGCGGCCGCACAGGTGATGCCGACTGGTAGCTCACAGCACTTGGTGGCAAGAGCCAGGATGCGATATAAGGTCAGCATTTCCCTTTGGTTCTTTGCCACAGCAACACGTTCCCTGCCCTGCTGCATTTGGCTCCTTGATCCTCAGACCCCTGACTTCTTGACTCCTTGCTTCTTGATCCTCGGACCCCTGACTTCTTGACTCCTTGCTTCTTGATCCTCGGACCCCTGACTTCTTGACTCCTTGCTTCTTGATCCTCGGACCCCTGACTTTGTGACTCCTTGCTTCTTGATCCTCGGACCCCTGACTTCTTGACTCCTTGCTTCTTGATCCTTGGACCCCTGGCTTCTTGACCCCTTGCTTCTTGATCCTCGGACCCCTGACTTTGTGACTCCTTGCTTCTTGATCCTCGGACCCCTGACTTCTTGACTCCTTGCTTCTTGATCCTCGGACCCCTGACTTTGTGACTCCTTGCTTCTTGATCCTCGGACCCCTGGCTTCTTGACTCCTTGCTTCTTGATCCTCGGACCCCTGACTTTGTGACTCCTTGCTTCTTGATCCTCGGACCCCTGACTTCTTGACTCCTTGCTTCTTGATCCTCGGACCCCTGACTTTGTGACTCCTTGCTTCTTGATCCTCGGACCCCTGACTTCTTGACTCCTTGCTTCTTGATCCTCGGACCCCTGGCTTCTTGACTCCTTGCTTCTTGATCCTCGGACCCCTGACTTTGTGACTCCTTGCTTCTTGATCCTCGGACCCCTGACTTTGTGACTCCTTGCTTCTTGACCCTCGGACCCCTGGCTTTGTGACTCCTTGCTTCTTGACCCTCGGACCCCTGACTTCGTGACTTCTTGCTTCCTGACCCTCAGACCCTTGACTTCTTGACTTCTGGCTCTCTGACCCTTGGACTCTTGCCTTCCTGACTCCTGGCTTCTGGACTCCTGCTCCCACCCCACCATCTTACCCCCAGTCCTGACGTCCCCAGCCGGGACTTCGATCGCTCATGAATCGGACCGTGACACAACAGCTGGTATTCAGAAGTATTTCTGCCTCCAACTGCAAAGGCAGAACATAGCCAGCGTGGCTAGCAGCCATCAATAGCCCTTGCTTCCATGAGTTTGCCTAATCCCCTTTTAAAGCCATCTAGGTTAGTGGCCATCACTGCCTCCAGTGAGCATGAGTTCCGTAGCCTATGAATGTGCCATGACATACTTTCTTTTCTCCATCCTGAATCTCCCACATGACTCAACTTCACTGGATGCCCATGAGTTCTGGTGTTATAAGAGAGGGAGTGAATTTTTACTCCATTTGCTTTTTCCCTGCCGTGCATAATTTTAGAGACTTCTGTCCTGTCGCCTCTAGCATACCTTTTCTCTAAACTACAATATTTGAAATGCTGCAACCTTTTCTCATAGGAGAGTCACTCCACCCACTGGGGCATTTTGGTTGCCCTTTTGTGAAACTTTCCCAAGGTTTACCCTTCTTTCCTTCAGTGAAATGGCATAGGGCCTCATAACATCAGTAGATGCTGCATAAGGGAGGGATAGTTAACCTGGCACCATCCAGAAGATCTGATCTGCACACACCTTTTAGTTGTGATAGAGGGCAGTGGAAGGAGCCTAGGACAGGCCTCCCTGAGGATCCATTACACTCTGGCAAGTTGGTGTAAGGGAGAGGTAGCCAAGTGTTATATACTAAGCTTGGATCCTAGAACAATAGGCAAGTAGGATCCTAGAATGCAACAACTGATTGGCTTGCAGGAAAAGACCAATCAGGCTCCAGGAGGAAGTTAATCAGCCTATTAGGCTGGTAGAATCGTAGAATGCAACAACTGATTGGCCTGCAGGAAAAGACCAATCAGGCTCCAGGAGGGAAGAAGAATCAGCCAATCAGATGGGACTCATTGTGTAAATAATGTATATAAAAGCCTGAGGTTTGGGGGCAATTCAATCACTGTTTTACAAGCTGCAATAAAGAGCATGAAATCACTATAGGACTCCAAGTATATTTCACCAATGTTGCACCCTCCAGATGTTGTGGACATAACCCATAGGGAAAAGGTGCTTGGGTGGGGGAGACAGAAGTGGAAGGGAGGAGAAGGGAAGGAGACAGAGAGAGATACAGGCAGAATAACAAGACTGGGATGGATCTGCAGCTTCTGCGTGTGCCTATCTCTGGAAGTGTCAGTGGAGTGACAGGCTCCAGTTTTCCCTTTCACTTCTGCCTCTCCTCCATCGCAGCTTCCCTGTGGGTCGTGGTGGCTGTGGGAGCTGGTTTGCCACTATGTACTCTGCTTCTCAGACGCGGGTGGCGCTGTGGGTTAAACCACAGAGCCTAGGACCTGCTGATCAGAAGATCGGCGATCGAATCCCTGCAACAGAGTGAGCTCCAGTTCCTCGGTCCCATCTCCTGCCAACCTAGCAATTCGAAAGCACATCAAAGCACACGTAGATAAATAGGTACTGCTCTGACGGGAACGTAAACGGCGTTTCTGTGCACTGCTCTGGTTCACCAGAAGCGGATCTGTCATGCTGGCCACATGACCCAGAAGCTGTACGCCGGCTCCCTTGGCCAATAAAGCGAGATGAGCACTGCAACCCCAGAGTCGGTCACAACCCTTTACCTTTACCTTACTCTGCTTCTCACCACCACAACCCCCAGGTTTTTTTAAAAAAGCAATAAAGTGTGCCTGGTCACACCCTATGCACAAGCCTATGGTCATTTGGATCGAGTTGCCCCTTCTTCCCTAAGTTGCAATACTGCTCTCTCCACACTTCTCTTCATTTAAACTCCACCTCTGCAACCAAGAATGAACACAGTCCCGGGAGGACGATAATAGCCAACACTATTTGTTTTCTAATGGAGGGAGCGATAAAAAGAGAAGGAACTGCTGCAGCCTGAGTGAAAATCAGGCCATCTCATGTGTCTCGGCATCCGGGAAAGCAAGAATAAACTCATTTCCCGCTAGATGGTCAAATGAATACAAAGCAGATTGCTTGTGAAGCCATTTCATTTGAGGCTTGTAGCTGGTCCAAAAAGAAAGGAAGGATCTTATGGATGCCAGTGAACGGATAACTTGGGCCAATCTGTATCACGCATGCAAAACATACACACACACACCACTCCCCTCCATTATTCACCAACCATTAGTCCCTCAACCCCTTTGCCATGACAGCAGCTCTTCAAGGTCACAGGAGACCCCTTTCCATTCCTACTACCTGAAGTTCCTTTAGCTCAAGATCTGCCCCATTGCAAAAAACAACAACAACAAACTCTCCAAACAACCTGGGACCTACCTACATCCCAAAGTTCATGAACTGTGAATACTCCTGATGAAGGTAAGATGTGCCAACTACTTTGTTGTCGTCAAATCGCTGTTAAATTTATTACCTGCCCTCCACCACCAGCTGCCAGGGCCATACGAAGGAGGGCCATATGAAGGTAACAAACCTTCAGCAAGGTAGGTATCTCAAAGCAGACAGAACTATAATCTGGTCAGGTATTTATGCATATATGTAGAACAAGGATGCGGAACATTTTTCAGACTGAGGGACACATTGCTTTCTGGGAGGCCTTCTGGAGGCCATGGGCCAGTGGGTGGAGGGGGACAGAGGGAAAAGTGTGTGAAACAACAAATATACCTTTCTTTCACCTTTGTACAATCGGCTAGTTTCTACACACTCATACTCCCTCTTTATTTGAGACTCTTCAGACCAAAGGTGAGTAAGAGGTTGCATGATAGGAACCTATAAAATTATGCATGGCATAGAGCAGGCATCTCCAAACTCGGCCCTCCAGATGTTTTGGGACTACAACTCCCATCATCCTTAGCTAATAGGACCAGTGGTCAGGGATGAGGGGAATTGTAGTCCCAAAACAGCTGGAGGGCCAAGTTTGGGGATGCCTGGCACATAGCATTACAGTAGAACTTAGGGACATCCTATGAAGCTCAATGATGGACGATTAGGGAGAGATGAAACGAAATACTTCTCCATGCAGTACAGAGTTAAACTATGGAACATAGGAGGCAGGGATGCTCACCAACTTGGATGTTCTTCAAAAAGGATTAGACACATAGAAGGCTATTGATGGCTCCCAGCCATGACATCTATGCTTTGCCTCCACAGCTGGAATAATGCTTCTGAATTCCTGTTGCTGGAGGCTGCAGGAGGGGAGAGTGGTCTTGTACATGGGTCTTGCTTGTGGGTTTCCCACAAGCATGTCGTTGGTCATCCAGCAGGCTCTTATTATGGCCTTATGCTATCTTCTTTCTAGGCAAGAAAGAAACATTTTGATAGTTCAATGACACATTCCAGCCAAGCTAAACCACACATGGAAGGTGCCAAGGCAGGGATGGTAAGAGCTATGGTCTGAGGAGAGGCCTGAGGATCATAGAATTGGAAGTTGGAAGGGACCTCAAAGGTCATCTAGTCCAACCACTGTGATGCAGGGGGTTTTTTTTTCTTGCACAAGGTGGGGCTTGAACCCCAAACCCTGAAATTAAGTCTCTTGCTCTACCGACTGAATTATCCGAGATCCAGTCAGTTCGAGCAGGGTTTCCCAAGCTTGGTTGTCCAGCTGTTTTTGGACTACAGTTTCCATCATCCCTGACCACTGGTCATGCTAGCTAGGGATGATGGGAGTTGTAGTCCAACAACAGCTGGAGGTCCATGTTTGGGGAACTCTCTAACTTAGAGAGTCCTGGGGGCAGCCGGTGGCCCCTGAGATTCTCCACCCCAGAGGCAAAATTTTCATTTTATTGCTGATGGGGCTTTCAGATGCAAATAAGGCTCCAAACTGGAAGAAATATGATTCTCTTCATTTCATTAGCAGGACCACATCAGTTTGCTTGTCAGCGTATACAATGGTGCATTGAGATTCCACAGTCAATTATACACGCGCATTGGCCTTCCCATTCTGTTTCCCAAATAGATGTAGCCATGGCTGAATTTATTTACAGTACTTTGTTTTTTTAAAAGATGTGTTGGCTCTCCAGATTTCTTGAAGGTGGGTGGGAGGGCAAGAAATAAGATGCACCTTTGGGGTGATGAGATAAGAAAAGGATTATAAAAATAGTAAGGTTGTTTATATATATATCCCAGTAATCAGGGATAAAAGCTGACTCATCAGAAGAGTAATTGTTAAAATCAGCTGAGCTTTGCCCTATGAGCTCTTTCTTCAGAATATGAATTGCCTCCTGAGATAAATGATCTGAAAATAATGATGATAATCTCAGGGCTTCATATAAAAACCTCCATGTGCTCATTTGAATGGAATAAAAAAAGATACATTAAGTAGAGTGAGAGCAAACATTGCTTGAGAAGTTTGGGGCAACACATTCTAGAGGCACAGAGGGTTCGAGATCCAAGGAGATCGAGGTGTACATCTCATCAGGACTCTCTACTTGGTTGGTGACGTTAGGATGACTGCATGATTGTGCAAGTTTGGGGCCTGGATTCAGGTTGGGTTGGGCCCCGATTGTTCCGAGTCAGATTGGGGCTGCTCCAAAGTTCCACTTCAGGTCCTAAATAAGGCCAGAAGTAGGGACTGCACAGCCCTTTCCTATCCTCGTCAGCCCAAGGAGGACAGACCCAGAATGCCTTTCTAGTTATTCATTTATTTAGGGGGGGCTTTTCTAGCATACCAAAATAGTTGGTTCTGATGAAAATGGAAGGTACAAGATGGTCCTAGTGAGCTACAGTTCTCTCATATCAGTAGCAGCAAACTTCATAGAGATGTTGAGAGTGACCACTGGGAAACGAGGTCTCACTAATTTCGAGTCATAAGCAGGGCTGATGCAGGAGATGGTCTTGCCTGGGGAAAAGGACAAGGCTGACACACACACACACACACACACACACACACACACCAGTTCCATGAACTGAAACCAACTGGATTGGTAGTTGTATCTTCTACCAAATCTCCCACCACACCTGACGGCAGCAGGACAAAACACGTAGCCCATAAAGCTCTGTTTTCCACCTCAGAATCTGCCAACTGCGGTGGTTGCCTCATTTTGTCTAATGGTAGGGCTGGGTCTTCATCGAATAAGCCCACACATACTAGAAGCCTCACTCAGGCAAATCTTTACCTATTGTTTCGAAAAGGGTGAACATTTCAAAATGTTCCAGTTCCATCTTCCCACAACAGACACACACCAAGCCCTGAAATGTTAACTCACTGAAAGCTTAAGAAATAATCAGAGGCCAGAACAGCGTTGATGCATTCTTCCTAATCCCTACAGCTAAAGGAAATCTATAATATTCAACCCCAAGATTAAGCTGAGCGAGCTTCGTGACAGCTGACTCAGCAACTCAGGTGACCATTTCTAGCCTCTTCAAAATTTCCCCAAAGAACACATCTACTGTGAAATATGATTTTTTGCATCAGACGCAGAGTCACTAAACTTACCTAGATCCACCATCACATTCCGTAAAGTTGCTTGGGGAACAGCAAAGGGAACACAAGGATGGGCGAAGAGCTCATTGATTTCATAGCCCCTGCCCTACATAGAAATGTAGGAAGCTGCCTTAGATCACATTAGAGGAGACTGGGCCATTAGGGTGAATGAGACATTGTCCCACCAACTTCAGACTGTCTCCAGCCAACTTCCAACTGATGGTCTCCTTACTTACATCTGGTCCGGTGGGTGGCCCTGGCTGCCAGCTTCCTCCTCCATAATCTCAGCAGGGAGGAGGATGGGGTCAAAAGTAAAATTAATTGGCTCTGCCTGTCAGTGACCCTGCCACCACCTATTATTGTCCTAGGTACGCAGGTGACTCTGTGGTCTAAACCACTGAGCCTCTTGGGCTTGCCGATCAGAAGGTCGGCGGTTTGAATCCCTGTGACGGAGTGAGCTCCTGTTGCTCTGTCCCAGCTCCTGCCAACCTCGCAGTTCGAAAGCATGCCAGTGCAAGTAGATAAATAGGTACTGTGGGAAGGTAAATGGCATTTCTGTCACGATGTTCCGTTGCACCAGAAGCGGTTTAGCCATGCTGGCCACATGACCCAGAAAGCTGTCTGTGGACAAACGCCGGCTCCCTTAGCCTGAATGTGAGATGAGTGGTGCAACCCCATAGTCGCTTTGACTGGACTTAACCATCCAGGGGTTCTTTACCCTTTATCTTACCTGCTCATGTTAGTGTTTTAGGTCCCTAAAAGACTCAGACCCTAAATATCTGAAAGATTGCCTCCTTCCCTACAAACTATCTCAGGTGTTACATTCAGCAGAGTGGGTGGGGCCTCTTAGCAGTTTCTCCATCATCAATGGCTCAGGGTGGGCAGGTGGTGTCCTGGGACAGGGCCTTCTCTGTGTCAGCCCCTAAGTTCTGCAACTCCCTCCCCAGACACGTGCATCTGTCACCTTCATTATACAGTTTCCAGTGAATGCTGAAGCCACACCTCTTTGCTTCCAACACTTGAGGTGCATATTTGTAGGTTCCACCTTATTTTTGCAATTGGACGTTGTCCTAAACTGTTTCCAGTGTTGTGTTTTAACATTGTGACCCACCCTGGGAACTCGGGGTGAAGGGAGAACAAGAATGCTGCAGATCTGCCGGTACATTTTCCCTAATGAATCCCACGGTTGTGTTTCCAAGCAGGGTTTCCCTTGCCCACGGAAGACAAAAGGGAAAGCGCATGGTATAATTTGAGAGGCTATAAAAGGGAAGCAAATGGGTTTAACTCCCCACCCATTTTCAATTGGCAGCATATGAGTCACCAGCGTAGGTGGGTCAGGCTGCTGAGTCTCTTGCAGAAAGAGGAGTCTGTTCAGAGCAGTTATATAATCACGACTCCATCCATCCCCACAGGAGCCAAGCCATCCAGCTCACCTCTCTCCCCCTCCCTCTCCCTCTCCCCCTCCCTCTCCTTCGATTCCCCCCCCCCCCCCCCGCTGAGTTGGAAGTAGTGTTTTGCAGCATTCTTTCCACTTTTCACAAGAAAATGAAGATGGGTCTTTCCGAAACGAAAACCAGAGTTGAACTCCTTTAAAGCTGGAGGTGCGCTCATGAGACCAAGAGTGAGAAAGAGACCTGGTGGGGGTGTAGTGAAGATAACGTCAGGCTGGCCCCAGGGAGACACAGGCCCTGGCGGAGGAAGAGGGGTGCGGGGGGAGTGCACTGCCCCTGGCAGCGCGATCCCGGTGGGGTGCCAATGCAGCTGCGCCCCTGAAGGTGGCATGCCATGCCCCCAGGACACATGCTATGCCCCCTGTGGGTGGTGCGCCACGCCCCCGGGATGCACGCCAGCCCTGAACCCACCTGCTCTTGCCCCCCCCCCCCCGATGCTGGAGCATGAAGCTCCGCCACTGGACACAGGTAACATAGCTCCAAACTTGTAATAACTTCAAAAGAATGTTAAGAAAGAAAAGAAAAGCCCTGCAGGATCAGGCAAATCGCCCATCCACTCCAGCATCCTGTTCTCACAGTGGCCAACCAGGGCATGGACTTTCCACAGGCATCTGGTTGGCCACTGTGAGAACAGGATGAGGGACCTTTGGTCTGAGCAATCAGGGTTCTTTTGATGTTCTTAGGGCAGGAATGGGGAACCTCAGGCCTGGGGCCAAACTGTGGGAACCCCAGGCTTATCTACAGTGGTACCTCGGGTTAAGAACTTAATTCGTTCTGGAGGTCCGTTCTTAACCTGAAACTGTTCTTAACCTGAAGCACCACTTTAGCTAATGGGGCCTCCCCCCACCGCTGCATGATTTTTGTTCTCATCCTGAAGCAAAGTTCTTAACCCAAGGTACTATTTCTGGGTTAGCGGAGTCTGTAACCTGAAGCATCTGTAACCTGAAGTGTCTGTAACCCGAGGTACCACTGTACTTAAAAAGAAGAAGTAGGGTTTGGCTTTGATATCCCGCTTTATCACTACCCTAAGGAGTCTCAAAACAGCTAACATTCTCCTTTCCCCTCCTCCCCCACAACAAACACTCTGTGAGGTGATTGGGGCTGAGAGACTTCAGAGAAGTGTGACTAGCCCAAGGTCACCCAGCAGCTGCACGTGGAGGAGCGGAGACGCGAACCTGGTTCACCAGATTACGAGTCCACCTCTCTTAACCACTACACCACACTGGCTCCCACTTTGAGACTCTCCCCAGGCAACATCCCCTTATCAGGTGCCACTCCTCATTATCCTTGAATAAAACCCTTATTCTGTATCATACCCTAGAATACATGCATTTTGGTAATGCTCCTTGACTCCCTGGATGGAAAACAGAGAGATGTTGTGTAAGTGCATAAAACAAGGAGGGTGAACATCTGTAGACCTCCAGAAGTTTTGATTCCACTTCCGATCCATCGCAGCCAATGGTTGGGGATGATGAGAGCAACATCTGAAGGTTCCCCAACCCTGATGTATTTTACTGAGTGAGTAAGTAATTGCATTTTTTATCCCACCTTTCCTCCAAGAAGCTCAAGATGGCATACATCGTTCTCATCCTCTCCGTTTTATCCTCGCGACGACCCTACGAGGTAGGTTAAGCTGAGATGGAGTGACTGGCCCAAGGTCACCTAGTGAGCTTCATGGCCGAGAGGGGGATTTGAACCCAGGTCAAAGTGCAAGTAGATAAATAGGTACCGCTCAGGCGGGAAGGTAAACGGCGTTTCTGTGCGCTGCTCTGGTTTGCTAGAAGTGGCTTAGTCATGCTGGCCACATGACCCAGAAGCTGTACGCCGGCTCCCTCGGCCAGTAAAGCGAACGACTACACCACTACCCTACCATATGAAGGGTTCACTCTCATTGCTCTGCTGACTTTTGCCTCTGCCACTGCCCACCGCTGGCCTGTGGTCCATGTAGTGGCATAGCTTGGGTTGCCAGTGGCAGAGCTGTGAGGAAGTGAGGGGGGAGGGAGGGAAACAGACATGGTACGCATGCGCATTCAACTGTCTAATGGTGTTTGTGGCACTCAGGAGATCACAGCTGCAGAGATAAGAAAAGATAAGCCATTTCATTCTCTGGAGAACTCACTTCCTGGTTCACATGGAGAAGCCGTTTCCAAAGGAGCCCATTAACGGAATCATGCAGCTATATTAATGCAAAGCTGTATTTTGTGCCCCCTAACAATTTTGTGCCTGGGACAACCTCCTCTGTGCCCCCCTTATAGTGTCCAGAAAGTTGCCCAGGAGGGAGTGCTGCAAAAGACCCCCAATCCTTGTCTTAGAACAACAATTCTTCACGGCAGTTATTCAGAGAAGCCCTGGAAGGCAGGTTTTGAAGTTTCTTGCAGGGGGAAGCAAGGCGAGGCATCGCTTTACAATGATGGAGCGCAGAAAGGAAAGGGAGGCATGCCTTTGGCATTTGCAAACAACAAGCAGGCAGAAGAAGAAGAAGTTCATGCCTGGGAGGGCCAGCTGGAGGGGGTGGGGGGAGAAGGGAGCGTTGGCCACTTGAGACGTTCACATCAAGGCCCCGAGATTTGATGGAAACTGCCTGTCTGTATCGTGGAGATCTGGGAACAGGACCTAAAAAAAGATGCTAACCTCAGGAAACGCACCCAGACACCGATGCATATGTCAGCAAGTGCGCCCAGCTGAAGAAGGAGAGCAGAGGGAGGGGAGGGACAGCACCCGAGGCAGGAGGTAAGAGAGAGAGGGAGTCAGCTCCTCAGCCTCAGCACCTTGGATAGGGGCAGGCAGCTATCTGGAGAAACAAACAAACCAAGGCTGTAATTGGAAGCGGAACGCGGCTGTGCTATTCTGGAAGAGAGAGCAGAAAAGGAGGCCTTTGCACGCAAAGTTCAGCCTTTATCCGAGAGAGGTCTCCTCCCAATCCCCGGGTCGTGCTGCTGTAAACGCGGCCGCATCTCAAGAGTTATTCATAGCTCTCAAGCGGGCACGCATTTTTGTCCTCTGCCAGCCCTCCAGCCTCTCTTTGTACACTTGAAAACATTCCCCGCAGCTCTATCGCTCCCAGGACTTCATGCCTGCCGCGTCTGTCTCCTCGACACTCCCGAGATGCTCCCAGTCACCAAAGGCTCCTTCCGTCCTCCGGAAGGGGCTTGGTGGTGGCACAATCCTGACAAGCAGCACCCTCCCCAGCTGTATGTTGTTGCTGTTGTTTGTAAATGCCTGTTTGCGATTCACCCGCGAGTCTCTCGGAAAAAGAAGTCAGAGATGCCCCACAACAACTGAACTGTTGGCTGAGCATTATTGGAAAACATGTATCTATGCACGACGGATTGCTTGGAAAGTTCTCTGCATCCAGCAAAATGAGAAGGGAAAGTACTTGCTTTGGGTCATCCCAGAGCCGGCACGGAGGTGTCAACTTGAGAGGGCCAGGTTGTGCATGTGACGTCACGCGTGCAGCTCACCAAGTTGCATGATGTTCTGGAAGGAGCCAGGGGATAGAGTCAAATGCAGTGGCCAGCAGCTCCTCCTCTCTTGCACTAGGCAGCTGTCAGGAGTCCAGGTTCTCAGCTTGATAACACAGTAAGTGTAGGTAATTGAAAAGGAGGATTTATTGCAAAAACAAAGAGATAGCTCCGGCCAGCTCTAACAAAGCCTCCGGCATCATTACTCAAGATGACCCTTCTGAAGATTCTTTCCGGCGTCGACAGAAGCTATTGAACTTATGACCCTTACGTCTCTTGTTTTGCTTCCTATCTTGCAGCCCTCCCATTCGCCGACTCTTCAGACTTAGTGGATCAGCTCCAACCCCTTCCTGATCTGAGAGGCTGTCTCTGAATCTATTCATGCCTATTTGTGCTTCTGGTCAGCTTTGGCTGTGTTCTAGCCTGCTCTCAGCTACTGCCTTATCAGCTCACCCATCAAGGTCAGGAAGAGCCGAAATCTGCTGCTGCCGGCTCTCCTCTGCCTGACTAACATCTAAGCCTCTCTGTTCCTGGCTGCTTTCTGCAATTGGCTGCAAACCTTCACTGGGAGCTGGCTCATTCCTGACAGCTGCATTCCATGGCAGAAGAAGGAGGAGCCAGCCACTCAAGCTGTGCTCATTTCTGCACCTAGCCTCCCCCACCCCCAATGGTAGGGAACATTGGGGTGCCCACCTACCCCCCCCCCCATGGGGTGAAACTCTCGGCCCCTGGAGTTGGAGCTCCTGGACTGCCTCGGTACATTTTGGCCTTTAAGGCGAACCACAAAATGGCACACAGCAACACTAGGGAAGAAGAAGTGAGTGAATATCTTCATCAGGAACAAGTGGGGAAATAAATACCTTCATTGGGAACAAGGAGGGGAATCTACATCAGGAACAAGGGTGGTAATCATATCAACCCAACCCAATGGTTGCATTGGGAATCAAAGGCTGCTGGTTGGGAAGGGGCCCACACTGAATCATACCAGGCAAGTGAAGACCCCAGGGGACCCCAGAGGGGAGCTCCTGCCATTTCCTCCCTAGGGCTGCGATGAGGCCAGCAGTACCTCCTATCCACCAATAGGCCACTGTAGAGGCAGCACTAGGCAGGTGCCTGAGCCAGCAGATCCGGCCTTCCAAGGAGCACACTGCAGCCATCACTGCTATCATGGTAGTGGCAGCAGCAGTGGGTGATGCATTCCTTGGAGGCTGGATCTGCTACCCCTGTGGATCCTGCCACCCAAGGCAGTTGCCCCATCTGGTGTGGTGTAGTGGTGTGGTGTAGTGGTTAAGAGCAGTAGTCTCATAATCTGGGAAACCGGGTTCGAGTCTCCGCTCCTCCACATGCAGCTGCTGGGTGACCTTGGGCCAGTCACACTTCTTTGAAGTCTCTCAGCCCCACTCACCTCACAGAGTGTTTGTTGTGGGGGAGGAAGGGAAAGGAGAATGTTAGCCGCTTTGAGACTCCTTAAAGGGAGTGAAAGGCGGGATATCAAATCCAAACTCCTCCTCTTCATCTTGCCTCATGCTTGGGCCAGCCCTGGGTCATCCTGTAGGTTTGGAATGTGGGACTGCACAGGGCTGTAGTGGCACCCATGCTGTGGCTCTCAACAACAAGTGAAAAACATTGGCCTCGTTGCTGCTGGTTTCCTGATGCCACGTGAACATGGAAAGGTCATAGCACAGAGGTATCAGACCGGCTTTGCATGCAGAAAGGGTTCCCCGGGTTGAATTTCTTAATATCAAAGAAACAACAGACGTTGTAAACGATGCAACCAGGAGGAGGCCAGAGTGGGCAAAAGAAATGACTTTTGGTTGCAGGTCTATATTTCTAATCCTTGCTTATCATTGCCCAGCATTGCTTTCTTTAAGGCAAATGCACGACGTATATTTAAAGGATGTCCACAGCAAATTTAAAGCACACACTTCCCCCAAACGATCCTGGGAATTGTAGCTTCTTACGAGTGCTGGGATTTTGTAACTCTGGGAAAGTAGAGTTCTTTGGTAGATGCCATGCACTTCAAATGCACATTGAATGGGTTCTAAGTGTCTGGTGTGCATCTGCCACGAGATCTTCCTCAGAAGCTTTCGTTTTTGTCCCCCCTGCCTCCAGAGGCAGGTCTTTCTCAGTTGTGGTGCTGCATTCCTGGAAGGGAGCTCACCTGGCTTTGAGTTTAATAGCTTTTCTGCACCAGGGGAAGATCTTTTTCTTTGCCCAGGCTTTTGAGATGTGCATTCATCGGCTTATGTTCTTAACCTGTTGTGGCACTAGTTTATTTTGTCTTACATGGCTATGTATCATTCTGTTGTTCCCTGAGAGCCTCTGGGCTCAAGAGAGGGGACACACAATGGCCCACATCAACATGTGTGTAAGGATTTCCATACACATTATTTCTTTATTCATTTATTACATCATTAATATCCCACTTTTCCCCAGACCAGGACTGAAGACAGCTTACACAGATTAAAATAACACAGACAAAGACAAAGTATGAAATGTTGAAATGTATAAAAGATACGCTGTGGTCTAAACCACTGAGCCTCTTGGGCTTGCTGATCAGTAGGTCAGCGGTTCGAATCCCCATGATGGGGTGAGCTCCCATTGCTCTGTCCCAGCTCCTGCCAACCTAGCAGTTTGAAACTACACTAGTGCAAGTAGATAAATAGTTACCGCTGCAGCGAGAAGGTAAACGGCATTTCCATGCGCTCTGGTTTCCATCGTGGTGTTCTGTTGCACCAGAAGCAGTTTAGTCCTGCTGGCTACATGACCTGGAAAGCTGTCTGTGGACAAACATCGGCTCCTTCGGCCTGAAAGTGAGATGAGCGCTGCAACCCCATAGTTGCCTTTGACTGGACTTAACCGTCCAAGGGTCCTTTACCTTTACCTTTTACCTTTTACGTGTTAAAAAAATAATTAATGTCTAATGGAATTAAAACAACATAAAGAATTAAAAGAGAACAGCAATGGAAGATTGTTAAGGGACTGGTACAGAGGCTCTTTGGACTTGCTCTTAGTAGAACATTCTCTCTTTCCCCCATGATGTTGGCTGCTGAAAACCCTGCCATTTTATATTGTTTGAATTGTTGCATTTTAGTTATTGTATTCTTATTGTGTGTTTCTTTTGTATCCATGCTGTGTACTGCTTTGCAGGCCTTTGGGCTAAAAAGTGGTGTTTAAATAAACAAGTGATCCCCCACTTTGGCTATGGAGAGCCATTTTATCACAGGCTTTGTCAAGCAACTGGGAATCAGTAATCGTTCCTGATCCTCTTCAAGAACCTAGAGATCGACTAGCAGATCTCAATCTACTTCCTTGCTTGCTTGCCCTTGCTTTAGACTGACAGCCTTGACAAGTCTGCTGGCCTGCACAAACTGACTATTCAGCAGAGGCAGCGATTTCAGTACAAATCTATCTCTGGGAAAAATAAGAATGTCCTGGTTGATTAGTTCTGCCAATTTTGGTGCACATATACACATACACTACAATATTCTTATTTGCTCTAAATAAAGGAGGAATTTCCCCTGTGTTCAATTAGCTTGTGCATTTTTGGAAGCGGCAACAATTTTCCTTTCCCCCGCCCCATTTCTCTGCTTCCCATTCCTGCAATATCCATATTTAAACTTTAAAAATAAAGCGAAAGGAGCACACACTACGCTCGATGCTTTGCAGTGGAGGCTGAAACTCTGCAGCAAAACCCAGTGAGATTCACTGTTTTCCAAATCGTAGAGTGCCATCTATGCTAAAGAAAGGATATCTCCCAGAACTCAGCCGATCAAGAAGCAGACCGGCAAAATACTTTGCAGAAGGATGCTTTAGAGTGTCTGGGGGTGCTTTTGCGAGATGTGTGTGAGCTGAAATGAATATCTAACGACGAGATGACTATTCTTCATTGGTGGACTGCATAAAACCTCTCTGATGGGTTTTTCAATTCAGGCTGCAACTTTTAATCTGAAAAAAAGACTATTTGCAAAGGGCCATTTTTAATCAGCAAGCTGGTGGGCATCACAATAAGCTGGGAAACAGCAGTTCTACAAGATAGTTTCTTATGCTGGGCTACTTGAGGCTGCATCACGAACAGAGATGAATTTTCTGAATGATCTCAAAGTTGAGTTTATCCACATGTCCGTCTGCCCCTCTGCCCGCAATTTTCATCTCGATATTGACAAGCAGCAAGCTATAATAGTAGTAATGGTAATAGTAGTAATAATACTTGTTACACTATCCAAAAGTGGGAATACACCTTTTGGACTGGTCCTTCATTTTCTGAAATGTTTGTGTATGTAATAAGGCTCCACCATTATCTTGAATTCTTCTGAAAGTTTCTCTGTCCTTTATTGATCTTGCTAATTTCAGGCTTTTTCCATGAGAGCTATTTGCAGCATTCCCTTGTACCATTTTCTTTTTTTTAATGGCAACTCCCTTCAGGCCTTTCCAAAATGTGGCGATGACCATACATGGTGCTATTAGCATAAATCCAATTAAGGCTTCTTCCTTCAGGTTCTTCCCCTCCCCCCTTCAAAATACAAATTCAATAAAGCCAGCTCCAGGACTTTATTTTTATGTATTTCTGCATGTAATTAGTTGTGAGTGGGTTACTAAAAATGACTATGCATGAGGGTCAGGTGCTCAATGCAACATGTGGCTTGGAGCAGGCAAAGCTCAATCAGGTTGGAACCACCTTTTTTGAAAGATATAATTCCATTAGAAAGTATTTCTCCTCCATCCCTAGTCATGGAGAAAAGAAAAGGGCAGTGGTGGACTCACTGGTTACAGAAGAACTACAGAAGACCCCTCTTGCACCAGTCCATCCAGTCTACTTCTTCTCTCCCCTCCCTGCAATGTTGGGAAGTGTCTGGGCATTTCAAAAGCTGAAGGCACAAGGCTCTATGGTAGTGGCAGCTTTATTTCCAATCCCTTCCCTAATAATCCCTAGCGTGGAATTGACTTTCTTCACACCTGCCAAACAGCGAGTTGATGTTTCCATTGAGCTATCCACCGCAGCCCCAGTATCTTTTCCTCGGCTGGTCAGTGCAGGTTGGATCCCACCATGTGAAGTCGGAGAATGATTATCACAGAAGCAGAGAATTAGAGAAGGGGTATCTAGTCCAAGCCCATGCAATGCAGGAATCTCAGCTAAGGCAACCATGACAGATGACCATCCAACCTCTGCTTAAAAACCTCCAAGGAAGGAGAGTCCACCACCTTCTGAAGGACACCATTCCACTGTCGAAGACCCCTTACTGTCAGAAAGTTCTTAATGATGTTTAGTTGGAAACACATTTCCTGTAACATTTGTTTGGGTCCTACCCTCCGGAGCAGAAGAAAGCAAGCTTGCTCCATCTTATTCCTACCCCAGGAGCAGTCAAGGTGATGCTTTGCTGATGTTATTAACTACAGCTCCCATCAGAATGGTCAGTGGTCAGGGATGAGGGGAGGAGTGGTGGTTGGTGCCCATTGGAACTGGTTGGGCAGAAGGCAGGGAGTCCAACAGGAGGTGGGACCAGAGAGCCCATGACAAGCAAAGCACAACTATTTCTAGTCTTCTCCTCCTCCTCCTCCTCTTCATTCTCATCATCCCTGCTGAGTTCTACAAGGACAACACTAAGACTGGGGTGGGTAGGTGGGATCTGATAGGCAATGCCACTCCCCAGACTGGCTGGAAGTAGGAATGCAAGCAGATCAGGTCTGGGTGAAGATTTATTTATTTTATTTATTTATAAATATACTTATATACCACTATTCATAAGGGGAAAAACACCTGACCGAGTGGTTTACCGCAGTTTTACATAAAACCATAAATTTAACTGCATACAGAAAGCCAAAATCAGAAATCAGATTATTGCGGGAAGATGTATCCCTAATTGCCTGCATAGGTCTGATGGACTAGAGAAGTTTTCAGGAGGCTTTTAAAAGTTGGCACAGGAGGTCCCTGCTGAATTGGCAGAGAGTTCCGCAGGACTGAGCCAATGACACTGAAGGCTGGGTTTCTTGTTGTTGTCGTCAAATGAGCATCACCAACTGAGGAAGTGACCAACAATAAGGGTTCAGGAGACCCCTGAGGTGCCATGAACCTATGTTGTTCTGGGCTTTGTAAATTAATACGAGAACTTTGAACCTGACTTGATAATAGATGAAGATAGTCTGCAGTGCGCCACCATCCTAATGGACCAGCCTCTAATAAAGGGGGTGTTGTGGTCTAGCAATATCTAGAGGGGAACACCTTGGCTGGCCCCGGTTCCAGCCTCTTTTCAAGCAGGCATCTCCTCTCACTTTGCAGCTTCCAGTTGACTCTGCCAATGAAACAGCACGAGCTTTAGTTGCTTAATCTCCCAATTAAACCAATTAATGCTTGCCGCCTTGCAAATGAGCTTGGTTTTGTTTGTTTCCATGCTCAGCTGCATGCGCCTTTCCTCCGCCCAGCTGCCAACTCCAGTCGTTCTCCAGAGCGCCGCAGTGATGTGCGTGTGGAGGAAGCTGCTCAGAACCAACTGTTGGCATCAAAAACCACTCCATCCAATCTCCATTCTGAAGACAGGATCCGTCAGGTAAATCAGATAAGCACTGGTTCCATCCACAATTCAGCAATGAAGGCATTGGAATAAATACTCAATAGCCATGTCCTTTTCACAGCAAAGCATGCTGGGAAATTGAATGACAGCCATTTCCTTTTCAGCACATGGTGCCATGCTACAGGGCCCTAAATCAAAGGGGAAGGGGGTAAAGCTTGCACCTCAAGGACCTTGCCTGTGGGTTGTCTGCTTTGCCCTTAGAGGACTCAGTGTCTAGCACTATATCAGGGCAAGGCACAACAAATGGCATTCTGGGAAACTGAATGGCTGCCATTTTCTTTTCACTGTGCAGTATGCTGGGGAGTTGATTGGCCACCATATTGTTGTCAAAGCACAGCATTCTGGGAAAGTGAATAAGGAATTGGAGGGGGGTGTTATGTATTCAGTGGTCTGTGTTTGCCTGAGCTTGAGACTGGACTAAGGATTCTGAGCTCCTGTCTTCTGATTTGATACATGATATCCAATCGCACAACATTTCAGGATTTGGGCCTCTGCCATTGGCCCTTAAACTCTGAGTCACGATTCGCAGCTTGGAAGTTTAGACAGCCAATCACTTTGGGAGTGGGAGTGGCCCAGGCCTCCAGAAATGTATATAAGCAGTTGCTTTGTCCCTGTTGTCCAGTTCTGTTAGTTCAATAAAGGTTCTTGCTGTTATCACCGTGTCTCGCCTTGTGGGAACCCAGCTACACTTCAGGAGCAATGCTTCTGAATACCAGTTGCTGGAAACCATAGGAAGGCAGAGTGCTCTTGTGGTTGAATCCTGCTTGCTGGTCCCCACAGGTATCTGGTTGGCCACCCTGAGAACAGGATGCTGAACTAGATGAGTCATTAGCTGGACCCAGAAGGCTCTCCTTATGGCCAGATCCACCTACTGTTTGGGCTCCCAAACTTCTCCCTAAATTCTGCTCACCAAGGGCAGTACCAGTGGCGAGTGGTCCCCTAAAAGCTCCTGGTAGATTAGAGTCCTCTTCTTCTTTGGCGATCACTCGTAGAAAGTAAAATTGTCTTCCATGAACACGGTCTTAACAGTGAGTCCATAAGTGACTGTGGAGGCCAATTCTGGATCCACACATCCTTCCACAGTGGGGACATTGGTTTCCGGGTGGGAGTTGATCACAGTGAGGGTTTGCCAAATGTGCCTTCCTCTTAGCGCGTTGCTTCCTTTCATCCTGAGTTCGAGTGTCCTCAAAGCCCATGACACCTTTGGTAAAGGCTGTTCTCCGATTGGTGTGCTTGCAGGCCAGTGTTTCCCAGTTTTTGGTGTTTATATAAACTAGAGTATTAAAGTATTAAACCCTGGCACCTCCTTTCAAAAGCCCGGGAAGCTTCTGCCTGGTTTAGCAAGGGAAGCACGATGCTCACGCATGCAAATTCCCCCCTCCCCATCACCTGTGCAAGCTGATGCCTCTGGCCCTAACTATTCCCCTATGAAAAGAATAACTGCACACCACTGGGCAGTACCTCTGATGGGGGACACATGTTGTAGTCCTTCTGGGGTAGTTTGTCCATCTTTGGTCCCCACCCTGCACTCATCTCTCACCTGTGGCTCCTAGAAGCTGTCAATGTGCGACAGTGGCCACAACTCAGGAAATACCTTCAACTGGCCAGCTAAACCAGGTGAGGGTAACCGATGGGTCTCAAGCCCTCATTAAACTGTGGAGCTCACTCCCATAGGTGATAGTGATGACCACCAACTTTGAGAGCTTCAAAAGATATTTTGGACCAATTCATGGAGAAGGTTATTGATGGTCGCAAGCCAAGATGGCTGTGCTCTGCCTCCACAGTTGGAACCAGTAAGACCAGTTCCTGGAAACCACAGGAGGGGAGTGTGCATTTGTGCTCAGTTCCTGCTTGTGGACTTCCCACTGGGGTGTCTGGTTGGCCGCTGTGATAACAGGATGCTGGACTGGAGAAGTTACAGATGGTACTTAACTTTGAGTAGGCTTGCTAAGAGAGCCAGTGTGGTGTAGTGGTTAAGAGCGGTGGACTCGTAATCTGGTGAACCGGGTTCACTTCCCCGCTCCTCCACATGCAGCTGCTGGGTGACCTTGGGCCAGTCACACTTCTTTGAAGTCTCTCAGCCTCACTCACCTCACAGAGTGTTTGTTGTGGGGGAGGAAGGGAAAGGAGATTGTAGCCACTTTGAGACTCCTTTGGGTAGTGATAAAGTGGGATATCAAATCCAAACTCCTCCTCCTACTCCTCCTCCTCCTCTTCTTCTTCTTCTTCAATGCTCAAGACTGAATCAGATAAGTGCTGGAGATGCAATGAGGTCAAGGGTACAATCTTTCATATGTGGCAGACCTGTAAAAGGGTAAAGGAGTATTGGGAAATAATTCTTAATGAATTGAAAAAATATATGTTTAAAAGTACTTTTCAAAAAACACACACCACCCAGAATCCTTTTTGTTGGGGGTAATTCAGATGGAAATTCACAGGTGTGAAAAAGGTTATTTATGTATGCCACTACTGCGGCCCATGTTTTGATTAGCCCCAAAATGGAAAACGAACGAGGTCCCAACCAAAGAAGAGTGGTAACTTAAGTTGACCGAATATGCGCAGCTTGCAGACTTAACACACAGAATAAGAGAACAAGAAGAACACACGTTTAGAGAAGATTGGAAAACGTTCATTGAATACATGAGGGAGAATTGTGTACACTTGAAAACGTTGGCAGCATTAAGATAAAGTCAACAGTGTAAATAAGTTTTGATGGATGTAATAATGGGATACTGAATGGTTTAGTTTATGTAAAATATGCAGGGATTTATGTTACACAAAGTGAACCATGGAAAGAGAAGGACAGTTTTCAATAATTGTAAAACATAAAATTTAATTGTGTGTGTGTGTGTGTGTGTGTGTGTGTGTGAGAGAGAGAGAGAGAGAGAGAGAGAGAGAGAGAGAGAGAGAGAGAGAGAACAGGATGCTGGATTGCATAGGCCCTTGGCCAGATCCAAAGGCTCTTCTTATGTTCTCAATGAATCCCTCCCTCCCCCATCCGTACTCGAGCTAGAAAGGCTGAACCCCATGAATACTCATCTGCCTCCCCTCCAGTTCATGCGCTTTTCCCATTTGCCGAGTAACCTCAGGTTCAGGAAGAAATTCTCCCGGAGTGGGAGCTATGAGAACAAAGCGCCATGAATATGAATTCTCTATTCCTCCAAAGCCAGTGTTCAAATCCAAGCTGACACTGCAGCCGCTTAGCTGAACAGCAACGAAATAGCTCGAGAATGCCGTGTGTAAATAGGACTTATTGAAAAGCAAAGCTGCTCTAGATGCCAAGGTTGCCTGCAGATGTATCACAGTAACACAGAAAGTCCTTTAAAAAAAACACAAAGCCCTCTGATGTATCAGGAAGGGAGTAAGTGAAGGGAACAATGCAGAACAGATAAAAGGGCCTCGTCTATTAATATTTGCTCCAAAGTTCAAAACAATCCCCTTTCAGATATAGTCATATCCCTGTTGTCCATAAAAAAGAGGCTACTTAAACATCCATCTTTACCCACATGTTCCCTAAGAAGGTCAGGGAAGGTAATGACATTTAGAGAAAATGAATAACACAAATTCTATTAAACATAAGATATTGCGGCACCCTCCTCATTTCCCTGGTGGAAACATGTTCCACTTGGGTTTCCTCTGGTTGACTGAGAACAGAGGAGAACTTATAGGCTTCAGGTGTTTGGGTGCCTAAAATATTTTCCTTGAGGCTCCTGCATACATGATCCTGGGGTTAAACACCCCTTCATTAGAGGAACCTAACCTAGTGGATACAGTTCTCCAAGGAGAGGCTCTGGAATCAGTACCCCTCTGGCCTGAAAATGACTCCTTGCCTAATAAAAGCGTTCTGGGAAATGACATATAATGAATGGGGGGGGGTAGTTTAAAATAACTTTTTAAAATAAAAAAGTAGCCTTTTTATTAGGAATTGTAGATGCTGATATTCCAAGGGAGCAGAAAAGACTTTTTATGTATGCAATGACAGCTGCATGTATGCTGTTAGCCCAGAGATGGAAAGAAGATAAAGTTCCTACCAGAGAAGAATGGCAAATTAAACTGTTGGTTTATGCTGAAATGGCAAAATGGACTGGAAAGCTCAGGAACCAAGAAGACCAAAACCTCAACAAGGAATGGGAAAATTCTATCATTTATCTTGGAGACCACTGTAAGCAGTTGAAAACATTAGCAGGATTGCAATAACACTTGTAATGTGATGAGAACTATGAACATAATGGAGTTATAAAAGAAACATGGATTACAGATAAAGATGCAGTAGAATAGGTTTAATAACATAACTCATGGAGGGGAAGGTGGGAAGTCCAGCGATTCAGAGGAATCTTTTAATTGTGGGTGTGTGTTGTGGTATAACTATACATTGGTACCTTGGTTCTCAACTTAATCCGTTCTATAAGTCCGTTCCAAAACCAAAGCATTCCAAAACCAAGGCGCGTTTTGCCATAGAATGTAATGCAAAATGGATTAATCCGTTCAAGACTTTTAAGAACAACCCCTAAAACAGCAATTTAACACGAATTTTACTATCTAACGAGATCATTGAGCCATAAAATGAAAGCAATAATCAATGTACTGCAGTCACACAATCGAATCAATCGGTAGCTAAACTGGGTTCCACACAGACAGAAAAAACAAAACGAAAGAGAGCTGCAAAAACAAAAACGCAAAATAAATAGCAAAAACAGACAGACCTCAGAGTAACACTCAAAACGGAAGTGTGGCACTCAAATCGGAACACTCAAAATGGAGCATGTTCGGCTTCCAAAAAAAGTTTGCAAACTGGAACACTTACTTCTGGGTTTGCAGTGTTTGGGTTCCAAGTTGTTTGAGTACCAAGGCGTTTGAGAACCAAGAGGCCACTGTAATTTTATATTTGTAAAACCAAATAAAAATGATTAAAAAGAAAAGAAAGAAAACGACTCCTTTCCGCCCTTTGACTCAGATGGCTGTATCTCAGAAGCTCTAGTTCAGCAGGAAGTTCCCTCACTCCATGGTCTACTGGAGAAGGCCAGGAATGTAGAGGCAGCTTTCCAGAAAGGTGGAACTGGCAATTGAGACAGAATAACTGAAGATAACTGCTGTTGGGGCAACAGCTGATGTAAGTGAGATACAATTGACAGTTCCCTTCATTCCTGCTTGTAGCCATAGAGGGTTCAGGTTTGGGTCTGGTGGCCCTTCCCATGCCTGAGCGCCCTAGCAAGTGTACATAGAATCATAGAATCATAGAGTTGGAATAGACCACAAGGGCCATCGAGTCCAACCCCCTGCCAAGCAGGAAACACCATCAGAGCACTCCTGACATATGGTTGTCAAGCCTCTGCTTAAAGACCTCCAAAGAAGGAGACTCCACCACACTCCTTGGCAGCAAATTCCACTGTCGAACAGCTCTTACTGTCAGGAAGTTCTTCCTAATGTTTAGGTGGAATCTTCTTTCTTGTAGTTTGGATCCATTGCTCCGTGTCCGCTTCTCTGGAGCAGCAGAAAACAACCTTTCTCCCTCCTCTATATGACATCCTTTTATATATTTGAACATGGCTATCATATCACCCCTTAACCTCCTCTTCTCCAAGCTAAACATGCCCAGTTCCCTTAGCCGTTCCTCATAAGGCATCTTTTCCAGGCCTTTGACCATTTTGGTTGCCCTCCTCTGGACACGTTCCAGTTTGTCGGTGTTCTCACCATTCCCACAACAGCCCTGTGAGGTAGGCTATAGGCTGAGAGGCAGTGACTGGCCCAAGGTCAGCCATTGAGGGATTGTGGCCATGTGGAGATTTGAACCGTAGTCTCCCAGTTCCTAGCTGGACACTCTAACCACTACATCACATTGGATCTGTTCCAGGACGACTGGTTTCCAACACAGAAATGCTATTATGGAAAAGATTCTGTGTTTTTCCGGAAGAAAAAAAGTTCTGGTGCTCGACCACGAAGTTGTTACAGTAAGTGCCACATTTTTAACCAGTGTTTTTCTTCGGGGGGGGGGGGAGGTGCCATTACTTCATACCTTTGATTATCCCCAGAGACCCAACAACATCTTCTTGCTGATTCTACTTGCTTTCATTGATTTTTTCTAAAACATATTTTTTATTAAAGATTTCTTGGTTTACAAAAAGATGTGCAACGTCTCTTTTTTCAAGTTACATTTTCTACAGATCAGTTTCATTTGTTGAGACATTAGTGTTACATTGGAAAGAAAAGGAAGAAAGAGGTGGAGGGGGGGATAGGTGAGTAGGGGTGGGGTCGGGTGGCAATGTTTCTGTTGGTAGATTGTCTTGCCGTTGTCTTGTTGGTCTGCGTGTGTGATAAAGGGGAGCCATACTGGGGTGAAGGCGTCTTCTTCCATTTGCCCCGTGTCAGTTTCAGTTTATTGGTTAGTTTTTCTAATAAGGCTGTTTCCCATACTATTTGGTACCATTGGTCCATGCTTACTACTGACAGGTCTCTGCAGTGTCTGGATACAATGTTTCTGGCTGCTAAGAGTAGGTGGATTATGAGCTCTTTGTGATGTGAGTGGGCATTATTGTCTTGGAACTTGCTTTCATTGATTTCAACGCTTTGGGTAACCCTAAAAGGACTTGTAGAAATCAATGCTAAAGCAACAGCAGATGTTATTCTTAAAGCACTGCTGCCATCTTTCGGCTGCTGAGCAGAACTGGTGAGGCATCTAATGGAAGGAAGAGCAAGGCCACATCTGCACCAAAAACTTTTAAAACTTGTATCACTTTAAACAGTCACAGAGTCCCCTAAAGACTCCTGTTAAAGGTGCTCCTACTCGCCTTCCAGTGTTGCAGTTCCCAGAGTTCCTTGGGAAGAGTGATGTTAAGCCACTCTAGGAATTGTTGCCCTATGGGAGGAATAGAGGCCTCCTAACAACTCTCACATCCTTAAACTACAGTTCCCAGATTTCTTTGGTGGAAGCCATGACTGTTAATGTGGAATTCTGGAAGCTCCTAAATAATAATAATAATAATAATAATAATAATAATAATAATAATAATTTATTTGCACTCCACTCATCTGGCTGGGTTTCCCCAGCCACTCTGGGCAGCTCCCAACAGAAAATTAAAAGCACAATAAAATATCAAACATTAAAAAATTACTTTTATGGAATGGGATGTCCCTATTTTCATCAGGTTATTCTTAAAATTCTACAAGGCAGGCTTAAGCAGTATGTGGACCGAGAACTCCCAGAAGTGCAAGCTGGATTTCGAAGGGGCAGAGGAACCAGAGACCAAATTGCAAACATGCGCTGGATTATGGAGAAAGCTAGAGAGTTCCAGAAAGACATCTACTTCTGCTTCATTGACTATGCAAAAGCCTTTGACTGTGTCGACCACAGCAAACTATGGCAAGTTCTTAAAGAAATGCGAGTGCCTGATCACCTCATCTGTCTCCTGAGAAATCTCTATGTGGGACAAGAAGCTACAGTTAGAACTGGATATGGAACAACTGATTGGTTCAAAATTGGGAAAGGAGTACGGCAAGGCTGTATATTGTCTCCCTGCTTATTTAACTTATATGCAGAATTCATCATGCGAAAGGCTGGGCTGGATGAATCCCAAGCCAGAATTAAGATCGCCGGAAGAAATATCAACAACCTCAGATATGCAGATGACACAACCTTGATGGCAGAAAGTGAGGAGGAATTAAAGAACCTTTTTACGGAGGGTGAAAGAGGAGAGCGCAAAATATGGTCTGAAGCTCAACATCAAAAAAACAAAGATCATGGCCACTGGTCCCATCACCTCCTGGCATATAGAAGGGGAAGAAATGGAGGCAGTGAGAGATTTTGCTTTTTTGGGCTCCATGATAACTGCAGATGGAGACAGCAGTCACAAAATTAAAAGACGCCTGCTCCTTGGCAGAAAGGCGGTGGCAAACCTAGACAGCATCTTAAAAAGCAGAGACATCACCTTGCCAACAAAGGTCCGTATAGTTAAAACCATGGTTTTCCCAGTAGTGATGTATGGAAGTGAGAGCTGGACGATCAAGAAGGCTGATCACCGAAGAATTGATGCTTTTGAATTATGGTGCTGGAGGAGACTCTTGAGAGTCCCATGGACTGCAAGAAGATCAAACCTATCCATTCTGAAGGAAATCAGCCCTGAGTGCTCACTGGAAGGACAGATCGTGAAGTTGAGGCTCCAATACTTTGGCCACCTCATGAGAAGAGAAGACTCCCTGGAAAAGACCCTGATGTTGGGAAAGATGGAGGGCACAAGGAGAAGGGGACGACAGAGGATGAGATGGTTGGATAGTGTTCTCGAAGCTACAAACATGAGCCTGACCAAACTGCGGGAGGCAGTAGAAGACAGGAGTGCCTGGCGTGCTCTGGTCCATGGGGTCACAAAGAGTCGGACGCGACTAAACGACTAAACAACAACAACATTTTCATCAGAGAAATGTTGGAAGGTATGATATACTCCTCCATGTTTTCCTCACAGCAGCCTTGTGGTGTAGGGCAGGCAGGGAGACAGTGCCTGGCCCAAGGTCACCCAGTGGGCTTCATGGCTGAGGGTGGGATTTAAATCCTGGTTTCCCAAGCACTAATATGACACCACATTGACTCCACACAAAAGCAGTTCTGGCCATTTATTTCAAGCCCTTTGCTGCTGATACCTAAATCAGTAACTTCTTCAAATAAGATTGTATGAGTTAATATACAAGGCGTGACCGGAAAGGTCGGTAAATGTTCACAGAAATCGCACAGCAAGAAATATTCAAACATACAATCGGCATTGGAAACCCACAAAAAGCTCACAATTTTGTACGGAGATGAAGCTGTAACTTGAAAGACAGTGTATGATTGGTTTAAGCATTTCTGTGAAGTGTGGCAAACCATCGACGAGCAGAACGGCGGCAAATTTTGACAGAGTTCATGAGTCATTGAAACGTGATTGGTGTTTTCCCGTCCAAATGATGACGGAAGAATTGCATGTTCTGTGTGAAATCTTCAATGCCTCCCTTTCCATGGAGGCGCAGGTTGCAGCCACAGCAAAGGTGGCATTTTTCCATCTCCACCGTATTAAGTAGTTGGTCCCTTACCTTTCTTGCCCTGATCTGGCCACAGTGATCCATGCAACAGTCACCTCCAGGCTTGATTATTGTAACTCGCTCTATGCGGGGCTGCCCTTGAAGCTGACCCAGAAACTCCAGCGGGTGCAGAATGCCATGGCGAGGCTCCTTATGGGGTCCTTGCCATGGGATCACATTCATCCAGTGCTTTACCAACTGCACTGGCTCCCGGTGGAGTACAGGGTCAGGTTTAAGGTGCTGGTTTTGACCTTTAAGCCCTATGCGGCCTAGGACCCACGTACCTATGGGACCGCCTCTCCTGGTATGCCCCACAGAGGACCTTAAGGTCCACAAATGACAACATTTTGGAGGTCCCAGGTCGCAAGGTGGTTAGATTGATCTCAACTAGGCCAGGGCATTTTCAGCACTGCCCCCAACTTGGTGGAACACTCTGTCACAAGAGACTAGGACCCTGTGGGACGTGACATCTTTCCTCAGGGCCTGCAAGACAGAGCTGTTCCACCTGGCCTTTGGTTTGGACTCAGTCTGACCCTTATGTTTCCCTCCCCTTATGGTTTTGATCTATGGGGTACTTTTAAAATGGGGCTGCATTTTAAATTGTGTTTTAACCTGTATTTTAAATTGGTTTGTTTTTTCCTATTATGTTTTTACTGTAATTTTACTGGTGTTAGCCGCCCTGAGCCCGGCTCTAGCCGAGGAGGGCGGGGTATAAATAAAATTTATATTATTATTATTATTATTATTATTATTATTATTATTATTATTATTATTATTATTACTACTGATCTGGCCCCACCGGATTTCTTTCTTTTTCCAAAACGGAAATCTGCCGGCACAGATTTTCCAACATTTCACACATCCAAGCTGCTGTGACAAGGGAACTGAAAGCAGTACGAAAAGAGGACTTCTCCAGAAGTTTCCAACAGTTCTTCAAACATTGTCAATGGTGCATTGTATCGGAGGGAGGGAGGGCTACTTTGAAGGCCTGTAAGGTATGTATCTGGAGAAGGAACCGGCAAGCCACTCCAGTATCCCTGCCAAGAAAACTCCATGGACAATAACAACAGGCATTTAAAAGTTACGACAGGAGTGCCTGGTGTGCTCTAGTCGATGAGGTCATGAAGAGTCGGACACAACTAATCGACTAAACACCAAAGGTATGTATGTTCAAATATTTCTTGCTGTCTGATTTCTGTGACCATTCCCTGAACTTTCCGGTCACACCTTGTATATCTGCCCACAGTTCTATTTTTCTAGAAAAAGAGGTGCCGGAACTCACCACCAACGCCTCCCTTGTTCTCTTAGAATAGCCATGGTGCCTAACTGAGTTCCAACTGAAAGGAACCCCTGTGAAGATCCCAGTGTGGTGTAGTGGTTAAGAGCAGTAGTCTTGTAATCTGGTGAACTGGGTTCGCATCTCCGCTCCTCCACATGCAACTGCTGGGTGACCTTGGACTAGTCACACTTCTCTAAAGTCTCTCAGCCTCACTCACCTCACAGAGTGTTTGTTGTGGGGAAGGAAGGGAAAGGAGATTGTTAGCCGCTTTGAGACTCCTTCGGGTAGTGATAAAGCGGGATATCAAATCCAAACTCTTCTTCTTCTCTTCTTATGTGGATGTAGATGTAACAGACATCGATGCATACCCCTCCATGTGTACTGGGCTTGGCTTTTTCCTCATTCTACTTCTGCTACCTCGTTAATCTCAATTTGCATCAAAAGCTAAATTTAAAAGCATCTTAATTTTCAGAACTCTGTTCAACTTCCCAGCCTAATTCTTATGCCAATTATGCACCAGAATGATGGTAATCTATCAAGTCCCTCTGGAACGGAGAGAACTTTTGATCTCTCCTTTTTGAATCTCTCATTCCCAGCTTTATCTTGATTGTTGCCGATCTGTCTAAATGCACTCTCCCCCCACCCCATCAAATGAGACGCTATTGTCTTTTCCTCCCACCCCACCCCATAAATTTCCATTTTAAAAAAAGTTCATTTCCATTTAGATCAGGCTGCAGTATGCAAAGTAAGTCCCTGCATATAGGCATCATTTTCCTCTCCAATATCCCACCCCCCATGTACCCCTTATCTAGGACAATGGCTCCCCAACCACCTTAAAATTTCATCACTTAATGATTTTCTTTCTGCCTGTTGTCTATCAGCTGCAAAGCACTGTGCTAGATGCTAAAGCATTTTTTTAAATGTATGGAATTCAAATCTTAATACATTGACAATAAATAAACTTTTTTTTAAAAAAAAAATCCTATTTATGTTTGTGTTGGTTCCATATTTATCCCTCTTTTCAGCCAGCAGGCCTCCCGAAGTGATTTACACAAATAATCCAATTAAAATGCAACTGGGGGTGAAAAACACCCTGGTTTAAATAAGATTAAAGGCAACAGACAACTAATTGGAAGACAGGTATGGGGAGAAATTGTAGCTAAGCTCATCCAGCCACACAAGTAGCGATGGAAAGATCTGCCAGTTTAGCTTCTCCAATCTTCCCTTTTTTTGTCTAAACTTAAATTCAATTCTCCACATTTTGCAGCTGTTTGAGTCCTGGAGAGGTCCCCTGAGCGCAACATGGGAGGCAGCAGTTATGAGGTACTGGTCTCTGCAGCCGACACAGGTGCTGTGATTCTCCAGTGATTTCTCTTCACCCTTAGAGGTGCACTCCATTGCAGACCCTCCAAGTGTCCCTATTTTCCAGGGACGTCCCTGATTTAGAGAAGTCGTCCCAGTTTCTGATTTGATTCCAAAATGTCCCACTGTTCCTTAGGATGTCCCTCTTTTCATTTGTCTAAAATCCCTGGTAGAGGACAAAGATCCTGAGATCACATTAAGGGTAGCCAAATTCTGTGTGATTGCCATAAAACTTAGGGTGCAAGCTGTGCTATCATAATGATTAAGGTTTTAAATGATAATTTATATGTTAGAGACAAAGTTTTAATTTATATATTTTTTAACTGTTGCTATATCTGTACTGTCCCTGTTATAAAGGTAAAGGGCCAGTCTTGACAGACTCTAGGGTTGTGCGCTCATCTCACTCTATAGGCCGGGAGCCAGCGCTGTCCGCAGACACTTCCGGGTCACGTGGCCAGCGTGACAAGCTGCATCTGGCGAGCCAGCGCAGCACACGGAACGCCGTTTACCTTCCCGCTGGTAAGCGGTCCCTATTTATCTACTTGCACCCGGGGGTGCTTTTGAACTGCTAGGTTGGCAGGCGCTGGGACCGAACGACGGGAGCGCACCCCGCCGCGGGGATTCGAACCGCTGACCATGTGATCGGCAAGTCCTAGGCGCTGAGGTTTTACCCACAGCGCCACCCACGTCCCTCGTCCCTGTTATACCTAATTGCAAATTCAAATGTATCCCTATCGTGTTTTATGACTTCCTTGATATTGTATGTGGGCTGGAACTGGTCTGTGACCGAAATAAAAAAATTCAATTCAATTCAACCCTCTTTTCATTGGATAAATGTTGGAGGGTATGGAGTTATCTGACCCCTGAGCCGTCTGAAGGCAATCCTGTATTATAGGGGAGTTTTTAAAAATGTTCAATGTTTTATTATGTTTTTTATATATGTTAGAAGCTGCCCAGAGTGGCTGGGGCAACCTAGTCAGATTGGCAGGGTATAAATAGTAAAATTATCATTATGGAATGGGATGTCCCTATTTTCACTGGAGAAAAGTTGGACAGGATGCCATTGTCTCTCAAGACAGATGGATGCCAACAATAACTTCTGTTTAAGCACATCTGGGGAAGTTATGGCTTTCCAGATGTTGCTGGGCCCAGCTCCCATGAGCCCAGCCAGCATAGCCAAAGGTCAAGGATGATCAGAGGTGCAGTCTACATGTTCCTCAGCCCTGAGAACTGGAACTTCTTCTTCTTTTTGAAATAACTTCTATTTGATTTTACAAATATAGAGTTATAACAATACAAAATACATATCCATATTTGGAGATTTATCCGAATCTCTAGACTCCCCACCTTCCCCTCCATGGGTCCTATTATAAACCTTTTCAAATGCATATTATTTCATCATCAAATTTTATGTCTCTCCGTTTTATCCATAATATATTCTACTTAGCAAGTGTTATTGCAATCCTGCTAATGTTTTCATCTGCTTACAGTGGTCTCTCAAATAAATGATAAATTTATCCCATTCTTTGTTGAAGTTTTGGTCTTCTTGGTTCCTGAGCTTTTAGGTCAGTTTTGCCATTTGGGCATCATCCAACAGCTTACTTTGCCATTCTACTCTGGTAGGGACTTTGTCTTCTTTCCATCTCTGGGCTTGCCAGAGTAGTAGCATCCATGCAGCTGTCGTTGAGTACATAAAAAGTCTTTTCTGCTCCTTTGGAATATCACGCGGGTGGTGCTGTGGTCTAAACCACTGAGCCTAGGACTTGCCAATCAGAAGGTCAGCGGTTCGAATCCCTGTGATGGTCCCAGCTCCTGCCAACCCAGCAATTCAAAAGCACATCAAAGTGCAAGTAGATAAATAGGTACCACTCTGGCGGGAAGGTAAACGGTGTTTCCATGGCCTCTGGTTCACCAAAAGCGGCTTAGTCATGCTGGCCACATGACCCAGAAGCTGTATGTCGGCTCCCTCGGCCAGTAAAGCGAGATGAGTGCCGCAACCCCAGAGTAGTGTGCAACTGGGCCTAACGATCGGGGTCCCTTTACCTTTACCTTTACAATTCCTAATAAAAAGCTTCTGGTTTGTTTGTTTTTATAAACGTTATTTTAAACATTTTTTTTATTTCATTATATATCATTTCCCAGAATGCTTTTGTTACCTTACACGTCCACCACATATGGTAAAAGGTGCCTTTTTTTTTCTTTATAGAATTGGAACTTCTTTATCCAAACGAAGGATCACCAATCTTCAGCAGTGTTGCATTTTTTGCTGGCACCCAGGGCACACCCGTACACACGTGCTGGGGTGCAGAGGGTGAACAGAACGTACCACGCTAGCCCAGCCCTCACTGCTGATGCCAACACTGGGTGGGTGGGCACGGGGCATAGGGGGTTCACAGAGCCCATGCACCAGCCCAACCCTCACTAGCTGAGCTGGACCATGCCTGCCCATGCAGGGAGGAGCCCAGCCAGCTTTCACAGCCTTTGGCAGGTGACTCTCCCTGACCCAGCTGGGTGTCATGAATGAGCCAGCTCCCAGTGAAGGTTTGCAGCCAACTGAAGAAAGCAGCCAGGAACAGAGAGAGTTAACTGCCATTCAGGATGGGTATCGGCTAGTGCCAGCTCCCCCACCCCTTGGAATGTCGGTTGATAAGGGAATGGCAGAGAGTCGGCTGGAACCCAGCCTACACTCTCGGGAAGTGCCAATTGGCACGAACAGAGAAGGAAGCAGTTTGTCAGCACAGGAAGAGGTTAGAGCTCAGCCAATCCCTCTTAAGAGTAGGTGAAGGGGAGGGCTGTTAGACAGGAAACAAAACAAGAGGCGCAAAGTGAGAAAGTTCAATATCTTCTGTAATCGGAAGGAGTCTTCAGAAGGGTCATCTTGATTGATGATGGTGGAGGCTGTGTTAAAGCCGTCTGGAGCTATCTGTTTGTTTGACAATAATTCATCCTTTTTAATTAACTACGCCGGGGACAGGACTCGTGACACTGGGTGGTCATTTATCAAGGGGGCAGAGAACACTGCTGCAAGGCCAGTTCGGGCTCCTGAACCCAGACACCCCCGGCCAGCAGATGGGGGGGGGGACGGGAATCCCTGCATGGGGACACCTGGTTCACACCCCATAAAAACTGTATTCCCAGGGCTATGGCCCCCCTGGCCTCTCCCATGCTACACCCCTGCCAAGCCCCACCTTGAAACCTGCCTGCCTGTTAGCATCTTTGTTATCTTTCAAATTCCAGGCACATTCTGTCCTGTTATCTCATACATTTAATGTTTTCTGCTTTTTTAACCTATACAATTAGTCAGGCTCCATAAGAGAGTTGGCACCATCTTGGATGAAGGACCTCATAAATGGTTACTTGATTACTACAGTGAGGCTTCCTTCGCAGTTTATCCGGAAACAGCAGTTAGTGCAGAATGCTGCAGCCCGATTGCTGACAGGAGTGAGGGCTTGTCAGAATATAACAGAATATAACAGCTATGCTCTTAGATCTGCACTGGTTCAAGTTCATGGTTCAAGTATTTGCTACTGGGTCAAGTTCAGTGTGTTACTATTAGCATATAAAGCTGTTAACAGCTAGGACCAGTTTACCTGTGGCATTACCTTACCCTAGAGGTTTTCAGCTTTTTTGAGTCCACAGTTCCCTTGACCAGCTACATTCTTTCTGCAGCTCCCCTGAGGGCAAATGCTCTCTGAGCCTCAGAAGGCCAGTTATGTCACCCCTTGCCTACAGAGCCAACAGCCCATCCCCATCACCCCTTTTTGAGCACCCTCCCTTGTGGAATGTTCCCTCAACCTCCTCTCCTCTCCCTTCTAGGTTGGTGGCCAGCACTGCCTCCTATGGGAGGTAGTTCCACAGGTTAATTCTGTACTGCATGAAGATAGCTTTCTTCTCTTTGCCCTGTGTCATCCAACATTCCCCTTCATTGGATGTCCCTGAGTTATGGTGATTGGCGAGAAGGAGAAAAACATTTCTCTATTTTCTCCATGCCACGCAAACTTTGCAAACGTCTATCATGTCACTGCTTTCCTTCTCTCTAAACTAAAAAGTCCCATACGCTGCAACTTTTCCTCCTAGGGGAGTCGTTCCACCCCCCCTGGATAATTTGGGTTGCCCTTTTCTTAAGCGTATTTAAAATGATGCACAAGTGGTACCTAATGCCAAATAAATTGGCCAAAATGTACAAAAATGCATCAAGTAAACGTTGGAAATGCAAGCAAACAGAAGGGTAATTCTTTCATATGCAGTGGACATGTAAAGAAAGCTAAAGGCTTTTGGGAAATGATATATAATGAAATGAAGAAGTTGTTTAAATGGGTTATTCCCAGAAGCTTTCCTTATAGGGTATTACGAAGAAAATGACCAGTTTATTTATGCATGTGACAACAGCAGCTAGAATTCTATATGCACACAAATGGAAAGAAAAGAAGGTTCCGATGAAGGCTTTTAAAAGTTATGGACTATGCAGAAATCACAAAGCTGGCAGCAATATTAAGAGATCAAAATGATGAACTTTTTATAGAAGAGTGGAGGCCATTTTTTGAATATCTGGACAAGCACTACAAAGAAATGAAATCACAGGCAGGATTCGAGATAGGAGTAGCAGAAGATAAATGATAAAGGAATTGCATGAGAGGAATATTGTTAATAGATGAGAATTTGATATGTAATGCCGTAGAAAATAGTTTCAATAAAGACTCTGGGAGGATGGGGGTGGGAAGTCAATATATGAAACAATATACCGTTACTATTGAATTTGAAGCTAATTTGTAAAAAAAAAAAAAGGAAAGAAAACTAAATAAAAATTATATTGGGGGGAAAGGAGGGGTGGAGGGGAGTGAGGGGCGTGGCCTGGGGTACCCTAGAGGGCCAGGTGGAGGGGCTTCAGGGGCCACATTCAGTGTCTGGGCCTGAGGTCTCCCATCTCTGTTGCAGAAGATCCACAAAATGTGGCACAAAGAAAGAAATCTCTCTTCCTGTTACAATTTGAGTGCATTTGAGAGTGGGAGGGAGTGCTGTGCACATGGAGCAACAGAACTCAGTTTTTTGTTGTTGTCACATGGCATTTTCACACCTAACATACACACTTCCCAGAGGTGTAGCTGCTGTGTTAGTCTGTTACACCAAACATCGAAGAAATGGGGAGGGGAGGGGAAGGGAGGGGGAGGAGAATCACATGACAACTCAAAGAAAAACACATCCATTGAGGCAGATGTGTTGTTACTCTTTTTCTTTTCGCAAAATAAAATAGTACTACTACATTGCACACTTCCTTGGGCAGGCAGGAGATGGCAGTAGAACTTCATCCAGAGAGCTACGTGCTGCTTCTCTTGATCTCATGAGTCGCTTACAAAATCGCAAATGCATCTTCTCTTTAACGTAATGTTCTTTCCAATGTTTCTTTAGTAATGTATTAGTACCATCACATTTAAGGTCATATTGCATTAGGCAAGATGATAACCAGGAAAAAGAAGAGAAGCATTGGCGGACAATTTGGTGGCCATGCCTGACCAACCACAGTCTTGGAGGTGGCATTTGGCTAGTTTCAACTAGTGGGATTTACTCAGAGTAAAAGGTAAAGGGACCCCTGACCATTAGGTCCAGTCGTGACCGCCTCTGGGGTTGCGGCGCTCATCTCGCTTTATTGGCTGAGGGAGCCAGCGTACAGCTTCTGGGTCATGTGGCCAGCATGACTAAGCCGCTTCTGGCAAAGGAAACGCCGTTTACCTTCCCCTCTGGAGTGGTACCTATTTATCTACTTGCACTTTGACGTGCTTTCGAACTGCTAGGTTGGCAGGAGCAGGGACCGAGCAAAGGGAGCTCACCCCATCACAGGGATTTGAACCACCGACCTTCTGATTGGCAAGTCCTAGGCTCAGTGGTTTAACCCACAGCACCACCCACATCCCTTTACTCAGAGTATACCCACTGAAATTAATGGACAAGGCAAAATTAGGACCATCTATTTCCATGTCTGAGAAGCAGTTAAATACCACCCTAGATTACTCCAAGCTTGTTTGCCTTCTTTTCTACAATCGGTCCAGAGGGTGGCACTGGCTTCCTTCTCCTTGGTCTAAGCATTGCCTTGTAAAACTCAGCAGGCAGTAGGAGGATGGGGACAAAACGAGACTTAGTTGGCTCTGCTTGTCATTGGTCCTGGTGTCACCTACCATTGGTCCTTCTACCCTGCCAGTCTGAGCAGCCGCCAGCCACCACTGAAAAGAAAGATCACGTCACCAAGGCTCCAATCCTTCACTTTTACAGTTATTGTCTTGCCATGCATCCTCAAGACTTACATGTGGAAGAGGCTATTGATGACTACTAGTCATGATGGCTATACCCAGCCTCCACCACTGAAGACAGTAGTGCTTATGAATTCCAGTTTCTGGAAACCACAGAGTACTGTTCTGGTCAGATCCTGCTTATTGTGGGAATGTTCAGGGAGGCAGGAGAGCATATATTGTTTATTAATCTCCTTCCTGACTTGCGCTAGCAAGTCCCTCTACTTAGAGTTTTACATTCCCCTTTTAAATGCACAGCAGATAGCTGGCTGCAGGCTTGTGTAAGCCATTCACTGTTAAGTTCCCAGTAAGCTCCCTTATATCCCTCTTAAAAGAATAAACACGCCACAATCTTCTTTAAAGTACAGTGGACACTCAGGTTGCGAACGTGATCCATGCAGGAAGCACGTTTGCAACCCACAGCATCCGCAACCTGCAGTGCTGCGTCTGCGCATGCACAGGTTGCCATTTGGCACATCTGCACATGCTCAAAGCGTGATGTAGCACTTCTGCACGTGTGCAAGCACCGAAACCCGGAAGTAACCCATTCCAGTACTTCTGGGTTTGGCGCGGTGCACAACCCAAAATCGTGCAACCCGAAGCGTCTGTAACCCAAGGTATGACTGTATATAAAAGAAGTTTACTCACATCATCAGTTCACAGTTGGATCCCTGAAGGCAGACTTAGTTACAAAGTATATACATTGATCTATCCCATATGGGGATAACCCCAGTGTCCTCTGTTGACTGGAAGCCAACAGAGCATCTCTAGCTAAAAAGCTGCTCCAACAATGGAGGAAGTCAGAGAGAGAGTGCTGTGTGCCTTGTCCTTTTTGTTACCTAGACAGGTAAGGTCACGCCCACCTCTAGTCACATGCAAAGGAAGTATGTCCCAGCCAGGAGGAAACAGGAAGTTCTGACTGGCTGGTCCAAACATCCCCTTGCATGTCCACTCTAGGAAAACAAGGATTGTTGTATATGGGTTTCCCACAGGCATCTGGTCAGCTACTGTGGGATCAGGATGCTGGAGTAAATGGGCCATTGGCCTGATCCAGCCAGCTCTTCTTAGGTTCTTATCTACTTGGACTTACTTCCCAAAAAATGCCCAATTACTTTGAAGCAAGTCCTACTCTGCTCAAGGGGATTCCACATGCCACTCACCACTGTTGATGGAATATGGGTGGTGAACGCATGACCTGTGGGCCAGATGACCTGTTTTTAAGTGGCCCACCAGCTTTCTCTGGGCTGTTTGTATGCTGCTCACCTTGGAAAGGTACCCAAAATGTAGAAAGCATTTTCTAGAGAGAGGTGATGACCTTATCCTTCACAGGGAAAATAAAAGAAAAAGGACTGCAGTCAGGATATCTTGAAAGATAATTCTGTCCCTATAGGCTGTGCTGCAGTGCCTGTTATTCTCTTGACCACCTTCCATTACTCCTGGCAGCTGAAAATCCATGGCAGAAATAGTCGACTTCCCAATTGTTTCACTGTGTGAGCCAAATGTTATTGTAGCAGAAAGAAGGATGGGCTCTTTCTCACAGAAAAATTATATCCTTTTGGATTAGGCCAATGGCCGGTCTAGTCCAGCATCCTTTTTCACAGTGGGACAGCAGATGTTGACCTATGGAAAGCCTGAAAGCAGAACACAAGCACAAGAGCACTCTCCTCTGCCACAGTTTCCAGCAACTAATATTCAGAAGCATGGTTGGAGGCAGTGCATAGCAGCCATTGAGAGCCTTCTCCATGAACATGTTCAATCCTCTTTTAGAGCCATCCAGGCTGGTGGCCTTCACTGCCTCCTGTGGCAGGGAGTTCCATAGTTTAACTATGCACTGTGTGAAGAAGTCCTTTCTTTTATCTGTCCTGAATCTTCCAACGTTCACCTTCATTGGATGCCCATGAGTTCTAGTGTTACAAGAGAGGGAGGAAAAACTTTTCTCTATCCACTTTCTCCATACCATGCATAATTTTGAGACTTCTATTTTGCCATCTCTTACTCACCTTTTCTGAACCAAAAAATGCCAAAGGTTGCAAACAGTCCATTCCATTTGTGCTGGGCCCGGAGGTAACCCGAGGACCACGGTCCAGGTCTGGTCCAGAATCCGTAGGTTCCGCTAGGAGTCATTTTGACAGGGCCAAGGCAAGACACGAGGCAGGAAACCAGGCAAGGACAGGTACAGGATCTCGGGCAGGATCTAGCATACAGCAATGTTGCTCCTGCAACCTGGGACAGGGTCTGGCAGCCTTTTATCTTTGTCAGGGTAACGGCCGGTCCTGATCCCCCGGCGACTCACCTCCCTGTTTCGCCTGAAGGCGAGCACTCCTCCTGCGAGTACTCAAGTCTCTCCTTCTCTCAGACCTGAGTCTCTGCAGCTCGGGAGACATCGGTGGGTTAATAGACCCAGGAGCCACCTCAGCCTCTCCTGACCCAACCGGTAGTGGAGCAGCTGTAAGTGATGGCCCAGCTGTAGGCAACAAGGTAATCCCCGCATCTGGAGCCAGGGCAGGCTCAGGCCCCTGACTCGGCCCAGCTGGTGCTTGTTGCAGGGGAATCTGTGCAGACTGGGGCTCTTCAGGGTCAGGGCCCAGACTTGGTTCAGATGATGCCTGAGGCAAAGGATCCGGTGCAGACTGAGACTCCTCTGATTCTGAGTCCGAGCCAGAGTCCCAGGCCATCACACCATTGATCATTTAGCTTCCTTCTCCTTCTCCAAATCCATGTGCTCACCACCCTCAACACCGTCTATGAAGAATCTCTCCTGGATCCCAGCCAGAGGTGCCCTTGAGGCACAATACTTAGAAGAAGGATGGGGAAATTGGCATCCAGTATCTTTTAATGTATTGACAGTTATTAAAACATAACATATGATTGAGAACCAGTGTGGTGGTTAGACTAGGAACATGAAGATTGATGGTCGGTGGCTACTAATGATGGAAATAGGTCATTTATCAGAGGCAGCATACCTCTGAATACCAGTTGCTGGAGAAAATGAGGAGAGTATCATTTGCATTCATACCTGACTTAGGAGTTTCACAGAGGCAATTGTTTGGTCCCTGTGGACTAGCGGGTCCCCTGGTCTGATCTAGCAGAGCTCTATTTATGTTCAGATAGCTTAGTAACCAGGAAGCTTACTGAGTTGACTTAAGGATATTGGCATGTTCTCTGAGCCTAACCAACCTCAGAGGGTTGTTATGAAGATGAAACGGGGAATGCATGTGTCCCACATATAATGCAGCTGTCCTGATCCATGAAGGATGCCCACCACCAGAGAGAAGTGATGGCTCAAGCAAGAGCGCCTTGGGGTTGCAAGCAGACAGGACAGGGAAGTAGGACAGGTTCAGTACCTTGGAGAGGGATCCTGGTATAAATTTCAGAACTACAGCTAGGCAACCTGCAACAGAGGGGGAATCTAGACACATATTAAAAAAACACTTTGAAAATGCTTTTTTAATAAAGTGCTTTGAAAAATATATTGAATATGTCATAAGCTCACTGTCATCATCTAGTTTCTCATTTGTACAATGGACTTAAAAGGTTATATTTGCAGCTGTATAGCTGAGTTCTGAGACAGAATACACAAATTGTCTCAGTAGTGTGGTTGATGCTGTCTAGACAGCATCTTAAAAAGCAGAGACATCACCTTGCCGACAAAGGTCCGTATAGTTAAAGCTATGGTTTTACCAGTAGTGATGTATGGAAATGAGAGTTGGACCATAAAGAAGGCTGATTGCTGGAGAATTTATGCTTTTGAATTATGGTGCTGGAGGAGACTCTTGAGAATCCCATGGACTGCAAGAAGATCAAACCTATCCATTCTGAAGGAAATCAGCGCTGAGTGCTCACTGGAAGGACAGATCCTGAAGCTGAGGCTTCAATACTTTGGCTACCTCATGAGAAGAGAAGACTCCCTGGAAAAGACCCTGATGTTGGGAAAGATGGAGGGCACAAGGAGAAGGGGACGACAGAGGATGAGATGGTTGGACAGTGTTCTTGAAGCTACCAGCATGAGTTTGACCAAACTGCGGGGGGCAGTGGAAGACAGAAGTGCCTGGCATGCTCTGGTCCAAGGGGTCACGAAGAGTCAGACATAACTAAACAACAACAACAGTGTGGTTGATGGCTTGTTTTTTACCTCCCTCTTTTTTCTCCAAGGAGCTCAAGGTGGTGTCGAGGATATCTCCTCTCCTCATTTCATTCCCCCAACACCTGTGTGAGGTAGGTTAGGCTGAGAGTCAATGACTGGGCCAAGGTAAGCCAGCAAGCTTCATGGCGGAGTTGGGATTCAAACCCTGGTCCCCCAGGTCCTAGTCTGACACTCTAGCCACTACACTACACAGGCTCTTGTGTGCTAGAGCAACTGACAGATCTTTATAGCCTGGGCTGAGTATCCATTGAATAGAGGCCACACACCCTTGCACATTTGGTCAATTAAAGAGTTGCTGAATTCTGCTTCAATTGTCACACTTTTTGCAGTTCATTGATGTTTAACTCCAACTTTTGCCCTTGTTTCTTTACACATTGAGGCAGGCATCCCCAAACTCGGCCCTCCAGATGTTTTGGGACTACAACTCCCATCATCCCTAGCTAACAGGACCAGTGGTCAGGGATGATGGGAGTTGTAGTCCCAAAACAGCTAGAGGGCCGAATTTGGGGGTGCCTGCATTGAGGTATCTCCTGATTCTGATGAAGTCAACTCTGATCCACAAAAGCTTATACATGAGTTAGTCCTTAAAAAATATATATATTTAATTGAATTTTCAAAAGTTTAACATATACACTCAAATACGTAATATCTTTTTCTTTTTCTTTTTTGTTGACTTCCCACCCCTTTTGCCATAGTGTTTTTATTTCACTCCCTCTGCTCCAATCTATCTTCCATCTTTTATACCATAACAACAATACAATAATCTGTTGCTCACAGTTCAAATCCTGCCCGCAAGTCTATCATACTATAGTACAGTATTTCTTTAAGTAATCCGAAAAAGACTTCCATTCTTCCACAAAGCAAGTGTCATTAGGTTCTCTTATTTTGGCTGTTAGCTTCGTCAATTCCTCATAGTCCATCACCTTGCTTATCCGTCCTTCTACATGTGCTAGTCTTTAAGGTGCTACAAGATTCTCAGTCATTTTCGGAGAATATTTGGCTATTGAAGTGGAGACACTTTGAAAATAAATTCATTTATACATTGTCACAAAACTCAGGGAGATTTGGAGGTGTTTGTGCCAGATTTATTATTTTTTTAAGGAAGGGGTGGATATTGCAGACATACCATTTGTTAAATAACAAATTCACACTTTGGGAAGTGTGTTCCTTTTTGACAAGAATCATTGCAACAGCTGCTGCTTAGCTAACCTTGGGGGGGTTATTTAGAGAATGTGTTTGAATGATGATCTGTAAAAGTGCTCTGTTGTTCTTTTCTTTTTTTAATGTTTTCAGTGCAGGTGAGGGGGGGGGGGTTTGAAAAGAACAGGGGGAGGAGTCCCAATGTCTTGAGACAGTGACTAGGCCGGGACGCCGGGACCAGGACAGCAGAACAAAGTGGCAGAATCTCATGGCAGCAGAGTAGATTAGAAAAGGTAAAGGTACCCCTGACAATTAGGTCCAGTCGCGGACGACTCTGGGGTTGCGGCGCTCATCTCGCTCTATAGGCCGAGGGAGCCCGCATTTATCCGCAGACAGCTTCCAGGTCATGTGGCCAGCATGACTAAGCCACTTCTGGCGAACCAGAGCAGTGCATGGAAACATCGTTTACCTTCCCGCCAGAGTGGCACCTATTTATCTACTTGCACTTTGACATGCTTTCAAACTGCTGGGACTGAACAACAGGAGCTCACTCCATCACGGGGATTCGAACCGCCGACCTTTGGATCGGCAAGCCCTAGGCTCAGTGGTTTACACCACAGCGCTTCAAACAGTTGAAGATACAGTTTTTAAATTCCGTCTCACAGCAAGGGCAGGGTGACATATCCTGCCTGACAATAACTAGTATAGCAGAGAGAAAACCTGTTGCATCCGCCCCTCTAATGCAGTAGCGAAGGAAGGCAGAGGTGGAGGGGCAGGGGATGTGTCGTAGGGTGGCATGGGGGGCTGTAGGGTGGCACACAGGGGATGGAGCCATTGTGTGTCCCTCAAAAACAATGTCCCTGGAAACACCCCTAAAAACAGCTCAACAATTTTGGCCACCCCAGGTGCTGGTGGGCAGTTGCTACACCACTGTCCTACTGCCTACTCTTCTAGGTTTTTTTAAAAAATAGTTGTTCAGTTTTTTAGAAAGTAAAGAAAAAGAATTCCCCACCGCCTAGAAACATAGGCAGCTGGCTTATACTAAGCCAGACTGCTGCTCTATCTAGTTCAGTTCTGTCTGACTGACAGTGGCTCCGCAGGGTTTCAGGCAGGGGGATATTCTAAGCTCTGACTAGATGACTGGGCCAAGGAAGCTGCTCTGCCACTGAGCTATGTCCCTCCCCGTATAAAGAAACTCTCTCTCTATATATATATTCTTTATTTAAAGATAAAAAGTACATAATTACAAGTGCACAAAGTAAGATAAGATGCAAAAAGAAGAAGAAATATCACCCATGTAGAAAACAAACCAAACTGACCAACAAACTTATAGACATTACAAAAAGTTGTTATTGCAGTTAACCAAACCCTAACCTAATGCAATTATTTATAAAAATGAATTCGTTAAATTTGTCCATGGCAAGTTATGTTTGTATGCAACTTGTTCATGTGTAGCAAGTCTGTACATATTTGTACATTTTAATTTTCCCAGTTCATCAATACCTTTTTGCCATAGTAAGGGCACGGAGAGTCCATTCATATTGTTTCTTTGTTGGATTCCATGTATTGGGTATATAATTCGAAAAGATATTTTCCTCTGCAAATTTAAGATTATTCTGTACATTCATATTGATCGTCTCTGTTACCTTCTGGCCTAAGTTGGTTGGATGGCACCTTGTATGCCTCCTGAGAGCCAGTGTGGAGTAGTGGTTAAGAGCAGTGGACTCATAATCTGGTGAACCAGGTTCGCTTCCCCGCTCCTCCACATGCAGCTGCTGGGTGACCTTGGGCTCGTCACACTTCTCTGAAGTCTCTCAGCCCCACTCACCCCACAGAGTGTTTGTTGTGGGGGAGGAAGGGAAAGGAGAATTTGAGACTCCTTCGGGGAGTGATAAAGAGGGATGTCAAATCCAAACTCCTCCTCCTCTTCTTCTTCTTCTTCTTCTTCTTCTTCTTCTTCTTCTTCTTCTTCTTCTTCCTTCTGACAACTCCTGCAGCCCAGCTGATGCCAGCTGTCTTGCTCTGCTTTCCTTTGGACCACATCAGTAAGGCTGAGAGGCGTTTTTGTCATTTGGGCAGCCCAAGACACCACCCAGGCTTGTGACCCAGCGAGGTCACTTTGGTGCTGCTAATGCAGCGGTTTGACTTCACCACCAGAGGCGCACTCCAGGGTCTCTCAAGAAAGATGGATGAAGACAAAAAAATGTGCTCCCTGCTTGTAAACTAGTGTCAGGAATGAGCCAGCTCCAAGTGAATGTTTGCAGCCAACAGCAGAAAGCAGCCAGGAACAGAGAGGCTTAGATGTTAGTCAGGCAGGGGAGAGCCGGCAGCTGCAGATTCCGGCTCTTCCTGACCTTGATGGACAAGCTGATAAGGCAGTAGCTGAGAGCAGGCTAGAATGTAGCCAAAGCACACAGGAAGCACAAAATGGCATGAACAAACTCAGAGACAGCCTATCTGAAAAGGAAGAGGTTGGAGCTGATCCAATCAGTCCACACAGTCGGTGAATGGGAAGGCTGCTAGACAGGAAGTAAAACAAGAGTTGTAGGGTGCAAAAGTTCAATATATTCTATAGGAAGGAATCTTCAGAAGGGTCATCTTGAGTAATGATGCCGGAGGCTTTGTTAGAGCCGTCTGGAGTTATCTGTTTGTTATTGCAATAAATCCTCCTTTTTAATTACCTACGCTTACTGTGTTATCAAGCTGGGAACCTGGACTCCTGACAGCTTGATAAGCCAAGGAAATTTGACTTGGTAGAAGGCAGCTTCCTGTGTGCATATCTTTCCAATTTGGGGGGGCAATTTCAAGTACAATGCCCACACAAGGCTCTGCCTCCTTATTGAATCCATCCCTGTGGACGTCTCACAAGCCTTTGTTGTTGACGGCAATGACCTTTCAAGAAGATATGAGGATGGAAGGGAGACTCTTACAGGTATCTCCATCTCTCTCTCTTTCTCTTTTTAATCATCTGAAAACAAATCCATGCTCATATTTAGCTCAAGCTGAAGCTGAGTTTATGAAACAAGCGGATGTTGAAGAAAAGGAGGAGGGGGAACCCATTCTCACCCGGTGGCTCTGTGGCCGCGTGGGTGGGAGCGCCATCCACAAATTGCTTTTTCTACCAGTATAAAGGTGAGCAAAACAATCAGTGCAGCTTCTCTGTGCAGCTTCTTTCAAAACCGGGGCAGTCTGTGAAATGGTGTTGTCAGGGTAGGACTTCAGGGCAGATGTTCAGGACCCCATTCAGCAAAAGGGCAAGGAGGCTCCCCTAAACCCAACAGGACTTTCTGACCACATTTTGAAGGAAGCAAAAGAAGTAACAGACATCATCTTCTAAAGAACTTCTTGTAAGACCCTTAAGTCCAGAGGAGTCCTGGATTTACATATAAGCTAAACAAGCTATAGCTTAGGGCCCCACTCTCTTGGGGCCCCCAAAAAAAATTAAAGGAAAAAGAAAACTGGATGTACATTTCCAAAATATAAGATAACAAACAAATAAAATAAAACCTGCACACAGCAACAGTGTTTTGTGTTGTGTAGGCTCCTATGATGTAAGTAATGGGCCCCGCCTGCTCCCTAAAATATCACTGGTTTGCTCCTTTCTAGATATAGGGTGACTACATTCTGCATGGACTGGTCGCATGGCAACATGTAGCATGCAGCTGCAGACCGTAGTGCAGCACAGTTGAATGTAGGTCAAGCTGTTGTACCTGTTATCTAATATTAAAGAGTGCTTGTAGACTGATGATCAGGCAGCATAGACTAAGGATATGAGTCTTATGCCTGCTGATTGATTTCATGTAATACATAATTTATTTATTTTGATCCCAGTATAAAATTACTTTAGAAAAATATTCATCCTTATTATTTAGTGGGCCTATATGATTATTTACTAGTACAGTTCCCTATTACCCCCACTTGCGACTATAATACTATATATTTATATTATAATTATATTAAATATTTTACTTACAGTTTCTTAATTGCATTTCTGTTCAACAATTACTTTGATAAAATACATATTTTGTTGTGTGCAAATGGCTTTAGATGCCTATTAGGTCCATAAAATACCATATAGCATATATTCAACACACACAAAAAAGCGACAATTTGTTGTTGACAAAGGACAGCTGGACATAGAAAGGGCCCCATTACCTTCAGTAGCTTAGGGCCTCATCCAACCTAAATCCAGCACTGGTCCAGAGTCTAAAATTCCCTAACTGCCACACTTGGGAACCTGGAAGTTGGATGGATGGGAAATCTCCTGGTACCCAAATGTCTTTGGAGGAAGACATGAGATAAAGACATATTAGCCAGGGAATGCCATAACAAGAGAATGAGGGCACAGAGAAATCATACAGTGGATTTAGAACAAGCAGAAATTGTGTGTGAGAGAGAGACAGAGACAGAGATGGACAGACCAAGAAGGAAATCCAGGGTTATAAATCAGAGGCTCTAAGGAGGAACCCAAATCCTCATTATTACTTGTGATAAGCCTTCATTCTCCTAACAAGCCTCAGTTATATTGCTGTTTCTCCAGGCTAGCAAACAAACTACATTGCCAAGGAAACCCACCTTCAGTTGACAAGCCTTCTATCTCTCAGGCAGTTCATCAAGCAAGCAAGCAGGAGAGATTTTAGCAGCTTCATGCTGACTCCTGTTTGAAAGGCTGAGGGGATTTGCGGGGCTCACATTTATAAGGAGTGGGGGTTCCTGGGCCCCAAGTGCACCGGAAGTCTGTTCGGCAATCGTTTCACGATATGAGATGTAGGCAGACACTGGATGTGTGCTTTTGAGCAAAGTTTAGCAGCCTTAATGACTAGGAACTTGAAGGAAGGAAGGAAGGAAGGAAGGAAGGAAGGAAGGAAGGAAGGAAGGAAGGAAGGAAGGGGTGGACAGTGGTGGCAGTTAATAGGGTTGCAAAGGGGTTGTTTCTGGAACTAATTAACAAGTAAATGAACACCAAATGACACTATATTCTGCTAGATTTCTAGAATGTGGGTTTTATGGAGTGTGAAAACTCAAATACGGTATAATATGGAAATTAACAGTATTTTATTATGTGAAAGAACAATGGCAAGAAAAACTGATGAACTATGCGGAATTGGCTAAATTGACATACAAACTGCATGATAAGGACAACTGGGACTTCAAGGAAGAATGGGGACTTTTTCCAAATTACCTAAAAAGACAACAAAATGATCTGGACTCCTTGGCAGGTTTTGAATAAACACCCAAAGATTTATTAGTTGAACATATGGTAGACAAGGGAAAGATATGAACAATTTTATAACATGCAGAGAACAATACAGTGGTACCTTGGGTTACAGACTCTTCAGGTTACAGATGCTTCAGGTTACAGACGCTTCAGGTTACAGACTCTGCTAACCCAGAAATAGTACCTCAGGTTAAGAACTTTGCTTTAGGATGAGAACAGAAATTGTGCTCAGGCGGCGCAGCAGCAGCAGGAAGCCCCATTAGCTAAAGTGGTGCTTCAGGTTAAGAACAGTTTCAGGTTAAGAACGGACCTCAGGAACAAATTAAGTTCTTAATCTGAGGTACCACTGTATGTGTAAAGAAACCAGAGAGGGGAGCTGGGGGGAAGGGGGGAAATAATGTAATTGATTATTTGGACTGATAATTTGTTATGTTGAAATTGTTTAATAAAAATATTTTTAAAAAGTATTTTATTATGTATTTGGTATTCTTTATATTGTGATTTTATGTTGTAAACCGCCCTGTGAACCATGGGTATAGGGCATGGACATAGCCAGGATTTTTGTTAGGGAGGCAGGCCAATTTTTGGGGGGCTGGCCTTTTGTTAGGGGAGGTAGAAGCTCAGTTTGCTATGTATTTTAATTGATTTTTATTTATTCAGGGGGGCAGCTACCCCCCTTGCCCCCCCCCCGACTACAACCATGGTATATGGTGGTATACCAAATTTAATAACAACAACAGTTACGGAAACAGGGAAATGAAGTAAAGTGCTGTGCAAACTGCAGCCTCAGTCTGACAAGAGAGCTTAAACCCAGCAGGGAAGGGGCCGCAGTTCAGTACCAGACAGGCCCGGATTAAAGGAACTGGAAGCCTTGGGCTAGAACATCTTGGGAGGCCCAGACGCAACAGCATCTGATCACAAGAAACAAAACCTCATTCTCTTCTTTACTTACTCACTGAAAGTAGAGCATTGCTGATATTGAACATTGGCCTTGATCAAAAGATTTACAAATTTATAACCTTAAGTAAGTTTGCAAAAGGGACGCGGGTGGCGCTGTGGTCTAAACCACTGAGCCTAGGGCTTGCCGATCGGAAGGTCGGTGGTTCGAATCCCCGCGATGGGGTGAGCTCCCGTTGCTCAGTCCCAGCTCCTGCCAACCTAGCAGTTTGAAAGCACGTCAAAGTGCAAGTAGATAAATAGGTACCGCTCTGGCAGGAAGGTAAATGGCGTTTCTATTTGCTGCTCTGGTTCTCCAGAAGCGGCTTAGTCATGCTGGCCACATGACCCAGAAGCTGTACGCCAGCTCCCTCGACCAATAAAGCAAAATGAGCGCCACAACCCCAGAGTCGTCCACAACTGGACCTAACGGTCAGGGGTCCCTTTACCTTTACCTAAGTTTGCAAAAGTATGGGGTTGATGAAGACATTCACACAGAAGATTCAGAGGCGAATCATTGCTACAGCATAACATTACACTATATGCAAATATTTTCTTTCTATATACAGTTTCTTTCTATGCAGAACAGTTTCTTTCGAGCTCTTTTGGAGGCAAACTTGTCAATTATATCATTAAAATCAGTGAGTCCCAGTTTATCATTTTCTGTGCAGAGAATGCTTTGATCAGACAACTGATCTTGGAACATGGTTGAGCATAGATCATTCTTTCTCCTTTTTAGTCTAGACAATTATATTTCACCAGTACACTTTGTAACCATTAAACACAGGAAGAATCTGAAAAATTGTCTCCACATTTGGAAAAGCTGTCTGAATTTTCTCCTGGAATCTTATTTGATATCTTGGTAGCTGAAATTTTCTTGTTTCACATAAAGGTGGAAGTGCAAGATTTGTGAATCTGTTCTTTGGTTGTTTGCAGGTTCACAAAAAATGAAGAATCGCCAGCTAAAGGTAAAGGTAAAGGTACCCCTGCCCGTACGGGCCAGTCTTGCCAGACTCTAGGGTTCTGCGCTCATCTCACTCTATAGGCCGGGAGCCAGTGCTGTCCGCAGACACTTCCGGGTCACGTGGCCAGCGTGACATCGCTGCTCTGGCAAGCCAGCGCAGCACACGGAAACGCCGTTTACCTTCCCGCTGGTAAGCGGTCCCTATTTATCTACTTGCACCCAAAGGTGCTTTCGAACTGCTAGGTTGGCAGGCGCTGGGACCGAACGACAGGAGCGCACCCCGCCGCAGGGATTCGAACCGCCGACCTTTCGATCGGCAAGTCCTAGGTGCTGAGGCTTTAACCCACTACACTCCTATAAACTGTTGCTCTACTGTCTAGGTTTCAAGAGCACCCACGACAGGGATTTTACTATCTAACGAGACCATTGACCCATAAAACGAAAGCAATAAACAATGTACTGCAGTCACACAATCAATCAGTCAGTAGCTGAACTGGGTTCCGCACAGTCACCCCCCCAAAAAAAGAGCCGCAAAAACAAAAACACAAAATAAATAGCAAAAACAAACAGACCTCAGTGTAGCACTCAAATCTGAACCATAAAATCAAAACGGAGCACGTTTGGCTTCCAAAAAAAAACATACACAAACTGAAACACTTACTTCTGGGTTTGCAGTGTTTGGGTTCGAAGTTGTTTGAGTACCAAGGCGTTTGGGAACCAAGGTACCACTGTGTAGAATTCATATGGTTTTTAAAGTTTCTGTGGGTTGGAATATGATGAGCATGATGCTAATCACCGAAACCTGTAGAAGCTGAAGCTCTAGGTTCAGGAATTTTGGTTAGAGAAAAGTTTGAACAGAGAGCAGTAGACTTTTACTTTTGTGGGAGAATACACTAGCCATCCTTGGGAGTTGGTTTCTCCAATGACTACTGCGTGCTCCAGAAGACCAAATAAATGGGAAGTCTGATTTAATAACTTTCAGCGAACTCCAACCTTTACGTCCTTAAGCATCTGATTGCACGAGTTAATCCAGTAATCCAATTTTAACAGCTGGAAGGACAGAGAGTTCGTTTAGCTATCTGATTAGAGGGAGAGCATCAGACATTAAATAAGCAGAAGAAAAGGCTGGGCTGCGGTGGGGGATGAATGCTAGTGAAAGGGTGGGGAGGAAGGTTAAAAGCACAGAGGTGAGGAGCTCTCCATGCTGGCTGGGAGAAGCAGGATTTTTGCTTGTTGATATATGAAGAAGCCCAAATCTTTTCCCCCTTTTAAAATTGCTATTTATTTGTATATTTTAAAATTTTAAATACAACACATAAAAAGTGGTTTTTTTTAATTAAAAAAGTGAAGAAATAAAAAAGGACAAAGGAAAAGAAAGGTATAGTATAACAATTAAAATTTAAAAATTTTAACACACTGTTTTTTGTATAAATGAGTTTCCAAATTTCATTATACCAGTCCATGTGAAGTTTATGTCTATAAGCAATCTGCTCACAGGAGTCAAGTGTAGTCAGGTCTTCAATACATTGATTAAATGGAGTCTTAGATTTATCCTTCCAATGCAGCAATATCAGGTTTTTTGGTCATAGTAAGGGCACAGAGAACCCGTTCACGTCACCCTATTGTCAAATTCCATATAGTAGGTATGTAGTTCAAAAGAATATTATCCTCCAAAAAATTAGCACTTTTAATATAATCTACTGCTTTCTCCCAAAATTTAGTAAGTATACGCCATTGTAAAACAAAAAAACCAACCATGTGATTTTTAAGAAGCATTATCCTTATTAAAGTGTTGGTGCTGACCTTTAAAGCCCTAAACGGCCTTGGTCCAGTATACCTTAAGGAACGTCTCCACCTCCATCGTTCTGCCCGGACACTGAGGTCCAGTGCTGAGGGCCTTCTGGCGGTTCCCTCGCTATGAGAAGCCAAGTTACAGGGAACCAGGCAGAGGGCCTTCTCGGTAGTGGCACCCACCCTGTGGAATGCCCTCCCATTAGACGTCAAAGAGAAAAATAACTACCAAACTTTCAGAAGACATCTGAAGGCAGCCCTGTTTAGGGAAGCTTTTAATGTTTAATAGTTTATTGTATTTTAGTGTTCTGTTGGAAGCTGCCCAGAGTGGCTGGGGAAACCCAGCCAGATGGGCGAGGTAATAATAAATTATTATTATTATTATTATTATTATTATTATTATTATTATTATTACTACTACTACTACACCTCCTAAAAAATGTTGTCTTAGACAACCCTCACTTTCTGCTTTCACATATCTCTTGAGCACTTTTTTCTATGCCAACAAACCTTTGCAGCTCATCACCTTTTAAAAAATATATGTGTATACATTATTCATTTTAGACACCATCCACCAACAAGTGAATTTGGGTCTCCAGTGTTTGCTTCTGTTGAGAAAAATACTTGGGGAGGGTCAGAGTGACCCAGCAGCCAGTGCACTTAAATGCAACAAGTCTCTCTGAAAGCTGGTATGAAATCTGGCTGCCTTTAAGTCTCCACCACCATGTTAATAGAAGTGGGGAGAGGAGGGAAACTTCAGAACCTCAGGTGCATCTGACTCTGTTCACCTCTTTGCCAGTCCCAGGTTGACAGCCAGTCATAAGAGCATAAGAAGAGCCTGTTGGATCAAGCCGTTGTCCCATCTATTACAGCATCCTGTTCTCACAGTGGCCCACCAGATGCCTATGGGAAGCCAGAGAGCAGGATTTGAGCACAAGATCCCTTTGTTGACATTTCCATTCCACCTTTTTTTTTAAAAAAAATATTTTTTATTGCTTTGTTTTCCAGGGTCAAAGTACAACATTAATACATCGTCAATAACACAACAAAAGCTTTTTTTTTTTTACAAAGTAAAGAAACAAGAAAAAAAAGATTCACTTTTTCAAATCCTTTTTCAACATCAACTGGACTTCCCCACATCCTCCATCCCTGCATTCTTTACAATAAAAATCAACAGCAAATTAAAACCTTGTTTCATGTGTATTTGTATTTTCATCTAATTATTTACTCTAAAAGTTAAACTTTTCTCAAACATAACTTAGTTTCAATCAATTCCGAATCTCAATACTGAAGCATGTTTTTCTCAAAACTTAGCAAATTCTCAACATTCATATAACTTAAAATGTTTTTGTAAATAGTCCTTAAATTTTTTCCAGTCCTCTTCCACTGCCTCTTCTCCCTGGTCTCGGATTCTGCCGGTCATTTCAGCCAATTCCATGTAGTCCATCAGTTGCGTGTGCCATTCTTCCAGTGTGGGTAACTCCTGTGCCTTCCAGTATTTGGCTATAAGAATTCTTGCTGCTGTAGTTGCATATAGAAAGAAAGTTCTATCTTTCTTTAGCACTCTCTGGCCCACAATGCCCAGGAGGAAGGCTTCTGGTTTCTTATGAAAGGTATACTTAAATACCTTTTTCAACTCGTTATAAATCATTTCCCAAAAAGCCTTCACCCTCGGGCATGTCCACCAGAGGTGAAAGAATGTTCCTTCAGCCTCCTTACATTTCCAACATTTATTATCAGACAAATGATATATCTTTGCAAGTTTGACTGGGGTCATGTACCACCTGTACATCATTTTCATAATATTTTCTTTTAAGGCACTACATGCCGTAAATTTCATACCGGTGGTCCATAACCTTTCCCAGTCTTCAAACATAATGTTGTATCCAATATCTTGTGCCCATTTTATCATGGCTGATTTAACTGTCTCATCTTGAGTATTCCATTTAAGCAACAAGTTATACATTCTTGAAAGCACTTTCGTCTTAGGTTCAAGTAGTTCTGACTCTAATTTTGATTTTTCCACCTGGAATCCAATTTTTTTGTCCTTTTTAAAGATCTCTAAAATTTGGGCGTAATGAAACCAGTCTCGCACCTTTCCTTTCAATTCTTCAAAGCTCTGCAACCTCCAAGTGTCCCCTACTTTTTCTATTATTTCACAGTATTTTGCCCAGCCACCCCCCATATTAAGTATTTTTGTGGCCTTAGCCTCCATTGGTGACAGCCACCTCGGAGTCTTGTTTTCAAGTAAGTCCTTGTATTTAAGTCCAGACAGTAAACAAAGATTTCCTGACAATATGGTTTTTAAATAACTTATGAGACTTTACCTTGTCGTACCACAAATATGCATGCCATCCAAAAGCATTGTTGAACCCTTCCAGATCTAGGACATCAGTGTTTTCTAGCAAAAACCAATCTTTCATCCAGCAGAGGGATGCAGCTTCATAGTACAACCTTAAGTCCGGCAGGGCAAATCCCCCTCTTTCCTTCGCATCTGTTAATATTTTAAATTTTATTCGGGGCTTTTTGCCCTGCCAGACAAACTTCATAATGTCCCTCTGCCACTTTCCAAAACACTCCACCCTGTCCACGATCTGCAGGGCCTGAAACAGAAACAGCATTCTTGGCAATACATTCATCTTAACTGCTGCAATTCTTCCCAACAAGGAAAGTTTCAGTCTTGACCAGATTTCTAAGTCCTTTTTGATTTCAGACCAGCATTTTTCATAATTATCTTTAAACAAGTTCAAATTTTTCCCAGTCAAATTAACCCCCAGGTATTTCACTTTTTTAACCACATTTAGCTCCGTTTCCTTCTGAAACCCCTCTATTTCTAAAGGTGTCAAGTTTTTCACCAAAACCTTAGTTTTTTGTTTATTTAACTTGAATCCCGCCACCCGACCAAACTCAGAGATTAGTTCTAAAGCTCTTTTTGTACTGGGTTCTGGCTCCTGTAATGTCAAGACCAAATCATCTGCAAAGGCCTTCAGTTTATATTGTTTTCCTCCGACCTGTATTCCTTCCACCCGCTGGTCCTTCCTAATCAAGTTCAGCAACACCTCCAGGACAGAAATAAATAGCAAGGGTGATAGGGGGCACCCCTGTCGTGTTCCTTTTTCAATTTTAAACTCCTCTGTCACCACATTGTTTACTATCAATTTAGCTTTTTGTTCTGAATAGATTGCTTCAATACCATTTTGGAACGCCCTTCCCACTCCCATCCCTTCCAAATTTTTCTTCATAAATTTCCAAGATATGTTGTCAAAGGCCTTCTCCGCATCTATAAATATCAAAACTGCTTTCGTATTCAAGTTTGTCTGTAGTAGTTCCAGGACATCCACAATGTTCCTAGTGTTATCAGACAAATGTCTGCCGGGGAGGAAGCCTGCTTGGTCTTTATGAATTACTTCGTTTAAAACTTTTTTCAATCTGTTTGCCAAAATGTCAGCAAAAATCTTGTAATCCACGTTTAGGAGTGAGATAGGACGATAGTTCTTAAGTTGAGTCTTTTCGGATTCCAATTTTGGTATCAAAGTAATGAATGCCTCTTTCCACGATTCTGGTGCCCCCTTCCCCTCCATAATTTGGTTGCATACCTCCATCAATGGTTGAGTCAAGTATTCCTTCAATGTCTTATAATACTTGGAGGTAAGTCCATCTGGGCCCGGAGATTTGCCTAATTGCATGTTCTGAATGGAACTTTCAATTTCCTGTTGTGTTATTTTATAGTTCAGGGCTGTTTGTTTATCTTGTGTTAGTTTTTCCAGGCCGTAGCTTTTCAAAAATTTATTTATCTCAGTCTCCACTTGGGGTCCTTGGGTAAACAATTTTTTGAAATATTTCTGGAAACACTTTCTAATTTCCTCTGGTTTCTGAATACATTCTCCTTCAACCTCTAGATTGGTAACAAAGTTCAATTTTTGTCTCCTTTTCAGCTGCCATGAAAGCAGCTTCCCACATTTATTTGCCGATTCAAATGATCTTTGTCTCATCTGTTTAATTTTCCATTCAACTTCTTGATTTATCAGTTTCGCATATTGTGCTTGATGGAATTTTATTTCTCTTAAAACTTCTTTTGATTTTGGGTTAAGTCTCAACCTTCTCTCTCCGTCCTTTATCTTTTCCAAAATCTTGTCCTTTTTACTATTCCAGAGTTTTTTCCTAATAGTGTTCTGTTGTATCAGGAACCCTCTCATAACAGCTTTACTTGCGTCCCAGATTGTTTTCTTTTCCACCGAAGTGTTCAAATTTATTTCGAAATAGTCTTTCATCGTTTTTTGGGCCTTCTTTACAATCTCCTGATCTCTAAGCAAAGAGTCATTCATTCTCCATCTGAAGGATCCAGCTGGTGTGAGTCTCAAATCCATTTTCAAGGCGTTATGGTCGGAGCAAGTTTTGGGGCAGATCTCTATTTTTTTAGTCTTAGGTGCCAGTCCTCTAGATATCCAGATTTGGTCGATTCGTGTCCAAGATAGGTGGGCCTCAGAAAAGAATGTTCCCTCTTTACCTAGAGGATTCTTTATCCTCCAAATGTCAATCAAGTCCATATTGTCTGTAAGTTCAAAAAAAGTCTTTGGTAGTCTGCCATCTTTAGTCAAATTTTGGTTTTGTGACTTGTCCATGTGTGTGGAGACAACCCCATTCATATCTCCCATCAGGATGATGTTATTATAGTCGACATGGTCCAGCATTGTCTCATGCAGCTTCTTGTAAAATTCTGATTTCCCCTCGTTCGGTGCGTAAATTCCTTCTATCAGAAATTTTTCTCCTTGTGATTGTATTTCAATCGCCAGAATTCTTCCTTGTTCATCTTTGAACACAAATTTTGGTGCTAGGCTCTCCTTAGCATATATCACTACTCCTCTTTTCTTAACTTTGTCTGATGAGATAAATTCTTGGCCTAGTCTCTTGTTAATTAATACTCTTCTGTGGAGCCTGGTCACATGAGTTTCTTGAAGGCAAATGACGTCTAGTTGTTCTTTCCTCAATATATGAAAAATCCTTTTCCTTTTTTCGGGGGAATTTGCACCATGAATGTTCCAACTGAAGAGCTGCAGAGACATCCTGGATCAGTTTGTCAGCCAATAGGGTTGTCTCCCTTGTCGTCTATTCCTGGAGGTGGATCTTTTTGACCAGGCAAGGGGGGTGGCCAGGTACCTGCTGTTCCTTTCCGAAGGTCCTCCCCGTGGTCGTTCAGGAACTTTTCTTGCTCCTCTGCTGTTCTGATTCTTACCTTCTTCTCTTTCCAGTTAAAAGATAGACCTTGGGGGAATTCCCACCTGTAAGGAATTGTGTTGTTTCTCAGTAGTCTTGCCAGATCTTTATATATAATTCTTAAATCCAACAGCTGTTTTGGTATGTCTCTGAAGATTTCTGCTGTCTTTCCCTGTATCACCAATGAGGTTTTGAAGTGTAGGCCGAGTATATTATCTTTTTCTTGCTTAGATCTCAATACGATCAAGCAATCTCTTGGTTTATCCTTCTTGGCCACTCTTCCCAGTCTAAAGGCGGTGACAATTTTAAAGTCCTTCTCTTCTGCCAAGCCCCAGAACTTGGATATTTCTGCAGTCAAAAAGCTGGTCAGATCTTCCTTTTCTAATTCTGGGATATTTCTAAGCCTAAGATTGCTTTCTCTGCTTTTCAGCTCCGCCATAGACAGGTAGGCCTGCTGTTCAGTAACCTGTCTACTCAGTGGTCTTACTTCTCCTCTTAGTTCCTCTATCCTTTTTGTATTTTGGTCTGCTTTTGCACTTGCTTCCTCGGCCAATTTTCGACTCTCTGTTGTGGTCTTTTCAATATTTCCTATCGCCTGTGTATTTTGAGCAACTTGGTCTGTCAATTTATTAATTGTAGCTGTCACCTGGTCAAATTTAGCCGCTTGTTCATCAGCTTTTTTGTTTAAAGCTGCCAGTTGGTCCGATATTTCTTTAGAGATAGGGTCTAGCCCTCCTGCAGCCATATCCTCCAAAACTGGCTGTTTAGATTGTCCTTCTTGCAGACCTGTCACAATTGGAACCGATGACCTACGTTGCTGCACAGGCAAAGTTAATTGCAATAGTTCAGCTTGTTTTGCTTTCTTGCCGGCCCTTGTTTTTCCTGCACCACTCATTCCACAGCTGTCTATGTTTCAAGGTCAAATTGTAAATCCCATGGGAAAAGCAATCCAGAAAGTAAACATCCAGACATAAAAAATTCCAAAACAACCAGCAGTTCTCAGAGACTGATAATTCTACAATCCAGCAGGGGGAGCACCCCAAAGGTTAGAGAGAAAGATGATAATTTTCCTTTAAGTTCCCAAGTAAAGTAAAATCCAAAACAGAGGGGGGGAACCCTCTAAATTCCCTTTAAACTGCAGAGTGTAAAAGTTCCTTGCCAAGGTGCTTGCAACAGTTCCTTTCTTGTAACTTACAAAATAGCCCAATGAAACTTTGTATCTCTATACACAGTCACCACAGTCTGATGTTACTTTGTATCCAGCCAGCCCGAGAGCTGGGTCTCATAACTTTGTAATCCACAAAAGAGAAAGAGGAATAACCCAGTCTCTGTCCACTTATAATACAGTTTTAATTTATCCTTAACTTTTTGGCAATCAATTCCGAATTTGCAAGGTAAATTCCAGGTTCTTTTGAACTCCTTTCAACGCTTCCGTTTTAGAAAGACTTTGCTCAGTACTTTAAACAGGGACGGAAGACTGACTTCCTTTTTAACGTCTCCCGCTTTCAGCCGAAATTCACAGTTTACTATTCAAATAGAGTCTCAAATTTCTTACTCACGAGTATGTTGTTTCCAATCAAATGTTCAAAGAAGAAAGGTCAGCGCTCATCAGCAGCAGCTGCGCGGCTTCACTTCCGCGGAAAGAGCGATGGATTCACAGCACCGCTACCCCCTCCACGTTCCGGAGCCCCTTACGGGGTCCCTTCTGCGTTTCCGAGGTCGCTCCTGGTGCCCGCCGAATCCCACGGCCACGGGCTCACTCTACCCGTGGATTTTCTGAATGGGTCGTCGCTGTGCCGTAGCGCACGACCCTTTTCCGCGGAGCCCCCCTTCAGCAGCTGAAGAGGACCGCCATTGCTGTTTCGCGCCGCCTCCGGAAGTCGACATTTCCATTCCACCTTAAGGAGCAGACGTGGGGAATTGTTGTGTGTCACATGTCTGTTTACATTCCAGCACAGCTTGCTGGGAACTTCTGTTGTGTATAGCTTTTTCTTTTTCTGTTCTCTCTGCGGTGACAAGAGAGAAAGAGATGACATGTTTCTTTGTCCTGATTTATGATTAATAAATCTATAGTTGTAGTATGCTTCCACAAGCCTCACGCCTATTCTGTGTGCGCAGTTCGATCTGCTGATAGTGTGCCCTGACTCTGAAGCCCAGGTTGCTGATTTACATCGGAGCAGAGGTGATGGTCTTTGCAGCGGGACGGCTGGAAGGAGACGGCCCAGCCGGGGCTAGCCAGCTGGCCTCCTGGCCTTCTGCATGCCGACACCCTCTCCCCTCCTGTGGTTTCCAGAAACCTGGTATTCAGAAGCAGTGCTCTCTCCAGCAGTGGAGCCAAAGCATAAACGCACCCACCTTTCCTCCATGAATTTGTCTAATCCTATTTTGAAGGGACCAAGTGGGTCTCCATCGCTGCTTCCCATGAGAGCAACTGGACTAGTTTGACTATGCATTGCATGAAGAAGTACTTTCTTTTATCTGCCCTGAATCTTCCAGCATTCACTTTTATTGGAAGTCCACAAATTCTCTCTCTCTCTCTCTCTCTCTCTCTCTCTCTCTCTCTCTCTCTAATTTTTATTAAATTTTCTGTTTTACAATTTAGAATATTCATTTAAACAACCTTAAAATATCAATGACTTCCTTTCTTCTCCTTCCATGGTTCATTCTACATGCCATAAATCCCTGCATATTTTACATGAAACCATTCAGTATTCCATTATTGCATCCATCAGAACTTATTTGCACTGTTGAATTCATCTTAATGCTGCCAACGTTTTCAAGTGTACACAATTTCCCCCCATATATTCGATAAACATTTTCCAATTCTCTCTAAACCTATGTTCTTCCTGTTCTCTTATTATATATGTTAAGTCCGCAAGCTGCACATATTTCATTAGCTTAAGTTGCCATTCTTCTTGAGGTCTCGCTCATTTTCCATTTTGGGGCTAACAAAACACGGGCTGCAGTAGTGGCATATATAAATAACCTTTTTTGACACCTGGGAAGTTTTTTCTATCTACTTTCTTTCTCCATGTCATGCAGCATTTATAAACTTCTAGCATGTTACTTCCTACTCAACTTTTCTCTAAACAAAAAAACCCCAAAGTCCTTTATAGATAGGGGAATCACTCAATCTCCTTGATCTTTTCAATTAAGCCACATTTAGTAGTAGTAGTACTACTATTAGTAGTAGTAGTATGCTGCCCTATACCCACAGATCTAAGGGCAGTTCAAAATATAAAATAACAATATAATGATCATCTCTTTTTAATATATTTTAATGCTTTTATTAATGCTTTTAGTTTTTTTAAAAATGTTTTTATGCTTTACACCCTGCCCTGATATTTTATGATACCGTGGTATACAAATACTTCTCTAGATCAATACTTCTACAGTGACAAAGTAGTTTCAATGTGGTTTAAATGTGGGCCCAAGATGAATCTCAAAGTGGCAAAAATAACATAAATTAATAGGAAATTATGGGACAAAACTAATTCTTTCAAGTGCTAGTCCCTTTCTTTCTCTCTCCCTCTTTTCTCCCTTCGTGATATATTTCCCTTTTCTTTTTTGCTAATGAAATGTGGCGTTAATTGTCTGTATAATAGTTGAATTTTGCCTAAAGGTTCTATTTGCTAATTGTTAATTTCCCAAAGATCATGTTTAATCAGGCCTGGTGATTAAATAATGAGGCCTAATTTTGTATTATTTATGCTGTTTCTTTTCACGATATGTCCTGGTATCCGTTCTAGCCTGGCTTTTAAAAATAAGTCCCTACTTGTATTCATTTTTCAGGGTTTGGGAGATAACCCTCGAAGCAGACTTTTTCTGCTCCCTCAACCAAAGAGCATCATTAAATGCACAATTAACTTATGGGAATCAAGTTGTAGCTTAGATGACTTTTAAAAGGACCAGACAAATTAATGATGGGTGAGGCAGAGAGGACTATCAATGGCTACTAACCATGGTGGTTAAATGAAACCTCCATGATCAGAAGCAGTCTACCCTCAAAACAGGAACCTAGGAAGCTACCTTAGATCGAGTCAGATCATTAGTCCCATCTAACTCAGTATTGTCTACACTGACTGGCAGCAGCTTTCTAGGGTTTCAGGTTGGGGACATTCACTGAGCTATCAGGAGATGCTGGGAACAACATATGAGTCCTTCTCCATGAGACACAGTGCTCTATTATGAAGCTCAATCCCTTGCCTTATAAGTTTATGGGGATCAACAGCAATGGAGGGTTGTCAAATTCATGTCCTGCTTGGGAGCTTCCACGGCATCCATTTGGCCGCTGTGGAGAATACAGTGGTACCTTGGCTCTCAAACTTACCGGTAATCCCTTCCGGAAGTCTATTCCAAAACCAAAGCGTTCCAAAACCATGTCGTGCTTTCCCCTAGAAAGGAAAGCAAAATGGATTAATCCATTCCAGACTTTAAAAAACAACCCCTAAAACAGCAATTTAACATGAATTTTACTATCTAATGAGACCATTGACCCATAAAACAAAAGCAATAAATAAGGTACTGCAGTCACACAATCAATCAATCAATCAATCACTCAATCGGTAGCTGGACTGGATTCCACAGTCACAAAAACAAAACAAAAAGAGCTGCCAAAGCAAAAATGCAAAATAAATAGCAAAAACAGACGGACCTCAGCATAACACTCAAAACGGAAGCGTAACACTCAAATCGGAAGCGTGGCACTCAAATCAGAAGCGTAACGCTCAAAACGAAGCATGTTTGGCTTCCGAAAAAAGTTTGCAAACTGGAACACTTACTTCCGGGTTTGCAGTGTTTGGGTTTGAAGTTGTTTGAGTACCAAGGCGTTTGAGAACCAAGGTACCACTGCAGGAACAAAGGGTACTGAGTTATCCTAGTGGACCTTCAATCTGACCCAGCAGGCCTCACCTTACATTATGATTAATTGGTTATGATAAATCGACCATGATTTCTTCAAATGGGTGCCAGCTTATAGATGACTCCTGCATACCTGATCAAAGCGGCGTGTAGGCATTTGAGAAGAAATATAAATATATCTCGATTCTTATCTGAGGATAGTTAAGTGAAAGGGCCTTGGCTTCATAATCCAATAAATCTAGATAAACAAGAACTCAATTTGCCTCCTACAAACTACTCTGGGAGCTTATCGCTGCTCAACAGACGTATTTTAAAGGCCTGCCATAAAATTACATGCGATAATCAGCTTAACGTAGCATCCTGTTGCACCGACGGTGCATAACCATCATCCAGAGTTTGTGCTGACAGGTGCAATTCCTTCCCAGAACACCAGTGCCAGCCCTCTGCGTCTAACCCTCCAGAAGAACGTTTGTTCCAGCTCCTCAGAACTGGCACTATTTCCTTGGATCCTTTGCAAGATCTACTTTCCACCAGCTGCAATACAGCAGGCAGCTCCTTCCCACAAGAGCCGAGAGGCAGAGTGTATGCTTTAAGAACACAGACAAGGCTGCTGGATCGGGTTGGTGAACAATATAACACAACACGATGGCCAATAACAATGGCACTCAACACTGTGTATAGACTAATACAAACGATCAGAAATTACAACCAAAGTCTCTCAGTCCTCTTAACCAGTCTGTTTCGTTCAAGGCTTCAACAGCCAATCTTGATCAATTCTTCATCAGCCAGACTTGTAAGAATTAATATGAGAAGGATGCAGTTCAGTTTCTTAACAAGATGTAAGCAAAGTGACTACAGTATCATATGAGCATTGATCCAGAGCATATTTTCTACCGCGTTTATATTTGCTTCCATTGGCTGCTGAAGCATTGAAAGAAACGGTTTCATGATTACATGCATCCATATCCACTGTGTATATTAATTAATATATCGTATTAATTAACAGTTGGGAAGCCCGTGAGGGACAGGTGGTCTGGGGCGGGTTTTGAGGGCATTATTATTATTATTATTATTATTATTATTATTATTATTATCATCATCATCATGATCACCATCATCACCATTTATTACATTCATCACCCTGACCGAATATTAAAAACACAATAAAATATTAAAAACTTCCCTAAACAGGGCTGCCTTCAGATGTCTTCTAAAAGTCTGGTAGTTGTTTTTCTCTTTGACATCTGGTGGGAGGGCGTTCCACAGGGTGGGCGCCACTACAGAGAAGGCCCTGTGCCTGGTTCCCTGTAACCTCACTTCTTGCAGTAAGGGAACTGCCAGAAAGCCCTCGGCGCTGGATCTCAGTGTCCGAGTGGAACAATGGGGGTGGAGACGCTCCTTCAGGTACAATGGGCCAAAGCCATTTAAGGCTTTAAAGGTCAGTACCAACACTTTGAATTGTGCTCGGAAATGTACTGGGAGCGAATGAAGGTGTTTCAGGATAAAGAAGCCTGTAAGTCCACATTTGACCTCTAGGCCTGAGGTTCCAATCCCTGTCCTTTGTTCAGCACTCTAACCAATACACCACACTGTTGTTTAAGACGTACGCCCTGCCCTTTGACCAACTTATCAGGGTGTTAAGTGTGCGGCGCAATGGGACAAGTACAGAAGATGTCAGTCCCTGCTCATTACATGGCTGAACAAGCAGAGTCGTCTTTAGCATATACGCCGTCGGGGTGCAAAGATCCCGGGGGGGGGGGAGGTCAAAGTTGTTGAGCTTTTAAGGAGGGGAGCAGTGAAAATCACTGACATGTAAAAATAAAAAGCTGCAGTGAAGACTCCGTCTTCCGTTTTTGCGATCATGCGAAAATGAAAGACACCACTACAGGTCGTCACCAGATACATTGATTCTGCAGCTCTTCTGCAAAAGAGGACAGAAATGACCCAGCGATCGCAGTCGACCAGTTGGACATCCCGGAGGTAGATAGTTAAGAGCTTAGGCGGCTTCAGCAGTGGGTGCCTGGCGCCCCCCAGAATTCAGCACCCGGGTGCACAGCACCCCTGGGTAAAGACGGTCCTGTGAACATACCTCCCACCCACCCACATTGTTGAACCTGTCAACCGTGAAATGTTCCAGGCAATCTGGTCAAGAGCTTTGAGGCACAGGAGTCTTTTAGGTCTGTTAGCCAATTTTCAGGCATCAGGCCAAAACAACGATGCCTTGTTTTCTACAGGCAATCAAGAAGAAGTTCGCCACTCTATCCAGCCCTCCCGCTCAACACGGAACTTTTAAATTGCCGGGGATGTGTAAGTGCTTCTGCCTTCCTTCTAAGCTTTGGAAAGAGGGAGGAAGCAACGCTGTCATTCTCATATTCATATTCTCATATTCTGGCAGCAGCAAGGGGAGGCTTTATTGCTTTTATTGATCAGTTGTGGTCTCACAAACGAAGGGATGGGAGCCCAGGCGAGTGCCTACGTGGGTTATCTGCCCCTGCCTCTTGTACCTCTCCAGCCAGGATCAGAGAACCTGAGGGAGGATGGACAAGGTCCACAGACTCCATCCTAGAGTACAAAGCCATTAGCAGCAGGCAGCAGAGATTGGCAAGCCGGAGGACTTCAGGATGGCTCCTGAGACCAGCAAGGGAAGCTTTTCTACAAAGCTGAAAACCCAAATGACTGTTTCTGATTGTGCCCCGCTCCTCAGGCGTGGGCCCGTAGGATTTAAAGGGGCAGAATTGCATTGGAAGGTGCCTTATCCAGAGTCAGACTTCTCATTCCTCAAACTCAGCAATGTCTTCACCAATTGGCAGCAGCTGTCCAGGGTTTCAGGCATGTGCCTATTCCTGCCCTACCCAGGAGATGCCATGGGTTGAAGCATGGACCTTTGGCATGCCAAGTAGATGTGCTGCTGCCAGGGGTGGAGCAAGGTGGGGTGGCCCAAGGGCGGCGTCATTCAGCACACAACGGATAAATACCTGCATGAATGCACACATAATAACTACAATAAAACCGTGGCAAATGGTTCGCATGACAAAAACACACAAAACAAGATCCATAAACATAATATAAAAAATAAATAAAATCAGAAACCATGACAAGGAAGAGTAATACAGTGGTGCCCTGCAAGATGAATGCCTCGCAAGACGAAAAACCCGCTAGACGAAAGGGTTTTCCGTTTTTGAGTTGCTTCGCAAGACAAATTTCCCTATGGGCTTGCTTCGCAAGACGAAAACGTCTTGCAAGTCTTGCGATTTTTTTCGCTCCCCCCCCTTTTTCTAAGCTGCTAAGCCGCTAATAGCCTTTTAGCCGCTAAGCCGCTAAGCCTTTAATAGCCGCTAAGCCGCTAAACCGCTAATAGCGCTAATCCGCTAAGCCGCTAATAGGGTTGCTTCGCAAGACGAAAAAACCGCTAGATGAAGAGACTCGCCGAACGGATTATTTTCGTCTTGCGAGGCACCACTGTACAGTGTTTCAATGTACACAAAATCCATACAATCACCATCCATTTCACATAGCTACTACAGCCGTGCACTATCCCCCTATTTTCTCAGACCTAGAAGGTTGAAATCAGTCCCTGGGCCTGATATTCCCATTCCCAATATCAAAATCCAGGCTGAAGACAAACATTTGGGACTTTCTCAGTTTGTATTGGAGGATAACATAAGCTGTCGGAGAGACTCATATTATGGAACTCAGTGATTCTGCTGTTCGGGTGCTACATGCAGGCGATGCTCAGCTCCTATCTCACCCTTGTGGGATGTGGAGCCAACTAGAGTTCCATGGGAAGTTTTCATGCTCAGGAATCTCAGCTTCACCAGGAAACACAACTGAGCCTTATTTTGGCACGTGCTCTCATCAAATCTCCGGGGTTTGACAGCAAGTTAAATAATGCAAAAGAAGCTGTAATTACGACGTGCGGTTTCTCCAGCAAGATTTTTTTTTAAAAAATAAAATAAATAAAAAATCTTGAATATCACTCCCACCCCCTTTAAACGAAGAAGGAGCTGATCTAACGTCTTAATAAGATCGCTGTCAATATAATACATGAAAAGGGCATTTCCGAGACTTTTCAAGACACAATTTCAATTACAGCAGAATAATCAGGAAAACTCCTGCTGCGGCAAGAGACTCGAAATGAAGGTCTCATCAAGATGGGACTGTGAGGTACAGTACCGCCTCTGCCCCCCAAAAGAGAAGAAAGCCCCCGCTTTGCAAATCAAGTTAAAGATAACGGGTTGCAAAGACGTAGAACAAAAAGCTCTCCATGAATAATGGAACATCCGAGTGTCAGAATGAGCAACCGGGCCTGTTTTATTGCCTCTCCTGCAAGGAAGCAATGAATTTGGCTTTTTGAGTCAAAGTCTGTTGTGCATCACAAAACGCAGCAGGGGAGTGCATTTGGAAATTGAAAAATTTCCCCCCAAGAACATGCAATTTAGTCATGCTGGTAGCTTGACTTTTAAATTGCAAGCAGTGCAGGGCATATCTAAAGTTCACAGGGCTTCTCATCTTGCTCATTGAGATATTATTTCACCCTTGCAAAACCTCCTTGCTTTTTTTGTGTGAGGGGTATTTCTACTTTGTTGAATAGATGTTTGGAAGATTGATTCCTAAAACTGAAATTCTTCCCAACAGCAGGATTTTCCAAATAAAAAACACAAGAGCTTTTTGTGGTGGCAGCTGGGGGACACCAGGGTTTTTTCTCGGCATCCGTCTGCCTCGAGAGACAATGGAGTGCGCCTCCGGGGGTGAAGTCAAATCACTGGAGAATCGCAGCGCCTGCTGTGGCCGCAGAGACTGGTAACTCATAACTGCTGTTTCCGGTGTGGTTTTTGGTATGTTTATGCAGCTCTGAAGTAACCTCTCCGGGACGCAAGCCCAGGCAAAGTGTCTGGAGGTCCTGTGCTGCCCAGATGACAAGACTCCCCTCTCAGCCTCACTGATGTGGTTCTAAGGAAAGCAAGGCAATTCGTTTGGCACCTATCAGTACTCAAGGACTCCTTCCAGCAAGGCAAAAACACTCAAGGAAGTGTAGGCCAGTGAGACGTGTAGGAAGAAGGGGTTTGGCCTGGGGAGAATTCAGAGGGCCAGACAGAAATGTATGGAGGGCTACATTTCTCCTCCATAGCCTGTGTGTCAGGAGTACGTGCAGGAGCCAGGCCCTGTGACCAGTAGGACTTTGCAGGCTTGGGGGCTTCCTAAGTTTGTTCTGAAGAAGCAAGGCATGGCCGCACAGGTGAGGCCGATTGGTAACTCACAGCACCTGGTGGCAAGAGTTGGGGAGGGATATAAGGTCAGTGTTTCCCTTTGGCTCTTTGCTACAGCAACACATTCCCTGCCTTGCTGCGTTTGGTTCCTTGACTCCTTGCTTCTTGATCTTCAGACCCCCTGACTTTGTAACTCCTTGCTTCCTGACCCTCGGACCCTTGGCTTCTTGACTCCCGGCTCTCTGACCCTCGGACTCTTGGCTTCCTGACTCCTGGCTTCTGGACTCCCATTCCTGTTCCCACCCCACCATCTTGCCCCCGGTCCTGACATCCCCAGCCGGGACTTTGATTGCCCATGAACCAGACCGTGACACTGTGACTCCCCGCTCCTGCAGTTACAGCACCACACAAATACTGGCCTGAGCCCTGAAATGGTCTTTGGTTCCACAAGCAAAGAAAAATGGTTTCCAGAGCATAACTGACCAAAGCCAAAGACATGTGCTTTCTGATCAGGGACCTTCACTGCCATCCCTAAATGGCTGCTAGAAAGATGGAGCGAGCAGGGGAGACAGCTCCGAGCTCCTCTTGCATCTTGACAAAAATTCAGCCCACAGCATCGCTGCTGATGGCAAATGAAAAAGATAATGCTTCAGAGGAGAGGAAAGTCGAGTGGAAATTAACTCCAGTTACTAAAGCTGAATTGCTCTTCCTGCTCCAATGAAAGGGGATTAACATTTGATGTATTTACTGTTGGGGGATTTTCCATTTGCGTCTGTGCCTGAGCTTGTGTATAAAATCTCAATGTCGTACCAGCCAAATGAAGAAAGAAACATGAGAAGTGGCCTCGTTACCAGGTCAGGCCATTGGTCCATCTAGTTGAGTGTTGTCTACACTGACTGGTAGCAGCTCTCCAAAAATTTCAGGCAGGAGCCATAGAGTTGGAAAGGACCATCTTCTAGTCCAGCCGCCTGTAAATTTTTACCCAAAGTGGTGCTCAAACCCACGATCCTGAGATGAAGAGCCTCATGCTCTACCAACTGAGCTAAGTCTTTCGGATCCTACCTGGAGATACCAGGGATTGAACCTAGCACCTTCTGCATGCAAGGCAGAAGCTCTACCGCTGAGCTATGGCCCCATAGCTTAGCTTATTGCAAAGTGCAGAGAGCTTGATCTGCCTTTGGTTTTAGGACTTCAGCGTACCTGAGCAACACATGTTTTCAAATTGTCTCATGCACACATAACACCAGGAGCAGGGAATGTTTTTCAAGCCCAGGGCCACATCACCTTCTGGACAACTTCTCCAAGGGCCTGATGCCAGTGGTGGGTGGAGCAATGGGTGTGGATTTTACCTTTTACAGTAGGGTAGTTTCTACCCACACTCTGCTCTCTATCCTCCATCCATGCAAGGAAGAGGCATTAGTTCAAGGATATATTCCAGTTTGTGGGGGAAACACTCAAGGAAGGTGCAAAGTGGAGCTGGAGAGCAGTGTGATCTGGGGGGAATGAGGTGTCACTGAGGAGGTTGTATGGCCTGGGAGAGCCCCTGCAGCCAGACAGAGAGACCTGACAGGTCCACTTGGCCCTCAAGCCAAAGGTTTACCTACCTTGGTTTAGTTCCCTTGGGGTTTGTCATCTTTCTGCTGCATCAAACCCAAACCACCTGATACTATTCCAGCTCTTACCCAACTCTCCATGGAATACAAATTACTCAGCTCATTTATTGGTCTACCAGTTCCACCTGGTACGCAGACTGAGACCCTACCTGCCCACGGACTGTCTCGCCAGAGTGGTACATGCTCTGGTTATCTCCCGCTTAGACTACTGCAATGTACTCTACGTGGGGCTACCTTTGAAGGTGACCTGAAAACAATAACTAATCCAGAATGCGGCAGCCAGAATGGTGACTGGGAGTGGCCGCTGAGACCATATAACGCCGGTCCTGAAAGATCCACACTGGCTCCCAGTATGTTTCTAAGCACAATTCAAAGTGTTGGTGCTGACCTTTAAAGCCCTCGGCCCAGTAGACCTGAAGGAGCGTCTCCACCCCCATCGTTCAGCCCAGACACTGAGGTCCAGCTCTGAGGGCCTTCTGGCGGTTCCCTCACAGCAAGAAGTGAGGCTACAGGGAACCAGGCTGAGGGCCTTTTCGGTAGTGGTGCCCGCTCTGTGGAATGCCCTCCCATCAGATGTCAAGGAAATAAACAACTATCTGACTTTTAGAAGGCATCTGGAGGCAGCCCTGTTTAGGGAAGTTTTTAATGTTTGACATTTTGTTCTTAAAATTCTGTTGGGAGCCGCCTAGAGTGGCTGGGGAAGCCCAGCCAGATGGGCGGGGTATAAATAATAAAGTTGTTGTTTTTGTTGTTGTTGTTGTTGTTGTTGTTGTTGTTGTTATCTCCTCTATGTGTCAAAGCCCTCCTTGTACCTTAGAGGGATCTGTTTTTCACTTTAATAGTCAACTATTAATGTTCCCTTTTACTGATTCTTACCAGTCTTATGGTCAGGTGTCGTGTTCTTGTGCACATGACCCTGGCCTCACAAATAATAGCCTAACAGGTATTTCCACTTCATGGGGAAATCCAATACACCAGTCTCCACTGAGACATATTTGGAAATGACATACACCAGAAATAGATGGATTCATCTACGCCTACTGTGCCTGCATATCCCTCTTTCATGCTTTAGTACAGATTTTAATTGTAAGCTGCCTTGGGAGGGTATAATAATCAGTAAACAAACAAAGGCGTTTCCCGACTCTGGTGTCCTTAGCATTATAAGCAAACTTCGCATTGCCTCTGCCGAGCTAATGGTGTCATCCGAAAGCACGGTCTCCAAGCTTCCTGCTCCTGATTACTTCTCAACGAGGCCTCTTTATCTGGAGGTGGCAGGAAATTTATTTCTCGGCAGGGCAACAAACCGAGACTAATTCCTGATTGCGCTCCAAATGGAGGCGCTAAGCGTGCCGAGTGTGTGGTAGGAGACCAAACGTGAATCGTGCCAGAGCTGGTGGAGGGCTATCCAGGATTGAAAGACCTGCCAGAGACGTCTCTATTTAGGGTTTTAAAAAAGGATGGGCCAGAGTCAGTTTGGGGAGGGGGAGAGCTTGGGCATCTTAGCTGGGCAGGGCTGCTGAGCAGCTGGAGCTGGAAGACTCAGAGGAATAGCCAGTGATGCTGAAAGAAAGTGCTCAAGGACTGTCTATGTTTCCCCTGGGAGTCACTGTCAAGGTCCAGTCTATGGGCTATCGAAGTCCCGGCTGAGGATGTTGGGGCCAGGGGCAAGATGGTGGGGTGGGAGCAGGAATGAGAGTCCAGAAGCCCGGGGTCCGAGGATCGAGAAGCAAGGAGTCACAAAGTCAAGGGTCCAAGGATCAAGAAGCAAGGAGTCACGAAATCAAGGGTCCGAGGGTCGAGAAGCAAGGAGTCATGAAGTCAAGGGTCCGAGGGTCGAGAAGCAGGGAGTCAAGAAGCCAAGGTCTGAGGGTAAGGAAGCAAGAAGCCAAACACAGCAAGGCAGGAAACGTGTTGCTGTGGCAAAGAGCCGAAGGGAAATGCTGACCTTACATCCCTTCCCGGCTCTTGCCACCAAGTGCAGTGAGTTACCAAACAGCCTCACCTGTGTGGTGAGGCCTTGCCTCTTCAGAACAAACTTAGGAAGGACCCAGTCCTGCAAAGTCCTATTGGTCACAGGGCCTGGCTCCTGCATGCACTCCTGACAGTCTCATCTGTGTCACTCCTCACACCACCATCCCAAATGTTTTTTTTTGCCTGACTGGAATGTGTCCTTGAACTCCAATCCTGACTCTAGCTTGACTGGAGGGAGATCAGAGAGGGTTGGTCAGCACTTGGAAAGTTCTTTAAAAAAAAAAAGGAACTAGTGCTAGTTCGTCATTGTTCAAAAAGGAACCAATTCTGGTTCATGTCCATCCCATTACAAAATATTTGGTTTGTTTACAGTTCAGTTCACGTTAATCCAAATGACCCTTGGCTTCACTTTGCAATTCTACGATTCTATGATGCTTGGCAAAAACAAAACTACACCTGAATTCAGTCGGCTACAAGCTTCTTCACTGAAAAATATAATGTATTTGGGAAGATTAAGAGAACATCAAAATGCAGCAAACTGTGAATTGTTTAATTTATTTTTCTCAACACTGATGATCTTTATGTTTGAGGCACAAAGAGTCTAATGAGTAAAACAGACATGTAAGAGAATGAACGTGAAGATGAACTAGAAATTGATCAACGTTCTACTCCAAAAATGAACTTAATTTTCATTCACTTCCCCTCCTGGTTATAGGAACTACTTTCAGGTGCCACTCAGAGATTTTGTAACTGATTCGGCAGACTTTGTTCATTCCAGGGTGTGTAGAAACTAGCCTATTTTCCAATAAGTGGGTGGGACACACTCTCTCTTTCTCATCCATCCATCCATCCATCCCCACCCCCTCTCCTGGAGAGGGCATCTGTGCTTCCCACCCCAGACCAAGGGTCACCTGTGAGTTGAAGCATAGGGAGCAGTAAGCTCCTAGTGAATATTGCCTTGAAGTGCAGCCGTCTGGTCCACAACAAGACCCAGGAAGGCAGAGCTTCCCATTGTGGGTATTAAAAGATTTCATTATCTTTTTCCAAAGAACGCTTACCCTGGGAGTAGAGGATTTGCTACTTCATTTTCAGTGTTATTAAAGCAAAGAGCCCGTGTGGAAGGCGTAATTAAAAGTGCAATTTTGTAGAAAGGTTTTCAGTTCTCCTTCCCCACCCCACCCCTTCCAAACCCTTCTAAAAGACACACACACACACACACACACACACACACACACACACACACAGTGCTTTCAGGCTGGCAAAAGAGATGATATTTCCAGGAAGCCAACCGTGTTAAAAGAGTGGCATTCTCGCTTTCCTCATGCAAACATGTCATCATCCCTGAAAGTTTTTGAAGCACGACAAATATCTGCACCCATACTGGGTTCCAGACACTTGCCAAGTGGAAGTTGCAACAAAATGTTGCAGCATGAAGTTTTCCTGTTGATGCTTCCAGTCGTTCCATTCTCCCTCCCTGGTTTCCCCTTTTCTTCCCCAAGAGCCACTCAACATTCTGTTCCCGATGAGCATGCTCAGTCCTTCCTGGATTGTTTTGAGCTGCCCTGCTTAGGCCCCCTGCCTAAATGCTTTTGTACTTCTGCAGATCTCAGGGTAAGAAAAAGGTAAAAGACACCTGGATGGTTAAGTCCAGTCAAAGGCGACTATGGGGTTGCAGCGCTCATATCGATTCAGGACTAGGGAGCTGGCGCTTGTCTACAGACAGCTTTCCGGGTCATGTGGCCAGCAGGACTAAACTGCTACTGGTGCATGGAGGACCGTGAGGAGTGCCAGAGCACACGTAAATGTCGTTTACCTTCCCGCCGCAGCAGTATTTATTTATCTACTTGCACTGGTGTGCTTTCGAACTGCTAGGTTGGCAGGAGCTGAGACAGAGCAACAGGAGCTCATTCTGTCGTGGGGATTCAAACCTCTGCCCTTCTGACTGGCAAGCCCAAGAGGCTCAGTGGTTTAGACCACAGCGCCACCTGCATCCCATGCAGATCTTGGGATTCCCCATAGGACTGCTGATATCCCCCATGAGGTGTCAGCTGCACGGGTGTTGCCGTTTTGGCTACATAATGATTGGCATTCAATTGTAAATAGTAGAAATGGAGGGAACTATAACTTGATATGATGACTTGTTATGAACAGCAATTGACAATGGCACATCTAGACTAACATCCAGCAATTGACAATGGCACATCTAGACTAATGTCCTGTCCTCACAGTGGCTGACCAGGTCCCTGTGGGAAGCCTGCAAGCTGGACATGAGCACAAGAACACTCTGCCCACCTTGTCATCAAATTTAAATATAAATGAACCAATGCAAACTGAATGCTAAAAATAGAAAATTCATGGCACTGCTTTCGCATCTTCTTTCAAGTGCTCTTCTCTCTCCCGCAGCACTTAACCTGCAGCAAGAGTTGAGCTGAAATTTCTCCAAGGACATTTGATTTTTCTCACTCCCCACCTCTAGAAAAAGAAGGCAGAAGAAACATATGGGGTGGACTTGTAAAAGGGTAAAAGAGTATTGGGAAATAATCCATAATGAATTGGGGGAAAAATGTTTACAAGTACTTTTCCAAAAGAAAGTGTCTTTTCTGTTGGGGATAATTCAGATGGAAATTCCCAAGTGTCCCAGTCCATGCAAAATGTAGGCACCCTATATATGTTGTTGTTGTTGTTCTTTAGTCGTTTAGTCGTGTCCAACTCTTCGTGACCCCATGGACCAGAGCACGCCAGGCATTCCTGTCTTCCACTGCCCCCTGCAGTTTGGTCAAACTCATGCTGGTAGCTTCGAGAACACTGTCCAACCATCTCATCCTCTGTCGTCCCCTTCTCCTTGTGCTCTCCACCTTTCCCAACATCAGGGTCTTTTCCAGGGAGTCTTCTCTTCTCATGAGGTGGCCAAAGTATTGGAGCCTCAGCTTCACAATCTGTCCTTCCAGTGAGCACTCAGGGCTGATTTCCTTCAGAATGGATAGGTTTGATCTTCTTGCAGTCCATGGGACTCTCAAGGGTCTCCTCCAGCACCATAATTCAAAAGCATCAATTCTTTGGCGATCAGCCTTCTTTATGGTCCAGCTCTCACTTCCATACATCACTACTGGGAAAACCATAGCTTTAACTATACGGACCTTTGTTGGCAAGGTGATGAGCAAACCAGTGATATTTGAGGGAGCAGACTAGCAGGCGGGGCCCATTACTTACATCATAGCAGCCTACACAACACAAACACTGTTGCTGTATTTAGGTTTTATTTTATTTGTTTTTTTATCTTTTATTTTGGAAATGTACATCCAGGTTTTTTTCTCCTTTAATTTTTTTGGGGGGCCCCAAGAGAGTGGGGCCCTAAGCTATAGCTTGTTTAGCTTATACATAAATCTGGCACAGAGTGTATCAATGCAGGGCATGGCATTTTGCACTGAAGTACAGGACAACCCTTATTATACAGGACAGGTGGCAACACTAACAGATGCCCCTGCGATTTCTTCAAGTTTTTATATCAATCAATATATAAACATCACCCTGACGCTTTTGTCCCTTGAATCTTCTTTGCCAGAGTGAGGGGCAAACCAGGATTTACAGGACTTACTTAAAGACCAGGTTTTCATCAAATGAGAGAGGGAAGGAACCATCACATACGGATCTTCCTAGTCAAAACAAAAAAAATTCCTTCCAGTAGCACCTTAAAGACCAACTAAGTTAGTTCTTGGTATGAGCTTTCGTGTGCATGCACACTTCTTCAGATACACAGTGTATCTGAAGAAGTGTGCATGCACACGAAAGCTCATACCAAGAACTAACTTAGTTGGTCTTTAAGGTGCTACTGGAAGGAATTTTTTTTGTTTTGACTATGGCAGACCAACACGGCTACCCATCTGTAACTGGATCTTCCTAGGTAATTGAAGCTAAATGCATATTCATATATGCAGATTGAACTGACATTTCTATCCCGTATTTACCTCCACTTTCCCCCTTGATTGAAAGAGATTGCAACTCTGAATAGCAAATTTTCCTCCCTTCACTCAAGCTTTTGTTGCCTTGTCTGACGAAGGAACTTGAGACGATCAAGCACAGAGGCCAATACCTCGCATCACATTGTTGCAAATCGCTGCGTCGTACTTCAATTGAAGCACCTTCTCTAGGAGGAAAGGGCAGAGTAGTTGAGGGCTTTAAATTAAAAAAGACGTTTGAAAATGCGAGGAAGGAATGACACTTTAGAAGACAGGGAGTGTGGTGCAGGGGTTGAAGAGCTGGGAAATCCAGATTCAAGTCCTGACTCAAGCTCATTGGGCCTGTCACCACCTCTCAGCCTCTTGTGCCTCACAGGGCTGGCGTGAAGGCAAGAACAGGAAGGAGGAGACCCATTCATGCTACCCTGAGCTTCTTGGAGGAGAGGTACTCACAGCGTGATGCTAACATCTTTCTGCTCACACAAAAGTCCCCATTTGTTTTGCCAAATGAATGGGAAGGTGGAAGTGCCGCTACTGTACTGGTATCCCCACCAGTGATAGCCTGCAGAAAGCTCCACTAAGAATTTTGTTTCTTGCTTCAACCAGAATTACTTCTGAAAATGTTGGCTTAAGTTATCATCAGGAATTGATATTCACCAAATTCAAGATAACTAACCCTATGCATGGCTATTCAGAAATATGTTTTGTTGGGTTTACTGTTGGGAGAGGGGTTATTTTTTTTCTGTTTTAACAATTTGTGCTTTTCTCTTGTATTTTTGTCTTGTGAACTGCCCTGAGAACTTTTGATAAAGGGTGGTATATATTATTATTATTATTATTATTATTATTATTATTATTATTATTAGTTTGGTCTGAAATAAATAGTTCTTGCTTTATCATAATACTACAAATCCCAACCTCCCAGGCTCAATATATCCCATCCATTCCCATGTAAAAGTGGACTAGTGTCAGGAGTTGCAGTCAAGCTTAGGTCAACGATAGAAACTTGGTGTCAGTGAAGTTTTTGAACTCTTTGTTCAAAGAAATGAAAATAGCACAGGCCTAGTAATCCCATCAATTCTTCCCAATAGGGCCTGGAAGTTGCAAGGACTGAAGGTCCCTGCCTTCCCACGGCTGCCTAAGTCTCCACTCCAGAGTTTTCCCCAAGCAGTCATAGACTGTGTCTGTGAACAACCAATCTCTGCTCTGCTCTTTTCATTTCCCTGTGTGTCCTAGGAGACTAGGGGAAGGGGAGCTGGTCACAGCAGGAGGGGGAGACTCCCTGGATTCTTCAGCTGCCTGCTTCATTACTATATCTTGCTCCCCCTCCTCTCCAGCCTCCTCTTCTGTCCCTGAGCCTAGACTGTTCTCTGCCCAGCCTCTTCCTGCTCACTAAACCCTGTTGCTCCTCTAGCTTCCAAACCTCCTCCCATTTTTCTCACTCTTCTCTTTCTGACCACTCACCATCATCCCACCACCGAACCCCTGGCTCTAATCCTTCTTCCCTTGGGGTTTCCCCAGCTGGCACCTTCCACCATTCCTCTGCATCCAGCCAGCCCATGAAAAACTAAAAGGGAAGTGGAATCTTATTTCAGCAGTGCTGACTGAACAGCCAAAAAGGTTTCCCACTCTAACAGGAAAGTGTACAGAGTTGAGGACAACACAAAATAAAAGGAAGTCCTCCTTCACACTGTATATAGTTAAAAGATGGAACTTGCTCCAACAGGAGGCAGAGACAGACACCAATTTGGATAGCTTTGAAAGAGGATTAGGTAAATTCATGGAGGTAAAGGCTTTCAGCAGCTGCTAGCCATGATAGCTGCATTCTGCCTCATCTCTCTTTATTGGCCGAGGGTTGCAGCGCTCATCTCGCTTTATTGGCCGAGGGAGCCGGCGTACAGCTTCCGGGTCATGTGGCCAGCATGACTAAGCCGCTTCTGGCAAACCAGAGCAGTGCACAGAAACGCCATTTACCTTCCTGCCAGAGTGGTACCTATTTATCTACTTGCACTTTGACGTGCTTTCGAACTGCTAGGTTGGCAGGAGCAGGGACCGAGCAACAGGAGCTCACTCCGTCGTGGGGATTCGAACCACCGACCTTCTGATCGGCAAGTCCTAGGCTCTGTGGTTTAACCCACAGCACTGTTCTTAGGTTCTCACAAAAAAGAACAAAAAAGGTCACATGGAATTGACTGAACCCAGAGTCCCAGAAAAACACAATGTGAGATCCGGCAAGGTGTGCGCAACCTGCTGTTCTTCCTTGAGATCCACCTGTACCGCCTTGAAACTCTGCATCATCGTTACTGTTACTTAGCATTCATGAAGTTTCCATTCCACCACCCTCCCATCTATATAATTTGCCTCCTGCTGGGAAACTCTCTGAAAGCCAGAGCATCGCTGAAAATGCTGCTATTAGCATTAGCAAGAGAGTGACATGCAGAGCCAGGTTAAGCTTCCAAATGCCATTTTGCAAGCATCGCGCATGAGATGAAAGCTTTTTAAAGGTCCCAGGCCAATCCATCAGCAATTAGGCCGATGGCAAATGGATGCTAATTTTGTATGTGAGCTCACCAAAAACAAACCACCTCCCAATTTTTTTGGGCCCATTAGTAGAACTGGACTCCAAATGTCCCTTAATCCTCACGCACACAGAGTCCGTTTGCCTAATGCCAAAGGATTGTGATTGTCTTTTGTTGCTAGAGAGGGTTACAGCAACCCTCTTGAACTTTACACGCAAAGTTGTCCACAAAGAGGGATGCTATCAAAGTACGTTAAGACTCGAACCAGAAAGCTGCGCACTTTGGATTATTAGAAAAGGTACGGAAAATAAAATTGCCAGTATAATGCCTTTATACCAGTGGGCTTAAAGCCATTTTAAGCATGTGGCCACATTTGGATTTTGGAGTGATTGCTGTGAATCCCACCCCACCTGGTCATTTCTCTCCCCGCACCCACTCACTGGGAAAGAGAAAGAGAGAATACACACATACACAAAGTTCACTTTCTGAAGGAATCTGGATGAAAGTTGGATCCAACAGAATTAATCTGAGCCTTGAAAAGCACTTAGAGCTGAAAGAGGAAGTGGGAAAGAGTTTCAATGTTCTAACTTTCTCTCTTAGCTCTGTGTATTTTTCACGAGAGGAAATAGTAACTACTACAGCTGTGCACAAGGTGGCTGGTTGATGCGGGTAACTCTGTGGTCTAAACCACTGAGCCTCTTGGGCTTGCTGATCAGAAGGTTGGCGCTTCAAATCCGCGCAATGGGGTGAGCTCCCATTGCTCTGTCCCAGCTCCTGCCAACCTAGCAGTTCGAAAGCATGCCAGTGCAAGTAGATTAATAGGTACCCCTGTGGCGGGAAGGTAAACAGCGTTTCCGTGCACTCTGGTTTCCATCACGGTGTCCTGTTGTACCATAAGTGGTTTAGTCATGCTGGTCACATGACCCATAAGCTGTCTGTGGACAAACACCGGCTCCCTCGGCCTGAAAGCGAGATGAGCGCCGCAACCCCATAGTCGCCTTTGACTAGACTTAACCATCCAGGGGTCCTTTACCTTTACTTTACCTACACCTCAGATTCGCCCTACTACCTTGATTTGTGCCCTTCTATCATGAAGGATGCGGGTGGCGCTGTGGGTAAAAGCCTCAGCGCTTAGGGCTTGCCGATCGAAAGGTCGGTGGTTCAAATCCCCGTGGCGGGGTGCGCTCCCGTTGTTCGGTCCCAGCGCCTGCCAACCTAGCAGTTCGAAAGCACCCCCCGGTGCAAGTAGATAAATAGGGACCGCTTACTAGCAGGAAGGTAAACGGCATTTCTGTGTGCGGCTCTGGCTCGCCAGAGCAGCGATGTCACGCTGGCCACGTGACCTGGAAGTGTCTGCGGACAGCGCTGGCCCCCGGCCTCTTGAGTGAGATGGGCGCACAACCCTAGAGTCTGTCAAGACTGGCCCGTACGGGCAGGGGTACCTTTACCTTTACCTCATCATGAAGGGAACCTGCACTTCTGATTTTGCACAACACTGTGGAAAGGATCAAGGAAAGGATCGAGAATAAAACTGGACAGCTTAGCATGATGCTGATAACACCAAGGTTGCAGGTTCAATTCCTGTATGGGACAGCTGCATAGTTCTGCATTGCAGGGGTTGGACTAGATGATTCTCAGGGTCCCTCCCAACTTTACAATTCTATGAAAACTGGTCACTAAATATCAGAATCCATTTATACAAATCTATGGCCTGACCACACTTGAAATACTGTGTCTCGTTCTCATCACTGAAGCCAAAAAAATAAAAAAAGGAAATTATACATCTGGAAAGGGGGCAGAAAAGGGCTAACCAAAATGACGAGGGAGAATAAAGCATTTGCCAGGGATGCTAATAATTCAAATTTCTTCTTTCCAGGTGTTTCACACATAGTGTTGTATTAAAGGGTAGAGTGAGGGTTTTTTTATTTAAAAAAAGCTATTACAATGTGCTGCTGAGTCAGAAATGGCTTGGAATTATAGTAATTATTCACCGGAATGAGCTTCACTTGCTCTTTTTTTTAAAAAAGAAGAAGAGGAGGAGGCAAAGGGTGGGTCCACAGACTGAATTAACTTCCTGCTAATTCACCAATAATGCTGATCATTTAGAAAGTAGTTACGCGCGTAATTGGAAGGGATAATTTTCATTCTGTTGGAGCATCCATCACAGGGCACAACTCCCCTCCCTCTCTCCTTTGGTTTGCAAACATTAAGGCTTGTGGAATTGTGTGGAGGGAAGATCACAGATCGAGGGGAGCACCAGTCTGAAATTCTCATCTCTTGAGGCTGCAGTCAGAAGGACCTAAGAAGTGCCTGCTGCTGCAAGCCAAAAACCCACCTAGGTCAGCATCCACATCTCACTGTGGCCAACCACTCTCCCTTTCCGTGGCCTTTCCGACAAAAATATAAAGATAAGTGGACCCCTGACCGTTAGGTCCCGTTGTGGCCGACTCTGGGGTTGCAGCACTCATCTCTCTTTACTGGCCGAGGGAGCCGGCGTACAGCTTCCGGGTCATGTGGCCAGCATGACTAAGCCACTTCTGGCGAACCAGAGCAGCTCACGGAAACGCCGTTTACCTTCCCGCTGGAGTGGTACCTATTTATCTACTTGCACTTTGACATGCTTTCGAACTGCTAGGTTGGCAGGAGCAGGGACCGAGCAACGGGAGCTCACCCCGTCACGGGGATTCGAACTGCCAACCTTCTGATCAGCAAGCCCTAGGCTCTGTGGTTTAATATAAAAAATAAGTACCGTGCCTTAAATAGTGAAAGCATCAGGCTTCTCCCACCCTCAGCGAGTGTGTGTTTATCAAAATCCAGCTAATCCAGAATGCGGCAGCTAGACTGGTGACTGGGGGCAGCTGCCGAGACCACATAACACCAGTCTTGAAAGACCTACATTGGCTCCCAGTACGTTTCTGAGCACAATTCAAAGTGTTTGTGTTGACCTCTAAAGCCCTAAATGGCCTCGGTCTAGTATACCTGAAGGAGCATCTCCACCCCCATTGTTCTGCCCGGACACTGAGGTCCAGCGCCAAAGGCCTTCTGATGGTTCCCTCACTATGAGAAGCAAAGCTACAGGGAACCAGGCAGAGGGCCTTCTTGGTAGTGGCACCCAACCTGTGGAACACCCTCCCATCAGATGTCAAAGAGATAAACAACTACCTGACATTTAGAAGACATCTGAAGGCAGCCCTGTTCAGGGAAGTTTTAATGTGTGACATTTTAATGTATTTTTTATCTTTGTTGGAAGCCGCCCAGAGTGGCTGGGGAAGCCCAGCCAGATAGGCGAGGTACAAATAATAAATTATTATTATTATTATAAAATGCAGTTTTCATAATAAACTTGGTTACGTATTATCATTTGCTGTGGGACTGTAAATTAGTACAAGATTTGTGGGATTTTGCATTGACAGAAATGATCAACGTTACTAATGAAGCTATGGCTTGTCATCCAAAATCAATGCTACTGGCTATTTCTGATGATACAAATGTAGATATATTGTTGGAAGAATTGGTCTTTTATATATATGATCTTGGCAGCATGAATAAGTAATTGCAACTCAATAGAAAACAGTCCCAAATAGTACACTGGGTGCTTGGAACTGCTCAATCTAGAATATAGTTTTAATGGAGTAATTATGCATAATCTGAGACTCTGACAAGGACCAGAACCTCCATATACTTTTATGTGATTTGGCATCCTTTTATGGCCATCATTTTCAAGACGACCCTCATCACAAACCTGGCGTGTGTGTGTGTGTGTACGTACAGCATCTCTGCTTTCAGTTCATAGAGTTCTTTCTACTATACTTGATAATCTGATGACGTTGTTAGTCTTTACTTTGGCTTTTTATTTTTTATTTTTTAAAAATTTTTTATTCAAAGTTATAACAAAACATATTTTCCAAAAACATATCCTTATCCCCCCCCCCGTTTTCCTCCCTCCCCCTCCCCCCCCCACAAAACCCATCCTCCCACCCCACCCCCCGACTTCCCTCAGTTCCAGTCTTTGGTTTCTCCAATAACGCTATTTTCTGCATGTTACAGAATTGTGTAGATCTTCAAACTATTTAGCTAATTATTATCAGTAAAAAAAATTTGTGAATGTTTATTCAAAACCTGCCAAGGAGTCCAGTTCGCTTTGTTGCGTCTTCAAATACTTTGTAAAAGGTTCCCATTCATCCTTAAAGTCACAGTTATCCTTGTCCCATAACCTATATGTCAATTTTGCCAGTTCTGCATAGTCCATCAATTTTTCTTGCCATGATTCTTTAGTTGGGGTTTCTTCAGTCTTCCATCCTTGTGCTACCAGAACTCTCGCGGCCGTTGTCGCGTACATGAAAATGTTTTTCAACTTTTTTGGCAGGTCTTTCCCTACAATCCCCAAAAAAAAGCCTCAGGTTTTTTTAACAAATGTTAAATGGAACATTTTCTTCAATTCATTGTATATCATTTCCCAAATTTTTTTAATTACTTTACAATCCCACCACATATGATTACTTTTGCTTTTTTATTTTAACCCATGTGCAACTGTGCTCATTCAACATCCCTTTTTATAGTTTTGCTTTTCATCTTTTAATGTTCATCTGTTCTTAGAATTTTTCTCTCTTTATATGTATCGTGAAAGGAAATAAAAACAACTTTCTTTTTCACAGTTTCCATTTCCTACTTGCCTCAGCTTTAATTTCTTCTTCTTCTTCTTCTTCTTCGATCACTAGTAGCTGAGTAAGATTGTCTTCCATAAACACAGTTTTAACAATGAGTCCGTAAGTGACTGTAGAGGCCAATTGTGGATCCACACATCTTTCCACAGTGGGGACAGGAGTTGATCACGGTGAGGATTTGCCAAGCGTGGCTTCCTCTTAGAATGTTTCTCCCTTGCATCCTGAGTTTGAATGTCTTCAAAGCCCATAACACCTGTTCTCCAACTGGAGCACTCGCAGACCAGTGTTTCCCAGTTGTCAGTGTTTATTCTACATTTTTTTAGATTTGCCTTGAGACAGTCTTTAAACCTCTTTTGTTGACCACCAGCATTATGCTTTCCATTTTTAAGTTCGGAATAGAGTAGTTGCTTTGGAAGACGATCATCAGGCATCTGCACAACATGACCAGTCCAACAAAGTTGATGTTGAAGAATCATTGCTTCAACACTGGTGATCTTTGCTTCTTCCAGTACGCTGGTATTAGTTCGCTGGTCTTCCCAAGTGATGTGTAAAAACTTCAGGAGACACCGTTTGTACTAATTCAGGGAATAGGTTGTCACAGGAACTCCAAATATCAGGAGTCTTTGCTGCAGGTTGATATTGTGTTACCAATTCTGGAGAATCTCAATTGTTCCACCATCAGCACTATGAGAATTTTTGCTGCCCCCCCCCAAAAAAAACACACCATGCATTTGGCTGTTTTACAATTCCAAGGATGTTTTGCCCCAAAACAGGCCCCCAAATCCCCGCACTGGCCTTGAAATGTTGCTTTTGGTAGGACTGAGAAGAAACATGAATGCCAGCTCAGAGTCTTCAAAGCAAAGAAGATGCATATCTTCCAATCGAGTCCCTTATTTAATCACTGTGTTTCCCCCCCAGAATGAATGTGTGGAAATATGTAACATTTCTCAGAACCATTCATTCATCATTTGCAAGTGTTCCTGTGTCTAAGTGAAAGATGAGAGGGGGGGTTTACAGCCTCACTCCTAGCTCTGCGGTTTATGCCTGTGATTAAAGCAATTGATTACATTCAGACTGTGTTCTCTATGTGGGAGCTTGAAAACAGTTCCATGGAATGTCTTCCGTTTTGGGTGGGTTTTGAAGCATCCATGGGCCTTCAATGTTCTTTGAAATGAAAATTCATGGAGGAGAAGGCAATCAGTGGCTACTAGCCAAGATAAAGGCTATGTTCTGACTCCATGGTCAGAGGAAGTGATGCTTCTGAATACCTTCTGGCCTTCTGGTGGTTCCTTCACTGCGAGAAGTGAGGTTACAGGGAACCAGGCAGAGGGCCTTCTTGGTAGTGGCGCCCACCCTGTGGAACGCCCTCCCATCAGATATCAAGGAAATAAACAACTACAGTCGTACCTCTGTTCATGTAACCCTCTGGTTACGTAAACTTTGGGATGTGCGCGTGGCGAACCCGGAAGTATTTTACCGGGTTTCACCGTGTGCGCATGCGCACAAGCGGTAGACCACTTCTGCACAGAAGCGGTCCTCAGGTTGTGGAAACCTCAGGATCCGACCAGACCTCCGGAACGAATCCTGTCCGCAACCGGAGGTACCACTGTATCTGACTTTTAGAAGACATCTGAAGGTGGCCCTGTTTAGGGAAGTTTTTAATGTTTGATGTTTTATCATGTTTTTAATATTCCGTTGGGAGCCACCCAGAGTGGCTGAGGAGGCCCGACCAGATGGGCAGGGTATAAGTAAATAATAATAATAATAATATTACCAGTTGCCAGAAACTGCAGGAAGGGAGAGTGCTGTTGTGCTCATGCATGGGCAGGGCGAGGGGGGCCGTTGCCTCAGGCACATTTTTTAGGGTACATTTTGCTCCTCATGCCACCCCTGCCAGCCTCGGGCTTCTTTGCAAGTCCAATCCCACATACCAGCCTTGCAAAGCAGTGTGTGACTGGCAGGGCATTTGGAGAATGCAACAGGCATGTGCACTTCCAATCAGCCCAATTGGACTGGTTGCAAGGATGCATGCCTCCCCTGCTGCATCCTCCTCACATAGTCCTTCCAGCCTGCACTTAAATCTAAGTAGTGCATGAAGTGGAGCAAGCTGTCCTGCCAGGCTTAGTTCACCTGTGGAGGGACAAGTTAATCAAGTTTCTACTCCCCCACTCTACCTGAGAGGCCCAAAACGTGAGGAGGCTTGAGCTGTTTGCTCCAAGCTCAGTCTGCATGGTTCTCACAAGACACTCTTGCATTCCTATACCAATAATTTAGGAACTTTCATCACATTTTCAAACTAGGCTAAGTTTTACTGCCTGTGCAACTTTTCTTATTGATGCATGGAAAAGCACATGAACCTGACCTTTGAAGAGTTTGTAAGTAAACTCATTTTTTACTTACCAAATGTATGGTCTTTTTCTGTGCTGTAGGAAGAGGGAAGAGGGAATCTTGGAACTCACAAAGGCATATTTTAAAGGTCTAACAGCCTATATTTCCATGCTTTACTTTGCTGTATATTTTGTGATTTTAAATCTCTGCTGGGGTTGTCTCACTAAGGAGTACTTGCCCCAGACTTGAATCTTGTCACCCAGGAAGTCTCCTTTTTATACCCATTTTTTCCTTCCAACCAACAGCTGAGATTGGTTTTCTTCAGAGGGTGAAGCAGAACTGCTGTTCCAAGCTGATTTTATAGGTAGTCTCATCATTAGCTACAACAGAGGAATCTGTGATGCTTTTGAGCTATGCCTCACTTTGCACCCTGCGCTCCAAATCCCTCTGTTGTTCATTTTCCCCAACAAGAACTAATTCATTCCCAAATCCTTTTTATAATTCAGATGCACTTCCCCACTTTGAGCTCACTGCAGGGTATAACACATAAATCCCCCTTTGTTTATATTTTCAGTCCTTGGTTTATTTCTTTTGCTGGAGAGGATTAAAAGTCTAGCGGTTCTGAACTAAGGTAACCACCCTAAACCCAGAGAGAGAGAGAGAGAGAGAGAGAGAGAGGGGGGGGGGCTGTGAGCCAGAACATTTTTCCTGGCTTTCTGTCTTACTGTGAAATCCTCCGTTGCTGCCATTGTTCAGTCAAGAAGATAATGGGGTGATGAAGTCATCTAGAAAGGAGAGGTTTAGATGAGTGTATGTGATGCTGATGGTCCACCCATCCTTAACCCTTTGATTTGAGGAGGGGGATGGGCAGAATCACTTCAAGGAAACTCCAGTCACATGTTCAGATCCATGTGAGAGGAGAGCTCTCTGTCTGTCTCTTTCTCTACACTGTGCCGGAGACTGTCACCCACGCAATTCTCATTAGTTATCTCAAACTGGGTAGGAAATGATCATGACTAACTCCCTGGCAAAGCCTCCATCCTGGATCTCTAGTGAATCTCCCCCTCCCTTTTACACATACACATAATTCAAAGATGTGTTCACCTGTAACCTCTTCCACACAGACACCCTTAAATATACAGAGAGCATAATTTTGGGGGGAGCCCTGTCTATTCCACGCTGTAGGGAGTTGTCCATGTGACTGGAATGGTGGTCTTTAATCTACCACAATTGGCATTTAGTCCAGACAAGTAAGAGGGGGGGGGGAATCTTGTGTGAATACTTGAGGTATTGTTGGGTTTGGGCTTGGCAGACACATTGGGGTAAACTCTGGCCAGTGGGGTCAGGCTCCTGTCAGGTTCACATCCCAAAGGTGTATAGAGTGGGGTGGGAGGCATCTCTCCAAACCCACCGGTTGGCCAAAGCATGTAGCTGTAAAACACCCAGGAGATGGGGAGACAGAACCTCCCCATTTATTACAACTCACCTGCCCAGACATATTTGAACTGGTTGATTTGGTTTAATTACGGTGCTTTTGCAAAACCTCCAAATAAGAACCTAAGAAGATGGGAAGAACTTTGCTGGATCAGGTCCCTGGCTCATAAAGTCCAGCATCCTGTTCTCACAGGAGCCAGCCAGATGCCTGTGGGAAACCTGCAAGTGTGATGGCCTGGGACTCAGGCTCAGACTCGGAACCAGAGGAGTCTCAGTCTGCACCGGATCCTCTGCCTCAGGCGGCATCTGAACCAAGTTAGGGGCCTGAGCCTGCCCTGGATCCAGATGCGGGGATTACCTCGTTGCCCTCTGCTGGGCAATCACATGCAGCTGCTCCACTACCAGTTGGGTCAGGAGAGGCTGAGGCGTCCTCTGGGTCTAGTAACCCGCTGACATTTCCCGAGCTGCAGAGACTAAGGTCCAAGAGAAGGAGAGACCTGAGTACTCGCAGGAGGAGTGCCCACCTTTGGGTGAGACAGGGAGGTGAGTCGCCGGGAGATCAGGACCGGCTGTTACTGGACAAAGATAAAAGGCAGTCAGACCCTGCCCCAGGTTGTGGGAGCAACATTGCTGTTTGCTAGAACCTGCCCGAGACCCTGTGCCTGACCTAGCCTGGTCTCCTGCCTTGGCCCTGTTGGACTGACTCCTCATGGAATCCTTGGATTCAGGACCGGAGCTGGACCACATTGCTTGGGTTAACCCCCGGGCCCAGCACAGCAAGCAAGATTTGAACACAAGAGCCCTGTCCGCTCCCGTGGTCTCCAGCAACTGGTATTCAGGTACATTGCTGTCTCCAACTGTAGAAGCAGAACATAATCATCATAGCTAGCAGCCAATGATAGCCTTCTCAGTGAATTTTCTCAATCCTCTTCTAAAGCCATCCAAGTAGATGGCCATCACTGCCTCCTGGGGGGAGGGGTTCCTTAGTTTAACTAGGTTCTGCATGAAGAAGGACTGCATGGGGCAACTCCCATCTCTTGCGGGGGCGCAATTAGTGCCAGCACCGTCCGTTAAGAGTTTGGGTGTAATCTTCGACACCTCCCTTTCCATGGAGGCGCAGATTGCAGCTATAACAAAGGCGGCATTTTTCCATCTCCGCCAAGCTAAGCAGTTGGCTCCTTACTTCTCTCGCCCTGACCTAGCCACTGTGATCCACGCGACAGTCACCTCCAGACTGGATTATTGTAACTCGCTCTACGTGGGGCTGCCCTTGAGACTGACCCAGAAACTCCAGCGGGTGCAGAATGCTGCAGCGAGACTCCTTACGAGGTCTTCGCTGCGAGATCACATTCACCCGGTGCTATACCAGCTGCACTGGCTCCCGGTGGAGTACAGGATCAGGTTTAAGGTGCTGGTTTTAACCTTTAAAGCCCTATACGGCTTAGGACCCTCGTACCTACGGGACCGCCTCTCCTGGTATGCCCCACAGAGAAACTTACGGTCTTCAAATAAAAACATCTTGAAGGTCCCAGGCCACAGAGAAGTTAGGCTGGCCTCAACGAGAGCCAGGGCTTTTTCGGCTGTGGCTCCGATCTGGTGGAACACTCTGTCACAAGAGACCAGGGCCCTGTGGGACTTGACATCTTTCCGCAGGGCCTGCAAGACAGAGCTGTTCCACCAGGCCTTTGGCAAGGGCACAGCCTGACTCCCTCCTTCGGCAATCTTCGCGGAGCTCTGGCCCAATGGCTGCCAGTGGCTTGAATTAATTAATTTTAGAATGAATGATTTTAGAGTGTTGTTTATGCTGTACTTTTGTACTGTTTTATTGTTGTTAGCCGCCCTGAGCTGGGGAGGGCAGGATATAAATAAAATTTATTATTATTATTATTATTATTTCTTTTACCTGTCCTGAAACTTACAACAAAATTGTTCTACTGTATCTTAACAAATATATCCTCTTACCCATAATGATGTTTGTCTTGAGTCTTCTTTTTGCTGTGTTGGCAATGGCTGGCCGTGGTAAAGGACCAGTCACCCTAGAGCACTGACATTTTGACTTCGCTTGGGAGATCCTACAAAAATCCTACTAATCCATATTTCTCCCCTGTGCATTCAGGCTCCATCATTTCCCTCATTATTATTTTTTTCCAATTTCTGGATTTTGCACAAAGCACTTTGCATGAGCCATTAGCTTTCAGCTTTCATTTACTTTGGTTCATTCATGCTCTCCCCACACCTGTGCATTTATAAAGCACTGCAAAAAAAAAAAAAGTGATTTTGATGTAATGGTGGGTATGATTGCTTCTTGACAGGATTGTTATGAATGATTGCACATCTGCACATTGCCTGTTTTGCTAACTCCCGCTGTGCCTTTCTGATAACCTCACATTTTGACTACTGCAGTGTGTTCTGTGTGGGGCTGCCCTTGGAGACGACTCAGAAGCTTCAGATAGTGCAGAACATGGCTGCCAGGGTTTTGATGGGTAAAGCCAGTTCTCAAACCATTTTACTTGATGCCCAATAGCTTCTGAGTCTAGGGTGCAGCTATATACAGTCATACCTCATGTTACGTTTGCTTCAGGTTGAGCATTTTCAGGTTACATCCTGCGGTGACCTGGAAGTACCGGAAAGAGTTACTTCTGGGTTTTGCAGCTTGCGCACGTGCAGACATGCAAAATGACGTCACGTCATGTGCAGAAGCGGTGAATCGCAACCCACACACGCGCAGACACGGGTTGCGTTCTGCTCATGTTGCTAATGGGCCTCCGGAATGGATCCCGTTCACAACCAGAGGTACCACTGTACCTTTAAAACCCTAAATGCTACAAGGTAACAGAAGTGTCCACATATTGCATACAGTGCCATAGTGGCTGTTAAGAACATAAGAGGACCCTACTGGATCCAACCAATGTCCCATCTAGTCCGTTATTCTGTCTTCACAGGACAGAAACCGTGGGAAATTGGCTGAACCAGCCTGGCTAGTACTCATAGATAGCCTTCTCCGTGAATTTGCACAGCCTGTTTTTAAAGCCACAACTACCTCCTGTGGTGGGAGTTCCATAGTTGAACTATGTGTTGCATGGTGCCCATCAAGCACACCAGCTTGCCCCCATGATTGAGGGGGCTGGCACCGTGTGACATGCACATGCTGTGGCCGCATGCTGTGCAATGTGCTTGCATTGTGCGCGCATGCCACACAATGCCCGGTGTCACTTGTTTACGCTGCTAAATGTGCTTATGTGTCACATGCTCGCTGTGTAGAGTGCACAAGTGGTGCAAGCACGCAGTGTATTCAAGTGATGTGAGCAGGCCCCATGGCTTTGGGGAAACCGATCCCTCCTACAGTGGCAGCTAAGGAGCAGATAGACAATAAAAGTTCTTACCAATTAATTTATCCAGTATTCACAGCGATAGATGAAGGAATGCAGTCTCCCCTAGATAATGGTGTTGCTCCAAGTAAAGTCCCACCCCCTCCATCTATCCCGGGGGTCAGCAAACTTTTTCAGCAGGGGGCCGGTCAACTGTCCCTCAGACCTTGTTGGGGGGGGGGGCAGACTATATTTTGGAGGGGGGGATGAACGAATTCCTATGCCCCATAAATAACCCAGAGATGCATTTTAAATAAAAGGGCACATTCCACTCAAGTAAAAACATGCTGATTCCTGAACCATCCATGGGCCAGATTTAGAAGGCGATTGGGCCGGATCCGTCCCCCAGGCCTTAGTTTACCTACCCATGATCTATCCTATTCTACATCACCCCTGCGTTGGCTAATCTGAGCTTTCTGCCTTGGAGCTTTCTGTTCTCCTACTCTCAATGCTCGCCTGGTCCTGGGAGAGGGGTGTGTGTCAGGAATGCTCTCCAAAGACACTGAATCTGTCAGCTGCCTCTCCCCTAGTGCTGCTTCTTCCCACTGCCCCTCTTCCAATATTTCCCAGCTTCTCCTCTCTGCAGCCTCTGAACTATGACCTTCTGCAAACCACTGTTCTTAATCTATGCTGTCCTCCTGTTCTCGGGAAGGTTCAGGAGAAGAGGTGGACGGCCTCCACCATTCCTCCTCAGTCGAGCCCCTGAGTTGCTGTGGAATTTTGAGGGGATCTGCCCCCCCCCCTTGAAAAATTGAAAAGACTGGGAATCCAAACAGTAGGTGGTGGAGGAGCTAATGATACACAGCGCCAACTAATTCTAGTTTCCTCCCCATCCTCTTCTCAGAGTAGACCCACAGAAATTTGTGAATCTGGCTAACTTAAGTCCATTACTTTTAATGAGTCTGCTCATAATAACAGTGAGTTGGATAGAAACCCAATGGATTACTCTTGGAGACAGAATATTGGTCTAGGCAGGATGTATCTCTACAAGTGAGACGTAGTCCCCAAAGCAACTTTTTCTGTCCCCTATGAGGCCTAGTAGCATGCCTAATGCTATTAATATGATGTCTGACCTACTCTGAGATGACCTGCTACATGCAAAGGTCCAGTCCCATACCCCATTACAGTTTCTTATATATGGCAGCATCTCTTTGGAAATGAAGTCACTGCAAAGTTTAGGGGGGGGGGTGGAATTACCTTATGAAAAATGCTTTTATTTATTAATTACTTTCATCCCTTATGATCAAGGGCATTTTTAATAATAAAATCAGGTTTCACTGGGAGTGCCTAGTGCATTTTTATGTGGGCTTGATCATCAATTAAGCAATTGTAGATTTACTGGCACACTAAATAAAACAAGCGGATGATCAGCCTGTGTACTTGGAACCAGTTAAAACCTGCTTTTATTTTTTGGGCTGTAATCAGGTGGAAAGAACTATTTATCTTTAGGATGCAAAAAAAAAAAATAGTTGGCAATTCGTTTCATAAATTTTCTGGAAGGATGCGAGTGAAATATAGGTGTCATATGTCTTCCTCGGTGTTGGGTGCTTAGAGGGTGTGAAGGGCTGAGGCGTGGGCAGCCAACAGGGGAAGTGAGGGAGCAGGCATGGAGTTGGAGAGTTAGAAGCAAGAAACAGGAGTCAGAAATTGGAGCTGGCCCACCCATGAGGCAAGGTCAGGTGACCGCCTCAGGCAGCAGGATCCACAGGGGCAGTGGATCCTGATGTAGAGATTTATCTGCCCCTCTGTTCTTGATGTAGCTCTTCGCTCACCCCCTTCTTCTCTGGTGGGGAGGGGGCACCATTTTATGGTCCGCCTCAGGTGCCAAAACGTATTGGGCCAGCCCTGTCAGAAATGAGCTAAGAAAGCCTTTGTGCTTTTGTATTTGACTTTCTTCCCCTTCTTACATGGAGGGGGGTTGCAAATGGATTGCAAATGAATCAAAATCAAATAAACAAGTGTGCATTTTTGTGTTGTTGTTGTTTCTTTTACAGTGGTACCTCGGGTTAAGAACTTAATTCATTCCAGAGGTCCGTTCTTAACCTGAAGCTGTTCTTAACCTGAAGCACCACTTTCGCTAATGGGGCCTCCCACGGCCGCTGCGCTGCTGCCATGCGATTTCTGTTCTCTTCCTGAAACAAAGTTCTTAACCCAAGGTACTATTTCTGGGTTAGTGGAGTCTGTAACCTGAAGCGTCTGTAACCTGAGCTACCACTGTATTAGGTTCAAAATATATGGAAGAATGGCAGATGAAGGTGATGGACGACATGGAACTGGCGGAAATGACTGGTAGAATCCGAGACCAGGGAGAAGAGTCGGTGGAAGAAGAATGGAAAAAGTTTAAAGATTACTTACAGAAATATTGCAAAATTAATGAATGTTAGAATGATGTTGGATAGAAGTTAAGTAGTTTTTAGCTGTAATGCTATAAAGGAATATGAAAAAATGGATTATTAACAGGTAAAAATTTAATGTTATAATACTTTATGATTAAAGACTAGGATAAACAAAGAGGGAAAGGATTTGCTGAACTAACATATTGAATTGGAATACAAAAAAGGGAGGTGTGAGGAGGTCCGGGAAACAAGCAAATGAAAGATAACTAATGGAAAGATTGAATTGTTTTTAACTATTTTTATTTTGTATTTTTCTTTTTTCTTTTTGTAATAATTTGAAAATCTCAATAAATATATTTAAAAATGTATATATATGTGTGTGTGTTTAATTACAGGAAAGTTGTTACAATGTGACATGATGAATGTTTGTCTAAAGAAACCAGAAACCAATAAAAATGAACTGGCAAAAGAAAGAAAGAAAGAAAGAAAGAAAGAAAGAAAGAAAGAAAGAAAGAAAGAAAGAAAACCTTTGTGTTCTGACCTGTTCTCAGTCCGTACCCACAAGCTGAGGCAATAAGGCGCCTAGAGTTTCAGCACCTCGGACAGCTCCCTGTGTATAGCTGCCACTCAGGTAGACCTTGGGCATTTATTTATTATTTTTATTGCACCACCTTTTCCAGCAAGGAGCTCAAGGTGGTGTACATTATTCCCACCTCCTCCTCATTTAACCTGTGTGAGGTAGCTTAGTCTGAGAGAGGCAGTGTCTTGCCCAAGGTCAACCAGTGAGCTTCATGGCTGTGTGGCGATCTGAACCCTGGTCTCCCTGGTCCTATTCCAATACTTTAACTGCTTCCATAACGCCACTGTTTTCAGGTGGGATTCAATGAAATACTGGCATATATGGGTTGCCAATTAATATTGACTTGGAGCTCTTGCACAACAGACCTGCTTCCACCCCCCACCCCCACCCCATGGATTTTATTTTATTTTATAAAGTGATGGGAAGGCTCACTGGAAAGTTTTGGATAACAACTGATGGGGGGGGGGAATCTCCCTGCAAACAAATAAGTATAAAGGCTCGAAAAAGAGCCAACAGTGTCTAACCTCCCCGCAAACTTTGTGTAAATAAATCAGGTTGACCTTCGCAAAGCACACTTGAGACAGGAAGCACTTTCTTGCTCCTTATCTGGGCCAGACTGGTAGAAGGTAGCAATCTGAAAACCCCACGCGCTTCTGTCAGAGCTAAGCTATAGACAGAATACACAAGAGTGAGTCAGGAGCTGGATCAGAGCTGGACCAAAGGATCAGAGGCAAAACAAGGAAGCAAGACTGGTGAATAAGCCAGGAGGCAGCAAAGAGCAAAATCAGAAACAAAAAGAAATGTGCTAGAGTTGAAGTAGACCTTGATGGCCAAGCAGACCTCAGCTGAGACAGAAAACCATTTTATAGTCCTTCAGGGGGAATCAATGCCCAGCCAGGGTGAAGTCAGCCCAAAGATTCTTCCCTGAGAAGCTGTAGTGATGCTGCTCAACACAGAGGGCAGTAGAGGGCTGTTTGTCAGAAGCTTGGCTGAGAGGCTGCAGTGATGTGGTCTGTCATAGGGGGCAGTGTCAACAGTTCCCAATTACTGCCCAGATACTTCGGTGTTTGCCCTGTTAATCCTGTTACCTTTTTAATGTCTCACTTTAAAGAAAAGGAATCAAACCAGTTACTTGATTAAAAGTTGCAGACCTCTTGACCAGCCGCCATTCCATAATGTGGCAGCGAGTTCCATCTATCAGATTATGTGTTGTGCCTCCTAAACTGGTTCCCAGTCAGTTGTGTTGGATTAACCCTGCATTCTGGTATTACGAGTGGGACTTTGAACTCCAGTTACCTCCTCCAAGCCCAACAATCTCAGTCTCTCTCTCACGCACACACACCACTGGCTAGTCACACGTTTTGTCCCCACTGACGCTATGCTCCAATTTCTCCTCTTCAGCAAACAAATGAAATTGGCCAAGGGCTACAGGGGTTTTTTTCCCCTCCTGCTGGGAGAGACAGCAGAAATCCTCCTGGTGTGGTGGGCTGTGAATGATGCATTTTTCATTACCGAGATAGTAAAATATTGAGATGACTCTGAACCGGGAGGAACGAGCAAAGGGAAGCACCCAGGAGAGAGATGCAGAGGGTTTTTGTTTTGCTTTGCTTTTATCTCAGAGGTCTTAGCTGAGCAATACGACACATTTTTATAGCAGGAAATGAAAGATGGTTTGTTTTGCTTCTATAATCCTCTCTATTAAATAAGAGAGCACCGCCTTTCGAAAAGCACACTTAGAGTGAAGCATATCCATTGGAAAGTGTCTTTGCTCAGTGATATAGGGTGGTGTTTGCTGATATGCATGTCTTATTTACAGTTTTCTGCAGGCTAAATCGTGGTTTTAAAATAAGTGGGAATAACCAGCCATGCATTTCTTGGTGGGTTGGGGGGGGGTGGAGCTTGTTGATTAGGGATGGATCCAGGGCCCATTAGATTGCTCAACACACCCATTGTGTTCTCTCAGCTCTGAACTAGTGCCATGGCAACATTTTCTACCGTCTGGGTTTTTTTAAAACCATTCTAATATTAATAAGAAAATTAATTGCATCCAGAAACTACCAGAGTGGAAAGAAAATGTTGGTGGAATTTTCATGGGAAGAGTGCAGGGCTTTTATTTCACTTAGTTGTGAGGTGGCTGATGAGAGTTTGTGAGGGTCTTTTCTTTCATCCTCCAAATAGTCTCTCCAGTGGTCTTCATTCTGCTGTCTTCCCAGATGTCCCCACTTCCTGGCAATACCTGAGATGTCCTCAGCTGGTCCTTTAGGAGGTGAGGCAACCAGAACTGCACGCTACACTCCAAATGCAGTCGCACCATAGATTTGTATACAGTGGTGCCTTGCAAGACGAAATTAATTAGTTCCACAAGTTTTGTCGCCTTGCGATTTTTTTCGTCTTGCGAAGCACGGTGTCGGGAAAGTTTCGGAAAAGCTTCAAAAATCACCAAAGTCTTCAAAAACCTCAAAAAAGGCTACCACACCACGTTCTATGAGTTGCTCCTCGAAGTCAAGTCGCAACTGTATTAACGGTGTTAAGAAAAAGGAAACAAACTTGCAAGACGTTTCCGTCTTGCAAAGCAAGCCCATAGGGAAAATCGTCTTGCGAAGCAGCTCAAAAAACAAAAAAACCCTTTCATTTTGCGGGTTTTTTGTCTTGCGAGGCATTCGTCTTGCGAGGTACCACTGTAACAGCATTATTTCCTGTATGTTTGGGAAACCAGGAGGGTTGACTGCTTGCCATGTGCCTGACAGCTGTTCGTTGTTATTTTGTTTTTAATTGAAGTCTGCTTACTTTTCAATTAATCATTGCAGGGTTTAAAAAAAATAAATAGTTCCTTTAAGAGGAAGGACTTCCCTTAAAAACAAAATCAGTGGGTGCACCAATCACAGGGGCTTGGCAGCCAGCCTCCCTAGCTTCCCACACTTCCAGTTAAAACCTAAGATAAGACATCATGATGTATCCTCCTGTGGGGCTTTTGCAGATCACAAAGTGTGGGCAGCTGGGGAGGCTGCATAATGCTGGAAAGAGGTTTAAAGGAAAGGAAAGCCCCCAGCCCCCTGGGGTGCTGTGCCATGATAAGGTAAGGTCAAAGTCTCAGCCCCACCAATATGCTTAAGGAATTTATAAGGTGCTCTGAATATGGGGCACCTTACCCAGAGGAAGATATCAGAAAAGATGGGAAGTCTCTGGTGCAGAAGGGCATTTGGAACATTTGCCTCTGTTATGGAAATGACGGGGGGGGGGGGGACATCTTTAAAGTTGTTACAATGTTACAAATATTATGCCTGAATGTATCCTTTCGACTTGACAGCTCAGGGAAGATACCTAGCTTTATAAATTCATAGGCAATCCATACTTAGGGGCTCTTGTGTTCCCCATAGGGGAATAAGGGCAGATTTTTGTTTATTACATGGGGTATCCAAGAGCCCGTATAGAGTCCTTAAGTAGGTTCCCTATCGGTAGGAGAAAATAACAGAGGCCAACCAGAGAATATTGAGAAGCAAAACGGCTAGTAAGCCTGATCTTTGTTAACTGTTGCAGCAGGGTCTTCACTCACCACATGTAGGAGGGAGGAGAGAACCCAGAACAATGGTGTGCAAGCCCTTCTACAGACTTTTGAAATTGCCCACCCTGTAGCTCAAGACCACCCCCAAAAACATCATACATACATCACAGAAGGAGGCGGTCTACAGCAGAAATCCTGTTTGCCAGGATACCTGATAATGGTCACTGATTGCTTTACCTGGGCAGCCTGGTCATTCTTTTGTGATGGTTAACACTTTTAGTTCCTGAATCCAGGTCACAGGCTCACCCTGTTCAGACACAAATATTCCCTTAAGACAGGATTTGTAGCCAAAAAGACAAAGGGAAGCCTTTCCCCATTTCCTCCCCCCTTGCAGAGAAATATATTGAGGTCAATTTGGGAGAGTCAAAACAGCTCCAGGATTGCTCCCCTGTACCATTTCAGACATGTGGTTTATATACTTATGCATGCGTTTGCCTTGTACATTTATGAACGCTTATTTTATATTTGGGACCTTAGAATTCTTATAACATAGGTCAGCTTGGTTTATTTTGCATTTTCTACGATGCTGAGCCTGTGCTGGACAGCGCAATACATTCTATGGCTATTTTGGTTGTATCTTTGATGCTTATGTTCTGTTTTTGAAAAGTTCTTCCAGCAAAACTTTGAATAATATTTTTAAGGGCCTGGACAATGATTTCTTCCACTTCCAGTTGCTTCGAACTACGCAATATTAATATCTCCAGTGAAGCCTTGTCCTAAAAGCGCTGCTGGGAAGAGGACTAACATGCCCTTTGCCTGATTTCCTGTTAAGGAGACAACAGTTGATGTGCATAGGGGCAGAAGAGGATCAGTGTAGGGTACACTGGGGGCTAGAGGGCATGTCCCCAAGGACCAACATAAGCCCCGGGACATTTAGCTCCCTACCCCATAATACGCAACCTCCAAGCAACCAGGTCATAGCCCAGCAGTCGGCAGGACTCATCCATCTGTATTTGTTTTATGCAAAGCAAAATCCTCCGTTTCATTTCTTCCGCTGTCAGTCTGAGCAGCCAGAGTTGATGGCTGAGAGGAGAGCCCTTTGCTTAAGAAAGCGGCTGCCGAATACATTACCATTTAAATATTGCACAGGAGAACTGCCGAACACACATTACATGCCCAATAAAAGATGAAATTCCGCCGGCGGTGTTTGACTTCCCCGAATTGCTTATTTACTTATTTCTGGGTGCAGAATTCGCAAGCGCGCCTACCCTCTCATCGCCCTGAAGAATAATTCTCTGCATGTATTAAATTGATCAGGAGTCACCAGGGCAGGATCCAAATAGAGCCCACCTCCCGAAAGCACATATCCCTGGTTTGCCATCCTGCATGTAGTCTGAACTGCCCTGCCCACTTTTGTCTCATCCTGCAACCAAAAGCAGGATTATATTTTGTCCTTTCCAGGTGTATGTGTGCGTGCACACCTTCGGCAAATCATATCTTGTTTTTGTGCCAATTCATCACAGTTATGTTTTTGATTGACTGATTTGTTGCATTTATAGCCTAGCTTTTTCTACAGCGACCAGTATTCAGAAACATGGCTGCTTCCAAAGTGTGGGTATTGTTTCAGAGCATAGGTGGGAATGCAGAAGAGAACAGAATGGAAGGGGAGGTGGCCCTGGCAGGTCTCACGAATGCTGAAGGAACTGCATGGTTGCTAACCTTTAATGCCCTAAACAGCCTAGGCCCAGTATACCAGAATACAGCAGCCAGACTGGTGACTGGGAGTGGCCACCAAGACCATATTACACCGCTCCGTAAAGACCTACATTGGCTCTCAGTATGTATCTGAGCACAATTCAAAGTGTTGGTGCTGACCTTGAAAGCCCTAAATGGCCTCGGCCCAGCATCCCTGAAGGAGCATCTCCACTCTCATTGTTCATCCCAGATACTGAGGTCTAGCTCTGAAGGCCTTCTGGTGGTTGCCTCACTGCGAGATGTGAAGTTACAGGGAACCAGGCAGAGGGCCTTCTCAGTAGTGGCGCCCACCCTGTGGAACACCCTCCCATCAGATGTCAAGGAAATAAACAACTATCTGACTTTTAGAAGACATCTGAAGGCAGCCCTGTTTAGGGCAGTTTTTAATCTTTGATGTTTTATTCTGTTTTTAATCTGTTGGGAGCCGCCCAGAGTGGCTGGGGAAACCCAGCCAGATGGATGGCGTATATATAACGGAAGTCTTGTTGTTGTTGTTGTTGTTGTTGTTGTTCCACCATCAACCTTTCCAATGGTTTGCTTGAACCACAGTGAAGGATTGTGAGAGGGCCGCCTCTCTCCATATGAACCTACCTGAACCCTGAGATCACAGAGGGCCTTCTCGGTAGTGGCGCCCGCCCTGTGGAATGCCCTCCCATCAGATGTCAAAGAGATAAACAACTACCTGACATTCAGAAGACATCTTAAGGCAGCCCTGTTCAGGGAAGTTTTTAATATGTAATGCTGTACTGTTTTTAACACTTGATTGGGAGCCGCCCAGAGTGGCTGGGGAAACTCAGCCAGATGGGCAGGGTATAAATAATAAATTATTATTATTATTATTATTATTATTATTATTATCATCATCATCATCATCATCATCATCATCGGAGGCCCTTCATCGTGTGCTTCCTCCACAAGAGGGCCAGAGGATGGCAACATGAGATCGGGCCTTTTCTGCAGTGGCTCCCCATTGTGGAATACTCTCCTCAGGGAGATTCTGCTGGCACCTTCATTATACATCTTTAGGCACCAGGCAAAAATGTTCCTCTTTAACCAGGCCTTTGGCTGATTGCCATCCAATACCTTTTCCATATGTGTTGGGGAGGGTGGGTTCTTGGGTTGGTTTTTTATATTATTTTGATTATGTATTTTGTATTTTTATTGTGTTTGTATCTTCTGAACCCTGCTGAGACCTGTGGGTATAGGGCGGGATACAAATTTAATTGATGAGGATGATGGTGTTGCTAATAATAGTACCTGTGTTAGCACTAAACAGGGTTCTCTCTAACCAGAGGTGTTCTCATAACCAGAAGCTGAAACCAAGGAATGGAACCCATCCTTCCTGTTGGTGGCTCCTTGCAACCTAAAAAGAGGTATTAAAGGTAAAGGGACCCCTGACCATTAGGTCCAGTCGCGGACGACTCTGGGGTTGCGGCGCTCATCTTGATTTATTGGCCGAGGGAGCTGGCGTACAGCTTCCAGATCATGTGGCCAGCATGACTAAACCGCTTCTTGCAAACCAGAGCAGCGCACAGAAACGCCATTTACCTTCCCGCTGGAGCGGTACCTATTTATCTACTTGCACTTTGACATGCTTTCGAACTGCTAGGTTGGCAGGAGCTGGGACTGAGCAACAGTATTACACGTGAAGAAAGTGTGTACTTTTCTCATGCCTCCAGATGGAATTCCCAGGTCCTATCAAAGCAGGCCCTGTTAAAAGCTTTTTTTTACACCAGATGTTGTATGCAAAGAAAGCAGCATGGGGCTTGGACAGTGCATAATGACATTTCAAATCTTGACTTGATGTAGGGACTCTGTGCATCTCATGGGTCAAATGAAAATTACTTATAAAAGACACTGAAGGATAGCTCAGATAGTAGAGCACAAAACTCTTAATCTAGGGTTGTGGGTTTGAGCCCCGCATTGAGCAAAAGATTCTTGCATTGCAGAGGGTTGGAGGAGATTATCCTCATTGTCCCTTCCAACACAACGATTTTCTGATTCTAACCCCACCCTGTTGGAACTAGGGTGCTTTCTGACTCAACCATCTTTGATTCTATGATTCTACAGGCACAGGAATAGGGTGGGTTCTGGAAGCACACATCTCTGGTGTCAAAGGTCAGGATAAAAGGTGCATCTTCAGCACCCACCAAAAGCTGCCTAGTGAAGAAGCCAGGTGCACCACTGTGGGGACGGAATGCTAAGGGGCTGCCACAGAGAAGGCCCTGCTCATGTCCAACAACCCCTCCTGAACTTCAGAGGGTGGTGGAACTACCAAGAGGGCCCCTTCTGCTGATCTTAACAGGGTCTAGTGGGGAGAAGTTCAGCAAGTATCTAACTGTAATATCTAAAACATTCCACTAAAAATCCAGACAAGATACTCATGGGTAAAACAACTGATGAAACAATCAGCCAACTTGAGACGTTTAAGAAAGAACTAGGAGAGGGAGGGAGGGAGAGAGAGAGAGGGAGAGAGAGAGAGACGGCGGTAGCTCAGTGGTCAAGCAACTGCTTTGCATGCAGTCCCAAGTGTGATCTCCAGCATCTCCAGGTAGACTTGGAGAAAAGACTCCAGTCCAAAACCCTAGAGAACTGCTGCCAATCAGTGTAGACAATGTTGAACTAGCTGGACCACAGTCCGGCTCTACAGACAGCATCCCATGTTTCTATGGTCAGAGGATTCCAGAGGGTCTACGGTACTGTGGTCTGATAGAGCCCATTAGCAATGAATACCAAATGCATTGAATCAGCCCTGGATCTGATCCAACAATCCAGTTTGGATATTCTCTCTCTCTCTCTCTCTCTCCTGCCTTCTGCCCACTGGAACAGCCTGGCAAAGTTTCCCTAAAGAGAGGAGAGAAAGGCTGAATGAGACAGGGATGAAAATCCCCGATGAATCATCGACGTTTTGTCTGTGTGCCGCAAATATCCTATGTTTTCTCTTGGTAGTTCTTTCTGGGTAATGAGTACATATTTAGAAGCGAAAATGAGTGGTGAGGTCAATAGAGCCCCAGAGGACATCACAATAGGCTATTTTGTTTTCTCATTGCAAGATCCATCCCGCACTCACCTATGTTCCAGAAAATAAGATGTCAAATACGGGAAGGGATGCAGCTGAGTAGCACCTGCTCAGCATGTAGAAGGTCCCTGGTCCGATCCCTGGCACATCCAGGTAGTGCTGAGAATTACGCTCTGCCTAAAAACCCGGAGAGCTGCTGCCAGTCAGTGTAGACACTATTGAGCTAAATAGACCAATAGTCTGGCTCATGTGTCAAGCAGCTTCCTATATATATTTCAAGAAACACAGTGGCTCAGTGTTAGAGCTCCCAGTTTACACACAGATTCAATCCCTGGCATCCCCAGCTACATCTGGGAATGACTCTTATTTGAAACTCTGGAAAGCTACTGCCAGTCACACAATGCCTTCCCTAGCCTGGTGTCTTCTATATATTGTTGGGTTCCTATTCTCATCCATCCCAACCAGCATGACAAATGCTTGGGTTGGGTGGGTGGATCAAGATGTCTGTAGAGACCCAGGTTGGGGATCACTTAACTTGACGGACCAACGTTCTGACCTGGGATAAAGTAGCATCCTTTTTATTTACCGCATTTTTTGCTCTATAAGACTCACTTTTTGCCTCCTAAAAAGTAGGGGGAAGTGTATGTGCATCTTATGGAGTGAATGTAGGCTGCGCAGCTATCCCAGAAGCCAGAACAGCAAGAGGGGTTGCTGCTTTCACTGCGCAGCGATCCCTCTTGTTGTTCTGTCTTCTGAGATTCAGAATTATTGTTTTCTTGTTTTCCTCCTCCAAAAACTAGGTACGTCTTGTGGTCTGGTGTGTCTTACAGAGCAAGAAATACGGTATTTATTTATTTATTTATTTACACACACACACACACACCCTACCCATAATGTATTTTTAATCTTTTGTTGGAAGCCGCCCAAAGTGCCTGGGGAAACCCAGCCAGATGGGCGGGGTATAAATATTATTATTATTATTATTATTATTATTATTATTATTATTATTATCTGGCTGGGGGCGGCCAGATTTAAAAACACAATCAAACATCAAAAACTTCCCTAAATACATACAGTTGTACCTTGGTTCTTGAACGCCTTGTGGCTCGAACATTTTGGCTCCCGAACACTGCAAACCCAGAAGTAAGTTTTTCCAGTTTGCGGAACTTTTTTGGAAGCCGTATGTCTGACGCAGCTTATGCAGCAGCTTCCTCTTGAGTGCAGGAGGTTCCTGCAGCCAACCGGAAGCCGTGCCTTGGTTTTCAAACATTTTCAAAAGTTGAACAGACTTCCAGAACGGATTCCTTACAAGAATCTTCACTCTTCCTGTGGTTTCCAGCAACTGGTTTTCAGTTCCAGTACTTTTCCATGTATAAGACTAGGGTTTTTTCTTTAAAAATTATGCTAAAATGTGTGTGTGGGGGGGGTCATCTTATACATGGATAGTGCATAGGGTGGAGGTTTGATTGGTTGCTGCCGCCGCGGCTGTCTGCAGCTATTGGGTGTGTTATTGGTTCCTTTGTCAATGGCTGGTGTTGTCTTGGCTGATGATGAGGCAATTTGGTGGGCAATGGGTGGATTTTGCTATGCATGCAGGTAAGCGTTTTCCAGCATTCCCCCCTAAAACAACTCTGGGCAACCCCCCCCCCCAAAAAAGCTCATCTCCCCCCCCCCCATTTTATTAAATTTGAGTCCCCCAAAATAGGGGGCATCTTATACATGGAAAAATACAGTATTACTGCTTCCAACCGTGGAGGCAATGCTCAGCACCCTTAACAAACTACAGTTCCCAGGATTCTTTGGAGGACAGCTTAAAGTAGTATAATATTGCTTTAAATGTTTAGTGCTGCTAGAGCCTGAGTGTGAATTTCTCCCAATCTACATACATGTTTTTGTATGCAATTTTGCCCAACACACTCAATTCTCCATAATTTTACGTTCTTCACACTAAAAAATACATTTGTATGCATATTTGACCCCAGGACTTATGTACGTGTTACTTGACTGGAGAACCACACAGCAAAATTGGGTAAAGTGCAAATTCCAAAGGATGGCTGTGTTTCAGCTTGCTTGCTTTGGAATCTGCAAATTAGATAAGTTTGCCATTAAATACTAACTGAACTGAATTTTTCCCGCATGGCTAGGTGTGAAGTGGGTGGATCTGGCCTGAAGGGAAAGGTCTTGCTTTAAATTAGGATCCTTGCTTGGCCTAATAGGCCCCAATGGGCCAGAGGTTCCTCATGCCTGTTTTAGGGGGGAATGGGCACAATTTAAATACAAATGCTTTGTGCATTTATTATTATTATTCACAAAAATAATGGGGTGGATCAGACTCATGATGGAGTGAATGCAAAACGGACATGGAATGGAAATGGGCCGATATGCCTGTTCCTAATTTTACAATTCTAGGAAGCCATGTAAGACTAACAGCTCCGAACATCAGCTGAATTTCGCATTAGGTCACTTATCTGCAACATTATCCCCGCCATTCTTCATTTGAGGAGAGTCATCAGCTATAAAGGAAACCCTTAATCAAGTGGTCTATATAAACACGGAGGACCCAGTGAACGCCTTTCTCTGTACATTACAGAGCTATTTATCTTCCAAAGTTACCAAGTTGCATAGCAACCATTGTGTTAAAGGGTTGCCAACTCGGAGCGCCCCGTTCTTTAACAAAAAGGTTTCTTGTGTGTTTATTTGACAACCCCAGACTCCGACAGGGTAGGTTTCTCACCGGTACAGGGGAACTGACATTTATAATGACTCTGAAAACAATTTAATTCCAGTCTCCATAAAACAAAATGAGACACCGTGTTTAAACAGTGGTTTTTCCTCTTCTTTAATAGATCTATCTGAAACTGTCACCAGGGTGGACAGGATTCATTTTTCCTACTTTATATGTCTACTTTAAATGCTGTAGTGGAATGTCTGGGAGAAACATAACCATATATGGCAAGCAGGGCGATTCAGGTTGACCAGCTGTCGAGAGGCTATAAAGCACATTATGGTGGTCTTATAATTTTAGGAGAGTGTAGGGATTAAAGTTTAGGATAATTTCAAATTAGGTGCCACAAGTTTGATCTCGAAGCTCCTGCAAAACTTCCTTACTGCTTTTACCCGGTCCATCAAGCTTTGTGATCATCCATTGGTCTTAACGGTGCAATCCAAACAAAGGAGGTTATGGTTTAGCAGGAGCTTTCATAGATCCAGTGCTATTTTTCTAGGGGGGAAGGGGGTACCAGAACTCACCATGAATGCCTCCCTTGTTCTCTTATAATGGCAATGGCATCCACCTGAGAAGTGCCAGAACTGAGTTCTGGCATGTTCTGGCTGCGAAAAAAGCCCTGCATAAACCATAGACTTTTATTTGAAAGATACATGCAAACAGCTCCATGCTAACAAAAGAGGCACTTCATGTTAGGATCCCCTACACATGAGTAGGACCCTGGCAGAGACACATGCCCGACTGGCATGTTTTCTCCCTCCTGGTCAATCGTTCAGGAGCTTCAAAAGCTTTCTTCAGGCCAACCATCACAGCGACTGATGCCAAGAAACATCAGCACACTTACGGATCCGCAGAGTATTTTGCACTTGCGTAACAGACCTCAGCAACTCAGCATTTTGGCTAATCTACTCTATTTACATATAAACACACACGGAGCACTGCAACATGGCTCCCTCTCTCTCTAGCATCAGACAGCAAAGAGAAAGAACAAAGGACAATAGTCTCACTTCACGGAACACAGTAACAGAAACATCCCGTCTCCGTCACTTCCCACTCTGTGGAGTGAAAACATACACCATCATGTGATAGACAACAATCCCATGACTGCAGACACAGAGCAGGAATCTCTTCATACATTCCTAAGTAGCACAGAAAGAGGTGATAGTGACCAGTCAGCATGGATGCTCTTTAGCTGTGAGCCAGTGGTTCCCAATTACCATATTTTCCATGTATAAGATGAGGTTATTTTATTTAAAAACAATGCTAAAAATTGGGGGTCGTCTTATACATGGTAGTGGAGAAGTTGGACAGGCTGCTGCGAGCGGGAGATTGTCAGTGGTGTTTTCGTTGTTGATTGGTGGGTGCAGCAAGGTCCGCTGGCTATTGGCTGCTGTGGCAATTGGGTGTGCTGGTCCCAGGGGGGATAAGGTACTATTACCGTAGCCCAAGATCAGTCCAGAGTCTCTAGCAGGGTAGACGATCACTAGATGAGACGCGAGGTCCGAGACAGGGAGCCGGGCGGGGTAACAGGAACGCTGGTAGGGCAGAAGCAGGAAGCCAGGCGAGGAACAGGAACACTGGTAGGGCAGAAGCAGGAGTCCAGGCGAGGAACAGGAACACTGGTAGGGCAGAAGCAGGAGTCCAGGCGAGGAACAGGAACACTGGTAGGGCAGAAGCAGGAATCCAGGTGAGGAACAGGAACACCGGATAGTCAGGAACAGGAAGCCGGGCGAGGAACAGGCACCCTGGGAGTGCAGATCAAGGACTGGGTAAAGCAGGTACTCCACAACGACGTTGCTCCCGCAACCTGGGACCGGGCTGCCTGACCTTTATCTTCTTCTAAGGCCGGGGGCGATCCCGGACCCCAGAAGCCCCGCCTCTCTTGGCCTTAAGGCGAGCACTCCTCCTGGGAGACACCAGTTCCCTTCGCCTCTCTGCCCTAAGCCTCTGCAGATCAGGAGAGGCCGAAGGGTTACTGGGCCCCGGGGGAGGCTCACCTGTAGCCACTGAGTCTTCCAGCACCTCTAGGGCCAGAATGGTTTCACCTGGTGCCTGCTCTTGAGGTTCCTCAGCATCTAGGCCTTGCCCCAGTTCAGCCGGCCCTGGAGGCGGGGACTCCTGTGCCGGCTGGGATTCCTCCGGATCGCTCTCAGACTCGGAATCCCAGGCCATCACATTGGGTGGGCGATTGGTGCTTGCTTTTGGTGGTCCTGCAGACAACTGGTGGCTTTGTCGATTGTATGTGTCGGTCCTCCGGGTCAGTGATTTTCATCCATCTCTCCTCAAAAAAGCTCAACAACTCTGGGCAATCTCCCCCCATTTCCTCAATTTGGAGTCCCAAAATTTGGAGTCCCAAATTCTCACCAGCTCAATTTTCAGCTTCTAGGTAGCCACTTCAAGAGGCTCTGCTGTCACCATGGACTTTCACAATCAAAGATCCTATTATTCCCAGGAGCCAGAGAAGTTGGTGTCCGTCCATTCCCCTGCCGCCGACCCATTGGATCCATCCCTCCATAGCATTTCATTCCACATGAGCTGGATGGCCACCTACTTATTTATAGCTGTTAATGGAATGGACATTTAATTGATATTCATTGTGGGAGCTTTGCTTCTCTAAATTTCCACTGTGAGATATACGCTGCAACTTTTGCTGTCTGCATGTTAATGGAGGAAGCAAGAGGCAACAGGACACAGCCACAAAGCTCCCAGCGGCATGCCATTCTGTTTTGATGGTGCTCCTTTTCACTGGACTCGCCAGGGTATTGACAGCGCTCTTCAAGAACAGCCCTGAATCCATCTAGGTAAAGGGTAAAGGCACCCCTGACCATTAGGTCCAGTCGTGACCGATTCTGGGGTTGCGGCACTCATCTCGCTTTATTGGCCGAGGGAGCCGGCGTACAGCTTCCAGGTCATGTGGCCAGCATGACTAAGCCGCTTCTGGCGAACCAGAGCAGCACATGGAAACACTGTTTACCTTTCCGCCAGAGCGGTACCTATTTATCTACTTGCACTTTGACATGCTTTTGAACTGCTAGGTTGGCAGGAGCAGGGACCGAGCAACGGGAGCTCACCCCGTCGCGGGGATTTGAACCGCCGACCTTCTGATCAGCAAGTCCTAGGCTCTGTGGTTTAACCCACAGCGCCACCCGCATCCCTTTAGTTGATGGCTAACAATGAGTGTTGTTGCACTCTTGTCCTGCTTTTCTCACAGGAACAGCCACTGGGCCATGACGGTGGGTGTTAGAGTTGTTCCAAATGAAATCCCTAATCTGGACCTTGTAAAGAATAGCAATGAATTGCTCTCATTAACGGGTCTTCAAAGCTTTACTGGAAACAGTCTTAAAATGGTTACAAATAAATGTTACAAGATACAAATTAACACATTGCTCTTAAACAAGTAAGCAACGCAGCACAGTCTTCCTTTCGGTCCTTAAAACAGTCCAAAAACTTTCCCTTCTCTCTGATCCCTCAGAGAGATTCTATGCAATCATCTTGCCGGTTCATCACTGCTGAGCTGAATTTCTACTGCTGCTGGCTCCAAAGAGGCGCTGGGTTCTCAGATTTCACCTTCAGGTGAGAGATATCTGTTCTGGTCTCTGGGAATCGGTCAGTCGGTCATCAATCAACCTGAGCACCCTTTCCTTTTCTGCATTTAGCTAGGGACAAACCCCTCATGCCCAATGCAAACATCTCTTTGCAAAATCTTATCAAACGCAATGCATACAAGCACAGAATTTTATGCATAATAAACTTCTATCTTTAACAGTGGGTCCATCTTCTTATCCAGCCATCTAACTGCCACAGTGGCCAAGCAGATGTTTCTGGGAAGCCTGAAGAGGAACCAGTGGTCTGACTTGATATAATGCAGCTTTCCATCTGCTTATGTTCCACCAAAAATGCAGGACTAGTCCATGATAAATTTTAATTTGGCTATTGTTTTTATTTTATTCTTTAAAAGAAAACTAAACCACTGATCTCCCTGGCTCTTTTCTCTCTTAAAACTCTTCCAGATACAACCCAGGAAACATCCCCCCCCCCCCCAAAGAAAGAAAGAAAGAAAAACCAGTCACAGAAAACTGTGTAAATTGGTGACTTAACGTGTTGCACCTAATTAATATTCTGTATAAAGATTGCCAGAGAAGGCTGTGTGCGCATTGCTTAATTAAAAAGAGATTAATTTATCAACGCAGGTATAGTTTAATTAGATATTGCTCCATATGTCTCCAACTGCCATCTCCTCTTGGCAAAGGAACCGGATTATCTGTGTGCTCCATCTATAGATTTTGACACTTTGGAATCTTTGGCTCCAAAGAACAACTTGTGAAACTCTCACAGGACTTTTCACTGCTTTCCTTGAAACAGTGCAGCTGTCCCGCTCCCTTTATTGCTGCTCTATCACAAATTGCCTTGGAAATGCTGTGGTTTTGCTGTACTGGAAGGGTGGGAACTTCTGGTCCATGGACCAATCTTGGCCGACCAGAGGGACAAGATTGGTCCATGAGACCATTTTCAGCTAAAAGGGGTTGCCTCAAAGTACTTCTCTTGAAGACACTGGCAGGGTTGGAATAACTCTTACAGTGTGTAGTTGATTATAAGATATATAGAGTACGTGATATTAGAACTTTATTTGATACTTACCTAAGAAATGGAGGGAAGTCAGAGGCATGATAGAGCCTAAGTTAAATATGTAACCTATATATGTGTAATTTATGAATGTATGTATGTGTAATGAAAATCAATAAAAAAATAATTTGCAAAGTGCTTCTCAAAAGCACTGTTTGAAGCCGTGCTCCTTCATTTAAAGAAATCCACTTTCGCCCTGCAGAGGGGGTGGGGTTGCGGGCTGCAAGCCCCCACCATGCCGCGTGATTGGGGGACTCCCCGGCCGCGTCCCCCCCTGGCCAGCCAATCGGCTGGCTCTGGGGGCATGGCGTGCCCTATTTAACACAGGTGCAGCCGGGGATCTCCCTCTTTCCCCGCCTACCAGCTGTTCCTGTTTTTCCCACCCTCCCGCCCTTTAAGGTTTTCGTTCCTTGATCTTGCTATGGACCTCGGTTTTTCACCGTTGAGGGGCCTGGTAGGAATTTTTCCACTTGGCAAATTGGCACCAGCCACTTGGTTTTTCGCCTACCTCATAGCAAATCATCACAACTTTCTGGGTATTTGCAGTTAGGCATTGGTATTGCTCTGTAGATGGAAGAGGGGAGGAAGCGCCATCACCTGCCCCACATATTGAAGGGTAGTCTGATAAAGGATTCCGGGGGGCGGGGGGGTTGGCCCTGTCCAAAGTCTGGGGAGGTGAGGGCCTAAGGCATGCCCCCTATCAGTGACCCCGGGGGAGTTGCTAGTTGATGTGCATCAGCAGGACTCACCCAATGGTGGTTAACCCTTCCCAGACTTCAAGCGGACGGGCTGAAGTTGGATATAGTCGGTTAGGACCAAAGCCTAAGCCAATACCGCTCATCACCTGTAACCAATAAAGTTGTGGCCTTATTTAGCCCATTAATCTTAATAATTGTGTCATGTGTCTTTATTTCCACTGGGGGGGGGGACTCGCCATGCAATGGAGATGATTCTGTGGATAGCTCAGTCGGTAGAGCATGAGACTCTTAATTCCAGGGCCATGGATTTGAGCCCCATGTTGGGCAAAAAAAAAATTCCTGCATTGCTGGGGTTGGACTAGATGACTCTTGTGGTCCCTTCCAACTCTACAACTCTGTGATTCTTTTATTCTAGGAATGTTTCCAACGTGGCTTTTGAGAAGCTCTTTAAGGCAGCCCCTAAGCTCCCATTTCAGATTGAGATGGGAGCATGGGGGTTGCCTGAAAGCTTTTCCAAGTCTCCCCACATTCCCCTAACAAATTTCAAATATGGAGGAAGAGGACTAGCAAAGTCAAGGATCTGGCAGTTGGGTGGCCCTAAGTTCAAGCGTCTTCAAAACCCATTACACCTTTGGTACATAAAGGCTGTTCTCCAACTGGAGCGCTCTCAGGCCAGTGTTTTCCAGTTGTGTTTATACTACATTTTTTTTAGATTTGCCTTGAGAGAGTCTTCGAGCCTCTTTTGTTGACCACCAGCATTACGCTTGCAAATTTTAAGTAGAGTAGTTGCTTTGGAAGACGATAATCAGGCATCCGCACTACATGACCTGTCCAACGAAGTTGATGTTGAAGAATCATTGCTTCGACACTGGTGATTTCTGCTTCTTCCAGTACACTGGCATTAATTCGCCTGTCTTCCCAGGTCATGCAGAGTGGTAGTCGTGAGGAGGTTTCTGAAGCACAAGATTCCCATGCCAAAGGTCTAGTGTTCAATCCCTGAATTGCAGGTGTCAGCTTCTCACTAAAGCACCTTCAAGCTGTGGATTGACTCAGTTCTCCCTGGCTGGCCATTGGATCTTCCAGGGCAGGAAGTGGGCACGAAAGGGCTTCCTGTTTCTGCTGTGTCTGGCTCCATCAGTATGACCTTCCTGAGCCCTGGTGCCTACCCTGTATCCTTGGTTACTCTTGTCCCAACTGTGGGAATGTTCAGGGAGGCAGGAGAGGATATATTGTTTAATATCCTTCCTAACTTGCACTAGCAAGTTCTATAACTTAGCAGAGTTTTACATTCCCCTTTTAAACGCAGTGGGTAGCTGGTTGCAAGTTTGTTTAAGCTTCTCAATATAAATTCCTGGTAAGATCTCTTATTTCCCTCTTAAAAGAATAAACATGCCACAATCTTATTTAAGATATATGAAAGTAGTTTACTCACATCATCAGTTCACAGTTGGATCCCTGAAGGCAAACTTAGTTACAGATATATATATACATGTGAATCTATCCCATATGGAGATAGTCCCTTTGTACCCTGCAAAAGAAAGTACGTCCCAGCCCAGGAGGAAACAGGAAGTTTTCGACTGGCCAGTCCAAACATCCCATTGCATGTCCACTCTAGGAAAACAAGGAATGTTGTACTTGACTGCTACTTATGTATCACATCCCACACCAACTCCTTGATCCTGCCTCTGGGTTTAGCACTCTTTGATCTTGACATGTTTTTCAACCCTGTCTGCTAGCTGCTCCTACGGTGTCTTACTCCTGGATCTCCTCACACTGCTCTCACAGTCCAGCCCCAACATGGCCACATCATCTGCTTGCCTTTCTTCATCTCCCCCAGACATTTTGGGTTCATCCCTTTCTTGCAACCCTAGCTGGCATGCCCGACAGTCAGAGATGATGAGAATTGCAGCCCAACAACATGTCTGGAGGGATGACCATAATTTCTCCCCCCTTGTCCTATGGAATGATGACCTCTGCAAACACATTCTCCTGGCACCTATTTTGATTTTTTAGACACCTGGTGAAAACTGTTTTGTACAAAAGCCTCCAGCATATTTCAATTATTTATGGTGGTTGCTTTATCTGTTTAGTGCTGTTGTTTTGAATTTCCATCCATAATGTGTATCTGCTTTGAGGGTTTTTAAAAACTATATTTTACATTGGTTTTTACATGTCTCCAAGTTACCTGGAATTTTGATGGGGAAATTGGATGAAGAAATTGGATGAAGAACAGATTCCCCACCTGAATGAGTAAATTTGAAGGACTTCCCCACAGTGGAAACACAGGAATTGGGCTTCATATAAGTAAAGATCATTGCTACAACTAGTTCCATATTGTCCACTCCTGCCTTTCCTCACAAGCATTTAGGGATGGACACAGTACTTTTTGTGTGTGGTGATACTGGAGTACTGCCACCTCTTTTATTTGCTGCCCATGGTAGCCATTTTGTGCTGGCAGCCACAGGCCCTTTATCAAGACATGAGTATCGGCTCCTCACACACACACACAAGCACTGGGTGGATAAATCTATCAGTTAATGCTTTTTCTTAGTGTCTCGTTTTTCCAGTTTTAAATTTTATTCACCTCATTCCTGGATCAGTTTGTGATTTATTTATTGCTTAAAAAAAAAAAGTGCTCACAAAAAATTATTGGTGTTTTAGTTTGCATTTTTTCTAATAGTGGTACCTTGGGTTGCAGAAACTTCAGGTTAGAGATGCTTCAGGTTACAGACTCCGCTAACCCAGAAATAGTACCTTGGGTTAAGAACGTTGCTTCAGGATGAGAACAGAAATTGTGCCACCGCAGCGTGGCGGTAGCGGGAGGCCCCATTAGCTAAAGTGGTACCTCAGGTTAAGAACAGTTTCTGGAACAAATTAAGTTCTTAACCCGAGGTACCACTGTATACATATTTTCAGATGCAATTCTGCCTGAAAAATAATGCATTTGTGTGTGTTATTTCCAACAATACATGCATTTTGATGCAAACTTTCTAAATGTGCTTCTATACAAAGGCTGTGTACTGACTGCAGCTGAATTTTAGATCCAAATCAAATTAGGCTGGGATTTGGCTGGAGCAGGTTGAGGCAGCCTCAGATCATGTTGGATCCACCCTAGCTTGTAAGGATGGGGCAAAAACTCCCATCAACCCTAACCTAATGACCAGGACAAAGGAAACTATAGTCCAAAACATCTGGGGGGCACCAGGTTGGGGAAGTCTGAGATAACAGATTCTGCATACTTGAGATGCTCGTTTGTTCCTGGCATCTTGAGTGGGCTCATTTGTTTATTTCACAGCCTCTGAAGTTGAGACACACATTTTTAAGTCTTTGTACTGAATGTTCTTGCTTCTCATTTTCTGCTGGTGAACCTTACGCAATACAGAGCAAGACGAAGTTCGCCAACAAACATACCGAAGGTACATTTGCAAATAAACTTTTTTTGCATGTAAAAAATATCTATCTGATTGGAGCAGTGTTGACACCAGCAGGTTCAAATCCTGCAAGTGAGTTGTGAGGAGGATGAAAACTTCTCGTATTTCCCAGCTGGTGCTTCCTAATTTATGTTTGCCACTATGAGCAGGAAAGCACTGGAGGAAGGGAGCTGGAGAAGAAAAATGGTGAGTTGGGAGAAAAGTGTAGGGTACAAGCAGTGCAGTCTCCCATGACATTCCTGTGAAGAAGCTGGTAAAATGTGGTCTGGCCGAAGTAACTGTTAGATGGAGTTGTAGCTGGTTCATCGACCAAGAGTGTTCATGAATGGTTCTTCATCATCTTGGAAAAAGGCACCAGTATGGTGCCCCAGGGTTCTGTCCTGAGCCTGTAGTCAGTGCTGGATTTACGTTTAAGCTAAACAAACTATAGCTTAGGGCCCCACTCTCTTGGTGGCCCCCAAAAAATGTAAAGGGAAAAAATGTACTGGATGTACATTTCCAAAATATAAGATAAAAAACAAATAAAATAAAGCCTACATACAACAACTGTGTTTTGTGTTGTGTAGACTCCTATGATGTAAGTCATGGGCTCCGCCTGCTAGCCTGCTCCCTAAAATATCACTGGTTTGTTCATTTCTATATATAGGGTACCTACGTTCTGCACGGACTGGTTGCAGGGCAACATGTGCAAATGGCTTAAGATACCTTAAGATTAGGTTATTAGGTCCATAAAATACCATATAGCATATATTCAACAACAAAAACAGCGACAATTTGTTGTTGACAAAAGACAGGTGGACATGTAAAGGGCCCCATTACCTTCAGTAGCTTGGGGCCTCATCAAACCTCAATCCAGCCCTGCCCATAGTTGTTCATCTTTGTAGTTGTCTTTACAGTGGTACCTCAGGTTACAGACGCTTCAGGTTACAGACTTACAACTCCCGCAATCCCTAGCTAGCAGGACCAGTGGTCAGGGGTGATGGGAATTGTAGTCTCAAAACATCTGGAGGGCCAAGGTTGAGGAAGCCTGGGCTAGGATCTACCTAACCTACCTAACTGCAAACCTACCTAATTTGCTGTTCTGAAACTGACACATGAACCGAGATGCACCCTTCTCTAAATTTTGCGGTGCATTTCTCCAATCAAAACAGTATGCAAGAAAACCAAAAATCTGTTTGGGAGAAGTCTGCAAAAATTAGTGAAAACAACATTTAAAATGAAGTATATTAAGGAGAAGTGCTGGCAAAGATATGTATACAAGAGACAACTGCTGTGAAATTTCACTAGGAATTTTGTTTTTTAAAAAAAATGCCAACTGGGCTGGTTAACTTATGTTTCATTACTATCCTAGTTTAAGCTGGGGTGTTTTTAAAAATGAAACCAGTTCCTCCTTGTGCCATTAGGTGCTGCTATGTGATATGTCAAGGCAGCGTCTGCAAGGAGCTGCAGCGCTGATACCACAAACAGAAGGTCAGAAAGGAGAGAAAACGAGAGAGAGAGACAGAGAGAGAGAGAATGAATATATTTTAGGTCAATCTGCTACCATACCATTATCTCCTCATGTCATGATCCATCTCCAGTGCACCCTTTATTTTTTTAAAAAAAAGATACATGAGCTCCAATTATCTGGCACCAGTTACTTCTGAGTCCTACCTGGTCTACACCTTGACAGCACTTTGGAGTTTCGCCCTCGGAAAGCTGCAGAGGAAATGGAAAGGTTGCCATGGGCAACACCCTTCTCCAATGACGGAAGACTAATTGAGACCCTCTGACAAAGGAGCTGGGATTTCCTGTCCATTGGCAAAGGGCGAGGTGTGCACAGAAGTGTTCCCACGCTGTCAGTTCAGTGCTATAAGCACAAAAAAAACCTTCCCAAAGGAGCTACCAGGTTTCTATAGGTTTTCCCCATGCGTACCACCCACACAGAGAGTGCCTCCAGGCAGAAAAGCATTTGTGAATGTAACGCAGGAAGCTGCCTCATACTGAGTCAGAGTCAGACCATGTGGTCCATCTAGCTCATAGCTGTCTACACTGAGTAGAAGTGGCTTCACAAATGAGTCTTTCCCCACCCTAGGTCAAAATGCCAGGGACCAAACCTTGTGCAAAACAGATGTTTTACCACTGAGCTACAGCCATTCTATTAAGACATATAGACATAGAATCATAGAATCATAGAACTGTAGAGTCGGAAGGGACCCCCAGGGTCATCTAGTCCAATCTCAACTAAAGCATCCATGATAGATGGCCATCCAACCTCTGATGAAAAGCCTTCAAGGAAGGAGAGTCCACAATCTCCAGAGGGAGACTGTTTCACTACCCAAACGCTCTAAGTTCTTCCTGATGTTCAGTCAGAATCTTCTTTCTTGAATTTGAAGTCATTGGTTCAAGTCCTACCCTGCAGAGCAGGAGAAAACAAGCTTGTTCTGTCAGGAGTCCAGGTTCCCAGCTTGATAACACAGTAAGTGTAGGTAATTAAAAAGGAGGATTTATTGCAAAAACAAACAGATAGCTCAGGGCGACTCTAACAAAGCCTCCAACACCATTACTCAAGGCCCTTCTGAAGACCCCTTCCGGTGTCGACAGAAGCTATTGAACTTACGACCCCTTTGTCTCTTGTTTTGCTTCCTATCTAGCAGCCCTCCCATTCACTGACTCTTCGGACTTAGTGGATCAGCTCCAACCTCTTCCTGTTCTGAGAGGCTGTCTCTGAGTCTATTCGCCCCCATTTGTGCTTCCTGCAAGCTTTGGCTGCGTTCTAGCCTGCTCTCAGCTGCTGCCTTATCAGTCTGCCCGTCAAGGTCAGGAAGAGCCGAAGTCTGCAGCTGCCAGCTTTCCCATGCCTGACCGACATCTAAACCTCTCTGTTCCTGGCTGCTTTCTGCCGTTGGCTGCAAACCTTTGCTGGGAGCTGGCTCATTCCTGACATGTTCCCTCTTGCATATGACAACCCTTGAGATATTTGGCTATCATATCTCCTCTCAGTCTCCTCTTTTCCAGGCTGAACATACCCAGCTCCTTCAACCGTTCCTCATCCGGCTTGGTTTCCAGACCCTTGATCATTTTGCTCACTCTCCTCTGCATACATTCCAGCTTGTCGACATCCTAAGATCTTTGGTTAACCTAGCTCACAGTTTTCTGCACTGACCAGCAGTGGCTCTCAAGGGTTGCTAGCCCTACCTGGAAATGAATTGGACCTAGAGATTGAGCCTGGGACTTTCCACGTGAAAAGCAGGTGCTCTACCCACTCCCCATTTAAGTGGGTCCCTCCCCATTTAATTTGTTCCCAAATGGATTCTGTATCTATATACCTACCTAACTATTCTGCTGAACACTTTTAGGAGGGGCTATCCTCAGAATGCGTGCAATGAGATAAGAAATTGACTGGGGCCGCCCACTTCAAATTCAGTATTCCACAATACCTTTAGAGAGATAGCATAGCCTTTTAGGTCTTTGAAGGGATGCAAACACCCATCAGCTACCGCTTTCTCTTTCATGGGTTACCTGCCAAGTCAGACTATGAATTCCCCATCAATTAATAATGACAACAAGCAAAGCTTTATAAACCACAGTGTGGAGATGTGATACCTTTAAATAATGCATTGCACATGAAATTGGACTAATGAAAAATATTATAAAGACCCAGAAAAGGCATATTTATGAGTGCTTGTGTTTGATTGAGGGTCATGAGTTACCTGCCTACCCAAGGATACCCAATGGAAGATGGTAGATTTTATTTTATTTATTGCATTATTTATTTTTGCGTTTATATCTCACCTTGTCTTCTGAGGAGCTCAAGGTGGCACACCTTAATTCTCCTCCTCATTTTATCCCCACAACAACCCTGTGAGGTAGTGACTGGCCCCCAAGGTCACCTTCATAACCAAGTGGGGATTTGAACTCTCACATCACAAGTCCTAGTCCAACACTCTAACCACTACACCACACTGGCTCTTAGATGTTTTACCACTGAGCAAGGACCCTTCTCCATAAATGGTAGGTAGGTAAGATCCAGCCTGGAGACCAAATGGGTCTCTCTGCCTGATGCTTGAGACTGTCCCGAGACCACACCTCATCACTATCCTTGCTTCCTTCCCTCCTTGAGCGTTTTTGCTTGGTTGGAATGTGACCTTAAACACTGATAATGGCTCATGCTTGCCTAGATGGAGGATAGAGAAGGCCATGTGATGAAACTAGCTTCTGGTACTGTGCTGGTGTAGTGGGTTACCTGAGAGGCAAGGTCCAAGTCCAGTCCATGGTCAAAGATGCAATGTGGAGGCAGTCCGTAATAGCTGAAGCTGGGTGCAGGTCAGGGAGTTGGGCGAAGTCAGGAACAGGCTTGCAAGCAGGGAGCCAGGGCAGGTCAGGAGCTCAGGCAGGAAAGCAGGACAGGGTTCAGACAGGAACTAGCAACCAACAATATTGCTCCTGCAACTTGGGACTGGGGCTGGCTGGCTTTTATCTGCCCCGAGGCATGGGGTGGCCACAATCCTCTGGTGACTCACCTCTCCTGGTCTGGAGGCGAGCACTCCTCCTGCAGGAACTTAGTTCCTTCTGCCTCTCTGCCCTGAGCCTCTGCAGCTCAGGAGAGGCTGGAGGGTTACCGAACCCAGAGGCAACCTCATCTTCCTCTGACGGGGCTGAGAGTGGAGCACCTGCAGGCAATGGGTCCTTCATCACCTTAGGAGCCAGAGCAGTCTCAGCTGATGCCTGCGCCTGAGGATCCAGCACAGGTGAGGACCCTTCAGGCTCATGCCCCAGCCCCAGCTCAGCTGGTTCTGGAGGCAGGGAATCCTGTGCAGGCTGGGATCCATCTGGTTCAGCATCCGAGTCCGAATCCCAGGCCATCACAGGTAGGAAGGTAAAATTTGCATCCATTACTTCACTTTCTTTTGCATCTGACCCAACCCACCACTGACATGAGCCCCTGGAATGTTGCCAAAAATGAATGCTACCCTAAGTCTAAAATGTTTCTCAGCCCTGCCATAAATGACTGTATTTTAATGCTCTACAAGGAAGGAAGAAGTGACCAGGACCACCACTTCTGAGATAACAGGATTCTAATGTCTGTCACTGTGCTCCCAGGAGCTGAATCCATTATCATCTCTGAACAACAGATACAGTTCCAACTGCATGAAAACGTTGCCTCACAGATTTAGCAGCAAAGACCCTGCAAGGCATAGAAACACACATGTGCTTAGGATGTGCAACTAATTTGCCCAAAGTGGAACAAACCTTGGGTGCGGCAGGGCAGACACACAATAGAAAATATTTAAGGATATGCAGAATTGTTTGTGTGGACGTATTTGTGAGGCTGTCATTGGTTTATGTGTCTCAGTTTTGCCTGCCTTCACTGGCTGCGACACTCCAGGATATCAGGCAGAGAAAGAACATCAACCACACCAGCTATCTGCTCCTTTTAACTGGAGGTGCCAGGAATGTGAATCTTCAACCTTATGGGACCTGATCTTTCTGCTTTCTGAAGAGTCAATCTTCTACCCATGGTGATGGAGACATATGACAAAGCATGGGTCAAGAGATCGCTAATGTGGTGTCTTCCAGCTGTTGTTGGATTGCAGCTCCCATCATCCCTGGCTGGCACTGACTTGAGCCCAGCAACTTGGCAGGGGCACCTCTTGGCTACTGCTTGGTCTCATGAATCACAAGCTAGCATGGGCAGAAGGTTCAGAAAGGGCAAGCAAAATGATCAAGGTGATGACACAACTTCCCTCAAAGGAAAGGTTGCAGAGTTTGGGACTTTTTAGTTTAGAGCAGAGGTTTTCAACCTTCTTGAGTCCACAGCTTCCTTGACCAACTACCTTCTTTCTATGTCACCCCTTGCCTGCAGGGCTGGCAGCCTCTTACCCTTTTGAACCCCCTCCCTTGAGGAGTGTTCCCTTCCTCAGCCGCCTCTCCTCCTCTCCCCTTTCCTTGGGTGTCCTCTGGGCAGCTGCAGCTGCCACCAGTTGTCTGTCAGAGGTGACGTGGGAAGAGGATGTCCCCAGCCTTTGAGGCCCAACGGAGACTGGCCAAAGGTGAACATGAGGCCAGCACCTTACCTTGGGAGGCAACGGTGGCAGCAGCAAAGCTGCTGCAACAAACAGCTGCACAAGCCTTCTGGAGACAGAGATGTGAGAGGGTATTAGAGGAAGGAGGGAAGGAAAGAGGGAAAGAGGCCAGAGGCACCGCTGACCATCATTCTGTTAGAATTCCTGCTCCATGATTGCAGTCATGAGATTGTTGTCTTTCACATGACGGTATATGTTTTGACACCACAGAGTGGGAAGTGACGGAGACAGGATGTTTGTGTTACTGTATTCCGTGAAGTGGGACCATTGCCCTTTGTTCTTTCTCTTTGCTGTCTGATGCTAGAGAGAAAGAGAGCCATGTTGCAGTGCTCCATGTGTGTTTATATGTAAATAAAGTAGATTAGCCAAAATGCTGAGTTACTGAGGTCTGTTATGCAACTGCGCAAACTCTGCGGATCCCTAAGTGTGCCGACACCTGATGGCATCGGTCGCTGTGATGTTCGGGCAGAAGAAAGCTTTTGAAGCTCCCGAACGATTGACCAGGAGGGAGGGAACATGCCAGTTAGGCATGTGTCTCTGCCAGGGTCCTTCTCAAGTGTAGGCTGAACGCCTGACACATTCAAGGCACACCAGGGTGCCACGGCACTCTGGTTGAAAACCACTGGTTTAGAGAAAGGTAAGTAAGATAGACGTTTATAAAATTGTGCATGGCACAGAGAAAGTGGATACAGAAATGCTTTCTTCCCTCCCTGATAACACTCGGACTCATGGACATCCAATGAAGGCGAATGCTGGAAGATTCATACGGATTAAAGAACGTGCTTTGCCAAGCAGTGCATACTTAAACTATCAAACTCACTCCCATAGGAGACAGTGATGGCCACCAACTTGGATGGCTTTAGAAGATGATTGGACAGGAGGGGAGAGTGCTCTTGTGCTTGAATCCTGCTTGTGCATTTCCCACATGCATCCGGTTGGCCAATGAGAGTACAGTAGTAGGCTCTTCTTATGTTCTTGCAAGCAGGAAGACCCATGGATGGGAGATAAGATTTCAGCACCCTGGACAGGTCCTTCTGTCAGGATGATCATTCCCTTGCCTGCCCTGCCAGATCTGACCCTGGGCCTTGTAGTCCCAATTGCAGAACTGTCTGGTGGTCACTGTTGGGAACAGAATGCCATAATAGGTAGACTTTTGGCAGCAGTGGCTTGTTTGCTGGTGAACAAACCGCTTCTGCCACTGAGAACTTACATATTTCAGGTAAATGCTGTATCACAGGTGGACTGCTTTTGCTTCAGCAGTAAAGCAGCTTGTACTGAGATCATACATAGAAGCTGAAATCTCCTTCCCTTCCTTGTCAGGCCCTGATTCGGGCAGGTGCTTACGTGCCTTTCCCCCTCCTCTAGAGTATCCTCCTGTGCAACTAGCCCCACACTTCCCTGGTGGCCCTGAAGTGCATACCTGATTGCCATCTCCTCTGTTTCTGGGACCCTTGGGAGTGATGGAGAGCTCGAAGAAGCTGCCAGGAAGTTTTTTTTGTGGAGATCTTGGATTGTGGGGTAGGGATGCCTGGCTCTGACAGCTCCCCAGGGTCACTGGCAGTGTGGAGATCAGTTGGTGGGTCCTGCTCCCCTTGCTCCTCCTCTTAGAAGATGCAAATCCCCAAGTATGGATGAGGCTGGACTGTTAGAGCACTGCTGAAGAGAGGGGGGACTATGCCCTAAATGGAGGGTATTACAGGCAGGGCAAAGGCATGTGTCTAGCTGTCTGTTGGTGTGCAGCTGCTGGGCAGGAAGCAACACAGATACAATATTTCTGCCCCCCATGATGCCCTGCTACCCACTCTGCAACTGCCTAAGCATCCCTTCCTGTAAGAGCTTGCCCCCGCCTCTCCTTCAACAAAACCTCAAGCTTGCAGTCAGGCACTTAATCACCGCATGATCCACGGCTGCCAAAGATCCCTCTAGAGCAGCATCTTGTTCCCTCCAACAGCTGGCCTGGTGATTCCAGGAAGCCCATGAGCAGATGATGAAGGCACAAGCCCTCTCCTGGTGTTGCTCCCCCATGACTAGCATATGCGGGGGCACACTGACTCTGAACACAGTAGTTCTGTTCAGCTATCAAAGTTAATATCATGGTTCATGGAACTCTCCTCCTCTATTAATCTGTCTAATCCCTGTTTAGGGAGTAGTTGTCACTGCATTTCATGACAGGAAAGTCCATGTCTGATCAGCATTCATGGCATGCCCTTCACCATAGGAAAGTCATAAACTACCTAAAAGTTCGTCTCACCTTTATGCACCCAACTGACCACTACAGTCTACAGAAGAGGGCATCCTGAAGATACCATCTCATCAGGAGTCAACTTCTTCATGCTAAAGCCCTAAACGGCCTTGGTCCTGTATACCTGAAGGAGCATCTCCACCCCCCATTGTTCAGCCTGGACACTGAGGTCCAGCGCCGAGGGCCTTCTGGCGGTTCCCTCATTGCGAGAAGTGAGGTTATAGGGAGCCAGACAGAGGGCCTTCTCGGTAGTGGCACCCATCCTGTAGAACACCCTCCCTTCAGATGTGAAGGAAATAAGCAGCTATCCTATCTTTAAAAGACATCTGTTCAGGTAAGTTTTTAATATTTAATGCTGTACTGTTTTTAACATTTGATTGGGAGCCGCCCAGAGTGGCTGGGGAAACTCAGCCAGATGGGTGGGGTATAAATAATAAATTTATTATTATTATTATTATTATTATTATTATTATTATTATTATTGACAGTGGGTCTTTAGTGTGGTGGCCCCAGCTCTTTAGAGCTCCATGCCATTACATTTTAGCCAGGCACTGTCTCTGTCACCTTCCCGGCACCTACTGAAGACCATCACCTTTCAACAAGTCTTGGGATAATTTGTGATAACTAGTTTTCACCACCAAATTCCACTCTTTTTCCTGATGAATGTCATGTTGGTCCTCTGGGTAATCGGTTATTGGGTCAAGTTCAATTTTGTGGATAGTATCCTCTCTGTTTCCCTTGTTCTCAGGTGCATTCCCTCCTGGAGTCAGAGCTGCAGCCTCAACTGAGGCATCTGTTTTATTTTCCTCTGTTGGGTTTTCCTTCTGCAGCATTTGCTGTGATTTAGCAACATTTGCTGCTGTCTTCTTCCTGTTCCCCTTTTCCCCTATGGACTTTTGATGCAGGTTTATTTGTGTCCGGAGTAGAATCTGTTGGTATCAACATGTAAAGCTTCTGCAATTGATTTTTACATGCACAATGAGTTTTCTTCTGCTTCTTTAAGTTTTTAATATGTTTTCCTTTTCTTCAACACTTTATATTTTTTCTTATATAGTCTTTTGGTAACTTCTTTAGCATTTGCCTTTGTCATTTCAGTGATTACCAGCTGGGTTTGTCTAGATGTCCTTTCAATATCTTTTGACCCGAAAGCTCCCTCTTGAATTGTAAAATTTCCCACTAATGTTGTAAGCAGCCCATTGCTTACTCTAAGGAAGTTTTTGATGAGGGTTAACTCTGAGCAAACCATATGAAGCTGATCCTGGAGTTCCGTGTCTCTCTCCCCTGTTTGTGTGCATTTGAAGCCTTACGGTCTTCAAACAAAAACATCTTGGAGGTCCCGGGCCACAGGGAGGTTAGGCTGGTCTCAACTAGGGTCAGGGCCTTTTCAGTACTGGCCCCGACTTGGTGGAATGCTCTGTCACAATAGACCAGGGCCCTGCAGGACTTGACATCTTTCCACAGGGCCTGCAAGACAGAGCTGTTCCACCAGGCCTTTGGCCAAGGCACAGTCTGACCCCCTCCTCTGGTAATCCTCACAGAACTCTAGCCAAATGGTTGCCATTAATTTGATTCTGAATTGATTTTAGAATGAATTGATTTTAGAATGCTGTGTTTACTTTTACTGTTGTTAGCTGCTCTGAGCCTGCCTTCGGCTGGGGAGGGCGGGATATAAATAAAATTGTAGTAGTAGTAGTAGTAGTAATGGCGTGTTGTCTGGCTGGGCTTTTACTTAGCTGAAAAGACTGCCACTGTATAAGCTCACTGGTTTGCGCCAATTTATTTCTCAAATTGGCCTTGTTTACGTGCTCTGCTAAGGACAATTCTGGGGCCAAATTTACCGAAGGACTTGTATTCCTAGGTTCTTGCATGTCCCTTTAAGATTCATTGGCCATTCCAAAGCAGGAAGCATAGGGGATACTTCATCTTGTATCAGCTTGCTCGACGCTTTTTTACCCTCCTGAAGGAAAAACTGTGAATTTACTTTGTCTTCTCCGAGGTTCAGGAGAGCTACTTGTAAAGTTTGGAATAATTCCCAGGGCTTTATATGCCTTCCTTGTGTACACCATATTGGGTGTTATGTACTGAGTTGAATAGGATCCAAAAGGCAGCAGTCTGATTGGTCCTAGAACAATAGGATGCAGAATGCAGCAGTCTGATTGGTCCTAGGATAATAGGATTCAGAATGCAGCAGTCTGATTGGTCTTAGAACAATAGGGTCCAGAATGCAGCAGTCTGATTGGTCCACAGGAGCCACCCAATCCAGCTCCAGGTGGAAATGAATCCGCAGCCTGATTGGCCTACAGGAGAATCTCAGAATTAGCCTATCACGTGGGGCCCATTGTACATAAAGCAGACATTCTGGGGGAACATCCATTCCTCCTCACCACTATGAGCTGAATAAAGAGCATGAAATCCACTCTCAACTCCGAGTATATTTCATTAGTCAACCACTCAGGGAGAGAATGGAGCAAAACCTTAAGCCTTAAGTTTGTGCAGACTCCCACAGAGAGTGCTTCCTTGAATGTCAGTTTATTGGCCCTTCTCAGCCAGGATTGTCTATTCTCTGACAGGCAGCATAGGAGCACATGAGGATGCCTTTTCCCAAGTCAGGATATTGCTCCATCTAGCCCAGTAAATTTGATTCTGACTGACAGCAGCTCCCAGTCTCTCCCAGCCCTCCTTAGAGACACCAGGGATTAAACCTGGGAGCCAGGATATTGCCCCATCTAGCCCAGTAAAGAGGGGTTAATTCTTTCCTTTCATTTCCTCCTCACCTTAAAAGTACAACACTGACTCACCCGGTGTTTATCCCAGCGCTTCTCCTATGCTAGCAGTTTTCTCAACAGTTTCTCAGCTGGGTTTTCTCATCTGGTAAGTTGCGGTTAGTGCAAATGCATGAGACTGGTGAGATAACAAGGATGCAAAACAATAAAACAATAAAATAGTGAAACGGTGAGAGCAGCTGCCTCACCTTGCCTCAGAGGTTGGCAGCCATCTTGATGCTGCCTCGACCGCTCCTCATAAGGCTCGGTTTCCAGACCCCTGATCATCTAGCTCACCCTCCTCTGCACACCTTCCAGCTTGCCAATACCTTTCTCAAACTGTCCAGAGCTGGACACAGGGCTCCAGGTGTGGTCTGTGTTAGAATTCCTGCTCCATTATTGTAGTCATGGGATTTTGTCTTTCACATGTTTTGACTCCACAGAGTGGGAAGTGACGGAGACAGGATGTTTGTGTTGCTGTGTTTCCGTGAAGTGGGACTATTGTCCTTTGTTCTTTTTCTCTTTGTTGTCTGATGCTAGAGAGAGGAGGGAGCCATGTTGCAGTGCTCCGTGTGTGTTTATATGTAAATAAAGTAGATTAGCCAAAATGCTGAGTTGCTGAGGTCTGTTACGCAACTGTGAAATACTCTGCGGATCCATAAGTGTGCCAGTGTCGGATGGCATTGGTCGCTGTGATGTTCAGGCTGAAGAAAGCTTTTGAAGCTCCCGAACGAAAAACCAGGAGGGAGAGAACATGCCAGTCGGGCATGTGTCTCTGCCAGGGTCCTACTCAGGTGTAGGCTGAACTCCTGACAGTCTGACCAAGGCAGAATAGAGCAGTACTATGACTCCCCTCTTATGATTTTGAACATTTCAGAGTTGTGTGACTGTTTTATAATTGCGTATCTCATTTTTGAAACCCATCCTGGCACCTTCTGATGATCAGTTAATCTGGGCAAATATCCTGCCGTCAAACATGACAGGACTAACATGTATCACCACTGCTGATTCCCCGCCAAGAAGCCTGTGAGCAGAATCACCGCACTATGTCTCCTGTCCCTGCTTTATTAAGTGTTACTTTCTCAGCTCATGCAGCAAAAGAATTTGATGCCTCCCTGTCGCGGAAGCAGGAGCCCTCGCCTGGCTTAATAATCACATCAAACAAAAGAGGGCATCCTCTCTGCACACACACACACCTAACAATGACACTCCCACCTCCTCCACTTTATCATCAGGCTGATTATCCAGACTTCACTGCCGCTTCCATATGACTGAAGATTTATGAGGAGATTAAGCAGAACAAATCAGCCAGCCATGCGGCTGTTGCCACCCAGGGCTTGTGCCCTCGCCAGTACTCAGGAAGTCCGTTGGCAGGTGACATCTTACTTGTCCCCCCCCCCCCATCTCCCTGCACATCAGTTCTGCTCTCCTGGGGGAATCGATGTGGGAGTCTGAGGAGGCGGCTAGCATGAGGCTCACTTCCCACGAGGGACGGGGGAGCAAGTCGATTCCGTCTGCATTTTAAAGGCGAACCTGCTTAGCTTGCACCTTCCAGGACAACACAGGAAGCAAAATGCAGGCATCCTTAGAAATCTGCCCTTCTCAGGAAGCAAGAAGGCCAATAAAGAATGGGGGGGATTTATAATTTGCCTGGGAGACCACTGTAAGCAGATGAAAACGTTAGCAGGATTGCAATAACACTTGTCACGTAGCAAATATCATGGACAAAATGGAGAGACATAAAATACGGATTGTTGAATAATATGCAGTTGGAAAGGTTGGCAATAGGACCCATGGAGGGGAAAGTGGGAAGTCCAGAAAGTGTCTAAATATGGGTATGTACGGTATTTTGTATTGTTATAATTCTATATTTCAAAAAAGAAAGAAAGTGAGACAAAGAAAGAAAGAAAGAAAGAAAGAAAGAAAGAAAGAAAGAAAGAAAGAAAGAAAGAAATCTGCCCTTCTCTAGATTTTGAAATGCAGTTCTCCAGCTAAGGACTCTGTTCTAAAATGAAACTAGTGTAAAGTGTTTATACACACACACACACACACACACACACACACACACACACACACTGCATTGGTGAAAATAACAAACATGCTTTATGGTAGGGGAAATTGCTTTGCAAAATTCTGTATATTAGAAAAAATTGCATACAAAAATGTGAATCTGACAGGCAGCATAGGAGCACATGAAGATGCCTTTCCCCAAGTCAGTATATTGCTCCATCTAGCCCAGTAAAGTTGACCCTGACTGGCAGCAGCTCCCAGTTTCTCCCAGCCCTACTTAGAGACACCAGGGATTGGATCTGGGAGCTTTTGTATGCAAAGCAGATGCTCTTATAGTGAGCTATGGGTCCCTTCCATACCTTGGGCACGAGGCGGGTTCCATGTCTCCAGAGCTTTCTCAGATAGTCTTTCTTTCTGCTGGGGTTGCCAGCGATTAGATGTTGGATCTGGTTTGTACAGAGAACTTGCTCTGCTACTGAGCTGTGGATTCCTTCCATATCTCTTGCCTATGAATGAGGTATTTACACACACACACACACACACACACACACACACACACACACACCACACTTTCATAAAAATTACAATCATCTAATATTATGTGCACAGAAATGGAAAGAGGAGAGGGTTCCAACCAAGGAAAAGTTACTTTTGACTATGCAGAAATGGCAAAGCTGACGACGAAATTAAGAGGTCAAAATGATGAACTTTTTTGTAGAAGAAAAATGATAAAATAATTGTAGTAGAGAAACTTTTTGTAATGCATAAAGATATAAAGATACAAGGCAGTAGAAAGGGTTTGTGTAAAAACACTTTGGAGGTGAGAGTGGGAAGTCAACTTATAAAACCATGCAATTATTTGCTATGAAGATTATTGTGAAAACGTTTGAAATTTTTAATTAACAAAATTATACAGCAAAAAGAAATACAATCATCACATGCAGCACCCCCCCTCCCCACCTACAGTGTGAATGGTAGCGTCTACTACAGGCTTAGGCAAACTCAGTCCTCCAGATGTTTTGGGACTACAACTCCCATCATCCCTAGCTAACAGGACCTGTGGTCAGGGATGATAGGAGTTGTAGTCCCAAAACATCTGGAGGACTGAGTTTGCCTATGCCCGGTCTACTGCCACTTCAAGACCCTACCACCTTCTTCCCCTGAATAAATCAGTCCAGCCTATGATATCACCCATAGTTCTAGTTACACATAGGTAGCAATGTTGGTCTGACATAGTTGAAACAAGCTTAAAAAAAATCCTTCCAGTAGCACCTTAGAGACCAACTAAGTTAGTTATTGGTATGAGCTTTCGTGTGCACACATACTTCTTCAGATAAGTATTTCTTCAGATAAGATACGTATCTGAAGAAGTGTGCATGCACATGAAAGCTCATACCAATAACAAACTTAGTTGGCCTCTAAGGTGCTACTGGAAGGAATTTTTTTATTTTGTATGATCTCATCCTTCAGTCTTGCTCCTCGTGAGGAGGACACAACCTTGCTTTTGCAATGAGAGCCAACCGAGGACAAGGCATGCAATATTCATGAGGCCAGCTGCCATCCTGTGCTGTAGGATACTGCAAGAAACCTACCCCCTTAAAAAACAAAAAAACCCCCAACATCATCCTCATTGCTGACATGCAGAACAATTAGAGTAAATGAGTCGGTTACCTTTAATTGAACCAGGTTTCCTGCTAAAAATAACGCAAGCTGAATTCTGTGTGTGTTTAAATGTCAATGTCCAGATACTTTCATGGGTGATTCCATGCACCTGTGACTCTCAGACCCCCACAGGCATCTAGTAGGCTACTGTAAGAAAAGGATGCAGGATCAGATGGACCATTGACCACCAGGCTCTTCCTGTGTTCTTAATATTAGGGGCAGTGTGTCTCTGGCTGGTCATCACTCTAGATCACAGGGAAGTTGGCCCTCATGTCCTGCTTGTGGGTTTCCCAGAGGCATTGAAACAGGAGATATAGCTCAGTCAGCAGAACACAAGACTCGTTGTTCAAGACCCATGTGGGGCAAAAGATTCCTGGATTGCAGGGGGTTGGAGCAGATGACCCCCGGGGTCCCTTCCAAATCTACGATTCTATGGTTCTTTGATCTGGTTGGCTATTGTGAGAACAAGATGCTGAATTAGGCGGGCTTTTGGTCTGGTCCAGCAGGGCTCCGATATCTCATACTTGTCAACTGTCCTGGAAAACCTGGAACATCCAATTTCCCCCCACAAGAACATGACAGTCATTTGGGGCACCTTGCTGTCTTGCAATTTTGGGCTGAGATCTAACCCCGAAAAAGCTCTTTTTTTCCCCCCTCGGGTGTGTGATCTTGTGAGGCACCGCAAAATGTGTATTTTGGGGCACCGTGCCCAAAAGAAGTTTTTTCTGACCCAGGTGAATCGTGCAGGATTTCAGACACGGTAGATGATGTCTCTGATTTGGGCAGCGTCGTGTTGGATGGTATGATATCTCCCTGGCAAAGCATAGCACGCCACTTCATAAGGTCAACCCAAACATTTCTGTATGGCCAGTTAGTCATCCTGATATTGCCTAGTCCTCCATGTAAATAGCATATTAGAGGGTCAATGGGCCTCTTTTAAGCTGCTAGATGCTCTGTTCATGTATGTAGAAGAACGGAGAACAAGGTGGGGAAAGCTTAGAAAGGGAATCCTTTTTATCTCTTTCATCCTGTTCTGGAAGGCGCCACCCTAAAGCAAACCAGATCAGCTGGAGGTTGGCTCCCAGTGGGTGAGGATAGGGGTTAGGGTGCCAGACCGTTCTGACCTCAGTTGGCTGCAATTTCATATCCATTTGCTCTTGTCAGAAGCAAAGAAGGGCATGGGAAGAACGATGCTGATTCCCTGGGCTCATGAGGGAGGAAGTGCAGGAGAGCTAGGGAAGGAAGGAAGGAAGGAAGGAAGGAAGGAAGGAAGGAAGGAAGGAAGGAAGGAAGGAAGGAAGGAAGGCTTCTCTAGTGTAAATCAGGTTTGGGAAGAAAGGGTGAGAAAAATTGAAAGATAGAATAGGGAATGGATAGAGGAGGACAAAGGCATGAAAGTAAGGTTGTGGGCCAGGACTACTTTGAAGCAACAAATATGAATGGCGGAGAGAAAAAGCAGTGTAGTATCTCAGCTAAAGCATCCATAACAAATGGCCATCCAACCTCTGCTTAAAAGCCTTCAAGGAAGGAGAGTCTACCACCTTCCAAGGGAGAATGTCCCACTGTCAAATAGCAAACTTGCAAAGTTTACTTGACATGGAAAGACAGGCTGTCAGGGCTGCAGAACATTTTTACATAGATGAAGATGCACCAACCTAACATATTCAGGGCTACTACACTCTGCACGCATCTTTTTTCTAAATGGAATCAGTCCTGTGCAACCCTGCGCTGCGTTTCCCATAACATTATGGCAATGTTCCAGTTTCCATTCTTTGACATTCCAGCAAAGAGCGCCCTGTTCCTTTAAACAAGGTAGGAAAAGTCTCCCTTAAGAGACCAGGAGCTGAGGGCTCTTTAAAGGCACAAGAGCCCAACTCCAGAGCTGGACACCTGAGGCCCCTTGCTGCGCTCCTGTCACACTCATGTGGGGTCTATTTTGGGGTTGGCTGTTTTGGAAACGGGACCAGGAGAGAAGCTGCGAGACCAGGCAAGGAGGTTGCTTAGCAACCCACGCTGAGAAGCGATGTTACCAAAGGCAATAATGTGCTGTGTGCTTTTGCTATAGGGAGAGGGGGAAAATAATTTGAAATAACCCTCTCTCAAAGAGTCATTAATTCCTCTGTGTCTCTGGGCGTCTCCTTCTGTTTGATTTCCTCACTCTGTTGCAGTTCAGCGCTGTGCACATTTACTCAAAACTAAGCCCCGCTGTGTTCAGCTGGTCCTGTGCCTAAGCTGAAATGACTCACTGTTTCTCGCAAACTTTTTTGGCATCGCCGGAAAAACTACCTCCAGGTTCTCTCACCACCACCGCTTGGAAAAAATGTTGAACTGATATGTTTTAATTGCCCTCAGTTCTGACTGCCCTCGCTTGCAAGCCATGGCCTCATCATCACACAGCCACATCCAATTGGCTGTGCAGCATCTTTCCGTTTGCTGTGCAATCCCTGATTGGATGGGATTGCCCATGTGACCAAAACGAGAAAAGAGGAAGAGCCAACCGCCCCTTGAGCAAACCATGCTACCAAACAGAGAAGATTTGGTGCAGGGGTCTCAGAGTTTAATGGAAGGCAGGCACCTTTGGAATCTTGAGGAAGTTCCATGGGTATCCGTGATGAAATGGTTGGCAGTGGCATAAAACAAGAGTGACTGCCATTTCTGAAAGAGCATAATAACATAAGGAGAGTCCTGCTGGATGAGGCCAATGGCCCATCTAATCCAACATAGTAAGGGCGCAGAGAATCCTTTCGCGTCACCCTGTTGTCAAATTCCATATAGTAGGTATGTAGTTCAAAAGAATATTATCCTCCAAAAAAAATTACCATTTTTTATATAATCCACTGCTTTCTCCCAAAACTTAGTAAGTGTACACCTTCCCACCAAGTGGTACTGATTTATCTACTTGCACTTTTGACGTGCTTTCGAACTGCTAGGTTGGCAGGAGCAGGGACTGAGCAATGGGAGCTCACCCCATCGTGGGGATTCGAATCGCTGACCTTCTGATCGGCAAGCCCTAGGCTCTGTGGTTTAGACCATAGCGCCACCCGTATTTCCGTGCACTGCTCTGGTTCGCCAGAAGTGGCTTAGTCATGCTGTTCACATGACCCGGAAGCCGTCTGTGGACAAATGCTGGCTCCCTTGGCCAGTAAAGAGAGATGAGCGCCGCAACCCCAGAGTCGTCTGCGACTGGACTTAACGGTCAGGGGTCCCTTTACCTTTATGCGCCATTGTAAAAAAAACAAAAAAACCATCACACATGAAAAGCATTATTCTTATTACACCTCCAACAAAATGCTGTCTTAGACAACCCTCACTTTCTCCTTTCACATATCTCTTAAGCACTTTTTTCTATGCCAACAAGCCTTTGCAGCTCACCGCTTTCTAAAAAATATATGTGTATATATTATTCATTTTAGACACCATCCACCAGCAAGTGAATTCGGGTCTCCAGTGTTTACTTCTGTTGAGAAAAATACTTGGGGAGGGCCAGAGTGACCCAGCAGCCAGTGCACTTAAATGCAACAAGTCTCTCTGAAAGCTGGTATGAAATCTGGCTGCCTTCGAGTCTGCATCTGATTCTGTTCAGCTCTTTGCCAGTCCCAGGTTGACAGCCAGTCATAAGAACCTAAGAAGAGCCTGTTGGATCAAGCCGTTGACCCATCTATTACAGCATCCTGTTCTCACAGGATGGCCAACCAGATGCCTATGGGAAGCCAGAGAGCAGGATCTGAGCACAAGATCCTTCTCCCCTCCTGTGTTTTCCAGAAACTGGTTGTCATAGTCCTGTCTATGGGCGATCAAAGTCCTGGCTGAGGACGTTGGGACCAGGGGCAAGACGGTGGGGTGGGAGCAGGAACAAGAGTCCAGAAGCCGGGGGTCCAAGGGTCAGGAAACAAGAAGCCAAACGCAGCAAGGCAGGAAACATGTTGCTGTGGCAAAGAGCCGAAGGGCAATGCTGACCTTATATCCCTTCCTGGCTCTTGCCACCAGGTGCTGTGAGTTACCAATCGGCCTCACCTGTGTGGCCGTGCCTTGCCTCTTCAGAACAAACTTAGGAAGGCCCCAGTCCTGCGAAGCCCTACTGGACACAGGGCCTGGCTCCTGCACGCACTCATGACATTGGTGTTCGAAAGCAGTGCTGCCTCCAACAGTGAAGATAGAACTGAACCATTTTATTTGTTTGTTTGCTTTATTTTGCCCGCGCAACTCAAAGCAACTTACAACTAAACCCAAAGTGACTTACCACCAATGCCTAGCAGACAATGATAGCCCTCTCCTAAATTAATTTATCCAGTCCTCTTTGAAAGCCTTTCAAGTTGTTGGTCCTGTGGAAGCGAGTTCCATCGTTTAACTATGCACTGTGTGGAAAAGTCCCTTTCTTTTATCTGCCCTGAATCTTCCAACATCCAGCAGAAAAAGAGACAGGGCCGCAAAATAATCCAGCCTTGCCCCCTCCTCATCAACGGGCCAACAGCATCAGCTACTGCCCCACAATGTCATGAACTGGCAGGACTGGGACTGGGGCCTATTGAGGCAAGTTGGGGATGGGAAAGGAGAGGTTGAGGTTGCAGAAAGTCTACACAGGATGACAGAAGATGGCAAGGGGATGGGGGGTCAGTTTGCAGGGCCCAGAGGAGAAGGACACCTCATCAGAGTCTGAGAGGCCCCCGTCTCTACAAACAAGGTGGGCTCTTAGGTATAGGGAACAGAGGGAGAGATGGTCTGCAAGGCTGAGGCAGGCGAGCTCACTGACTGGCCAGGTGAGGCTTTTTAGCTCTGGGAGGAGGTATGTGATTCTGCAGCTGAAGTAGGCTCAGGACAGGTGAGGCTCACATGCCTCATCAAGCCCAGTTGCTGCATTCAGCATGCAATGAAAGCAGAGCTGAACTTCTGTGTCTGCTCAACTTTCCATGTTCCACTTTCCATAGCTTGGATATTCCAGGGAGCTCTTTCGGGTTGTGCTTGTGCAGGACTGGCCTCCAAATGCCCTGGTCCCTGGAGCAGCTGCAGAGGCAGAAAGCTGGCCTGACTGGACTTTGGACCTGTACTTGCTGCCAGGTTCAGGACACACTTACAAAGAGAAGCTCTTTGCACCTCTCCTCTCTTCAGAGCAGAAGGAACGGCTGGCATCTAATGAAAGGTAATCGTGTTTAAGGATAAGTGTTTGATGTAGGAGAGGCTGGGGCAATGTAAAGAAGAACTGAGAGGGTGGAACAAAGAGCCTATCATGCATGGTGGTTTTTCGAGAGGTGATTTACTGAGACTTTTTGCAGGCACCATGATCAGGGATGATGGGAGCTGTGGTCTAGCAAAATCTCAAAGGTACCTCAAACATAGGTATTTTCATTGATGGTATTGCCAGCTCAACCAGTTGGCCAAAATAATAATAATAATAAAATTATTTATACCGCACCCATCTGGCTGGGCTTCCCCAGCCACTGTGGGCGGCTTCCAACAAAATATTAAAATACAGTAATGCATCAGACATTAAAAGCTTCCCTAAAGAGGGCTGCCTTCAGATGTCTTCTAAAAGTCTGGTAGTTGTTGTTCTCTTTGGGAGGGCGTTCCACAGGGCGGGCGCCACTACCGAGAAGGCCCTTTGCCTGGTTCCCTGTAACTTGGCTTCTCGCAGTGAGGGAACCGCCAGAGGGCCCTTGGAGCTGGACCTCAGTGTCTGGGCAGAATGATGGGGGTGGAGACGCTCCTTCAGATATACTGGACCAAGGCCATTTAGGGCTTTAAAGGAAAGCACCAACACTTTGAATTGTGCCCCCTTCCAATTTCTACTCAAGGTGACTTCTTTAATGTCAGGGACCCATTCCCTATTGGGCTCTTTTCCCTTCCAAGCCTTTGTAGTACAAGCTCAAAATCTACAATGAAGGTTGTTCCACAAGCGCCACCAGAGAGACTACAGAAATGTAATTAATGTGCTTGAAAAGTACCGTTTGCTTCCTCCTTATTCAATTATTGGAATAATTTTGTTTTTGACGGGGAAGGGACCTACCCTCAAGGGCTCTTGAGAACGAGCACTTCCCCTGTGGCAAACAAACACAGCTTCCAATTCCAGCAGGGATGCAATGTAAATTGGCAGCGCTTCTACTTATGAAAAACAAAATACATACATGGAAATAAACACAAATGGATTAATTAAAGCAACCGTTTCCCCCCTCCCAGATCTCCTTTTCTGGTCTAACTCTTCTTGGAAGCATTTACCTTTCTGAACGTTCCAGAAAGACAAGCTCACAAAATGAGTTTGAATTCCGGCAGAGGTGGAGGTAAGGTTTTCTACCTGACAAATTGTAGGTGGCGATGGCAATGAACTGGGGGGTTGCCAGACCTTCAAGTCTAACCTGAATTTTTCAGGCTTGCCTGGGCCCTTTCAAGTGGCAGGTTTCAGGCTTGAATCTCCAGGTTACAAGAATGCGTCAAATAATAAAGTTATTAAGAAGACTATACGCAACACGTCTGTCCCGGCGTGTGGCCTAGCACAAAATGGCTGCCATAGAGCATGGCCTGACACAAAATTATAAAGAGGGTATAATCACTGCTGCTTCCCCACCCCTCAACAATCTTGCATTGAACTTCACCTCTGACCTAAACATCAGTGATTATTTTATTTTATTTTATTAGTATGCCTGCATCTTCTTAGAACCCACCTTACTTTTAAGATTGCAAGTTGTTTTTAGAATAGTGGAAGCTCGGGTTGCGAACGTGATCCGTGTGGGAGGCACGTTCGCAACCCGCAGCTTTCGCAACCCATAGTGCCACGTCTGCGCACATGCGGGTTGTGATTCAGTGCTTTTGCGCATGCGCCGAAACCCAGAAGTAACCCGTTCCAGTACTTCCAGGTTTGGCGCGGTGTGCAACCTGAAAACGCGCAACCTGAAGCGTCTGTAACCCGAGGTATAACTGTATTGTGTTTCAATGCTGTAACCCGGCCTGGAAACTTGGGGTGAATGGAAAGTTATTAATAGCAGCAATCTTTCTAAAACATTTTCCACTGCCTTGGAACAGCGTATCTTAATTTAGCTTTGCTGCACGAATTAGCGTGGCCCGTCCACCTTTAGTAAGTGGTTGGGAAACTGAACCGGCAGCGAGATCTTTAGATGGGAGGCTCGTTGATAGTTGCTGTTTGGCGTCAGTGTTTCTCGCTTAACGAGGAAATGGCACATGCAACGCAATCACTGATAGGGAGTGGAAAATGACTGGAGGACTCGGAGCCAGCAAATGACAGTATTGACTGATGACAGATGGAGAGCAGGAAAGAAGAGAAATGGGAAGTAGAGATGGAATTGCCTCAAAATCTCAGTGTCCAGCTTATCTGAACTGATAGCTTTTCCCCCTAATACCTGTTTCAATCTTGATAAGAAGTGAGCCCCCCCCCCAAAGTTCCATAAAAAATATGAATAATTATTGCACATTGTAGTTTTTTGTTGTTGACAACAGAGACAATAGGTCAATGGGCCAGGCTGTTAACCAGAAGGTTGGTGGTTCAAGTCCACCCAGGGAGAGCTGTGTGCAGGATTCCTGCATTGCGGGGGGTTGTGATAGTTCAGGGGTCAGCAAACTTTTTCAGCAGGGGGCTGGTTCACTGTCCCTCAGACCTTGTGGGGGGCCAGACTATATTTTGGGGAACGAAATAAATGAATTCCTATGCCCCGGAAATAACCCAGAGATGCATTTTAAATAAAAGGACACATTCTGCTCATGTAAAAACACACTAATTCCCGGACCATCCACAGGCCGGATTTAGAAGCCGATTGGGCCGGATCTGGCCCCCAGGCCTTAGTTTGCCTACCCATGCGATAGATGATTGTTTGGGTCCCTTCCAACTTATAATTCTGTGATTCTGTACACATCAGACGAATGCCAACAACAATATTCCTCAGAACCAGGACTCAAGGTGGCTCAAAACAATTAAAAGAAGCAAGGATAAAACAGAGATAGCTAAAAACAAACAAAATATAATAGTTTAAAAGTAATTAAACAACAATGGAATGAAAACAATAAAAAATAAATATGCAAAATAGGGTCTTTTGATATTAATATTTTGTTTGTTTTCAAGATTCAAAGTTACATTCTTTTTAAAAAAGTTTTTATTTATACTTTTCAAATTTATACATTTCATTAGTTTTTCAATTTAACATTCCAAAATTTGACTTCCTTCCCCCTCTTTCTGCAGTTCCTTAAATTTGTTATTTTAATATCTTCTGCATATCCAAATTCATTTGACTTCCTCATTTAATTATCTACTGTAAATATATGCTCTTATGAAACTGCAGGTTGTTACAATAATCCTGCTAATGTTTTTATCTGTTTACAATTTATCTGTGAATAGTCAATAAACCATTTCCATTCTTTTATAAAAAGTTATCTTGATTTCTTTTTCTTCCAGTAAGTTTTGCCATTTCTGCATATTCCATAAGTTTTTGTATCCATTCTTCCTTTGCTGGGACTTATGCTTCTTTCCACTTTTCGGTGAGTAGCATTCTTGCTGCTGTAGTCACATATGTGAATAAATTTCTATACAGTTTAGGTAGTTCTGTCCCTATAATTCCCCAAAGGCTTACATTCTCCACAATTATAATCCTATTCTACAATACTAATGGTTTCCCACTCACCCATCCTCAATGTTTATACTTTTATAAACATAAACACACTGGAGAGCCAGTGTGGTGTAGTGGTTAAGAGCGGTAGTCTCGTAATCCGGGGAACCGGGTTCGCATCTCCGCTCCTCCACAGGCAGCTGCTGGGTGACCTTGGGCTAGTCACACTTCTCTGAAGTCTCTCGGCCCCAATCACCTCACAGAGTGTTTGTTGTGGGGGAGGAAGGGAAAGGAGAATGTTAGCCGCTTTGAGACTCCTTAAAGGGAGTGAAAGCCAGGATATCAAATCCAAACTCTTCTTTTAATGACATATAATTGCAAACAAGGGTTTCAATCAGTAGAAAGCAGTTTCCTGTGTGCACAGCCTGGGAGTCATTTTGGACTCACAGCTGTCCATGGAGGAACAGGTCAATTCTGTGTCCAGGGCAGCTGTCTACCAGCTCCATCTGGTATGCAGGATGAGACCCTATCTGCCCACGGACTGTCTCGCCAGAGTGGTGCATGCTCTGGTTATCTCCCACTTGGACTACTGCAATGCACACTACGTGGGCCTACCTTTGAAGGTGACCTGGAAACTGCAATTAATCCAGAATGCGGCAGCTAGACTGGCCGCCGAGACCATATGACACCGGTCCTGAAAGACCTACATTGGCTCCCGGTATGTTTCTGAACACAGTTCAAAGTGTTGGTGCTGACCTTTAAAGCCCTAAACGGCCTTGGTCCAGTAGACCTGAAGGAGCGTCTCCACCCCCATCATTCAGCCCGAACACTGAGGTCCAGCACCGAGGGCCTTCTGGCGGTTCCGTCACTGTGAGAAGTGAGGTTACAGGGAACCAGGCAGAGGGCCTTCTTGGTAGTGGCGCCTGCCCTGTGGAATGCCCTCCTGTCAGATGTCAAGGAAATAAACAACTATCTGACTTTTTGAAGTCATCTGAAGGCAGCCCTGTTTAGGGAAGTTTTTAATGTTTGATGTTTTATTCTATTTTTAGTGTTCTGTTGGGAGCTGCCCAGAGTGGCTGGGGAAACCCAGCCAGATGGGCGGGGTATAAATAATAAATTATTACTGTTGTTGTTGTTGTTGTTACTATGTTCCTATGGATTCATCTTGCTGGGCCATCAGACATGAACGGAACGGCTGCAGTTCAGAGTCACTGTGTCTGCTTTTCACGAAGAAGGTCCCGGGTTCTGACCCTTGGCATTTTCAAATACTGCTGGGAAGGTTCCCTGTCTGAAATCCTGGAGAGCCAGTGCCAGTCAATGCAGATCTAGGTGGACTGGGGATTTCCCCAGAAAACAGCACCTTCCACGTTCGTAGGTCCCCAGTCAATAAGGGCAAAGGTCAGTAATGTTGGGAGTTGTAGCCGTAAACATCTGGAAGCTTGTGGAAGGCTGATCTTGAGTTCCTTAAATAATTATACTTCAACTACGTATTCCTGAACATCTTGCTATTCATTAAAGGGATCTTCCCTGGCTTTCCTCCCCACATCCCTTTTAAACATCTTTAGAACTAAATTACTGCATCGGAAGACTAATACCCCATTAAACGAGGTTTAGATGGAGGGGGAAGTGCTAAAAGAAGCCTAATCCCTCTCTGGCATGTAGCAATATTTTTAACTAGTACAAGACTTTCGGCAAATTGCCTCCCAGGAGAGAGTCTCTTTCTACTTTCTCCCCAGCCAGAAATACACTTCAAAGGATTTCTAATATCAATATAATATAGGGAGTGGAATATCAAGCAGGGAGAAGCCCGCACTCCCTTCCAGGCTCAAGCATAACTGGCTCTTCGCTTTAAGTTTGTTTCATTTAATTTTTTTTAATGCTTTTTATTAAATTTTCAAAAACAAAGTCAAATAAAACATAAACTCTTACATCCAACACCTTAGTATTTTCTTATTTACCCTGCGCCTTGTCGCGCTCGGACTTCCTTCCTTCCCTGCTTCGGCTTTCACAAATTAACATCCACTCTTGCAGATTCTTATTTACCCTCCATCCACATTACAAGATTTATGTTCACCCTGCTACAGTTTTTAAACTTCTACAATTATTCCGTATATACACAACAAATTTACTCCACTCCTCTTCAAACTTTGTTACTTTTTGGTATCTAATCTTATAAGTCATTTTCGCCAACTCAACATATTCAAACATTTTCGTCTGCCACTCCATTAAAGTTGGGATCTCCTGGGTTTTCCATTTCTGGGCCACAAGAATCCTAGCGGCGGTCCTGGCATACATAAATAACTTACAATCCTCTCTTCTTACTTCATCTCCTATTATTCATAGCAAGAAAGCCTCTGGTTTCTTTGGGAATGTGTATTTAAACAGTTTTTTCATTTCGTTATATATCATGTCCCATTTTTTTTTCATTTTTTTGCATGTCTACCACATGTGGAAAAGTTCACCATCCTTTAATTTACACTTCCATCAGGCTTCTGGATTGGTTGTAGTTTCCGGGTCACCTTCAAAGGTAGTCCCACATAGAGCGCATTGCAGTCGTCCAAGCGGGAGAAAACCAGAGCATGCACCATTCTGGTGAGACAGTCTGCGGGCAGGTAGGGTCTCAGCCTGTGTACCAGATGGAGCTGGTAGACAGTTGCCACTGAGGTCAGGGAGAAGGATGACCCAATGCTTGTCCTGCCCAGCAACGGAAGCAAGGGCACATCCCATTGCCTCTCTATGGCCACTCCATTGCCGCTCCTGAACCTCCTCCCTTGGGCAGCTCATATCAGCTGCTGGAGAGCAGGTGAGGAGAAGAAGAGTCTGCTGCATTCACCCACCCCCAGCCCCATGTGCTACACTGGCTCTGTGGGGCAGGCAGAGGGCAGGGCTGCCCTGGGTTAGGAAGAAAGGGAGAGCAGAGCGCAAGGAGTCTTGATTTTTATTTTTATTTTACCAGAAAATTCTTTATTAAAAAAATCCTCGGAATCTCTTGCTGCTCTGAGATTGAGGTTGCAAGAAGCAGGCCAGAAACTAACATCAAATAGTATCTTGCAAATTCTAGACATTGAGACCTTTCCAAAATCTTGCGGTCTAATCTTGCTGCAGAAATGCGCTTTAAATCTTTAATGGGTTTCATCGGAGTCAAACACGAGCACTTCTTCAGCCACCGCTGGCTTCTCTGTTAGCAGGCTGCTTGCTCTTTTCTGCTGATGGGTGCAAGAGTTGCCAGGGTACATTTCCAGCAGGACAGTTTGGTTTGGCTTAGTCCGAGAGGGAAGTGCCTTTCCAAACTGGAGAAAAATAAATTGTATTTTCAAAAGAAGTGGTGTCTGTCTGCTGACCCGAGTTTGAACCGCAAGGAGACAGACGATCTAGATACGACTCTTAATGCAAAGCGTTGCTGGCTTTCCAGTAGGAGGGAAAGTTGTTCGGTGAGCTGTACAATTAACCCGTTTGGTTCTGTTTCCTCTTTTGGTTTTGATCCGGGAGCCCATTTCATGATGAAGTCTATGGCGGATAATAGCGAGCATGTAGTGTGCAGCTTTGATTTGCATCCCCATTGCTGAAAAACCCTCCATCTGATCTCGCTGACAAATATCACAGACACATTTTCCCTCAAAGTGTGTTGGTCCTGAGGGTTAACTGTGCGGCGAGGTCTGAGTCCAGTCCGAGGTTGAGGGTGCGGTATTGAGGCTGTCCGTCAAAGCTGAAGCTGGGTCCAAGGCAGGGAGTCGGGTGAGGTCAGGAACTCTGGCAGAAGAGCAGGACAGGGTGCAGGCAGGAACAGGCTACCAACAATGTTTCTCCCGCAACCTGGGACTGGGGCTGGCTGGCTGGCTTTTATCTGCCCCGAGGAATAGGGTGGCCCCAGTCCACAGGTGACTCACCTCTCCTGGCCTGGAGGCGAGCACTCCTCCTGTGGGAAATTAGTTCCCTCTGCCTCTCTGCCCTGAGCCCCTGCAGTTCAGGAGAGGCTGGAGGGTTACTGGACCCAGAGGCAACCTCAGCTTCTCCTGACGGGGCTGAGAGTGGAGCACCTGCAGGCAATGGGTCCTCCATCACCTCAGGAGCCAGAGCAGACTCAGCTGGTGCCTGCACCTGAGGATCCAGCACAGGTGAGGACCCTTCAGGCTCAAGCCCCAGCCCCCGCTCAGCTGGTTCTGGAGGCGGGGACTCCTGTGCAGGCTGAGATTCCTCAGGTTCAGCTTCCGAGTCTGAATCCCAGGCCATCACACCAAGGTTGGAGGCAATATGCTTGTGAATGACAGCTGCTGAGAATTACAAGTGGGCATTTAGTTGGCTGTTGCGAGAACAAGATGCTGGACTAGATGCAGAGCCAGTGTGGTGTAGTGGTTAAGAGCTGTGGACTGGTAATCTGGTGAACCGGGTTCGCTTCCCCGCTCCTCCACATGCAGCTGCTGGGTGACCTTGGGCCAGTCACACTTCTCTGAAGTCTCTCAGCCCCACTCACCTCACAGAGTGTTTGTTGTGGGGGAGGAAAGGAAAGGAGAATGTTAGCCGCTTTGAGACTCCTTCGGGTAGTGATAAAGTGGGATATCAAATCCAAACTCTTCTTCTACTCTTCTTTGTCTCTGGCATATGCAGTGCCAGCGTGCAAAGATCCACCCAGTGCCCCTAAATGTTCATCTTGCTGCTGCCACCTCCTCCTGTGTAGTAACGAATGCTACTTTCATGGAGGGCAGCCCGGGGGTGTGGGGTGAGGGAGGGACGGAGGCTTGGGAAGGAAGCTGCATGCCCACCAGGCATATGGTTGACAGGGCGTAGCTGGTGGGTGTGCAGGGAAAGTGGAGGCCACCAGCAAAGCCACACAGCTCCCCCAACTCGCTGGGGCGCCCCTGAGAGACCAGCACCCTGGCGCAACGCACCACTAAGCCAGGGGTCAGCAAACTTTTTCAGCAGGGGGCCGGTCCACTGTCCCTCAGACCTTGTGGGGGGCCAGACTATATTTTTTGGGGGAAATGAACGAATTCCTATGCCCCACAAATAACCCAGAGATGCATTTTAAATAAAAGCACACATTCTACTCATGTATAAATATGCTGATTCCCGGACCATCCGCGGGCCGGTTTGAGAAGGCAATTGGGCTGGATCTGGCCCCCGGACCTTAGTTTGCCTACCCATGCACTAAGCTCTGACTAGATGAGTCATTGGCCTGATCCAGCACACCTCCTCTGCAGTGCCAGCTTAGGTGAAAGAGGCATAGTCAGCAAATATGGCAGGACAAAAAAATGCACATCCCCATATCCTCCAACATTTCTCCAGTGAAAATAGGGACATCCTATTCCTTTTTTTAAAAAAAAAAAGATCTTTATTGTAAATCAATTTACATAAAACTTAAGAAATACTATACAATACATTACATGCATTGCCTATAATACCCAACATACCTACATATCCTACATAGACACCACAAATTATTAGACCTCCAACTCTTCTCTTTATACTTTGCTGCCAATCTTAACTCTGTACACATTTCATATTAGTTATTCTACTTTTCCTTGCATTTATCTAATCAGATTTTACTATACCTTCCCTCTATTTTCAAGATTTAATCTGTATCTGCCAGGAGACTTGCATTGTCCCATATAATTTTTAAGATATTTTTTGAAAGTTGACCATTCTTTATTAACTTTTTCAATAGTATTTCCTCTTATTCTCCCTGTTAGTTTTGCGAAAGGAAAATATTCAATCATTTTTGCTAACCAGTATGATTTGGTGGGGTTATTGTTACTTTTCCAGTTTTTCGCTATCAGGATTATTGCCGTTGTGGTGGCATACATAAATAAGGGTCTGCAGGTTTTCTTGATTTCCACTGACATGATACCTAGCAGGTGAAAGTAGGAACATCTTATTATTATTATTTTACCCCGCACATCTGACTGGGTTGCCCCAGCCACTCTGGGCAGCTCCTAATAAGTATGAAAACATAATAAAATATTAAACATTTTAAAAATCTTCCCTGTACAGGGCTGCCTTAAGATGTCTTCTAAAGGTTGTATAGTTACTTATCTCCTTGGCTTAGGGGTCACATAACTCCATACCCTCTGCAATGAAAATAGGGGTATCCTAAGGGAAAGTAAGGGACGCAGGTGGCACTGTGGGTTAAACCACAGAGCCTAGGACTTGCCAATCAGAAGGTCGGCGGCTCCTGCCAACCTAGCAGTTCGAAAGCATGAAGTGCAAGTAGATAAATAGGTACTGCTCCGGCGGGAAGGTAAACGGCGTTGTGTTTCCGTGCACTGCTCTGGTTCACCAGAAGCGGCTTAGTCATGCTGGCCACATGACCCGGAAGCTGTACGCCAGCTCCCTCGGCCAGTAAAGCGAGATAAGCACGGCAACCCCAGAGTCGGTCACGACGGGACCTAATGGTCAGGGGTCCCTTTACCTTTAAGGGAAAGTAGGCCATTCTGAGATCAGAAATGGGGACAGTTTCTGTAAATCCGGGACTCTCCCTGGAAAATGGTGGCACTTGGAAGGTCTGAAGGCCTGTGTGAAGAGGAAGGTCTTAGCCTCCCGGCAGAAAGATAACAAGGGAATCAGTCTGACCTCTCTTGGGAGGCAGTCTCACAAAGCATGTTATTTGTCTCATTGTCTGCTGTAGCAAAATGACTTAACTCACATGATTAATTATGTAAATTATGCTGGCATCCTGTTATTCCACCTCCTTCATTTCAGTGCAAAGGAAGTACAATGCAAAGTGGGTGGGACATAAACAATTTTCTATCATTTGCAAACCGAAAACAGCATCAGTGGCAAATACTGATCGTATTCGATTTCCATTCTGGTCATGGCACAGATAAGTGAATGCCAGCAGATTCACGTTTCCTTTTTTATCAGGGTTCTCCAACATGCCTATCTGTGACCCAACCCAACCCAAGATGGCATTGGAATCCAGCTCCCATCATCGGACAACGTGGCCAATGGTCAGGCATGATGACAGCTGGAATCCATCCATGTTCGGAGAACTACATCTTCCCTGCCCCTGGCTGATGGGCTCAGAAGAGAGCAGTCTTCCTCGCTCAAGAGGATGCTTTTGTTTCTACTCAACAGCCGGAATGAAAAGATAAGTGGCTCTTTCTTCCAGCAGCTGAGCTGCGTCTTTTAGCCAGGCCTTTAAAAGCTTGAGAAAGTTATCCTACTGCCATCAGCCAAGTCTCCGTTTTTGCTCAAAGACCATCTAAGCTGCTCAGAAAAGGGAGAGCTGAACTTAAGCTGAACAGGAAATCTCACAGGAAAATTAAACAGCTGAAAGCTTTATTGATTGAGTGTATAATGCTCTTTCTTTGCATCTCTGTAACTAGCTATGGTCCCTCTTAAACCAACAGCATCTTGGTCCAATACAAATCTTTCTTTCTTTCTTTCTTTCTTTCTTTCTTTCTTTCTTTCTTTCTTTCTTTCTTTCTTTCTTTCTTTCCAATAGAGAGATGCAAGAAAGAGATCCATTACAGAGGGTATGGGGAACCTCAGACCCAGGGCCCAAACACAGCCCTCCATGCCTCTGTATCTGGCCCTCAGGACTCTCCTAGGCCAATGTTCTTCAACCTTGGATCCCTAGTTATTTTGGATAACAACTCCTACTTGGACTACTGCAATGTGCTCTACGTGAGGCTACCTTTGAAGGTGACTCAGAAGCTGCAATTAATCTAGTGGCAGCTAGACTGGTGACTGGGAGCGGCCGCCGAGACCATATAACACCGGTCCTGAAAGACCTTCATTGGCTCCCAGTATGTTTCCGAGCACAATTCAAAGTGTTGGTGCTGACCTTTAAAGCCCTAAACAGCCTTGGTCCTGTATACCCGAAGGAGCTTCTCCACCCGCATCATTCAGCCCGGACACTGAGGTCCAGCTCCAAGGGCCTGCTGGCGGTTCCCTCGCTGCGAGTAGTGAGGTTACATGGAACCAGGCAGAGGGCCTTCTCGGTAGTGGCGCCTGCCTTGTGGAACGCCCTCCCAGCAGATGTCAAGGCAATAAGCAACTATTTTACTTTTAAAAGACAACTGAAGGCATCCCTGTTTAGGGAAGTTTTTAATGTCTGATGCTGTGTTGTTTTTAATATTCGGTTGGAAGCCGCCCAGAGTTGGAGTCCAATTGATTTATTCACCATATTATTACTCATATTATTGCACAAGGAACGTATCCCTATTCTTCTTGTAGCAGCACGATTGCTCATAGCAACAAAATTGGAAAGGGCTTGATCATCCGCATATCACACAATGGAAACAGGAAGTATGGACAATTGCTTTATCTGAGAAACCTACTAAGAGAGTACATGCCCTGAAGAATGCAGCTGATACAGACAATTTCACTAAAATTTGGCATCCCTTTATAAAGTATTGAAATGAACACCCTGATAACTAGCCCCCATCAACTATGCATATAGACACCTTAAGTTTTATTTGTTCTTTCAACCAGCAATCTCATCAGGTGGTTCTTTTCTGCAATATATTTACCAAACTCCCAACAATATAAGGACTGGTGATCAGGAATATCCGCGCAAAGGTTCCAAAACCCTCTGATCTTTCCCTGGCTCTGAGTTGTGCGTTGCCTAATGAAATCTGAGGTCCACCCAAAATCAAAACGAAAAGGGGAGAATTACATGTGACAGCTTGGTTTTTGAGCATGAGAACCTGGTGTTACTTTCTGCTTTTGCAGCTCAGAAATTGGGGAAATGGAAGCAGAGCCAGGAACAAACATCCCCTCGCCTGTTCCTTTCTCAAAGTGTAATCATTCCATAATGCAAACTCAAGGTTTTTTGGTGCTGAAGCAATTACTGCTTGATGGAAGATTTGCTGTACCCTGGGCCTAGGCACAGCTTGTTTTCAGAAGCACTAATGCTCACAAAATGCTGGAAATGAGTGTTTTGTTACCAAATCAAGGGCTGTGTCAAAATTGGAGCCTGTCTGGAGTCAGAGCCATTGTTCTCGTTTGCAAGCTCTCTGTATCACAAATGCAACATAAGGGATTTTCCAGCAGCAGGGACGATGAAGCCTCGGCTGCAATAGGTTGATCAACTATACAATTCTATTATTCTACCTGATTAGCCCAGTGGGGATGTGCTTTAGGTCTGTTCCAACAGAGGACTTCTTATATTCCTACATGGCCTAAGGAAAGAGAGAGAAAGATCTAGGAAAACAGCAAACTGTGGTCTGAGGATGAAGCAAGGAGCTGCATAATCATCTTAGCACAAGTGTATTTTGATCGTGGTTGCCCTGAAGCATGGGCTTTGTAGTCTTCAACTATACAGAACATTCATAATGTTGGAAACAATCTACAGAAACCCACATTGAAATCTGGTTAAATAATATTTGGAATGTGTGGCAGAGATGACTGGCAGAATTCGAGACCGGGGGAAGGAGGCGGTGGATGAAGATTGGAACAAATTTAAACTTTACCTTAAAAATTGTTGTAATTTGGATGAAAACTAGGAGATCAGGGAAATAAGAGATAAAGAACTACAGTTGTTTTAATAACTTAAGGAAGTTAAATTCATGAAACATAAAATAAGTTTATGACGAAAGGGTTGCTGAAAAATCTTGAAACAAGGATGCAGAAAAGGGGTGGTACGGGGAAGTCGATTTTGTGTTTGTTTATGTTTTTGCTTTGTTTCTTTTTTATTTATGAAAAATTAATAAAAATTTATTTTAAAAAAAAATAATAATATTTGGAATGTGGCTCCATTGGAACACCTTCACTTGCCACAGAAGGGTAATTAGAAGAACTTCAAGTATGGACATTTTTTGGGAGATGTGGCTTCTTTCTTTTCCTTTATAAAAGAGGCGGGAGATTCTTATATGCCACCCTCAACACCAGAATCTCTGTGGAGAGGCTACTTGGATTGATAATACATAAACAGACATATTGCTTATGTAAAAAGGTAAAGGTAAAGGACCCCTGACAGTTAAGTCCAGTCGCAAACGACTCTGGGGTTGCAGCACTCATCTCACTTTACTGGCCGAGGGAGCCGACATTTGTCCGCAGCCAGTTTTTCTGGGTCATGTGGCCAGCATGACTAAGACGCTTCTGGCAAAACCAGAGCAGCACACGGAAACACCATTTACCTTCCCGCCAGAGTGGTACCTATTTATCTACTTGCACTTTGTGCTTTTGAACTGCTAGGTGGGCAGGAGCAGGGACCGAGCAACGGGAGCTCACCCCATGGAGGGGATTCGAACCGCCGACCTTCTGATCGGCAAGCCCTAGGCTCAGTAGTTTAGATCACAGTGCCAGTGCATATTAAACTTAATAAGAATGTACCACTGAACAAGTTACTGTAGTTTTATGTTCTTGTATTTAAATGAAAAACAATAAAAATTATTGGTTAAAAAACCCACACCCAACAACATCAACATCTTTGCAAAACTAAGGATCCAGTTCCTCATATGCTTTGGTTACCTCTTTGCAGTGGTGGGGCAAAGTCCCACCAACCTCTAGCTTCCTTCAGCCAGCCCCCAACCCACCTGCTTGCCTTCTTACCACCAGTGTACAGGGTGACACTGCCTGTTGTTACTTTCCTCCTCCTTCGTCTCAGTGATGGACGTTATAAAATTCAGTGTGGAGGAAGGTGGTGCCAAAACTGGAACTGGCTGGCCCTGAGCACCATTGACTCTAGCGCCACCTGCTGTTGGGCTCCTTGCCTTCTGCCCTACTAGTCCCAAAGGGGATCAGCTACCATTGCCTGTTTATTTCTGGGCCCAGTTCTAATTGCTTTTTTTCGAAGCTCTAAAGCCCTAAGGGGTTTCGGTCCATGTAAGCTGAAGGACAGCCTTCTAGTGATGGACTCAGTGGCCGAATTCTGTCCTGTTTGGTCTCATTTCAATCATGGGTCTGTTTGAAATTTGCATGAAATGTCTGAGTTCATATTGCACTCATCCACAAAACTCAGACTTTCCCAATTCTCTTCAGAGCATTCATCCAGAATATTTCATAAGTGCATTTTGTGTGTGTGTGTGTGTGTGTGTGTGTGTGTGTGCATTTACTGAGCACCAAAATGACACTGCAAGGACTGGAGGGTTTGGGCTTTGATCTGAAAACAAGTTTGGGAGCATCGGATCAGGCAAGCCCATTATGAAATGTGGTTTAAACCACTTCTTCCCACATCAATGTGCTATTGGACCACGAGATGCTATTGGACTCTGACTCCCATCATCCCTGCCCTTTGGCTGTGGTGGCTAGAACTGATGGGAGACTGAGAACATCTGGCAGCCAATGAATCAGCTAGCCATGCTTTGAGAACTCCACATTCAGCCAGCAAATATATGCAAGGTTAATTTTTCTTCTTCTTGAAAAAAAAAAAGCTAGGAGAAAGGAATAAAACTAGGGGCTATTTCTTCTACAGTGCAGGAAACTTTCTGCTTATTTTCTTTTCTTTTCCTCCACTCTGAAGCCTTCTTATTCTTCTTGCAAAAAGCCTTTCCTGCTATCATAATCTTTTGTTTTGTTGTTCTGGAAAAGGCTTGGCTGGCTTTTGTTTGCCCCCTGTGGGAAAGATTAGCAGGTTGGTAAAACCCCAAGGGGGAAATTAACCCAGAAAAAAATGCAAATGTGAAGGCTGGCCAAGTTTTCATTCAAACCCGTAAAAATGGAAAACGTTGCTCCAGGAATGAAGGGCAGATAGTGGTGGCTTTATTCCATGAGGAACTTCCTTCAAATATTGAATGAATTAGACCGAGATTAAAGGAGGGGTCTAGGCAAACCAAGATCCCTATTTGGGGTTCCAGTCTGTTTCCTTCTCTTTGGTTTCATTATTTCGCAGTGTAGAATTCAGCAGGGGATGGGGACAAAACTACCATTAGTTTCCTCTGTCTAGCGCCACCTACTGCTGGCCTCCCTGCCTTCTGCCCTACCAAACTCAAACGGCATCAGCCACTACTGTTTCTGAAGCCTCTCTGGGATGTTCCCCAGCCTTTGGGAATGAAAGGAGACGACAATGGCTGTGCTTGCTCTCCCTCTCCCTCTGTCAGCTTCTGTACAGCATCCATCTTGCAGAATCTGAAGACAGGCAAGCATTGAAAGCCTTGGAGTGGTCCTTGGGTGAACCATCCGTAATACGGATTGATTGATTAAAGCACTTACTCAAGGCCCTCCATTTGCCTTGCTGAATTTCTCGGTAAGTTGAGCTGAAAGGCACCCAAGTCGAAGGAGAAGACAATTTTCAAGCTATTGATTCGAGAAGGTGACCTTGTTAAGAAGGCTAATTAAGAGCTGAAGTCTGACCAAGATATGCCGTCGTTTTGCCTCCCATATAAATGAGTGTTTGGCAAATGTGGGTTTCTAAGCTAACGTTTATGCACTGGGTGTTTAATAGCTGAGGGGGAGCTGTTCTTCACCATTCAGGAACATGTCAAGAGCTTGTTCCTTTGGAGCTATTACTTCCGTGCTTCTGCAGCTCAGACTGAGTGCTTATATTGGACTTGGTGGCTCGGAGGAGGCCTCTCTTTGGGACAAAGTCAGGCAGTGCTTCTGAACCTGAGCTCCTTGCCTTCTGTGAAATGGGCTGTGGGGGACCATATCCCTTTTTGTAATGTAAGCTAGGGCAATATGTTGCCATGGGAACTAATAGCTAGAGACAAGTGTGGTGAAAGGGAGCATGTTTTTCTTTCCGGTAAGTCAGGTTGAAAGTGATGTCATCGTTGAGTCCATATGTAAGTGGAATAGTGTGCTAGACAGGATGTTTTTTTTGAGATTCAGGGTCCTGGTTCTGAAAGAGCCAGAGAGTCCTGGCTTGTTCTTTGTGAAAATCCAATGCTAAGGCATTGAGTGTTCCCTTATAAATCTGAGGGGGTGCAATTTATTTATTTATTTATTTATTTATTTGCTTACTTACATACTTATTTACTTACTTAAGGTACTTAAAGGTAAAGGCACCCCTGACCGTTAGGTCCAGTCACAAACAACTCCGGGGTTGTGCGCTTATCTTCCTCTATAGGCCGAGGGAGCCGGCGTTTGTCCGCAGACAGTTTTTCCAGGTCATGTGGCCAGCAAGACTAAGCCACTTCTGGCAAACCAGAACAGCACACAAAAACACCATTTAGCTTCCCGCCGGAGCGGTACCTATTTATCTACTTGCACTTTGATGTGCTTTTGAACTGCTAGGTTGGCAGGAGCAGGGACCGAGCAACGGGAGGTCACCCCATTGCGGGGATTTACTTACTTATTTATTTATAAATAATCCACCCATCTGGCTGGGTTTCCCCAGACACTCTGGGGGGCTCCCAACAGAATATTAAAAACACGATAAAACATCAAACATTAAAAACTTCCCTAAACAGGGCTGCCTTCAGATGTCTTCTGAAAGTCAGAGAGTTGTTTATTTCCTTGACATCTGATGGGTGGGCATTCCACAGGGTGTGAGCCACCACCAAGAAGGCCCTCTCCCTGGTTCCCTGTAATCTCACTTCTCGTAGTGAGGGAACCGCCAGAAGGCCCTTGGAGGAGGACCTCAGTGTCCAGGCTGAATGATGGGGGTGGAGACACTCCTTCAGGTCTGCTGAGATCAATGCTTTGAACTCCCACGTTATGCTTAGCTTACACACACCTATACACATGCACCTTATTTAAAAGGTAAAGGTAAAGGGACCCCTGGCCATTAGGTCCAGTTGTGACCGACTCTGGGGTTGCTGCGCTCATCTCGCTTTATTGGCCGAGGGAGCCGGCGTACAGCTTCCGAGTCATGTGGCCAGCAGGACTAAACCACTTCTGGCGAACCAGAGCAGCACACAGAAACGCTGTTTAATAGAAACACCATAAATCTCCAGTGGCCTCCTTCATAGGTTACTAAACCAGGGTACATACACTATAACCCCTGGAACCCCTCATTGCTCAGAGACTGAGGTGCATGCAACAAGAATACCAATGAATCCCTTTGTGGTTCCAGAACAACACACAGAGTGTTCTGCAATAACAGAGGGAAGAACTACTCGAATAATAATGGTGAGTAACTGGTCTGGGAGAATAATTTGAACTTACAAGCACATTGCTTTAAATAAATCCAGGGAGTACATTTCGGACTTCAGCTAGATACACTTAAAACCTATTTTTTCCCCAGTCCATCATTTCTTCACTCTGTTTTTTCCCTTTATTACAGTTCTAAATATACCTGTCTGACCCCGTAAGACTTGTCACTCCTTTCCTCTCTGCTTGCTCAGTTCCTGAGAAGCTAACTAGCAGTACACGGAGCACAGGTTGATCACGGCGGTGTTGCCTCGGTGTCCCTTGTGGGACTTCAGAAATATTAACTCCTGCACTGCCTCTGGATGAAGCCAGAAATATGTCCTAGGAGGGTCTGTCATTAAAAAAAAAAAAAAACAACAACCAAAACCTTGGTGTAATAAAATTATTAGAAAATATGAACACACTCCTGATGCCTAAACACATGTACAATCAATAAATCATAATGCATTACATTGAGATATGTCATAATAAATTAAATGCATGAGTCATGCTGGAAGCGTTTTCCAGTAATTTATAAATGCTTTGCCAGTTCTCAACAATTGATTGAGTTTCAGTCTGCCTGCCTGTTCACGCTGCCATAATTATGTCAGTTTAGCCGTAACGTCATAATGTTCATTTTCCCATTCTGCAGGTAGCGGCACTTCCAACAGTTGGTTAGTATGGGGGTAGGGGAAGTCCTGCCCCCAACTTTCGGTATTCTCTTGGGTAGAAGGTTCTGCATTTAGGCAGGAATAATCTGATGCTCAGGTATTGGAAGGGGGACAAATGTGAAAAGGATCTAGGTGTCTTTGTAGACCACAAGCTCAACGTGAGTCAACAGTATAATAGAAAAATAGTATAGTGGTACCTCAGGTTACAGATGCTTCAGGTTACAGACGCTTCAGGTTACAGACTCTGCTCACCCAGAAATAGTACCTCAGGTTAAGAACTTTACTTTAGGATGAGAACATAAATTGCGCAGCGGTGGCGCGGTAGCAGCGGGAGGCCCCATTAGCTAAAGTGGTACCTCAGGTTAAGAACAGTTTCAGGTTAAGAACGGACCTCCAGAACGAATTAAGGGCTTAACCCAAGGTACCACTGTAATAAAGGTAAAGGGACCCCTGAACATTAGGTCCAGTCGTGACCAAGTCTAGGTTTGCGGCACCCATCTCGCTTTATTGGCCGAGGGAGACAGCGTACAACTTCCGGATCATGTGGCAAGCATAAATAAGCCGCTTCTGGCAAACCAGAGCAGTGCACGGAAACACCGTTTACCTTCCCGCCGGAGTGGTACCTATTTATCTACTTGCATTTTGATGTGCTTTCAAACTGCTAGGTGCGCAGGAGCTGGGACCGAGCAATGGGAGCTCACCCCATCGCAGGGATTCGAACTGCCGACCTTCTGATCGGCAAGTCCTAGGCTCTGTGGTTTAACCCACAGCGCCACCCAGGTCCCTACCACTGTAATAGTTCTACGCTATTCTGACTTGGTCACATCTCACCTGGAGTACTGTGTCCATTTCTGAGCACCACAGTTTAAGAAGAATATCAACCAGCTGGAATGTGTGCAGAGGAGGGGCAACCAAGATGATCATGGGTCTGGAGACCAAGCCTTATGGGGAACAATTTTATGATTAACTCAGACCCAAACAGAACCTACTGGTGGGATCTCACCTTGGCACACTTCAGTTTTAGGGATGGGATTTTCTGAAAATCTCCATATGCACTTATTAGGACTTATTAGCAGCAAGAAGTGAGCAGGACAAGTCTCACATATTACATTATTTATTTTACACTTTATTATACATATAATATTATAAACATATAATATGTATCATATTATATGCATCTTATACACTTAAGACTCCTGGATTTCTAAAGTAACTGGCACATAAACAGATGCACACACAGCAAAGCATATATAAATACATATATATTTGCAGTGGTACCTCGGGTTACATACGCTTCAGGTTACAGACTCTGCTAACCCAGAAATAGTGCTTCAGGTTAAGAACTTTGCTTCAGGATTAGAACAGAAATCGCATGGCAGCAGCACAGCAGCAGGAGGCCCCATTAGCTAAAGTCATGCTTCAGGTTAAGAACAGTTTCAGGTTAAGAACAGACCTCGAGAACGAATTAAGTACTTAACCCGAGGTACCACTGTATATTTATAATTTTTTGCTCTGAAAATATAGTATGGCAGAAAGCCATTGTCATTGAAATAAACTCTTTATTCAAGGAAATGACAAAATAACTCAGAAGCGTTTCTTAGAAAATCTTGGCCCTAGTTGCCAGGACTGAAGGTCCCCAACATCTACCCTTTCTCCTGGAAGTTTCCCAAACAATCTCAAACCATCTCTGTGCACCTCTTCTGATACATAAGTAGTAGTCAAGTACAACATTCCTTGTTTTCCTAGAATAGACATGTGGGGGAATGTTTGGTCCAGCCAGTCGAAATCTTCCTGTTTCCTCCTGGCTGGGACATACTTCTTTTGCATGTGAATAGAGGTGGGCATGACTTTACCTGTCCAGGTAATAAAAGGAACAAGGCACACAGCTCTCTCTCTCTCTCTCTCTCTCTCTCTCTCTCTCTCTCTCTCTCTCTCTTTGTCTTCCTCTGACGTTGCAGCAGCTTTTAGCTAGAGATGCTCTGCTGGCTTCCAGCCAACAGAGGACACTGGGATTATCTCCTTATGAGATAGCTCCACATGTATATACTTTGTAACTAAATCTGCCTTCAGGAATCCATCTGTGAACTGATGTGAGTAAACTACTTTTATATACTTTACACAAGATTGTGATGTGTTTATTCTTTTAAGAGGGATATAAGGGAACTTACCAGGAACCAAATAGTAAGAGGCTTACACAAGCCTGCAACCAGCTACCTGCTGTGCTTTTAAAAGACGAATGTGCAACTCTGCTAAGTAGATAGATAGATAATTTATTATGGGCAAAGACCGGTTCACATAACATAACACAATAAAAACAGTGTTCATAAAGATAAAATATACAATCGGAGCAGATTGCAACAATAGCTCATGAGTCAAAATTGAGATATATACATACACCTGTACAACTGGGGTTTGGGCTACCATAAAAAAATTGACCCTGAAGCACCCCAAAGGGCAACTTTAGCATTTCCCTAGTAAGCTATTTTATTCTAGAGGATGATCTGTGCCTACAAATCTGGGTGCAGAATCTGGCTACCAGCCAGGTCGTCTTATGATCTTTGCCTAAGAGGAGAGAATTAAGTTTAGACTTGTCTGAAAGATTGGCGAGCCTCTTCAACAAAGGAACTCTGCTAAGTAAAGAAACTTGCTAGCACAAGATAGGAAGGATATTAATAAACTATATATCCTCTGCTGCCTTCCTGAACATTCCCACACCTCTGGCCTCTGTTCTGCTCTCCTCAGTGTGGTGTAGTGGTTAAGAGCGGTAGATTCATAATCTGGGGAACCGGGTTCGCGTCTCTGCTCCTCCACATGCAGCTGCTGGGTGACCTTGGGCCAGTCACGCTTCTCTGAAGTCTCTCAGCCCCACTCACCTCACAGAGTGTTTGTTGTGGGGGAGGAGGGGAAAGGAGAATGTTAGCCGCTTTGAGACTCCTTAGGGTAGTGATAAAGCGGGATATCAAATCCAAACTCCTCCTCCTCTTCTTCTTCTTCTTCTTCTTCTTCTTCTTCTTCTTCTTCTTCTGCACTTTCTTGGAGACCAGGAGGAAAGGGAGCTTGTCACAGCAGGAGAGGAAGATGCCCTGAATTCTTTAGCAGCCTCTTGACTCCCCTCCTCTGCTTCAGCATCAAAGTCTGTCCTGTCACAGGCTCTTCCTGCTTAGCATCCAGCCTCTCCTCCCAGTCTTCTCCCTCTGACCTCTTGTCAGTGTCCCACCACCAGTCCCTTGGCTCTGAGCCTTTTCCTCTGGGGTCTCCCTTGGGGGTTTCCCAGCTCATGCCTCCCACCACCCCTTTGGGTCCAGCCCACTCCCTGACACCTCCTTGGAAGGTGTGGCCACTGGGACTGTCACAAATAGCTCCTGCACTTTGGAATTTGCCACCGGCAGGAAGATCTCCTGCAGCGTCTTCAAAGCCGCTCGAATTCCTGATCGGGAGCTGGAGATGGCAGGTGTTTGGGAGGCCTTGATTAAAAACTGTAAAACAGCCGCTCTCGACACGTCTAGCGTTATGGCAACACATTAAGTTGAGCGAGAATCAGCCGAGCATTAAATAAACCACAAAAGAGTTACAATAAATTATGTAAATCTATTTGGGATTTTTACACGAAAGGACATTATTACGCTATAAATGTCAGGGGGAAGAGGCAGCTGGAGAGGATGGAGCAGGCCTCCTGCTCTTATCTCTCTTCCAGTGGGAGTTTCTTCCCCCACAATGATGCACTTCAGAGGAGCACTTGATCTCTGAACATGGCCGACTGATGGGGTGATAAATTGTGCTCGGCAAGGGAATAGATTGGGGAAGTGTGGAGGTTCACCATGAAATAACAGGTGCTATCAACATCAGGCTGCTCCTTGTTCCCATCTCATCTTCCAAAAGACCGTAAGAACTGCCCTTGCTTGAGGAGAACAAGGGTCCAGGTGTGGGGAATCTATGGTCCTCCAGATGTCCTTGGACTCTTCTTCTCATCATCCCTGACCATGGGCCATGCTGTCTGGGGCTGATGGGAGTTGGAGGCCAGCAACATCTGGAGGACCACGTGCTCCCCACCCGTCATCTAGTCGAGCTGTTCTGTCTCCAGTAGTTGCTGGAATAGAAGCTCAATAGCAGGACCTGGTTTTCTGATTCTCCATCCTGGTGATTGGCACAGTAAGACTATCTATGTCTCAGTGTAGTGCAATCTGCGGCCCTCTACCTGTTGCTGGACTAATAATAATAATAATAATAATAAATTTATTACTTATATGCTGCCCATCTGACTGGGTTGCCCCAGCCACTCTGGGCAGCTTCCAAGAGAATATTAAAAACACAATAAAATTTCAACCATTAAAAACTTCCCTGAACAGGGGACAGTTGACTCCTGTGCCTCTGGGCCCCCCATGTAAGCATTTTGGGGAAAGGAAGAGAGCAAAGTGGGTGGATATTTCCATTTCACTTTGCAGCTAGCTCAGCCCATGCTGTAAAAAAAGACGCCAGCCAGACCTTCAGAGTGGGAAGGGTGCTTGATGGGTGCCAAGACTGATGTCTGAGGTCACTGTGGCACCAGATTTGGGACCTCAGCTTAAAGCAGGCCATTTTCTCTTTTTAAAAATATAAATCCCCCAACCTGATAACGTTGAAAAGCAAATGCCATCGATGTTCTTAAGAGCTCTGCATGGGTCCAATTATAATTTCATTTTAAAACTGCATTTGCAATCGCCAGCCTATTTTAATTAAAAATGCATCTGAAGCCCAAGAACATCCAGCATTATCAAGCTGCCAATCTTGGTTGGAAGAACTTTTGCACTGAACGAATTTGGAATGTATTAGAAAAATTCATTGTTTCTAATACAATTTCTCTTCTCTCCACCCCCTCCCACCCCGCCCCACTCTCCTCACTGATTTATTAGTGGCTCCTTCCCTCTCTCCCCCCCCAACCCGCCTTGCCAATTTCCCCTCCTCTTCTGTTAATCTTTCTAAATAACTTGAAAGTGGCCCACTGTCTATTTAGCTAAATGAATTCAGTCCACAGATACTCATTATTTTCTAGCATGATTTATGCAAGGGCTGTTAGCTAGATTGTACCATGCTTGAAGGTTTCTTGGCAATCAGAGAAAATCCAGATTGGAGTCGTCAAGTATTAACTAAATAGGAAATCGCCCCTCCCCTTACAGAAAAAAAGAAAAATGGAGACAGCAGCGACTTCTCTTATAAGGCACACACTTAAATCTGAGAGGCAGTGTGCTCCAGATAATTTTTAGGCACAGAGTTACAATCCAACACATCTGGCTCATTGTCCAGATGAGCCATGGACTAGGACACATGGGAGGAAAGCAACTGCAGATCCAAGGAAAACTTGGACCCATGTTGAGGTGCATCCCATAGGATTCTGGGGCACTGGCATCTGCCTCCCTACCCCTGACCCCCAAAGAGACACCTCTGTCAGCAGACTTTGATGGACTTCTAAGGGGTTCAAGAGGATCCTGATGAGAGACTCTCCTCCGATGGAAATTGCCATGACCGCCTTAGTGCCATCAGGCCTGTCACATTTGAGGGGGAGGGAGGGGAATTGGAAGGGAGAGGCTGGAACAGATGGAAAGCCCTTCCCCCTCCTCCCCTTGGCCTCCAATGACATCATGACTCTAGTGAGGAGATTGGACTTCCAGCAACCCCTCCACCTCAGGGGGAAGAGAGTGTTGTCAAAATTGAAATGTCCGATCTGGCCATCTTAGTTACATCCCAGTTTGACTACTGCAGTGTGCTTTGAAAAGTGCTTGGAAACTTCAGCTGGTCCAGAATGCTGCAGCCAGACTGATAACTGGGGCCAGTAACATTGAGCACATTACTCCTCTGTTAAAACAACTTCACTGGCTACCGGTCCATTTGGGCGAGCTCCTTCTCTTGGTCCCATCAACATCAGAGGCATCAGAGCCTTTTCTGTGTCTGCTCCCAGATTGTGAAATTTGCTCCCAAGAGAGGTTAAACCATGAGTAGGCAAACTAAGGCCCGGGGGCTGGATCCAGCCCAGTCGCCTTCTAAATCCGGCCCATGGATGATCCGGGAATCAGCATGTTTTTACATGAGTAGAATGTGTGCTTTTATTTAAAATGCATCTCTGGGTTATTTGTGGGGCATAGGAATTCATTCATTATTTTTTTTCAAAATATAGTCCGGCCCCCCGCAAGGTCTGAGGGACAGTGAACCGGCCCCCTGCTGAAAAAGTTTGCTGACCCCTGGGTTAAACTGACTCCTTCTTCCTGGCAGGTTAACCCCTTTTCTGTTCGAACAGGGTTTTGAAAACCAAGGTGCAGACATTGCTGATTGCTAGACAGCTGCCAGGGCAAACTAGATTTCAATTACTGGCTTTAGATTGAGTTTTGATGTGTTTTAATTATTGTTTCTAACTAGTTTGTTTTTATTTGTAATTTGTAGTTGAAGTTGTAAGCTGCCTTGAATCCCAACTTTACAGTAAAACAGGATAGAAATGCATTAAAGAATATTTTTAGACATTTAGGAAGGTCTTGGAGCTGCTGCCTGGAGTGTCTGAGCAAGAGTCAAGAATAGGAAATGTGTCTTGGTCTTTCCCAGAGGCAAGAGAGACCCCTAGATGCAGTGCCCTTTTGGGAGCTAGCCACTGACATAGGAATAGAGGCTACTGCAAGTAAGGGTTGAGCCGGCCTTGTCTTTCAAGCTGGGCAGGTGAGCACAGAAAACTTGTTGGAGCGACTTCTCTGCTTTTGTGCAGTCTTGAACTTCTTGTAATTGAACCTGAACTCATGCCCCTTGGGCCTAGTTCTTAAACTGGGTCCATCCCAGACAATCATTTGCCTTGTGATAGCTCTGGGACTGGAATAGCTCTTTCCTTGCTACTGGATCTGTACCATTACTCTGCCTTAATAAAGAGCCTTTCTTTGCTTATGTGCAAGAACTTCTACCATCATCCCAGGACAGAAACCTCACTACCTTGAGGGAGCTAATGGCTGAAGAAGACGACCTTGGCCCTTTAAGTGGCTCACAGGCAGCTCAGGGGGTGGGGCCTCCAGTCCATGTCTACTGAGCCCTGCTATGAAACTCACCCAACTGTTTTGGGACTTTGCTTGTGTTGTTTGGGTGGTTGGTTGGTCTCAGCTGCAGAAGTCTCAGCTGGTCTCCTAAACCAGTGTTTCCCAAACTTGGGTCTCCAGTTGTTTTTGGACTACAACACCCATCATCCCTAGCTAGAAAGACCAGTGATCAAGGATGATGGGAACTGTAGTCCGAAAACATTTGGAGACCCAAGTTTGGGAAACACTATCCTAAACCCTTTTCTTGATCTCTCTCCAAGGTGCTGAACCTTGCCTTCCATTTGCAACTAAGAGCTTCTGACCTCCTGTTGCTTGAGCCATCATCTCTTCTCAGTGGTGGGCATCCCTGCACATCATAACAATACAGTGATCAATACAGTCCTCCTGAGATTACACCTTCTCTCTTTAAAAAAGGAGAGATTTTCATAAGAAAGCTCATACAAAATTGGCATACGTTTCTCTCCTAACATATATGACCTTAAAATGTAACAACATAAACATTTATTTAACTAGATTCCTTACAGTTTCATGACTGTGAAACCTCTAAACCAATACTGTTTCCATAACAGCATTTAATTCATCTCCGCCTTTGCAAACCCTAAATTTGACCTTACAAATTGGATCAGCAGATCCCAGCTCTTCAAAGTTATTGGGATCACACATAATCTCAGAGCATAGATTGCTCATGCAAAGGCACCTGTCGTGATGAATCAAAACATTTTATCAATGCAGAATTATTTTCAGAGGTTGTGGACAATGCACAAAATCAGATCCTCTGCTTCTTCATTTGACCCTATCTAAAGAAGTCTGATCTTGCCACAGGAATCCATGCAGTCATCACATCCTGACTTGACTACTGCAATACCCTTTACATGAGACTGTGTGGAAGCTTCAATTTGTACAAAATTTGTCTGCCCAGCTGCTGTCTAGAGCCAGCTAGTCAGAAGATGTTATGCCTCTATTGGCCCAGTTTCACTGGCTGCCATTATGCTTCTGAGCCCAATTCATTCTGATGGCTATCAACATTAAAGCCCTGAATGGTTTAGGACTGTCTTAAAGGACAGCCTGCATCCCTATCAACCTGCTCATCCCTTGAAGTCTGCTTTGAAGGTGTGCTGGTCCCGGGGGGGGGGGGTACCGTGAGGCATGGTCAAAGTCCGGTCCTGGGCCGAGGGTCTGGAGACTGTCCACCAAGGGGGAAGTGAGGTCCAAAGCAAGAAGCCGGGTGTGGTCGGGAACTCCGGAAAACACATGTCTGGGTGCTGGCAGCAACAGGTTTCCAACGTCGTTGCTCCCGCAACCTGGGACCGGGCTGACTGGCCTTTATCTTCTCTGAGGCCAGGGGCGGTCCCGGCCCACAGGTGACCCGCCTCTCCTGGCCTTAAGGCGAGCACTCCTCCTGAGAGAACCCAGTTCCCTCCACCTCTCTGCCCTGAGCCTCTGCAGCTCAGGAGAGGCTGGAGGGTTACTGGACCCAGGGGGAGGCTCACCTTCCCCTGACAGGGCTGGGAGAGGAGCACCTGCAGGCAATGGGTCCTCAATCGCCTCTGGAGCCAGAGTGGATTCATCTGGTGTCTGCTCCTGAGGATCTGGCACAGGTGCAGACACTTCAGATTCAAGGCCCTGCCCCGGCACAGCCGGCCCTGGAGGCGGGGACTCCTGTGCAGGCTGGGATTCCTCTGGTTCAGCCTCTGAATCAGATTCCCAGGCCATCACAGAAGGCTTTGCTGAGGAGCCCACCTCAGAAAAAGATCAGATGGGTTGTCATCCACAAAAGAGCTTTTCTAGTGATGGCCCCACGGTTGTGGAGTACCTGTGGAGGCTTAGCAGGCCCCATCCCTTGTGGGATTAAAAAGGGTTCTGAAGACCCATCTCTTGTCAATGGAATTTGGATGTTCACTGGTGGCTGGTGGGGCCCTTTTTGAATTATAAATGTTGTTCTGGTTTTATCCATGGATTGTTGAATTCCATGATTTTTTTCTTTACATTTGTAATCTTGTAATTTTTTATATCTGTATTTTGAACTGCTTTGTGGAGAAGGAGTCTCAAAAAGTAGGGTACAAGTCTGTTTCTAATGCTGTCTGGTGTAGATTTTTAGTCACAAAGCAAACCGTCATTCTATATTTAGTGTGCTGCAATGGTTAGAGTGTTGGACTAGGACCTGAGGGTCCAGGGTTCAAATTCCCACTCTCTTGGGGAGTTCAGAGTGACTTTGAGCCAGTCTCTCAGCCTAATCTACTTAACAGGGTTGTTGTGAGGATAAAATGCTGTGGGGAAGAACCTTGTATGCCACCTTGAAGAAAGGTGAGATATAAATATAAAAAATCATTATTATATCTGCTAGATTATTGTATGCAGATCTAAGGCTGGAGAATCCATGATGCAGTGCAACTCTGAGCAAAATGTTCAGGAGCTTCTGTTGAGGCAGCCCTCTCATCTCATCATCCATAATGTAGCACTGTTACAGTGGTACCTTGGGTTACAGACACTTCAGGTTACAGACTCCGCTAACCCAGAAATAGTACCTTGGGTTAAGAACTTTGCTTCAGGATGAGAACAGAAATTACGTGGCGACAGCGCAGCTGCAGTGGGAGGCCCCTTTAACTAAAGTGGTACCTCAGGTAAAGAACAGTTTCAGGTTAAGAACGGACCTCCAGAACGAATTAAGTTCATAACCCGAGGTACCACTGTAATAAAGGGACCCCTGACCATTAGGTCCGGTCATGACCGACTCTGAGGTTGTGGCGCTCATCTCGCTTTATTGGCTGAGGGAGCCGGCGTACAGCTTCCAGGTCATGTAGCCAGCATGACTAAGCCACTTCTGGCGAACCAGAGCAGCGCGCGGAAACGCCGTTTACCTTCCCGCTGGAGCGGTACCTATTTATCTACTTGCACTTCGTGCTTTCGAACTGCTAGGTTGGCAGGAGCAGGGACTGAGCAATGGGAGCTCACCCCGTCGCGGGGATTCGAACTGCCGACCTTCTGATCAGCAAGTCCTAGGCTCTGTGGTTTAACCCCCAGCGCCACCCGCGTCCCACTACTGTAATAGTACTACACTATTCTGACTTGGTCACATCTCACCTGTGCATGAAAAGAACTGAAATGAATAAATGAATAAATGTAAGACTATAAATCCTATGATGCAGTGCATCAGTGAGATCAGTGAGATACGAAGGTGAGAAAGCCACACTCCAACCAGTGAACTTGAGCTCTAGATACCTGCCACTGAAAACAAGCCCTATTTTTGCCGCCTCCTCCCTGCCATATTTCACACTCGCTGCAATTGACCTGGGCAAGCGCCAACATGTGACAAACTCCTATTTCTGGAGAGGAGAACTCCGCATCTCATTAGCCTGCCCTTGATCTTGCGAGCCAATTCCCCATTCACTTACACTTCAGTTATCCCAGAGACAGCATCTATCTTCGAAACCTTGTGGGTTTATTGATGGGGAGGAATGGATGCTGGCCAAGCAGTACTCTCTTCTCCTATAATGACAGGACGCTGTGGGGACAACCCCGAAGTCAATGAAGCTAAAATAGGGTAGATTATACAACAAAACTAGTACGGTGGATACAGCTTTGGCCCAGGGCCTGCATTCTGATCACAGGTCACATTGATGTCATTGAGAATGATTGCTTTTGTCTGCTTTGGTGAATAACAGATCTCAGAAGGGAATCCTGTAAATGGCATAAGGTGACCTACTGACCCCAGGATGCATTGCAATAGCTCTAGAGTTGTCACAGTTATCCAATGCTTTGCCTAAGGGGAAAAGGTATCTCCCATGACTAGGTGTAAAAAGGTAAAGGGACCCCTGACCACTAGGTCAAGTCTTGACCGACTCTGGGGTTGCGGCGCTCATCTCACTTTATTGGCCGAGGGAGCCGGCGTACAGCTTCCGGGTCATTTGGCCAGCATGACAAAGTCGCTTCTGGCGAACCAGAGCAGTGCATGGAAATGCCGTTTACCTTCCCGCCGCAGCGGCACCTATTTATCTACTTGCACTTTGATGTGCTTTTGAACTGCTAGGTTGGCAGGAGCAGGGACCGAGCAACAGGAGCTCACCCCATCGCGGGGATTCAAACCGCCAACCTTCTGATCAGCAAGTCCACCCACGTCCCATGACTAGGTGACATTGCCCAATTTGGCTCCTATTGCCCTGTACCTCAGATGTGGGGAAGCCTGGGCAGGCCCAGGGGCCAAATGAGGCCATCCAGCTTATCTGACCCTCCAAACCTTCCCTAGGCCACACCCTTCCTAAGCTACACCTCTAACCTTAGGCCACACCCCTCACCAGTCCTGCTTAGCACCATTCTCTCATGTCCTTGCTTGCCTTGAATTCTTTCCTGGAGTGAGGATAGCAAGCAATATGTGAGTGTGTAGGGAAACCAGCCTACTATTCAAAGGCAAAATTTGCATTCATTGCACCGCCCACTTTTGCCTCTGGCCCCACCCACCACTGGCATGTGGCCCTCAAAAGGATGACCAGAAGGGGATTCAGACATCTGCCTGAAAAACATTCACCACCCTAAGCACAGAGGCTCCTTCAGCAGTCATTTCTAACAGGGGTATCCTCCATGAATCTGCCCAGTCTTTTTCCTAAAGCTCTCTAAGCTAGCTGCCATCATCCCCATCTTGTGGCAGTCAGTTCCAAAAGTGAATTGTGCATGGTATAAATAAGTACCCATCTTCTCAGTAAGCTTCATGGGGCCGTACAAAGCTCTGGTATTCCAGGAAAAAGCATTTTCTAATTTCAAGGCCTTTTAAGGAGGTGTTCAGTGTCTTGGTTGTTGTTTTTTCAAAAATTCATATTAGGCCAACCAAAATGTCACAAAATGTAGGCAAGCTCCAGAATTCTTCATTAGGCTAATTGCCATGGGGTTGCGGGGAGGGAAGAAGTTGGCTGATGTTGAAGCCAAGAGTCCTGGTGAATCTGAAAGCCTGAACACTTTTATGTGACAACTTGGGTATATGATGAAAGCATTTCTTATTTTTATTATTAAATTTCTATCCCACCCTTCACCTAATGATCACAGGGTGGTTTAAAATATAAAAGCACAAAAATGCATAATAACAAACAAAAACAATAATACACACACACATACCACTTTGAAAGGCCATAGGTGGTTTACTTATGGTAACTAAAGGCCTGGGAGAAGCGGAATGTCCCCCTCAAGACCTCCGAATCTTTCCCAAGATCCTCCTTGGGCTCTCCTGACCTGGGTAGAGACATGCCCAGCCCACTGGATTGCTCCATGTGGTCCTCTGTTGGCCACTCCTCTGTCCTGACCCAGCCAGGCACTTCTGCCCAACAAACATATTAAGGGCAAATGACAATAATGTCCTAATATGGAGGTTTTATTTCTTATGGGCAAACATGGCTAACCTTTGGTTGTTGGTGTCAGTTGGGTATACAGTGGTACCTCAGGTTAAGTACTTAATTTGTTCCGGAGGTCCGTACTTAACCTGAAACTGTTCTTAACCTGAAGCACCACTTTAGCTAATGGGGCCTCCTGCTGCTGCCGTGCCACCGGAGCACAATTTCTGTTCTCATCCTGAAGCAAAGTTTTTAACCTGAAGCACTATTTCTGGGTTAACGGAGTGTATGTAACCTGAAGTGTATGTAACCTGAAGTGTATGTAACCTGAAGCGTATGTAACCTGAGGTACCACTGGAGGTATTTTTGGCTCAATTTAAATAGAGGCACACAAATGGCCACTCCAAAACAAGCACATCAAAATGCACGCAGCTCTGAAGAAAGGGCCTGTACAAAATACTTTCTATAAAAGTGCATGATCTTATCAGGAGACAGATCTACCTCCCAAACTCAGCTATGAATTCCATTATTTTCTTATGATCTATTAAAAAAAAAAGTTCACTTACCAGCAGGAGATAAGTGCATACAGCATTTTACAAGAACTCGAGAGGCAAGAGGCCTGTTCTTTAATTACCACTATAGAAATATATGCACGGTCAGGGAGAAGGAAGCATGTATTGCGCCCCTTCTGAGGTGCATGGTCACAGAATGACACTCTAAAGCGCCCCCTTAGAGCATTGGCCTGCATTAGTGGGGATGTGAGCCATGCAACTATGGATGGCATTGTGCCACAGAAAACCAGCCTTCCACAAACCTCAGCAGAATCGTGGCAGGCTGATGACTCCACATTGCGCCACCGTTTTTTTCTTGAGGGTGCATTGACATGCCCGATGTGTGTGTTTAGCTCTGGAATGCATGAACAGGAAATCGGGGGGGGGGGGATGCAGGGGGCTGTTTTCCCATCAGGATTGGAGACAGAAGACCAGGGTTGCCATCAATGGAGCCAACTCCCTGGGACCCTGCATGCCCATGCACCCACAAAATTCCCAGTGAAGTGGCCGGGCACCCACTCTTTGTTCCCATGCCCAAATCCTGACCTGTGTCTGTTCTTTACTTCATGGTCCCTGCAGTCAATTGCCTGGGCTGGCGAGTGAAGCTGAACCAAACTTGAATATCTATGAAATTACCTTATACTAGCTCAGGTCATGGGGCGCAGGTGGTGCTGTAGGTTAAACCACAGAGCCTAGGACTTGCCAATTTTTTTTTTAAAAAAAGGAGCACAGGTCTATAGGAAAGTCACAAATGCTGCAACCTTTCCTCCCAGGGAAGCCATGCAAACCCCTTGCTCGTTTTCAGAATCTTTTCCAACTCTTCATTTAGCACATGCATTTTTGTAAAAAGCTCTGCACCTGAGACTCTTTGCAGACAATGTCCTGGCCTGATGGGGCTTCCTGAAGAAAATATGCATCATGTGACATCATTTTAGTCACATGATGCTTTCAGAATGCCCTATCATGCTGGAAGCTTGCTGACAAAAGAGTCCTGTATGTCTGCGAGCAATTGTGGGGCTTTTGGGGGGGGGGAGGAATGTACTAAATTAGGAGTTGGGGAGTCTTTGGCCCTCCCATGTTGTTGGACTGCAACTCCTATAATACTTGATTATTCACCAGAGCTGATGGGAAGTGGAGTCCAACGCCATCTAGAAGCCCCCCAGTCTCCCATCCCCTACACTAGAGAAATTGTCATCTCATAAGCACAGCCTGCTGCCCCTCAAAATTTCACTTTAAAACAGTAACAAAAACTTTTCAGTAACAAGAACTTAATTTGTTCCGGAGGTCCGTTCTTAACCTGAAACTGTTCTTAAGCTGAGGCACCACTTTAGCTAATGGGGCCTCCTGCTGTGCCGCCACCACACAATTTCTGTTCTCATCCTGAAGCAAAGTTCTTAACCCAAGGAACAGTGGTACCTCGCTTACAGACGCTTCAGGTTACAGACGCTTCAGGTTACAGACTCCGCTAACCCAGAAATAGTACCTCGGGTTAAGAACTTTGCTTCAGGATGAGAACAGAAATTGCAATAATCCTGCCAATGTTCTTATCTGTTTACAGTTTGTTTTGTAAATATTCAATAAACCATTTCCATTCTTTTATAAACAGTTTGTTATCTTGTTTTCTGTAACCTGAAGCGTCTGTAACCTGAGGTACCACTGTAATGGGATGTCAAGAACTTTCTGGACCAGGATAACCATGCCCTGGTTGAGCAAGCTAGGGGTGTGTGTGTGTGTGTGTGTGTGTGTGTAGGGCCAGCCCACAACATTCTGGCACCTGAGGTGAACCATAAATTGGCACACACACCCTTCCCCACCAGGGAAGAAGGGGTGAGTGAAGATCCCCATGAGGAACAAGCAGGGAACAAAGCTCAACATTGGGATCTGTTGCCCCTGTGGATCCTGCCCTCAGGATTGGACTGATTGTGTGGTGTGTGTGTATATGTATGTGTGTGTGTGTGTGTGTGTGTGTGTGTGTGTGTGTGTGTAAGTGGGGCTTCACGACCATCTTTGCACACGTAGAAGAGTGACATATTGGGCTCTGTGATTTGTTGGAAGCACGAAGCTTTTTGATTGGCCTGGCTTTGAATAAAATCAAGGGGTAGGGCCTTTAGACCAGGCATTGGCAAACTCAGCCCTCCAGATGTTTTGAGACTACAAATCCCATCATCCCTGACCACTGGTCCTGTTAGCTAGGGATGATGGGAGTTGTAGTCCCAAAACATCTGGAGGGCCGAGTTTGCCTATGCCTGCTTTAGACCCTGGCTCATCGGTGAAGCAGAAAACTATTTTGAGCTTAGTTCCAGCAACTCACTTCAGGGACCCTGAGTTTGCAGAATCTGCCTTTCAGAGGCAGTAATGTTTCTGAATAGCAGTTGCTGGAAGCCTCAGAAGTGTCAAAGGCAGATTTAAGGCAGCACGACTGGTTCCGCTTTACTGGGGGCTGAGCCTAGGGGGCGCCATGGGACATTGTAGTGAATTCAGTAGACTGGAAGGCAAGAGGCTGGATTTTGTCCTCGCACAGGGCACCGCTGAACTTTGAAAGACCAAAGTCTGCCCCTGAAAGTGTTCAGGTCTTGCTTATTGGTTTCTTAGAGGCACCTGGGTGGCTACTATGAAAACAGGATACTGGATAGAAGGGCCAGTGATCCAGCCAGGCTCATCTCATCTTCCTAGGTCTTGAGTTCATATCTACTCAGATACCAAAGCAGCTTCCAGCATGGCAGCCTTCCTTGGTGGAGCCACTGGGGAGACTTTGAACACTCCGCCTGAAAATGGCCTTCGGAAAGGTCAAGTTGGACATGCTGATTCCAGGTGCAGAAACTCATTTCCAAAGGTCTGCTGTGGGTAGTGGCTGAACTTTACCATGTAGCCTTGACATAGGACGGGAGATATCTTTAGAGACGGCTCTGTTTGCCGTTACATTGTATGCACGGCTTAGAAAGCACTGAGAAAAGCAGAGGAAGAAAAAGAAGCAGCAGCAGCAAAGGCATATGAAATGGAAAAGGCTTTCCTTTGGGGAAAACAGCCAAGAACATCTCATGACACTTGGAGATTGCTCTTCTCCCTCCCCCACGCCTTCCGTTTTTAGCCAAACTCTCATTTTCTTCCTTCTTTTCTGGAGCTCTCTGCTCCCCTCCCACTCCAAATCAAGTCAAGGTCAACACACACACACCAGTTCTGCTTTAGAGCACAAACACATGTACAATAGGAAAATGATTTTTCACGAGCAAGGCATCCCCGGATCAAACACACAAATCCTCCGTCGCACAGCACAATTTATTTCCCCCTAATTAGCTGCCTTTCTTGTCCATGAGCTTCAGCCTTCATCAGGCAGGCTCACGTCCTCCGATTCAGGGCTGCCGCTTCCCTTTCCGGAATAAGAAGTGGAGTTCTGGTAACCAACCTTCCGTTCATCACAACCTCGCAGCGGCATAATCAAACTCTGTGTGTTTGTGCATGGGGATGCGGCTGCGTTTGAACGTTGTTCTCCATTAGTTCTCATCTCTGTTCTCGAGAAACTCTGACCTCCATTTTCAATCAATTCTCAGTTATTAACCGGCAATGAATAGCGGCAAGGCCTGTATTTGCAAATTGAATATAATAAACCCGTCAGTTTTCAGAGGTCCTGGGGGAGAAGGCAGCCGGTCTGCAGGGAGATCTCTTCTTTGCCTTTTCATCATTAAATGTTGGCCCTTCCAGGGGCATTGCTAAATCCTTAAAAGGCAAATGTGCCTGAAGTTTACATCTGCTGATTTCTATGTCTTCAGATTGGCTTTCAAAGGGAAAGCAGCCAAGTAAACCAGGAATGAGAAACTTGTGGCACTCTGCATGTTGTTGAACTTCAAGTCTCATCAGCCCTGGGCCGCATGGCCAACAGCAGGGGCACAGCATGGGTTCTTGGTGCCTGGGGCATGTATGCGCATGCTACAGGGGGGAGCAGGTGTGGAAGGTGGCCGCGCCAACCCAAGCCCTCTCTGCCAACCGAGTCGCAGCAGTCTGAGCCAGCGGTGAGTGAGAGAGGGAGGTGCTACCACTGCCCCAGTCCTGGAGGCCCGGCCCAGGTACGACTTGGTGAGGGAAGGGAGACTGTTGTGGGGGCACCTAGTTGTGCCCCTCACTTCCTTTAAAAATCTGAACCCAGGGCCATGGCCCCCGTCACCCTCCTCATGGTATGCCCCTGGCCAACAACAGGGATGTGGTTGAGCTGGAGTCCAGTCACCGCTGTGTGGTGTAGTGGTTCAGAGCAGTGGACTCGTAATCTGGTGAACCGGGTTCACTTCCCCACTCCTCCACATGCAGCTACTGGGTGACCTTGGGCAAGTCACACTTCTCTGAAGTCTCTCAGCCCCACTCACAGAGTGTTTGTTGTGGGGGAGGAAGGGAAAGGAGATGGTTACCCGCTTTGAGACTCCTTAGGGTAGTGATAAAGCGGGATATCAAATCCGAACTCTTCAGGCCAAAGGTTCCTCACACCTACTGTAAACAAAGTAATGAGAGAGAGAGAGAGAGAGAGAGAGAGAGAGAGAGAGCGAGAGCGATGGGGCCTGGTCCAAATGACACAATCTGGCCCACCTTCTATTCCCATCTATGAAAACTCACTTCCTTGGAAGAAATCAAAAGCCTACTGGTTATAAAGCATGGTGTTCTCCTCAGACATTGTTAGACCTTCTGCCACAGCCATCGTGTCCAATGCTTAGGGATGGGCAAGAAGTTTGATTTGGGTCACATTTAAACCTGTTTGTATCACGTTTACATCTTCCGAAAACATGAGAACCTAAACACAGCCATCCTTTGAAATACACACTTCTCTGAATTATGCAAAGCAATTCTCCAAGCAAAGTTGACAAAGCTAGGTCTTTCAGGGGAAAGTGGGCAGAAAAATGTATGTATTAGTGGAAAGTTCCTTTAAAATGCATTATATTAGGGGGAATCGCTTGCAAAAAATGTATGTCTTAGTCAAAGCTGCACTCGGAAATGTGTTGATTGGGAGAAACTTGCATTAAATTGCTGGTGAATTTTCATGGGGTTGTGGTGTTTTTTTAACGCAGATAGCTGCAGAAATACGGAGAAATGAATTTAAGATTGGAAAACTGAGAAACAGAGAAAAGTGAAAATGACAGACAATTGCATTGCTAGTGGGGGGTGTTACCTGCTTTGCCTGATTATCATTAATGCATCCCAGAAAGTTAATGCATCCGATCAGGGCAGGATTTCCCCTTCCACACATGTGTGCACCAAGGGAGAACATTTATCTCCTATAATCGACCTTCTCTGGCACCTCCATTTATTGGAATGTCATTTTAAGAGAATCTACAAGCTGGCACAGGCCCAGAGGGTGGTCAAGAACATTCAAGTGCCCCCCTCCCATGGTGATAAAAATATAGCAAAACAGCCTATCAGTTGCACAATCAGAACCCACAAATGTGGGTTCCCAAAACCCGCTTCTTCATGTAAGGCTGGCGCTGAAGTATCTGAATCTCTAAATCATTAAGGATGGGGAATGAGCACAGTTGACAGCAGCTGGTGCCAACCTGGTACCTTCCAGATGTTTTGGCCTAAAACAGCTGCTTTGGGTGGGTGGGGATTGTGGTCCAAAACATCTCCAGGGCAGCAGAATTGGCAGAGACTGATTTACAGTAACTCCGTGGCATCATTAAGGTGACCTACTTTTTTGTAGGTGGCTGGGAGGGTAGAGAATATTGGGTTTGCTTCTCCAGATGCGAAAATGTCAAAAATGCAGGAGATGAGCAGTGAGTTTGGGGTTAAAAATACGACTTCATGGGAGGAGAGTGGGAGCCTTTTCCTCTTCGGAATCCTTGTCTGATTCAGCCTCTAATGGAACATCACCACGCTCGCTTTGCATTCCCGCGCGTTGGGAATTCCAAGTCCTGCGATTTCAGGAGAGTGTGGAGGGGAAGCGGGTCAACGTAGACGTGGGCAGCTTTGCGGTCCTCAGCGGAGATGGGCGCCGGAGTTATCCCCCATCTTCCCCTCCTCCCTCCAGCAGCCTTGCTATATGAACCCCACCCCGGGAAGAGGGCGAGGCTGTGGATTATCTAGCGGTGGTCCCCGAAACTCCCCCAACCTTCCCATCCTATCCCTTTCCGGAGACCGTGTGCCCACCTGGAATGGGTTATCCCCCCCTCCCCCCTCCCCGCAGAACAGCTGAACTTCTGAACCGCTCGCAGAGTGACCTTCAACGCACAGCCACCTTGGGTAGCGCCAGTTGCAAGAGAGAACAAAGGAAACGAAGGGAGCGAAAGCGTAATGGGGGCGGGGTAGAGCATTTAGCAGCAGTTTGAGGACAGAAAGAACTGAGGCGGGGGGGAACCGTGCAACCCCACCCTCCTGCAGCCCCCCCAGTCCATTTCCTTTATCATTATACGCACTGAGGTCGGCGCACACCGCCTCTCCAAAGCGGCGGCGAGTCCTGAAGACCGGCCACTCTCGGGCTCTTCTGGGCCATGCGCCCGGGGTACTTTTACGCATGGAGCTCTCTCCAAAGCGCACGGCTCGGCATCCCGCCGCTGCCGCTCAGCTGGGTGGGAGCCCTTTCTCCCTCTCCCTCTCTCGGCTCGCTCGCGTGGCTCTGCTTCCAGCCGCTCTCCGGGCTCCCCACCCCCTTTCTCGCTTTCTCTCCACCCCCTTTTCCCTCCCCTCCCCTCGGTGAAGTCTGAAGTTTCCCGTGTGCGCAAAGGCGAAGCGCTCTTCGGCGCCGTGTGGTTCTTTTCTCTCTTTCTCTTTCTCTAGCTCACATATATATCTCTATATCTCTATTTTTTATATATCTCTCTCTTCTTTTTACCCTTCTGCAAACGATTTGGTGGAACTGACTGTGTCCCTCACCCATCGCACCCCTCCGCTCCAATTCTTGGTGCAAAGAGGACCGGAGCCAATTTGGAAGAAGAACGGTTTTCCATCCTTCCTTGGGGGGGATCACAGGAGAGTAAAGAGAAGCCCCCCCCCCCGCAAAAGGAGAGGTGGGGTCTCCTTGCGGGTGGGGAGAGGAAAGAGATCAGGCATGCTTCGGGCACCGAGGATGAGAGGCTTCCTTCCCTGACCCTCTCTCAGGGCACCCACCCACCTCTCCCTCTCTCCGGAGCTGCTCGTGGGATTGACATTGCTGGAGACCTCCTATCCCCAGGGGAGGTGGAGAGAGAGCGAGAGCGAGGAGGGGGGGAATCCTGCCGCTCTCCGCTCCGAGTCCTTGGAAGTAGATTTTTGCTGCCTGGTCGGATGTGAACGGCAAAAGAGACGGCTATGCGTGTGGGAAGACAGAGGTCCGTGAAACTAAGGTAAGGCGGTACCTCCCTCCCCAAGTGCCTGTCAGAGTGGGGGATGGGGGGAGAAGTGTCCAGGCAGCCTCTCCCCCTCCCCAAAGCCTTTTTGGGCCCCGATCCTCTTCACATTTACTCGGGAGTATACCCCCGCAGAGTTCCAACAGGGCATACTTCCGCTCTCTACGAGGCAGCGTGCGCGCAAGAGGATACTGGAACTTGGAGGCTGGGTAGGTGAGAGGGGCTTACTTCCGAGTAAACGGGTCCAGATTCCGGGAGCGAGCCGGGAGGTTGAACCGCCCAGCTCTTCCCGACCCCTTCGGTTCCCACTCGCGTTTGAACAATGACTTTGTGGCAAGCGCATCTCCTTCCCACCCCCACCCCTCAAAAAAAATATCCATCCCGTCTCTCATTTCGCCCCTTCACCCCTCGCTTCTTTCAGAAACTAGAAGCCCAAGATTGGGGAGCGGGGAGAGACGCTGTGCCTCACATTCTTTCGCTACCCATCGACCCCTCTCCTCTTTCTCGCCTTCCCTTTGAGAAATGTGCGTCTCCGCCTGGCTTCTGGGGACAACCTCACCTTTTCCCACATTCCCCTTTTACTGAATTTATTGAATTATTTTTGAATAGCTATAGATATCTCACTCCTCCCCCACTTAGACCATGCAGGTGGTGGTGGGGGGAGAGACACGCGTCCTCCCCCACCCCCAAATGGTCCGCGTGGAGCAGCGGCGAAGCTGCCGCTTGGAGAGACCCACCCGAGGTCGCTTGCGGAGAGCTAGAGAACAATGAAGCTCGTGGATCTCTCTCGCTCTCCACCCTTTTTCTTTCTATTCCACCTTCAGGTTTTGCCTGCCTGGTTTAACTCTTTCCTCTCTCTTTCTCCTCTTCTGCTGCTTCTATTTAACTCTCTCTCTCTGACCCCCCCCCCCATCTTTCCACATCTCCCCCACTTAACTCTTTCCTGTCTCGCTAACCCTTTCTCGCCCTGCAAGGCCATCTTTGGAGAGCGATTTCTGAGTTCCTTGTCACATTTGCTCGCAGTCAACCCTACTTTGCCTTTCTTGCCCCTCCTCCCGCTATGTAAATTTACACCACCCGATGCTAGCCCTACTCAGAGTAGACCCACTCGAATGAAAGAAAACGCCAACCATTCATTTCAAAGGATCTACGCTGAGTAGGATTTAGTTGGATGTAACCAAAGTATCTTATCCAAAAAGCTCTGTTTGTGGCAGGGACCCATCCATTTTAAAGCAACCATGTATATCTCAGTAGTGCTACAGCAAGTAAGCAATACTAAGGATAATTTGTACCCATTCCATTTAATTCTTCTTAACTTTCTGCTTCCTTTGGTTCATTCTTCACTTCCCTTCTTCTCAGAAAGCTAGAGAGGGCATTGACAGGTAGTAGATTCAAGGCGGTCTTCCTTCACATTGGGCAATGTTAACTTGTGGAACTCACTGCCACAAGACAGGAATAAAGGGAACTGCCTTAAACTGAGTTGGGCCACTGCTGCATACTGATCACCATTGTCTACACTGACTAGCAGTGTGTACACTGTCTGCACTGACTCTGTAGGATTTCACACCAGAGTTCCTCCTAAGTTCCATCGGCAGATGTTTGCCGCTGAGCTATGGCTTGAAAAGAAGGGAGCTTGATAGCCATTGAGAAACCCCTCCTCCTCCTCCTCCTCTTCTTCTTCTTCTTCTTCTTCTTCTTCTTCTTCTTCTTCTTCTTCTTCTTCTTCCTTCATGCATCTCAGCCATGATAGCAAAATTAAGCCTCCATAGCTAGAGGCACTCTACCACAGGGGAAGGCTGTGCCCTGTTATGTCCTACTTAGGCTAGGATGAAGGACTGGAACAGAACGAAAGCTTTGGTTTGATTCTGCAGGGCTCGTTCTTATTTATCCCATTCACACCTCTCTTTCCCCAATTCCTTACGCTGATGCCTCTCTCACGCACATAACACACTTTACGTAGAGTTATTCCGTGTTCCTTTTACTGCGACTTCACATGGAAAGCTAAACGAAAACTGGACATTGTTGCCCCAACTTGATTACTCTGAATATGGGGCAATGGATGTGGGGAAGAAGCTGGCAGTGCCCATTGCTGCCCCTGTAAACCCACATTGAATGCCAGGGGCGGCTCATCCAATTTTGCTGCCTGAAATTCGACCTGCCCCCCCCCCCTCACTGCTTGACTTACTGGGGTCACAAAGCGTAATTTCTGCGTTCCAGTGAGATCTTGTGAGGGCTGCTTCTCTGGAAGAGGGCACCCACAGAGGTGCCCCTTGGGTTTGGCCACCTGAGGCACCCGCCTCATCCTGCCTCATGAACCAGCCGGCCCAGGCTGCTTCAAGAAAAGGAGCGATTTGTCTTCGTGTATGAATGAAAACACGCACCCCCTCCCCAGCTGTTACTTCCTTTTCCCTATTTCTTTATTCCTGCTTGGTTTCACCTCTGCTTCAGGGATTTTCAAAACACTCACTCCTGCACACATATACACACCCTCCTGAGAAATTTCAGGCAGAGACAGACAGACAGCTATTTACATTTGGTGGGAGAGGTTTGAACGCAGATCCCCTGCCCCCAAAACAACAGATGAGACTTTTGCCAGACCTGCAGCCAGTCATATGCATGTTTACTCAGAAGTAAGGGCCGAACTGGGCATTGCGTGGGAGCTGTGTGTTAGAAGTTCACGATTTAATTATATATATATATTTTTGTAAAAGTGTGCCTTGGTTTGAGTCGGGCCCACTGTGTGGCAGAAGCAAGGGGGGCTCGTATCTTTACCCACCCCCACATTGTGGTTCAGATCAATAACATCACTGTGGAGCTCCTATCAGCCACATAAGGAGGGGGGGCAGAAAATGTGGGCTTTAAAATGTAAGCCTGCCTGCATGTTTTCCACCTGCGGTTTAACAACAGCTTGGGAAGTAAGGCGTGTGGGGGGTGTAATGTATTTGGGGAAAGGCTTAGACCTCTCTCCCCCATGGCTCGGATCCAAAATGGAGCCCTCCGTTGGCTGCTTTTGCAAAAGAAAAAAGAAGAATTACATTGTGTGCACCAACAAAAGATGCAGTTTTTGAAGTCTCTCAAAGTTCTAGGGGGATCACTCCCAAGTAACCGTGCTTGCCTAGGTTAGGCGGAGAGTTGGTGACTTGCCCAAGGTCACCCAGTGAGTTTTTCAGGCTGAGCAGGGATTCAAACTGTGGTCGCCAAGGTCCTAGTCCAACACTCCAACCACGTCACCAGGCTGGGGTTCCTTAAAGTTGTATCTGCCTTTATTCTGGCCATTGCTGTTTGACAGGGCTGGCAGAGGACATTTTGCTCTCCGAGGTAAAGAGCAGAATTGGGGGGGGGTTGGACTTAATAATAATAATAATAATAATAATAATAATAATAATAATAATAATATTTATATCCCACCCTCCCCGGCCAAAGCAGGGCTCAGAGCAGCTAACATCACACACAATAGTACTAATACTACTACTACGACAGTAACAATAACAATAACAAATTTTATTTATGTCCCACCCTCCCCAGTCAAAGCAGGGCTCAGAGTGGCAAACATCATATATAATAGTGCTACGAGTACTACTACTACAGTAACAACAACGGGGTCAGACTAGATGACCCTGAGGTCCCTTTGGGGCTCAATATTTTATATTTATTGCTTGAGATTCCTGCATTGATCCAGAAGCAACCTGTTGGAAGCTTATAAAAATTATGCATGTCGTGGGGAAAGTGGGTGGAGAAAAGTCCCCCTCCCACTCTCATTACACTAGAAAAGAAAAGTACTCCCCCCCCCTTTTTTTAGCACAAACTAAGCTGTGGAACTCCCTCTGACAGGAGGCAGTCATGGCTACCAACCTATTGCTTGAAAAGAGACAGATTCATGGAGGAAAGGGCTACTGATGGATGCTAAGTCAGGATGGCTATGCTCAGCCTCTGCGGCTGGAATCAGCAATGCTTCTGAATGCCAGTTCCTGGAAACCACAGGAGGGGAACATGCTCTTGTGCTTGAATCCTGCTTTCGGGTTTCCCACAGGTATTTGGTTGACCTCTTTGAGAACAGGACGCTATACTAGATGGCCTGATCCAGTAGGCTCTTCTTACGTTCTTACCAAAACAACGCCTCCCTTCGTTGTCGTCTGCCCTTCCCCAAGAGCTCACCCCCTCTTCTTCACCTAACTCTTTTGTCCTCCACCATCTCCAGGTGTCGGCTGCTATCATGACTGATGGCGAGAGAAGAGAACCTTTCCAGCCCCTGACGAGCGACGAGGTGCAAGTCCCCATAGCTTCCGGCGCAGCCACCGGCAAGGCATCCCAGCCAGGGGAGGAGAAAGATGAGGACACCCTCAGTGCTTGTAAATCCATCCAGGACAGTCTGGCTTCGGCAGGATCATCCACCCGGGATCCAGCCCACGAGGGAGAGAACCAGGTCCCTTACCCTGCACTGGCCTCCACTGTCTTCTTCTGCCTTCACCAGACAACTCGCCCACGAAGCTGGTGTCTCAAACTGGTCTGTAACCCATATCCTTTCTCTCCTGAACCGGGTGATGTCAGTTTGGTGGTTTGGTGTGTGGTTTTCCGGAGTCCCGTCAACTTTTTGCCTTCTTGGTTTTGGGTGCTGGATTTGAGAAGACGTCTTGGGTGATGGTTGTTTTGGTTGACCATTTTCACATCTCCTGATGGGTCCGCAGCTTTGAGCTTGTTCTCGACTTGGAATAGCCTTGTGGACAGCTTGTGTTGTTTTTTTTATGGTGAGGCTTAGTTCTTTGAATCCGGAACCAGAAGGTAGGGAAATGAGACTTCTTTAACAAGGCTGTTTGCTGCAAGGGTTCATGGTTGAAGGAGATGTTGGTTGATCTTGTATTGTGGACGAAAACCTAGAGGAGAAGGCTTTGGTGGCCCAGTTGAGGCTGAGTCTAGTGGTGTCCTACCTCATCAAGTTGTTGGGCATGCAGCAATTTTTGTCACAGCAAATTTAACTGTTTCTGCTTGGTCTTGCCCAATCCAGTGTTGGTTGCAGTGACTGGTCCATGCAAGCAAAGAGAAATTTCATGCTTTGGGTTAATGCATTTTTAAGGTATTTATTTCTCTAGTGCATGTGTAAGCTGCTCTTCTGCCAATATTATTCCCATAATGGTTTACACACAATCAAAACAAAACAGTCCCTACTTGCAGGCTTGCAATCTAAAACAACAACAACAACAACAACACACACACACACACACGGAAAAGGGGGCAGGAAGGAGAGGAAAATAAAAACTCAGATACCAATTTCTAAGCAGTTGTTCCCATGTTTAGTAGATGGCACATTTTAGGAGGTTCTTGATGGAGATGGACCTCCACGAAAACTGATGACATGAGCTCTGCTTCTCACCTTTCCCACTGAGACAACCTGACACACACAACTTGGGGTCACACTCAGCAGATATCTTTGGTTGATTCCACATAGGCTGACCTTTCTCTTAGCAGTATGGTCTTTTCCACTCCAGGGCAAGGGTTTCCAACCTGGAGACACATCTGGAAATCTAGGAAACTGCTGTGTGTGCCACAAAATGCCCATTTTACAGGAGGAAAAACTAGCAATGATCAGAACAACACCCCCCCCAAGAAAACCCAAATCACCCAGACAAAACACCTACCCCAAACAAAACTCCAATAAAAAGTAGAAGAAGCCAGGGACCACCAACCCAACTGCCAATAAGCCCCTCATTTTTTAAAGGAATAGATAAAGCAATGAGTCTTTGTGGGCACCAAGGAGGGTGTTTTGGGGTGCTGTAATGCCCATAGGTAACCAGGGGACCCCAGCTGTAGTTGGTATCTCTGAGCTACTTTTCAGTTGTGTTTAATTAGGTGTTGACATTTTGACACACCTGTAAATACCTAAAAAGAGTGTATCCTGACATCGAAAAGACGAGCTCAAGCAATCCTCAATTTCTGTCTTAATATATCCTGAAAATCAAGTTGTTTCTGCCGGGAAATGGGATGATGGAACTGAAGCCCTGCGTTGAATCAGAAGGCTCTTCCAGGCATCCTGTCTGTTGAGCATTCCTTCCGATTTGTTTACAGGGAGATTAGATGATGTTGCACCAATGCTTTCCGGTCCATTTCCCCCCGTCACTCTTTTCCTCATTTGGGGAAGCAGGTTTGTTGCGCAAGATCAACTGAATTTGTCAGTGTTCAGGCGAATCCCACCCCAAAATAACGAGAGCCTGGAAGCAGCTGGAGGAGGGCTAGGCTGAAAAGGGGGGGGGTGATTTTAGGCATCCCTACAGACCTTCCCAAGTGCTAAGAGCAACAGAGGGCAGACCCACCTCCCCCAAGAGCTCAGGGTGGTGGTCCGTGAGAGGGCCTTCTCTGTGGCAGCCCCTAAGTCATGGAACTCCTTCCCCACAGAAGTGCATCTGGCTTCTTCACTATGCCACATTCAATGAATGCTGAAGACACAACTCTTTATCCTGGCCTGGGACATCTGAGACGTATGCTTTCAGGGGCCGTTCTATTTTAATGAATGTAATATTTTGACTGTTTTTAATTCTAAATTTTAAAAGTGCCGCAACCCACCCTGGGACCAGCTGGCAAGTTTTGTTTGCGCTGCTGCTGCCAGTGGCGTAGCGTGGGTTGTCAGCACCCGGGGCAAGGCAAGTAATTTGCGCCCCCTAACCCATGGATTTGCGCCCCCTAACCCATGGATTTGTGCCCCCTAACCTGTGGATTTGCCCTAATCCCAGATGTTGCGCCCGGTGCGGCCGGCCCCCCCTGCACCCCCCACGCTACGCCACTGGCTGCTGCTGATAATAATAATTTGAGGGTAGATAGGTGGCATTGATAGGAATGGCGAGGTGGAATTCTGGGTCCCGCTAAGTAGGAATCCATTTACCGCCATGTCAAATCACAGTGAAGTTTTCGGCTGTTGCAAAAAGCTCAGGGGAGACGGAGAACAGCAGGGGACCCTTCAACAGTTTATGTAAGAGGGCTTAGGAGATGCTGGTTGATTCACGGGCCGGAAAATAATATATATATTTGCAAGGGGATTAGCTTTTGACCTGATGGCACGGCTGCGGCTTGGGGCTTTTAATTCAGATGGGATGAATTGCATCTCAGGAGAGCGAGGGCTGAGCTTTGCTACTCCCAGTTTACATGGCTGATACCAGGGTGTGCTTCCATAAAACCCCAACAAAATGTGGTCTTTCAGAGGGAGGATGCTATGAAGAGGCTGGATCTCATACTGGGACAAGGCTGGCTAGAGACCGTGCTTTGCTTGGGGGAGTTGCTTTGGTTGGGTTGTGAATGTGTTGATGCTAGACAAAGTCTGGTCATTGTTCCCTGTAGCCCTGTAGATGTGGGGAGCCAGGAGCCTCTAGATCAGTGGTTCTCAACCTGTGAGTCCCCAGATGTTGTTGGACTACAACTCCCATCATCCCTGAGCTCTGGCCTTGCTAGCTAGGGTTGATGGGAGTTGTAGTCCAACAACATCTGGGGACCCACAGGTTGAGAAAGGCTGCTCTTGATGGTTACAGCTGATTGGTGCAGAAACTGAGCCCCATTGCACCACAGCCAAGGAGCCCATTGGCACTGTCAGTGAGCCCCACATTGCCCTGTGGAGGTGCAAGTTGGACCCCAGACAAATGCTTCTTAACCTTTCTTCTTCTTCTTGCCCGGACCGCTGGGAAAAAAATGCTGACAGTCCCAGCAGACCCCTTAATGATTTCCCTGCTTCTCGTAGCAAATTGTAATGTGCTGTGCTAGATACTGTATGATTTTTAATTGTGTTTTCATTCCTTCTTTTATTTCGTTATCACGTTACAATTAGAATTGCTAATGCAATAAAATACAATTTAAGGAATGAAAGCAGCCATAAAAATGCATTTAAAAATCAATAGGAAATCTGCAATGTGATGGACGTGCTGTCTTCCGTCTTCAGCCACAAATCCATGGCCAAACCGCAGGGCCACTTGAATGAAGCTCGCAGACCGTGGTTTGGGAAGCCATGCCCCAGACAACAGATCATGGGGGCATTGCGTGTGGGGGAAACAAAAATGGCAGGCAGCCGTGGTGTGGGTGAGCTGAGCTTGGCTTCTGTTCAAAGGGGGCACCGTACCCTGTCTTCTGCTAAATTCCAACCAGAGGGAAATGAAGGGGGAGAGGGTGACACAGCCAAGTTAGGCCACTGTTGGGCCCTTCATTGCTGCTGGAAGTCTCAGCCAATGCCCAAGCTGGCTGACCACGGGTGCCAGGGCCACTGGTGCTGGACTCGAGATTCAAACCAGTTTGATATCCCTGCATCACAGATTGAACCTGGTTTGCTGTGACTGAGCTGCAGATTTCAGCAAGTTCAATGGTCATTCCCTCTTCCCAGGAAACCGTGGAGATTGTAACTTTGGAGAGGGCATGAGAACCCTCTAAGATTCCCCAGGTGGGTGATACTGCTCCCTGGGGGTGGGCGGTGTGATTAGCTAGGGGGCACTAAGGGCAGGGGACCGCTGCAGGTGTAAATGGTTACCTAATTCTAGAAGTTCACGACTTCTGCTAAGTTAATAGTTTTAACTGGATTTTGAATTCACATACAATTGACTGTTCCCGTTTTGAACTTTATTGTGCTGTTTTCTTCCTAAGTTGGTTGTGCAACCCACTATTCTGAACAATGTGTTTCATAGCGGGGCACAGGAAATGGGTTTATGGAACTAAAAGTTTGGGAACGACTGAGCTAAGGAAATGATTCCCAACTTCAGTAACACACACCTGTTCCCAGGATTCTTCAGGGGCAGGGGGACGTCCGTAGTTAAAATGGTATAAGAATGATGCAAGCTTGCAGTGTATATAGGCACACATATCAACATCTTGCTTTGTCTCTTCTGCTAGGATCAGAGAAAACTGCCTTATACCAGCATCCATCTAGCTTAGTGCTGCCAACACTGGCTGGCAGCATCTCTCCGGAGTTTCAGGCCGGAGTCCCTCCCCCAGCTCTTTCTGGAGTCGCCAGGGCTCGAACCCAGACCTTTTGCAGGCAAAGGGAATGCTCTACCACTGAGCAGCGGCCCTTTCCCTTTGCTTGCAGGATGGGGAGAGTAACTCTATATTAAAACAGTGCCTTCGAGTGCTTTCTGCTTTGCAAAAGGTCCACGACAGGAAAAGCCCTCTGCCCTGAGGCGGACGCAATCTAAAATTCCACACCAGGGAAGGCAACGAAGGGAAGAAGAAGAGCTTGGATTTGATATCCCGCTTTATCACTACCCGAAGGAGTCTCAAAGCGGCTAACATTCTCCTTTCCCTTCCTCCCCCACAACAAACACTCTGTGAGCTGAGTGGGGCTGAGAGACTTCAGAGACGTGTGACTAGCCCAAGGTCACCCAGCAGCTGCATGTGGAGGAGCGGGGAAGCGAACCCGGTTCACCAGATTACAAATCTACTGCTCTTAACCACTACACCACACTGGAAGCTGTGTGGATTTCAGTTACAGATTATTGATTTTAAAGTGCTTTACAAAGGAAACGTGCATTCAGGGCATAGTGTCAACGTGTTAATAGTTCCACAACCAGTGCAGCAACAAACTAATGCAGGTGAAGAGAAGCTTTTGAAGCCCAAGGTTCTCATTGGCTTCTTCCCAGAGGGTGGGAGACATCACATGCCAGTGGTGGGCGGGGCCAGAGGCAAAAGTGGGTGGAGCAATGAACATAACATTTGCCTCTACCCGGGACACTAGTTTCCACACCCATTCCTCTTTATCCACCATCAAGGCAGGCAAGAAGCAGTAACAGAGGTCAGGTGGTTGCAATTCTGCAATTCTATGATTCAGAGAAGTGGCATTCATGGGTCTATTCATTTTATATATGTAGGGTTACCAATTCAGGAGCACGCCCAGCCCTGAGATTTCAGGGCTCAAACCAGAGACCATGGTGATGTCCTGGGGTGGGCCCTGGAGATGGAAGTTAATTGGGAGAGGGGAGCAGAGGCAGGCAGACCTTTCCCTGTGAGTCTCCATGCTGCAGTTTGCAGCCTGAAGCTCGCAGGTTGCATGGAAGGCCTTCTTTATCATTTTTCATCATTATTAAAGGTATTCTCGGCCACCTGTAGGCTCAAACCACCTGCCACCTGCATGGGGCCAGGAGAACCTGGAGAACTGAGTCCACACCTGAAGGTGTGGTAGCCCTGCTATATGTCATTTGGGCCCATTTACACATAGTAGTCTTTTACTTTTTTCCTCTCTCTCTGTATATATAATTTTTATTTATTTTACATTTAATTACAGTGGTACCTCGGGTTACATACGCTTCAGGTTACATACTCTTCAGGTTATACACTCCACTAAGCCAGAAATAGTGCTTCAGGTTAAGAACTTTGCTTCAGGATAAGAACAGAAATCGGGCTCCGGCGGTGCGGCAGCAGTGGGAGGCCCCATTAGCTAAAGTGGTGCTTCAGGTTAAGAACAGTTTCAGGTTAAGAATGGACCTCCGGAACGAATTAAGTACTTAACCCGAGGTACCACTGTATATACATTCCCATCATCGTTATCCACTTACCGCCCTGGCTCTTTAGAGCCCATCAACTTCCTTCCCTCCCGCCTCTTGGCTTTCAAAATTAACCTTTATATCATTGCATTATATACGTTTTCCCATTCTAGTTGCACTCATTACAAAATGACTCAAAATTTAAATAAATATAGAAAGGTAGAAAATTTCTCATCACAATTCTTCAGACGATCCTGCTAGTGATGTTAATTGCTTACAATAATCTTTCAAATATCCTACAAATTTACTCCAGTCTTTTTGGAATACTTGATCTTGCTGGTTTTGGATTTTTCCTGTCTGCTTCACCTGTTCTGCAAAGTCCGTCATCTTCATCTGCCACTCTTCTTTCATTGGTACTTTCTGTTGTTTCCATTTTGGGGCTAAAAGAATTCTTGCTGCAGTTGTTGCATGCATAAACAGTATTTTGTCTTCCTTTGGTATCTCTTCACCCACTATACCCAATAGAAAGGCTTCTGGTTTTTTAACAAAAGTATTTTTAAACATTTTCTATAACTCATTATATACCATTTCCCAGAAAGCCTTTACCTCTTTGCAAGTGGAAGAAGATACCTTCCCTTTCTTTACATTTCCAACACTCAATGGTTCTTCTCTTGCACATTTTAGCCAGTTTAAAGGTAAAAGGTACCCCTGCCCGTATGGGCCAGTCTTGACAGACTCTAGGGTTGTGCGCCCATCTCACTCAAGAGGCCGGGGGCCAGCGCTGTCCAGAGACACTTCCGGGTCACGTGGCCAGCGTGACATCGCTGCTCTGGCGAGCCAGAGCCGCACACGGAAACACCGTTTACCTTCCCGCTAGTAAGCGGTCCCTATTTATCTACTTGCACCCGGAAGTGCTTTCAAACTGCTAGGTTGGCAGGCTTTTAGCCAGTTTAGCTGGTGTTAAATACCATCTATACATCATTTTCATAACATTTTCTTTAAGTGCACTGCGTGCAGTAAAGTTAATACCTTCCTTCCACAACCTTTCCCAGGGTTCTAACTGAATGTTATATCCAAAATCTTTAGCCCACAGTAGCCTTTTCCTACATGGTGCCCTCTTTGGCCAGCGCTGATGGGACGTGTGGTGGGAACCATGTTGAGAAAGGCTACTTGTACAGCTCGTCTCTCCCGCCTTCCAGAACCGGGATTGCCTTTTCTCAAATAGCTTTACAGAACAGGTAGCCATCTCCAATTTCCAGCCAAGGCATCCTGGCCCTATGAAACGTGCAGCGCCTGCTCTCGCTACTTGCCAGGCATTTTGCAGCTTCTGTCCTGCCAGCATTTTGATGAGCATTATTTATTAATACGGTGATTATCGATCTCGCTTTAGTTAAGCAATGAAACTTGGTGCGTCTTAAAAATGGGCTCTTCCGTGCCTCCCCTTGGCAACGGCAAGGAGAAGAAGTGTTCTACGGAGACAGCAGCCCATAATAATCCATTACTAAGTGCAATCAGGGGCAGGGAGTGAGGGAGAGAGAGACTGCGTCAGCTTTATGAGTTCAGTTGTCCCCATGCTTTAAGCCGGTTGCTAATGCTGGCCAGACTTTTAAATTGAATTAGTTCTCGAAGGTTTGGAGGTAATTGGGGCCCAAAGGAATGGAATACAAGAGTTGGAAGGGATCCCAACAGTCATTTAGTCCAACCCCGTGCAATCTTCTTCTTCTTCTTCTTCTTCTTCTTCTTCTTCTTCTTCTTCTTCTTCTTCTTCTTCTTCTTCTTCTTTGGCGATCACTCATAGCAGAGTAAGATTGTCTTCCATAAACACAGTTTTAACAATGAGTCCGTAAGTGACTATGGAGGCCAATTCTGGATCCACACGTCCTTCCAGAGTGGGGACATTGGTTCCTGGGCAGGAGTTGATCATGGTGTGGATTTGCCAAGCGTGCCTTCCTCTTAGCACGTTTCTCCCTTGTGTCCTGAGTTTGAGCGTCTTCAAAGCCCATGGCACCTTTGGTGAAGGCTGTTCTCCAATTGGAGCGCTTGCAGGCAAGTGTTTCCCACTTGTCAGTGTTTATACTACATTTTTTAAGATTTGCCTTGAGAGAGTCTTTAATCCTCTTTTGTTGGCCACCGGCATTGCGCCTTCCATTTTTAAGTTTGGAATAGAGTAGTTGCTTTGGAAGGCGATAATCAGGCATTACACAACATGACCAGTCCAACGAAGTTGATGTTGAGGAATCATTGCTTTGACACTGGTGATCCTCGCTTCTTCCAGTACACTGGCATTAGTTCGCCTGTCTTCCCAAGTGATGTGTAAAATTTTTCGGAGGCACCATGCAATGCAGGAATCACAGCTAAAGAATCCCAACAGATGGCCAACCAACCTCTGTTTTAAAACCTCTGACAAAGGACAAACTCCCTTCTTCTGAGGTAGTTTGTTCCACTGTTGAACCCCTCTTATTATCGGAAAATTCTTCCAAATGTTTAGTCAGCTAAAAGCTTCTCTGTGTCCACACCATATAGGATCTCAGGCCACCTCTGACTCACCTTTCTCTAAACCCAAATGTCCCGAATGTTACAACATAAGAGCATTTCTCCATCCCCTTCCTCACATTAGTTATGGGAAGTCTGAAAAGATTGGCATTCACAGCCTGAATTTTGGAAGGATAAAGGACCATGCCCCTTTTTGCCACAGTGATGGTCACATCTTCATACCCTCCATGTTTCCTGATTTCCCAGTGACAGTCCTAGAATTACAGAAGCCCTCCCAGTTTCTGATCTGATCCTAGAACTTCCCGCTTTTCCTTTTTCCTTCCTTTCCACCTCTCGGAGAACAATTAACAGAGGTGGGTGTGTAGGTATAAAAACGGGGTCCTGTTTCTACTGCAAATAAAATTCCTGCCCCAAAGGAAGGAAAATGTTGATGCTGGCCTACAAAAAACCTTCCAAAGATTTTGAAGGAAAATACCACCACTCCACTTTTGATTCTTTCAGCGCCATGATTCCGCAGCCAGACATTTGTTAGGAAACGTGTGGGGTGTTTATTCCTTTATTGTAAATTGAGCCCTACACTCTCTACTCAGAAGTAAGTCCTACTGTATTCAATGGTGCTTACTCCCAGGTCACTGGGCAAAGACTGTGCAGCCTTACACACCAGTCCTAAGCATCTTTGTTCAGAAGTCCCACTGAGTTTAATAGGATTTACTCTCTGCTATGTTCCTAACCATTCTCACAGTTTCTAGTTTTAGTACGTATTAGTATTTCACCTTTTTCTCTGGCAGAGACTCAAGGCAGCTTATCACAAAAATTGTATTTTGTTCCATTTATCTCTGGAAGGTGTTGAGCGCGATCCCTTCCATCACATATTTCTTTTCTTTACAACAATCCTGTGAGGTAGGAACTGCCTTGAGATCTATGGCTATATAAATTCAATCAATCAATCAATCAATTAATCAATTAATAACAGGTGAGGTGGAGAGGTTGTAATTGGCTCAGTTAAACCACAGAGCCTAGGACTTGCCGATCAGAAGGTCGGCGGTTCGAATCCCCGCAACGGGGTGAGCTCCCGTTGCTCGGTCCCTGCTCCTGCCAACGTAGCAGTTCGAAAGCAGGTCAAAATGCAAGTAGATAAATAGGTACCGCTCCGTGTGCTGCTCTGGTTCGCCAGAAGTGGCTTAGTCCTGCTGGCTGCATGACCTGGAAGCTGTACACTGGCTCCCTCGGCCAGTAAAGCGAGATGAGCACCGCAACCCCAGAGTCAGTCACGACTGGACCTAATGGTCAGGGGTCCCTTTACCTTTACCTTTACACTGATGTGCATGTGTACATGACGGCTATTTGTGCGGTGACATCAAATGTGAGAGAAGTTTCCTGATGTACAATAGGATGTCCATTTTTTTATCACAAAAAAATGTTTGAGGGTATGAGTTTTGGTTCTAAGGCACAGCCTTCCTGGGGGAAAGCATGCTTTAAAATCCCAAAATGGGATGCATGCATTCTTCCAGGGCACAGTTCCCGCACCCATGGCCTGGATTCCAGATCAGCGGCTTCCAGAACAGCTGCAACCCCACTCTCTGCCCCTTCCCCCCATAACAAGACAGCCCCACCTGCTTCCTTGCAGTGTGGTTTTGCATCCCAGTGTGGCGGTTGAGAAAACCTGAAGTGGAGTGTGGTGGTCCAGAAATCATGGAACTGGAATTCTAGACCTGGAATCCCTGGCTGCTATAGATGGATCCATGCTTATTGGGGTGGATGCGGGTGGAAAGGAGAACAGCAGAGCCCCCTCTAATTTGTAACAAGCCATTTTGATAAATGCAGCTTCTCCTGCAAGGGGTAAGGAAAGGTGATTGACCTCCTGCAATCCTCTCTTCCAACCAACTAGAAACAGGGTTCTCTCTATATCTGCCAGCTAGCTAGCTTTCTGCTTCTTTTAAGGGCATTGCTAATTCCTTAAAAGGGCCCGTGCTGCATATTTGCATAAAATATGCCTATGCTGATTTATATGTAGATAGTCAAATTGCAGCCGAGTTTCAGAGGGCAAGCTGCCCCGTTGGCAACATGAACCTTTATTTTTAAAGCAATGTTTAAAAGAGGGAAGGGGTATATAAATGCAAAGGGAGGCGAATAATAATAAAAATAATAATAATCTGTCCCGTACCCGCTCCCGGCTCCCTTTAAGAACACTCCTATCTAATAATAATAGCCTTTATTACATATCTTTAGGTGCCAGGCAAACATGCTTTTTGGTCTGATTAACAGTCAATGCCCTTTTAAATGTGTTTGTAGGAGGGGAGTATTTTTTGCTCTCATTTTGTATTTTTATGTTGTGATGTGCCCTGTGATCTTCATATGAAGGGCGGTGTACACATTTAATAAACAGTAATATTCTTCTTCCATATGCAGAGGCTGTGTGATGGGCTACAATATAATATAATATAATATAATATAATATAATATAATATAATATAATATAATAAAGTTTGTGTATGGAATACCTAATATAAGGTTGTGTATGGAATAATGCATAATATAAGTTTGTGTACGGAAGGCCACATTGGCTACCCAAAGTCTACTCATGGCTACTAGCTGGATGATTGGAAACAGCGATGGTTCTGGATCCCACCTGCTGGAAGCTGCCAGAGATGAGAGGGCTCAGAGGACAGAGGAGTGGGAGAGAAGTGAGGGAGAGCATGTGATTGGGCGGAGGAAGGGGGTGTGATGGGGGCGGTCCGCCCTGGATGTCACCACTGATGGGGGTGACAAAATGGCGGGCAGCACTCACCGCGGGGCTTGCAGCGCGCCCGAGCCACGCGTCTCTCCTGGGAATGACGCGGTGGCTAGGGGGCCCGCAGGCTCCATGCTGTCCCAAACTGTCCGACCACCGCCTCCCCCCCAGCTGTAGGGCAGCTGACTGGGAGGAGGCAGGCAGACTCCTTGGAGGCCCCACAGAGATCCTGCCTGGGCTGGTCCCGCCCCCCGTGGATGGCTGGCCCCGCCCCTGGGCTCAGGGCACACATACCACCCTAGGCACCCAATCGGCTTGCTCTGCCACTTGGCAGGGATGCAAAGACTGAGAGAAAAGGGGAGAAGGGGGTGTAGAAAGAGAGAGAGAGAGAGAGGAGAGAGAAGGGTGTGAGAGTAAGGGGGAACCCCCCAAACTTCTGATTCCTCTGACCCACGGTTAGCATGCAAACCTCAACAGATCGCCCAGTAGTGGAACCCTCAACAGATAAAAAGTGTTTAGTTTACAGAGTCTGGGGACTAAAAGGGTGAGCGACCAATCTGATTTCCAAGAAGGCTTAAACCATGCCTCTGTTCTTTTAAAATACAGTGGTACCTCGGTTTTTGAACGTAATGTGTTCCGGAAGGCCGCTCAAGTTCCGAAACGTTCGAAAACCAAAAACTCAGCACGGAAGCCTCAATACTGAAGCCGCGTTTCACGTTTGACTTTTGAGAAGAGTTCAAAAACCAAAGCATATACTTCCGGGTTTACAGCGTTCAAAAACTGAGGTATCACTGTATAACAAATAATCACCACCACCGCTATCTGAGTTGGGTTAGCTGGCCAGCTGGAGAAATTGTTTTCCATGTTTGCGCTGTTATCTACTGAGGCTAATAATAATAATAATAATAATAATAATAAATGTGGTGGGGTTTTTTAAAAAAAAAAAACCAGCAGAAGATTCTGCTTCCCAGCAAAAGGAGAGACACTTATTTGTTTATTTTTGCACAATCGGCTGAATTAAAATAAATAAATAAAAGGGACTGCGTGCTTTTCCAAAATTGCCTCTGGCGAAAGGGCAAGTGGCTTTGGAAGGAATGCCGCCAAAGCATTTCTGTGGCACTTTGAAAAGCGGCGAGATGGAAAGACGGGTGGCGAGACGGAGAGGGGTGGGTGCGGAGGGGGCGAGGGAACAAGAGTCAGGAGGATTCAGAGAGCACCTGTCTTTGGGAGTCGGGGGACGTGGGGATTTCTGGGAGGAAAAAAAGATCTGTCAGATTTGCAATGCGGTTAGCAGTCGGCGCAATCGGGATATATTGCTGTGCTTCCCAGGTTGGGAGGAATGGGAAAGGCTTCTTTGCACTGAAACTCCGACAGCAGTTTTGTGGGACAGGAACGGACATCTACGAAGACCATGTTGGAAATGGTCTATTTGAACTCTATGCATCCGAAATACTTGTTTTGGGAGGGGGAGTTCTCCAGGCCAACTTTCCCAAATAGGGCAAAGGGTGACATTTGCCAGAGGCAGCTATGATTCAGAATGCCAGTTGGTGTGAACCACAGGAGGAGAGAGGGGTCCTGTGTTCGAATCCTGCTTTCAGGTTTCCTACAGGTATCCGATTGGCCACTGTGAGAACAGGATGCTGGACTATTTGGGCCATTGGTCTGATTCCGATCTTCTGAATTTGGTTCTTTTTGCAATTTTGTGTGAACCACCACAATTCGCGCTTCTTGAAACGATATGCAAACCTAAACAAAGCTATCCTGAGACACTTGCAATTCCCTGAATTTTGCAATGCAGTTGCCCAACCCAAAAATGTGTGCATAACATGCATGTGTGAGTAAAAATAACATGCAGATCATAGAAGCATAGAGGTGTAGGGCTGGAAGGTATCCTAAGGGTCATCTAGTCCAACCCAGCTGCAGTGCAGGAATGCATTATGATAGGGGAAATTGATTGCAAACATGTGCTTATTGGGGGAAATGCTCTAAAATTCTGGCTGGTTTTCCTGAGGACTTGTTTTGTATTTTTCAAAAATGGCAAACGGATGCAGAAATCTGATGACCTGAACAAGACGGGAAATAAGAGAAACTGAAAGAAACCCAAATGGACAGATTCATCAAACCCAATACCGAAAGAAATGTTATTTCAGTCCTTTGGTGTCTTCAATGTGTAGGCTGCTGCATAAATGCCCCAAAGGAAAGTTCTCTGCCCTGAGAAATTTACAATATATAATTCAACCTGGCAAGAGGCGACAGAGGGACAAACATAAGAAGAATGTGTAAAGCGGGCCTCTCCAAACTCGGCCCTCCAGCTGTTTTGGGACTACAATTCCCATCATCCCTGACCACTGGTCCTGTTAGCTAGGGATGATGGGAGTTGTAGTCCCAAAACAGCTGGAGGGCCGAGTTTGGGGATGCCTGGTATAAAGTGTTAAATTGCAATAGGAATGTAATGTGGTGCCCTACTTATATTACTGGACTGATGTTTCCGGGGGGGGGGGGAGGATGTAGTAAATGCCTGCTTGTTTCCCACCTGCTGTTTTACCATTGAAACTGAGTTTACATATTTCCTCCTCCCTCCCAATCCATTTTCCTTTTGTGTCGTGTCCTTCTAATGTCTTGTGTCATGTCTGAGAGAACAGGGCCTGACCTCTTTTGTTTAGTGACTTGTAAGCTGCTCTAGGGGCCTCTTTTTTTTGGTTGAAGAGTGGGATAAAAAACGTTTTAAATAAATAAAATATCTGCTCAAGCGTATATTTCCAGATGAAAGGTTTACTACAAATGGCATCTCCCTTCTTTCTTTCCCTCCTCCCTTCCTTTTTTTTTAAACAAAATAAATTTCTTATTTAGCTGGCAATTAGCTCGTGATATATTTGGCAGGAAGGAACTCTGTCTTCTCGCTTCCTCCATAAATCATGAACTTTAAATATTTACAATTGGGGGGTTGGGGTGGGATCTCCACCTATATATTCAGAAATCTGTGAATCTTGCTGCAGGTTTTCTATGTCTCTGTGTGTTTTTTCTTCCTTCCATTTTGACATAACTGGGGTTGTCTAGGAAAGTTGCAAAATGGCCAGATTTAAAGCAGACTAAACCAAATCTTACCATCATTAAATGCCTAACAGCCTGAGCTTGTAAAAATGTTTCCCCAGTGAAATATTCCAGAAGGATTTATTCCTAACTTAAGGTGCAATCTGCACCATACATTTAAAGCAGCAGTATAGAACATTAAACAGGCATGGCTTCACCCAAAGAATCATGGGAGATGTAGTTTGCTAAGAATGCTGAGAGTAGGTAGATAGGAGATCCCTATTCCCATCACAGAACTACAATTCCCAAAGTTCCCTGGGAAGAGGGATTTGACTTGCAAAGGACTCTGTGAAGGAGATCAGGGTCTTCTAACATCTCTCAGCTCCCATAGCAAACTACAATTCCCATACAATTCTTTGAGGAACTATATGACGGTTTAAAGTTTAAAGGGGAAGGACCTTAGTGATGCCAGAGAGCAGGCCCTGGAGATAGAAGTTAATTGGGAGAATGTCCCCACCCAGAGTGTCTCTGCTATAATTTGCAGCCAGCTCCTGCTAGGCTGAAGCTTGCAAGCTGCATGCAAAGTCTTCTTAATAATTTTGTGGTTATTAAGGGCAGTCTCGCCCACCTGGAGATTTCTTATTTTTACAATAATTCCTTATTTATTTTTTATTATTCTGCGCTCCCTCAGCTTGGTGACCCCTGTGGAGGAACTGCCTGCACTAGGGTTCACCTCACAGGGTTGTTGTGAGCTTAAAACAGGAAGAGAACTATGTATACCACCTTGAGCTCCTTGGAGGAAAAAGTGTGTTATAAATGTGATAAAGAGGTAAATAATCTTCCCACACCACAGTGGGGAAGATTGTGACTGGATGAGCTGTGTGATTGCTCCAGTCGGCTGTCCTTTCTCAGGGTTCATTATTTTTAAACTGTTCCTGGAATGGACAGCCCTTGAATCACAGCAAATACTTCTCTGCCAAGTGCTGGGAGCAGAGGAATGCCCTCTCTTAAAACATGGCTGCCCTAATTCATAAGGGCACTGTGACTGCCCATGGAGGTTCCACCTAGCCAGTGCCAGATTTATGAAGCCTAGGGCCTTAGATGCACTTTCTTCAAGAGATAAGTTTAGGATAAAATCCTTTATTCCTATATTAGATGCTCTTGAAGCCAATTTAAAAAGAAGTACAGTGGTACCTCGGGTTACATACGCTTCAGGTTACATATGCTTCAAGTTACACACTCCGCTAACCCAGAAATAGTGCTTCAGGTTAAGAACTTTGCTTCAGGATAAGAACAGAAATCGGGCTTCTGCGGGGCCGCGGCAGCAAGAGGCCCTATTAACTAAAGTGGTGCTTCAGGTTAAGAACAGTTTCAGGTTCAGAACGGACCTCTGGAACGAATTAAGTACTTAACCCGAGGTACCACTGTACTGCGTACAGTGATGTTGCACAGTTGTTTTCCATTCTTGCTATTCTGATAAATTCAGAAAATCAGCAAGGTGTTGAACTGTTGATGGAAGCACACCCAGAAGATGTTGACCTGAAACTTATTGAACTTTGCACTTTCATGTGAGATAAAGCCATCGGCTTACAGCAGAGCACTTTCTGTTTCATACAGACCTTTATCAAATTATATACAAGGAAAAATTCAAATGGCCTTTCCTAATGTGGAAGCAATCTTTTGGCTATCTCTTAGCTTTATGGCCACTCACTGCTCTGGAGAGAGGAGTTTTTCAAGACTCAAAAGAATTAAAAATGAATTAAAGGCCACAATATCTCAAGAGAGGTTGTCCACACTGAGCATTCTGTACGTTGAAAGTGACAAACTGAGACAAACAAATTTTGATGAAGTTTTCTGATGTCCTTTAGAGGAGGAATTGTGTGTCGAGACCCCGCAGCCACTCCCTCGTTGGAAATAACTCACACAAGGACCCGGCTATTAAGTTTATGTTACTGGGCAAATTTTGGCCACAACTTTATTGAAATTACAGAATGTGAGCGGTATTGGCTTAGGCATTGATTGGACCTGACTATATCTGACTCCTGCCCATTGTGCAGGAAGTCCCAGTAAGGGTAAGCCACCGGTAGGGGGAGCCCTGTCGATGTGAACCAACTCAAGCTCCCCCTGGTGTTCTCGTCGGGGTCGTGTCAAGGCCCTAGCCCCCAGTCGGGCTTCAGACTAGATCAACACCCCCAGATTCCTTTAACGGAATACCCTCTGGCTGACTCCTCCATTTAAACGGCCCCGGTCACACACCCCCATGGCCAGCGGGTTGGCTGGCTGGGCTCTGACGTGGCTGGGATCCCCCAGACAATGGGGGACAGAGTCCCCCGCCCCCGGTGTGGAGTGGGTGGCCATGTGGTCCACTGCAACTCCTCCCCACTGGGAAGTGGAGTGGATTTGCAAATTGCAGAATTTCAAACACCCGTCATCACCCTTGGCTTCACTCAATTTTGTTTATGACCCTCTTCCATTTTCTTCTAGTCGTGAGGCTAGGGAGATTGGGAAGGGACCTCACAAATGGAATAGCCTAGGACCTCTCTTCTTCGAAATCTGGCTCTGCACCTAGCCGTTGTGGCTAACAGCCATCGCCTGCTTTCCCTCCTGCAAAACCTGGAGCTGTGTTTCATCAGTACCAAGTGGAAACATTCCCCTCCCCGGAGGAAAGGCTTCCCAGCTGAAGCCACGCTAGCTTTGAAAGCCGCCTGACGGGCTCTTAAGTATTTATAGGCGGCAGCGAATATCCGTGACCTGCAGCAGGTGGGCGTTTTCCAAACAGATGTCCGGGGCTTGGGCTGGGTTCTTGCAGGGCTGAGCGAAGGCAGTTGACGAGGGAAGGGTTGCCCCCACATTTATAGTCCTCTAAAAAAAGCTTCTGCATGCTCTTCTGGGGTGGACAGGTGCCCAGCTGATCAATTTACTGCCAGGGTCGAAGGTCAAGCATTCCGAACACGCATGGGAGAGACATGCACTCCTTGGATATGTCTGAGAAACCACAGAGACTTGGAAAGCTAATATTCCCCATTTTTAAAACTTGGGAAACTTTAATGACACAGGATGAGGGCAAAGGAAGATGTCTGCTGCAGTGATGAACTAGCAGAGCTCCAAATAATAATAATAATAATAATAATAATAATAATAATAATAATACACATTGCTTTCTATGAGCTGACAAATAGGTAAATTTCAGTTTCTCTCTTGAATTCAGTTATCCACATTTCCATAGCAGTTTGTGAGTTATTGTAATGTTGTTTTTAAAGCTGTTAAATATCATCAACCTTTCAGTGCAAATTTCTTAAAAGGCACACATTTTTGTATGAATGTGTATGTGCACATATTTGCAAAGCTGTTTCCACTAATCAAATGCATTTTTGTTATTTTCATGAATGCTGTTTTCATGAATAGATTTATCCCTATGCATTTTTGCACATGACTCAACTCGAAAATTGCAATACAAAATTCAAAGAATTTTGAATTTTAAAGTTTGGCTGCTTTTTGTTTCATGGAGTGTTTTGGAAAAATGCGGATGAGGGAGGGTCACATTTAAACGCAAATGGAATCAATTCCCCCCCTCAATTGGTGTATCTAAGTTTTGCTCACTGAAATCAGTGGTCTTAGGTAAGACATACCCATGATGTAAGTCATTTATTTTATTTAAAATATTTCTGGATTCCCTTTCATTACTTAAAGCTGCCTCATAGTGCATTACAATCAATTACTTTTCAAAATGCATCATAAAAGTATCAGACAAACAAACAAAAAAATCTTCTCCTTCTTTTATGTTCCTTTACCCATTGATTTCAAAGGGTCTACTCTCCGTAAGACCGACGTTGGATCAAACCCAATGTGTAATTTAGTTCTGCGTGCTTCATTTTTAATTTTTAATACCAGCTTTGTGTTTTAGTGTAGGGGAAGGGTGATTATGAAAGCATTTGGGGAAGGGGTTAACCGTTTCCTCCTCTGCCCCACCAATTAAAATCCAGCACCAAAACAAAAAATTCTTTTTTTACTGTAAAAGGCAAGGTCCCTCTGAGAGACATAGTAGGAAAGACCTCCTTCCTGAATCCAGTTCTGATCCTTATTAGGTCTCTCTCACACAAGTGCCCAGTGCCCAGCTATGCATCCCCTCCTCAAAAGGACTTGAATTTGCATAAAAATTGCATGAGCCAATTTGGAAAGAATTACTATAAGACACCCCCATATATAAGACTCCCCGTATTTTGGGGGACTCAAATTTAAGAAAATGGGGGGAGATGGCACATAGTTGTCAAGCTTTCCTGCAGAGGGCTGCCCAGCAGTGGCGTAGCAAGGTCAGGTGGTATCCGGTGCGGAAAATTGAAATCTAGTTGGACTCCTAAGCGACTGCGATCTACTCACAGTATAAAAAGACTGGCTGTGATCTACCCATTGTCATTGCCAGGAGTCGCTCAGCTTTTTTTAAGGGAAGGATTGACCAAAGTTCTTGAGCTTTTTCGGGAGGAGGGTTGCCAAAGTTGCTGAGCTTTTCTTGGGGTTATAGGGTTTGGGTCCTGAGTTTAGGGAGCTTCTGCTTCTATCCTTCCCTTCCCCCTTCACTTGTTTGTTTGTTTGCTCACCTGCCTCCTTCCCGTCCTCTCCAGCAGCCAGGGAGCGCGGGGCTGGCAAAACGGCAAAGCAGCTCAGCTCCCCCCCTTCCCTCAACGGCTTGCAGTAGGCAGGAGCCGCGGGCGGCTGATGCGCAGAATGTCACCCCCCTTGGTGATGACACCTGGGGCGGTCCGCACCCACCGCATCCACCTTACTCCGCCCCTGTTGCCCAGAGTTCTTGAGCTTTTTTTCAGGGGGGATTGCCAAAAATTGCTCACCAGCACGCATCACGAAATCTGCCAATAATACGCCCGATAGCTACTGACAGCTGTGGCAGTGACCCATCAAACCTCCATCCTATGCACTGCCCATGTATAAAGCAACACCCACTTTTTAGCATCATTTTTAGAGAAAAGAACACGGAAAAGTACGGTACAATATGTCTTGATTTCATGCAGAAGGCTGTGACCAGGTGAGCTGGCCGCTCGCTCTGGCTGCAATACATTGGCTAACTCCTGATGGGCAACTTCAAGGCCGCTGATGATGCTTTACTTTCCTTGGGATGCTTTTGCCTACAGACAGAGAGGGCAACCTTTCCGATAGAAGACTGTCGTCTGTGAAGTAGGATTCCTGGCCAGCCTCCCCTTGCCTGTGGCTGCTATTTGAAGTATTTATTTATTTATATAAGCGCGCGCGCACACACACACACACACACACACACAACTGGGGATTGAGGGATAAATGTGGTTCAGTATGCATTTAAAGCCGAATCGATCAAATTCTCACTTTCTGAAAACAACCTGCAAACCAAAACGCAGATAATCCTTTGGAATCCGCTCCGTGTGGTATTTTGCAATGCCAACCAATATACAACACTGTCCCCCCCCCCCTTCCAAGATGTATATGTTAGGGGGAGGTGTGCATAAGAATGAAGGTGTTAGTGACAATGACATACAGACATGCATTGTATTAGGGGAAATGGCTAGGGGAAATGCGTAAGCCAAAACTGCATATGAAATTGTGTTGATTAGGAGAAATTCTCACTAAACCACTGATGAATTTTCATGAGGCTTGGGGGGGGGGGCGGGAGGAGGAGGGGAATGCAATGTAGTGAACCAGATTTAAAGTCTGGGAAATGAGAAACAGGGAGAACTGAAGCTGACACATCATTCCGTTCCTACTCACAAAATCGCATGTTTTCTGCGCCGTGTCCAAACAGAAGCCCTGAGGAAGCAATAGCCCTTTCCCATAGCCTGTTCCCAGCAGCTTATTGCCATATTGCTTTTAATTCATTTTCTGAATCCCAAGTTGCAAATTAAGTGCAACTTCTGTTCTTATTGTGAATTTTTCTTTTTAGAACGATGTTTCCTGGGATGGAACCGCTATCGCAGTGAACTTTTTCATTGCAAAATGAAACGCATGTCGCATCTCCCCTATGGGGGGGCGCGGTTTACATAAAGAATTGAAAAGCCGGTGGCAGTTGCCACATATTACCTACAAACAAGTTAGATGATAAAAGGCTTCTGTTGTGTACAAAAAGTCACATTGGTTCATCTGTGTCCATGGCAGCCAAGTTATTGCGAGACAAACCATTCCATTACAGCTTTTCCCCTCCTCTCCTAATTTTGCAGCATAGCAACAGTAGTAGAGGAACTTTTTCAGCCCAGGGGCCACATTACCTTCTGTGCCATGGTCCAGGGGCCACATGCTAGTGTGACAGAAGTGAGCTGGTAGTAAATCACATCCTCCAAGTTGGAGTTAACTCTTTATTAGCAAGAACGCCATCTGCACAGACTTGGCGTAGCGTCAAGCCTAATGAACACAGCAGTTCAGCCCCGGTAGGTCTTGCCCCATGGTTCAGTTGCCAAGACTGAAAGTTCCCATCTCCCTGCATTTCCTTCCTCTCTAGGGCTTTTCTGAAGCAATTGGAGACTGCGCCCGAGTGAAGCCAACCTCTCCTCTGCCCTTTTCATGCCTCTTCTGGTTCTGGGGAGGTGGGCTGGTCACAGCAGGATGGGGAGACACCTGTGACTCGTCAACAGCCAGATACATAGATACATCTCTGCCTCTTGGCCTCCCTCCTCTCCTGCTTCAGCTTCTTCCTCTGATTCTGGACTTCTCTCTGCCACAGGCTCTCCCCACTCACTAAGCCCTGTCACCTCTTCAGCTTCTGACACCGGCTCCTCCCAGTCTTCTCCCTCTGACCATTCATCGTTGTCCCAACACCACTCCCTGGGCTCTGAGCCTTCTTCTCTTGGGAATCCCCCAGCTGGTACCTCCCACCATTCCACCACATCAAACCAGTCCATGACATAGTGGTGGGAGGGGCCAAAGGCAAAAGTGGGCAGAGCAGCAAATGTAAATTTCACTTTTGTAGAGTTGGTTATTTTCTACAGATGCTAACCCACCGCTCTCTGTCCTCCTCCCAGACAAGAACATTATCAAAGCTCAACGACAAATTCCAGCCAGGCAGAAGCATTCATGGAGGTGTGACCTGGAGAAATTCCTACTGACCAGACAGAGAAACCTGGAGGGCTATATTTGGCCCACGGTTCCCCACTCTTGCGTAACAGCTACAGTGGTACCTTGGGTTAAGAACTGAATTTGTTCTGGAGGTCCGTTCTTAACCTGAAACTGTTCTTAACCTGAGGTATCACTTTAGCTAATTGGGCCTCCCACTGCCGCCGCACCGCCGCTGTGCGATTTCTGTTCTCATCCTGAAGCAAAGTTCTTAACCCAAGGTACTATTTCTGGGTTAGCTGAGTCTGTAACCTGAAGCGTCTGTAACCTGAGGTACCACTGTACTTGGAATCAGGTAGTGAATTGAATGAATTTTTATTATTTCGGTCACAGACCAGTTCCAGCCCACCTACAAAATCAAGGAAGTCATCAAACACAATAGGGATACGTTTGAATTTGCAATTAAGTATAACAGGGACAATACAGATATAGCAACAGTTAAAAAATATATAAATTAAAACTTAGTCACTAACATATAACCTAAAATTACCATTTAAGGCCTTAATCATGATGATACCACAGCTCATTCCCTAAGTTTTATGGCAATCACACAGAATTTGGCTACCCCTAACGTGATCTCAGGATCCTTGTCCTCTACCAGGGATTTTAGACATTGAAGTTCAGATTCAGAGATTTTTGCATAGCAGGGGTAATAAATACCGAGCGTATATCCCCGTAGAAACAGCAGTGTAACAAGGCATGAGAGACAGTTTCTACCCACATCAAGCCGCAGGGGCAGACTCGTTGGAATCAGGTAGTGGAGATCCCTCCTGGGAAGAGCACACCAAACCACCCTCTTGGACAGGTGTGGTGTGATGGTCAGCCCTGGACACCAGTGGGACCTCCCAGATGTGATGGCAACATGATTGTGGTTTCTGGTTTCCAATCTTAGAGCTCTTCACTGCCCAAGCAACTTTAGGCTGTCTTAGAGATCTCCCTCCGTTTGCCCAAGCAACCTTTAAGGACAAGTGTGGGGCCTTCAGGTGTTGCTGAATTCCTATGAGCCCCAGCAGGCAGAGCCGATGTCCAGGAATGATAGGATTTGAGGTTCAGCAATATAGAGGACCAAAGGTTCCTCTCTAGCTTTAGGACTTGGCTGTTGGTGCTTCTCAGAGTTGATGTGAAGTGAGCTTATTGCAGCCAAAACAGGTTCTCCTACACAAGGGTTATTTATAGAGACCTGTGGGTGGGATTTGTTGTGTGTTTGCTGTAATACTCAGAAGCTCTGTTTCGGTGGGTTGTTGTTTAAGGTTATGATGGGTTTTTCCTTCAAGTGTGTTATTAAAAAAATAGAAGAAAAGATTTGCAGGTCAGAGGAGCATTTATAGCTGGTACCTTCTCTCTCTCTCTTTCTTGACAGCAAACCCACGAGAGAGGTTGGCTGAGATTGGGTTAAGGCCACCTAGCGAGCTTCATAGCTGAACTGGGATCTGATCCCAGAGCCACATCCACACCATACATTTAAAGCACTATGACAACACTTTAAAGAGTCCTTGCATTCTCCAAAGAATTCTGGGAGCTGTAGTTTGTTAAGGGTGCCAAAAGTTGCTAGGAGAACTCCAATCCCCTTCCACAGCTCCCAGAGTAGTTTAACTGCTACTCCTGCTTCACAGGTGGGAATTGTAGTTCTGGGAAAGGGACAGGGCTTTTCTAACAGTCCTCAGCACCCTTAACAAATGAGGGTTCCCAGTGTTATAAGAAAAACTGCTTCCTTTCACTTATGGGGTATTCCAGAGCTCCTATAGAGTACTTAAGTGGTTCCCTATCAGTAGGGAAAAAATAACAGAGGCCAACCAGAGAATATTGAGAAGCAAAGAGGCTAGTAAGCCTGATCTTTAATAAAGGAAGTGTTGCAACAAGGTCCCCACCCACCACTCGCAGGAGGGAGGAGAACCCTGAATAATGGTGTGCAAGCCCTTATATAGACTTTTGAAATTGCCTACCCTGTAGCGCAAGACCACCCCCAGAAACATCATACATACATCACAGAAGGAGGCGGTCTACAGCAGAAATCCTGTCTGCCAGGATACCTCATAATGGTCACTGATTGCATTGCCTGGGCAGCCTGGCCATTCTTTTGTGATGGTTAATACTTTAGTTTCTGAATCCAGGTCACAGGTTCACCCTATTCATGGACAAATATGCCCTTAAGACAGGATTTGTAAGCCAAAGGACAATGGGAAGGCTTCCCCATTTGCCTCCCTTGCTGCAGAGGAGTATTTGAGGTCACTGGGAGAGTCAAAATGGCTTCAGGATTGCTCTCCTGTACTATTTCAGACACATGGTTCATATATTTAGATAGGCGTGCATTTATGAATATTTATTCTGTATTTGAGACCTTGAAATTCTTATAACTAAAGCATGGAGCCATGATTGATTAAAGTGGTATCACAACACTTTAAATGCAAGGTGTGAATGTGGTCCAGACCTTCTAAAGTCCTGAGTTATACAGAGGTGTGGACTTCAAGTCACGCCGTTCCTTTACTGTTGACAGAACTGGCCCTACCATTAGGCATAGGGAAGCAACGGCATTGGGTGGCAAGTTCTGGGTTGGGTAGCTGCAGGAATCGAGTTCCCTGACCGTTCCTTCTGAGCCCCCTGACAGTGTGGCGAAACGTGATCTTGAATCGGCAGGCAGTGCCTTTATATGGCATGGTGAGGGAGACCAGAACGAGGCCTGAAGCGCAAGTCAGGTCTGCATTAGTGACTCTTGTTAGGGCTGTTCTATAGTCACTTTCAGGCAATAAAAGAGTTACGGTTAATCTCCGGCAGTCTCTGGCTTTCATTAAACATGGTGTCAGACGTTAGGACCACTCGGTAGAGGATCCAGTGAGGAGGAAAGACTCTCGCGCACTTCAAGGAACAAGGCCTAAAATGGCAAAATTCTCCTCACCAGAGGCTTTTGATCTTAGGAGTCCCCCCTGGGTGGGCAGATGAGAAGCAGCAATTCTCTCATCGTGGAATTGCCACAAAACTGAATCCAGAAGGAGGAGGATTCCAGATACGCTTCCTATATAGGGTCATGGGGCTGGAAGCCGAAGAAATATTGAAATCGTTTGCACTGGCTGCTCAAGGGGACAAGAATAATGGCTGACACAGCACCCCCTAAACTAAGCTTGCTGCCCTCAGGTGTGGCGAAGGATGCTGTCCTAGTTCCAGTTTAACAGTCAGATCCAACCATCAGCCCATTTGACCATAGTATGTGAAATGGGGTGGTGCCATCTTGTCCTCAGCCTCAGGAAGCAAAATGGCTGAACTTTGGTCATGCCGGTTGAGGCTGATGGGAGGTGTAGGCCTAAATCACACCATTTTTTTGTTTTTGTTTTTTGAATTTTATTTATTTATTAAAGTTCTTATGTTACATTGGTAAACATTATCATATTACATCACAAGGCTTATTATACTATAATTTTCAACATATATTCAAAGTTTATATACTAAAAGAAAAAAAGAAAAGGGGAAAAAACAAGGGCAAAAAACTATTCCAAAATCATATATATACCAACACTTTGGACTTCCTGTCTATCCCGTTGTATATTCCTTTTTTTCAAATGAATGTACTCTTATTATTGTATATTTCTTTACATTTTATCTAATACATTCCTATATCAATATGTACCCTTGGTCTTATTTCTCAACTCAGTCTCTCTCCAACGTCAATCGAATGCTAGCATAGATAGCAAACATTTACTGTATTTTTGAGCATGTATCTTATATCTATCCCACTTTTCCATAAAGTTTTGTTTTGAATTGCCTCTCAGGCTATTTGTTAACTGCGCCATTTTATCAAATTCTTGTAGCTTGTTATGCCAGTCCGTTATTGTTGGGACTTCTTCTTCCTTCCATCCCTTTGCCACCAAAGTCCGAGCTGCAGCCGTTGCATATAAAAATACCATAAATCACACCATATGTTTAAAGCACTGTGATACCACTCATGTTCATTTCCATGTTAATTGCTTCTGAGGGGGAAAAATATGTCCTCAAGTAACATGGAAATGAGTGCTTAAACCTGCACGATATCAGACCCTCCAAATGTCTCTATTTTCTAGGGTCAGTCCCAGATTTACAGAAACTGTCCTGGTTTCTGATTTGATCCTGAAATGTCCCACTTTCCCCTAAGACATCCCTATTTTCAGCGGAGAACTGTTGGAGGGTATGGAGTCATGCAACCCCCTAGCCAAAGTAATAAGTAACTATATAAATTTTAGAAGACATCTGAAGGCAGCCCTATATAGGGAAGTTTTTAAATGTTTGGTGTTTTATTATGCTTTTATTTATGTTGGAAACCGCCTAGAGTGCCTGGGCCATCCCAATCAGGTGGGCGGGGTATAAATAATAAAATTATTATTGTTATGGAATAGGACATTGGGGGAATGTTGGAGTGTGTGGTATATTCCACTACAGTTTCAGAAGTGGCTTTTCCATTGTGTGAAAACTCAGATAGAATGTGGAAGACAACAGTTGAGGAAACGTCATGAAAACAGAATAAACTGTAATATGTGAATGCAACCCTAGTACCTGATGTTCCCATAACATGTTTAATATTGGGGAAGTTGGGTGGGGTGGTTATGAAGGGATGGAATATTTTGCTAGTTGTCATCTCCCCCACCACCACAACAACCATTCCATTTGTTCCCTCGCCAGCTATCAAACTTCCAGCATTATCAGAACAGCCACACAAATCCTGTTCTAGGTTTAAGATATTTGCTCTTGGTAAAGTTCACCAGAGTTATTTTTCCAGCTCTAAGCTCTTGGAGTTTATTTGTATCTGGTGCCTTGTAAGTGGATTAATAGCAGTGCTGGATGGAACCAGCGATGCGATGGCCGGCCAACATGAGCTGTGGCTGATAAGCATAACTTAGAGAACGGGTTTCGCGCGTACCCTATGAATGAAATATTTAAACCTAAAAAGGTAAGCAGAAGCAACTGTCTGTCTGCACGAGGCAGTTTTGCTTTAATGATCCTCATGAGCCTGAGAGGATTATTGCTGAAGGCCAAACTCCTTTCCATTTAAATCAAAGCCTTCTATAAAGAGGAGCGACTTCTGTGGAGGGGGGAATCGATAGATGCGAATAACACAGCCCTGGAGTAAATAGACTCATTGGCTGCAATTGACTTTCTGTCAATTTTTGTTCTCAATAAGCAAAAATTGAACCCCAAGGCAAGCTTGGAGGTTCGGGGAAATTGGGGAAGGGGGAGGAGTTTGCATTGTATGGTAAGCCTACATGACCTGCCTGTCTTAGTATGATCTCTGAAACACAACTGTCTATTGAAATGTTTTTGATACCGTTCTCCAGCCAAAAGATGAGTGCAAAACCATGTATATTAGCGGAAACTGGGCAGAGACATGCCTCTGTTAGTAAAAATAGTATATAGAAAGGCATTGTATTCGGGGAAATGGCATGCAAGAATTGATCTATTAGGAGAAATGTGCAGTGGTGCATATTTTCATACAGGCATTAAAACAAATTCACAAACAGGTGCAGAACTAGCTGAAGAAAATTAGAAAACTGAGGGAAATTGAAATGTTCAGACATCTGCATTGCATCCCCGGTACGGACCCAGATTTCAGATAAAATAACTGCAAAACAATGATTGGGGTAGTAGATCAACTGTGATTGTAAGTGGAAAGCAGCAAAGGGAGAGAGAATGCCTAAACCCTCCCCCATCTCTGTAGACGCATGGCACACTTATGTGGGTGGCTTTCAGGGGGAAATGGCAGGCATGATGTCACAGAAGGCTTAGACGACACACCAGCTGAGAAGTTAGGAAAGAACTTTATTGTCTCCCAAAGAAAGAACAGAACAGCAACAAGAAGCTCCTCACTCACCAAGCTATGGCTAAGTCCAGTGCCTCCTAGTGGCTAAACTTTGTAATGACATTATCCACACAGGGTGCTAAGAGTTATTTGGAAACTCCCATCCCCCCACAGAGAGTTACAACTCACAGAGTACCCTGGGAAGAGGGATTAAACTCTAGGAATTGCAGTTCTGTGAGACAAACAGGGATTTCCCAACAGCTCTAGCACCCTTAACAAACAACAGTTCCCATAATTCTCTCGGGGAAACCGTGGCTGTTTAAAGTGGCATGATACTGCTTTAAATGTATAGTGGAGATCCTGAAAGCAAGTGTGCCCAACTTTCAATAAATTGGGGAACAGTATTATTTGGGGCACCAGCCAGTCCAGAGATGGGGAAGCTGTGGCCCCCCAGCTATTGCTGGGCTACAATTCCCATCCTCGCTTGCCATTGGGCATGCTAGCTGGGACTGATAGCAGTTGGAGTCTGCCAATATCTGAAGGTGCAAATCTTCCCCATCCCTTGGGCAGGACAAGGCACTCAGTTTCTTGAGGCGACTTCATCACTTCTTGCAGAGAGTTCCTATGCCCTCACAACCTAGCATTTTGAAATCACTGGAACAGTATATTCTCTGTTGCAATAATATCCCGTTCACTGTTTTAGGGGGATTTGATTTCCGCACACAGCAATTTGACAAGCTGTAGTTGCAGATGTCAATTTTCTCCCATTTAATACAATCTGTTTTATTGCTCTTGAAACAGTCAGCCTGGCTTTTGGCAACAGATTAAGCACACCCATTCCAGATCTAATTTTGCTCATCTCCAGATGACAGATTGTGAAATGGTGCGCGCTCAGAAAGCCCATAGCATCCAGCCTTTTTGCATCGGGACAGCCTCTGTTAAATGCAAATCCAGGATCATAAAAGGATGCTACGCATTTTCTCTTTTTTCTTATCATTGAGAAGTGAACAGAAGTTGGATTTGAAAGTCCCCTTAAGCCAGCTCTGTCATTCCCCTGCGAAACCTGGAATGCTATTGGGTCTAATGCTTCTGAGGTTGAATTTGCCAAGAAGGAAAGCAGACCACAAGTTTATGATCGGCAAGTTTGGAATGTGTGCTGTATCTCAAAAGGCCAGAGAGTAAGGTTTGTTGGTTTGTTAGTTTATTGAACACATTTATATCCTGCCTTTCTCGCGAATTAGGGATTCAAGCTTACAACATTTAAAAACATTAAAAAAACACAAAGTAATTAAAAGCAAGCTTAAAACAGCACTCAAAATACATCAAAACACATTTAGAACCAGCAATTCAAGTACAGTTTGCCCTGACAGCAGCCCAGTGATCACCATCATATGCAACTGTCTGATTGATTGATTGATTGATTGATTGTGTGACTGCAGTACATTGTTTATTGATTTCATTTTATGGATCAATGGTCTTGTTAGATAGTAAAATTCATGTTAAATTGCTGTTTTCGAGGTTGTTTTTTAAAGTCTGGAACGAATTAATCCATTTTGCCTTACTTTCTATGGGAAAGTGTGCCTTGGTTTTGGAGCGCTTTGGTTTTGGAATGGACTTCTGGAACAGTTTAAGTTTGAGAACCAAGGTAGCTCTGTACAGGGCTGCCTTCTGGTGTCTTCTAAAGGTCATATAGTTACTTCTCTCCTTAGCTCGGGGGTCACATAACTCCATACCCTCCAACATTTCTCCAGTGAAAATAGGAACATCCTAAGGGAAAGTGGGACATTTGGGGATCAAATCAGAAACTGGGGTGGCTTTTGTAAATACAGGACTGTCCCTGGAAAACAGGGATATTTGGGGAGTCTGAGCTCCCACCAAGTTCACTTAGAACCAGGGCATTCTGGCTGCAGAAATGGTGGGGTGCGGGGCACGGCAGTGGGATGGGCAGCAGGGGGTGGGCAGGAGACAGCAATTCCCATTTTGCCTCAGGGGGCAAAACAGGACAGGCCACCCCTGAAAATAGAGCCATGCCAGGCTTTGTGGGAGTCCCTATTCTACTGGTGGTGGTGGTGTTGACATTGTGGTTTGACTTAAAGGTAAAGGTAAAGGTACCCCTGCCAGTACGGGCCAGTCTTGACAGACTCTAGGGTTGTGCGCCCATCTCACTCAAGAGGCCGGGGGCCAGCGCTGTCCGGAGACACTTCCGGGTCACATGGCCAGCGTGACATCGCTGCTCTGGCGAGCCAGAGCCGCACACGGAAACGCCGTTTACCTTCCCGCTAGTAAGTGGTCCCTATTTATCTACCTGCACCCGGAGGTGCTTTCGAACTGCTAGGTTAGCAGGCGCTGGGACCGAGCAACGGGAGTGCACCCCGCCACGGGGATTCGAACCACCGACCTTTCGATCGGCAAGCCCAAGGCGCTGAGGCTTTTACCCACAGCGCCACCCGCGTCCCCTGGTTTGACTTGGGCAGGAGTAAAATCATGCAGAACCCACCCACCCACTTGCTATTCAGCCTTTGAATGGTTATACAGCCCAAGTTGTTATCGTATACAGTGGTACCTCTGGTTGCGAACGGGATCCGTTCCGGAGGCCCGTTCGCAACATGAAAAGCCCACAACCTGAAGCGCCATATCTGCACAGGTACGCAGTGCACTTTGGCGCTTGTGCGCATGCGCAAAGTGCAATTGAGCACTTCTGCGCATGCGTGAGCGGCGAAACCTGGAAGTAAACCTTTCCGGTACTTCTGGGTCACCGCAGGACACAACCTGAAAAAACGTATCATGAAGCAAATGTAACATGTGGTATGACTGTATTGATGTGTGCAGGTTTGATCAACCCAAACTCATGAAGTTAAGTAGAGAGCCAGAGCCTTTTTTACTTTTAAGCTCTGTTAAAAAGTGAAGAGATTGGTGGTCTTCTGGGATCTGTTGATGCTTGTTTGTGTGTTAAATCCTACACTTGTTTTCCCCAATCCAACGCATGTGGTTTGTTTTTCAAAGTGCCCCTTGTTCCAGCTGTCCCTGCCTGGTGTTAATGTCCTGTGTGCCAATGTGTGTTAGAAGCCTCTGTTTCTTCAGAAACTTTTGCACGGCTGCTGTTTTGTTTTGTTTTTTAAAATGAAATCCAGCCTGCTGGATCACATTTCCTTCTTGTGAATAAGAGGGTGCTGAAATAAGAGCTCCCAATATCTTAAAACAGGGGCTGATGGGAGTTGCAGTCCAAAAGCATTTGGAGGGCAACGTTTTAGCAACCTGCTCTTAAAAAATCACTTCCCAGCTTCAGAAGAAGAAAGAAAGACTCAACGGAGAAGAGTACTGCTAAATGGCAAACTGGGAAAGGGGTCAAAGAAGGAATGGGGCAACTCTTAAGACCTCTGTCTCTGGCCCCTGGTACTCTCACCAGGCTAAATCTCTGCCAGCCACAATATTTATCCCCATACCATTCCCCTCGGGATGCAGGTGGCGCTGGGGTCTAAACCACTGAGCCTCTTGGGCTTGCTGATCAGAAGTTCAGTGGTTCGAATCCCTGCGACGGGGTGAGCTCTCGTTGCTCGGTCACAGCTCCTGTCAACCTAGCAGTTTGAAAGCACACCCCAAAGTGCAAGTAGATAAATAGGTACCGCTCCGGCGGGAAGGTAAATGGCGTTTCTGTGCGCTGTTCTGGTTTCGGCAGAAGTGGCTTAGTCATGCTGGCCACATGACCCAGAAAAACTTCGGACAAATGCCAGCTCCCTTGGCCAGTAAAGCAAGATGAGCATCGCAACCCCAGAGTCATCTGCAGCTGGACTTAACTGTCAGGGGTCCTTTAACCTTTGCCTTTATCATTACCCTCACCAGCCCTGCTCTGTACCCTCCTTTAGTGTTTTTGCCTGGCTGGAGTGCGTCCTTGTTTATGCTTCTTGCCTGCCCAGGGGGAGGATAGAGTCTCCTCTGACAGACAGCCACCAGCAAATGAGAGCCCACCATCCCTTGATGTCATTGGTTCCAGACTGAAACTGCTCATGCCATCAAGAGGTTTTCCCTACTGTTCAACCCAAATATCTCCTTTTGTAACTTAAGCTCATTAGTGTTAAATCCTGCCTTCTGGGGAAGAGAGGAAATGTCTTTGTCTTCTACTGTGTGACAGCCCTGCAGGTATTTAATGAATGCAGTCACATCCAAACACCACCGCCGCAGCCTCTGTCTTCTCTTCTGCAGACTAAACATACTGTGCTCAGTTCCTTCAGCTTCAAAAGCCCAATGCACAGTAAATGTTGGCTCTGACTTGGAATGCTTTCGACTTGCTGCCCTCTTCTTATTGGCTCTGATTTTAGCAGAAGTCAAAAATTGAATCGTACAAGCTGTCGGCTCAGTTCTGCCAAATTCTATAAGCCATTGCATGTCATCTTAGTGCCATTGCGTGTCATCTGTCAAATACTATTGCACCTCAACTACCGAAAATGATCAGGGTTTGATGGATATCATCATAAATTCAAATGCAGATCTCAAACATTTGCCGGCTATTTATCAAACATTTGGGAATGTTTTCAAAGGCGGGCGTGCCTCAGTGTTGGCTATAATTCCCACAAGCGTCTAGCGTCATGGGAGTGACTTGTGGACTCAATCCAAGGCCTATCTGAATAGTTGATTTCCTAAGTCTGGTTCTGGTTTGATAGAAACCAGATCTTAACATGGCTGAAAATAAGGATTCTTTGCAACCTTTGGGAGCCATTTCCTCTGCCGTTTAATCCTGTAAACGTTTACCACTGCCGTGATCATAAATTACATTTGGCTGGGCAGAAACAGCCACATTGGGGCAAGTAACAGAGATGGGCCACCATATACATTTGCGATCATTAAGTCCGATGTGGCAAGCAGAGGTTTTTTTTGGGGGGGTGGAGTTGAAATGTATATTTAATGTACCGTTTACAGCATTTATCCATACAAAATGTGACTTTTGTTTACACTGGTGTTCATTTAACTGTCTCTTATCAAAACACACTGAGATCTGTAAGGCACACGATGGAATTCCTTCCAGCGCATGGATGAAAGGATGTGCATGTTGTAGCCGCTCAGAGGTGCGCAACTCAAGCACCACAGTCCCATAAATAGTCTTGCTTCTATCAACCTGACAATTTCCTTGCCTCTTCCACCTCCTCTCCCTGCCTATATTTTCATTCTTCAAAGAGGCTGCACACAAGCTCTCTGAAACATTGTTTTCATCGCTTTGATTCCTGCCTCTTTTGCAGCCACCCTTTCTTGGCAGCCAAAAACCATTTTGTGATATGGAGGGACATCACACAGAATGGATAAGCTACCAACAGTACAAAGTCTCACAGGGCTCTGGAAGAGAGGAATAAGAAGGGCAGGCTTCCTTAGCGGCACAGGGACACTAAAACCATCCCGTTGTGCCTTCCATTATTTCTCAAAGTTACGGAATGTTCCAGAAAGATTTTTAGTTTTTAGGGAGGTGGGGTGATTGCTATAACATCCTAAGCCCAATAAGACTGGACCAAAGAGTCAAGGACTATTTTCCAGCTGTTTCACACCCCCTTGAAACCAGCTGTGGGTTTTTTGGCCATATTTTGGGAGGTGAGGTGAAGTTCCTTTCAAAATCTGTCAAGAACTGAAGTGGCCACCATTTTGTTTTCCTCAGAGATAGGAATAGTTGAGCCCGTCAATTCTGGTTTCTCATTTGTCCGGTATTCAGTTCCTCACATTTCCACATCAATTTCAATTTATTCATTTGTTGTTGTTTAAAAAAACCCTCATGAAAATTGATCAGCTAATTTCTCCTAATACACACATTTGTCCTCCAATTGGTAGGCTTTGTTCTGTGCTGGACACACACTGATTCCCAACACACACAGAATACCCCCCACCTAGAGACCAATATCTTTCCGCCCCCCCCCCCCACTCTGACAGAGTTGTTGTATGGCACAGCATGGACACATCTTCCTTCCTGGGGGGCATTTCCCGCCAAGCTTGCTTTCATAAAAGGAATGCTAAATGGTGGCCTGGTGTTGACTTTTTTTGGAAAGAAAGCCAGTGTTTTAAGAACTGGGGCTGGGTTGGCACAGTTAAACAGGAACAGGAGAACCCACAAAAATATTTCTCTGCTTCTAAGTCTGGGAACAGGGGGCAGGCAAAAGGGAGTCCTTCAACCTAGCACATCTTTTTTTTTAATATAATTTTTTATTAACTTTTCAACATATCATTTTCAACAGTAATTAAACATACTTTCATATCTTATACCATTTTTTCTACTTCCATCAATCACTTCTGAAAATTTTCCAATCTAATCACTTAATATACATTTCTTACTTCCCTATCACATTTAAATCTCATAACTAATATCTCTATTCATTCTGTACTTTGCAATGTTTCATATATTTTTCCTTACAAAACTTTTTGTAGTCCTACTAGCGTAATTTGTTGATTACAATTGCTCTTCAAATAGTTCTTATATTTCTTCCAATCTGTGAATCTCTGGTCCCGCAGGTTTCACATCCTTCCTGTCATTTTATCTAATTCTGCCTAGTCCGTTAATTTTGTCTGCCATTCTTCTTTCGTCGGGATTTCTTCTTGCTTCCATTTCTGGGCTAACAATACTCTTGCCGCTGTTGTTGCATATAAAAACAATTTAACATCTTGCCTATTAATATCCTCACCTATAATACCAAGTAAAAATGCTTCTGGTTCAACATAGCACATCTATCTGGTTGTTCCATTGCAGGGAATCACCTCTCCCTTGCTCTTGCTAACTCAAATTGTCTTTGTTCGCCTACATCCAAACAAGTGTGGAATTCCACTCTTGGGTGAATAAACACCCCCTCTGGATTGTACAATCCAGGGCAGTGAGGCACTATTAGAGGATGTCGAACAACCAACTTTTACCTCCCTCGTGAAGCTGACAAAATTGCCAATTTCATGGATGAGAGTTCTCTTTGCTCCAGCGCATATGTAACACGCGGTCTCTCCACCTGGCTCTCTCTTCTGACACCATTATATCAGAATACAGGTAGGTTCTCTATCCTACAGACCAGCCTTCCAGCAACCCTAGTGCCTTCCAGAGGTTTGGGACTCCCAGCATCCCTCAACCGTTGGCCATGCTGCCTGAGGCTGATGGGAAATTGAGTTCAGCAACATCACCTGGAGGGTCCCGGGTTGGAGAACACTCTGCAAAGATGCAGGAATGAACTTTCACTTCTAAAGTTGAGGAGATCTTTCTACACCAGCATGGCCATTATGACCTTTTCACTACCAATGTGAGCTGGTGATGTCTAAAGGTGATGTCTAAAGAACCCCTGACAGTTAAGTCCAGTCGCAGATAACTCTGGGGTGTTCATCTCACTTTACAGGCCGATGGAGCCAGCGTTTGTCCACAGACAGTTTTTCTGGGTCATGTGGCCAGCATGACTAAGCCGCTTCTGGCGCAACGGAACACTGATACCAGAGCAGCGCATGGAAATGCCGTTTAGCTTCCCACCGCAGCGGTACCTGCCATATTTTCCGCTCTATAAGATGCACTTTTTTCCTCCTAAAAAGTAAGAGGAAATGTGTGTGCATCTTATGGGGCGAATGCAGGCTGTGTGGCTATCCCAGAAGCCAGAACAACGAGTGGGATCACTGTGCAGCGCCCCCTCTTGCTGTTCTAGCTTCTGGCTTAGCCACGCAAAGCCTCTTCAGGGCACGAGGAGCCTTCATCCCGCTCCCTTGAGGAGGCTTCGCGCGGCTATACCAGAAGCCAGAACAGTGAGCGCGAGCACTGTGCAGCGCTCCCTCTTGCTGTTCTAGCTTCTGGCTTAGCCTCTCTGTCCCTTCCCCCACTTCCCGCAAAAGCCCCCAAGAGCTGCACTCGAGCCATGTAGAGCATGCGTGTGGCTCTTGGGGGCTTTTCCCTCCTTGGGGAAAAGCCTACAAGCACCACACACACACTCCACACAGCTCATGAAAGGGAGCGCTGAGCAGAGCCTGGGATGCATACAGGCTCTGCTCAGCGCTCCCTTTAAAGAATTTTTTTTTTCCTTTGCATTCCCCCTCTAAAAACTAGGTGTGTCTTATGGTCAGGTGCGTCTTATGGAGCGAAAAATACGGTATTTACCTACTTGCTTTCGAACTGCTAGGTTGGCAGGAGCTGGGACAGAGCAACTCCGTGGCGGGGATTCAAACCACCGATCTTCTGATCGGCAAGCCCAAGAGGCTCAGTGGTTTAGACCACAGCGCCACCCGCGTTCTCGTGCCACCTGCAAAACACAGGTTCTGTTTCAGATATTTGTCAGTTTTTCATGGAATCTCTGTGTTAACACTGGTCTACCAATACGGAGGTGGCTTCGGCCTACAATACCTGCAAACATACCAGAAACAGAAGACCCAAATCTTTCTGAATTAATTTAAAGTGAAACAGTATTTCTCCCCCCCACTCGTCTTCCTTGATAGGCTGGGTTTTTCTTCCTTTTTCTTTTGCATATTAAGAAGTTCACATTTCTTAGACTCTCATCCTCTCTGGAGATGTCAGAGTAGAAATAGGCTAAGCCCCCCCCCCCCCCGCTTCGTTTAAGCTGGTACAATGTGCTTATCCCTCTGAAATCCCATTGACCCTCTTGAGTCTTGAATAATTTTCCTGTTCCATTAGGAGATGCTCAGAAACGGTCATTTGCTGACTTCCGCTTTGCACATCTCTCTCTCCCTCAGACCACACAGCCTGTGTAGCGAAAGATCAGATGGGGAAATCAATTGTATTGACACAAAGCAAAGGGTCAAAAGATGGAAGGTGGTGGCTATTTAATTTGCAGCTCTGTTGCCATGCAATAGATCGTCAATGCAATGAAAACTCACAACTGTCAAGTTCTTTTCTCCTGCTCCCCCCAAGCCCAAACGAACAAGTACCTATCTTATAATACGCAGGTGCTCTGGTTACCTCAGGAAGGAAGAAGATTCACACACTGACAAGCTCAATAAAGCCTGACAATTAAACATTAAAACACGTTAAAAACCAAATTGCCCTATAATTGCTGTATAAAACTATGCGGGGAGAGAGGATAGTGTAAACCTTCTCTTCCTGACTCAGAATCCTAGAATTTGGAGCAGGGTGGATAAAAATCAATGATTTTAAAAAAATAAATCAGGTTTTTTTAAATTTAAATCGGATTTTTAAAATAAAATGCTTTCGGAGGAAAAATCTTTCTAAAGATAGTTTTCTGTTTAAGTTATGTTATACTCCAAAGGCTATTCATCAGGAAATAAGGATTTGTTTAAAGTTTTTTATGTGTGCTAAAACTCAGTTCTAAGTTCTTTTAAAAAAATAGAATTGTTTAACCATGTCGGTTAACAAACATGGATACATATGCATATGTCACTGTTTTAGTTAAGTAAATTGTTTAAATTGTTATTAAGGAAATTATTGTTTTTATCCTTCCAATAAAGTACAGCAGAAAAGTTGTACAAATATAAATAATAATTTCATAATTATCTGTCTATGTATTTCTGATAGTATAACCAAATCAGTAATTTTGGGTATAGGTGTAAAAACTACTCTGAACATTTATTATTCCAAAAATGAAACCTTCCTCTAGCTGCAAATAGTAAGAGGATGCCAGCAAGATTGATCCTTTCTGTAAAAAAAATGATTTAAATAAAGTCTTTCTGACTAGTGATTTAAATCAAATCCACCCTGATTTGGAGACATCAATGAAAGTGCATGTTGGAAGATTTGGGACATATCAAAGGAAAGACACATAGTGCTATGCAGCACATAGTTAAACCATAGAACTCATTACCCCTGGAAGCAGTTATGGCCACCCACTTGGATGACTTTAGAAGAGAATTGGGCAAATTCTGAGAGGAGAAGACTAGCCATGGTGGCTATATTCTAGCTCCACTGTTGGAAGTAGTAACCCTTTGAATGTCAGTTGCTTGGGAAAGCAAGTGTAGAGGATCCTACTGCGCTCAGGTCCTTCTTGAGAACTTCCTGTAGGCATCTAGTTGACCATTGTAAGAACATAAACACCCATGACACCCAGCTCTACCTCTCCTTTAAATCAGAACCAGTGAAGGCGGTGAAGGTCCTGTGTGAGTGCCTGGAGGCTGTTGGAGGATGGATGGCGGCTAACAGATTGAGGTTGAATCCTGACAAGACAGAAGTACTGTTTTGGGGGGACAGGGAGCGGGTTGGTGTGGGGGATTCCCTGGTCTTGAATGGGGTAACTGTGCCCCTGAAGGACCAGGTGCGCAGCCTGGGAGTCATTTTGGACTCACAGCTGTCCATGGAGGCGCAGGTTAACTCTGTGTCCAGGGCAGCTGTCTACCAGCTCCACCTGGTACGCAGGCTAAGACCCTACCTGCCCGTGAACTGTCTCGCCAGAGTGGTGCATGCTCTAGTTATCTCACGCTTGGACTACTGCAACGCGCTCTACGTGGGGCTACCTTTGAAGGTGACCCGGAAACTGCAATTAATCCAGAATGCGGCAGCTAGACTGGTGACTGGGAGTGTCCGCCGGGACCACATAACACCAGTTCTGAGAGATCTGCATTGGCTCCCAGTACGTTTCCGAGCACGATTCAAAGTGTTGGTGCTGACCTTTAAAGCCCTAAACGGCCTCGGTCCTGTATACCTGAAGGAGCGTCTCCACCCCTATCATTCAGCCCGGACACTGAGGTCCAGCGCCGAGGGCCTTCTGGCGGTTCCCTCATTGCGAGAAGTGAGGTTACAGGGAACCAGGAAGAGGGCCTTCTTGGTAGTGGCGCCCGCCCTGTGGAACGCCCTCCCATCAGATGTCAAAGAGATAAACAATTACCTGACACAAGACAGAGAAACCAGTAGGAGAACACTTCAATCTCCCAGGACATTCTATACAAGATCTCAAAGTAGCTGTTTTACTACAAAGGAATTTCAGAAATAGACTGGAAAGAGAAGCTGCTGAATTGCAACTCATTACCAAACTTAAAACCATGGAGAGACCTGGTCTGAACAAAGACATTGGATTCTTATCTCATTATACATGACAAAGCCATTTTTCACCTTCTCACCCCTTGCTTTTTCCTGTAGACCTATTGCAGTCGTTAAGAGTCGTCAACAGGCTCATCACAGCTATCTGCCAATCACCCATTCCCACCACCCTTCTGAGTAATACCCCTCCCCACCTTCTCACTATATAGAAGGATCTGGCAACTTCTGTTTCAGTGTATCTGAAGAAGTGTGCATGCACACGAAAGCTCATACCAAGAACTAACTTAGTTGGTCTTTAAGGTGCTACTGGAATGAATTTTTTTTGTTCTGACATTCAGAAGACATCTTAAGGCAGCCCTGTTCAGGGAAGTTTTTAATATGTAACGCTGTACTGTTTTTAACACTGATTGGGAGCCGCCCAGAGTGGCTGGGGAAACTCAGCCAGATGGGCGGGGTATAAATAATAAATTATTATAAAATTATTATTATATAAAAAGAGGGCTGCTGGATCAGGCCCATGGCTCACCTGGTTCATCTTCCTGTTTTCACAATGGGCAACCTGTGGGAAACTGGCAAGCAGGACCCAGGCACAAGAGTATTCTCTGCTCCCGTGGCTTCCAACAACTGTTGGAAGTATACCTGAAGGAGCGTCTCCACCCCCATCGTTCTGCCTACACACTGAGGTCCAGCTTTGAGGGCCTTCTGGCGGTTCCCTCCCTGAGAGAAGCGAGGTTACAGGGAACCAGGCAGAGGGCCTTTTCAGTAGTGGCGCCCGCCCTGTGGAACGCCCTCCCACCAGATGTCAATGAAATAAACAACTATCTGACTTTCAGAAGGCATCTGAAGGCAGCCCTGTTTAGGGGAGTTTTTGACTTTTGATGTTTTATTGTGCTTTTAATATTCTGTTGGGAGCCGTCCAGAGTGGCTGGGGGAACTCAGCCAGATGGGTGGGGTATAAATAAATCAGAATCATGACAGCCTCTGACCCTGGTGAGAACAGGATGCTGGAGTAGAAGGACCATTGACCTCATTGATCCCGCATTCTCTTCTTATGTTCTTACATAGCAAGAAGCCAACGGACAGCACCACCCGCTGGACTGGTGGTAAGTAACAAGACAGGCAGGTGGGAGTAGGCTGAATGCTCTCAGGGATTCTTTAGCTGAGATCTCTGCATTACAAGGTTTGGGACTAAATGACCCATTGGGTCATCCCTTCCAACTCTGACAATTTTATGATTTTATGAATTTGGTGGGGCAGTGCCGCATTTGCCCCATTGGACCAGCTGCCCCCTACCTGACAGGCCTCTGGAGTTGTCAAGCAAGGCCTCTAGGAACTGTGTCTTGGTTTTGCATCCAACTTTCCATGCCCATTAAGGAGCAAAGCTGTTCCAAGCCATCTTCCTGAGCCTGGGTCTCCACTCCTCCCCTGTTCTCCTGGACCATCTCCTCCAGATCATTTATCTTGGAGAACTCAACTTATCTCCCTTGGAACGATGCCTGGCAGTTTCCCTCCTTGTTTGTTGGTTGTCATCTGAAGTTCCTGAGATGTTATCTTGCAAGGGCCATGTTGATGGTCCTCAGGATTTCTGGGGGTCTCCATCTTCTGCCACAGGTCTGTGGACCCGTCCTGCTCTTCATTCCTGAGACCAGGTATGGACCAGAGTTAGGGGGCTGAGTCCTGTCAGCATACCCCTGGCAATTCTGCTTCCTGTGCTCTGAGACGCTTTTCTAGTCTTACGCTGAACAGCTGGCCCTTGTACGGTCATAAGTCAAGCAACTCCCTGCTGAATCCTATTAATATCCTTCCTCAAGGCATATTTTTGGGTGAATAATGGGGCTGTTTTCCTTGACCCATTGCCCCTTTCTTGCACATTACATTTTGAAGAAATTTTATTTTTGAAGACTGGAGAAGGAGGCAAAGAGTCTCTCGTGTTGAGGGAGATGGGGAAATGAAGGCTAGACCAGCCATTCAAAGAAGCCCGCAGAAGTTGCTAGTCCACAACGTTTTTCAGTAGACCACCTACCCACCCAGACTCACTTTATGTATTTGTTTATTGAGGTACAGGCATTTCCATTTTTGTGGGGGTTAGGTTCTGGGTTCCTGCACACATAAGTGAAAATCGTGTAAGTGGAGAGCACCCTCGAAAAAGCCTCCAAACACCCCATTTTTCTTGCTCTCCAGATCTTTCTCCCATTTTCTCTGCACAAACAAGCCTCTTTTCAACTGGCGATGGCGCTCTGGGGCTGACTGCAGGCTGGAGGGTGTGCAGAAATGCAGCTGTTGCTGCGCTTCCACGCGCGTCAGCTGAGCAGCCTAAACAAACCCTCACGCCACCTCCAATCTCTTTGGGGCTTCCTCCACCCTCACTGAAGTCCTCTTCAGGCTCTCGGGGGGGGGGGTGTCTCCTGATGAGCCACAAGTAATCTCCAGCTCCCTCCCACCACTTTCTGGTTTGAATCTATTTACAGTGGTACCTTGGGTTAAGTACTTAATTCGTTCCGGAGGTCTGTTCTTAACCTGAAACTGTTCTTAACCTGAAGCACCACTTTAGCTAATGGGGCCTCCTTCTGCTGCTGCGCCGCCGGAGCACGATTTCTGTTCTCATCCTGAAGCAAAGTTCTTAACCCCAGGTACTATTTCTGGGTTAGCAGAGTCTGTAACCTGAAGCATCTGTAACCTGAAGCATATGTAACTCGAGGTACCACTGTATTTCCTGGTGCTGCACATATACACGGTCGCACACAACTCAATCGCTCCTGAGACAGTCCTGCCTCAATCCTGACTCCTGAGACAGCCCAGATGTGAGTGGATGGCATAGAACAGGGGTCAGCAACCTAAGGCCCGTGGGCCACAAGTGGCCCATGGGGGCCGTTTAACCGGCCCACGGACCCCCGCCGCCCACTCAGGGACCCCCGCTGCCCACTCGGTCGACTCCCATACGCCGCGCTAAACCAGCATGGAGCAGAGTGGGGACCGCCTTCCGCGAGGCTGGCCAGCTTCCCATTGGCTGCAGGATGATGAGAATTGTAGTCTCAAAACATCTGGAGGGCCAAGTTTGAGGAAGCCTGATTAGATAGATGATAGATACATAGATGATAGATGATAGATAGATAGATGATAGATAGATAGATATAGATAGATGATAGATAGATAGATGATAGATGATAGATAGATAGATAGATAGATAGATAGATAGATAGATAGATGATAGATAGATAGATAGATGATAGATAGATAGATAGATATAGATGATAGATGATAGATAGATAGATGATAGATAGATAGATAGATAGATAGATGATAGATAGATGATAGATAGATAGATAGATGATAGATAGATAGATAGATAGATAGATAGATAGATAGATAGATAGATAGATGATAGATAGATAGATAGATAGATAGATGATAGATAGATGATAGATAGATAGATAGATAGATATAGATGATAGATAGATAGATGATAGATATAGATATTCTAGAATTGGAAGGTACCCCAGGGTCATCTAGTCCAACCCCCTATGATGCAGGAATCATAGCTAAAAAAAATCCCTGACAGATGACCATCCAACCTCTGTTTGGAGATAGACAGATAGATATGAAATCAGGGCATGTTAGAATCCTATAATTCTGATTTCGTTCTTTTTAACCGCGGTCAGCTGACCAGAATGCTGCGGCTGTCTTAAAATGTCTGCAACTTTTGCAAAATGGGTATCCCTGGAACAGAGTACCACCTTCTTCCCCTCCTCGATGTATTTCTGTGACATTTAACTCTTGCCTCGTAGTGTGACATGGGCATGATTTCAGGTCATGGGCCTCTCCTGATATTCCGCAGCGTCACCTCTCAGAATCTGGCTTACCTGCGCGCAAGATGAAGTCTATGGCATAGGTAGTCATTTGTGTGTGATATATGTATAATCCCGGAAGATTTTTCTTTTGACGCCCACGCGCGGAACGGAACGGTCAGGAAGGAAGAAGAGTGTGTGTGTGTGGTTGTCAGTGCGGGTGGCTGGGATGCGATAGAGAAATTATTAATGAGTTCAGAGAGGTTACTATGGCAACCTGTTGCTAATGAATCTCTGGGGTTTCCTTTTTACCTTGATGGAGCTCTTAAAAGCAGGCAACTCTCTGCCAACAAGTTTCCCAGTAATCGCGTTGCCGTGGCAACGCCGGTCGCTAAAACCAAGCGGGGACCGCACGCTACACCCACATGCAGGCAGATGGAACTCCAGGTTATGCGATTTGACAGGGCGATCTCTCTTATCTGAGCTGGGGGTGGGGAGGTTGCACATGGAAGCGCCAGGTTATTTTCTTAAAACCCCCTGCCCCCGCTCCTGCCCCCGCCTTTTCCCCATTTTAACAAACATCTCTCTTGCATGCACATTGATTCCCTTCCCATGCACATGTTGGGTTCCTTGTGGAGCCGGCCTTCGGAATCGTTTGTCAGGAACCATCTATGGCACCGCAGGCACCCCTTGTTCCAGATTGGGGGGGGCATTTCAGGAGAAATGGGGGGAGCAGAGATACAGACTGGGACCACCCACAGCAGCAAAGCAAATCTATTCAACGAATTCCAATGCAGTACAGTCATACCTCATGTTACGTTTGCTTCATGTTTCATTTTTTCAGGTTGTGTCCCACGGCGACCCAGAAGTACTGGAAAGGGTTACTTCCAGGTTTCACCGCTGGAAGCATGCGCACAAGCGCTAAATCTTGCTTCGCACATGCGCACAAGCGCCAAATCGTGCCGCGTAACTGCGCAAATACAGCACTTCAGGTAGCGTTCTTTTCATGTTACGAACGGGCCTCCAGAACAGACCCCGTTCGCAACCAGAGGTACCACTGTACAGCGGTACCTCGGTTTAAGAACAGCCCTGCTTACGAACTATTCGGTATTAGAACTCTGCAGAACCGGAAGTAGTGTCCCTGTTAGCGAAGTTTACCTCAGTCTACGAACGGAAGCCGACTGGTGGTAGGACACCAGCGGTGAGAGGCCTCATTGGGGAAAGCGCGCCTAAGAAGGGCTTTGGTTTAAGAACGGACTTCCGGAACGGATTAAGTTCGTAAACCGAGGTACCACTGTAGGGCAAACGTCAGCAGGAAGAACCAGCTGCAGAAATATGAGATGGGGGGGGGGCAGTTGGTTCCTTCATGCCAGCTGATCCTCTGGCTAGGGGGAGTCTGCTTAGAAGTTTCTGCCTGCCATAGCCGCCAACTTGAATAAAATATTGTGGGGGGGGGGACCCCCGCCCACCCTCCTCTCCGCTCCCTGCATTTCCTCCACCATGCACAATTGCGTACAGAGCTCCCACCCCCACCCCGTCCTCTTGCCTCTTACCCCCCACCTGTGCACAGTAAGTTTCTGCCCAGTCTCCCACCTCCAGTCCCCACCTGCCACCAGCTCACCTCTCCTACTGGTCTGCCTCTCCTACTGGTCTTCCTGCCTGCCTGCCTACCTCTCCCTAACCCTAACCAAGAGAATGGATGGATGGATCTTTATTTGTGTCAGCCATCGGTCACAGCAATAAAACGACAGTACGACATACAAGGAATAGAAATAAAAAGTCAATTATATAAAATACATTTGAGGGTTTTGAATCGATAGTCAAATAGTGGATCTTATTCTGATTGCCCCAGCTAAAAAGCTTGCAACCTTTGCTGTCGCCTGCTCATCTTGCTCTGCCAAGAGAAAGGACACTGTGGCAGTGACTGGGTGACCCGGAATGGATAATAAAAGAGGGGTGATCAACTCCTTCATCAAGTCTTTATAAAGAGTGCAAGCCAGAAGGGCATGTGCCACCAATTCAATACTGCCATCTCCACAGGGACATAAGCATTCTTTGTGTGGACCTAGCCAAGAGAGGGAGGGACCAACTTGCAGAATATATTGGGAGCCAGCCCCCCTAAATATTTTATTGGGGGGGTGAAGGGCCCAGGGCCCCATAGAGGTGGCACCCTGACACATGTGCAAGTCTTTTCTCAGACCACCTGCCTTGGTTTTTGCAATGGCAAAAGGGCTGGCCTTGTGCCTTAGGCTCTTGGTTGAAGCTCTGAGCACCTCTTGCTTGTTAACAGGATTGTTCCAGAGTGCTGGATTGCTAAGGAAGGGTAAAGAGAAGGGAATGATTTAAGTGAATTTTTAAAAAATAAAATAAAAAATTGCAATTTTAATATTTCTTCTTTTCAACAAGGAATATCTCTAATGGATCTCTCTCTCTCTCTCTGATCCAATTAAAATTCAGAAGCTGCTCTGCAATGATGCCAAGGCCCCTACAATAAATGCCATTAAAAGCAATTTAATTAGGAAAACATTTTATTTCAGGCTTAGGAATACTGAGTGGATTTTCCCTCTCCGGTTGTCATACCAACCCAGCCTACTTTAATCTGTGACTTGCATTGATGATTTTGGGGGGAAAGGATCTGGACCTCTTGTGATAATAGTAGTTAAACACACACACACACAGAGAGAGAGAGAGAGAGAGAGAGAGAGAGAGAGAGAGTCTTCTTGAGGTATTCCTCTGTGTGGGTTGAATCAGGAAATAGGTAATTGTTGGGAGCTGCCTGGCCTACAATAGGCCACTTTCAGGTCTGTGCTGTGCTGCCCCTTGTGGCGACTGTTCAGCCCTGCAGGTTGAACAGCTGTTAGGGTTATGCTGTCCTCTAAGGCCAGGCATGGCCAAACTTGGCCCTCCAGCTGTTTTGGGACTACAACTCCCATCATCCCTAGCTAACAGGACCAGTGGTCAGGGATGGTGGGAATTGTAGTCCCAAAACAGCTGGAAGGCCAAGTCTGGTGATGCCTCTCTAAGGCCAAGGTTAGCAAACAGATGTTGGGCTTCAACTCCCATGAGTCTAAGCCATCATGGCCAGTGGTCAGGGATGCTAGAAATTAGAGCCCCCAAGAACAGTGCCCTATGATGGCTACCCTTCTGGGGTGACTCTGCCCAACTAGGCTTCTGTCAATCTAACCTTAGCCTGGTAGATTTCTTTTTTAAAAAAGCCAGAAGATCAGACTTGAGCTTCACTTGGTCAACTATCAGTTTGGTCATGTCTTCCAGATTGCTATGCTGTACCCATATTTGGTTCCAGACATTCATTCTGATTGTGCGGATAAAATATCGTGGACAGAATTCTACAGGATGTGTTGCCAGTGTGCGGAAACGGTCTGGATCCAATGATTCCCAGCCATGCACCTCCAGATGGTGGAGATGTCAGGTGCCATCCTGACACCCTCACACCCAGGAATCTTCACTTGGGTGCAAAATGCGCCTGGCGCCTGCCTAATTTCAAACACTGGTACCAAGGTGAAATTTGCTTTTTGTGCTCCGCTTACTTCTGTCTCTGGCCCCTCGCACCGCTGGAATGTGGCCCTTGGGAGGTTGCCCAGAAAGGAATGTGGCTGAAGCATGCCTATTGCCACTTAAGGTTCTAGAACCTGCCAGATTTTGAGGCTGCCTGTTGTCCAGCATCGTGATGGAAATTGTCTGTGAAAGCCCTGCAAAATCACAGCAGAGCAAGCCAAGACAGAGCTGGCTACAAGGTCCTTGTTCTTCTTACCCTACAATTACTTTTCGCCTCTTTTTGGTTCCCCCCAGTTCTTGTTCTCTCTCTCTCTCTCTCTCTCTCTCTCTCTCTCTCTCTCTCTTTCATTCTCTCGTTCTGCCGGGATCGCAAGACCTTGAACTGTCTGCTTGAGTTAATTTGGTGGCGGGTGATTACATAATGCCGCAAAGACAGTCAACGCAGAGGTTTCTCCTTGTCTGCTTTCTGCTGGTGGGATCAGTTCCTGAACAGACACAAAAGAAACCGGGGATGATAGGCAGCTAATTGCACAACACAAGGGATCTCTTTGACCACGACTTGAATAGGGAGGTCAGACCAGACCAGTCCTTGACAGCATGGATTTCCAAATGTTCTAAGACATTGTGCTTGGTAGGGTTATGTCATCCAGAAGGGCCTTGCTCCAAGGAGCTCCCGATCCAAATGTTGGCAGAGAGAAACGGGCAGAGGAAGGGAGAGAAGGTATATCAGTTCTACTAGTCCTCATGGCTGCAAGGCTCAGAGGCGGTGTGGATCTGCGTATCAGTCATGAGGGATCCTGAATGAGAGAGCTTTTTGTGGGCTTCCCATTGGTTTGCCATCTGGTTTGTCAACCTGTTTTGTGCGCTCTGCGACATCTCACAAGATTTCGGGAAGATCTGGGAAGATCTCACTGAAAACTGGCACTGCTGTTGGCGCTGTTTCTCTGGAGGTGGGGGGGGGCAGGGGACCTGTGGGGACACTGCCTGATGGTCTTCCACCACTTGAGGTGGCTGCTTCACCTTGCCTCATGGTCAGGTCAACACTGTTTCTCCCCCATGCCTAGACTGGGCTGGTTTCAGTCAAAAGTCAGGCATTTAGTGTTTCTGGTCCCAAACTGTGGTGTCCTCTTCTGTCAAGGCACACAGAGCTAGAATAGAATTGAGTATAGCATGGACAATATAATTGAGTATAGTATGAGAATTTTTGGGATTTTCCCAGGGTGGACAACGGCTTCTGCCCAGTACAGTGCCATTATATGGTATGTCCAGAGCATATGCTTCTGTGCCACCCCTGGAACACCACAGCAGATGTCCATGGGTGCAAAGCACTTTTTGGCGAGGCAATGAGGAGCCCAGCACTCAAACAGAGATACAGCAGGCATACTCTGTATTGACTTCTAGGCATCTTCTGAAGACTTCATTATGCCTGCAGGCCTGTAAAGGTAAAGGGACCCCTGACCATTAGGTCCAGTCGTGGCTGACTCTGGGGTTGCGGCGCTCATCTCGCTTTATTGGCCAAGGGAGCTGGCGTACAGCTTCCGGGTCATGTGGCCAGCATGACTAAGACTAAGCCGTTTATCTTCCCGCCGGAGCGGTATTTATCTACTTGCACTTTGATGTGCTTTCGAACTGCTAGGTTGGCAGGAGCAGGGACCGAGCAATGGGAGCTCACCCCGTCGCGGGGATTCGAACCGCTGACCTTCTGATCGGCAAGTCCTAGGCTCTGTGGTTTAACCCACAGTGCCACCCGTGTCCCTCTGCAGGCCTAATCAACTCTTTATAAACTTTCTCACCTGGGCAGCCCTATTTTAATGATTATTTTGCACTGGTTTTGTGGGGTTTAAATGTTTTGTTGTACTTTTCTATGTCTTGCTGTACACTGCCTTGATATGTTATGAGTTGGTGGTGGGGTTACAGACCACCACGACTGACCTGAAGTCTCTAGGTTTTTCTGGCCCCCTCCAGTTGGCAGAGGGTTGGCTTGAAATCTCCAGGTGGCTGAAGGAGTATTTAAAATCAGATTAGTTTATTTAAAAGACTATGTGTGAAGCTTCAGCTTGGCAGGAGCTGGCTACAAAAGATTGCATAAGCCTCTCCTGGGGGGGGGGTCTGGCCTCCTCTTTTTCCTCCTCCCCTCTCCCAATTAACTTCCATCTCCAGAGATGGGAGGGAGTGCAGAGGAAGAACCACCAGTCCTGACGCTGAGTTTGGGTCCTGAAATCTCAATGTTTGAGATGCTCCTGACCTGACAACCTTAGTTGGTGGTATAGAAATATTTCTCATAAGTAAGTTTGACATGAAATAAAAGGAAAGCTTCTTTAGTTTAGTGGCGCAAAAGCCATTTTTTGGCCAGAAGTAATTCTTCCCCTGCTTTAACAATACTGAAATTAAATTGCTTCCTTGTTCAACTGGAATTAAAAAAAAAAAAATCTGTCTCCAGATATGGAAATTGCAAGAAGAAAAGAGCTGTAGAAGCTTACTTTCCCTTCCCTGTGAATGTCTTATGCTTCTAATCATTTAATTTCTCTTCTGATAGTGCCAAACCAGTGAAATTGGAGGGAGAAAGAGAAATAAAAAACCCTTTTAATTATTTGAAGGACTAATTTTAGTAATGTTCTTATAACAAATGGATCTTTAAAAACAACCTCCATGTCATCTCTCGAGAAATATTAATTGGGGAGGGGTCCTAGGTTGGTGAGAATTCACATAGAGAAGTGTCTTTGTGGTGCCTGAATTAATAGGCCCCACCTAGTGCTTTAAATTGGAACACTTTGTGAGGCTGTGGAGAGAAATGATTTAAGACTTGTGTTAATGGACGTGCTTTTCTGCTTCTCTCCAATTTGAACAAAAAAATATCCATTAGAACAGTTTATTTGCCTGTATTTAATATTCTCCTGCAGGGTTTACAAAGCTCATCTCTAGAGGCCTTATGCCACAATAGAAGATAACAGGACAAAAATTGATTATATGTTAGAATCGTAGAATTGGAAGGGATCTTGAGGGTCATTTAGTTCAACCTTCTCCAGTGCAGGAATCTCAGCTGAAGCATGCATGACAGATAGTCCTCCAACCTCTGCTCAGAAACCTCCAATGAAGGTCCACCACCTTTCAAGGGAGCCCATTCCACTGTCGAATGAACAGCTCTTATTGTCAGAAAGTTCTTCCAGATGTCTGGTTGGAATCCCCTTTCTTATAATTTGAATCCATTGGTTCAGGTCCTACCCTCTGAAGAAGCAGGAAACAAGCTTACTCCATCTTCCATGGACAGCCCTTCAGTTATTTGAAGATGGCTGTCCTTTCACCTCTCAGTCTCCTCTTACCTAGGCTAAACATACCCAACCCCCTTCAACCGTTCCTCATAAGGCTTGGTTTCCAGACCCTTGATCATCTTGGTCATGTGTGCGAAGGAATTTATTTTGTTTTACATGTAACCGTTGCTCCCTTTTCACGGTGGTACTAGTGCTTTGGTGGGAAAAAGGAGTTCCATTGCCATTGCTATTTTTTAGTGACATTAGCTTCCTAGTTCTGCGTTGACAAGGAAATTATAATTAAGAGCCACCAACGTGGCTCCCATGGGTGCATTGACACTTTTGAGGTCTTTCCTTGGTGCCCGTGAAAGCCTCTCCCTCACCCAGTTGCCGTATTTTTCCGTGTATAAGATGCCCCCTATTTGGGGGGGACTAAAAATTAAGAAAATGCACTATGCACTATCTGTGTATAAGACGACCCCTTATTTTAAACTTCAAAAATCCAGGAAACAATATAGTCTTATACACAGAAAAATATGGTACTTTCCCTTTGGTTCTGATATGGTGAGGCTGGATGCTTTTATTCCCTTGCAAACTGCATCGTGCTGAGGGAGAAAGTTGGAAGAGTGACGCAAGTGCTTCTCATGCTTCAGGTTAACACTACTGGATCCAACTTTTGCCTAGATCCCTTGGGGAAGCAAAATGCCTATGAGCATTTCTTTCTGTCTTGTGGGAGGTGGTGATCTGTGTCAAGGGGAGAGAAGGGACCAGAGGAGGGAGATCCCACCTGAATTGCTCAAAAATCCAAGTGTGCCCACAGGCCTGAAAAGATTGGTGGCCCTCTAAGCCCCCATACCTGGTGGCCTTCTGATCTCTCCCCAGACCACACCCCTCAGTGGCCCTGCTCTGCCCCCTCCTTAGGTGTTTTTGCCTTGCTAATAATGCCTCTTCTTGCCCCATTGGAGGAGAGAGAGGGATGTCACATGGAAGAGGGATCATGCTTGTTTTCTCCTCCTCTGGAGGATAGGACTCAAGTAGGACTCAAGTTACAAGAAAGGAGATTCCTACTAAACATTCTGGTGGAAACTTTCTGACAGTAAGAGCTATTCGGCAGTGGAACAGACTCCCACGAGATGTGATAGACTCTCTGGCGGACTATGTAGAATTGGCGAAATTGACGCACAAACTGCGCGATAAGGACAACTGTGACTTCAGAGAAGAATGGGAACCTTTTACAAAGTACTTAAAGAAAGAAGAAAATGAATTGGACCCCTTGGCAGGTTTTGAATAAACATACACAAATTTATTATTGGTAACATACAGATAGATAACTTAAGGATCTTTACAATGATATAATATGCAGAGAATAACATGTGCTGGAAAACCAGAGAGAGGAGCTGAGGGAAGTCCGGTGGGGAGTGGGTGGGGGGGAGGGGAAAACAGGGGGAGAAGAAGGATATGTTTTTGATAAATTGTTATGTTGAAATTCTTAATAAAAATTATTTTTAAAAAATAAATAGAGAGAGGTGGTAGACTCTCCTTCCTTGGAGGTTTTTAAGCAGAGGTTGGATGGCCATCTGCCATGGGTGCTTTAGCTGAGATTTCTGCATTGCAGGGGGTTGGACTAGATGACCTTTAGGTACCTTCCAACTCTAAGATGCTATGATTCTTTGATGTATGAGTTTGTTGTGGAAACTAGCCTTCTGCTAGATTTGCATTCATTGCTCCATCCACTTTTTGCCTCTGGCCCCACCCACCACTGGTATGTGGCCCCTTGATGGTTTCCCACAAGGGAATGTGGCCCTTGGGCTGAAAAGGTTTATCAACTTCTCCCAGAAAGACTCTGTTTGATTGCTACATCTCCCAGTCTCCACATTTTATTTATTTCCAGCGAGTGCGGCATTGGTTAGAGTTCCCCCGCTGCTGCTTGCATCACCTGAGCTTGAACTGGAGCATAAATCTCATTTCATAAATAAGCTAACCTCTGGAAAGCTCTGTTATGCAGCTGAGTGATCTTCTCCCAGACTAGGGAGGAGGAAGGGATTGAGAGGAGAGAGAAATGCTATTATTTCAAAGCTCACTTGGGACTGCTTTGCAGAGGGTGGGGATATACCATATTTTTTGCTCTATAAGACTCACCTTTTCCCTCCTAAGAAGTAAGGGGAAATGTGTGTGCGTCTTATGGAGCGAATGCAGGCTGCGCAGCTATCCCAGAAGCCAGAACAGCAAGAGGGATTGCTGCTTTCACTGCACAGCTATCCCTCTTGCTGTTCTGGCTTCTGAGATTCAGAATATTCTTTTTCTTGTTTTCCTCCTCCAAAAACTAGGTGCGTCTTGTGGTCTGGTGCGTCTTATAGAGCAAAAAATACGGTACATGGCTTCCAGCATCAAAGCTCCTGTTGCAAAGGTTGACCTGCAATGCTCTCCCACCACTGCCTCTTCCTTACTTAGCAGAGGGCATTAAAGTCACTCTGCACATGTTCAGAGGTGAATCTAGTGCCCAGTGAAGAATCAAACGATATTAAGGGGGTTGGGAATCTTAATAGAACTGGAGGGGAAATGTCTCCTTGAGTTAAAAGCAGACGCCAACTGTGGGTTGCATCCATTGACAGTCCTACTCAGAGGAGACCCACTGAAGTCAATGGATATGACAAACATAGGCTATTAAATTAATTGGGTCTGCTCCTAAGTAGTTGTCTACAATGGTGTGTGTGTGTGTGTGTGTGTGTGTGTGTGTGTGTGTGCATGTACATTAATTAAAATCCATTCCTGATTAAGTCTTCAGGGCAGAGCAAATCCAGGTGGAACTGGCAAGGTGTTGGCAAGCAAGGGAGCAGAGCCTCGCCGCCCCCCCCCCCCCGCTCACAACTGTATACACTTTTACGCATGCTTTCACACAGCCAATGTTTTTATTTACACATTACTTGGCTGGAGAACTGCAAATTTCACAGTGTTTCACTCTGCGTATTGTTTCGGAAAGAGGGCTTAGGTAGCTTCACCCTTCAGTGCGAACGGAATCCAATTTCTCTCCCATCCCTCCTCCTGTCAACTCTCTTCTGCTCCCAATCCACCTTGAATTCTCCACAATAAATGAGATCTGAGGTCAACCCCTAAGACGTCTGAACCATTTCCAAACCTCCATGTGGATGGTTCTAGTGGATGGTTTTGTAAAGCGCAAACTCACAGGCATTTGGTGAGAACAGGATATTGTTGTTATTTAGTCGTTTAGTCGTGTCCGACTCTTCGTGACCCCATGGACCAGAGCACGCCAGGCACTCCTGTCTTCCACTGCCTCCCGCAGTTTGGTCAAACTCATGCTGGTAGCTTCGAGAACACTGTCCAACCATCTCGTCCTCTGTCATCCCCTTCTCCTTGTGCCCTCCATCTTTCCCAGCATCAGGGTCTTTTCCAGGGAGTCTTCTCTTCTCATGAGGTGGCCAAAGTATTGGAGCCTCAGCTTCACGATCTGTCCTTCCAGTGAGCACTCAGGGCTGATTTCCTTCAGAATGGAGAGGTTGGATCTTCTTGCAGCCCATGGGACTCTCAAGAGTCTCCTCCAGCACCATAATTCAAAAGCATCAATTCTTCGGCGATCAGCCTTCTTTATGGTCCAGCTCTCACTTCCATACATCACTACTGGGAAAACCATAGCTTTAACTATACGGACCTTTGTTGGCAAGGTGAATAGGATGCTGGACTTTTTACCCTGGCCTGTGGCTGTTGAGGTGTTTATTTCATAGAATCATAGAATCATAGAATCATAGAATCATAGAATCATAGAGTTGGAAGAGACCACAAGGGCCATCGAGTCCAACCCCCTGCCAAGCAGGAAACACCATCAGAGCACTCCTGACATATGGTTGTCAAGCCTCTGCTTAAAGACCTCCAAAGAAGGAGACTCCACCACACTCCTTGGCAGCAAATTCCACTGTCGAACAGCTCTTACTGTCAGGAAGTTCTTCCTAATGTTTAGGTGGAATCTTCTTTCTTGTAGTTTGGATCCATTGCTCCGTGTCCGCTTCTCTGGAGCAGCAGAAAACAGCCTTTCTCCCTCCTCTATGTGACATCCTTTTATATATTTGAACATGGCTATCATATCACCCCTTAACCTCCTCTTCTCCAGGCTAAACATGCCCAGCTCCCTTAGCCGTTCCTCATAAAGCATCATTTCCAGGCCTTTGACCATTTTGGTTGCCCTCCTCTGGACACGTTCCAGTTTGTCAGTGTCCTTCTTGAACTGTGGTGCCCAGAACTGGACACAGTACTCCAGGTGAGGTCTGACCAGAGCAGAATACAGTGGCACTATTACTTCCCTTGATCTAGATGCTATACTCCTATTGATGAGGCCCAGAATTGCATTGGCTTTTTTAGCTGCCGCGTCACACTGTTGGCTCATGTCAAGTTTGTGGTCAACCAAGACTCCTAGATCCTTTTCACATGTACTGCTCTCAAGCCAGGTGTCACCCATCTTGTATTTGTGCCTCTCATTTTTTTTGCCCAAGTACAATACTTTACATTTCTCCCTGTTAAAATTCATCTTGTTTGTTTTGGCCCAGTTCTCTAATCTGTCAAGGTCGTTTTGAAGTGTGATCCTGTCCTCTGGGGTGTTAGCCACCCCTCCCAGTTTGGTGTCATCTGCAAATTTGATCAGGATGCCCTTGAGTCCATCATCCAAGTCGTTGATAAAGATGTTGAATAAGACCGGGCCCAAGACAGAACCCTGTGGCACCCCACTAGTCACTCTTCTCCAGGATGAAGAGGAACCATTGATGAGCACCCTTTGGGTTCGGTCAGTCAGCCAGTTACAAATCCACTGAGTGGTAGCATAGTCAAGACCGCATTTTACCAGCTTCTTTACAAGAATATCATGGGGCACCTTGTCAAATGCCTTGCTGAAATCAAGGTAGACTACATCCACTGCGTTCCCTTCATCTACCAGGCTTGTAATTCTGTCAAAAAACGAGATCAGGTTAGTCTGACATGACTTATTTTTCAGAAATCCATGCTGACTATTGGTGATCACAGCATTCCTTTCTAGGTGCTCACAGACTGTTTGCTTAATGATCTGCTCCAGAATCTTCCCTGGTATTGATGTCAGACTGACTGGGCGGTAATTATTTGGGTCCTCTCTTTTCCCCTTTTTGAAAATAGGGACAACATTTGCCCTCCTCCAGTCTGCCGGGACTTCGCCTGTTCTCCAGGAATTCTCAAAGATGACTGCCAGTGGTTCTGAAATCACATCTGCCATCTTCTTTTAATACTCTTGGATGCAGTTCATCTGGCCCTGGAGACTTGAATACATCTAGACTAGCCAAGTATTCTTGTACTATCTCCTTAGTTATTCTGGGCTGTGTTTCCTCTGCTGAATCATTTCCTCCAAATTCTTCAGGTCGGGCATTGTTTTCTTTATCGGAGAAGACTGAGGCAAAGAAGGCATTGAGGAGTTCAGCCCTTTCTGTGTCCCCTGTTTGCATTTCACCATCTTCTCCTCTGAGTGACCCCACGGTTTCTTTGTTCTTCCTTTTGCTACGAACATACCCATAAAAGCCTTTTTTGTTGCTTTTAACCTCTCTAGCAAGCCTGAGTTCATTTTGTGCTTTAGCTTTTCTGACTTTGTGTCTACACGTGCTGGCTATTTGTTTGAATTCCTCTTTGGTGGTTTCCCCCCTTTTCCATTTTTTGTACACATCCTTTTTTAATCTTAACTCAGTTAAAAGTTCTTTAGATAGCCACCCTGGCTTCTTTAGGCACCTTCCATGTTTCCGTCTCATTGGTATTGCCTGAAGTTGTGCTTTTACTATCTCCCTCTTAACAACCTCCCAGCCATCTTGAACTCCCTTTCCTTTTAGTATTACTGTCCATGGGATCTCACCCAGCACTTCCCTAAGCTTTATGAAGTCGGCTTTCTTAAAGTCGAGAAATTGAGACCTAGTATGCTTGGCTGCTCCTTTCCGCTGTATAGTAAACTTCAGAAGAGCATGATCACTCGTGCCTAATGATCCTTCCACTTCTACCCCACTAACCAGGTCATCAACATTGGTTAGGACCAGATCTAAAATGGCTGTTCCTCTTGTTGCTTCTCCCACTTTCTGGACAATGAAGTTGTCTGCAAGGGCAGTGAGGAATCTGTTTGACCTTATGCTCTTGGCTGAGTTTGACATCCAACAAATATCCGGGTAATTGAAGTCCCCCATTACTACTATCTCCCTTCCTTTTGCATGCTTGGCCATCTGTTCCAGGAAGGCATCATCTATGTCCTCCGTTTGGCTTGGGGATCTATAGTAAACTCCCACAATGAGGTCACTGTTATTCTTCTCTCCCTTAATTTTGACCCAAATGCTCTCACTTTGGCTTTGAGGTTCTAAATCTTGGATCTCTTCACAGGTATACACATCCCTGACATATAACGCCACTCCTCCTCCTTTCTTGTCTGGTCTGTTTCTTTGAAATAGATTGTATCCCTCCATTATTACATTCCAATCGTGGGATTTATCCCACCAGGTTTCAGTGATTCCTATTATGTCATATTTAGTTTGCTGTACCAGGAGCTCAAGCTCATCTTGTTTATTTCCCATGCTTTGCGCATTAGTGTACAGACATTGAAGTCCATTAATCATTCCCCCGTGTCTCTTATTTAAGGATTTTCTCCTCCCACCACTAGGTCTGCATGCTCTTTGCTCCATTCGGTCTATGACATTTGGATGATCATCTTCATCAATTGATAGACTCCTACCTTCAGGAGCACTGTCTCCCTCCCCCACATTAGTCAGTTTAAAGCCCTCCTGATGAGGTTTCTGAGATTTTTTGCAAAAACATTCCTCCCAACCGTTGTGAGGTGCAGCCCATCGCTTGCCAGAAGTCCATCTTCAAGAAACTGCATTCCGTGATCTAAGAATCCAAACCGTTCCTGTTTGCACCATTTGCGAAGCCAGTTGTTCACTTCCACTATTTTTCCCTCTCTCCCTGGGCCACGTCGTTCAACTGGGAGGACAGATGAGATGACAATTTGTGCATTTAATTGCTTCAATTTCCTGCCCAGAGCCTCGTAATCTCTTTTGATCTTCTGGAGGCTATTGCTTGCAGTGTCATTGGTTCCCACATGAACCAAGAGGAAGGGGTATTTGTCAGTGGGCTTTATGATTCCTTGCAGTCGTTCAGTTACATCTTGGATCTTAGCCCCGGGGAGACAGCACACTTCCCGAGACATCTTGTCAGGCCCACAGATCACTGCTTCTGTTCCCCTCAGTAGGGAATCCCCTATCACCACTACACGCCTCCTCTTAGGTCTGGTCGGGGTTCTTCTGTGAGCTGTCGGTTCCAAGGTCGCCTGGACATTCCCAGAGGACTGCCTTTGCTCCTCGTCTTCATATACCTGATCGACTGTAATGAGGGAGAGATCCTCAAATGGAGTCTGCTCTTCGTCTTCCATGCTAGGGGAAAGGACCTCAAAGCGATTGCGTATTTCTAAACAATCAGAGCGAACCCTGGGCCTCCTACTTCTTTGAGTCACGTTTCTCCATATATCTGGCTCCTGTGTTGGTGAACTAGCCACCTTCTCAGGGGAGTCCCCTGTCTCTTCCTTGGTGGAGTCGGTGTGCTCTGTTGCTTCCAAGAAGAGTTCCAGCTCTCTAATTCTTTGGAGCGTAGCTACACGTTCCTCCAGCTCTGGCCTTGCTAGCTAGGGGTGATGGGAGTTGTAGTTCAACCACATCTGGGGACCCACAGCTTGAGAAAGGCTGGCCTATGCAAACTCTGAATCTGAGCACTCGACATCACCTGCACCTTGTGGGCTGTCAAAACTGACAGGTAACCTTAGCAAGGGACAATGGGCAAGGAACTGCTTTACCAGCCTCTTAAAATGATATTGGCTCTCTGCGCTGCCTTTTACCACTGACAGTTAACCTTACAGCTTAATCAATACCATTGATGGACTTGCAATGGTCTGTGAAGTCATTCACAGCTTTCTGCTGGAAACGGCGGCACCAGCAACAAAGCATAGAAAATGGGACATGTCAGTGAGGCAGGTCTCCCCGTGAACCAGCCCACCAGAAGCCCTGCGTGTGAGCTTTGTCCTGAGAATCTCAGCCAGGGCTGGCTCATAGCTGTCAACTTTCAGATTTGAAAATAAGGGATCCGCAGCCTCAAAAATAAGGGATCCGCAGCCTCACCTGTCCCGGGGAGCCTCAAAAATAAGGGATCAGCAGCCTCACCTGTCCTGGGGACAGTCTACGGGATATCTAACAATCCGGGATAGCAGCGGGAAGCAGCGGGAAACGGCACTGGAATAAGGGAATTTTCCGCAAAAAAAAGGGGGTGGTTGACAGCTATGGGCCAGCCAGCACATGAGGTGGACTGAAACAACCACCTCAAGCAGCAGAATCTCACGGGGCAGAACCCCCCCATAGGAACCCCACCCACACCTGGTGCCATTAGGGTCATGCAGTGGCTACCTCTGTTAAGATCTCACGAGATCTCATGGAACTCTAACAAGATCTTGCCAGAAACTGCTGTGAGACTTCCAGCCCCCCTAACACTATCCCATTGGAGGATTCTTTACTTTTCAACCCATCTTGGACCAGAGAGCTTGGGGTGGGGGAGAAATTCAATTCCGTTCGCATTCAAAGGTGAACTTTTGTAATTTCCATTTTCTGAAACACTGCATGAACCAAAACACAGAGATCCCTTGAAATTTGCATGTCTCTGAATTTTTCAATGCAGTTCTTCGGGGAAGGAGCGTGCAGATACTAGGATGAAGTGTGGATGTAAATGAATATTTTAATGAAACAAACTTATAAAAATCCATTGTGATTGGGGAAACAGGCTTTGCAAAACAGCATGCAGAAATTCACACTAAAACGCCGGTGAATTTTCACGAAGACTTTTCTTTATTTAAAAATAAACACATTTGTAAGCTGATGTGAAAATGTGGAGAGCTGAATTTAAGACTGGAAACAGGGGACTGTCATTTGCAAAGTAGGGAACACACACACACACACTTTACCAGAATCTGGTATGCTTCTTTAGCTTTATCCTGCCTTCCCTAGAAAGCTTCTTGTAAGTGTTTCAGACACAAAGAATAACAAGCGAGGAGGAAGGGGGTGGAGTGGGGAGGGAGTTCTCTACAAGCCCTGGTGTGTTTTCTAAGAGGAACATGATATGCCTTTCCAAAGACAAAAGCAAAGTGAAAATGGCTGAGAGACAGAGAAAGGGTATGATGTCTGGAAATGTGATAATGGTTCCGCGAAGCCTTTGGATCTGGGTTTGATGATGTCTCTGCAAGACTGTCCGGCTAGACAGGGAACCTCCGTTAGTCAATCCGTCTGGCACCTCTCTTATTACTGTGTGGTAGATTGTATCAGGGTGGCGGCGAGTGGGGGAGAACTGCTCTTGCCTAGCTAATGTAGAAGCGGAATCTATGCAGGGAGATGAATTCCTACGAGGCATGTCTGTTGGGTCTGAGAGCAATGAGAAGTCTCTTTGCCTGGCCACGATGCAAGAGTGTCCTAACCAAACAGGACTTTGCAAATCCTTCCTGGTGTGCTTTCTAAATATTCCATTTTGGTGCCATCCTCCGAACCAAATTGACGTCTTCTGTATAACTCACGAAACGTTCTTTTGTCTCCTTTTAACCCCTAATATAGGGTTTATATATTTACCGTATTTTTCTCTCTATTACACGCAGATTTTTTCTCCTAAAAAGGAAGGGGAAATGTCTGTGCGTGTTATGGAGCGAATGTGGGGGGGGGGGTCCCTGGAGCCGATTAGGGGAGCGCAGGAACAAAAATCAGCAAAAATCAATCGTGCGTTGTGTCCGAGGGGGAAACCTGAAAAGAGGAAGTGGTTGCTTTCCTGCATTCTGCCTCAGGGTCTTACTGCCCACCCTCCTCTGTTTCGTTGCTGTGTTTGCTCAAACGGAACAAAGAGCAGGCAAATCCCCTCCCGTCCAGGCAAGCAGAGGGGAAAGCAGAGGTCTTTCCTTCTAATTCCTCTCCGTGCTCCTCGCAGGCAGCCAGAAAACATGCAGGAGGAGAGAGAAAGCTGGCTTCGGTTTGTGGAAACTTTTGCCTTTCTTTCTTCCCTCCCGTAAAATCCCTCTCCTGCTTTCTTAGCCAGCTGCTTCTCTGCACACCGCTCTCTTGTCCCTTCTGTGTTTTTCCTTCACTCCCCACTTAAAATGTAGTTACAAAGCATGGATCCACATGGATCCTCAGGATCTTTGCATTGGGCCACCCCAAATTCACCATCAGATCACATAGCAGCCTGCCCCCCAAAAATCACACACCCACTGTTGCCTGGGGCTGCAATGGTGCAAAAATGTGGTTAAAAAGCATGGATCCACATGGATCCTCAGGATCTTTGCATTGGGCCACCCCAAATTCACCATCAGATCACATAGCAGCCTGCCCCCCAAAAATCACACACCCACTGTTGCCTGGGGCTGCAATGGTGCAAAAATGTGGTTAAAAAGCATGGATCCACATGGATCCTCAGGATCTTTGCATTGAGCTACCCCAAATTCACCATCAGATCACATGTCTGTGGCCACAGCATGAAGCACAAAAATGATACATCCACTGTTTCATTCAGAATTTTTTCCCTTGTTTTCCTCCTCTAAAAACGATGTGCGTGTTATGGTCAGGTACGTGTTATAGAGCGAAAAATACGGTATTTAAATGGATGCTCCACTTTTCCCTCTCCCAGAGGAGTCGCCCAAAGTGGTTGACAGATTATAAATGCAAACATTAAGAATCTCACTCTATGTGTAATTCACTCTACATGGGGCTGCCCTTGAGACTGACCCAGAAACTCCAGTGGGTGCAGAATGCCGTGGCGAGACTCCTTATGGGGTCCTCACCACGGGATCAGATTCACCCGGTGCTATAGCAGCTGCACTGGCTCCCGGCGGAGTACAGGATCAGGTTTAAGGTGCTGGTTTTAACCTTTAAAGTCCTATACGGCCTAGGACCCTCGTACCTACGGGACCACCTCTCCTGGTATGTCCCACGGAGGACCTTACATCAAACCAAACCAAAACACCTTGGAGGTGTTTTTCAAACAAAAACAGAGAGGTTAGGGTGGCCTTAACCAGAGCCAGGGCTTTTTCGGCTGTGGCCCCAATCTGATGGAACGCTCTGTCACAAGAAACTAGGGCCCTGCAGGACTTGACATCTTTCCGCAGGGCCTGCAAGACAGAGCTGTTCCACCAGGCCTTTGGCCAAGGCACAGTCTGACCCCCTCCTTTGGTAATCCTCACAGAACTCTAGCCCAATGGTTGCCATTAATTTGATTTTGAATTGATTTTAGAATGAATTGATTTTAGAATGCTGTGTTACTTTTATTGTTAGCCGCTCTGAGCCCGGCTTCGGCTGGGGAGGGCAGGACATAAATAAATTATTATTATTATTATTATTATTATTATTATTATTATTATTATTATTATTTAACGTGATCACAACTAACAAAGCAGAAACGGTTGGCCTAAAAGCGACAGCGAATGAACCTACTAAGCATAGCCCCATTCTAGAGGCGGATAACCACATAGAAACATAAGACGAGCATATTGGATCAGGTCAAATGCCCGTCGAGTCCAACTTCACGTTCTCCCAGTGGCCAATCAGATGTGCATGGGAAGCCTGTGAGCAGGACCTGAGCACAGCAGTGCCCACCCCACTCGCAGGGTTGCCAGACCTCCAAGTCCGACATGAAGTCTCCAAGTTTGCCTGCCCCCCTCTAGGTGTCAGGAGGGGAAGAGCTTGAATCTCCAGGTGGGCAAGAGGGCATTTATAATAACAAAAGAAAATGTTAAGGGGACTGTGCAAGCAGCTTGCGGGTTTCTTCCCCAGAATGAGCTGGCTGCAAATTATAGCATATACACTCTGGGAGGTCTGCTTTCCTCCTCTCCCCTCTCCCAATTAACCTCCATCTCCAGGGCCTGCCTTTAGACATCACCAGAGGTCACTCCTAGGTCTCAGATTTGGGCCCTGAAATCTAAGGGCTCCTGACCTGACAACCCTAATCCAATGTTATGGCTCATACATTCTTAAAAATGTGGATCTATTCCCTCCATTTTGTTCCCGTTCATTATTCATACATCTCTTGTTTTCCTTTCTATGGAATCTAATCAAACCACACTGGCCCCTTTGATCTGTACGGTTTTGTTTCCCTGGTCTCTTTTCACGCAGTCGTTCACTGTGCTGTTAAAGAGAGGAAGGCTCGCCACGTCTCTGTCCCTGCTTTGCCGCCGGCCTCTTCCATTGCCTTTCATTTCCTCTCCTGGATGGCAAATCCTTGTGGGGAGGGAGGTCGATCCAGCGCAGGATGCGAAATAAATGCATGCGAACACACACGCCACGCAGTGGTGTAATTGACATTTGTTGGGCACAATCCTCCGAGACGTATAAATTGGAGCTTTATTATTCTGCATGCTAATCACTCATTGTTTAGGTCTCCCAACGCACTTGGAGACTTTAATCAGAGAAAATAAGGCAGGCTGCGCGAGAGCAGTTTGCCTGCCCCTGCCTCTCCCCCCTCCCCCGTTCTCGTTCATAAAAATGCATGGCTCAAACTTTGCATAGCGCATTAAATCACCGAGCATCGTGCGTCCACGGTGCTCCGTGTAATAAAGAAAAGTCCATAAGGATGGGCTGCAACCAATGGAATCTTTATTTCTTCCAGGAGCGACATTGACAAGTTCATTCCCCGAGTCCTTTTACAGGGCTCTCTCTTTGTTCAGAGCCTATCGATCCGAAAGCGGGCTAATCATGTTAAAGGCCAAATTGACTTCCTGGCTGCATCTACTCTGGACTTCTGCCCCGCTGTGACTTCTCGCAGCCTCGCGGGCGGCGGCTGCTATTAGCTCCTGTTTTGGGGAGGGTGTCTCTGGTTTGCCAGCTTCTGATTCAAAAGAAACTGGGTGAAGGGTTAGGGACGGGGCAGTAGCAACCCAGCGAGCTGTCTCACAAGTGTGAGGAACACTTGGCCCTCCAGGTGTTGATGAAAAACAACCCTGGCCAATGGCTATGCTATCTGGGCTGGATGGAAGCTGTTGTCCAGTAACATCTGGCATTCCAAAAGTCCCACACACCTGAGTCACAAGCCCATGCCAGTTCTGTCTTCTGATCTTGGGCCACCTTGCTTCAGAGGGAAGCTATGGAGGAAGTTTAAGATGTAGTTCAGCCTCATCTGGAGGATGAAAGGTCCCCCATGCTGCCCTACAGCGTGGTTGGGTTTCTACAGGCCCATGGGCCAAATGTGGCCCCCATGGCTCTCTCTTTGGTCCCTGGGCCCCTCCCCAAGCTACTCTGCTTTTCACAGGCCATATGCTCTTAGAGTGTTTTTGCCTGGCTGGAATGTAGATTAAGCAAATTCCCGGGCATGCCCACCTCTCTCTCTCTCTCTCTCTCTCTCTCTCTCTCTCTCTCTCTGGTGTTTCCTTTTAAAAGAGCAGAGACAAATTTAAAGTTCCTCCTTTCCCTCACTATCCCGCTGCAACCTTGACGTTCAGGGTGAGCTGAACCCTGTGATTTTGCAGAGTAGGTAAACTGCCCCTTTATCCACAAAGCAGAAGGTACAAAAACTCTGTTGGATTCCTACCATTCATGCTTGTTTGCCTTGGGCCCATTGAATAAAGGAAGAAGCGGAGCCTGTCTTGTTTGTCACAGCTAGAGATCCATGAATCTGTCCATTCTGGTTTCTCATTTTTCCAGGCTTAAATTCAGTTCTCCACATTGCTGCAGCAATCCACACTCGTGTGATTTTGTGTGTGTACCCTCATGAAAATTCACCAGATTGTCAGTGTGAAGAAGAAGAAGAATACTGTTTGGGTAGTATTGTTTTTGTTTGTTACAAAGCAAACTTTTAATGTTTGATGTTTAACTGTGTTTAATATTTTTAATATGTTGGAAGCTGCCCACAGTTGTTGGGGCTACCCAGTCAGATGGGTGGTAAATAAATAAATAGATAAATAAATAAATACCACTGCGCAGTTTTGTGTTTTTATATTGTAAACCACCTTGCGATCCTCAGATGAAGGGCGGTATAGAAATTTAATAAATAATAACAACAATTTCTCCAAATGAGCACATTTGTCTGCAGTTTTGACTAACAGATGCACATTTTTGCAAGCAAGCTCCCCTGATCTATATTTTAGCATGGAGTTTCCCCCTAATTTGTGCCTTGTGTGCGTTTTTGTAAGCGCTGTTTGGCTGGAGAACTGCATTACAAAATTCAGGGAAGGACCCGTTCCGAAAGCTGGCTGTGTTTCAGTTTGAGAAGTAGATGAGTTTATTCCCCTTTCTTGGTCCCAACATGCTACATCCAAAAAACCACACTGCATTCAGGATTTTGGAATCGGGAAGGTTTGTGTGCAGGGTGAGAATCATCAGCCAAAATGGTAGGAGAATTTGAAACACCCTTTCTCCAGATCTCCACTTTCATGTGTTCAGAAGCATTAGTATCGAGTGCAGTGGAATATTCTTTCACCCCTCCTTCATCCAGAGTTTCTCAGATCTCTGCCTTTCCATGCTTACTTTAAAATATGAGTCATGCCATAACTCAGAAATGTGTACTTTGGAGGAGGGCAGGGACAATAACCATTCATAAGAGTAAGAAATCCATAGCTGCGTAACCTAATATGCTTAAATGGAAGTCATTTCATTTATTCAATTTCCCTTAAAATGATTGATTTTGATTTTTTTTTTAAACTTCAACAAAAATTGCCCAGGGAGCTTGTCAATCACCCAAGCATGCTTGCATTCGTAGGAGGCGGAAGAAGGTGTATTTCTTCTGAGCAGTTGAGTGGACTCCTGGCTTTATGTTTTCTACCACTCTAAATAAGAGCATACGTGCTTCTCTATCAGAATTGATTTTTTTTTACTATTCCCAAGTAAGTTGACTAGTGACATGCATGGGAGTTGTGAGAAGATCTCACCAACAATAAGTATCTTGAGAAGAACCCACTTAACATCAAGAGGACCCTGATGAATCAGGCCAAGACCTCCCTAGTCCAGCATCCTCTTCTTATGGTGGCCAACCAGATGCTTCTTGGAAGCCCACAAACAAGACATGAGCACATCGACTTTATCTTACTGATGCTCCCCAAGAAGTAGTCTTCAGAGGCATGTAGAAGTTTCTGATACATAGACATCATGACTAATGGCCATTGACAGCATTTGCCCTCCACAAGTTCTACTAAAAGCTTTAAAAGCTGTTCAAGTAGGCCTTTCCTCAGCATCCATCTAAGAACATAACATAGGAGGAACCTGCTAGATAAGGCCTGCGGCCCATCTGGTCCATCATCCTACTCTCGCGGTGCCCAGCCAGATGCCCATGGAAAGCACACAATTCTCTTCTCCTTGCTGGTACTCCAGTTTCCAGCTTGTAATTCCAAATTAGAACAAGTAGAAAGAGCAAGAAGACTTGCTCTTCTTGGAGCAAGAAATGCCCAGTTTTCACTTTTGAGCTTTCTCAGGGTCTTATCTGACCATCAAGCCAGCAGCCGTCCCATTCCCTGATCAGCTTGAACTCGCCTGGCTGAGCTCTTCTCACATTGTCCTAGAGCTCATAGGGCTCTGAAGTGTCACCAGTGGAGGGGAACCCTTCAAATGAGAGTGAACCCCTTTGCTTTGCCCTGGCAATAAAGCTTTCAACATCAGATATCCCTCAAAGGCAGAAAGAAAAGAAGCAGACCCTATAAAATAGAAATTTAAAAGATCAGGCATTGTGGGTTGACAACCACTGTATGCTGACAGTTAAATAAAAGTTTGAGGGCCATTAATTTTGTGAGTTTGGAGCTATAAAGTAGCAGGGAGAGGGAATCTAAACCAGTAGTAAAAGACAAAACTGGAAGAAGCAGAAAGCCGGCTGGAGAGATGCCCGTGGCAGAACAGAAGTCTAGTTTACACTGCTGTGATGCTGAGTGATTTCTGCAAAGCTGCAGTCCTCTTCATTCTTATCTATGAGTAACAGATCAACCAAAACCCCTTAATGTTAGGCTGGGGAAGAGAGTAGGAGAGTAGTATTGGACAAAGGTGCCCCACTGCCAGACCAAATCCAAAACCCCTTGGTATCGGACTGGTGTGAGTGGCAGGGTCTAGGATTGAGCAGAGGTGTCCCACTGCCAGAATTTGGACCCAGCCACACCTTGACTAAGTGTCGACTGCAAACCCTTCATGCCTGTTTCCCTCTTGCCCATGCCTTCAACAACTGCTGTTCCACCCTTTCTGCTCCCTAAATCCAGTGCTTTCCCGTGCTTTGATAATCTGGATGGGAGAGCTCCATCATTTTTTTAAATATAATTTTTATTTATTTTCCATTTAATATTATACATTCACATCATCTTTATCCACTATACCACCTTGGCTCTTAGAGCCTAACAACTTCCTTCACTCCCACCTCATGGCTTTCAAAATTAACCTTTACAGTGGTACCTCGGGTTAAGTACATAATTCGTTCCGGAGGTCCGTTCTTAATCTGAAACTGTTCTTAACCTGAAGCACCACTTTAGCTAATGGGGCCTCCCGCTGCTGCCGTACCGCCACCAGACAATTTCTGTTCTCATCCTGAAGCAAAGTTCTTAACCCGAGGTACTATTTTTGGGTTAGCAGAGTCTGTAACCTGAAGCATATGTAACCTGAAGTACCACTGTATATCATTGTGATTTATACATTTTCCAATTCTAATTACATTCATTTCAGAATATCTCAAAAATTTAAATAAATATAGAAAGATAGAAAATTTCTCATTACAAGTCTTCAGACAACCCTGCTAGTGATGTTAATTGCTCACACTGATCTTTCAGACATTGTATGAATTTACTCCAGTCTTTTTGGAATACTTGATCTTGCTGGTTTCGGATTTTTCCTGTCAACTTCGCCAGTTCTGCAAAGCCCATCATCTTCATCTGCCACTCTTCTTTCGTTGGTACTTCTTGTTGTTTCCATTTTGGGGCTAAAAGAATCCTTACCACAGTTGTTACATACATAAACAGTCTTTTATCTTCCCTTCACCCACTATACCCAATAGAAAGGCTTCTGGTTCTTTTAACAAAAGTATTTTTAAACACTTTCTTAAACTCATTATATACCATATCCCAGAAAGCCTTTAGCTCTTTGCAAGTCCACCACATGTGGAAGAAGATACCTTCATAGAATCATAGCATCATAGAATCATAGAGTTGGAAGAGACCACAAGGGCCATCGAGTCCAACCCCCTGCCAAGCAGGAAACACCATCAGAGCACTCCTGACATATGGTTGTCAAGCCTCTGCTTAAAGACCTCCAAAGAAGGAGACTCCACCACACTCCTTGGCGGCAAATTCCACTGTCGAACAGCTCTTACTGTCAGGAAGTTCTTCCTAATGTTTAGGTGGAATCTTCTTTCTTGTAGTTTGGATCCATTGCTCCGTGTCCACTTCTCTGGAGCAGCAGAAAACAAGCTTTCTCCCTCCTCTATATGACATCCTTTTATATATTTGAACATGGCTATCATATCACCCCTTAACCTCCTCTTCTCCAGGCTAAACATGCCTAGCTCCCTTAGGCGTTCCTCATAAGGCATCGTTTCCAGGCCTTTGACCATGTTGGTTGCCCTCCTCTGGACACGTTCCAGTTTGTCAGTGTCCTTCTTGAACTGTGGTGCCCAGAACTGGACACAGTACTCCAGGTGAGGTCTGACCAGAGCAGAATACAGTGGCACTATTACTTCCTTCCCATTCTTTACATTTCCAAAGAGAGCTGCATCTATTGCATAGGGAACCTGGATGAGCATCCATCACAGGGTGCTTTTAGACAGTGTTTGGATGGCCAACTCTCAGGAATTATTTAGCTGTGTTTCCCGCATTGCTGGGGCAGTGGAACAGATGGCCCTTAGGGTCCCTTCCAGCTCTGCAAATTCTGTGTTACTGTGATACTATTGCGAACAGGGAAGGACATGATAGCACAGATGTGAGCCATTTTTAAATAAAAGATCAGACAGGCCAACCCTAAGCATGCCTACTTGGAAGTAAGTCCCACTATAGTCCATGGGGGATGCTCCCTAGTCAGTGTGTTAAGGCTTTGCAGCCTAAGAGATCTTTCCCTTCACTTAATCATTTCCCTCAGTCTCTGGCACTTTTCTTTGTCAACAGCCTGCGAGCTGGAGCCCAGAAGAGTTTTCCGCCTGACAGAGCCGCTCCGTGACCATTTAAAAAAAATGCCCACAGTTTGCTATACCAAATGACTGAGACAAAGAATATATGAATCCTTAAGCACGGGGGAGATTTCTCCAGGGAGAACTCTTCCCAGTGACTTCACGCCCCCACATTTTTGCCTTCAACATCCAATTTAGACGGCACAATGTTTGAGAGAAGAGGACGTCTCTCAACAGAGGAATAGCAATGGCAATTTAGCAAGGAATCCAGCCAATTTCACTTTTAAAACACTTTCTCTTTTTCCCCCCTCAACCAGGCAGGCTACTCTGCTGTAAATACCAGGGATATTTTTAGCCTCTGAGGAGACACAGGACGTGTCAAAAGTTTTTGAGAACTCTGCTTCCTCGCCACTGCACCCAAATGCAATTTCCCCTCAATTCCCCCCCCCCCCCAGAAATGACTTGTAGTTTGTTGGAACAAGGAAAATTGCAGACCTGCATTGTATTTACCTGCTTAAGGTGCAATGTTTTGACATGTATTCATTGGGGTAACCATTCAGTTGAGAACAGGTGTGAATGAGCCTTTGGACCTCCAGATGTTGCTGAACTACAGCTCCCATCAGTCCTGGTCATTGGCCATGATTGCTGTTGCTGCTGGGACTTGTTCTGCACAACATCTGGAGGACCAAAGGTTTCCTGCACTGTGATAGGAATTTTATGGTAATGTTCATAAGTGTACCAACCAAAGCACATACATAGATCAGCACAGGAAGGCCAACCTGGAACCATTTTGATTCCTAAACTGAGCAAATGTTTTCTCTGCAAGGTCAAACTGGAAAAGCCTCCACAGTGGGGACATTGGTTTCCAGGTGGGAGTTGACCACGGTGTGAATTTGCCAAGCGCGCCTTCCTCTTAGCACGTTTCTCCCTTGCGTCCTGAGTTCGAGTGTCTTCAAAGCCCATGACACCTTTGGTAAAGGCTGTTCTCCAACTGGAGCGCTTGAAGGCCAGTGTTTCCCAATTGTTGGTGTTTATACTACTTTTTTTAGATTTGCCTTGAGACAGTCTTTAAACCTCTTTTGTTGACCACCAGCATTACGCTTTCCATTTTTAAGTTCGGAATAGAGTAGTTGCTTTGGAAGACGACAATCAGGCATCCGCACAACATTACCAGTCCAACGCAGTTGATGTTGAAGAATCATTGCTTCAACACTGGTGATCTTTGCTTCTTCCAGTACACTGGCATTAGTTCGCCTGTCTTCCCAAGTGATGTGTAAAATTATCCGGAGACACCGTTGATGGAATCTTTCGAGGAGTTGTCCAGTTTCCAAAGTGGTTCAACAACCAATCCCTGTTACCAGGGAATGCTGGGAATTGTAGTTGAACGGGGCCTCCTAACAACACTCAGCACCTTTAACAAACTTCACTTCCCAGCATTCCTTGAGGGAAGCCATGTGTGTTCAAAGTGGAACAATAGTGCTTGAAACACATGGTATAGATGTGGCCTTGGTATAAGGCAGATTCCTGCCTTGTTGGCTTCTGTTAATGATTGACACTAGAGAGGAAGCGCCTCCTCCTTTGATGGTGTGCACAGCCAACATTACAAGTTTAGCACCACCAATGCAACTTTGGATGAGTGAATACTGCAATATTCTGATCTTCTCCCTGTTATTGAGACTGGGTGCATCAGCTGTTGATCCTGTGGGGTCAACCTTGCCCTTTCCAAAGATCTCAACCATTTATGGTCCTGACTGATATGCTTTCTCCCAGGCGTGCGTTCAATACTGCTGCCCAGGCCTCTTAATACTGCTGCCTAGTCACTTTTGCATGGAAAATGCATTCCTTTTCTCAATGGATGGGAGGAACAAGCAAATAGCATAGCCAGGACTTGAAACAGTGGGCCTTGAGAGCTCATTCTCCTTCAGTGCTTTCCATATCAACGTGCTAATTTTACTAGGAGTCAAAGGGTGGCTGTTCTACCAGCCACGCATGCTGTAAAATCAGCATGGAGCAATGCAGATCAGACCGTCCTCTCTCCACCCCAGCGGCGTCTGCTCAGAGGCGGCGTTTAATCTCTCTCCCTTAGCCATGCCAAGTTGACGGTGCTAGCAGAAAGGTAAACTTCTCTCCTTGCAATTGACAGGCCCAAGAAGGCCAGGCAGCCAAGCAAAGGAGGTGGTTTTGCGATGTTGTGACAGCCGCACGCTGGAAATATGCAGCCGAGTACAGCATGAACTTCATTTATCTTGAAGGCCCAAGACAAGAGAGCAAATGTGCTGGATTGTTTTCTTGTTTCCAAAACGATGATTTATTATTATTTTTATTATTAACTTTTGCCCTCCCCTAAGAGTGGTCGCAATCTGTAAGGATAGACAAAATGGTCAGTTGCACTTCCCCCCCTGGTTTCTCCACTATGCAATCTCAAGTTTCGGCATCAGCAGCGGTTATTGTGAAATTTCACCAGCAGTATAGTGCATGTGTCTCCTATCAGACATCTTTTTTGGCATGCAATTTTGCTGCACACAATTTTACACAAGTCCTTTTTCCAAGTTATTTAATATGTTCCTTTCACTACGTTCCTTTTTATGCATGCTTAACCTTAGCGTGTGCATTTTTTTCACATATTGTTTTACTGGAGAACTGCATCACAAAATTCTGAGAAGCGTTGATTGATTGATTGATTGATTGATTGATTGCAGTGGTGGCCAAACATGGCCCTCCAGCTGTTTTTGGACTTCAATTCCCATCATCCCTAGCTAACAAGACCAGTGGTCAGAGATGATGGGGATTGTAGTCCCAAAACAGCTGGAGGGCCAAGTTTGGTCACCACTGATTTATTGCATGTACTGTATTGCATTTACACCCCACCTTTTTTCTCCAAGAAGCTCAAGGGGGTGTATATGGTTCTCCCCTTCCTCATTTAATCCCAACAGCCACCCTGTGAAGTAGGCTGAGAGACCATGACTGGCCCAAGGCCACCCAAGGAGTTCCTTGGGCAACTGCAGTTTGAACACTGCCCTCCAGAGTCCTAGCCCTACACTCTAACCACTATGCCACACTGTCTCTCTGCCTAACCTAACATGTCTTCTATGATGTGCACGCCTATTAACATGGAGCAAGCTCATGATCCTACTTGTGTGCAAAATGGAAGCCACCGGTTGGTAATCTCCTTCAATCCATACTGTAATAGTTCAGTTAATATTTCCACGAGACACAGAAAGTCCTAGATCATGTTTTCTCTCTAAAAACATAAGAAGAACCTACTGGATCAGGCCACCAGCCCATCACCACCAACACCACCATCACCTAGTCCAATGTTCTGCTCTCACAGTGGCCACCTTAAGAAGAAGAAGAGGAGGAGTTTGGATTTGATATCCTGCTTCATCACTACCCTAAGGAGTCTCAAAGCAGCTAACATGCTCCTTTCCCTTCCTCCCCCACAACAAACACTCTGTGAGGTGAGTGGGGCTGAGAGACTTCAGAGACGTGTGACTGGCCCAAGGTCACCCAGCAGCTGCATGTGGAGGAGCAGGGAATCAAACCCAGTTCACCAGATTACAAGTCCACCGCTCTTAACCACTACACCACACTGGTGAGGGAAACTCACAAGGAGGACTCTCCCCTCCCATGGAATCAGAGCATGGCCATTGTGGCTAGTAGCTATCAGTAGCCTTCTACTCCCTGGATTTGTCGAATCACATCCTATTTTTCACACGAGACCTTGGCAGCCATTTTGGGTGCCGATCTCTCACGCGTACTCGCACGCTCTCGCTTAAAAAACAAGAAGTGTTTTGTGTGGGGCAAAGTGAGACATAGGTCACTTGACTCATCCAGGAGAGCATGCCAGAAGATGCGCATCCCCGTTTAGGGTTGGAAAAAGTTTGATGGTATGCTCATCTCTCCAGCACGTTTGCAGACAGCTCGCTCGGATAGGCCTGAAAAGATTTGGCAGCTGAGCTTTCTATGAGCATCCAAATCTTGAACACTCACACGGCACAAATAAGGTGGAATGTCTGGTTTTGTGAGCAGGACAGGGGGTCTGTTTCCAGTCATCTCAAGGGCCCACTTGTAACCCTCCCAAGTTAACTTGACTGTTCCAGGACTGAAGAGCATTCTCCAGGCATCCAAACCTTATTTGCCTTGCTTCGAGGAGCATGGTGTTAAGGTGAATTTACTTTTTCCATGGCTTGCTTTGCAGCTCCAGGGAGCAATATTTTCATGGGCTGTGAAGCAACCCATTCTGGAAACCTGGTTCCTGAGTCAACGATGGTCTTCTCAATCAGTTTTCACATGGACATCTTCTTCTAGTGGTGATTATAAACAACCTCGGTCTTGGATTAAGCTCCATAAGGGCTATAAAAGGGACGCGGGTAGCGCTGTGGTCTAAACCACTGAGCCAGCGTGGTGTAGTGGTTAAGAGTCGTGGGCTCGTAATCTGGTGAACCGGGTTCACCTCCCCACTCCTCCACATGCAGCTGCTGGGTGACCTTGGGCTAGTCACACTTCTCTGAAGTCTCTCAGCCTCACTCACCTCACAGAGTGTTTGTTGTGGGGGAGGAAGGGAAAGGAGAATGTTACCTGCTTTGAAACTCCTTAAGCGGACTAACTTCTTCTTCTTCTCTTGGGCTTGCCAATCGGAAAGTCAGGGGTTCGAATCCCTGTGATGGGGTGAGCTCCCGTTGCTCTGTCCCAGCTCCTGCCAACCTAGCAGTTTGAAAGCACGCACGTGAAAGTAGATAAATAGGTACCGCTCTGGCGGGAAGGTAAATGGTGTTTGCGTGCGCTGCTCTGGTTTCACCAGAAGCAGCTTAGACACGCTGGCCACAAGACCCGGAAAAACTGTCTGTGGACGAATGTCAGCTCCCTCAGCCAGTAAAGTGAGATGAACGCTGCAACCCCAGAGTTGTTCGTGACTGGATTTAACTGTCAGGGGTCCTTTACCTTTTTAGGGTTGTAAAACCATGAGCTTCCAGAACATTTGTGTCTGGTAATTCCCCCCCCCCAAAAAAAATACCTCCTCAGCTCTGGCCGAGCTAGATCCCCAGGGGGCTTTTGGAAAGGCATTTCCAGAGTTCATGGCAAAAAGACTCTCATGTTACACCGCAGAAACTGGTTCTTGAGCTATTCTGAACTTACGAGCCCACCAGTGAGAATTCCCTTCTCACTCTTCTCGGATAAATGTGACATTAGAAAAGGGCAATGTCATCTCACTTATTTGAGATTTGATGTGAGTTTTCGTTCAAGACCAGGGAACAGCAAATGTGCTGCTTTTCCTTGAGAGTCTCAGCGAATGGCACAATATTCACTGAAATGGTCAGGAAAGGCTCTCCCTTGTGTCCTAGCACCGTAAAAACAGATGGAGAGCCCTGCTAGACCAGGCCAAGCATCCACTTCTCAGAGTGGCCAATTGGATGCCTGTGGGAAGCCCAAAAGCATGATCTCGGCACAATAGGAAGGTAAAAGTAAAGGGACCCCTGACCATTAGGTCCAGTCGTGGCCGACTCTGGGGTTGCGGCGCTCATCTCACTTTATTGGCCGAGGGAGCCGACGTACAGCTTCCGGGTCATGTGGCCAGCATGACTAAACAGCTTCTGGCGAACCTTCCCGCCAGAGCGGTACCTATTTATCTACTTGCACTTTGACGTGCTTTCAAACTGCTAGGTTGGCAGGAGCAGGGACTGAGCAACGGGAGCTCACCCCATTGCGGGGATTCAAACCACCGACCTTCTGATCAGCAAGTCCTAGGCTCTGTGGTTTAACCCACAGCGCCACCTGCATCCCTTGGCCACAATAGCGCTCTCCCCAAATGTGATTCCCAGCAACTGGTATTATGAGGCACACTGCCTCCAGCAGTGAAGGTAGGACATAGCCATCCATGAAATTAGAATTGAATTGCAGGTAGTGGTGGTGGAGAAAATCGATTCAGTGTGCATTTCAAGACAAATCCATCCAATCTGCAATTTCCAAAATAAGTGGGGACCCTTGACAGGTGGTCCATTCCTCCTAGAGTGACCATGTGTCCTACTGTACAGTCCTCTATTTGGAGTGCTGTCTAGGCCATGTCCAATTTAAGGACCAAGCAGGAAGGACCTTGAAGCTGTTCTCATGATGTTTCACCTGGACACTAGATTGAGCAGGTACACAGGTAGCCCGATCACAACCTTCCCTGCTTTATGGAAACATGTTGCATTTCTGTGGAGTAATCGCTTCTACACTTGCAATGAAATAAGTAAATTGACATGTGCAGATCATCTGTAAATCTGTTCCCTCTCTTTTAGGGTGGGGGGACTAGGGATGCGGGAGAAATTTGGTTAGGATTCTAGTGTGGGCCTATCTAATTTGAAACTTTTGGAAACAATTCGGCAAACTGAAACCCAGCCACCCTTCAAAAATTGTGGTTTTCTGAACTTTGCAATGCAGTTCTCCAGCCAAATAATTTGTGCAGAAATGTGTGCATTAGGGGGAAGTGTGCCTAAAATGCATCTATTTGTGAAAATAACAGACCAAAATGTGTTGTAATAGGGGATAATGCTTTGGAAAAATGTTTGCATCTGGAAGGAGAATTGCACACCAAACATATGTGTATATTAGGACAAATTTAGCACTGAAGTTCAGTGATGGATATCCAGGAAGACTTTTTTGGGGGGAGGGGGGGAGATGTGCATGCAGAATATAACCAATCTCCCACCACCAAACAGCCTATAAATGACTGTGGATGATACAATGAAATAGGAATGAGTCAAGGGACGCGGGTGGCGCTGTGGGTTAAACCACAGAGCCTAGGGCTTGCCGATCAGAAGGTCGGCAGTTCGAATCCCTGCGACGGGGTGAGCTCCCGTTGCTCAGTCCCTGCTCCTGCCAACCTAGCAGTTTGAAAGCCCGTCAAAGTGCAAGTAGATAAATAGGTACTGCTCCGGCGGGAAGGTAAACGGCGTTTCCGTGCACTGCTCTGGTTCCGTGCTGGCCACATGACCCGGAAGCTGTATGCCAGCTCCCTCGGCCAATAAAGCGAGATGAGCGCCACAACCCCAGAGTCAGTCACGACTGGACCTAATGGTCAGGGGTCCCTTTACCTTTACCTTTTACAGAGCTTCAAAAACAAAGGTTTGCTGAAAATGCAGCTCACCCACCTGGAAAAGACCTCTGTGTTAATGGTGGTTTTATTTCTATAGGCTTGTTATAATCACTTGGTTATTTCACCTGTTTTATGTGATTGTTCTGTTTGATTTTGCATTTATTTTATTTAAAAAGTGCATGCAAAAAAAATGATTCAGGGGAAATTGAATGTAAATCTAGGGGGGAAGGTAAACTGAGATAAATTGAAATTGACAGATTTGTTCATCCCCAGAGACAAAGCATTTCCTCTTGGGGGGACAACATCTGGGGGGCCACCTGAGATCCTCCTCTTCTTCTGAACTTCTCAGGGATGCTGTTGTTGCTAGATTTGTCAGCAGGAGAATGTCTATCAGCAGGAGGTGACTGGCTTACCCGCCCTCTGCTCACAGTAGAAGAAAGCTATTTCAGCCTCAGCTCTTATTAAAACGCTTCATCTTTGCTAACAGCTAAACGGACATTGCCAAATGCCACCTTGAGTATTGCTTGCGCCATAAACGCCCTTTCTCCCTTTCCAGTCAACATCAACTTGCCAATTCCCCCATGGAATAACTTTTTAATATTTTTCTCCCCACCACCCACCTCCCCTTCTCCATTTTATTTGATTTCTGAAGAGTATTTAGCCTATTTACACGGAAAGGGGCGCAGAGTAAATTCTTTTAAAACCTCTGATGCAAACTGTGAATAAGCTGGTGGCTCTAATTAAAGTTTTAATCAAGGAACTGCAACCATGACTCTTGAATTTGGCTTTGTTTTCCTGCTTGGAAACCACCGATAAATTCGCCTTTCCCATATTTATTGTCACACCGCTCTGCAGAATGGAGATTCTGACACTGGATGGGGCGAATTTGCATGCTCAGGATGGAGAAAGGCTTTGAGCAGCTGCAACAAAGGGAGAATAGCCAAGTTGGTGTTGGTAGCCAAGGTCACCCCATTGACTAATCCCTGCAATGATGAACTCCCATCCACTAGAGCAGCGTTTTCCAAACTTGGGTCTCCACCTGATTTGGACTACAATTCCCATTATCCCTGACCACTAGTCTTGCCAGCTAGGGATGATGGGAGTTGTAGTCCCAAAACAGCTGGAGACCCAAGTTTGGGAAATGCTGAACTAGAGGCAGGAAGTGTATGTAGGTGGGTTGGGTTCAGTTTATAAACTACATAATCAAGATGGCAGTGATATAGGGTTGCATCCAACTATGTTAGAGTAGACCCACTGAAATCAATGAACCTAAGGTCTCGTCCACACGTCTGCTTGGGAAACCTGACCTTGAACCATTTTAAATAAAAGCACACATTCTACTCATGTAAAAACATGCTGATTCCCGGACCGTCTACAGGCTGGATTTAGAAGGTGATTGGGCCTGATCCGGCCCCCGTGCCTTAGTTTGTCTATCCATGATCTGTGCTATCAAGGTTTGTCCACACTTCTGCTTGTGCTGCTGCTTCCCCCCAGGGAAACCCGCTGTTTAGCGCTGAATCAGAACAAATTGGTTTTCCCGCAGATGGGTGCTTCTTTCGATTCAGTGGTAAACAGCGGGTTTCCTGGGGGAAACAGTGGCAGAACCACATGGTCCCACGTCTAGAAAGCTCAGGACAAGTGCAGAACTGCTTGGACCCACGCTTTCTAGGCATGGCACAAAATGGAAGTGTAGATGAGCCCCAAGTTAGGGTGGCAGTCAACTGAATTTTACTCAGGGTAGGCCTGTTGAAATTAATTGTTCTTATTCGTGTCTGTCTGGGTTCAGGCCTGGCTGCAGGACTGAGTTGCCCTGAGGGATGGCCTTTGCAGAGAGTGGGGCTGGACAGTGGGACGTTGCTCTTCCCCCTTAGTCACATCCATTCATTTATGCAGGTCTACTCTGAGCAGGGCATAAATACTCTGCAATTCCAACTCTGCAATTCTATGATCGTATAAGCATGCTCAATGTTATATTTTTCATTATCTTGATTATTTACTTTGCACTATATATTCCCCCCCCCCTTCCTGCAAGTCAAATCTTCCTCTCCTCTAGTTTGTGGGGGATCCATCACTGGAAGGAGCCATTGGCATATTAATTTAGCGCAAAGGTTGCTGTGAGACGAGAGAGAGGGAGAAAATGTGTTGTTTATTGAACTGGGTGGCTTAACGAACATGAAACTCTTTGAGTGAACTATGTAAGGATTTCTCCTGAGAGCAGCTGATTCCTGTGTGTGTGTGTAAGTGCCAAGTTGCTTAGCAACCAGTGTGAGAAAGCAAGATGGAACTTCAAAAGAGGACCAGGTCCCTGCTCCCCGTTGCTCCACATGGACCTGTTTTAAGTGCTCAGACTTAATATTTTCTATGAATGATGAAGTAGTTGATTAATACCATGGGTAGGCAAACTAAGGCCCGGATCCAGCCCAATCACCTTCTAAATCCGGCCCGTGGGTGGTCCGGGGATCAGCATTGTTCACCCCCCCCCCCAAATATAGTCTGGTCCCCCACAAGGTCTGAGGGAAAGTGGACCGGCCTTCTGGTTGCATTAGCAGAAAGGAAAAAGCAGAAAGGTGGCCTTTCCACACTGCGTGAATCAGCAACAGACTTGTGAAGTCAGAACTGTCTGCTGTACCCATCAGGTTTTTGTGGTATTTCCTCAAGCTAGTCATCAGGTTATGGTGGATCTCCTAAAAGTGGTTTGCTATGATGGGAGAATCTCAGGGCACCATGGGGCCTCACCCTGGCATTGGGAAGAACACAGGTTGCACCCTGAGCTGTTCCTGCCATAGTTTGCTCTGCCAATTGGCTTCCCGATCCATCGCTGCCTGCAAGGTTGGCGAGACTCTCCACCATCTATCCTGGCAAACTGATGTGACCAAAGCAGGCTGAGAGTCTGCTTTGGACTTTGGCGACTTTTTAGCCAGCACACCAAAACTGTTCCTCAGTGCAAAGTCTGGGGAAACTGTGATGAGAGTCAGCTCCTTCTCTCAGAAGCACCCTCCATTTCTTCTGTTGGACTCAGCTGTTTGCTAGCAGCCTTGGCCTCAGCCTTCTCCAGACCAGCTCTCTGTTGCCTTCTCCATGGATTGTGTGTCCTGTGTAAATTAAAGCACATGCAAATGTAACCTGGAACAAAATGTTCAGGGTGCCAGTCTGCCAGCCATGCCCTTCCACAAGACACTCCATTCCACCACCCCAGTTTTTTGTCCCCATTCTCCCAACAGAATCTCAGCCTTATGTGGCCACTGAGTGCGCTCTGTTCTTAATAGCCTCATTTTCATTTTCTCCTGTCCTTGGGTCTGCTTGTTTTTCTGGCGCTATGTCCTTCTGCAAACCTTGAGGTCCACCAAGCCTGCTGACACCTTCCAGGTACAAAATGATCAGCACTCAGAAAATGAGCTTACTATTAGTATGGAGGACAGATAGGGTGTCCTTAGGATTTTTGTTCTCGGCCCTGCCCCCACCCCTCAAAGTAATAAAACTGGCAGCGAATAGAAAATGGTTGTATTTATTTTTGGAAGACTTTTTTTTATTCTTGCGGCTGGATTTCTTAGAATTTGTTGGGGTTATTATTATTATTTTAAGTAAACCATTTCATAGCGTCGGGAGCTATAAAAGCTGCAGATATAAATTCACGCTAGTAGAAAGATATAAAGGTGTTAAAAACGTTTGCTGCCAGACAGGCTCAGGAAAGCACACCCAGGAGTTCAAGGAGACATGTTTGCGGATGCAGATGTGGTTTGATGATGTCCATGAAGCAATTGCTCAAGGCTTTCATTAGGTGTGAACTGATTTTTTGATAACATTTCCAGTAGGTCGCCAAAAAAACCAAAAACAACTGCCCTTCTGAGACATGAGAGGTTGCTAATCTGGTAGCAGGACTGGGTACTGTCAGGAGTCCAGGCTCCCAGCTTGATAACAGAGTAAGTGTACGTGATTAAAAAGGAGGATTTATTGCAAAAACAAATAGATAGCTCCGGACGGCTCTAAGAAAAGCCTCAGGCATCATTACTCAGGATGACCCTTCTGAAGACTCCTTCCGCTATCTACAGAATATATTGAACCAATGCCCCTTGCATCTCTTGTTTTGCTTCCTATCTAGAAGCCCTCCCATTCGCCGACTCCTCAGACTTATTGAATTAGCTCCAGCCTCTTCCTTTTCTGACGAACTGTCTCCTTGTCTATTTGTGTCTATTTGAGCTTCCGGCGAGCTCTCAGCTACTGTTTTATCAGCCTGCCCATCAAGGTCAGGAAGAGCCAAATTCTGCAGCTGCCAGCTCTCCCCTGCCTGACTAACATCAAAGCTTTCCTGTTCCTGGCTGCTTTCTGCATTTGGCTGCAAACCTTCACTTGGAGCTGGTTCATTCCTGAAAGCTACATGTTACATACCTTTTTGGAAAAGTATATTTCTGCTTTGTACACTGGACTTGTCCCTAGTTTCTATGCCTGAGGCTCCGAATCCCATCATAACTGAGCCTCACATTCTTCACCCCTGATCTGTGTACACTAGCACTGTGCTGGAAAAAATGGTCCTGCATTTCCCCCCATCAAACACACACCATAGGTGCCAACTCCCTGGGGCCCTGGGTGCCCGAACACCCACAAAATTCCCCATGAAGGGGCCAAGCACCCACAAATTTCAGTGCCAGGGCCATGGCACCCACGGTTGCGGGGGCAAGTTGGAACTCCCCACAACGGGGTGAGCTCCCGTTGCTCAGTCCCTGCTCCTGCCAAGCTAGCAGTTCGAAAGCATGTCAAAGTGCAAGTAGATAAATAGGTACCGCTCCGGTGGGAAAGTAAACGGTGTTTCCGTGCACTGCTCTGGTTCGCCAGAAGCAGCTGAGTCATGCTGGCCGCATGAACCAGAAGCTATACGCCGGCTCCCTTGGCCAGTTAAGCGAGATGAGCGCCGCAACCCCAGAGTCGTCTGTGACTGGACCTACCCGTTAGGGGTCCCTTTACCTTTATATATGGTATGCTGACCAGGAACAGTGCACAATTTTCGCTTTTCGACACAATGTTCAAAATGAAGAATAGCAATGGCGGAAATCCCCAAATATCAATAATACCCATTATGAAACAGTAAACTAGACTATTAACATTTGTGCTATCATATTAAAAATAGCAATAATATAAATAATGATAACAAAAGGAATTTGCAAGCCATATGAATTTCTCCTCCACCCCTAATGGGGAAGTGACCCAAAGTCACCTTCTCAAGGCAAAACACTCTCCACCCAATGATCCTGCTTTGCTTTCTGTTAAAGAATAAAGAGATTGTGGATGTAGGATGCATTTTCCCACGATGATCTATTTTATTTTGTTTTGTACTGTCCTCCAGGTCACCCAGATATAGCTGTTCTCTAGGGCCACACAATGCCAGCTCCAGCTAGTTATTTTGGCCTCGGCAAATGCCTATATATAGCCAGGCCTAATAAAACTATTTCTTGGGTGGGTATTTAAAACTCTTCCGGCTTCCTAGTAATTCATGATCCAGCACTAGATCTCACATGTCGGTTTTACAGGGAGCTGATTTCCCAACAAACTTCAGATTCCACCAACTCCTTCAACAATGGTAGATGGCTTTCTTTTTTGTTGACGGTAACACGCCTCTGTAGACGCATGGGAAAGGGTGGTAGTAAACAACAGCGATGACTGTGGGAGGTCCAATGAGAGAATTGGCCTTTTCTGGAGTGGTTCTCCATTTGCAAACATCAAAACATCAGAAGAGGCCTGCTGGATCAGGCCAAAGGCCCATCTGGGTCAGTTTTTAGTTCTCACAGTGGCCAGTCAGATGCTTGAAGAAGCACATAAGAAGGCCATGAGTGCAATAGATCTCTCCTGAGAGCCAGTGTGGTGTAGTGGTTAAGAGCGATAGACTCGTAATCTGGTGAACCGGGTTCGCGTCTCCGCTCCTCCACATGCAGCTGCTGGGTGACCTTGGGCTAGTCACACTTCTCTGAAGTCTCTCAGCCCCACTCACTTCACAGAGTGTTTGTTGTGGGGGAGGAAGGGAAAGGAGAATGTTAGCCGCTTTGAGACTCCTTTGGGTAGTGATAAAGCGGGATATCAAATCCAAGCTCTTCTTCTCCTCTTCTTCTTCTCCCTGCTCAAGTTCTCCAACAACTGGTATTCAGAGACATTCTCATCATGGTGGTAGCACACAATCATCATGACTAATCAGATCCTCTATGAACTTGTTCTTTTAAAGGCTCTCAAGTGGCCATCAGTACAACTTGTGGTTGCAAATCCCATAGCAGAACGGTGTGGTATGCCCTGGCAAAACTCAGGTGTTCTTCCTATAGCAGAATGATGCGCTATGCCTTGGGCTGCACTGAGATGTTTGACTCCAGGTAATCCCACCCCGGCCAATAAAAAATCTGCTCTGAATTCCGCCGTAAGTGAAATGTTGGTAGCAATGTTAGGCTCTTATCTGTACGCACCTTAGAAAGCACACAATCTCGTTTGCAGTGTAACTGGCGTGTTATCTCCAGCCCGGCTGCAACGTTTCTCCCCGTCAGGCTTGAAAGATTGTGCAATTGTCTGTGGTTTATTGTGTAAATACATCTTTTTATGGGTTTTCTCTCTTTTTGCAAGGCGTGTTGTGTACCTGGGAGATGGGGGCAAACATTCCGTCGTCGCTATTCTCGGCTGATAGATGGCGTCAGCCAGAGCTACACAGACTCTTGCAATGTTTGGGGTGGATGTGTATATTAAAGCAGGCATAAAAAATGAGAGCAAGCAGACACCAGCATTTTGAAGGGGGTGGGGGCTCTCTCCCTCCCCACCCCTCCTCCCATTTCTTTGACTTTCTCCTTGCCTTTGGGATGGGCCATTCGCTTTCGAAAGGCAGGTGACTTCATTGTTTTAAGGAAGAAAGCCCCGGTATTCTGAAAATAGCACCCTTGCTATTTGTAGCTAACTCATTCAGAGTTGTGAAGGGACGCGGGTGGCTCTGTGGGTTAAACCACAGAGCCTAGGACTTGCCGATCAGAAGGTCAGCGGTTCGAATCCCCACGACGGGGTGAGCTCCCATTGTTCGGTCCCTGCTCCTGCCAACCTAGCAGTTCGAAAGCACGTCAAAGTGCAATTAGATAAATAGGTACCACTCCAGCGGGAAGATAAACGGCGTTTCCGTGCGCTGCTCTGGTTCGCCAGAAGCGGCTTAGTCATGCTGGCCACATGACCCGGAAGCTGTACACCAGCTCCCTCGGCCTATAGAGCGAGATGAGCGTCGCAACCCCAGAGTCGGTCATGACTGGACCTAATGGTCAGGGGTCCCTTTACCTTTACCTTACATTCAGAGCTGTGCTCCTGGGACATGGCTCAGGGGTATAGCATCAGCACTGCATACAGAAGGTCACAGGTTCAAGCCCCAGCATCTATGAGAAGGACTGGGAATGTATTCTCTCTGCATCATTGGAATGGCACTGCCAGTCCTTGTAGACTATAATTCCCATCATCCCTGGCCATTGGCCATGCTGACTAGAGCAGCTGGGAGTTGCAGTTCTCCAGTAACTGCAGCTCAACACACCAGCTATTTCAGAAAAAAACGATCTTCTGTTTCCCACGGACCAGCCCTTGGAATATCTGTGAAGGAAGCCAAAAGATTACCTTGGTGCAGAGATGAACTTCCAGAAAATAAAGACTTATAAGGCAAAAGTTGACTAAAAACTCAGTTCTGACTTTGATGACTCGGAGACGTCGGTCTATTTTTATAAATCTTTTAAACCGGGATATTATTTAACAAATTTGCCTTGTTGTTTAAAAAACAACAACTGCCTGAGAGAGGGGGAACATCTCTTGAGAGGAAGACTCTTTTTTGCAATCTTTTGAGAGTCACTGGAGCTATTTGGGCTCATTTTCCATGAAGGCCTAGGTTGCCTTCATTAGAGGACAACTGCCCCAAATCGGTATTTACATCTGTATCCGCAAAAGTCTGCCATTTCACCTTCGATGGTAGCTTAGCCTTGGATAGTGGCTTAATTTAAACATCTTTTGGACACATCTTGTGAGGAGAACATGGAGGAGAACTTGCATCACCTGGGGAAAGAACTGTGTACTCAATATTGAGCTAGATGAACCAACAGTGTGACTTGCAATAAGGCAGACCTCTCCAGGTTCTTATTAAATTTAGCCCTTTGCTCAGAACCATGAAGACTGGAACCATACTTTAATTTTAAGGTCATTGTTCTTTGGTAGAGCGTCAGCTTTGGAGGCAGAAGGCCCAAGATTCAAACCGTGACATCTCAGAGTGGCTGGGGCAACCCAAGGGCCGGAGCACTAATTATTATTATTATTATTATTATTATTATTATTATTATTATTATTATTATTCCAGGTAAGTCTGCAAATAGATTCCTGTTCTGAAAGCCCGAAGAGCCACTGCCACTCAGTTTAGACCAGTGGTTCTCAGAGTTTTTTTATCTGCACCATAGAATAAAAATTTCCTTGTCCCATACTGAATTTTTCATTGATAAGAAATACATTGGAGAACGAAAAGAAACAAACTAGCAGTGCTTGATTTATAACCTAGAAAACGACGGCTTTATAATATGATTGTGGGACATGCAGAACGTACAAAACAATAAGAACATGAGTCATTCCCCAAATATAATTATAAACAAGCCTCTTGCATATGTACCTTAAGTATGTCTGCAAACTTGGTGAAAGGTATGAACTTGCTTTTGCTGGGTGATCTATTTTATATTTGGTCTCATTTGAGGCAAACAAACTCTCATCTCCTCATCAGCTTAAAGAAGCCTTTCTCTTTTCTGATCTTTCGTATGTGTCAGAGTTGAAAATCCATGCTCACACCAATAAGTCATGGAGAACTGTAGAAGAATAGCCGTTGCTGTGGAATATCGGTTTGAATTCTGCAAATACAGTCATACCTCACGTTACGTTTGCTTCATGTTACATTTTTTCAGATTGCGTCCTGCTGTGACCTGGAAGTATTGGAAAGGGTTACTTCCGGGTTTCGCCACTTGCGCATGCACAGTAGCGCTAAATCGCACTTCATGCATGCACACAAGCGCCAATTGCGCTGCACACCTGCACAGATACGACACTTCAGGTTGCGGGCTTTTCACACTGCAAACTGACCTCTGGAACGTTCGCAACCAGAGGTACCACTGTAAATAAAAAATACTTTGATACTATACTATACTATACTATACTATACTATACTATACTATACTATATGGAAATGTTTAAATGTTTCTTTGATTGACCTTGAATCTTCCCACATTTGCCACCCTTTCCTGCCACAGCAGTGTGGCATGCCACCCTCTTTGAGAACCACTGGTTAACTTGTGCCAATCTAAATGTTCATAGAATCATAAAATTGTAGAGTTGGAAGGGACCGCTAGAGTCATCTAGTCCAACCCCCTGCAATGCAGGAATCTTTTGCCCAAGGTTGGGCTCAAACCCATGACCCTGATACTAAGAGAATCATGCACCACCAACTGAGCTATCGTCTGCCCATACAATACTGAGCAAAAAGAATGAATGCTTTGGCTTCGTTCAAGGCAGCTTCCTGTGTTCCTGCCGAGGAGAACCCGTAAGCTGTGTGCGTGATCTTTCAGAGGGATTGAAACCCCACCCCAAACCATTACATTTGCCTGATTTAAAGGAAGCTGCTTGCCTGCTTTCCTTCATCAATCAAAGCAACAGGACCCAGTGGCAGATTGATTCTGCAACTCGCCTTCCTCCTCCTTCCATTCCAGGTGCCACAAACATGTCAGAACCAATTACGGGCAGATGGGGCAAGAGAGAAAACAGATCTTTGTTTTCTCACCAATCTGCAAACCTCGCTGCCTCACCAACACACGTTACCCTTCTCTTTGTGTAACTGGGAGCCCAAGAAAGCTTCAGTCAAGAAGAAAGAGCTGGATTCTGCCTCCAAGAGTGTATTGCCAGTGGAAACTCAGGATTTCTTTTCAGGAATTTCTATAGCACCCTTCAACGTTAGTTTTCAGGGTGGTCTACAAATAAAATGGTTTTGAATTATATTTTTAAAATCACACTAATACAAAAATGGGATTCAAACACTGAAACACAGCACCGAACCTTCAGCTGGGTAGTTCCCAATTTATTGACCTCCATCTCCATCTAAAGGTAAAGGGACCCCTGGCCATTAGGTCCAGTCGCAGACGACTCCGGGGTTGCGGTGCTCATCTCGCTTTACTAGCCGAGGGAGCAGACTTACAGCTTCCGGGTCATGTGGCCAGCATGACTAAGCCGCTTCTGGCAAACCAGAGCAGTGCACAGTAGGACCGGTACCTATTTATCTACTTGCACTTTGACATGCTTTCGAACTGCTAGGTGGGCAGGAGCAGAGACCGAGCAACAGGAGCTCATCCCATCGCAGGGATTCAAACCGCCAACCTTCTGATCAGCAAGCCCTAGGCTCTGTGGTTTAGACCACAGCGCCACCCACTTCCTACCCATTTCCATCTATATAAGGCCAAATCTGTATAAAATTTGGCACCTGTTCAAAACCTTATTTTTTTTAATGCAAGCCTTTCCTGATTATGCCTTAGCTATATTTTTACCTCACTGGGCAGGCAGGTGCCAGCAGACATGATGGGGACATCCCAGACCATGGGCATTTCAGGGTCCAAACCGGAGACCTGGGAGAGGATGATGTCACAGGGACTGGTCCTAGTGATTCTTCACCTGCGCTCCCTCCTACCACTGAGCCCCGGAGACAGAGGTTAATTGGGAGAGGGGTGGAGGAAGCGGAGAAGGGGGGCTAGGCAAACCTGGAGATTTCAGGTCAGTACTGGAGATCCCGTAACCCTAGCCTTGACCATTCCATCCACTATATGGGGATGGTCGCAGCAGCAGCAGCAATAATAGCAGCATCACTGAGCTCCTTACAAGCGGATGGCTAAGTATTCCTGACAAGAGCCATGTTGAACCACGCTGAAGACTTGCGTTCTGCAATACAAAAGGAATCCATCAGATCCCTTATCAAGTCAAGTGGGATTTTACAGCCCGTCCGCACGTGCAATTGGGGGGGGGGGTGTAATAATCTTGACTCCCTTGTTTCCTGTTCCTTTAGCATAGACAGCTGGCAACATTTGCAGGTCAGTCGGCTCGGTTGCAAGGAAATATGTTTTTTCTCCCCTCCTCCCTATAGATCTTGCAGGATATCTACTCCAGGCTGAATTTAAAACAAACATTACCTTGTTTGGTCATCTCCCTCTTGTCCCCCCCTCCCCTTCCTTCCCTCTTCTGTGAGTATTTGCTGTAGGGTGACTCATTGTAAGCCTTTTCTTAACAGCTAAAACAGCGGGAGCAATTGAGTTTAGATTTCCTTGGGTCTTCTTGGAATTAAGGAAGAAGGACAAATTTATTAACAAGATTTTCTCCTTTCACTGACTCTCTCTCTCTCTCTATATATATATGAATGATGTTTGGGTTTTCTTTGACTCATTCACTGTATTTATTTATACACGCAGCGACTTCAATGTACATGGCGCCTTAACAGAGTCACTTAGAGGCAACACAGACAAGTCCCCACTCACAGGGAGCTTTCAGCACAGACGCATCGGGGGGAGAGAGAAGGAGAGTTGAAGGAGGGAGGGCAGAACTTGAACCAATTTGGCTAAAGGCACTTAAAACTTGGTTGCCATCAGGAACCGCTGTCTTCCAGTGGGTTTGTACACTTGGGGGCATTTCTGACTCCTCAGAGCAGAGGAGGAGGAGGGATGCATTTGAGCCCAAGGGTTGCATTCCCTAATGGACAACCTTCAAGAAGTTGGGAGGAGCCAAAGGCATGGACTGGAGGGGGCCAGAGGCAAAGTAGAAATGGATGTTAACTCTTAGCTTTGTAAAGTGGGCTGTGTTCCAGCCACACAAATTCCCGATCTGGCCCATGGAGCCCATAGGATTCCCAGACCCTCCAAGCGTCCCTGTAAATCCAGAGACAGTTCCAGATTTGCAGAAGCCATCCTAGTTTCTGATTTGATCCTGGAATGGCCCACTTTTCCTTAGGAGAAATGTTGGAGGGTATGGTAGGACGTACCTATTTTCATTGGAGAATTGTTGGAGGGTATGGAGTTCTCATCCTTGATCCTTAGGGTCACAAGACCTCATCACCTTTCCTTCTCAACTCAATATATACATATATTTTTACATGAAGGTTGCATCTGATGCCAGGAATTGCATCTGATGCCTTCTGCATGCCAAGCAGGTGCTCAGCCCACTGCTTCCTCTTTACACATACAGGGAGAATGATGATGACTGAGATGATAGATAGATAGATAAATAGATAGATGATAGATAGATAGATGATAGATAGATAGATAGATAGATAGATAGATGATAGATAGATAGATAGATAGATAGATAGATAGATAGATAGATAGATAGATAGATGATAGATATAGATAGATGATAGATAGATAGAGAGAGAGAGAGAGAGAGAGAGATGATGATAGATAGATAGATAGATAGATAGATAGATAGATAGATGATAGATAGATAGATAGATAGATAGATAGATAGATAGATAGATATAGATAGATGATAGATAGATAGATGATAGATGATGATAGATAGATAGATGATAGATAGATAGATAGATAGATAGATAGATAGATAGATAGATGATAGATAATGTACCAGCATTCTGTTATTCAAACTCTTGAAACACAATGATTATTACAGGATAGAACAGGGGAAGGCAACCTAAGGCCCATGGGCCGGATGTGGCCCAATCACCTTCTCAATCCAGCCTGTGGATGGTCCAGGAATCAGCGTGTTTTTACATGAGTAGAATGTGTCCTTTTATTTAAAATGCGTCTCTGGGTTATTTGTGGGGCCTGCCTGGTGTTTTAACATGAGTAGAATGTGTGCTTTTATTTAAAATGCATCTCTGGGCTATTTGAGGGGCATAGGAATTCGTTCATTTTCCCCACCCCCCACAAGGTCTGAGGGACGGTGGACCGACCCATGGCTGGAAAAGGTTGCTGACCCCTGGGATAGAGGCATTCACAATTTATGTCTGTGAAGGGATGGAAAAGGAGGGGCTAGAAGAAGATAGTTGAATTCACTGGGGGGTGGGAATGTTTTCAGGAAAAACTTGAGAAGGCCCTATGGGACCGAATACACTCTTATAAGATGAACCAGCTGCATGGTGGATGAAGAGGAGAAAGGCATGCGGAGTGTTGTTTGCAAAGGCTCTTTTTCCGCATGCCCAAGTGCATTAATTAATGCTCCATAAAATTACAGCTTGATGAAAGATAACTTTTAAAAGGCATAATTAGAGCGGGGCAGTAATTAAACCAGCCACACCGGACAGTTTTCCAGCTGATGAAACACTTTTTCTTCTCCAGACATTGATGGTCAGGATAAAAGAAGGAAAGGAAGAAATCCATGAATTCTCTAAAAGCGAGGGCTGTGATGTGAGCAGGACTGTAAGTGATTTAGATACTGTTGCACGAGGGGAATCAGTTCTGGGTGACACCAGGAAGGAAAGAAAGCTAAGGAGACATGACTGGTTTCAGTTTTGTATATAGTTTGGTAGCACCACACCACATGGGTGTGCTGGTGTAGGCACACACGGAAGTCATGGGTATTTTAAAAAGGGAAATGAAAGGAAGCATTCAGAAAGAGATGCAGGCAGAAGAAAAAGGCTGGGATGGATCTGAAGCTTCTTACCCATAGGCACTAGGGGTGCGGGGCACCCGGGCACCGGCCTCTCAGGGGCGCCAGGCCAAGAGTCCGAGGCCTGAGAGTTGAGTCCGGGGAAGAGCCCGCCCATCGGTCGGAGCGCCGCAGCAGGCTCTTCAGCTGCAGGCGGCTCTGGACGGCGAATTCAGGGGTGACCGAGCCAGCGGCACACTGAGGCGGCCAGCCGGTTCCGCCCTCCTGCGCACCTGGGACTGGGCAACCTGGGGGGGGGTGCTGGGCGGATCTTTGCACCCCGGCGCCGCATATGCTTAAGACAGCCCTGTGCCTGGGTCTCTCTCTGGAAGTGATGGTGGGATGATTGGCTCTAATAGTGGCTGAACTGTAAGGGAGAAGGGAGGACTCCTCTGCAGGTAGAAGCTGCAGATCGACTCCAGCCTTTTTCTTCTGCCTGTGTCTGTCTCTGTCTCTTATCCCTTCACGGCCTAGGACCCTCATACCTACGGGACCGCCTATCCCGGTATGCCCCACGGAGGACCTTAAGGTCCATATATAGCAACACCCTAGAGGTCCCGGGCCCTAAGGAAGTCAGATTAGCCTCAACCAGAGCCAGGGCCTTCTCAGCACTGGCTCCGGCCTGGTGGAACGCTCTGTCTCATGAGACCAGGGCCCTGCAGGATCTGATTTCTTTCCGCAGGGCCTGTAAGACAGAGTTGTTCCGCCTGGCCTTTGGCTTGGAATCAATTTGATTCCCTCCCCCTCTTTTTTTCCCCTTTCCCCTCCTGTGATGGAACTCCTATTTGGGGACTTCCCTGGCTTTTTTCTGGCCCATGTAGGACCAGTCTGGATAGTTAGCCTTGGTGAAGAATTGACGTTTTCATCCCCAAAAAAGTTTTTGATCTGAGTTTCCATTGAAATGAGGCTGTATTTTAATATTTTAATGTTGTATTTTAATCTTGTTTTTAACTTGTATTTCAATCAATTTGTTTTTATATTGGGTGTTAGCTGTCCTGAGCCCAGTCTTGGCTGGGGAGGGTGGGGTATAAATAAAATGTATTATTATTATTATTATTATTATTATTATTATTATTATTATTATTATTATAGCTTTGCCTCTGTCCAAGCTCCACTGGCCACCTTATGGCAGAGAGAGATCTGTGGGGGGTGAGGGCCTGCTTTTGTGTCATGCCAACAAGGAGGACCGCCCTTGGCTCTCCAAATCTGCCCTGCCTCTGGTCAGATTGGCACTGGTCCTTTTCTCTGCGGGATAAATACCCTTGTTTTGGCTTCTTGATCACTTTTGTTGTGGTTGCTTTGTTAGTATTTTGCCTCTCCACCTCTTTCTTATCCTTATTTGTTTGTCTTGAAGTTTCTCCCCCCTCCCCCCCACTTCTCCCTTCATTGAGATAAATAAATAAAAAATCCCTGGGCGCACACCGTAATGAAATACACTGCACATACACCTACGGCACTCTGCTAAGTAAAGCGTGTTCATCCTAAATCAGTCCCTGCAGGTCATTTGTGATCCTGCAAATACGACAAGGGCAACTCTGAGCTTCGAAAGCTCATTTGGAAAGGGAGCTAGTTTTAGTTGGACATGTCCAAAGATGAACTAATTACAAAATGAACTAGATTGTTGCACATTCAAATCTTCACCCCAATGATCAGAGGAGGAAGGGGGGTGTTGAAATCAGCATTCATAATGTTACAAGCTGTTGTGCTGAAGTATAAAATATACTTAAAAAGGCTGAGAAAACACCAGAACATGCAGGGAGATTAATGCGGATTTCTTGATTTATTTTCTCCAACCATTATTTTATGTATTGCATTTCTATTTCCACCTTTTTTTTCTGAGGAGCTCGAGACGGCATGCATGCTTCACCCCCTTCCTCTTTTAATCCTCACAAAAACCCTGCAAATTAGGTTAGGCTGGGAGGCGGCGACTGGCTTCCAAGGTAACCCAGTGAGCCTTGTGTCCAAGTGGGGATTTGCACCCTGGTCCCTCACAGTGCTCTAACCACTGCACCACACTAGAAAGGACAACCTTGTAAGGATCTTTAAGCTCGAAAACCCAGAGACGATAAAGAGTGAAATAAACACACAAACACACCCATGTGCGACAGAGAATAAATTCCAAGAAAGAGAGTGAACTGGGCTAAACTGATGTGAAGTGCAAGCAAATAACAATTGGCGCACGCAGATGCCCAAAATAAAAACACCTCAGAAAATATGCTGCTAAGTTTACCCAGGAAGTCGGCAGCACCATACCATGATGAAATATTGTCTCCGCCACCGCTCCAATGCATCTCGCTGCGCCTTACTCCATCCTTGACTTTTCAGGTTTGCAGGCAGTGGAAAAGTTATTCCAAAGACCTCGTTAGTTTGTAATAGAAGTCCCTGAAGAGCTGCCCATGAGGTCTGGGATAATAGAGTCGGCCTGTTATGTTTGCAACGCGAACAGGTTGAGCCATAAATCTTGTCAAAGGAGACGCGTGGCCCCGCTTTGCTCAGCTTAGAAGGAGCAGCACTGAAAAAGCCAGCGATTTTGAGTTAACCTGCCTTTCAAGAGTGGCGCTTGGGGTATTTGAGGTGACAAGGGGTTCCTAACGACAAAACTTTTAACTGTCCGCTCCATTTTCGTCCCGCAATTAGGCTGTCCCTAGAATCGCCCCCTTCCCTCCCTTGATATTGAGATCTGCCCATGCTCCGTACTGAGTTCTGTTCTTTATGCCAAGCGTGGGAATACTTTCTTCAGTCTCGGGGGCCGCATTCGCTTCAGGGCTTCCTCCCGAGGGCCACATGCTAGCAGTGGGTGGGGTCAGAGACAAAAGGAGGCAAGGCAACAGATGTAAATGTTACCTTTGTACAATAGGATGGTTTCCTATCCAGGAAAGCGGGAGGCATTGGCGAAGTTCAAGGACGCACTGCAGCCGGGCAAAGCTGCACACATTCCTAAGCAGGATCACTGAAGGGTGTGGCCTATTAAGAAGAGGCGTGGCCTAAGCAGAGCTCTGAAGGCTTGAGCCCACCAACCATCTCGCTGCATGGTTTTGCACCAGCTGGAGCCTCCAGACCAGATTCTAGCCAACTAAATTCTACTGAGAGCAGTCCAGCTGAAATTAACAACGTTGGTCATGTTCATTAATTCCCATGGGTTTACTCTGGGTAAGGTTTGCGCTGGAGATAACCTCAGGCCCAAGTGAAGGTAGTTATTTCCTTTCCCCATTCATGCAGGGAGGGAAACTGGTCCTATAAGTCAGGCAGAGACAGCTCATCACATCCGCCTAACTACTCCGCTGAGTTTCTGGATTTGCTGAGCCAGGATGCCACCATGTCTGAAATCACGTGGCAGGTCTCTTCTTTCTCTTCTCAGGGTTGGGTGTCCTGAGAAGTCTCTACATGAAGTCTCTACATGGCCCTCTCCATGTGGCAGGGGCAGGGCTTGAATTTCCCAGCAGGAAAGAGTGCCTTTAATTAATATAGCTATATATTAAGAAGATTGTGCCTGCAGCATGAAACCTTCAGCCTGGCAGGACCTGGCTGCAAAATGTAGCGTAGAAACTCGGAAGAATACGCCCTCCACTGATCCACTCTCCCAATTAACCTCCATCTCCGGGGACCACTCCCATGACATCATCAGAGGGCCTCCACTGTGACATCACCAGGGACTGTTCCCAGGTCTCAGGTTTGGGCCCTGAAATCTTAGGGTCTGGGATGCTCCTGATCTCGCAACCTTAGTTGCAGGTATGACGTTCTCTGCTTTATTCACCTGATGCGGGAATCCCTTTGCCTGGGAGATCTTTGCAACTACACATTTCCTTAGGCGCTGAAAATCGGCAGGTTGCTAAAGAGGCACATCCCATGCCCTCATTTCTCTCTCTTTTATACATAGTCAGCAGCTCGCAGCCATAGCAACAAGCAGGCAGATGGAGATGGGGGGGGGGGAGAAACTTTATTAAATCAATACATCAGGCACAGCGTCTAACGCCTGCTGTCCTTGCTCACCCCAGTAACATAGAATTTGCGGGAACGTGAGGCTGGTTATGATGTAGAATTTGTGTGCTCTGTGCGTGTGTGTGGTAATCTCCCTGCACAGCCACACGGGACAATTCCAAACCCGCTTTCTTTCGTTTTCGTTTGTCTTTTAAATAGAGGTATTGATATTTTTGCTAAATAAAGAGGTATGCCGAGGGGGGTCAACTATAAATTTACTCTAATGAATATCAGGATTATATCCCTTCATCATACAAATTTCCTAAGTAGTACGACAGAGCACTTGCAGGCTATCTCAGGGGAGTAGTGGTTTGGGACATGGGGGTTTGAAGACCCTTTATTATTTTTGAAGCCTTATTATTATTATTATTATTATTATTATTATTATTATTATTATTATTACCTGCCCTTCACCAGCAGGTCCCAGAGCAGATTACAATTTAAAAATTCAGAATTAAAAACAATTAGAACATACTAGGCTACACGAACAATTTCCATCCCAGCTGGTTCTAATGAGAACTGTAACTTTTAAAAGAACTGCTACTTAAACTTGCAATTTTGCTTCTCCCTCCCCATCCCTTTTTCCTTATGTGTCATGTCCTTTTGTGGGGGGGGGGGCTGCCTGACTACTGATCTTTGTAAGTCATTCTGAGAGCCTTTTCAGCTGACGTAAATATGCATCAAAATGACAAAAACCTGCAGAAATTCCCTCGTCTCCATCAATACGAAAAGCTGCAGGAGCCTTGTCCTCTTCTCATCACCTAGTGATTCTAGACAGCTGCTGGGTCCCATCTGGGTCACTGTCTCCTGCATTCTTGAGCCACCCATTCAGCATGAAAGGGGGGAGCTTTGGGTCCATTTGATCTGTGGCTGTGATGGGTACATTGGTGTACTGGTTTGGGGTGGGGTGGGGGGGTCGAAGGCCCATTACGATTTCTTCATCTGGGTCCCTGCCTCTGTGTTGCAATAAGAACCAATCACAACAACAACAACAATTTATTATTTATACCCCGCCTATCTGGCTGGGTTTCCCCAGCCACTCTGGGCGGCTTCCAACAAAATATTAAAATACACTGGTCTGTTAAACATTAAAAGCTTCCCTAAACAGGGCTGCCTTCAGATGTCTTCTAAAAGTCTGGTGGTTGTTCTTTTCTTTGACATCTGGTGGGAGGGAGTTCCACAGGGCAGGTGCCACTACCGAGAAGGCCCTCTGCCTGGTTCCCTGTAACTTGGCTTCTCACAGCGAGGGAACCACCAGAAGGCCCTCAGCACTAGACCTCAGTGTCTGGGCAGAACAATGGGGGTGGAGACGCTCCTTCAGGTATACTGGACCAAGGCCGTTTAGGGTTTTAAAGGTCAACGCCAACACTTTGAATTGTGCTCTGAAACGTACTGGGAACCAGTGTAGGTCTTTCAGGACCGGTGTCATATGGTCTCAGCGGCCACTCCCAGTCACCAGTCTAGATGCCACATTCTGGATTAGTTGTAGTTTCTGGGTCACCTTCAAAGGTAGCCCCACATAGAGTGAATTGCAGTAGTCCAAGCGGGAGATAACTAGAGCATGCACCACTCTGGCGAGACAGTCCACAGGCAGGTAGGGTCTCAGCCTGCGTACCAGATGGAGCTGGTTGGCAGCCACCCTGGAGACAGAATTGACCTGCGCCTCCATGGACAGCTGTGAGTCCAGAATGACTCCCAGACTGTGTACCTGGTCCTTCAGGGGTACAGTTACCCCATTCAGGACCAGGGAGTCCTCCACACCTGCCCCATAGCCTTTTCTTCTCCTGAAGATATCTCACAAAGCAGCAGAGGTTTGGGATCAGAATTTTCCTTCTCCTGGATGGGTTGATGAGCATTGTCTGCATCCCTAAGTATTATTACTGTATAATCGTAGGAGATTGTATAATCTTAGAAGGTTTTATAATCATAGAAGTGGGCAGGGATGTGGGTGGCTGTGACCGTGACTATCATTCAGGGCCCTGCGCTTCTGAATTTGCCACTCCACTGTCTTCCTCCAGAGCCCTATCAGAATATTGTGAACCCATTTGGCAGCAACTTGAAACTCCTACTGCAATCAATAAAATTAATCCATTTTAGCCTAGTTAATCTGCTCTTGGTTTTGTTCTCTGGATCTAAGTTAGCTACAATTTCCAAAGTGGTTCCCTTCTTTGCAGGGAATTCTGGGAATCGTAGTTCTGTGAAGGGAACCAGCAACCTTGTCCAACTACTGTTCCCAGGATTCCTCAGGGAGGAAACTGTGACTGTTTAAACTGGTGCAATGCTGCCTGAAATGCATTGTGCAGGATGGGGCCGTAGTTTAACAAAGGTTCTGATTGTTTCTTGACTTGGATTACGGTCTGTCCAGACCATCACTGGTCAGTGGCCCCCAGAAGGTTGCCCAGGAAGAAATGTGGCCCTCGTGCTACGGAAGGTTTATCACCCCGAGTTCAGCAATAGGAAACCAGGAAGGCAGGGCTGGCACCATCATATAGTAGCCTCAGGCAGGCAGCCAATGCGTCCCATGCTTTAAAACACTGCTCACCGTTGATACAGATGTGTCTTTTAATGCATTTATTTTAAAAAGTTTGTGCCTCTTTCCAGCGCAAGTTTTCAAAGCATCTCACAAAACAGGGAGGGGGGAGGAATAGGAATAGGAATACCCTTCCCATCTGCTGGGTTCTCCCAGCCAGTCTGGGTGGCTTCCACCACATATAAAAACATCATAAAACATAAATACTACCCAATACAGGGCTGCCTTCAGATGTAAGCAATGAGTAAGCAACCGAACATGTGCAATTAGATCAGGAGAAAAGACAATAAAAAATATCATGAAACGCTTGCTATGATCTGCTGAATGCTTTGTGAAATTATTATTATAATTGATTGATTGATTGATTGATTGATTGATTGATTTAATTATTTATGCCCTGTCCATCTGACTGGGTTTCCCCAGCCACTCTGGGCATCTCCCAGCATATATCAGAACATACTAAAACATCAAACATTAAAAACTTCCTTAAACAGGGCTGCCTTCAGATGTCTTCTAAAAGTCAGATTGTTGTTTATTTCCTTGACATCTGAATGGAGGGTGTTCCACAGGGCAGGCGCCACCACCGAGAAGACCCACTGCCTAGTTCCCTGTAACCTCACTTCTCGCAGGGAGGGAACTGCCAGAAGACCTTCAGAGGAGGACCTCAGTGTGCAGGCTGAACAATGGAGGTGGAGACGCTCCTTCAGGTACTGTATGCTGGGCCAAGGCCGCTTAGAGCTTTAAAGGTCAGCACCAGCACTTTGAATTGCGCTCGGAGATGCACTGGAAGCCAATGAAGATCCTTTAGGACCAGTGTTATATGGTCTCAGCAGCCACTCCCAGTCTAGCTGCCGGATTCTGGATTAGTTGCAGTTTCCGGGTCACCTTCAAAGGCAGCCCCATGTAGAGTGCATTGCAGTAGTCCAAGTGGGAGGAGCATGCACCACTCTGGCAAGACAGTCTGCAGGCAGATGGAGCTGGTAGACAGATGCCCTGGACACAGAATTGACCTGCACTTCCAATGACAGCTGTGAGTCCAAATTGCTCACCTGGTCCTTCAGGGCACAGTGACCCCATTCAGGACCAGGGAAAGCATGTTGCCTTGAGTCCTGCAGGAGGAGGCAGGGAGTGTTTCATAGCTAGAATAATAGCCATAATAGTATCATATATTTCCTTCATGAGCAGGATCCTCATTGCTACCAGATGGGACGTCTACACTGCTGCTGGCAGTTTGAGTAGCTTGGGCTGTGAATACCAGGCATTTTGGACCTCCTGGATCCCAACCCAATCCTGCAAAGATTAGAGATGCACACATACACACAGGAACCAGTGAGTTTGGCCTTGTGGTGTAACAGCTGCTTCTGGGATGGACAAAACTGTCGGGATCCAGCTTCCTTTGAAGTTCTGTTCAATCGCTTGGCATCTGCCACAGCTCTCTGCAAAATCTGGAGGCTTGAGAAAGAGAGTTTGGCACGGCCAAAGTAAATGCATTATTCTCCAGGGATGGAGGCAGATATCATCATTGACTCCTCCATGGAATAGACTGGGCGATAACTGGCCATATTGGCCAGGTTCAAAGATGTGGGGTTTTTAAAAAAGAAGTGGATCAATAACTGCTCTTTAAGGGGTTCAGGGAAAACTCGGTTGCAGAGGGAAACATTCACCACCCCACAGAGTCCATTCCCCAGCCCCGCCTGGCTCACTTTTATGAGCCAAGATGGGCAAGGATCCAGGAGACAGGTGGTTGGTTTCACTCATCCAAGCAGCCCATCCACAAACTCAGAGGTAACAAGTTGGAATTGATCCCATACAATCTGACTAGACAGAGCTCTGGCACTTTCCCGCAGCGACAATATCAGGCGCCTTTCGGGCACAGAGCGAGAGAATCTGCCTTCTGAGATGATGTTCATGTACCACCATGCCAATTCAAATAAAAACACTTAGGCTTTGCTGGTAAATATGCTGCTGCTTCAGCAGGAATAAGGATAACTACATCCAAAGTCTTTAATTATTATTATTGTACTATGCATTCTGCAGTGTTAGGCATCTGCCACAGATTCGGGACGCATTTGCATAAAGGATGGCAGTGTTTCAGTTTGCATCTTGTTTTGGAAGTGATAGGTAGGTTCTCCTTTAAATGTGAACTGAATCAGATTTCTCCCCCAGCCCTAACTGGGTGGACAACCTTGTCCCCCATAGGCTATCTTTCTCCGCCATAGGTGACCAGGCAAGTGGCTATGCCCATGCCGTAATTATAGTGACTAGCAGAGCCTAGGGCTTGCCAATCAGAAGGTCGGCGGTTCGAATCCCCGCGATGGAGTGAGCTCCTGTTGTTCGGTCCCTGCTCCTGCCAACCTAGCAGTTCGAAAGCACATCAAAGTGCAAGTAGATAAATAGGTACCGCTCCGGTGGGAAGGTAAACGGCGTTTCCGTGCACTGCTCTGGTTCGCCAGAAGCGGCTTAGTCATGCTGGCCACATGACCCGGAAGCTGTACGCCGGCTCCCTTGGCCAGTAAAGCGAGATGAGCGCCGCAACCCCAGAGTCGGCCACGACTGGACCTAATGGTCAGGGGTCCCTTTACCTTTAGCAGCAGGAGCTGTGGAACATGAAGAGACCGGTTTAAATATTAGCCAACCACGCACCCCAAATACACTTTGCAAGCTTCACTGCCTCTCAAACTCAGCTCTTCATTTGAGATGCAGGGTCAATATTCTCCAGGTGGGCAAGAGTGGCATTAAAAATAATAATTAACAAAAAATATTAAAAACACTGTGCCTGCAGCCAGCAAACTTCAGCCTAGCAGAAGCTAGCTGCAAATTATAGTATGACAACTCTGTGTCGCATACATACATAATTTTATTTATATGCCATTTTTCCACAGTTCAAACCATGCTCAAGGCAACTTACAACATGAAAAAAACCCCATAACTACAACATAGCAAAAGTAGTCATAAACAATAAATAAAACATTAAAAAATACACAAGCAAGCTAAGCTGGCTGTCAACCTACTGTTAGTCTCCCAGTCGTCCACCTTACCAGTACCAATGTGCACCAAACACCACTGGTTCTTAGGGTTCTTTAAATTGGAGTTACGGTAGACAGCCTATCTAATAGAGAAGGTCCTCAAATTGAGGACTGCCCTCTATAAAGCAGGACATTCAGCCACCTTAACGGTCTGACTTGGGCTGTGTACACCCCATAGCTTTAAAGCACTCTCAAAACACATTCCCCTGCCCCCAAAGAATCATGGGAACTGTAGTTCATGAATGGTGCTGAGAATTGCAGCCATAGGAGCCAACTCCTAGGAGCCGAGGTCCCTTCAGTCCCCCAAATAAATTTCATAGGCATTGCCATCCGAATGGTATGTGTGATTGATGATGCGGGGCAGGACTTACCGTACTTTTCTGTGTATAAGACAAGCTTTTTTTTTACCCAAAAATCAAGTCAAAATTGGGGGGCTTGTCTTATACATGGGTAGCCGGTGCTGATCGGGCAGACGATAAGCGGCAATGGCGGTGCATGCAATTGCAAGGGGCGCTCTGGCGGGTGAGCATTTTTTGTTAACACCCTCCCTTAGAAGTAGAGGAAAGTGTGGTGAATCGCCCCCCCCCCCAATCGCTCAACCACTGTTGGCTCTCTTCTGCAAAACTTTTTTAAGTTTGAATCTCCCAAAATAGGAAGTCATCTTATACATGGGGGCGTCTAATACACAGAAAAATATGGTACCTCTCACCCCATATTTTATTCAAGTTGGCACCCCGATTGTAGCTCTGCAAGGGGTAAACTACCATTCCCAGGAGTCCTTGGGGATGAATGTGCTTTCAATAATAATAATAATTTAATAATAATTTATTATCTATACGCCGCCCATCTGGCTGAGTTTCCCCAGCCGCTCTGGGCAGCTTCCAATCGAGTGTTAAAATCAATACACCATCAAGTATTAAAAACTTCCCTAAACAGGGAAGTGTAAGCAGGCTCGATTGTAGGGCAGCTTGATACCTTCAGAGCACACAAACACAAATAATAATAACAATAATAATTTATTATTTGTACCCCACCCATCTGGCTGGGCTTCCCCAGCCACTCTGGGCGGCTTCCAACAAAGATTAAAAATACATTAAAATGTCACACATTAAAAACTTCCCTGAACAGGGCTGCCTTCAGATGTCTTCTAAATGTCAGGTAGTTGTTTATCTCTTTGATATGTTGATGGGAGGGCGTTCCACAGAGCAGGCGCCACTACCGAAAAGGTCCTCTGCCTGGTTCCCTGTAGCTTTACTTCTCACAGTGAGGGAACCGCCAGAAGGCCCTCAGCGCTGGACCTCAGTGTGTGGGCAGAACGATGAGGGTGGAGATGCTCCTTCAGGTATACTGGGCCGAGGCCAAATACACACATACCAGGTGGAGGGGTTCTGCAGGAGCCGATGGGATTGCTGTGATCCAGCTCCTGCATCCCGGGAGGCAAAATCTGCAAGTGACATTATCAAGCCGGTTTCTCTAAACAGGCAGAGATGATAGAAAACTCTTGCCCAAAAAGCCATCTGTTTCCATTAACCTGTCATAGATGTCAAGCCATGGATTCATTCCAGGTTGACCTTCAGTATAATTCTCCATTCTCTTTCTGCCCTTCTGCCTTTGATGTGTTGCCTTTGGCTTGCCCCCCCCCCCCAGACACACACACCCGTTGCCTCTCCTGTTCATCTGGTCATCACACTTGGAGGACTTTTCCTAGCGATCAATTCCCCGTCTTGATGTTCTTCAAAGCTGTCTCTTCCCCCACTCTGCTCCTTTCACTCCTTGTTTTCTTTCTTTCTTTCTTTCTTTCTTTCTTTCTTTCTTTCTTTCTTTCTTTCTTTCTCTTGCACTGCTAAGACATCTTTGGGTAATGCTGGACCACCAAGACCAATCATCTTTAACCAGCAGTGGCAAACGCAAGGCAAAGAAATCATTTATCTGCATTTGCTGCGGCGGTAATCAGATTTGAAGGCATGGCATTAGAGGAAATGTCAACGTGAGTTTCAGTGCGTGGAACTCTCCCCGGCAAAACAGTAATGGATTGGGTCTTTGGGTCCCAATCAATTTATGTCCTAGCATAACGTATAAACATTTCTCCGTCCTCCTGTGTACTGAGGATTGTTTACGAATCAGACGCGATTCTTGGAGAGTTGACTGCAATAACATTTCAACAACTGGAAGACAAATGGAAGACTTCGTTAGAAGTGGAAGTGAAGCAAAGCAGTGCTAGTTGAATCCTTCATTCTTGCTTGCTGATATTCCACCGTTGGCAGACTCAAACTCCCATCAGCCCCAGTCAATGTGGCTGTGACAATCACACAGGGTCCTTGGACGTTTAACAGTCTATTGATCCCTGTGCCACCACTGTGCTCTCTTCCCCGCTGCCACCAACCAGTTACTCTCTGGTAAAACACTGAGTCCAGTCAGTTGTTAAAAGTGAACCAAAAAAACAAGTTTATTTTACAAACATTGACAAGTTTATGGTTTCTCAGATAATATTCCTGTCAGTATCGCAACTTTAGTTTCTTTACCGGCCTACACCTTCCTAATACATTCTGACTGATTATCTCAACTGTTTGACTGACTCCTCTTAACAAATTCTCTCACACCAGACTAGCCCAACCCACAGACTTATCTTCCTTCTCTCGTGTAACTCCAGACTGTCTTCTCAACCACTCTAACTCTAACTCCTCTTAACAAATTCTATCTGTGCTTAAACCTTATACACAGTTAACTCTGCCCCTTGGGTTCCCATTGGTTAGTCATTTTATATTTAGTTAACCCTTTCCCTATGAACCCAGTATGATGTCACACACATAGGAGGGCAAACACCACAGTGGCTAATGGTCAGGGGTGATAGGAGGTGCAGTAACGTAAGAACATAAGAAGAGCCCATTAAATCTAGCTTTCTGTTCTCATCATGGAGAACCAGATGGTTGTGGGAAACCAGCAAAAAGGATCTGACCACAAGAGCAGCTCTCCCCTCCTGTGGTCTCCAGAAACCAGTTTTCATAAACATTACCACCTCACAGAGTATTTGTTGTGGGGGAGGAAGGGAAAGGAGAATGTTAGCCGCTTTGAGATTCCTTAAAGGGAGTGAAAGGCGGGGTATCAAATCCAAACTCTTCTTCTTCTTCTTCTCTTCCACTGTGGACTAGTGCTCATCTGTAGCCTTCTCCTCCAGAACAGGTTCCCTACCCGTTGTGTACATGATAGTGCTTTTCAGAAAATTTCATATATATTTTCACTAATACGCGTTTTAGTACACATCAGTTGGCTGGATAACTGTGTTGCAAAATGTAGAGAAGTGTGAATTTTGAAAGATGCCAGCATTTCAGTTTGCACAGGGTTGCCATATTTCTAGAAGTAAAATCCAGGACACCAGGAAAAACAAAGTTGCTGAGCTTATTAGGCAATCAACCTCAAAATCCCAGACAATTTCCCCCAGACGCTATTTTCGCTGGTTAAATCCCGTAAGTATCCACACGTATGGCAACTCTAATTTTGCGTATTTTCAGAAAGCACGAATCAGGTAGGTTCACCTTTCAGTGTGAACTGAATCAGATTTCTACCCCATCCCTACAACAACAACAACAACAACAACAACAACAACAACAATTTATTATTTATACCCCGCCCATCTGGTTGGGCTTCCCCAGCCACTCTGGGCGGCTTCCAAAAAAATATTATAATACTATAATGCATCAAACATTAAAAGCTTCCCTAAACAGGGAACCACAAACTTTGAGTCTGAGTATAAAATTCCACCCTACCTCCATTCTAGGATCCCAAGCTGGATCAAGTAAGATGATGAACAACCCTAGGGAATCCCACTGACTATTTACAATGGGAAGTTTGCAATTTACAATTGGCATTTCCCGTTGGTCAGTTGCACTGTCGATTTGTTGCAAACGAAAACTCCAACATCTGTGCATCATTGCCGTAATATGGAGCTAGCATATCATGTGGTATTTACTCTTTAAAAATCAACCACAACTTAGCCTTGGAAGGATTTGTATCCTGAAAGACAGTATATAAATCATTGTAGTAAATAAATACTTGAGCTGCTCAGCTAGGAAGTGGAGGAGGGACAGGGTTTGACTGGCTCCTGCCAATCCGTGTCAGGGATGAACAAATCAGCCAATTATGGTTTCTCACAGAACCTCATTGCTCCAATCTCATGGACAGTTTTTACATTAATTTCCACATCTGTTTGCGTTTTTCTTTTTTAAAAAAACAACATTAGTCTTCATGAAAGAAGAGTTCTCTCGATGTGCACATCTTTGAATGCAACATTGCCTAAATTTGCAAAGCATTTCCCCCAATTTTTTGCATTTTTTCCTAGGCTATTGTAATGAACATACGCATTTTTATACATGCTTTGCTTTAGTGCAGGGATCACAAACCCTTTCCAAATTTTGAGAGAGTGCTGGGGATGGCCACAAAATAGCTGTTATCTGTGGGGGATACGTACCACAGAATCAGAAAGACAGACACCCCTGTTAGTTGCCTCCCCATGGTAAACACAAATCTATGTCCTGCTGGTCTAGGACTGCCATATGTCCAGAATTTCCTGGACATATCTGGGCATCCAGGTGGAATTTTCTAAAATCAATTCAAAAACTTTGGGATTTTTTTTGGAGCTCAGCAACTTTGCCCCCCAAAAAGGCTCGACAGCTTTTGGGTCCAGACCGAAATACGGCAACCCAGCTGCTGTTCCTGATTAGGGTCACCACACAGTATTGATTTTATATACACTGATGCTGGAGATAGAAACAGGGAACATTTCTCAGCACTGGAGGTGACCACACTCACTTTCATTTCGCAGAAATGGCTTAGAAGGAACTTGCACATTTCCCCCCATAACTTTCTTTCTCAAAGGACCACGTCACCCGGTTGGTGACCCCTGCCTTAGTAGATGAATTTGTGTGCACATTACTTGTCTGGAAAACCAGATTGCAAAATGTGGACAATTTCAAATGATAGCTGCATTTTGGTACTCTGTATCGTTTTTGTAACATGTGAATGAAATGCGAACTGTCTTTTGTGGGAATTAAAATCTAGTTCCCATTTGCAGAGCTATGCAGAAGAGAACACAGGTCATTCAACCCTTTAATTAGTTGCCTTTTCCCGTCCTATGAACCCTACACAAGACACTCTCTCTTTTAAAGCTTAGGTAAAGGTAAAGGGACCCCTGACCGTTAGGTCCAGTCATGGACTACTCTGGGGTTGCGGCGCTCATCTCCCTTTACTGGCCGAGGGAGCTGGTGTACAGCTTCAGGGTCATGTGGCCAGCATGACTAAGCCACTTCTGGCGAACCAGAGGAGCGCACGGAAATGCCGTTTACCTTCCCGCCAGAGAGGTACCTATTTATCTACTTGCACTTTGAGGTGCTTTCGAACTGCTAGGTTGGCAGGAGCAGGGACCGAGCAACGGGAGCTCACTCCATCGCGGGGATTCGAACCGCTGACCTTCTGATTGGCAAGCCCTAGGCTCTGCTAGTCACTATAATTAAGGCATGGGCATAGCCACTTGCCTGGTCACCTATGGCGGAGAAAGATAGCCTGTGGGGGACAAGGTTGTCAACCCAGTTAGAGGTACCTATTTATCTACTTGCACTTTGATGTGCTTTCGAACTGCTAGGTTGGCAGGAGCAGGGACCGAGCAACGGGAGCTCACTCCATCGCGGGGATTCGAACCGCTGACCTTCTGATTGGCAAGCCCTAGGCTCTGCTAGTCGCTATAATTAAGGCATGGGCATAGCCACTTGCCTGGTCACCTATGGCGGAGAAAGATAGCCTGTGGGGGACAAGGTTGTCAACCCAGTTAGAGGTACCTATTTATCTACTTGCACTTTGATGTGCTTTCGAACTGCTAGGTTGGCAGGAGCAGGGACCGAGCAACGGGAGCTCACTCCATCGCGGGGATTCGAACCGCTGACCTTCTGATTGGCAAGCCCTAGGCTCTGCTAGTCGCTATAATTAAGGCATGGGCATAGCCACTTGCCTGGTCACCTATGGCGGAGAAAGATAGCCTGTGGGGGACAAGGTTGTCAACCCAGTTAGAGGTACCTATTTATCTACTTGCACTTTGATGTGCTTTCGAACTGCTAGGTTGGCAGGAGCAGGGACCGAGCAACAGGAGCTGACCCTGTCATGGGGATTCGAACCACCGACCTTCTGATCGGCAAGCCCTAAGCTCTGTGGTTTAACCCACAGCACCACCCGCGTCCCCTTTTAAAGCTTAGATAACAAATAACTTCTTCCCAGTGTACTTGCACTTGTTGGATTAAATATACAAGACAGGTAGGTTTTACTTGTATTGCTAATACATATTATATAGGTTCGTATCAGAGATAAATATGGTTATAGACTACCTCTGAGGTAGACAGCGGCACAGCAGAACATACTTGCCACTGTTGAGACTTGTTCATAACTGACATAACTGTACCGACTGACATAGCTCTCTTACATGTAGGACACCACAGAGTTCTAGAGCCCTTGTGAGAATTAGCCCTTTACTTAGCATTTTGGATGCTCTCATTCCACATATCATCCATGTCAGCAAAGACCCAGGGTGCTAAGATGATGCATCGTCAGAAGGTGGGCTTATAATCTTACGTACGACGTGTTGCTGGCCAGTTAAGCAGCTGCTTTCTTCCAGGAAATGCCACCGGCCCGTCGTGTGTTATCCAAACCACACTTGGACAAAGAGATGCCCCACAGATGTTTTTAATCCAATTCCTTTCATCTATGAATCACTTCCTACAGAACATCTTGGAGCCATTTATTAATAAAAAATATCAACAACGAAAAAAAATTTAAAAACCAATTTCATTTTTTAAAAAACCCAATTGCAAATCTAATGCAGAAAGAGGAGCAGGGTGAAAATATACCCACATAAAAGAGTTGTTTAGGAAAATCGGAATAGTCCTGTTGGGTCCGGACTGTGGCTCATCTCAGACCCTTCAAGTGCCCCTATTTTCCAAGGACAGTTTCAAGTTTACAGAAGCCGTCCCGGTTTCTGATTTGATCCCGGAATAATAATAATAATAATAATAATAATAATAATAATAATAATAATAATAATATTTATACCCCACCCTTCCCAACTCAGGGCGGCTAACAGCAAATTTAAAACTCTTAATTGATGCAACAAAAAACAGCATAAAATACAGTATAAAACATGAAAAACAATAAATTCATAAATCATAAATCAATTTAGGGGGGAAATCCATCCAATAAACATTAGATGATCGCCAGGGCTAGCTGGCTAAGTTAGTCCTACTTGGGCCAGCGAGGAGACCAGGGGAGAATTAGCTGTGGGATCCCAGACCGGGTAATCTTCATAAAAAGGGGACGGGGAGGGAAGGAAGGTGAATAAAAGATCAGGCTAAGTTCAAATTGAAAGCCAGACGGAATAGCTCTGTCTTACAGGCCCTGCAGAAGGAAGTTAAATCCTGCAGGGCCCTGGTCTTATGGGACAGAGCATTCCACCAGGTTGGAGCCATCACTGAGAAGGCCCTGGCCCTCTTTTCCTTAGGACGTTGCTATTTTCACTGGAAAAATGTTGGAGGGTATGGAGTTGTGCCCCTCCCAAGCTAAGGAGATAAGTAACTATACAACCTTTAGAAGACATCTGAAGGCAGCCCTGTATAGGGAAGGATTTTGGGGGGGTTTTAGTGTTTAATGTTTTATTATGTTTTTAATTTGTTGGAAGCCACCCAGAGTGGCTGGGGCAACCCAGTCGGATGTCATCATCTGACTGGGGTGGGTGGGAAGGTGAGCTGGGGGTCTGGTTTCAGGGTACTTTTCCTCCAGCCCCCACCCCATCTCAAAGTCCTTCTTGGAACCAAAATGTTGACTGCAAGCTCTTAGAGCACACCCCGCAAATCAGGACTCAACCAGTAAGGACAAATAGGCCTCCCAGCATCCCATGGTGTCTGAGAGCAAAGCAACAGCATGGGAGGGCCATTAATTATAACTGCTTACCGGGTGATTGACGTGAAGCAATAAACATTCCCCGAAAGCAGCCGCCTTGCTGAATACTTGTAATTATTCCAGAAGATGGTGGCTGGAGGCCACACAGGCCCAGCATTTAAATAAAAGGCACTGCCTAGGTTCAGCAAAGCGGCATATGGCTGGTGTGTCTGGCAGAATCTGGCGTAGGATGGATAATTAATTGGCATCTTGGAATCTCTCCTAGATGTCATGCCACCGCGTCTGAAATCACGTAGTAGATCTCCTCTTCCTCTTCTCAGCCTTGGGCGCCTTCCATTCATGATTAGGTTTGCCAGACCTCTAGATATGACCTGAAGTCTCCAGGTTTGTAAGGAAGAGGACTTGAATCTCCAGGAGGGCGAGAGTGCATTCAATTTTTAAAACATTTTTTTAAAGGAGTATTAAGAAGACTGTGCTTTCAGCTTGCAAGCTTCAGCCCACAAGGAGCTGGGTGCAAATCATACCATGGGCACCCTTGGGGTGGGGGCTGCAATCCCCAGTTCCCCATTCCCCAATTAACTTCCGTCTCCAGGGCCAACCCCGGTTACATCAACCAGGTGCCACTTCTAGGGGTCCTATTGCACATTATTTTAAAATGCATTCAAATTGCATAATTGTGGTGGGGAGTGGATTGTTTCGCCAGAGTTGTGCATGCTCTAGTTATTTCCCGCTTGGACAACTGCAATGCGCTCTACGTGGGGCTACCTTTGAAGGTGACCCGGAAACTGCAATAAATCCAGAATGCGGCAGCTAGACTGGAGACCGAGGGCGGCCACCAAGACCACATAATACCAGTCTTGAAAGACCTACATTGGCTCCCAGTACGTTTCCAAGCACAATTCAAAGTGTTGGTGTTGACCTTTAAAGCCCTAAACGACCTCAGTCAGTATATCTGAAGGAGCGTCTCCACTCCCATCGTTCTACCCGGACACCTGAGGTCCAGCGCCGAGGGCCTTCTGGTGGTTCCCTCACTGCAAGAAGCAAAGCTACAGGGAACCAAGCAGAGGGCCTTCTTGGTGGTGGCAGCCACCCTGTGGAATGCCCTCCCATCAGATGTCATGGAAATAAACAACTATCTGACATTTCGAAGACATCTGAAGGCAGCCCTGTTCAGAGAAGTTTTTAATGTGTGACATTTTAATGTATTTTTAATCTTTGTTGGAAGCTGCCCAGAGTGGCTGGGGAAACCCAGCCAGATGGGTGGGGTACAAATAATTTATATTATTATTATTATTATTATTATTATTATTATTATTATTATTACCTGCCCTTCACCAGCAGGTCCCAGGGTAAATCTGTAGGGTGGGTGGGTTAAAAAAATGATGTTCAAGTAAATATAGAATCATGGAATTGTAGTAGTCCAGCCCCTTCCCATGTAGGAATACCAGCTAAAGAAGCGCTGACAGAAAGCCACCTAATCTCTGTTTTAAAAACCTCCAAAGAAGGAGAATCCACCATCTCCCAAGGACGTAAGAGTGGAACAGCTTTTAAGGACAGAAAGTTCTTCTTAATGTTGTGGGGCAACAGAAGCAAGCCCCGTTTTATTCTTTTTAGCCACAGCGTTGCCTTGATTTCAGTGACTTTTCACAATATGGAAAATGTATTTCTTTCTCTTTTTTCCTCCCAAATCAGGGTTGGCAAACATTTTTTAATATATTTTCACACTGACCTATCAGGAATGTTGCAGCACAGAATGGCGGGGAGGGAGGAGGCGAGGAGAAATGTGAAGTATGCACTTTCGCCACCAAACTCCTACACATGCACATAGGGCTATATAAATAGCTCAGTTGGTGGAGCCTGAGACTGTTTCATCCCAGGGTAGTTTGCCCACGTCAGGAGAAGCGATTCCTGGTTGGACTAGGTGACCCTCGAGGTGGTGGCGGAGGAAGCCGCTCGGGCATCTGGGGCGGCGCACCCAGGGGCAGGGTGAGATGCCCATAGGGGTGGACGAAGCTGCGAAGGCGGGCGAGCTGCCATTTGAAGATGGCTCTCATATCTCCTCTTAGTCTCCTCTTTTCCAGGCCTAACATACCCAGCTCCTTCAACCGTCCCTCATCAGGTTTGGTTTCCAGACCCTTGATCATTGAGAACAAGATGCTGGACTAGACAGGCCATTGACTTGACCCAGCAGTCTCTTTGTAGGGATTGGGAGTTACTCGTGCGTAATCCTGCTCCATTTGAGCCTCGGATTGCCTGGTTAAACCCTCCGGACTACGCAGCCCATCTTAGCGTGGCTGCTCTTAGTCACTCGTAGAATCTGTCTGTGGGCGTTTCTTAAAGCGTTGCCAACATAAGAGCTGTTTGACGCCCAATCGTTTCCTCCTCTCGCTGCGCGGGAGTCTCCTGCGCAGGGTGGGCGTGGGCAGTGGGGTGCTGGGGCTCTCCTCGCTAACTTCCAATGAAGAGTCCTGGAGCCCCTGCACCTCCCTGTCCCATTGCTCTCCCTGATCCCTGGTGTTACACTCATTCTCTTCCCCTTCTTCCCGGCTGAGTCTCCCTCTAGCGCTTGGACCTTCCCCTGCAGAATCCGAGACCCTCTCCTTCTCCCGTGCTTCTGATGGCAGTTCCCTGACACTCTTCTTACGTTCTTTTGGTGGGCACAACCCAACCCACAGACTCAAAGTTGGTCAATGCTGTCCTACAACAGTGTTCTTCAACCTTGGGTCAGCAGAGGAGGAAGTTGCTTGGGCACCTGGGGCGGGGCGATCTGCCCATGGGGGTGGGATGCACCCAGGGGTCTCCGGAGTCTTCCTGCCTCGTCCCACTCAGCTGCCCCACAGCTGGGGGGGGAGGCAGTGGGCGGACCGTTTGGGCAGCGCGGAGCCTGCACGCACCCAAGCCACCGCGTCTCTCCCAGGAGAGATGCATGGCTCGGGTGAGCTGCAGGCCCCGCGGTGAGTGCCACCTGGCATTTTGTCACACCCGCCCTCAGTGGTGACACCCAGGGTGGCCACACCCACCGCACCCCCCTTCCTCCGCCCCTGCCTCAAGGTTCCTTCCAACTCTACAATTCTGTTATTCTAAGCCCAGTAACTAGCATTCCCTAGTTGCACCGCAATATCACAAGTGCAAAAAAAGACCCAGTGAGAATCAACACCTCAAGGTCCTCTAAACTTTATGCCAGGCTCCTTCTTGGGAGACTGGAAGAATGGGCAGATTCAAATAAGGTGATATCTAAAGTCCAGGCAGGTTTCCAAAGAGGGAAATCCACATTGGACCAGTGCTTTGTGATGAACTTTCTGCTATGTAAATACATCCATAATTTGAAGCAAAAACCATATGTCGCTTTTATCGATCTAAAGTCAGCTTTCGATACAGTCCCAAGACACTCATTGTGGCAAAAATTGGGAAAGACAAATATAGACCTCCGTCTATTATTTCTCATCAAAACGTTATATACTGACACATCGATACAAGTAAAGGTGGATCTGGCTGGCCATCTCACCACTAGAATTAAGACCATTACTGGAGTCAAACAGGGATGCATTTTGGCACCTTTCCTGTTCAATTTTTATATTAATGACATGGTTAAAGAACTGGAGGGCCTACAGTTTGCCCCTGTCACAATTCTCGACCAAAAACTCTCAGTTTTAATGTATGCTGATGACCTAGTACTTGTATCTAGAACCCAGGTGGGCCTGAGACGGCTGCTTGTGAAATTAAGTTCATATTGCATGTGGAACACCTCAAAGTACATTCCACTGTGGCTTAAGATCATGTGCCGCCTAACTACCCACTAAACATGCATCTCTCATTCTCCATCAACCAGTAGGTAATATAACACAGGTGGGACGCTTTAGGCTCAGGATCCAACTAGAGACTTCTGGATCTCAGATGGCTCTACCCAAGCCACAGCCTTTCACCCAGGCCACAACCCTCAACAGAAATTTTTTTCATGGCTGGAATGTTGCATCTGTTGCCCTGTACACTTTTTGTCTCTGGCCTCACCCACCGCTGGTAGGCAGCACCTAGAAGGTTGTCCATGAGACAACGTGGCCGACAGGTTGGCCAATCTCCCCTCTTCCTATTGCATAAGAAAAAAATCCTGGAGAGGACAAGCCATATTCCCATTTGGGCCCCAGAACTTTCCTTGGGCCACACCACAGATTTAAAACACATCCACTGCAAATGTAAAGCCACCCAAAGGATTCTGGGAACTGTTGTTTTCCCCTTTGTGGAGTTACAAATTCCCAGCACCCTTTAAAAACTGCATTTCCCATGATTCTTGGGAGGAAGCCATGTGCTGTAAATGTGTACTTTGTGTGATGGCCTGGGATTCGGACTCAGATGCTGAACCTGAGGGATCCCAGCCTGCACAGGGTTCCCCGCCTCCAGAACCAGCTGAGCCGGGGCTGGGGCTTGAGCCTGAAGGGTCCTCACCTGTGCTGGGTCCTCAGGTGCAGGCATCAGCTGAGCCTGCTCTGGCTCCTGAGGTAATGGAGGACCCATTGCCTGCAGGTGCTCCTCTCCCAGCCCTGTCAGGGGAAGGTGAGGTTGCCTCTGGGTCCAGTAACCCTCCAGCCTCTCCTGAGCTGCAGAGGCTCAGGGCAGAGAGGCAGAAGGAACTAAGTTCCCGCAGGAGGAGTGCTCGCCTCCAGGCCAGGAGAGGCGAGTCACCAGAGGATTGGGGCCACCCCATGCCTCGGGGCAGATAAAAGCCGGCCAGCCCCAGTCCCAAGTTGTGGGAGCAACATTGTTGGTTGCTAGTTTCTGCCTGAACCTTGTCCTGCTTTCCTGCCTGAGCTCCTGACCCGCCCTGGCTCCCTGCTTGCAGGCCTGTTCCTGAATTCACCAGACTCCCTGCCCTGCACCCAGCTTCAACTACTACGGAGTGCCTCCACGTTGCTCATTTGACCATGGACCGACTTGGACCTCGCCTCTCGGGTAACCCATGGGACCAGCACACTTTGAATGTGTGGGGTGCGCCCTTTCTCCTCCTCCTCCACTCACCCCAAACGCTTACCAAATCTTCCCCAGAGGGCTGGGGAAACCCCTAGGGCAAATTTAAGGAGTGTGTGAGGGGGTGAAATTCCATCACGCAAGAAGAAACCCTTGCGTTGATGGGTCGCGTAAGACGGACATCCCCCCCAACTTTTTAGGACGGGATCGGAAACATGTTCATTTCTGAAATAACGGCCAATCTCCTTGTTCTTTGTGCCCTGTTCCTTCACATCCGACTCGTCCCTCACCAAAGAACCCTCACTTATAGATTTGCTCTGCTCTCAAGCCAAATTTTGACCAGATGGCATGCATCCAAACCTCACCTCCTCTCCACCCTCCCTTCTCCCTCCATCTCCCTGGTCGATTCCCCGTTCCCTGGCCACTGCCGACTTCGTTCCGGCAATTACGCAGCTGTTTCTCAGCTGTTTCCTTTAACATACTGCCATTGGAGACGAGCGAGACACCGGAGCTGTTCCAAACATAGCGGTTTTCTTCCCTCCCTTCCCCTTCTCTCCTTTTTACTGATGGAATAAGGCTCCCTGTGGGGCCTTCAGGGAACAGCTGTTAGTCTAGGATATCCGAATGTCTGGCGTAGCAAATGCCACCAATCCAGAGAGAAGCTGTCACATGGGAGGCTCATGAAATTTTCAGCTTCTAGGGTTCTGGGTGTCTTTGTTTCCTGCCCGCCCCACTTCTTTCCTAGAAAAGGCTCCCAAACTTAACTCCTGTCGAGAGTATTAGGTAGGGAAGATCCAAGATTCTTCGGACCTGAAGCAGAAACTTCAAATGACACCGTCCTCACACTTTAGAAAAGTGTGCATCCATCTTTATCCAAATTCTGCATCAAAGGAAAGATTCTTTGCAGGATCAAGCCAATGGCCCACCTAGTCCAGCATCCCAGACTTTTCAAATGGCCCTTTTTTCCGGGGACAGTCCTGGATTTACAGAAGCTGTCCTGGTTTCTGATTTGATCCCGGAATATTCCGCTTCTCCTTAGGAGCCAGTGTGGTGTAGTGGTTAAGAGTGGTAGACTTGTAATCTGGGGAACCGGGTTCGCGTCTCCGCTCCTCCACATGCAGCTGCTGGGTGACCTTGGGCCAGTCACACTTCTCTGAAGTCTCTCAGCCCCACTCACCTCACAGAGTGTTTGTTGTGGGGGAGGAAGGGAAAGGAGATTGTTAGCCACTTTGAGACTCCTTAGGGTAGTGATAAAGCGGGATATCAAATCCAAACTCTTCTTAGGATGTTGCTATTTTCATCAGAGAAATGTTGGAGGGTATGGATTTGTGTGACCACTGAGCCAAGGAGATAAGTAACTATACAACATTTAGAAGACAGTTGAAGGCAGCCCTGTATAGGGAAGTGTGTGTTGTTGTTTTTAGTGTATTATGTTTTATTAAGTTTTTATATATGTTGGAAGCCACCCGGAGTAGCTGGGGCAAACCAGTCAGATGGGCAGGGGATTATTATTATTATTATTATTATTATTATTATTATTAAATAGAATTTATTTATTTTCATTGGAGAAATGTTGGAAGCTATGGCATCCTGTTCTCACAGTGGCAAACCAGATGCTAGTACATAGCTGTCAACTTTTCCCTTTTCTTGCCAGGAATCCTATTCGGAATAAGGGAATTTCCCTTTAAAAAAGGGAAACGTTGACAGCTATGTGCTTGTAGGAAGCCCACAAGCAAGACCTGAGCACGTGCCCTGTCCTCTCTTGCGGCAACTGGTATTCAGAAGCATTCCAGCTGTGGCAACAGAGTACAGTGGGTACCTCTAAAGCTGAATGGAATCTGTTCCGGAAGTCCATTCGACTTCCAAAATGTTTGCAAACCAAGGCGCGGCTTCCGATTGGCTGCAGGAAGCTCCTGCAGCCAATGAGAAGCCCCGGAAGCCCCATCGGACGTTCGGGTTCCAAAGAATGTTTGCAAAGCAGAACACTCGCTTCTGGGTTTGCAGCGTTTGGCAGCCAAAATATTTGAGTCGCAAGGCGTTCGTCAAGCAAGGCACAACTGTATAGCAATTGTGGCTTGCGGCCATGGATTGCCTTCTAATCCTGACTCATCCAATCTGGTGGCCATCACTGCTTCATGTGGAAATGAGTTCCACAGTTTAACTGTGGACTGTATGAATAAATATTTTCTTGTATGTATCTGAATCTTCCAATATTCAGTTTCATTGGATGTCTGTGAGTTCTAGTGTTTTGACAGAGCCAGAAAAAACTTTTCTCTGTCCTCTTCCTCCCTTTTATAATCTTCTGCCAGGTTGCTGCTTACTCACCTTTATTCTAAACTAAAAAGTCCCAAATGCTACACCCTTAAAAAGAGCTAGATTATTATTATATTATTATTAATTCAAATGCATTTCTAATATGCTTAATTTTTTTTAAAGCGGTGAACACTCTGTACTATATTAAAACAAATCAATGAAAACAAATACACTGTAAAACCAATAAAACAATATAAAAGCCCATAAAACAGAGCTTCAGGGCATTCATGTGCATAAAATAGGTCCAATCTTATGGGTCAGGGAAAAAGAGAAGTCTATATAAGTCATGTAAAGTCATTGTTGATTGCTGCTTTGCACAAAACAGAGGGAAAGGCACTCAGCTGACAGCCTGGCTTTTGACACTGGCCAACTTTCTTCCTTTTGAATATTTTATTCTGCACTCTCACTGTTGGGTGTTCCTTAGTCTGACTTTGCTAGACCTGTAGCACATTAGGAAGCATTGTGGCGTACCGAAGTCCCACCCAATAATATTATAAGAAAAGCCTGCTGGATCAGACCAGTGGCCCATCGAGTCCTGCTTCCTGGTCTCACAATGGCCAATCAGACACCACTAGGAATTTTGCTTTAGCCACCTGTTGGCCACCCACACACCTCTAAGCAAATATATGCCACCATATGGGCTAGAAACTTTAAAAAAAAAATGCAAGCAGGAATGATCAGACAGCTGAATTCTGCACCCACGGCAGCGTTCTGCAAAACTCAAGCTCCCACAGTTCTGTCCTCCAGCAAACGACTATTGCCTTCCAAATGTTCCTGTTTTCTGACTCCCATTCCTGACCAATCGCCATCCCTGTTTTGTCCCCATTTTTTTGCCTCGGGGCGCTGCATTGTGTCAAAATGTTGTTAGACTGAGCTGGGAGTGTTGTTATTGTTCTGAATCCCCACTGTGGAAATGAGGCACTTTTAGTTAAATTACAGTCTTTTGCTCTCAATGTGCATCTATACATATAAATTAGCGTATGCAATTTGTATGCAAAACAGTGTCCTCTTTTTTTGAGGGGGGGGGGGTGATATATAAGATGTGCTGCACGGTGCAGTGTTTGTCATTTTGCACCCTGCAGCTGCTGAGGTCTGTTTTGAACTGTTGCTAATGTATTCTAGGACAATTCTGTTTTCCTGGTACTCTCCTCTACCAAGTGGCCTTCTCAGCTTTTAAATCAGCGGACAGCAGGCAAATTGCATAATTAGAACCCTCAGCATCCTGGAACGGGGGAGGCGGGGATTGAACCTTGGCATGAGAAATTAGGGTCTTAAGATATTTAATATTGTGGGGGTGTTTAGGATAATAAGCAAGGAAATATTTGTTAAGTATTATTCTTCCTTCACTCGCGGTAGTGAGTGACAGAGCAGAGCAAATTTCCTTTATATTCACGGAAGCTAGTTGGTAGATTCGTCTGAATCTCTACAAAATGACTAATCCAATCTGGCTTGCCCAGATGGATTCTTTCTAGCGTCCCCTTTTCTCCCTCCTAAAATACAGTAAAGACTCACAAGTCTGCCTTTAAAAGTATAACAATAAGTGAAATATACTCAGAGTCGAGAGTGGATTTCATGCTCTTTATTCAGCTCATAGTGGTGAGGAGGAATGAAAGTCCCCTCAAAGTATCTGCTTTATATACATTATTTACACAATGGGCTGCACATGATTGGCTAATTCCGGAATTCTCCTGTAGGCTAATCAGATTGTGGATTCAGTTCCATCTGGAGCCGGATTGGGTGGCTCCTGCAGACCAATCATACTGCTGTTCTAGGACCAATCAGACTGCTGCATTTTGGATCCTATTCAACTCAGTACATAACAATAAGTTTACATACAAGTTGTTCACAGTACACATCCTAGAAGGCAGACTTTAAGCTTCAGATTACAAACATATAACATGGCTTACATCCTTTGTGAGGATGGGCCCAATTGGTACTAGCTGAGGGCCAGCAGCCAACAAAATGGATGAGACTTAACTAAGAATCGAATCAAACAGGAACAAAACAGGGGACGACATGGCTGCGTGACTCTGCTTTTATAGAGTCAGACTCATGCTGAGTCACTTAGAGCCGGAACAGGTCTCTGTCCACTCTAGGAAGTAAAAGCATGTTGTAATTGACTGTACTGGTGTAACACATCCCACAATTATTATTAGTATTTTTTTTATTTATTTATTAAATTTCTATACCGCCCTTCATCCAAGGATCGCAGAGTGGTTTACAATATAAAAACACAAAAACACATAACACAGTAACAATAAAAAGCAATGGAACCCACATGGAGAATGTTAGGATGTGCTGTCCTCCCAGCCTCAGCACTCATAAGCTGGCAATATGCTCTCAATATAGTGAGGGCAATGTTGGCCGACCTTACAGTCAGTGGTGCCTGGGGCTCATTGGGACTGATGGGGAGGAAATACAGTCATACCTCAAGTTGAAGTAGCTTCGGGTTGAGCGTTTTCAGGTTGCACTCCGCAGCGACCCAGAAGTAACAGAGCACATTACTTCCGGGTTTCACTGCTCGCGCATGCACAGATGCTCAAAATGACATCACGTGCATGCGTGGAAGCAGCAAATCATGACTCGCACAAGCGCAGATGCGGGTTGTGTTCGCTTCAAGATGCGAACGGGGCTCCGGAATGGATCCCGTTTGCATCCAGACGTACCACTGTAGGGAGAAATTTCAATTTCAATTTCATTGTTCCGCAAGGGACAATGACAATAAAGATATCGTTTCGTATCGACCAATAGTAGGCGGAGCCAGGGCCAATGGCAGACAGAGTTAGAGCTAATGATGGACAGCAAGAAGGGCGGAAGACAGGGAGTCCAACAACAGGTGGAGCCAGAGCCAATGGCAGACCAGGCACAGTCTGAGCTAATGACAGGCGGCAGGGATGGTGGAAGTAGGGAGACTAACAGTAGGCGGAGCCAGCACCAGTGACAGACAGCAGAGAGGGTGGAAGTAGGGAGACCAACAGTAGGCAGAGGCAGAGCCAGTGACAGGCAAAGTCATCTCATTCTAGCTACACTGGGGTACATTGAGACGAAGGAAGAGGAGGAATCTGACAGCCAGGCCCACCCCCTGGAGCAGGGATGCCAGCTTGAATAAAATATGGGGGGGCAGGTAAGCCCCATCCTGCATAATAGATCACATGTTGCTGTGCACACACACCATTTGAATGCCAATGCCCATCAACTTTTGGGGGAGCTGGCCTGGCCCCCTCAAATATTTTATTGGGGGGGGGGTGAAGGGACATCAGGCCCTAGGAGTTGGCTCATGCCCTAGAGTGGTTGTAAGTGAGAAAGCCGGCAGGTGGGGGAGAAGTTGGTGGGGCAATGCCCCCTCAACCTTACAAGGCTGGTATTACCATGATGGGGCATATAAAGCACTTAAGGGAAATTGTGATTAAAATTATTGATAAACTGATCCATTATTTATACGGTATGGGAAGCATTTTCATAAAATATATTGCCGATTAAAAGTAACTGTATCCCTATTCAAATATTTGGATGTTAAAGGTAAAGGGACCCCTGACCGTTAGGTCCAGTCGTGGCCGACTCTGGGGTTGCGGCGCACATCTCGCTTTACTGGCCGAGGGAGCCGGCGTACAGCTTCCGGTCATGTGGCCAGCATGACTAAGCCGCTTCTGGCGAAACCAGAGCAGTGCACAGAAACGCCTTTTATCTTCCCGCTGGAGTGGTACCTATTTATCTACTTGCACTTTGACGTGCTTTCGAACTGCTAGGTTGGCAGGAGCTGGGACCAAGCAACGGGAGCTCACCCTGTTGCAGGGATTCGAACCGCCAACCTTCTGATCGGCAAGTCCTAGGCTCTGTGGTTTAACCCACAGCGCCACCTGCGTCATTAATTGCCTAAGTTATGTCGTCAATACATTATTCCACCCCGTTCATTTCAATGCAAAGGAAGTGTCATGCCAATGGAGGGGGGGAAGCAATCAGTTGTGTATCATTCATGGGCTGAAAGCTATCACAGTATCAACAGTGAATACCAGTCGTATTTGCTGGATTGATTTCTGTTCTGGATGCAGGACGAGTGAGCAAACACCAGCAATCTCTTCTCCCTATTCTTTGAATTCTCCTTGTGAGCGGATGATGCTGTTTTGGTTCTGTGGTGAACAGCACTCACACCCTGAAAGAGAGGGAACGATTAATGTCCTTATTGCCGCTTTGTCCCCTGGCAAAATGGACACTGAATTCCAACACCTGTGTGGCATGTTATCTTTGGCAGACCAGTAAAACCCTTGGGGCCAGGGGGGAGCTGTCTGTGGTGGTGACCGCAGCAGTGGCCTCTCTGCTCTCTAATGGTCACAAGCCTCTCTTTTGCCCATTGAGCACAATCTCATTCTGGGTGAAGCACATGGAGAAAAAGAGTGATGCTCTTCTGGGACCTGTTTAACAAAGTGGGGTGATCTTTGGTGCTTCGTCTTTTGAAAGGGGAGAGAGGAGGGGGTGTCAGCCATCAAGTCAAAGGAAGCCTTCGCTGCTGAGATAAGCAAGTATAATGCAAAGTCTCTCTCTCTCCCTCCCTCCCTCCCCCCCCCCTCTCTCTCTCTCGCTTCTGAAAGGAAGCAGATATTCAGCGGCTCCCTGAAGAGCAAAACTCAAAGAATTATTATTATTTTTATCATAAATCAGCAAAGCTTGTCAAAGGTATCCAAAGGGAAGAAAATCCAAGTGAAATGAGCTCTCATCATTTCAGCAGAGATGAACACGTCTCGTGCTTGAGGAGATACACAGAATGACCAAGATTAGGGCGGGGGGTTGGTCAAGGCAGGCAGAAATCCATCAGGTCAAATTCCAATCACAACCTGTGATGCTGTTTGCCTCTTGAGCTCTCAAAGGCAGCTGTGCTCTTCCAGAGGAAAGAAAAACTGGTGGAGAAAATATTGCCATCCCTGTCATCGTTAGACAGACAGTATGGTGTAGGGGTTAGAGCATGGGTAGGCAAACTAAGGCCCGGGGGCCAGATCCGGCCCAATTGCCTTCTAAATCCAGCCCGTGGACAGACAGTCCAGGAATCAGCATGTTTTTACATGAGTAGAATGTGTGCTTTTATTTAAAATGCATCTCTGGGTTATTTGTGGGGCATAGGAATTAGTTCATTTTTTATTTTCAAAATATAGTCTGGCCCCCCACAAGGTCTGAGAGACGGTGGACCAGCCCCCTGCTGAAAAAGTTTGCTGAGCTCTGGGTTAGAGTTTCAGACTAGGACCAGGGAGACCTAGGTTTGTGTCCCTCATTCAGCCATGAAGCTCACTGGTTGACCTTGGGCCAGTCAGCAGCTCTCAGCTTAGACTACCTCACAGGCTACCTCAAGAGACAGGGATGGGGTGGGGAGAGCTACATTTGCTACCTTGGAAGGTAGGTGGGATACAATTGTAAGAGAATAGTTTGGAGGTGCAGAACCTGTGCCTCTGCAGGTTTTGTTGGACTCCAAAACTGATCGGCCCCAGCCAGCATGCCCAATGGTCAGGAATGATGGAAGTTGCAACCTTGGGTGAGCCACAAGCTCCTCAGCCCTGAAATAAATACATAAATAAATAGGAATTCCACCTTTGCGTTTCCACACACACCCACCCAGCTGAATTCAGGAGGATGGGTACTGTTCTGGGGAACAGGGTGTGGGTGGGTGTGGAGGGCTCTTTGGTCCTGAATGGGGCAAGTGTGCCCCTGAAGGACCAGGTGCGCAGTCTGGGAGTCATTTTGGACTCACAACTGTCCATGGAGGCGCAGGTCAATTCTGTGTCCAGGGCAGCTGTCTACCAGCTCCATCTGGTATGCAGGATGAGACCATACCTGCCTGTGGACTGTCTCGCCAGAGTGGTGCATGCCCTGGTTATCTCCTGCTTGGAGTATTGCAATGCGATCTACGTGGGCCTACCTTTGAAGGTGACCCAGAAACTGCAACTAATCCAGAATGTGGCAGCTAGACTGGTGACTGGGAGTGGCCACCGAGACCATATGACACCGGTCTTGAAAGATCTACATTGGCTCCCAGTACATTTCCAAGCACAATTCAGAGTGTTGGTGCTGACCTTTAAAGCCCTAAATGGCCTTGGCCCAGTATACCTGAAGGAGCGTCTCCACCCCCATCATTCTGCCTGGACATGGTGGTCCTCCTCCAAAGGTCTTCTGCTGGTTCCCTCATTGTGAAAAGTGAGGTTTCAGGGAACCAGGCAGGCGGCCTTCTCAGTAGTGGCACCCTCCCTGTGAAACACCCTCTGTTCAGGTGTCAAGGAAATAAAAAACTATCTGACTTTTAGAAGCTATCTGAAGATATCTGTATTGGGAAGTTTTTAATATTTGATGTTTTAGCAGAGTGTGGATGTCAAATGTTGATTTCACAAGGCTGTGTTGAACACTTCTTCCATTTTGTGGAGTCTGCAGATTTGAACTGGTTTAATCTGTGTGTGACTGGTGGGGGTGAGATCTTGGGAAGCATAGTTCAGAAGGTTTCCAATTTGGGCAAAGCCATCAACAAGACCTACCAGGCACCTGCTTTTTCCTGTGGACCTTTGAGATAAACCAGTTAAAGGGTGACGAAGCTGTGATTGCTTCTCCAATCTCCTCCTTTGCAAGGAACTTTATCCAGCTTCCTCCTAATTCAGCAGCAGCTGCCCTTGGGTGGGTTTCCAGCTTGTTTCCTTGGCAACACTTAAAGAAAAAAAAAGGGAAAGGAAAGATGTATCCTAGCAGCAAAGCAGGGAGATCCCAAACTACACACTATCCCGTTTAATTACGGGGGTGAGTCCCTCCTCACACAGCCTTGAATACTTGGCTATTTCTGTCTGCCAAGAAGTGAGACGGGTCCCCCTGCCCCCTTATTTTTAGACCTGTCAATGGTGTTAAGGACTGGAAGAGATCATATTCCAGCTATACATTGACCAAGGGAAACCCCCACTCTCACCCCCAGGAGCCCGCGCACGCCTGTCAGATTCCATTCCTGCGATTCCAATGTCCATATTAAGGAAAACGCCTTTCTTAGCCCAAACAGCACAGCACGAAATAGTGGGCACCCCTGATTTCGCCAAATGCAAACTTTGGGGTTGCCTCTCCAACCGATGTCTACTCAGAGGAGACCTCAGTGCTATGAAATTAGCATGGCTAATTTCGGTTCATTGATTTCAGTGGATCTGCTCTGAGTCCAGCTCAGTTGGAGACAACTCTTTGAGTTCACCAGAACCTTCTCCAAGGCTAGATGGTAAATAAAGCAATGGAGAGGTGGAAACCCGACTACACAATGGGTTGTGGGGACCGATACAAAGGTGAGCTAAGCAGGACTCACACAGGCAATCATGCCTCCATTGTGCTGACTTTAGCCATTGGTAATCCACACACTGATAAGATATGATATGATGTATCACATCATATCATTGGGACACGGGTGGCGCTGTGGGTTAAACCACAGAGCCTAGGACTTGCCAATCAGAAGGTCGGCGGTTCGAATCCCCTCAACGGGGTGAGCTCCCATTGCTCGGTCCCTGCTCCTGCCCACCTAGCAGTTCGAAAGCACTTCAAAGTGCAAGTAGATAAATAGGTACCGCTCTGGTGGGAAGGTAAACGGCGTTTCCGGTCACTGCTCTAGTTTGCCAGAAGCGGCTTAGTCCTGCTGGCCACATGACCCAGAAGCTGTACGCCGGCTCCCTCTGCCAATAAAGTGAAATGAGCGCCGCAACCCCAGAGTTGGCCACGACTGGACCTAGTGGTCAGGGTTCCCTTTACCTTTACCTATCACATCATATCATACCATACATAAAACTGTAGAGTTCAAAGGAACCCCAGGTGTCGCCTAGTCCAACCCCTTCCTTGCAGGAATCTCAACCAAAGCATCCATGACAGATGGCCATCATCAACCTCTGCTTAAAAGCCTCCAGTGAGGGAGTATCCACCACCTTCTGAAGGAGTCTTTCCCACTATCGAACAAAACTTACCGTCAGAAAGTTCTTTCTATTGTTTAGTTAGAATCTCCTTCCTTGCAATTTGACTTCATTGGTTTGGGTCCTACCATCGGAGCAGCAGAAAACAAGCTTGCTCCATCTTCTATACGCCAGCCCTTCAGATATTTGAAGATGGCTACCATACCCCTACTCAGTCTTCTCTGTTCCAGGCTAAATATACCCAACTCCCTCAACCATTCCTCAAAAGTCTTGGTTTTCAGATCTTTGATCCACTTAGTCACCCTCCTCTACACATGCTTTGGAATGTTCAAAGCCTTCACTGATGCACGATCAGTGTGCCTGACTGTGCACACACTTCCTCTATGAAGAGTAAAAGGGCAGGTCTCTGCCCCAAGGACCTTACACTATGCAGTTCCAAAACAGGGAAAGTGGTAGGTCATCCTCCTCTACACTTGTTCCAGCTTTTTAATATCTTTCTTAAATTGTGGTGTCCAGAACTGGATGCAGTATTCCAGGTGTGGTCTGACCAAGGCAGAATAGAGTGGTACTAGGACTTCCCGTGACTGGGACCCTAGACTTCTATTGATGCAACCTGGAAGAATACTGTTGACTCATGTTAAGCTTGTGGTCAACTAAGACCCCTAGATCCTTTTCACATAGACTGTAGGTAGGTAAGTAGGTAGATGGATAGAATATGAAATTGCAGTTTACAGAACCTCTGCCTGCAATCCATAGGACTTCTCCACTGGATGAATTCACGGAGCTAAAACCTGAGAAGACACACCCAGTTACAGCAGAAGGCCTTTTTTCATTGTCACAAAGAATGATAATACTTCACAGTGTTTCTAACAAGGCAAGAGACTTTTCCAACCTTGGTCTCGGTTTTTCCTCCAGTGAAGCAAAGTAGGTCATCACTTTTCTCCTGGCTTTTCGCGAAGCACCTGAGGATCAAGGGAAAGGGAGGGTGTTGCAATTTCTTATGGAGCCAACTAGGGCATTTTGAAATCCTAGAAAGAAATGTGAAAAGGCCGCCTCATCATCTCCCGTACATAGAGATCTTAAAGCCAGAGAGTTTTACAGTAAGAGGAAGTTGATAGCACCAGGACTGGTTCTACCACTGGATAAAGTTGAGGCACCTGCCCTTGACAGCAAATAGGCAACCAATAGAAGAGACAGTGGTGGCATTGGGGGGGGGGGTGTCTGCTGCTTATATGTCATCTTATTAATTTATTTCACATAATTATTACAAAATATAAGCAAACTATTGCAAATACATACATACATACATACATATATATTTCTGATAAACACACACATATATATAAAAGAACAAAAGAGAAAAAAATAAAAGAAGAAAGAAGAAAAAATAAAGAGAAAAAAGAAGAAGAAAAGTTGGAAGAATTTCTTCCAAATTTATTCTACAAATATCTCAATATGAAAACATTAATAAAATTTCATTGATTGACTTCCATTGCTTACACTGCACTTCCTATACATTTTAAGCAAGATTGTATCTGTTATTCCGTATTATTTCCATACAATCTCACTACAAAGAGTTAGTGGTGGAAAAATTTTGATGGACAGAGATTTGTGTGCTGTGTAGAGCCTGTTCTCTACCTCTTAAGCTGGGGAAGGGGGACCTGTCCATTTCAGTTTCTCAAGTTTCTTCATTCTTGAATTCCATTCTTCACATTCCCCCACCAGTTTGTGAATTATCTTTCAAAATGTTATCATGGAAATTATAAACATCTTGGTATGAATGTCGCCAGATACAGCTCAGTTGGTTAGAATGTGGTGCTCATGATGCCAAGGTTGCAGATTCAATCATTGTGTGGGACAACTGCATTTTCCTGCATTGCAGGGGGGTGGGACTAGATGATCCTCAGGGTCCCTTCCAACTCTACAATCTATGATATGCACTATTCTATACATTTTTATGCACACTTTACCCCAATATATGTATCTCTGTACACAGGATGTGGTTAGAGAACTGCATCGCAAAATTCAGGGAAATGTCAATTTTTAAGGACAACTGCCTTTTGGTTCAGAAAGTCCCAGTTAGGTAGGTTCACCTTTAGATGCAAATTGAACTGAATTCCCCCCCCCCCCCACACACACACACACTCCTAGAGTAGAATATAATTCGGTCTTATCAAATTGCATGGCTTTATTAATAATAATGGCAATTTGCACTCTGGCAAAATGAATTTACTTCATGGTCTTTCTGGTCTATACCCCATCACTTCATCTACAAAGAGGCCTTGAGGTGGCTTCTGATAAAACAGATCCCGGGGGAAATGTGTGCCTGGGGAGAATTCTGCGGGCCACATTAAAGAGCTGTGGAGGGCCACATTCATTCAGCTCCACTCTCACTTTGAGCCATTGTTTTAATTTTTAACCTGCTCATTGCTGTAAAGTTAACCAATCGGGGAACCCGGTTATAGTTTCTACAGTGTGGTCTACAAATTATGGGAATAGGTGAATGGAATTTCAGTAGAATGGAGCCAATGGGTCTCTCCTGAGAGGGATAGCCCTCTACCCTTAATCTGGTTCACATTCTGGAATTAGGCAACTGTTGGTTTTATGAGTTTCTGCCAGATGTACTTACTTATTACAATTTATAAGCCAACCTGATTTGACGTTTGGATTTTAAGTCTTATTAATGCGCCTTCCCCGGTCTTAGCTTAAACAGTCTTTGCTTTAATCTTTATACAAACCGGAAGGTGGACTTCCTGTTTACACCTTCCCGCTTCGGTGCCAAATTAAGCCTTAATTTTCTTTAGCCTCCAATCTTTAAACTTGCCCTACTCACGGGTTGTTGTTTAGTAGCCGAATAGTCACAGAAAAAGAGGTCAGCGCTCTCCGGTAACAGCTGCGCGGCTTCACTCCACGGAAGTAGCGATCAACACTCAGCACCGCGCCAGCCCCCGTTCCGCTCCGGAGCCCCTCTCGGGATTCCCTTGCAGGTTGGGGGGGGCGCTTTAGGTGCCCGCCGAGTCCCACAGTCACAGGCTTCTCCCACCTGTGATTTTCAAGAGGGTCTCCGCTTCGCCGTAGCGGGAAAACCCAGCTTCCGCGGAGCTTCTCCCTCCAGTCTAGAGGGAAACCGCCATTACCGATGGTGCCGCCTCCGGAAGTCCTACTTATTACAATTTATAAGCCAACCTAAGAACAACCTGTTGGGTCAGGCCAATGGCCCATCTAGTCCAGCATCCTATTCTCACAGTGGCCCACCAGATGCCCCTGGGAAACCTACAAGGAGGATCCAAGCACAAGAGCTCTCTCTCCTACTGTGGTTTCTAGCATTCAGAAGCATTGTTGCCTCCAGCTATGGAGAGCACAGCATAGCCATCATGGCGAACAGCCACAGATAGCTACCTCCCCCTCCTTCTCTTTCAAAGCGATCCATGTTGCTGGCCATCACCGCCACCCTTTGTCCAAAACTTGGGACAACTTGCAACCACAAATACAGGCAACTGAGTATTAAAATCAGTTAAACTATGTTCTGTACTCCAGGCATTTTATGTATGAAAGGGCTGGCCTTGGGGGCACATTTTCTTTTTTTTATTTATATTTTTTTATTAGTTTTTCAACATATCATTTCCAACAATAATTAAACATACTTTCATATCTTATACCGGTTTTTTTTTACTTCCATCAATCACATCTGAAATTTTTCCAGTCTATTCACTTAATATACATTTCTTACTTCCACTATTACATTTAAATCTCATAACCAATATCTCTATTCTTTCTCTACTTTGCAATGTTTCATATATTTCTCCTTACAAGACTTCTTGTAGTCCTACTAGCGTAATTTGTTGATTACAGTTACTCTTCAAATAGTTTGTATATTTCTTCCAATCTTCTGTCAATCTCTGGTCCCGCAGGTTTCGAATCCTTCCTGTCATTTTATCTAATTCTGCATAGTCCAGGCATTGGGTGCACATTTTCAGTTGGTGTTGGAAACTAAGCCCATTGGCCCATCTAGCTCAGTATTGTTCACACTGGCCGCCAGCAGCTCTCCAGGGTTTCAAGCACTGGACATTCCGCGCCCGACCTGGATGGGCCGGGGATTGAACCCAAGACCTTCTGCATTCAAGGCAGATGCCCTACCACTGAGCAGTCACTCTTTCCCAAGCAGGGAGCTGCTTCGAAAATATGCTCTAGGCAGACACAAGGAGGATTTTCCCCCATCTCTGTTGTTTTGATCGAATGCCCAAAATTTTCTCTCCCTTTTGCAGACAGTCATATTTGCAGATCCTACCCATCTGAGTCAACAGACTCAGAACGCAATGTACTCTGCACCTTCTCTGAAAAGGTTGAGGCTGTTGATTGCACCAAAATTGTTTTGAAAGGACAGCCAACATTCTCTTTTTGTTTTATAGCGGCTTGCTTTTATTTTTCCAAGGGAGTCTTTGTGCGATATTCTCTGCAGACAGAAACAGATTGGGAAGGTGGGGTGGTGGGGATGTCAAGGATTTGAGGGGGAAAGGGTAGCTCATAAGGACCTAAAGACATCCTCCTAGATCAGCTCAATTGCCCATCTAGTCCAGCATCTTCTTTTCAGAGGGACCAACCAGGTGCCTAGATGGGAAGACTGCAAGCAGGGCTTGAGTTCAAGAGTACTCTCCCCTCTTGTGGTTTCCAGCAACTGGTATTCAGAAACATGGGCTGCTTCCAACTGTAGAGGCAGAGGATAGCCATCAAGGCTAGTAGTCATTGATAGCTCCTCCATGAAGGAATGAACTCACTCACTCACCATTCTGCCAAATAGGGGTGCCAGCTATAGGGGGCCTAGTCTTTTTGTGGGGCCCTATATTTTGGGGGTTGGGGCCAGTAGGGGCGTAGCTAGCTGCTCCAGCACCCAGAGCGGTGGGGGCTGGGCGATCCACCCATGGGGGCGGGGCAGGGATCCGCCCAGGGGGGCTGTGTGACTAGCTGCCCATGGAGTCTGCCTGGTGGAAGCAAACCCCATGTTGCTGTTTCGGGCAGCGTGGGGCCTGAGCCACTACGTCACTCCCAGGAGAGACACATGGCTGGGGCACACTGCAGGTCAGGCCCCACAATAAGTGCCACCCCCCGCAGTGTGCAATTTTGTCACCCCCTCAGGGATAATATCTGGGGTGGGCTGCAACCCCTGCAACCCCCCTTCCTATGCCTCTGGGGGCCAGACCCCCCACAATGTTCCAAAAGTGCAGAGGTGAAATGGGGAACTGACCATGGTGCAACTGCAGTGGTCGGCTCATGATGATGATGATGATGATGATGATGATGATGATGAGAGGATGAAGGGTCAATACAGCCTCCCACTGTTGGCAGCAAAAGGAGGAGCCAGAGGAGGCATTGAAGTCCCACGATGTCACGATATTGGGACGTCACACGCGCAACGTTTCATCCCCCAATCGTCCTCGTAAGCTTGTGCCTCTGCTGCCAGATCTTGCAACCAGGTGGCAGCTCACCAGCTTGGCTTTAAGACTTCCAATAGCTGCTGCTTTTCTCATTTTGGAAAATAAAGTTAATAAAAATCAAGTGGAGGGGAATTTGGTTGAAGTAGTGCGTACATTATTTAACGTCCACTGATTGAGACAAATGGTTTGCGGTATCTCCTGCTCGGAGATTGTCAGTGGCTTTCCTGAAAGATCTTCCTCCTTTTAAATTTCCATCTCCTTTTCAAAAACAAGTTTCATTCCTTTTCCTCTCCTAATCCAAAAAACAACTTTCTCCTTTACTGCAAGAACACTGCCAGGTCTTATTTTACTAGGGTTGGGCAATATATTGATGTTATCAGCCCAAACCGGTTTGAAGTCCATGTTGTGATATTGGTTTCATAATTTTTGTCCTGCCAAGGATATCACAAATCATGGTGAAATATACTCAGAGTCGAGAGTGGATTTCATGCTCTTTATTCAGCTCATAGTGTGAGGAGGAATGAAAGTCCCCTCAAAGTATCTGCTTTATATACATTATTTACACAATGGGCTGCACGTGATTGGCTGATTCCGGAATTCTCCTGTAGGCCAATCAGGTTGTGGATTCACTTCCATCTGGAGCCGGATTGGGTGGCTCCTGCAGACCAATCATACTGCTGCATTGTTCTAGGACCAATCAGACTGCTGCATTTTGGATCCTATTGTTCTAGGACCAATCAGACTGCTGCATTTTGGATCCTATTCAACTCAGTACGTAACACATGGTGTGTGTGTTATGTAAAAATCACAATTGGAGTGGGGGTGGGGGGGTGAGACCATGAAGCCAGCCAATGCTTCTCTCGATTCCTGCAACTCCTGTTAACTCTGCCAGGTCAGCTCTCTCTGAATCATGAGAGCAGGCGCCAGCAGGAAAAACTGTGAAGCCAGCTGATGCCTCTGCATAACTCCGTCTTTATTTCAGACATTCTGATATAGCGGTATATCGTGATGTTTAGCTGGTGATATAGCACAATGTTGAAAACCAGGCATTGCCCAGCCCTGCCTGATACTAGTATGTCATCCTTTGAGTCATCGGACTCAAAACACAACCTTGATTCACAGATGGCTTAAGCACCTTGGCGGTATCAAGTCACTCTGTTGCAGCATTCGAGGGGTGTTGATAGGCAAGTCTGGGGAGTTTGTTCTCGACTGGTTCAGGGGCGGCAAGCAGGAAGCATGTCTCCTACGGCGAGGCTGGAGCTGAACATTTTGCAATTGTGAGAGCTAATGGTGCCTCTCTATTCCACATTGGCCAGACCTCACCTAGAGCACTGGGTTGGATCCTGATTAAGGTAGGCCACATTCACACCATACATTCCACGCACTATGATACCACTTTAACCCATCGTGGCTTCTTCCAAAGGATCCTGGGAGCTGTTAATGGTGCTAAGAGCTGTTGGGAGACCACCCTATTCCCCTGACAGAGCTGCAATTCACAAAGTGGTTTAACATAGGGTTACCAAACATCTCTGGATTTGCAAATAAGTCCCCAGACAAATTCCATCCCCGGAATGTCCCCGGAAAATGCAGCAGTGGCAGTCTCAGCAGCCCGGAGCAGTTGGCTCTGGCTGGCTTCAGGAGCTGCCTGAGAGATCCCTGCCCCCTCCGGCTTGCACGCAAGTAGGATTTGGGATGGGGCTGCTCTGAAAGACAATGTGAAGCCTCCCTTCCCAGCTGAGGGATCCCTGCCCCCTCCTGCTTGCACGGAAGTAGCAACGAGATTGGGGCTGCTCTGATGGGAAGGGAGGCAGCGTGCTGCCAGAGTCTCACCACCACCACCGCCACCACTCTCGGCCCTCCTTCTCCGCCTTCCATACCTGACCCACCGCGCACCGCTTCCCCACCACCACCGAAGAACCAACAATTCAGGGGCTGCCCAGGCTCATGGAAAAAGGGGATAGAAGCCTAGGAGGAAGGGGAAATGTGGCGGTTGAGGTCAAGGCGGTGGCCACCCCTCTGCCACCACCATCGCTGCAGCATCAATGTCCCAAACATGTGGTAATTAATTAATTAATTAATTAATTAATTAATTAAAGTGTCCCCGGATTCATTGAAAAAAAATCTGGTAACTTTAGTTTAAAAATCAGTCTCTCTTCCCGGCCACAGAGCAATCTTCAGTTTGGGGCTGATGAGGCGGTGCCCATTCACCATAATCGGCCAGCCTCCACTGCCTTCGCCTGCTTTGAGAATTTCCTCTTACCCTGCATCTTCCAGAACAGATCAGAGATTGTTCTAGGTCTGGATGACCCTGGAATGTCCCTCTGTGTCTCTCTCCGTCTCTCTCCCTCTGTGTCTCTCTGTGTTTCAGCTCCTCCACCCACCAGGGATGGGAGGGAGAACAGATTTTAAAAGTATTTCTTCTTCCTTGCCTTGAGGAACTGTACAGTTTGAGCCCTCCAACAGAGGTGCCTATAGATATATTTTAAAAGGCTCTGGTTTCCAACAAAAGACAGGTAATGCAACTGAAAGGGCTTTCCTTCCTCACCTGGGGTTTGGTAAAGAGAGAGAGAGAGAATCATGGTCTCCTTTTCTCTTTGGTCCTTGAAAGGCTGGATAAAGCTGCCCAGCTTCAAACCAAAGAGGTCCCCAAAAACATACCCCCCTCCCACACACACACTCAGCACAAACTTTCCCCGACCCCCACCAATATCTGAGCATGAAAAGGCAGGCCACAGGGGTTTCTTTGTAGCAAAAGAAAGACTCCCTTCCTCTGAGCACATCAAAAAAATTTCAACGAGTAAAGAACAAATCAAAAGCCAGCCAAACCTTCTCCTACACATTCACCTGCAGATTCTGTGTGCAAGTTCCTTTTTCTCCCCAAACCGCTATGCCTATTGCTGTTTTGGAAAGAAAGAAAGAAAGAAAGAAAGAAAGAAAGAAAGAAAGAAAGAAAGAAAGAAAGAAAGAAAGAACAGCACAGAACCTTCCTAGGCATGAAGGGAATATTCGCACCCGCCCCCCTTTCCTGGCATTTCATAATGCAGGTCATTCAGAAGGTTCCTTGTGGAAGGACTTCTGATCCAGTGGTAACTGCCGCCCACAGGGGACTGATAGGACAAGTGACAGGGAGCTCAACAGTAGATGACTCCAGAGAGCCAATGAGAGTCAGAGCTGTGGCTCAGCTGTAGAGCATGCAGAAGGCCCCATGTTCAAACCTTAGGATCTCCAGGTAGGGCTGGGGAGACCTTAATCTGGAGAACAGCTGCCAGTCAGTGTAGACCAGCAATTCTCAACCTGTGGGTCCCCAGATGTTGTTGGACTACAACTCCCATTATCCCTGAGCTCTGGCCTTGCTAGCTAGGGGTAATGGGAGTTGTTCTTCAACAACATCTGGGGACCCACAGGTTGAGAAAGGCTGGTGTAGACAATACTGCAGTAAGATGGACCAAAGGTCTCACTCACACATAAGGCAAATTCCTATGTTCAATTCCAGACCGAGACAACTAATTCTAGTTTTGCCTCCATCCTCTTGCCTGTTGAAATTCATTTTGTTAGTTTGGGCCCAGTTCTTCGATCTGTTAAGGTCATCTTGAATCCCGATTCTGTCTTCAGCAGCATTGGCTACCCCTCCCAGTTTTGTGTCAGCTGCAAATTTGATGAGCATCGCCTCAATACCTTCATCCAAGTAGTTTATAAAGATGTTGAGCAACAACAGGCCCAGGACAGAACCCTGTGCTGCATCCCACTTGTCAGTTTTTTCCCAAGATGACAAGGAACTGTTAGTGAGTACACTTTGGGTTTCGCCAGCCAATAAGCTACAAATCCACCCAGCCTTATCCAAGCCATATTTTACCAGCTTCTCTGCAAGAATATCATGGGGAACTTTGTCAAAAGACTTTCCTGAAATCAAGATACGTCATATTCACAGCATTCCCCTGATCCACCAAGCTTGTACAGTGGTACCTCGGGTTACATACGCTTCAGGTTGCATACGCTTCAGGTTACACATTCTGCTAACCCAGAAATAGTGCTGTACAGTGGTACCTCGGGTTACATACACTTCAGGTTACATACGCTTCAGGTTACACACTCTGCTAACCCAGAAATAGTGCTTCAGGTTAAGAACTTTGCTTCAGAATAAGAGCAGAAATCGGGCTCCAGTGGCGTGGCAGCAGCAGGAGGCCCCATTAGCTAAAGTGGCGCTTCAGGTTAAGAACAGAGAACAGGCCTCCAGAAAGAATTAAGTACTTAACCTGAGGTACCACTGTAATTCTATCTTTGTTTCCGCTTCTTGAAGATGGGGACAACATTTGCCCACCTCCTGTCTGCAGGAACACCACCTGTTCTCCAATAATTCTCAAAGAGGCTCTGAGATTACACCTGCAAGCTCCTTTGGTACCCTTGGGTCCTGCTCATCAGGCCCTGGAGATTTGTTTTTTTTATATATATAAAATATTTATTGAAAGTTTTAAACATTATAATCACCCAGCACATATAGACCCATCACCAAAATACAGTAAACAAAGAAAAACATAAAAAAGAAAAAGTTAACACATAATCCAAAAAAAATGTAACCATATTTTCTTCACTTTTTGCACTTCCTCACATCTCTCGTTCCTGCGTTCCTAGTTTGTAAAATTTTAAACAGCAAGTTATCACCTTATTTCAGATCTTATTTTATATTCTTCCAATATTCTGTCTCCAATTTTGAATACTTTTATCGAAAACTTAAATACTTAATTTAGACGTAACATTACTCCAAAATTTATCTTCTTCTCTAATCTCACCTATTCTCATGTTCCTTTCAGCTAGTTTGCTGGTGCCATGTTGTTTTCAATCTTGCATCCTTCCTAGCACTCATACAATTTACAGTGTTTTTGTAAATAGTCCTTAAATTTCTTCCAGTCCTCTTCCACTGCTTCTTCTCCCAGGTCTCGGATTCTGCCAGTCATTTCTGCTAGTTCCATGTAGTCTATCAGTTGCATCTGCCATTCTTCCAGCGTGGGCAAATCTTGGGTTTTCCAGTGTTTAGCGATAAGTATCCTTGCTGCAGTTGTTGCAAGAGATTTGAAGTCATTTAAAATAGCTAGCTGTTCCCTTACCACCTCTTTCCCTATCTTGGGCTGCAACTCCATCCTTGTATTGTATTGCTTATTTTGTTATCACCAGGTTGGGCACTGTTTCCCGTTTGGGTGAAGACAGAGGCAAATAAGGTGTTGAGCAGTCCCACCTTCTCTCTGTCACCCAAGAACATGTCTTCATCTCCACACAAGTGACCTACTACTTCCTTGTTATTCCTCTTGCTTCAAACATAGCTGAAGAAACCTTTTAAATATTTTTAACCTCTCATTCTGAGTTTTGGCCCACCTAACCTCTCCCTCATGAGGCTCCAATACTTTGGCCACCTCATGAAAAGAGAAGACTCCCTGGAAAAGACCCTGATGTTGGGAAAGATGGAGGGCACAAGGAGAAGGGGACGACAGAGGACGAGATGGTTGGACAGTGTTCTCGAAGCTACCAAGATGAGTTTGACTAAACTGCGGGAGGCAGTGGAAGACAGGAGTGCCTGGCGTGCTCTGGTCCATGGGGTCACGAAGAGTCGGACACGACTAAACAACAACAACCTTCTCCCTGAAACTGCTGGCTTCTCATGCATAATCTTCCTTCATGATTTCTCCTTTCTTCCATTTCTTATATACCCCTTCTTACATCTCATCTTACATCAGTAAGCAACTTTATTTTGGTAAATTTATTTATTTGGGTTTTTCAAATTAAAATTTTACAATAACGTATAGAATAGAAACAAGATTCCACAGAACCTCCTGGACTTCCCTCCTCCCCTTTGTGGGTCATATTGTTAGTCCTTCCTCCTGCATCTTTTATAATAATCCAAATCTTTTGCATCTCCATTATGCCAAAAATTCACCATTAAAGTGTTATTCCAATCCCACTAACGATTTTAGCTATTTACAATGGGTTTTAAGATAGATTATAAATTTTCCCCATTCCTTATTAAAATTTTGGCCTTCCTGATTTCTGATTCTTCCAGTCATTTTTATCATTTTGGCATCATCCATCAATTTGATCTCTTTCTCTCTCTGGGCTAGTAGCAATCGTGCAGCCGTGATTGTGTACATAAATAGACTTTTCTGCTCCAACAGTAAGCAACTTATGTTTCCTTAGGTTCCTCCCACTTTTCTTGCTGAAATTGTCTATCTCTGTGCCTCCAATATTTCACCTTTAAGAAACTCCCATCCAACTTGGACTCCCTTCTCTTATGATTTGACCCCTTGCTGCCTCCTGTCTCTCACAGAGGACGGTGGAGTGGTCCATAGAGACGTCGAGATAGAGTGGCCCTAAGACATTTACTTCACCACATAGCATTACCTGGGTGTTTTCTATTAGGCATTTGTTCTTAGGCAGGGACGCATTTAATAGCTGCGATCTGATTTTCCCTTGATCCTAATGCTGTTTTCAAAGAGATTGATTCTCTGGCTTCGCTCGCTTGCCTTTTATTCCACACCAACTCCTGCTGCCATTGCCCCCCTCCCACTTACCTTCCTTTTTAAAAGCTGTATTCATCTCTAATCCATCCTAATACTATCTCTGTAGCTTTTAATGTGATTAAATAAAGCACAATGCATGACGACACTGGGGTGCACAGTTTTCCAAAGTGTATTAGATTACATATTCCAGCATCGTAGACGGTTCTCGGGGCACGCACACAGCAGGGGACAACGGCTCATTTTGGGGACAGAAATGGGCATAGATTCCAGTTTTCATTCGGGTCCTGATCCAGAGCCACGTTGTTGTTGTTGTTGTTTGGTTGTTTAGTCGTGTCCGACTCTTTGTGACCCCATGGACCAGAGCACGCCAGGCACTCCTGTCTTCCACTGCCTCCTGCAGTTTGGTCAAACTCATGCTGGTAGCTTCGAGAACACTGTCCAACCATGTCATCCTCTGTCGTCCCCTTCTCCTTGTGCCCTCCATCTTTCCCAACATCAGGGTCTTTTCCAGGGAGTCTTCTCTTCTCATGAGGTGGCCAAAGTATTGGAGCCTCAACTTCACGATCTGTCCTTCCAGTGAGCACTCAGGGCTGATTTCCTTCAGAATGGAGAGGTTTGATCTTCTTGCAGTCCATGGGACTCTCAAGAGTCTCCTCCAGCACCAGAATTCAAAAGCATCAATTCTTTGGCGATCAGCCTTCTTTATAGTCCAGCTCTCACTTCCATACATCACTACTGGGAAAACCATAGCTTTAATTATACAGACCTTTGTTGGCAAGGTGATAGATTCCGGTTTTCATTCGGGTCCCGATCCAGAGCCACGTTAGTTCCTAGCAAAGGAGGGCTATTACTTTCTAACGGCAGCCTCTTTCTGCTCCTGCAGTGGGATTCCCCATCACGTCTGCTGAACTTTTCTGGGTGCACATGAGGACTAGAAACTTTTCTATTTATTTAACAATTGAAAGCATGCAACCTTGGCCATGTAGCTAGAGTTTGAGCTCCACAACACCCACATAATAACTTCAGGACTGAATGGAATGCACAACTCGTACGGCGGTCAAGGGGGAATCCCTAACATTTTCTCTGTCTACTTTGGAATGAATCCATGCATTTGTTTTCAGTTTTTCTAATGGAAAGCTTTGAAGTTCTAATCCCCCCACACACACCATAGTTATTTTAAAGCCACTAGTACATTATGAAAAGGGATAGTCCTAGATTTTCTTTGTTGTGGGAGTAGCTAACCATGCAGGTGTTGCAGACTACAAATCCCAACGTTCCTGACCATTGGCCATGCTAGCTGGGGCTGATGGGAGTTCGACTCCCACAAATTTTGGACAGCACCTGGTTGGCCATCCCTGCTTGGAATTCAGTTGTAGGATTCAACACCTCAGGAGTCTAAACCCACCCTCTGAATATTCAGTATGGTTTTGGATTGCATGCAACAATCCTTTAAATGAGGCTTTCCTTGAGGGTTAGAAAAATTCATGGAGGTAAAGGCTATAAGTGGCTGCTAGCCGCAATGGTTACTGTACTTTTCTGTGTATAAGACCAAGTTTATTTCTTATGAAATAATGTCAGAAATAGGGGGTTGTCTTATACAGTGGTGCCTCGCAAGACGAAAATAATCCGTTCCGCGAGTCTCTTCGTCTAGCGGTTTTTTCGTCTTGCGAAGCAACCCTATTAGCGGCTAAGCGGATTAGCGCTATTAGCGGTTTAGCGGCTTAGCGGCTATTAAAGGTTTAGCGGTTTAGCTGCTAAAAGGCTATTAGCGCCTTAGAGGCTTAGAAAAAGGGGGGGAAGCGGGGGGAAATCGCAAGACTCGCAAGACGTTTTTGTCTTGCAAAGCAAGGCCATAGGGGAAATTGTCTTGCGAAGCAACTCAAAAACGGAAAACCCTTTCGTGTAGCGGGTTTTTCGTCTTGCGAGGCATTCGTCTTGCGGGGCACCACTGTACACGGATAGTGCAGAGGTGGGATGGGGGCTTGGTTGCTGCCATGAGCAGGATATTTTTTTCTGCGGCGATTGGGCGGGTGATTGGTGGGTGCGGCAAGGGCTTCTGTTGATTGGCTGTTGCTACGGCAATTGGGTGGGTGATTGGTGGCTGCTGGCGGCGAGCGGGCAGACGATTGTTGGGTTTGGCAACGCGCACTATTGCCATCGTTGGTCTGGCGGGTGGGTGATTTTTTGCAATCCCTCCCCCCCCCCAAAAAAAGATCAAGAACTCTGGCCAATCCTCCCCAAAATGAGCTCAACAACTCTTGGCAATCTCCCCCCATTTTCTTAATTTTGTGCCCCCCCAAAATAGGGGGCGTCTTGAACACAGGGGTGTGTTATACACAGAAAAATACAGTATGTTTTGCTTCCATCATTAGAGGCAGTATGCTTCTGGGACCAATTGCTGGAGACCACAGGAGGGAAGAGCTGCTCTTGTGGTCAGATCCTGCTTCCTGGTTTTCCACAGGCATCTGGTGGGCCACTGTGAGAACAGGATACCGGACCAGATGCTCCATTACTTTGATCCAGCAGAGCTCTTCTTTATGTTCTTACAGTTCTGTCATTTCATTATCACATGTTACCAATGGCTTCTAAGAAAGGGATGATGTGATGGACAGGGTGGGATGATGTGATAGGGTGGGATGGTGGGATGGACAGGGCTCTCCTGCAAAGTCCTGGTCAAATTCTCATCGTTTTTCTGCAGCCACCATGGGGGAGACCTAGCTAGCAGGTTCTGGGAATGGGACTTCCCAGCTAACCAAGAATCATGATTCCATGCTTCCCCAAGAGAGTTTTGGATAGGATGCCTGAGAATGAAAATCTGATCCTTTTATTGAATGATTGGGAATCTTCCAAGCACTAAAGGATTGAGCTAAGTCAGTTTGTTTCACTTAAAACAGGGAAAGAGAAGTTATAGCTCCCCAAATGTGCTCGGACTCGTAGCTGTCCTCTTCACCGCTCAGGGAGTCTCATGCGTGAGCTTATCCGACCTTGTCTCTAGTATCTTGGTTGGGGAAACAAGAGAACTGTTGGGACATCTTCCCTGCTTCCGTTCAGTTTCTGTTCAGCTTTGCTGCTGAGATCTTCCAGAGATAGCTGCTGTGCTTGCACCATTCTGAGACTGAATAAGGATCAAGCTCTGTTCCTTACTCTCTGTCCTGACTCCTGGTTTCTGTCAGATTCTTTAATGCTCCAATCAGCATGAAACGCAGGCAAAAGGCTGTTCAAAGGCACAGGAGGTGCTGCCCCTGGCTACACAAGCAAATTCATTGATCCAGCAACAACAACACGCCCCCCTACAGCCCCGTTATAAGAGAAAGGGGCAGGGACAACTTAGTGGAGCAAATGGTTCTGATCAGTGCTATTTTTCTAGAAAAATAGGTTCCAGAGCCATAGGAGCCAACACCTTGGTCATGGGTAGGCAAACTAAGGCCCGGGGGCCGGATCCGGCCCAATCACCTTCTAAATCCGGCCTGTGGATGGTCCAGGAATCAGCGTATTTTAACATGAGCAGAATGTGCCCTTTTGTTTAAAATGCATCTCTGGGATATTTGTGGGGCGTAGGAATTCGTTCTCCCCCCCCCAAAAAAAAATATATAGTCCTGCCCACCACATGGTCTGAGGGACGGTGGACTGGCCCATGGCTGAAAAGGTTGCTGACCCCTGTCCTAGGCACTGAGGTCCCTTCATCCCCCCAATAAAATATTTGACGGGGACACCCCCCTAGTTGATATGCATTCAAATGGTGCGCATGCATCACATCATTTGATTGATTATGCAGGGTAGGGCTTATTTGCCCCCACCCCCAATGTTTTATTCAAGTTGGCACCTCTGGCCGGAGCTCACCATCATCTTCTTCCTTGTTCTCTTCAGATGGCAATGGTGCCCACCTCAGAGTTGCCAAAGCTTAAAAAAAGAAGCAGCCCTGATTCGGATCCTTAGACGGGGCAAGAAACCTCATGCATCTCTGAGAAGGCTGAACCAGTCCCACCTGTTCATGCCTGAATTGCTGTCTCTGCAACCTGGGCTGCAGAGGAGGCCGTGCTGCCTTCTCAGAGGTGGTTGAGATGGGCAGTGTGATCCCTTCTCCTTGAGAAGTGTGGCTGGGCATGGTTTTTGACCATTCCAAAGGTGGAGTTAGTGGGGCGATAGGAAAAGTAGATGAGCCACAACGAGCCTCTGAGAGCTCCATGGGGGAAGCCTGTGCCTTGAGCTGGCGGGAGAAGAGATGGGTCAAGGAATATACATACACTGCCAGGACCTTTCCCAGAATCCTCTTATTCATGGTCTCCTCTCCTGTAGACCACTCCTCCTGACCTGGACTGCGCACACATAGGACCCCAGACCCTCCAAATGACTCTATTTTCCAAGGAGAGTCCCAGATTTACAGAAGCCGTCCAGGTTTCTGATTTGATCTCAGAATGTCCCGCTTTTCCGTAGGACGTCCCTATTTCCATCAGAGAAACATTGGAGGGTATGGAGTTATGTGACTCCCAAGCCAAGGAGATACAACCTTTAGAAGACACCTGAAGGCAGCCCTGTATAGGGAAGATTTAGGGTTCCGTATGTCCTCTTTTTCCATGAGACGTCCTCTTTTTCATGGGTAGAGTTGTCATAGCGATCCATAGTTAAAAGTAGAAGTTGGCAAATGTGTCCTCTTTTTTTTGCTCTTCAAAATATGGCAACCCTCGTTATGTTTTTACATATGTTGGAGGCTGCTTGGTGAATTGTTGGAGGGGATGGGACCCAGGGCACTCTCATGTTACAGCTTCTGTCGTGGTTTGGGATGGGGGAACGGCAGCCCGTGGTTGTAATTACAAGCCTTATCTGCCAATTCACAATTCAAATCCCTTTGTCCAGGTTTCCTGCTTCTTCTGAATGCCGTTGTCATGAGGACTTGTCGCAGATAACATGCTGCTTAATGCTGCTTGCGTCCAGCTGCCCTGGAGGGGAATAATTCCTTTTTCCACTGCAGCTTAGGGTCAAAGGTAGTGGCTTTCATTTTAATTAAGCAGCCTATGGGAAAATAAATCAATTCTGTCCAAACTAAGTTGCAGTTTAGTTTTTTCTCTGGAGTGTGCAAACCCTGAGAAGTCAGAGAGGGAGTGATATGGGATAACTTTGCTGAAAGCAGAGGCTGTATACCCTCAAATCCAGGGGCTGAATGTGGCCCTCCAAACACTTCTATCTGGCCCTTCCAACTGTCCCCAGGTCACATATATTTCACTGGCTAAACTCTTCACTACCTCCTTGAATGGCTTGGCTTGGCTAGATAGAACCCTGATCATGCCTCTGGCTTCCCTGGATGCAGGATAGAACCGTGTGTGTGAGTTTGTGTCGAAGCTAGCCTACTGTATGGAGGTAAAATTTGCATTTGTTGCTCCACCCACTTTTGCAGCTGGCCCCGCCCACCACTGCCACAAGACAAAGATGCCTCCTGTTTGTGGTTTAGGGGCAAGGCTCAAGGTCAGTGATGGATTTACATATAAGCTAAACAAGCTGTAGCTTAGGGCCCCACTCTCTTGGGGGGGGCCAAAAAATAAAGAAAAAAATTGGATGTACATTTCCAAAATATGAGATAAAAAACAAATAAAATAAAACCTACATACAGCAACAGTGTTTTGTGTTGTGTGGGCTCCTATGATGTAAGTAATAGCCCCCGCCTGCTAGCCTGATCCCTAAAATATCACTGCTTTGCTCCTTTCTATATACAGTGGAAACTCTATGGACGTAATCAGTTCCGGAGGTCCGTCCGTAAGTCAATCCGGGTCGCTGGTAGAAGCGCCATTGTGCGCAGGTGCATTTGGCAGCTGTGTGCTTCTGCGCATGTGCAGATGGCAGTAGCCGCTTCTGCGCATGCGCATACGAAAGAAGCCCCTTCTGCGTGTGCACTAATCACGGCAAACCCGGTATTTACTTCCGGGTTTGCCACAGTCGCAACTTGGATCAGGCCCAAGTAGAGGCGGTCGTAAGTAGAGGTTCTGCTGTATAGGTTGCCCACATTCTGCGTGGACTGGTTGCAAGGCAACATGTGCAAATGGCTTTAGATACCTATTAGGTCCATAAATTACCATATAGCATATATTCAATGCACAAAAACAGCAACAATTTGTTGTCGTCAAAGGATAGCTGGACATATAAAGGGCCCCATTACCTTCAGGAGCTTAGGGCCTCATCAAAACTAAATCTGGCCCTGCTCAAGGTGTGTGTTTTGGTGGTCATTCATGGACTCATAGAATCATAGAGTTCAAAGGGACCCCGAGGAGCATCTAGTCCAACCCCCTCCATTGCAGGAATCTTAGCGAAAGCATCCATGGCCTCTGCTTAAAAACCTCCAAGGGAGGAGAGTCTGCCACAGAAAGTTCTTCCAGATGTTTAGTCAGAATCTCCATTCTTGTCATTCGAATCCATTGGTTATTTAATATATGCGTCTGTATATATTTGATTAGTGCTGTGTTCACCTATTAATCACCGGGAATTTCTATTCTAAGCCATTTTGGCACGTAAGCAGTACATAATTTTATCATTATCTTTCATTTGGGCTAGTGGAGCTCGCTTGGAGCTGAGGGACAGCTCCGATGGTAGGGCATGAGACTCTTCCTCTCAGGATTGTGGGTTCAAGTCCCATGTTGTGTGAAAGATTCCTGCATTGCCGGGGGTTGGACTTGATAACCTCTGTGGTCCCTTGCAACTCCACAAATCTGTGATTCTGTGCTAGGATCCTGTGTTGACTTGCTACTGAAAAATATTGTGTTACTCCTAGACCCCTGTGAGCCCCAGACCCAGGAGAACCTTACTGGCTATGGTTCTCCAGGATTTGGATAGACTATTCATTGTATCAATTGGCTTTTTTCGTTGAACTTTATGAGACTTCTGTTGAAATCTACAAATTGATACAATGAATAGTATACCTTATGTATTCAAAAGTACAGCCGGTTACGTTTTGTGTGTTTATTGACTGGTTGCACAAGCATTTAAAATGCTGTTACTATTAAAAGGTAAAGGGACCCCTGACCATTAGGTCCAGTCGTGACTGACTCTGGGGTTGTGGCGCTCATCTCACTTTACGGGCCAAGGGAGCCGGCGTACAGCTTCCGGGTCATGTGGCCAGCATGACTAAGCCGCTTCTGGCGAACCAGAGCAGCGCACGGAAAGGCCGTTTACCTTCCCACTGGAGCGGTACCTATTTATCTACTTGCACTTTGACATGTTTCGAACTGCTAGGTGGGCAGGAGCAGGGACCGAGCAACGGGAACTCACCCCGTCGCGGGGATTCGAACCGCCAACCTTCTGATCAACAAGTCCTAGGCTCTGTGGTTTAACCCACAGCACCACCCTCGTCTGTTACTATTATGTACAAGCTATTTACATTCCTTCTATATCTTTCCAGTAATTAACAATCCTGACACAGCAAAACTCACGGTATCAGCAGCACACATTGCCTTGCTTCCACCCTTGTTGTCAGCGTGTGTGCTGACAGCGTGTGTGCGTGTGCTTTCCTTGTGCGGAAATTGCAGCCTGCAATTGCAGCCTAGAGTGCCATTCCTACACACTAAAGAAAAATTCTGGAACCCTCTTTAAAGCTTCCAGGAACTTTTATCTGTTTCTTAAAGAATGTTTCCCTAACAGATCTTCTCAACACCCCTGCAGTGTCTGAGATCAGCCCCTCAGTCGCAGCAGATTTTTGCACAAGGTTCACAGGAGAGACTAGTCTGTTCCTCCCCACTCGCACCCCCAACCTCCCCTCACGACAGTGACAGCAACTGCGTCTTAGGAATTCTAATTAAATTGAGAGCATATTTAAACCATTTTTCCAAGGACTACTTACCAAGGAGCAAGAATATCCGGGGCATATTAGCCTGTCGGATTTAATAAATCTTCAGCGCCGTGGCTGTGGGCCAGCACCAGTGCATAATCTTTACCAGCGCCATTTAATTAGGACTGAGTGTTGCTCTGTAAACCTATTCTTTGTTCCTCTGAAACAGGGAGAGAGAGGTAAGAGGCTTGGGAATTAATTGATTTGTTGCAATGGGTCAAGGGCCACTCCCTTTCAGGTGTTAAAACCAGACTCTTGTTGAATAGGAGGTGGCATAGATCCATACATGAATGAGACAAGCACAGTTTCTAAACCTTTGCAGTGGAGACAAAGCCCATGCCTTGGGTGTCTTGACTTCCTATTGGAAATGATCTCTTGGGATCTCTTTCAAGCCCCCACCATCCTCTTGATCAGGGGTAGGCAACCTAAGGCCCGTGGGCCAGATGTGGCCCCATTGCCTTCTCAGTCCAGCCCATGGACGGTCCAGGAATCAGTGTGTTTTTACATGAGTAGAATGTGTCCTTTTATTTAAAATGCATCTCTGGGTTATTTGTGGGGCACAGGAATTCGTTCATTTCCCCAAAAAAAATATAGTCCAGCCCACCACGTGGTCTGAGGGATGGTGGACCAGCCCACAGCTGAAAAAGGTTGCTGACCTCTGCTCTTGATCATTCTGGTTGCCCTTTTATGAACCTCTCACCCAAAAAGACAGGAGTGAAATTTGATTCGGTGGGCATTAACTACGTCGCACTTTCTGAAACTTCGTGAAAGCTGAAACATAGCCATCCTTCAGAAGTAAAACAGAAACATCACCGCCCTGCCCCACCCCCACCTACCATGGCCCCCTCCACCTCTTCCCCCCTTTCTTCCTAATGTAACACTACAGTGGTGCCCCGCAAGACGAATGCCTCGCAAGACGAAAAACTCGCTAGACGAAAGGGTTTTCTGTTTTTTTAGTCGTTCCGCAAGACGAATTTCCCTATGGGCTTCCTTCGCAAGACGAAACGTCTTGCGAGTTCTTGAGAGTTTGTTTCCTTTTTCTTAAAGCCGGTAAGCCGTTAATAGCCGCTAAGCTGCTAAGCTGCTAATAGCCACTAAGCCGCTAATAGCCGTGCTTCGCAAGACGAAAAAACTGCAAGACGAAGAGACTCGCGGAACGGATTAATTTCGTCTTGCGAGGCACCACTGTAATGTCTAAACAAATGAAACTGACCTGTAGAAAATGAAACTTGAAAAAAAGAGACACTGCACATGCTTTTGTAAACCAAGAAATCTTTAATAAAGAATAAAAATAAAAGGATCTGCACCTCTCCATTCAAGTCGTGTGTGTACAAAAATGCACAGTGCGTGTATAGGAATGCCTGCATTGGTGAAAATGCACTAGCATAGAAAAATGCGTTGCATTGGGGAGAAGTGCTCTGCAAAATGAGCACACCGGGCAAAATTACATGCGTGTGCATACTAGGAAAATCTACACGCAAGCGCTGATGAATTTACATGAGTGCTTTTTAAAAAAAAAAGTAAATAAAGTTCAAAGTGGAAATGTGGAGATCTGACCTTAAGAAAGGGAAAAATAAGGAACAAAATCTGTCAGTCATCCCGTGTAGAACACTCCACTAAAAACTGTTGCTCCGTTTTAAACCAAAGGCTTCCTTTCTCTCCTGCAGCAACGCCTCCTGCCTTCATCCACCCTTTCTTCCCAGTGCCCTTGAACCCAATTTCCTCAATGCTTTACTAATGCAACCCTGCCACTGCAGAAATGAGATGAGTGCTGCAGGGTTGTCCACCATACATCACGAGTCTTTTCTGTCATTATGTATCTGATGGGCCCTGTTGGAAAAAAGGGAAAGCTCTCCCAGAAAACATATATCACTGATGTTCTTGTATATGTATTGCTTGAGATGGGGATGAGAGAATCAATGTTGCAGGCTCTATGTCCCTTTAATCTCTCTCTGTGTGTGTCCTCAGAGAAAGCCACAAATTCTCTTTGCTCCCCTTCTGCAGTTTTACAGCGAGATGTTTTCATTCCAAACCTGTTTTCTCTTTCTCAGCTGATCAACGCAGCGGAAAACGTCGTCTCAGTTCAGGGTCATACGAGTTGGCTGCATTGTACAGATCTGCAGGCAGTCATGGACTTGAGTTGACCTAGAACAGCCTTCCCTGATCTGGTGCCCTCCAGACTCCATCAGCCCCAGGCAGCATGGCAAATGGCCTGGGATGATGGGAGCTCGAGTCCAACAACATCTTGAGGACAGCCCATTAGCCCATTAGCTGCCCTCAAGATGTTGTTGGACTACAGTTACTCTATCGCATTGGCCTCTCTGTGTGTGTGTCTCCATCAGTTTTTTTCAACAGTCATGGCCCTGCTAATTTTGCTGTGATGTACCTAACATGGAGCCAGGCTCTCAGTTTCCACTGGAGTTGACAAATCAAGGCATGCAACAGTGTCCGCCTTGGGTAATATGGTGCCCTGTGCAAGACCAAACTTTGATACCTCCCACAGCCCTTGAGCTCCCAAAGCTGGTGCAATGTTCTGGCAGGGTCTTAGTGCTTCCCTACCTCATTTCCACAAGTTGGGAAAGTGCTAACTAGGCTTTGGGAAGGAGGGAGAGGACTCTAGGACTCTGTCAGAGACTTGTGCCTCCTTCTCAAAACCCAGTGCCTCCCTTACAAGGCTTTGAGAAGACTCCGCCACTCAATTCAGCACCTGACTATATGGAAAAGCATTGTCTGCTACTGTGTCTACAGTGGTTCATTCGCACATGCAAGCCTCCATCTCACGCCGCAGCCTTTGAGAGTTAACCGCACATGCATAAGCTCAGGGGTTAGAACATCAGCCTTGTATGCAGAAGGTTCCAGGTTCAACACCACCCCCATGACATCTCTGGGTGGAGCTGGGAAAGACTTCATGCCTAAAACCCTGCCAGTCAGTGTAGACCAGCCTTTTTCAACCTTGGGTCCCCAGATGCTCTTGAACAACAACTCCCATCAACCCTGATCATGGGCCACGCTGGCTAGGAATGATGGGAGTTGTAGTCCAACAATATCTACCGTAGGTTGAGAAAGGCTGATTTAGACATCCTGAGTTATATGGTCCAGTGAGTTTGAACCAATATAAGGCAACTTCCAACCTTAACTTTTAACGTTGTAAAATTATTTTCTGTTGTAAATTGCTACAGGTTACGTTGCATGATTTTAGATGCATGAGTATTCTCTGTCGTCCATTGTAATGGCCTATGGCTTTATACAATAAAATGGACTGACCAACTTTCACACAAATAAACTTCCTATCTTCCTAGTTGCTTGCCCCACACTGAATTTTTTTATTGATAAGAAACACATTGGGAAACAAAAAGAAAAGAAAACTATATCTATCCATAGTCTGCATTTTTTTGAAGAAGAAGAAAAACTATACAACACTGAAATATTTAAATGATTCTTTGATTGTCCTTGAATCTTTCTGCCACACTTGCCACGCCAGAATGGCATGCAGCACCCTTTGAGAACCACTGTCTTATACACAAGCCCCATAGATTTGTCTTGACCAAGCGATGTCTATGCAGTCCTGAACTGGCCGTTGGACTTTGTGCCTTCAAAAATATCTTTGGGTGGCAGAGAGACAAAGCAAGATGATTGACAAAGGGATCTGCTCTTTTAAATCACCCTGCCTTGTGTGGAGGCAGCCTTCCACAGCACATGTGGGATTCCGATATTGGCATGTGCAAATTGCCTTCTCCCTCCCTCCTGGCTTCTGTTACAAGTAGCGCTGACATGCCCTCCCTTCCATCTCTCTGAAGTAGTCAATATCGCAATTACGGGCTAGAGTTGAAGTCAATTTTGTCCATTATGTCCTCCCCTTACAGCTGGTGCTGCCATTCTGTCTTCTCTGAAAGAGCTCCTTCTCAACCAGCCATTTGAGTCTCATTTTCCTTAACGTCAAAATTACATACTGTGGATCCGTTCTCCTGAATCTGCTCACCTCCCGCTTTTCCCACTCAGTAGCCCCCAGATTTTCCAGTTTTCTCTCCTTCCTTCAGTCCCTGCCCCAGTTTCCTGTTAGGGGCAAGCTCTTTGCCCTTACTATAGAAGGGGAAGAAATGGAGGCAGTGAGAGATTTTACTTTCTTGGGCTCCATGATCACTGCAGATGGTGACAGCAGTCACAAAATTAAAAGGCAGCTGCTTCTTGGGAGAAACCTAGACAGCATCTTAAAAAGCAGAGACATCACCTTGCCGACCAAAGTCCATATAGTTGAAGCTATGGTTTTCCCAGTAGTGATGTATGGAAGTGAGAGCTGGACCATCAAGAAGGCTGATCGCTGAAGAATTGATGTTTTTGAATTATGGTGCTGGAGGAGACTCTTGAGAGTCCCACGGACTGCAAGAAGATCAAACCTATCCATTCTTAAGGAAATCAGCCCTGAGTGCTCACTGGAAGGACAGATCCTGAAGCTGAGGCTCCAATATTTTGGCCACCTCGTGAGAAGAGAAGACTCCCTGGAAAAGATCTTGATGTTGGGGAAGATGGAGGGCACAAGGAGAAGGGGATGACAGAGGACAAGATGGTTGGACAGTGTTCTCGAAGCTACCAGCATGAGTTTGACCAAACTGCGGGAAGCAGTGGAAGACAGGAATGCCTGGCGTGCTCTGGTCCATGGGGTCACGAAAAGTCGGACACAACTAAACGACTAAACAACAACAACAACAACAACAAATCAGCAGGCTACACTTTTTCTCCATTGCTGCCTCTTCAGGGTTGGAGAAGCTTCATTATATTTTTATTTTTATTTTTAAAAAAGGAGAATGAATGCAAGTATAATGCTGAATGCTTCTGTTCTCACACCAGGCTGGCGTGGGCATCTGTTGCACAAGGCATTGGAGAGAACTAGGTCCCAGATTGCTTGAGAACAGTTTTCAAGGGCTATAAATAATATTTCCAGAATTAGGTTTTCTGGAACCTATGGAATCTGCTTCCCCATGGAAGATGCAGATCCTTATCTATGGCGGACCAGGGACTAGGGGCAAAATTCAGTTTGGGTCTTAATGGGGATCCATCTCATTCCTGCTTCCCAAAATTATACAGGAACAGAAAGTCTAACCAGCCTTCAAAACCTTCGTTTCTCTGAATTTTGCGATGCAATTCTCCAACCAAATAAAGTGCACCAAGAAATGTGCACATCAGTGCGCATGAAAGCACATCTCGTGCTGGAAATAGCATGCAAAACTGCATTACCTTAGTGAAAGCTGCATCCAAAAACCTTTACATTGGGAGAAATAAGCTCTAAAATACTGAGACATTTTCATGGACCATATAGCAAGGGGAATTCTTTGTGGATGGCATCACTGCAGGTAATGCAAAGAGGGAAATGCATGTTTTAACACAGGGGTCAGCAAACTTTTTCAGCAGGGGGCCGGTCCACTGTCCCTCAGACCTTGTGAGGGGCCAGACTATATTGGGGGGGGATGTGGATGAACGAATTCCTATGCCCCACAAATAACCCAGAGATGCATTTTAAATAAAAGGACACATTCTACTCATTTAAAAACACCAGGCAGGCCCCACAAATAACCCAGAGGTGCATTTTAAATAAAAGGACACATTCTACTCATGTAAAAACACGCTGATTCCCAGACCGTCCGCAGGCCGGATTTAGAAGGTGATTGGGCTGGATCTGGCCCCCGGGCCTTCGTTTGCCTACCCGTGTTTTAACACCTGACCATGATTCAAAAAACCCTGCACACAGAAAGTTAGCACTTAGGGGTTAGAGTAAACTTCAGCTCTTCTTAGGGTTTTGCTATATTCTTGGGGGTTTGTGATATTTTTTCCTGGCTGAAGTTCTCCACCTTTAACAGCTGCCTGATAACCAAACATTCAGATAATGAAAATTTCTGACATCACTACACCCCCTTTCTTTATTTTGTTACATTTTTATACCATCTTTTTCCTCCAAGAAGCTCATGATGGTGAATGTGATTCTCTCTCCCGCCCCCCCGCCCCCCGGTTTTATCCTGACAAGGACCCTGTGAGGTAGGTTCGGCTGAAAGACAGTGATCAGGCTAAGGTCACTCATTGAGTTTCATGGCTCCTTCTGTGCTCCACATATGCAGCTATTAAAACACCCAAGAGCTTAGCCAGTAAAAAAGAAATGGGGGGAGGGGATGATGTCAACAATTAGAGTATTTTTTTTCCACTTTTCTTTACATGCTGGAAATTCTAACACATTTGTCATCAGATGGGGTGTGTGACTAAATTAATAGTAACACTTTTAATGTCAGATTGAATGCAATGCCAACAGATGCCATTGGAGGTATGAATGAAATGCAGATAGCTGAGAAAGATTTTTCTTTTTTTTTTTAAAAAAAAGGAACACATACATATTTAAAACATTAAAGCTGCCATTACATATTTTAACAGTATCGCCAGTTCTCTGCAAATTGTCTCGTTTGAGTAATCTCTCTATTCCTGGAATATTAAAAAGGTGTCACAGCTGTGGAATGTAGATCGAGGGAACAACGGGGAGCGAACAGGAGGTGCGAAAAGATTTTTTTTTATTTTATTAAAAAAACCGATTTCTAATCTGAGCTGTAGACAGCTTTCTACCTCCCACAGTGTAGGCAGAACATAACCCATTCGCGGCTAGTAGCCGTTGATAGCCCTTCTCCTCCATAAATTTGTCTAATTCTCTTTCAAAGCCACCCAGCTGGGTGGACATCGCATAGCTGAACTATGCTCTGTATGAATCACAGAACCATAGAGTTGAAAGGGACCCTGAGGATCATCTAGTCCAACCCCAGCAATGCAGAAATATTCTGCTGTCCCATACAGGGATTGAACATGCAACCTTGGCATTATCCAGGCCATGCTCTAACTAACTGAGCTATCCAGGCTGTTCCCCAGACGTCCTTTAAGTGACTCCCCTTTAAGTGTCTCTGATTCACTATGACAAATCCCCATGTTTCAATAGCTCAGTCAGTAAAGCATGAGAATCTTAATCTCAGGGCTGTGGGTTCGAGACCCACGTTGGGGAACTAGATTCCTGCATTGCAGGGGGTTGGACTAGATGACCCTCAGGGTCCCTTCCAACTCTATAATTCTATGATTCCATGTTTCTATTTAAATCTGCCCTTCATCCAGAACCATGAGGACTAGAACCCTGGTTTATTTTTAGAGGAAGGTTTGTAGTTTTGGTTCCACAGCCATTCCTTTGCAAGTTTCCCCCCCCCCCTTGACTTTCTTTCTTATTTCCCCTCTCCTTTTTTCTAAATTTATTCCATTCTGCTGGTAGAAAACACTGAGCCTCAGAGACAGGAAGGGAAACCAGTATATTTTGCTTTAAGGCAGGCATCCCCTAACTCGGCCCTCCAGATGTTTTGGGACTACAATTCCCATCATCCCTGACCACTGGTCCTGTTAGCTAGGGATGATGGGAGTTGCAGTCCCAAAACAGCTCGATATGTCAAGATGCAGACAGGGCACAAAGCCGCGCAGCTCCCCTACTCGCTGCGGCACCCCTAAGAGGCCAGCGCCCTGGCACAATGCGCCAGTTAGCCCAATAGGAAAGACGGCTTTGCCTGTGGGAAACCCAAAATCAGAACCTGAGCACAACAACACTCTTCCCTCCTGTGGTTTCCATCAGCTGGCATTCAGAAGCATGACTGCCTCCAACCGCAGAGAAAGAGTGTAGTCATCATGGAGAGTAAGGGTCAGTTATCAGTTAACTCTACCCATCTGCCACTGTCTGTCTCTCTGTGAAGCCTGGAAGTCATAATTCCTGCTCATCGCTGCTCTAGTTTGTATTGGGCACGTTGTATTGTGGCAGAATGCCTTGTCATTGGCTTCCATACACATGGGTGGACTGGTCATTCAGATCCCACAATATTTGATGGAGCTCTTCCTGGAAGTACGATAGCAGCTTTCAAAGGGTTGAGAACGTCAGAGTAGACGGTGCTTCAAAGAGAAGTGATAGTTGTGTCATTTGTTTACATTGCATCCACTTCCCTTTTTAGTTTTATTTCTTGGCTTTGATGGGAAACTTGTGTGCTTTAATCTACGCTGGAAAAATGCCAGGGAAGTCTGAAAGGGTTTGAGGAGAAATTGCTGTGCCGTTTCCAGGTGGGGAAAAAAGAAACTTCAGAAATACCCTTGACCGGGAGTAGTCAATATAGTGCCCTTCAGAAGGTGTGGACTACAACCCCCATTGTCCCTGACCAGAGGCCAGGCTTGCTGAGGCTGGTGGGACTTGTAGTTCCAAGAACATCTGGATACACCGTGTTAGCTACCCCAGAATTATACAATGAAATGTATACTTCGTTCTTTCATGCTCAGAAGCAAGTCCTGTTGATATAAATAGAATATCAATATCAGTAGATACTGACATCAGGTAAACCCTTTCCTGATTGCCCAATAGTAGGAGTAAAGGGTCTGTCTTAGTCACACACCGGAAACTTAAAAAGGTAAAGGTAAAGGACCCCTGACAGTTAAGTCCAGTTGCAGATGACTCTGGGGTTGCGGCGCTCATCTCGCTTTACAGGCCGAGGGAGCCGCCGTTTGTCCACAGACAGTTTTTCCAGGTCATGTGGCTGGCATGACTAAGCCGCTTCTGGTGCAACAGAACACCGAAACCAGAGCAGCGCAGGGAAGCTCTGTTGACCTTCCCACCGGAGCAGTACCTATTTATCTATTTGCACTTTTTGGCGTGCTTTCAAACTGCTAGGTTGGCAGGAGCTGGGACCGAGCAACGGGAGCTCACCCCGTCACGGGGATTTGAACCGCCAACCTTCTGATCGGCAAGCCCAAGAGGCTCAGTGGTTTAGACCACAGCGCCACCCGCATCCCTCTAATAGTAGGAGTAGGAATTTTGTAGGCGAATTTTCTGTTGTCAGCTTTCTGGGATTTAATTTTGTCTTGAATTTTGCTATTCTTCTTTGTTGGTTTGAAATTTTATGTCCTGTGAATTAATTATAATTGAAAAAATGTGTTTAAATAAAGAAAAGCAGAAGTTGGGTCTCAGTTCAGAGGCTTAGGAGAACCTTTGTGAATAAGTTTACTTGGCAAACTTACAGTAAGCTTTTCTTTGCCAGCTCATAGGTGAAGGGGAGCACTGAGAGCTTTATGGTTCTTATGTGTTCAGGACTGAATAGCTATTATTGTGAGTCCAGGAGGAAGCACACAGGCAGGCGATGCTACTCCCACAGCAATATCAATGCCCTAAAATAAATAAAGACGTCATCTGTCTCTAGGTAACCCCTGCTAGCCCATTCCAAAGCGATGACCCTTCAACCCTCCCTGCAAACACCCTCTCAGCAGATGAGTTAGTCTGAGCCCCTTCCAGCAGGATGTGTGGCTCATGTCTGAAGCCACTATCCAGTGTCTCCTAGAAACAAACATTTCTCCCCAAAACGTAAAAGCTATCGTACCGTTTTGCAAAATGCAGCAAGGCCACACCTGCACCATGCATTTAAAGCAGTACCATGCTCCCTTGAACAACTATGGCTCTCTCTGCTAAAGAACTGCAGCTTATTAAGAGTGCTGGGAGCTATGAGGACACCCCTTACAGTGACAATTCCCAGAACTGTGACTCTGGGACTCTGGGCGGGGAAATAGGGTCTCCCTAGCAACTCCCAGCGCCCTCAATAATAATAATAATAATAATAATAATAATAATAATAATTTATTATTTATACCCCGCCCATCTGGCTGGGCCTCCCCAGCCACTCTGGGCGGCTTCCATAAAAACCAAAAATACAATAAAATATCACATGTTAAAAACTTCCCTGAACAGGGCTGCCTTAAGATGTCTCTTGAATGTCAGGTAGTTATTTATCACTTTGACATCTGCTGGAAGGGCGTTCCACAGGGTGGGCGCCACTACCGAGAAGGCCCTCTGCCTGGTTCCCTGTAGCTTTGCTTCTCGCAATGAGGGAACCGCCAGAAGGCCCTCGGCGCTGGACCTCAGCGTCCGGGCAGAATGATGGGGGTGGAGACGCTCCTTCAGGTATACTGGACCGAGGCCGTTTAGGGCTTTAAAGGTCAGCACCAACACTTTGAATTGTGCTCGGAAACGTACTGGGAGCCAATGCAAGTCTTTCAAGACCGGTGTTATATGGTCTCGGCGGCCGCTCCCAGTCACCAGTCTAGCTGCCGCATTCTGGATTAGTTGTAGTTTCCGAGTCACCTTCAAAGGTAGCCCCACGTAGAGTGCATTGCAGTAGTCCAAGCGGGAGATAACCAGAGCATGTACCACTCTGGCGAGACAGTCCGCAGGCAGATAGGGTCTCAGCCTACGTACCAGATGGAGCTGGTAAACAGCTGCCCTGGACACGGATTTGACCTGTGCCTCCATGGACAGCTGTGAGTCCAAAATGACTCCCAGGCTGCACACCTGGTCCTTCAGGGGCACAGTTACCCCATTCAGGACCAGGGAATCCTCCACACCTGCCCGCCTCCTGTCCCCCAAAAACAGTACTTCTGTCTTGTCAGGATTCAACCTCAATCTGTTAGCCGCCATCCATCCTCCAACCGCCTCCAGACACTCACACAGGACCTTCACCGCCTTCACTGGTTCTGATTTAAAAGAGAGGTAGAGCTGGGTATCATCCGCATACTGATGAACACCCAGCCCAAACCTCCTGATGATCTTTCCCAGCGGCTGCATGTAAATGTTGAAAAGCATGGGGGAGAGGACAGAACCCTGAGGCACCCCACAAGTGAGAGCCCAGGGGTCTGAACACTCATCCCCCACCACCACTTTCTGAACACGGCCCAGGAGGAAGGAGCGGAACCACTGTATAACAGTGCCCCCAGCTCCCAGCCCCTCAAGACGGTCCAGAAGGATGCTATGGTCGATGGTATCAAACGCCGCTGAGAGATCCAGCAGAACTAGGAAACAGCTCTCACCTTTGTCCCTAGCCCGTCGGAGATCATCAACCAGTGCGACCAAGGCAGTTTCAGTCCCATGATGAGGCCTGAATCCCGACTGGAAGGGATCCAAATGGTCCGCTTCTTCCAGGCGTGCCTGGAGTTGTTCGGCAACCGCTCGCTCAATCACCTTGCCCAGGAATGGAAGATTTGAGACTGGGCGATAGTTGGCCATCGTGGCCGCATCTAAAGATGGTTTTTTAAGAAGCGGTTTAATAACCGCCTCTTTCAGCGGGTCTGGGAAGGCTCCCTCACGGAGGGAAGCATTCACCACCCCACAAAGCCCATTGCCCAGTCCTTCCCGGCTAGCTTTTATAAGCCAGGATGGGCAAGGATCCAGGAGACAGGTGGTTGGTTTCACTCGTCCAAGCAGCCTGTCCACATCCTCGGAGGTAACAGATTGGAATTGATCCCACTCAACTTGACTAGACAGAACTCTAGCACTCTCCCGCCCCGGCCCTGCTCCCACGGTGGAGTCTACTTCTTCCCGAATCTGAGCGATTTTATCTGCAAAAAACTTTGCAAAATCATTGCAGGAGAACATGTGGCCCGTACTGGGCCCCGATGTTGCAGGTGGTTCCGCTAAATTGTGAACCACCTGAAAAAGTCTCCTGCTGCTGTTTTCTGCAGATGCAATAGAGGCGGTGAAGAAATTCTTCTTCGCCGTCGCTATCGCCACTTGGTAGGCTCGACGTTGAGCTCTAACCTGTGTCCGGTCAGATTCGGAATGAGTTCTCCGCCACCGGCGCTCTAGCCGTCTCAACGATTGTTTCATTGCCCTCAGATCCATGGAAAACCACGGGGCTGTCCGGGCTCCATGCAACCGGAGAGGGCGCTTCGGAGCCAAACAGTCAATAGCCCTGGTTAACTCCACATTCCAGCAGGCCACCAGGGAATCAGCTGAAAGGCCATCAACATGGGATAAAGCATCCCCTACCACTCTCTGGAAACCATTTGGATCCATTAAGTGGCGGGGGCGGACCATCCGAATTGGTCCCACCTCCCTGCAGAGGGGATGGGTCGCAGAGAAGTCCAGTTGCACCAGGAAGTGATCTGACCATGGCACTTCTTTCGTTTCGCTTTTACTTAGTGTCAGATCACCAATAAGCTATTGCTCCCAGGATTTCTTTGATCTGACTGTTCAAAGGGGAGGAAGAGTGTTTTAAAAGTATAGTGCAGATGTGGCCAATGCAATTCTGTACAGCATGCTTTTTTAAAACAACAACAACAACACGTGTCTATTCTAAATCCAGCAGTTTGGGTGTGACCTCATTGAACAGATGCAAGTAAATGAAAACACAGGCTGCCTTTTGAAAGGAAGCAGCCATCGCCTGCAGCCAGACCCTCACATTTATCTCTATCATAAGAGGTGAGGCACAACTCCCTTGAAAGGATTCCTGCCTTCCCTACTGCCTAATTGATGACTTGCTTTGGCAGTTCTTCCATTGCCTTCTTCTTGCCAATCCTCAAGTCTCAACCAATTGCTCTCTACCCTTTTCCATCTTTCTTCCTCCCTTCCCAAGAGCCAATGTTATCTGTGACCCAAGAAGGAGATGGGCCAGTCTAGTTTCTTTCCCTGCACATTTGCCCTGCCTTAAGTTCCATTCAGTCCATTTTAGCACCAGTCTGTACTCTACAGACACATTTCCTCCTAAAATATATACCTGCCCACCTGCCATCCCTGTGATGTCTATCAGGGGCTCCTTGGGGATCTGGCATGATTTGGCAGCCCTGGATGGATGAGAAAGAAGGAGATGGAACAGAGACAGGGTACTTGAAGGCTGGCACCCAAGGATAGAGGACAGAAGCTTTCCCCTTCTCACTCTGATGGGGAAGCCAATTCTCGTCACTGCCCTCCCTGCAGAATGCAGAGCATCGTCAGTGTGGAAGGACTTCATCCAGCCTGTCGGAGTAACTGGGCAAAAATGTGCGTGGCAAAGTCAGAATCAGAGGAGCAGGAGGCAGGTTTGCTGCTGAGAACCAGGTGCTGTCTTTGTAGATGGGAGCAGGTGTCCCAAAGAAGGATATCTGCACGTGCGACATCCCCATGAAATGAGGGAGTCTTGCGAGTGAGGTCGCCATGCCTTGTATTTAAAAGTTGGGCTGGAGGGGCGTGTCACTCATTGGGACATCTTCATTGCTTCCCTTCAGCTTGTGTTGCTTGTGTGCTTTGGAATCATGACTTCGGGACCCTGAGCATGTACCATTAGTAACCTGTACAAACAGCTCATTCTTGTAAGCACATTCTTTATTACAGCCCAAAGACCCGCAGAAACAACTTTGAAAGCAAAATATATCAGATGTACAGGGAAAACATTGCTAGGCAGTCATTGTTTTATATCTAAAGCGTGTTGATTTCTAATTCTTATTATCTCCGAGAGGAATTTTGACACAGCCAGGGTTCTATCACTTATCTTATCGTCAAGGAGAAATTTGAGATAAAAAAAATCTGACTTTCCAGATAAATTTACCAATTAATTGGTTCCTGGCTTGTTTATACAGCCCACAGCTTACACACAAGTAGGAGCCTCTGTTGTTGTGTTGGACACTGTCAGATGAGATGCTTTGCGTTGCCTGTGTGGCTTCACCTCAAACTACACAGGTAAAGGAAGTGGACTTTGCCCTTACTGATAATAAGGATTGGAATTAGAATGGAGGTTGGTGGAGTATCGGCTGTTTGGATAACTATCATAGGTTGATAGGTCCAGCTGCCAGCATCATATTTCACATGTAACTACGGCAAATGGACCTCCAATCAATGTCAACATGAGCATTAATGCAATTCTGGCATGCGTGTGTTTATTGGTACGTTGTTATAGCCTTGGTGGCACTGAATTTATTAGCAACGTGGTTTATTGCTGCGTGATTTACTCCCAAGCCCTGATGGAATGTGAAGTCATTGCTCTTAATAACCATTTAGTGCACATAATGTAACGCACATTCCTTTCTGTTCAAGTGCTCCTGTTCTGCGTTTCGTCGGAAGTGACAGGATCTCTGGGGGAGGGCATGAGAGGTGGGTAGAGAGAAATTCATCTCCATTTTTGCTGGTGCAGGAAGTTAAAGTGAATGAAACTGCACAGGTATCCCTTTGGGTTGCATTAGAAATAACAAAGGGCTCACAATATATGGGCTTTTCTTAGGGTAGAGAAGTGTTATAAGAAAAAAAAAACTGCTCCTTTTCCCCTTACGGGGTACCCAAGAGCCTGTATAGAGTCCTTATGTAGGTTCTCTATTGGTAAGAGAAAATAACAAAGGCCAACCAGAGACTATTGAGAAGCAAAGCAGCTAGTAAGCCTGATCTTCATTAAACTGTTGCAACAGGGTCTTCACCCACCTCACACAGGAGGGAGGAGGAACCCAGAACAATGGTGCACAACCCCTTATATAGACTGTTGAAATTGCCACCCTGTAGCTCAAGACCACCCCCCAATACATCATACATACATGACAGAAGGGGCGGTCTACAGCAAAATCCTGTCTGGCAGGAAACCTGTTAATGGGTTTACCTGGACAGCCTGGCCATTCTTTTGTGATGATAAATGGGTAGGCAAACTAAGGCCTGGGGCTTAGATCCGGCCCAATCGCCTTCTAAATCCGGCCCTCCGATGGTCCAGGAATCAGCGTGTTTTTACATGAGTAGAATGTGTCCTTTTATTTAAAATCCATCTCTGGGTTATTTGTGGGGCCTGCCTGGTGTTTTTACATGATTAGAATGTGTGCTTTCATTTAAAATGCATCTCTGGGTTATTTGTGGGGCATCGAAATTCGTTCTCCCCCCCAAAAAAAAATATAGTCCGGCCCCCCACCAGGTCTGAGGGCAGTGGACCGGCCCCCTGCTGAAAATGTTTGCTGACCCCTGTGATAAATACTTAATTCCTGAGTTCAGGTCACAGGCTCACCCTAGAAGGTTATACTAGGACCAGGGAGAACCAGATCACCCTGAATTCAGTATAATGATTGACTTGAGATTTCTCTCTCTCTCTCTCTGCTGTCATAACAACTTCCTGTTGTAATGGTGTAGACAGAGGCTTCAGTTGCACTAAATCTCAACCCCATGATTTATTTGGATTATGAAGGCACAGCCACAGGAAATATGCAATCAAATGTCTCAATGCCACTCCAAATTCTGTCATGTTGGGCAGATGATTCTAGGTTTGCCTTCTTCATGAGAGTTACCACACTTCCCTTCACAAAGTGACAAAGGACTGACCACCCTTTATTCATGAAAACCAACTTTTATGCAGTTTTAGGACTACAATACCCATAAGGCAGTGTGACTGTGAGCCAATCGCACATATGTAAGCACACTGGAGGCCCATACTTGAAGCATCAAAATATGTGGCGGCATAAATAAGCAGTACCAGAATACAAAAAAAGCTTACAAGAGGTAGGAAAATGTTGTTCCTATCTCTAAAAGGGGGGGGGGATAAGACCCAGGTAACTACCAACCAGTCAATTTGATGCTGTTAGAAGGAAAGGTCCCAGAATTAAATTAAATTAATTAAGCAGTCAGTCTGTGAGCGCTTAGAAAAGGATGCTGTGAATACTAAAAACTAGCATGGGTTTCTCAAAAGCAAGTCATGCCAGAAGAATCTCATTTCTTTACAGGGGGTTGGACTAGATGACCCTCAGGGTCCCTTCCAACTACAGTGGTACCTCAGGTTACAGACGCTTCAAGTTACAGACTCCGCTAACCCAGAAATATTACCTCGGATTAAGAACTTTGCTTCAGGATGAGAACAGAAATCGTGCAGCAGTGGCACGGCAGCAGCAGGAGGCCCCATTAGCTAAAGTGGTACCTCAGGTTAAGAACGGACCTCCAGAACGAATTAAGTTCTTAACCCGAGGTACCACTGTATACAGTTCTATGATCCCCACAGAGATCTGTTACTCTTAGCCAGGAGCACAGATTTCAAGGTGGAAACCCACCTGGCTGCCCCATATATACACATATGCATATACTATATATACCGTGGGCAGTTTCTTCATGTCTGCTCTAAATGTACATAAATTGATGTCATTGTAACACACCTTTTGTTTGGGAAATCTTGAAACCTCCCAGCTTTTTAGAGCCTTTGTATGAAACATAATAAAGGAAGAACTGAGAGGTGGACTCTTTCTTCTCCCATTCATCAAGTCAGCCCTGGGATAGTTAATTGTCAGGGTCATAATGGACTCTTGCACTGTTTTGTTCCTTGCTTGAATTTGCATTATTCCTCAACAGAGAGAGAGAAAGAGTGAGGGAGAAATGGTGGACATCTCAGAGCAAAGAACCAGTGTCAAGCTCATAAAGAGACAATGCCTGTTTCCATAGAATCATTTGTTCGTTCCCCTGGTGGCTCAATGCCACAGATGCGAACTTTGGTTACTAGGTAACCATGCTGTATCGACCAATGGCAGAGGAGAGTTTACCAAACTTACTCAGTTTATATCTGAGGGATGTGTTTCTTTTGTTCGATGGGTCTTCAGGGGGAGATCATTCTTCCCTCGCACATCTCTGTTTCCTTTTAGATTGGGACTGAGCTGAAAGGGGGCTCCGTTCCATCAGCATCGAGAGATGACCCCCTTTTGGAAAGTTGTCAAGGACATTTGCAAAACAGGACGGAAGTGTCTGCCCAATCATAAAACATGGCTCTGAACACGCTTCACTTGTCTCTGGTTAAGCCATCACTTCTCTGATTGGCTAGCCATGCAACCAATCTTGCTAGTTTTTACCCTCACTCTGAAGCCGCTTTGTTTGTTCTCAGTGAGGTCATCGTGTACCCAGGTCTTGATTGGCTATGTAGTGCTGCAACATCATATGTACACAGGGCCAGATTTAGGTTTGATGAAGCCCTAAGCTACTGAAGGTTATGGAGCCCTTTATATGTAGGCACCCTATATATAGAAAGGAGCAAACCAGTGATATTTTAGGGAGCAGGCAAGCAGGCAGGGCCCATTACTTACATCATAGGAGCCTACACAACACAAAACACTGTTGCTGTATGTAGGTTTTATTTTATTTGTTTTTTATCTTATATTTTGGAAATGTACATCCAGTCCCCCCCCCCCCCTTTAAATCTCTCAGGTCCCCAAGCTATAGCTTGTTTAGCTTATACATAATGTACACCATGTTTGTTGTCTTTGTCCATGGAGTTTTCTTGGCAGGGATACTGGAATGGCTTGCCAGTTCCTGCTCCAGGTGGATCACGTTTGGTCAAAACTCTCCACTATGACCTGTCCATCTTGGGTGGCCCTGCACGGCATAGCTCATATCTTCTCTGAGTTATTCAAGCCCCTTTGCCACGGCAAGGCAGTGAAGACAGGAGTGCCTGGCGTGCTCTGGTCCATGGGGTCACGAAGAGTCAGACACAACTAAACATAAACAACAAATGTACACCATGATACCTGAGTGGCTGAAATTGCTCTGAGAAAGAAGCCTGACTAGGAGGGTGGAAGTCCCAACGCAGTAGAAGATAAGGGGAAATCCATAGCCCATTATAAGCTGAGCCCAAACTCCACCTATATTCAGGCCTAGCTTGCCACACATACACCACGCTTCCTGTCAGGTTCCTGCTACCTAAGCAAACCTACCTTTGCAAGGAGGCAGGAGAATGGGCAGCAATATCCAAGTTTTCTCAAGGGTTTTCCTAGAATTCTCAAAGTGCCAAAATTTGTTTAAAATGCATCATTTAGGACACAATGCAATTAGAAAGGCATGCAATGAGATAGTATATGCATTTGAATAAGTATTTTGTGATAAAATACATGTTTTAATCACACATTTAAGTATGTATTTATAGATTAAGGGGTCAGTTTTACGGCATGTTTTGCCAGGATGTGTAACGTATGATCCAGCGGATCTCCAGCTCAGGCTGCTGATTCCTGGCTCAGTTGACATTAAGTCCCCATCCCTGGCTCAGCCAGAGACATGTCAGCATAACTTATTCATCTCAGCTCAGTTGGGGCTCAGTCAAAAGCTGGTCCAAAGCTGGTTTAGCCGAGACCAATATAAGTCTCCAAAATGGGCATTCTGGGGTGCATTACTAAGCTGGCTCAGCTCAGTCATGTGATGTGGGAACCTAGTATAGAGGTTTGTTTTCCCTACCTGCTTAACAGGGTTTGGATATGATGTAACTTTCTGCCAGCTTTGTGTGCATAGAATGGGTCCTTTAATATGGCAAATCAGGCTTATGAATAAACACATGTGGAAGTGACATGGACTAGAAACAAATTGATCCACCCATCCCTACAAGTTCTCAGTTTCCTTTTCATTGCTAGGGATGGGCAGATTTGTCAATTTCAGTCTTTCTCAGTTCCTCACCACCACCACCCCCATCAAATTCATTCCTGCACATTTCTGCAGCAATTTGTCTCCATGAAAATCTGTCAGCATTTCAGAGTACATTTCTCCCAAGAAGCCCGTTTTTATTTTTATTTTTGCAAGCAATTTCCCCTAAAATAATGCACCCTTCCATGTTATTTTCATGCATTTTTAGTCAAACTTCTCCCAAATATTTGTATTTTGGTGCATGCTGTTCAGTTATGGAACTGCACTGGAAAATTCAGAGAAGTGCGACTTCCAGAAGATCGATAAGCTTAAGTTCCCATGTTCATTTGGGAGGTACAAATAAGGTAGCTTCTCATTAGAATGCAGCGAAATCAAATTCATGCCCCATTTCTGTTCATTGGCCATTGATGTTTCTTCAACACTACCCCATCTACTCTGCAGTGCATTGAAGTGCCTGGTTTTGTTGATGGCAAGATGAAGCCTTGGTTCTATTACACACCTGTCAGTGAGACACTGAACAGAAAACAGAAGAACCAGATTGGTGTTTTGCCAATAATAGACATGCAAGGTGTTTCTGCTCTTGATATCAAAGAGGCGAAATGATTTAATGGAGAGTTTTGCCATTGCAGATGTTGTGCTACGTGACCAAGGCTGCAATGTTCAGTCTTCTGTGGCTATAAGCAATCTGTCCTTCAGCAAACATCTTCTTTTGCCAAGAGGCCATGGTTGTCTACTTCAGTGTATTTATGCAATGCAGATGAACAATAGGATAAAAACTACATTTATATAGCACTTTCGGACATTCGTTACAATAACTCTGTTATTAGAAAACAGTAGCTGAGTTTGATTTTGTATCCCTCTACCCTCCCAGTCTTTCCCCCTTTCATGTTGTGTGTTTTAGATTCCAAGCCTTAATAATAATAATAATAATAATAATAATAATAATAATAATAATAATTTATTTGTACCCCACCCATCTGGCTGGGTTTCCCCAGCCACTCTGAGCAGCTTCCATCAAAGATTAAAAATACATTAAAATGTCACACATTAAAAAATTCCCTAAACAGGGCTGCCTTCAGATGTCTTCTAAATGTCAGGAAGTTGTTTATCTCTTTGACATCTGATGGGAGAGCGTTCCACAGGGCAGGCGCCACTACCGAGAAGGCCCTCTGCCTGGTTCCCTGTAACTTGGCTTCTCGCAGTTAGGGAACTGCCAGAAGGCCCTCAGCGCTGGACCTCAGTGTCTGGGCAGAATGACGGGGGTGGAGATGCTCCTTCAGGTATCCTGGGCCAAGGCCATTTAGGGCTTGAAAGGTCAGCACCAACACTTTGAATTGTGCTCGAAAACGTACTGGGAGCCGATGTAGGTCTTTCAGGACTGGTGTTATATAGTCTGTCACTTTCTTACCACAGACATTTCTAAGCTGCTGTGGAAGCCTCTCTTTTGCACAAAGAGTCAAATATAAATGTTTGGGTGGGAGGGCAGAAGTAATAAAGAACACCATGAATTTATTTCTGTCTATATAATAAAAATGTAAGAATGTTATCATCCAGCCTACACTGGAGGATTGGTAGTGCTTAATCACAGTCCTAGATTTACATGAAGTTTGGGCGGAATAAGGGACCGAAAATTAAGCCAGGTTGCACAACAGCAGCAGTCATGGCATGGGAGCAAGATGGTAGGGATACTGAGAGAGGAAAAGTGATGGCACATTTGAGGGCTTCGCATCCTTTATCTCTCTTGCATGAGGCAGCTGAGAAATGGACGAGGAAAAGCTTTGACTACAGTGAGAAGGAAGAGGCACTGAAAGCAAACAGAGTGGCTGTTGTAAACAATGGCAGAAGTCTGAGCAAAATGTGGGATGGAGGAACACTGAGGGGGGGGACAGTGATTTTAAACGGTGGCAGAAGTTTGAGTAAAAACAAAAATGGAGGGTCACAGAGGGGGGAAAATGTGATTTTAAACAACTGCAGAGGTTTGAGTAAAGCAGGGTTGGAGTGATACCGAGAAGGAAAAAGTGGCTTTTAAACAATGACAGAGATTTGAATAAAGCAAGGGGGGATAGCAGGGGGATTGGTGGGTGGAGAAAGCAGGGGTGAAACCCTAATACTTAAAATATGTGTAAACTGCCTTTATATATAAAGCCCACTCGAGGCAGCTAGCAAATTAACAGGTAAAGCTATTGTTTATAACAAGTATTATATTCATACCTGTTTCAGTTAATCTAGTTCAGGAGCACCCAACATGGTGTCCTCCAGATTTTGCCGGATGCCAACTCCCATCCTTCCCCTGGCCTTTGGAGTCCCACAACATCTGGAGGTTCACAAATTCCCTGTCAGGCTTCAGAGAATTGGCTCTCCCACCGCCCCGCTCCAGTGGCAGTAGATAAGAAGAACAAAGGGAAATGAGTCTTCTTACCAGTTAGAAACTTTAATAATCATAGCTAGAGAACAAAAAACCCAGCTCCTAGAAATGGCGGTGCTCCTAATTAAGGATTCCACCCCTTACATCCCTATTAATCTACGCCGCTTCTACGTCTTGTAATCTGAGCTTGTTCCCTCTGTGCTTTGTGTGCTTTCTGCTCTGCCACTTTCTGAGCTGTTCTTGACCTTGGGGAGAGCGGATGAATGCTTTCCAGAGACAGTGAATCTGTTAACCCTCTCTCTCCCAGTGTTTCCTCTCCTAGTTGTTCCCCATCCAGTATTTCCCAGCTTTTGCCTTCTGAACTATGCCCCTCTGGAAACCAGTGTTCCAAATCTATACTGCATCTCTGCTTCTGGGGAAATCCAGATCCAGATCAGCAGCAGGGGGAGGGAGAGGCTCCCATCATTTCTCCTCCACGCAGCCCTCCTCAGCAGGGTCCCTGACATTCCCCCATCCTGAACTAAGCCACGCTGTTGGTCATTCTTCCCAGACTCGGTGCCCTGCAGTTACTGCTGGACTTCAACTCCCATCATCCCTGACCTTTCACCATGCTGATTGAGTCCAACGGGAGTCCAGCAACAACCATGTCATCTACCTTTGATCTTGTTCTTGTTTTACATCAGAACTTGGGATCAGGGGTCTTTCCCAGCCCTACCTGGAGATGCCAGGGAGTGAACCTGGAACCTTGTGCATGCAAAGCAGTTGCTCCAACCCTGAGTTATGGTTCACCCCCTAGTCCAGTGTTTCCCAACCTTGGGCCTCCAGGTGTTTTGGGACTACAATTCCCATCATCCCTGACCACTGGTCCTGCTAGCTAGGGATGATGGGAGTTGTAGTCCAAAAACAGCTGGAGGCCCAAGGTTGGGAAACACTGCCCTAGTCCATGGCGACTGCTGGATCAGTCAGTGTGGTGTAGTGGTTAAGAGCTGTAAACTCATAATCTGGTGAACCGGGTTCGCTTCCCCCGCTCCTCCACATGCAGCTGCTGGGTGACCTTGGGCCAGTCACACTTCTCTGAAGTCTCTCAGCCCCACTCACCTCACAGAGTGTTTGTTGTGGGGGAGGAAGGGAAAGGAGACTGTTAGCCGCTTTGAGACTCCTTAGGGTAGTGATAAAGCGGAATATCAAATCCAAACTCTTCTTCTTCTCAGTCTTCAACCCATCTCTCATGAACCACAGGTATTGAAATGCAAGCTGAGTTTCCCAGTGTCTGGAGTGCGTGTGCTTTGCCAAACGAGCCAATCCGTTCGGGGCGTTGCGTTTGCTGTAGGGCGAGGGAGGCATGCATGAACTTCAGCTGTTTACCTCTTTTGCGGAATTTGTTTCTCTCTAGGCAAAATTATCCCGTGTCGCTCAAGAAAAGTCCCATTGATTGCCGGGCTGAATTAGCATTTCCTCCCGCGTGCTGCTTGACAGCCACCCTTGCTGATACAAAAGCAGGCTGTAAACATTAACGCCTTTGAAAAGAGCAAATTGCAAGCTTGCCACTTTCCCCCCTCGTGGCGCCTGTCTAAGCAAATCCCATGGCCTAATTTCAGCTCGCTGCTCTGCCTTTTCGCTGCATCCCTTTTCGGGGCAAAAAATAAAATAAAATTTTGAAGTGGGCCATTTAATGAGTGACATGAGAAAGGACTGTGGCAGAAGGGGAAGTCTCAGGTCAGAGGAAAGCCAGCCTGGCCCTAGAGTTCTGGTCAGTTTCTGCAGCAAATAATTGGCCACTCTAGGCTTTATGTCACCTGCTGGCCGCTAACTGTTCATCTGTTTGCTCTTAGGAAGTTTGCACCCAGAGGTGGGACACAAACCTTTACACATTATCAGAAGTTGCAGTGAAGGACATGAGGCAGGAGTTGATAATTCAGGTGAGCTGTGCACAGGTGAGCTGCAAGCAAGCTGCCAGCCAGCTCTGTGGAGGCTCCTTTTATTGACACAATATGCAAACCGAGGCAGATACATTTTGGGCTGTGACCTTTACACATCTTCCAGTCCCGAGATTGTGGGGTGGTGCAAAGCTATTTTGGCACCTATTTCCACCGCATCATTTTCCCCTTGCACAGTGTATGACGAAGGAGACAAAGGTCTCAGAGACAAAGGTTACAGACAGGACACTGCAGACTGCTGAGACCGCAAAAGGTTAGACAGAGGGCAAGATGTTCAGACAGCTGTGGCCTTATCTGTGAGGGGGAGTGTGCCCCGCACCCCAAGGTCATGAGTGCAGGCAGTTGAGGCTGCCCGTGGGTGGGGAGTGTGCTCCGCACCCAGCAATCATTCCTACAGAAGTAGTAATATTTAAACTGACTACAGTACATTGGTACCTTGGTTCTCAAGCTTAATCCATTCCGGAAGTCCGTTCCAAAACCCAAGACACACTTTCCCATAGAAAGTAAGGCAAAATGGATTAATCCGTTCCAGACTTTTGAAAACAACCCCTAAAACAGCAATTTAACATGAATTTTACTATCTAACGAGACCATTGATCCATAACATGAAAGCAATAAACAGTGTGCTGCAGTCATATAATCAATCAATCAATCAATCAATCAGTAGCTGAACTGGGTTCCACACCGTCACAAAAACAAAACAAAAAGAGCCGCGAAAACAAAAATGCAAAAGACAATAGAAATAGCAAAAACAGACAGACCTCAGCGTAACACTCAAAACGGAAGTGTGGCACTCAAATCGGAAGCGTAACACTCAAAACGGAGCACGTTCGGATTCCTAAAAAAGTTTGCAAACCGGAACACTTACTTCTGGGTTTGCAGTGTTTGGGTTCCAAGTTGTTTGAGTACCAAGGCGTTTGAGAACCAAGGTACCACTGTAGTTGCTTTCTTTGCCAGAGCAAACAAATAAATAACAGACATAAATCCCCACATGAAACAGAGCATTAAAGTATCTAAAACACATCATAAAATGCAGGATCAAAACTTCCCAGCCACTCAAGAAGGCCAGAGACAATTAAAAGCCAAAGGCCTGGGGGGGGGGGGGGGAAATTCACCTGGTGTCTAATGCTTTGTATAGTTGGCACCAGGTGAGCCTCCTAGAGAAGGGCATTCCACAGGTAGGGGGCCATCACCGAAAAGGCATGCTCTTGTGTTGCCACCCTCAGGACCTCCCATGGAGAGGGCACACAGAGAAGGGCTTCAGATGGCAAAAACACAAGTAGTTTGCTCACCGGAAAAGTAACGGTTTATGTACTGATATTGGAATACAGGCACAAGTATCCTTTGTCTATTATGAAGAGCACAGAATGGTTATATCTGCTAAAATAAATAGAGATTTTTTTTGCTGTTTAACTTTAAGGAACAGTGCCAAAGTAAGTGTGCATGTGCTGTAGGTTACTGTAAAATTATATATTTTATACTGTAGTTCCAAACAAAAGTTAGCCACAGATGTTTCATATCCTTGGGTCATTTCTCTAGGGTAGTCTATCTTAAAGTTTTTATGTGTTTATATGCCTATCGCACTTTTAAACTTAAAATTTATTGTTGTATATTGTTTTAAATGTTTGTTTTGCTGTTGGGATTGTAGTTCCATTTGTGTTTCTCAAGCTGGCCTCTGACCATAATAAATTTCATGTTCACCCTGGGAACTCTAGTAGCTTCTCATCTCATCATCTTACGAGACACGATTTCATTGAACTTGCAAATGTGGCAAAGAGGGCTTTCTTAAACGAAGGATTTTATTTTGCAGTTTTACAGTCCATTTCATTCCTTTCATTCCTTTTGGTTTCCCCTGTATCTGCCTCCGATCAGCATTATCGGGCCACTCTGACTTCCAGCGTTTGAGGAAAGGGAGAACATTTCCCCTCCATGCTGTCCTTCCCCACAATTTCACTTCTGCCAACCTCTGCCACATCTTACAGATGAGAATTTCATAAGAATCTTCCCTTCTTTGTCCTCCCAAAACTAAAAAGCCTTCCAAAAAAAAAGAGGTGGAAAAAGAGCTTTAGCATTTCCTTGTAGGAAACCTGTTCTGGTCCCTTGAGGTTTCTTTCACCTCACCAAACTCTTCTCAAATATCTTTTCATTTCCTCCCCTGTCTTGCGACAGCGGCGAAGTCCTCTGCGCAGTGGCTTTCCGCCTTACCTGCACTCTTTGCCTCACCGCTGCGAGCTTTATGACCTGTGAAATTGGCTTAAGTATCGATCGGTTGTCCTTGTTTACAATGGCGAAGGCAAGAAAGGGAGCATTTCCGCCTGCCCACGCTGCGACTTGGAGGAGACCCACTGCAAGGCCTGAGCTGAATGCTCGCCGGTCACTTTGCCTGTTCATCCTTCGTCTTGATTTACCAGGCTGTCAGGAGTGGTGGTGGAAGGAGAGGGAGAAGAATAGGAATCAGTGGCAGTGCATGCAATACTCCAGCAAGGAGATAATGCCTGGCTAGGTTAAAGATAACCGGCTAGAGAGCAAAGAATAGCCCTTTGCTGTGATCATGGCATCACAGAATTGTAGAGTTGGAAACGGCCCAGGCATCTCCAAACTCAGCCCTCCAGATGTTTTGGGACTACAATTCCCATCATCCTTGACCACTGGTCCTGTTAGCTAGGGATGATGGGAGTTGTAGTCCCAAAACATCTGGAGGGCCGAGTTTGGGGGTGCCTGATCTATTCCAACACCCTGCAATGCAGGAACATGCACTGGGAACAAACCTACAACCGTGGCATTATCAGCACCACACTCTAACCAACTGAGCACATGATAGCGCTAAGGAGTCTCTGGCCACACAAGGTCCTCCATGAAGTCTTCCATGTCTCAGGATGGCAATGCCCCATTCTCTGTGAGAGCCAGTGTGGTGTAGTGGTTAAGAGCGGTGGACTCGTAATCTGGTGAACCGGGTTCGCTTCCCCATTCTTCCACATGCAGCTGCTGGGTGACCTTGGGCTAGTCACACTTCTTTGAAGTCTCTCAGCCCCACTCACCTCACAGAGTGTTTGTTGTGGGGGAGGAAGGGAAAGGAGAATTTGAGACTCCTTTGGGTAGTGATAAAGTGGGATGTCAAATCCAAACTCCTCCTCCTCCTCCTCCTCCTCCTCCTCCTCCTCCTCCTCCTTCTTCTTCTTCTGGCCAGAGAAGTGGCCCTGCAGGCTCATGGGATGGCATGTCCTGTTTGCCCTTTCTCTCCAGTTTTGGAGACCTCCGCTTCATCACCCAGAGGGGACCCTGACTCCTGTACCCTGACAAAGCAAGCCCTGGGATCTGCCCTCTGGCTCTCCTGCAGCTCCTTCAGGCCAAAGGAAGGGGGCTCACAATCCGTCCTTTCCCTTATCAACAAGCAGGCCGGTCACCTAGCGACCCCTTAGCACGATTTCGTAAACGTGCCTAACCCCCGCGAAATCTGATGCATTTATTTTCCTGCTCGAGATCACCAGCTCCGTACCTGGATAATCCATCATTTTAATTGCTTTCCTGAAAGCACAGCCATAAGAGCCTGTAGGCTGCCGGCTTACTGTCCTGCACAGCTGGAATGTGGGGCATGTGTGTGTTTGTGCGCCTTCTAAAAGCATACAGATTCTGTTTGCATGTTACGCAGAGGGGTATTATGCCTGCAAACTGTTGGGTAGCATTAAAACACAGCGGGGATCGATTGGCTTCCAGTATTTCTCTTCAAATATCCTACAGATGTCAGGGCTAGGAAACTCCATGGGTTCTCCCCTTCCCCAGGTTATCCTCACAACAACCCTGCGAGGTAGGTTGGGCTGAGAGATGGTGACAGGCCCAATACCTCCCTCCGTGAGCATTCCCAGGACTGAGAAAGGATGTGAACCCTGGGCTCCTATGCAAACCCTAGTCTGCTGCAGGGAGCACATATGCACTTCTTGTTGTTGGCATCTGTCTGTCTCATGAGACAATGGAGTGTGCCTCCAGGGGTGAAGTCAAACCGCTGCATTAGCACTGCCAAAGTGACCTCCCTGGGGCAGTGTGTATGGGGGTTCTGGGATGCTCAGATGACATGAGCCCTGCCCCCCACTCAGTGGCACTGATGTGGTCCAAAGGAAAGCAGAGCAAGATGTTTGGCGCCATCTTGACTGCAGGAATTGCTGGAAGGAGGCATACAAGGCACCATCCAACCTTCTTAAGGACTCCAGATTTGTGCAGAATTTACTCCTGAGCCTTTTTCTCTCTCCCAAAGATGTCCCACAAGGCAGCAGCAGATCAGGACCCAAGATTTCCTTCTCCTACTGTGTATGAGCGACCTTCCCAGGTTGGCAAGCCCCACTTGCCCCTCACTTCCCTCCCTCAGCACATGCAGAAGCCACCTTCCTGGCTGTTGGATCCGCTCTTGGTCTTGTCTGCTCAATATGCCGGAGCCTGCCTTCACATACAGGGGAAGTCCCTAACTCGTTGAGGGTTAGAGACCCATCAGCTACCTTCACCTGGTTTAGCCAGCCAGTCAAAGCCATTCCCAGGGTGTGGCCACTGTCATATGCTGACAGCATCTAGGAGCCACAGTGGAGACTTGAGTCCAGGGTGGGGAGGACCAGAGGTGGACAAGCTACCCCAGAAGAAGTACAGTGTGTCCCCCTATAATAATAATTTATTATTTATACCCTGCCCATCTGGCTTGATTTCCCCAGCCACTCTGGGAGGCTTCCAACCGAATATTAAAAACAATACAGCATCAGATATTAAAAACTTCCCTGAATACGGCTGTCTTCAGTTGTCTTTTAAAAGTAAAATAGTTGTTTATTGCCTTGACATCTGCTGGGAGGGCGTTCCACAGGGCAGGTGCCACTACCGAGAAGGCCCTCTGTCTGGTTCCCTGTAACCTCATTTCTCGCAGCGAGGGACCCGCCAGAAGGCCCTCGGCGTGGACCTCAGTGTCTGGGCTGGGTGATGGGGGTGGAGACGCTCCTTCAGGTATACAGGACCGAGGCTGTTTAGTGCTTTAAAGGTCAGCACCAACACTTTGAATTGTGCTTGGAAACGTACTGGGAGCCAATGAAGATCTTTCACGCAACAGAGGCACCACCCCTCTCCCAACACCCCATATAACCCACACAGACATCTAATAGGGATTATTAAAAGAGCGCGGTTGGAAGTGGCACAGAGCAGGGTAGGCTCAGGAAACAAACCAGCCCCATTCCTCAGAGGCAAGAACCCAGTGACGGTTCTTGATGTTCCAGCCTTGAGAAAGAACAGTGTGCAGCTGTGGGTGGGGAAAGGGGCAGTAACTTTCCGAGGAGGCTAAAATGCCATGGGTCACGGCGTTGGCGTCAGTCGGCCCCCTAAGCGTGATGGTGATGAGAGCGGCTCATCTGCAGCCTTGAAGATAACGCCGGATCTCTTCCACTCAGTTGCCATGGCGTGCTTCTTACCGTTCCCCTTTGTTCAAACAGCTCCGTGGGTTATTTAAGATAACGGTTGATAAATCCCTGCGACCTGATTGGCTGGCTTTTCTCCTTTTTTTCCATTTCCTTTCTATTTATTTATTATTTTTGCTCGGCAATCTGCTAGCAACACACTCAGACAATAGTGACTTTTATTTCTTCCTTTCTTCTGTAGCTGGAAATCAGTTGGCATCAAGAATCTAGGAGGCGGGTAGCGGCTCTACTGTTAGGCACAGTGAAGTGATGGCCTCAGGCGACGGGTGCTGGGGGAGGCAGCAGGCCCCTGGCCGATTCACCAATCCCACGTTCCCCTTGGTTGGGGAACAGAGCTGTGTCTCTGTAGTTTAATACGTTTTTCTCTGCCTGCTTCATTGGATTTCTTCACTGGCTACTAGGATGGCCTCTTCATTCCACGCATACCCAATTTTGTTAGCACTGCACAGCCAGTTCGGGGGTGGCGTCACCCTGAGCTGGAGGAGAAAAACAGCCTTGGAGCAATCTGCTCATTAAACAAGGGTGTGTTTTTGCATTCGGCAAGACATTAGAATGGGGGTGGGGTGGGGACAATCATCTCATGAATCTGAGGGGCAGGGGACTGTTAAAACTAACGAACTAACGGAGATGGCGAAATTGACATGTTTAATCAGAGGGAAAAGTCATTGGACTCAGCTACACTAGTAAAGAAAAAGCATTTTACATGCGTTATAACACTGTGACACCAGATGGCGCTGTAGAGTACCGTCTTTCACCAACGTGATTTCCCATTATAAAGTTTACAATTTATAATCTGTGCCCAGATCTAGCCCCTTTAAATGTTTGTTAAAGAATGGACTTTTTGTGTGAAAAAGAAAATTAAATAATGGCATTTGGATTTGAGGATTGGAGGTGATGTTTGTTCATAAAAAGTGGTTTTGTTGGATGTTACATTGGAGTGGATGATATGAATATTGCTTATCTATGGTGGACCATTATTTTACTACAGTGGTACCTCGGGTTACAGACACTTCAGGTTACAGACTCCACTAACCCAGAAATAGTACCTTAGATTAAGAACTTTGCTTCAGGATGAGAACAGAAATCGTGTTCTGGCAGCGCGGCAGCAGCAGGAGGCCCCATTAGCTAAAGTGGTGCTTCAGGTTAAGAACAGTTTCAGGTTAAGAACGGACCTCCAGAATGAATTAAGTACTTAACCTGAAGTACTTAACAGTATTAGGCTGTTTATCAGTATGCTTTTTATTATGTTTTTTATCCTTGGTGTTTTGTAATGTGTTTCTAATGTTGTTGTTGTTTAGTCAATTAGTTGTGTCCGACTCTTTGTGACCCCATGGACCAGAGCACACCAGGCACTCCTGTCTTCCACTGCCTCCCGCAGTTTAGTCAAACTCATGTTAGTCACTTTGAGAACACTGTCCAACCATCTAGTCCTCTGTCATCCCCTTCTCCTTGTGCCCTCCATCTTTCCCAACATCAGGGTCTTTTCCAGGGAGTCTTCTCTTCTCCTGAGGTGGCCAAAGTATTGGAGCCTCAGCTTCAGGATCTGTCCTTTCAGTGAGCACTCAGGGCTGATTTCCTTCAGAATGGATGGGTTTGATCTTCTTGCAGTCCATGGGACTCTCAAGAGTCTCCTCCAGCACCATAGTTCAAAAGCATCCATTCTTCAGCGATCAACCTTCTTTAATGTTGTCTCTGATATCTTTTGATAATGGGTGGTATATAAACTGAACTAATTGTTGTTTATTGCATTAAGAGCCCACCTTTTTCTCCACGTAGCTCAATGTAGTCTCCATGGTCCTCCCTCTTCCTCACTGAATCCCAACAACAACCTTGCAAGGTAGGTTTGGCCAAGAAGCAGTGACTGACATCCGAGGTCACCCAGTGAGAGCTTTGCGGCCAAGTGCAGATTTGAACCCCGGTTTCTCCCTGGCGCTATGCCACGCTGGCTCTCTTAAGGGCACCAAGAGTTGTTAGGAGACCCCTCCACGGAACTACAGTTCCCAGCACCCTCAACAGCTCCTGAAATTCTTTGTAGGAAGCCCGCCCAGCACTTCCTGAGAACTGGTGCCCTTGTCCTCAGCTGACTTCCCTTCTTCTCCAGCTGCAGAGCTACAGCTGTTTCACATCCCTTCTGCCTTGGAAGGAGGAGAAATATTATCTTATCTTTCTCGCAATGGGATCTTTCTGTAACGGGAGGCTTTTTATTGCCGTTTAAAGAAACACAATAACATTCCTCTGAATATTAAGCATTTGAGATGGGGGTGCCTGTTCTACTCCTGTTTTTTTTCTTTTCTTCTCTTTCACCCGAAGTTTTGATCTAAAGCGAATGAGAAAACACGGTTTAAAATATGCTATAAAATAGATCTTTGTTTCCCACTATGTTTATGAAGGCAGCGGGGAAGCAATTTTCCCTGTCACCTGTAAACAGGAGATGGATGGCTTTGTTTCTCAGATGATAGTGATCTAAGGAGGGAGAATGGGAATCGCATCACTAAGGAAGGTCTTTATCAGTAAGCACTGATGGCTTACAAACCCTTTTTTTAAAAAAGAAAAACTCGTATTTCAGCTCACCAAACCAGCTAAATTCATCCAATACATTAACTCTTGAGCGCCATACTATTTCCCCACTCTCCAGATTCAGTGGGATCATAGAATCATAGCATTGCCTCTCCCTGTATGCCCCACGGAGGACCTTAAGGTCCATAAATAGCAACACCTTAGAGGTCCCGGGCCCTAAGGAAGTCAGGTTAGCCTCAACCAGAGCCAGGGCCTTTTCAACACTGACTCCGGCCTGGTGGAACACTCTGTCTCATGAGACCAGGGCCCTGCGGGATCTGATTTCTTTCCGCAGGGCCTGTTAAGTTGTTCCACCTAGACTTTGGCTTGGAATCAACTTGATCCCCTCCCCCTCCCCCTCTTTCCTTTTTCCTTTTTCCTTTTTCCTTTCTCCTGTGATGGAACTCCTATTTGGGGACTTCCCTGGCTTTTTTCTGGCCCACGTAGGACAAGTCTGGATAGTTGGCCTTGGTGAAGATTTGACATTTTCATCCCCAAAAAGTTTTTGATTTGAGTTTCTACTGAAATGAGGCTGCATCTTAATGTTGTATTTTAATCTTGTTTTTTAGTTGTATTTTAATCAATTGTTTTTATATCTGGTGTTAACCGCCCTGAGCCCGGTCTTGGCTGGGGAGGGCAGGGTATAAATAAAATTGTATTGTATTATTATTATTATTATTATTATTATTATTATTAATTGTAGAGTTGGGAAGGGACCCTGAGGGTCATTTAGTCCAACCCCGTGCAATGCAGGAATCTCAACTCAAGCATCCATGACAGGTGGCCACCCAACCTCTGCTTAAAAACCTCCAGTGAAGGAACCCTGTGATGTTTGGTCTGACTGTGAATAGACAGGAGAATTACTTACTGCCCCTGCAGGCTAATGACTACAAACCCCATGGTGCAGTTCAGCCGTGAGAGGGGGGGGGAGTGCAAGGCACCCAAATAAAATAAGTAGAACTCTGCATGCCATGGAAAAGAGAGATGTTCTTTAATGAAATGGAGCCAGGGGTGACTCCAAGGGGTAGTTTCTTGCTCAATGTTTCTTGCTCACCCAGTTCACTCTCCAAGCTTTCGCTCGCAGGTCATTAAGATGTGGAGGACTGTTGCTGAGCTCCCACCACCACTGCTTGCCCGGCCTAGTGGTAGATCAGCAACATCTGGGAGGCCAAAGGTTCCTCACACCTGCCCTATGGAATGGATATTATATGTGGTCCCTAAAAATAGCCTTTGAACCTCTTTGCTTGTGTGAACTCAAATAATGGCCAAGGAAGACATGATACAGTGGAACCTCAGTTTTCGAACATAATCCATTCCAGAAGTCCATTTGACTTCCGAAACATTCCAAAACTGAGGATCAAAGGGCTGTCAGCAAGTTCAATGGGGGAAATTGAGAAACGCACCTCAGAAGCCCATTCGATTTCCAAGGCACGTTCGAAAATGGAAGCATTCACTTCCAGGTTTTCGGCGTTCGGCTTCCGAAACATTCAGCAGCCAAGACATTCAAAAATCAAGGTTTGGCTGTAGAGGTATACATACACACACATATTCATATATATGTAAATATAAGCCAACTAATTGTAATGGAAGGGCTATACCACAAAGCATATAATTTGGGGAACTCACTGCCACAAGATGCAGTGAGGGGGTCACAGACTTGGGTATTTTTAGAGGAGGTTCGGACAAGTTCACCACAGATTATTAGACATCATCACTGAATGGAGCCTCATTGCTCAATGGCAGTACAGTGGTGCCTCGCAAGACGAAAAGAATCCGTTCCGTGATTCTCTTCGTCTAGCGGTTTTTTCGTCTTGCGAAGCAAGACCATTGACAGCTTAGCGGATTAGCGCTACAGCGGTCTAGCGGCTTTTCGCGATCAGCTGTTAAGCGGGTTATCAGCGGAACAGCTGATAGGCGGCTTAGCGGCTTAGGAAAAGGGGGGGGAGCGGAAAAAACCCGCGGGGACGCGCAAGATTTTTTCGTCTTGCGAAGCAACCCCATAGGGAAATTCATTTTGCGAAGCACCTCCAAAACGGAAAACCCTTTCGTCTAGCGGGTTTTCCGTCTTGCGAGGCGTTCGTCTTGCGGGGCACCACTGTATATGTCTAAGTACCAGGTGCTGAAGGACAGTGGCAGAGGGAGAGAGATGTTGTCATCACACCCTGCTCCTTAAGAGGTCTGAAGGCATCTGGCTGGACAAGGTTGGAACTTGGTCTGATCCACCAGGGCTCTTCTTCTTGAATCCTTAAGGGTGACCCTGATACCAACAGAGTGGAAAACAGTTCTGACCCATGGGACCCAATATGCTGGGAGGTTCTGCCTCCTAAACCCTATTGCCGAGGCTCCTGGGTTCGATTCCTGGCATCTCCATGTACAATTGGGAATGAACCTGTCTGACACTTTCGAGAGCCACTGCCTCTTAGGGTAGACAATACTGAGCTGGAGGGATGCAGGGTCTGGTGGAGGGAAGCTTCCTGTATCCCATCTCTCCCTTGCTTTGATCTTGGCTGAGGAGGAAGTGTGGTCAAAGAGAACCCACGATCTGCTTCCACAAAGCCGTACCTGATGCAATAAATCGAGGAAGGTGCCAGCATCCAGACCAGTCTAGCCACGCTAACAGAAAGTGCTCAAGCGGAATAAAGATCAATAATTCCGCCACAGAGGTGATTAGGAAAACTCCTTCTGGCAGCCGGGTTCCATTTAATTTAATTAGGGAGTCTGGCCACAAGGTTCCTAAAGGTTGGGCAGCAGAGGAGGAAGGGAAAGCGAGGGATTGTTTAGAGAGGAAAAAACAAGGTTGCTTCAAGTAGAGATGCTCCAGGAGGGAAGGAGCTCTGACTCCACAGCTGGAAGCAGCAATGCTTCTGAATACCAGTGAAATTCTCGGGATCCCCTCTCTGCTCATGGATTCTCTTATAACACTGGTTTCTGGGAACTGCAGGTGAAGAGAGGGCTCTTGTGCTCAGGTCCTGGCCACTGTGAGAACAGGATGCTACACTAGGTGGGCCATTGGCCCAATCCTGCAGACTCTACAGATGTTCTTTAAAAATTACATTTTGAGCAAATTGAATCCAAGCTGCTGCTTGTTGGGGGGGGGGGGCATATTCCGGCAGAGACCAAAAAACTGCCTTGAGGCAAACGCCTCATTTGGCCACATGGATTTAATCAGTGTTACTGTAACAAGGAGTCAGAGGAAATGTGGCTGATCAGCAGCACTGAGATCCAAAGGTGTGTGTGCCTTTCTGGTAAGGGGTGTGTGTGTGTGTGTGTGTGTGTGTGTGAGAGAGAGAGAGAGAGAGAGAGAGAGAGAGAGAGAGAGAGAGAGAGAGAGAGAAGGGCTTCCAAGTACCAGGCTCACCTCAGTCTGTTTCCTGCTGTGAATGGCTGAAAGACTAATTACTGTATTTTTCGCTCCATAAGACACACTTCTAAAAAGTAAGGGGAAATGTCTGTGCGTCTTATGGAGCAAATGCACTGGACGGCAGAGCGATCCCTCGGCTACCGCTGCAGTCGCAAGCTGAGGGATGCCTCTGCAGCTGGAGCCATGGCTCCCATCCGTCTGGCTCTTGCTGGCTTTACTGCAAGGCGGGAGGAGGGATGGACGGGAGCCCCTTCCACCCCTTCTCCCAGCTCACTGTGAAGCCAGCAGAGCAAGAGCCACTGACACGCTCTGCGCAGCTCTCGCTTTAAAGCAACAGCCGCGCAGAGCATGTCAGCGGCTCTTGCTGGCTTTACAGCGAGGTGGGAGGAGGGACGGTTGGGAGCCATGGCTCTCCTCCCACCTCTCTGTAAAGCAAGCAAAGTACCTGTCCCAGTGTCTCCTCCTCTTCTTCTTGCTCTGGCATCACCTCACTTTACAGCAAGGCGGGAGGAGGGATGGGCAAGCCTGCCCATTGGGGAATATGACTTTCATTCTGAAAAATGTTCCCCACCCCAGGTGGGGGGTCTGGTATTCTTGGGGGCTACAATGACCCACCAGCCACTGCGGAGGCCTTCTAGTTGCAGGTCCTTGTGGGGGTCTCTCTCTCTCCAAATGGCATCCTTCCAGCCTGTTTAACTGCAATGACAGCAGTTCAGGTCACCCAATCATTGCGGCCTTGTTGCCTACGGAGATTATTATGATTCGGGGACTTTCTGCCTTGCAAACGGCAGGGCCTTGAGTTATTTAAAGCAGTTAAGTAGGAAGTCACCGGTGGATAATAAGAGCCCCGTTCAATTGGAGCTCATTTGAGGCATCGAGTTAAACTGTCCCTTGAATCAAAAGCTGCTTAGAGTACCCTTTGGAGGGGAGGAGGGAGGACTAATAATTAACTCTCTTCATCAGATGGACATTTAAACTGTGCCAAGTTTAGCATGGAGGCTTGGATTGGGGAATTCTCCCTTTTTCCACCCACCACCATTCCCAATTTGGGTTTGCTCCTCTGTTGATTGCCTGGAGTTCCATCTTCCAACAGAAGGGTTGGTTTATGAACGTGGACTGGACACAGTGGGAAAAGTTATATAAAAGTTTTCTGCTGCTCCAGAGAAGCGGACACGGAGCAATGGATCCAAACTACAAGAAAGAAGATTCCACCTAAACATTAGGAAGAACTTCCTGACAGTAAGAGCTGTTCGACAGTGGAATTTGCTGCCAAGGAGTGTGGTGGAGTCTCCTTCTTTGGAGGTCTTTAAGCAGAGGCTTGGCAACCATATGTCAGGAGTGCTCTGATGGTGTTTCCTGCTTGGCAGGGGGTTGGACTCGATGGCCCTTGTGGTGTATTCCAACTCTATGATTCTATGATTCTATATGCCACCTGGTAGGCAGGTGTAGCCAAACCCTCTCGGTCTAAAGCTACTGGAGGTTGTGGAAGGAATTAAAAATATTTCTCCGTTTGGGCATCTTGGAGGCATGCAACCCACTCTCCTTGAAGAAACTCCCAATGTTCTTCAACCTTGACTTCCCAGATAGTGCTGGACTATAACTCCCATCGTCCCTGACCATTGGTTAAGCTGGCTGGGGCTGATGGATGTGAAATCTAACAACATCCAGGGAAGTTGTTAGACAGGATCTAGGGATCTTAAAAGGTAAAGGTAAAGGGACCCCTGACCGTTAGGTCCAGTCATAGCCAATTCTGGGGTTGCAGCACTCATCTCGCTTTATTGGCCAAGGGAGACGGCGTACAGCTTCCAGGTCATGTGGCCAGCATGACTAAGCTACTTCTGGCAAACCAGAGCAGCGCACTGAAATGCTGTTTACCTTCCTGCTGGAATGGTGCCTATTTATCTACTTGCACTTTGACGTGCTTTCGAACTGCTAGGTTGGCAGGAGCAGGGACCGAACAATGAGAGCTCACCCCATTGTGGGGATTCAAACCGCCGACCTTCTGATCAGCAAGTCCTAGGCTCTGTGGTTTAACCCACAGCGCCACCTGCGTCCCCTAGGACTAAGACCTAGGGGTCTTAGTGAACACAAACTCAGCATGAGTCCACAGTGTGATGCAGCAGCAAAAAAGCTAATGCTATTCTAGGCTCCATCAACAGAAGTATAGCATCCAGATCAAAGGAAGTCCTAAAGGTAAAGGTAAAGGTAAAGGTACCCCTGCCCATACGGGCCAGTCTTGACAGACTCTGGGGTTGTGCGCCCATCTCACTCAAGAGGCCGGGGGCCAGCGCTGTCCGGAGACACTTCCGGGTCACGTGGCCAGCGTGACAAAGCTGCATCTGGCGGGCCAGCGCAGCATACGGAACGCCGTTTACCTTCCCGCTGGTAAGCGGTCCCTATTTATCTACTTGCACCCGGGGGTGCTTTCGAACTGCTAGGTTGGCAGGCGCTGGGACCGAACGACGGGAGCGCACCCCGCCGCGGGGATTCGAACCGCCGACCTTTCGATCGGCAAGCCCTAGGCGCTGAGGCTTTAACCCACAGCGCCACCCGCGTCCTAAAGGAAGTCCTAGTATCACTCTATTCTGCCTTGGTCAGACCACACCAGGAATACTGTGTCCACTTCTGGGCACCACAATTTTAGAAGGATATTGACAAGCTGGAATGTGTGCAGAGGAGGGAGACCAAGATGATCAAGGCTCTGGAAACCAAGCCTTAGAAGGAACGGTGGAGGAAGCTGGGTATGTTTAGCCTGGAAAAGAGGAGACTGAGAGGAGATATGAGAGCCATCTTCAAATATCTCAAGCACTGTCACTCGGAAGATGGAGCAAGTTTGTTTACACCTGCTCTGGAGGGTAGGACTCGAACCAATGGGTTCAAGTTACAAGAAGGAGATTCCAACTAAACATCAGGAAGAACTTTCTGATGCTAAATGCTGTTTGAGAGTGGAACAGTCTCCCCTGGGAGGTTGTGAACTCTCCTTCCTTGGAGGTTTTTAAGCAGAGGCTGGATGGCCATCTGCCATGGATGCTTTAGCTAAGATTCCTGCACTGCAATTCTATGATTTTAAGTTCCATTTAGTGGTCTTCATGATCAGCTGCCTAATCCTCAATTGGAGCCATCTAAGCCAGGGGTAGGCAACCTCCGGCCCGTGGGCCAGATGCGGCCCAATCACCTTCTCAATCCATCCCGTGGCTAGTCTGGGAATCAGCGTGTTTTTACATGAGTAGAATGTGTCCTTTTATTTAAAATGCATCTCTGGGTTATTTGTGGGGCCTGCCTGGTGTTTTTACATGAGTAGAATGTGTGCTTTTATTTAAAATGCATCTCTCAGTTATTTATGGGGCATAGGAATTCGCTCATTTATTTTTTCCAAAATATAGTCTGGCCCACCACATGGTCTGAGGGGCGGTAGACCGGCCCACGGCTCAAAAAGGTTGCTGACCCCTAATGTAAGCTCATGGCCCCCCTTGCCTCTGCTGGCCATTGATTCCATTGTACTTTGAAGGAGCACTTGCCTCTTGAATATCCTTTGCATGTGGCAAAAAAGAAACAGAACAGGAATCTTGTAACTGCAGCTCTTGTGCAATGTTAATGAAAGCTAATGGGATCTTGCTGTCCTCTAAACCTGTTCCCACCCAAGCGTTAAGTGAACATTCATTAAGGAGAGCTTCGGGAGTCCTTGCTTGGCTGAAAGAGATCTAGGTCCCTATCCGCACTTTATGCCGTTAAAGCAGTACCGTACCACTTTGAACAAGCATGGCTTCCCCAAAAGGATACTGGGAACTGCAGTTGGCTAAGGGTGCCAAGAGTTGTTTGGAGACTCCTTTTCCACCCACAGAGCTAAAGTTCCCAGAGGGGTTTAACAGTCAATCGCTCTTCCCAGGGAACTGACCAGAACCCTGCTAATGATCCCCACCCCATTCCTGTCTCCCGGCATGTCTCCCATTCAACCCCAGTGTTGCTGTATGGTTCCTACATCTGATGTTACCCAAACAGCATGTGATGGAGACACAGGGACTCAGAAGGCAGGTACAGAATCAGTCCCTGCTTATGTAGCTCTTTGAGGTTCATGCAGTGAGTAGTGGGAAAGAAGGTAACCTTAATGGGAAGGCATAAGCCAGGGGTCAGCAAACTTTTTCAGCAGGGGCTGGTCCACTGTCCCTCAGACCTTGTGGGGGGCTGGACTATATTGGGGGGGGGGTGAACAAATTCCTATGCCCCACAAATAACCCAGAGATGCATTTTAAATAAAAGCACACATTCTACTCATGTAAAAACACGCTGATTCCCAGACCATCCATGGGCCGGATTTAGAAGGTGATTGGGCCGCATCCGGCTCCCAGGCCTTAGTTTGCCTACCCATGGCATAAGCCACAGGGGTCAGCAAGATGTCGTGTGTGAGAGAGAGCACATGCACCCACGATTTCCAGCATCTGCATCCACACAGACGCAATTTCCGGTGTCTGTGTCTACGCAGACATGATTTTTGTCATCTGCACATGCACAGACGCAATTCCCGGCGCCACAGAAGCGAGTCCCCGTGCTGCGCTGTGCCGGTTTAGCACAGCACGTGGGGACTTACCGAGCAGGCAGCTCAGTTCAGGGGCTGCTTGTGGGCTGGTTAAACGACCCCCGTGGACCGCTTGTGGCCCATGGGCTTTAGGTTGCCTCCCCTGTTATAAGGCAACCCAGTTAGCTGTGACACAATGGTCAACTTCTGCCAGGCTGTTTCAAGCTGCTGTCCAAGGTACTGAACTCCTTCAAAAGCCACCCTTGAGCTTTCTCATTCAAACTCAGGTGGGGAACCTTTGCCAACCCTCCTAGGAAACCTTCTGGTGGCCTTAAGTCAGTGGTGGGCAGCCAGATGCAAGATGTGGGTGGAACTGCAGATATTATTCTTTCCCTTTGTAATGTCAGCTACATTTCAGAAATGCAGAAGTCAGGCAAGCAAGAGGCATTATCACAGTTAAAATACATATTCCAGCCAGGCAAAAAACATTCAATGAGAGCTTGGAGCAAGGCTGGAGACAGGCATGGCTCGGGGGGAAGTCCTGAGGGCCAGATACAGAGCCCTAAAGGGTCACCTTCAACCTGGGAGCCTCAGAGTCCCCACCTGCCGTTCCTGAAGAAGAATTCTGTGATGCTTGTGTGCTTTGCTGCCAGATCAGACTCGCCCTATGTTGCGGGACAGTCGGGGCAAGGGAAGGCTGAGAGTCGGGAAGGGAAGGTCATTCCATAGCAAATAAAATTCATCACCTAGTTGTTCCGACTGATAAGCAAACTTTGGCCAAAGGTCATGGCAGGGATGAAGGCACAGCACCTTTCCCAGCCATCAGGTGCAGAGAGGCTTTGTTGCTGCTGCGTTTGGTCTCTCTACAGTTCCCTCCTTTGGCTGGAGCTGAGTGGTGGTCTGCAAACTGCCCCCCTTCCTGACATGCCTCAGGCCACTCATTCTGGTCCTGCTGTGGGTTTGAGTCCTGACACCCACCCACGCCAACGGAAGCAACTTCAGCGCTGGGAGCCACCAGCCTTTCAGTCTCTGAGTGGCACCTTAAACGCCTCATTCCAGCTTCTCGTAAGTTAATTTCTCCGCCCAGCAAAATGCAATCACAAATTTGCCGGCTGTGTTTGCATTGTCTGTCTTGTTCTCCCAATTGCTGGATTCCCTTGGCTCTCCCCATTACGCTTAAAGCTGATGGATTTCAGTCCGAGGCGAGGGGTTCATTTGCTCAGTGCAAGGAACCTCTGCCGAAAGGAAGGAGAACAGAGACAAATCAAAAAGGAGCTGGACAAAAACCTTTAAGTTAAGAGTCCTCAGGACTGGGCTCAGTTCTGCAGCCGATCATTCCACACGCATGCACACACACCGCCTGCCCTGCAGCCTTCTGGCGTTTGAGTATTTACATTCCAGTGGAAAAACTTAGTCCTCTTCATCTTCAAAAAGATATTTGCCTTTGAACATCCAGCCTGCAGCTGATTCAAATCCAGAAGCTTGAGGGTGGATCATTACAACCATTTTGATCCCCCTTCTGATCTGCAGAATGTGTGTGTGTGTGTCTGTGTGTCTGTGTCTGTGTTTCCTGCAAATTGGTCAGCTCTCAGGTCCCATATACATTTTCTCACCCATCTGTCTAGGGTGTCAAAAAGTGCTCCAATGTCATGACTGCCTGTTATGTGCATGTGGGTGATAGTTCAGAAATAGGATTTTTTAAAAACCTGTGTTATCTCAAGGATTTGAGGCACACCAAACTATTAAAATAAGGCTGCCTCAGTGTGAGAGGGAGAAAAGACACAGCAGAATGAAGTACAGTAGTACCTCAGGTTACAGACGCTTCAGGTTACAGATGCTTCAGGTTACAGACTCCGCTAACCCAGAAATAGTGCCTCAGGTTAAGAACTTTGCTTCAGGATGAGAACAGAAATCGTGTGGTGGCAGCAGGAGGCCCCATTAGCTAAAGTGGTACCTCAGGTTAAGAACAGTTTCAGGTTAAGAACGGACTTCCGGAACAAATTAAGTTCTCAACCCGAGGTACCACTGTACACGCATATCTACAAAACTGTGCGTCTGATCAGATGATACTGAATCATATTAATATCCCTGCTTCTCCTTCCACTCCTCCTGAAGACTAACTGCAGCTTTGGAAAGAGGGGATTTGAGACATGGAAATGATGTAATGAGGAGGGTTAAGCCCCACTCCCCTCATGTCACAACCCCAATCCAAATCAGAGCAAGGTACAGCTGATCTTCATGAAGGACAAAGACTTGGGAGATCAGAAGATGGAGCACCCAAATCACTTCTAAGGTAAAGGTAAAGGGACCCCTGACCATTATTAGATCCAGTCATAGCCGACTCTGGGGTTGTGGCGCTCAGCTTGCTTTATTGGCCAAGGGAGCCGGCGTACATCTTCCGGGTCATGTGGCCAGCATGGCTAAGCGGCTTCTGGTGAACCAGAGCAGCGCATGGAAACACTGTTTACCTTCCCGCCAGAGCGGTACCTATTTATCTACTTGCACTTTGATGTGCTTTTGAACTGCTAGGTTGGCAGGAGCAGGGTCCGAGCAACGGGAGCTCACCCCGTCACGGGGATTCGAACCACCGACCTTCTGATCGGCAAGTCCTGGGCTCTGTGGTTTAACCCACAGCACCACCCGCGTCCCTCCAAATCACTTCTAGCTTGGCCCTAATCCAGGGCTGGGGAACCTTTGGCCCCCCGCAGATGTTCCTGAACTACAACTCCCATCAGTCCCAGCTAGCATAGCCAGTAGCTAGGGATGATGGGAGTTGTAGTCCAGCAGCTTATGAAGGTAAGAGAAATCTGACTCGCGTTTCTCTGCCATGACCTTGGCTTGTTTTACAAAGTCTTTCATTTCTTTTCTTTTACTTATCGGTCGTAGGGAAGCTGCCTTACAGCAGGTCAAACATGCAGGCACCTGGTTGGCCACTGTGAGAACAGAATGCTGCACTAGATGGGCCATTGGCCTGATCCTGCAGGCTCTTCTTATGTTCTTTATAGGCCAAAATCTGGTGCCCTAAAATAGATCTTCTCATTTATGGAGTTTCTTGATTTTGTGCTCAGGTAGAGGAACTGCCCACACCACCTTAAATCCATCACTGGTTATGCCTCACCTGGAGTCCCATTTCCAGCAAACATGCATTAAATGTGAATTTGGAGGTGCTTCATTCTGTCCAGTATTTGTAGACTTTTCTCTTTATCTGCAGTCAGCAGAGCATTATAACTTTTTACAACAATTAGCAATGAACGACGTTAATAAAAACTGAAAAATACAGAACTTTATTATTATTACTGCCACAGCTAATTTTTTAACTGCTTTCTAAACTACCGTCCCAAGGAGATTTACACATAAAATGATTTTTAAAAACCAGTTAAGAGAGCAAAATCAAAACACGCATTTAAAACCAAAGCAAAACTCTAAGAAGTGGACATTCATGGCAAAGGACCGTTTATCCAGCTGTAATACTAAACTATATGCATCTATAAATCAGGCGATCCTTAATCGGCTAATATGGATGGCCACATTCAAAAACATTGTCACTCTTTCTGTGACTGACTTATTGGAGCCCTGAAGCAAAGTGGTCATAAGAGACTCAAAGGAGCAGCCAGGGAGGGACTGAATAATGGGATATATTAAATCTTCCCCAGCCCCATGATAAAAACTACAGTTTAAAAGGGACGCGCAGGAGAGACTCAAACTGAGCTTTGTCACAAGGGCAGCGTCTGTTGATCACTGGGGTTTTATTGCCTCTGCCGTCTAGTAAATTAGGAGGGAGAACATTAAAACTTGCCAAAGAAAAGGGCTTTCCTGTGTTTAGAGGCAGTTAACCATCCCAAGTGTACTATTCCATCTTTGCAGGGGAGTCAAAGTAACACCAGCGACTGAAGGGGAACAGGATCCCCATACAGTTCCATGAAAATCTTGAAAATCCATATCCAGTAGCCTCTGTTTTCAGGGGTCAGCAAACTTTTTCAGCAGGGATCCGGACCACTGTCCCTCAGACCTTGTGGGGGGCCGGACTATATTTTTGGGGGGAGAAATGAACACATTCCTATGCCCCACAAATAACCCAGAGATGCATTTTAAATAAAAGGACACATTCTATTCCTGTAAAAACACGCTGATTCCAGGACCATCCGCGGGCTGGATTTAGAAGGCGATTGGGCCGGATCCGGCCCCCAGGCCTTAGTTTGCCTACCTATGATTTAGATCATCGGCAAGGGATTCCCACACGGCAGGGTTAATTAATGTTTGCAGCCTTCTTGTCATGTTTGCAGGCATCTTTGTAACACAGAGGTGGTCTGCCAACAGGCCTGGTGCCTGCAGCCAGCTCCCCCAAAGGCAGACCGCTGGTCAGTCTAGCTCAGTGTTAACTCTGCTGTCTGGCCATGGCTCTGCAAGGTTTTCAGGCAGGAGTCTGTCCAAGCTGTACCCAGGGATGCCAGGGATTGAACTTGCAACCTTCTAGAAAGCAGATGCTCTACCCCCTGAGCATCTAACCCAAAGGCCCAGGGAAGTAAAAACAAGACTGTGTCCATGAATACAGCCTTGAAACTCCTTTTCATTCCCAGAAGATGTTGAGAGGTAGAATTCACATAAGGGGCCAGATGTTGTTGGCATCAGTCTGTCTCAGGAGACAATGGAATAGTGCGCCTTGGGGGTGAGGTCAAGGCTGCAGCGTGCCTGCTGTGGCTGTAGAGACCGATACAGAAGAGACATGTTTTGTTGCAGCTGGGGCAGATGAAGGCATCCAGTTGTGTTGCTGGCGTTTCTTCTCTCCGCGGTCTTCCTAGCAGTCGTTTCTCCTCTGGTCGCTGCTGTGGATACACAACTTGACTGCCTGTCTCCAGGCACTACGGTCATACGCGAGGGATTTCCACATGGCAGAGTTGATGTTGCCAGCCTTTGTGTCATGTGTGCAGACATCTTTGTAATGCAAAGCAGGCCTGCCAATTGGCCTGATGCCAGAGGCCAGCTCCCCTTGGGGATCCTGCCATCTTCTACTCAGTGGGCATGACCAAGCCAGCTTAGGTGTTGCTGAGACAGAATGTGGGCTTGGGAGAACACATCTTTGTTTGAGACTCTGTCCTACCATATGATGCCCCAAATCTTCCTGATGCAGCACATATGGAAGGCATTGAGGCATCACTCCTGGCGGGTATAAATTGCCCATGACTCACTTCCAAAAAGCAGCAGGCTCAACACGAAAGCCCAGTATTTTAGTATTGGTTCTTAGCATCTCCCAACCCTTTTGGAGAGGCAAGCAATTGCCATAGCTGCCTTGCCAATACATTTCTCCAGCTCAGTGTCGGTGGAAAGGTTCACATCTTTGTTGTTGTTTAGTCATTTAGTCATGTCCGACTCTTCGTGACCCCATGGTCCAGAGCACGCCAGGCCTTCCTGTCTTCCACTGGTCAAACCCATGCTGCTAGCTTTGAGAACACTGTCCAACCATCTCGTCCTCTGCCGTCCCCTTCTCCTTTCCCAACATCAGGGTCTTTTCCAGGGAGTCTTCTCTTCTCATGAGGTGGCCAAAGTCTTGGAGCCTCAGCTTCAGGATCTGTCCTTCCAGTGAGCACTCAGGGCTGATTTCCTTCAGAATGGATCAGTTTGATCTTCTTGCAGTCCATGGGACTCTCAGGAGTCTCCTCCAGCACCATGATTCAAAAGCATAAATTCTTCAGCGATGAGCCTTCTTTATGGTCCAGCTCTCACTTCCATACATCACTACTGGGAAAACCATAGCTTTAACTATACCGACCTTTGTCAGCAAGGTGATGTCTCTGATTTTTAAGATGCTGTCTAGGTTTGTTTTTGTCCATGGAGTTTTCTTGGCAGGGATACTGGAGTGGCTTGCTGGTTCCTGCTCCAGGTGGATCACGTTTAGTCAAAACTCTCCACCTGTCTGTCTTGGGTGGCCCTGCATGGCATAGTTCATAGCTTCTCTGAGTAATTAAAGCCCCTTCACCACGACAAGGCAGTGATCCATGAAGGATCTTTATTTAAAGAGGACTGCCTCTTTCCATATGAACCTACCCAGACCCTGAGATCATCTTCTGAGGCCCTCCTTCGTGTGTCTCCTCCTCAAGAGGTCCGGAGGGTGGCAACACGAGAACAGGGCCTTCTCTGCAGTGGCTCCCCCTCTGTGGAATGCTCTCCCCAGGGAATTTTGCCTGGCGCCTTCATTATATACCTTTAGGCGCCAGGCAGAAACGTTCCTTTTTAACCATGCTTTTGGTTGATCCGATTTATATCCTATGCCCTTTTAAAATGTGCTTTTTTATTTTTATTAGGTATTTTGTGGTTTTATATCTTGATTTTATTCTGTGAACTGCCCTGAGACCCCCAGGGTATACCTTTTTATGGTGAGATCTGTGCTGGAAACATTTGGGAAGTACAAAAGCTGGTGGAAAGTTAACTTCTGATCCACGCCAGAGCTGTGGAGGTGCAGATCAGGTTGGCTCATATCAGAATTCATGAACAGCCAATTTCTCACACATCCCTGGATCTAATCCTCTCTAGCATCGTGGCGGAAGGCACCTCTGCTCCCCTGCGCACATCACCTTGACGGTGGTTGCCTCTAACCACTGTCTGTTCCCGAACCTCCCTTCCCAGAGCAGGATGGAGAAAATTAAGTTTTCCATTTAAGTGAGCACGCGGTAGTAATGCGAACTGAAAGAATTCCGAGGCAAGGCAGCCTTGCTTTGATCCTTTTAAACTGGTGTAATAGCTCACTGCCGTTTCTTGGGGAATAAACGTCATCTGCAATGAATCTGTGGCATTCTCTTTGCCTTCGAGCCCAGTAGTGAGAGCGGGAGCCAAGCACAGGTATTCTTAGTGGGAGACACACACCATGCCAATATTTCTCCGATGAAAATGGGAACAACCTATTCCATACCCTCCAACATTTTCTCTGATGGAAATAGGGACATCCTAAGGAAAAGCGGGAAGGGACACTGGTGGCACTGTGGGTTAAACCACAGAGCCTAGGACTTGCCAATCAGAAGCTTGGCGGTTCAAATCCCCACAACGGGGTGAGCTCCCGTTGCTCGGTTCCTGCTCCTTCCAACCTAGCAGTTTGAAAGCACATCAAAGTGCAAGTAGATAAATAGGTACCGCTCCGGCGGGAAGGTAAACGGCGTTTCCGTGCGCTGCTCTGGTTTGCCAGAAGTGGCTTAGTCATGCTGACCACATGACCCAGAAGCTGGACGCCGGCTCCCTCGGCTGAGGGGTGTTGTTGTTGTTTAGTCGTTTAGTCGTGTCCGACTCTTCGTGACCCCATGGACCAGAGCACGCCAGGCACCTCTGTCCTCTACTACCTCCCGCAGTTTGGTCAAACTCATGCTGGTAACCTCGAAAACACTATCCAACCATCTCGTCCTCTGTCGCCCCCTTCTCCTTGTGCCCTCCATCTTTCCCAGCATCAGTGTCTTCTCCAGGGAGTCTTCTCTTCTCATGAGGTGGCCAAAGTATTGGCGCCTCAGCTTCACGATCTGTCCTTCTAGTGAGCACTCAGGGCTGATTTCCTTCAGAATGGATGCGTTTGATCTTCTTGCAGTCCATGGGACTCTCAAGAGTCTTCTCCAGCACCATAATTCAAAAGCATCAATTCTTCGGCGATCAGCCTTCTTTATGGTCCAGCTCTCACTTCCATACATCACTACTGGGAAAACCATGGCTTTAACTATACGGACCTTTGTTGGCAAGGTGATGTCTCTACTTCTCAAGATGCTGTCTAGGCCTGTCATTGCCCTTCTCCCAAGAAGCAGGCGTAGCATGTTGGACGCCTTCCGACCTGAGGGGCTCATCTTCCAGCGTCATAACTTTTATATGCCTATTGTTTTTGTCCATGGAGTTTTCTTGGCAAGGATACTGGAGTGGCTTGCCGGTTCCTCCTCCAGGTGGATCACGTTTGGTCAAAACTCTCCACTATGACCTGTTCATCTTGTGTGCTCTGCTCGGCGTAGTTCATAGCTTATGGTCAGGGGTACCTTTACCTAATTTACCTTTAAGGAAAAGTGGGATATTCCAGGATCAAATCAGAAACCATAAATCCGGGACTGCAGAATGCTGCAGCACAATTGCTGACAGGCCTGGGGGCTTGTCAGAATATAATGCCTGCACTGGTTGCTGATTCAAGGGGTCACTGTTACTACTATAATTCCCACTATAAGAGCCAGTGTGGTATAGTGGTTAAGAGTGCTGAACCGGGTTCGCTTCCCCGCTCCTCCACATGCAGCTGTTGGGTGACCTTGGGCCAGTCACACTTCTCTGAAGTCTCTCAGCCCCACTCACCTCACAGAGTGTTTGTTGTGGGGGAGGAAGGGAAAGGAGAATGTTAGCCACTTTGAGACTCCTTCGGGTAGTGATAAAGTGGGATATCAAATCCAAACTCTTCTTCCTTAGCAACTTGGGACCAGTTAACCCACATCACTCAAGCACTTTGATCAGCAGAATTGGCACTATTACAGGCTCCACGTAATGCCCATTCCACATTTGTAAGAACTCGATTGTTCAGTGTGGCAATGTCTGCCCTTTGGAACTCCCTGCCTATTGATCTCAAGCAGGTGCCTTCGCTCTGCTCTTTTCAGCACCTGCTAAAAACATTCTTGTTCAGATACGTCTATCTGGATGCTTTGAAAGTGGAGGTCATTTAAATCTGTTTTCACTTTGGTAGGTTTTAAAGTATGGTTGTGTTTTTCTCTCGATTCTATTGTCTTGTCTTTTTGTAAATCTCTTTGAGAGTTTGTTTTAATAAATAATAAATAAACAAACAAAAACAACATAAATTGGCAGCACATTCAAGACACACAGAACACAAACTTCCTTTTCATGAAGCATAATTCACTTATGCCAATAATTGCCCAAAACTCCTGTAACAACCCCTTGGTTTTGATGGGTTTTGACCAAAGAGCTAGCCACATTCATGGAATCTAATTCTGTTCCTGGACACCTGCCATAATAGTTCCTTATTTATCTATTTCTAGAAATATTTCAATTCTGCTCATTCATAACAAAAATATCAAGCAACCGCCCGTCACGAATTCATCAGGATCAGACCACGAATACACTCGCTCAACGCCATAAGGCATATATATATTTGTGAAAATAATATACACAAATGCATTGTATTAGGGGGAATTGCTTGCAAGAATGGTTAGCCCATTCAAAACTGGATTTCGTAAAAAAAGGGGTTTATTAGGAGAAATCCTAAAATGCAAGCAAATTTGCATGAGGGTTTTTTTTTTAACAAAGAAACAAAAACCACAGATTTCCGCAGGGCTTAATTTAAGATTGGAAGAATGAGAAACAGGGAGGACTGAAATTGAGAGAGCCGTCCATTCCTAAGCAGAACCACATGTCCAGATTGCGGACTGCCTTCATCCAGAGCCTGCCAGCCTTCTTCTGAGCTTTCATCAAACTGCCATTCCAAATTCTTTGGCAGGGCAAGGGACTTAATCCGTTACATAAGGATGCGCTTGGCAATGGGGAGGGCTGCCTTTGCCGCGCAGGGAAGGGAGAAGGCCTGCCGCTCAGGGTATTGAAGCGCATTCCGGATCGCCGGCATTGACCTAGTTTGTCGCCAGTGACAAATTGTGACAATCAATGTAATTGCGAGCATTATTGCATTCTCTGGAAACCGATCCCATCATTAAGACAAATGAGTCCAGGAATGCTGAGTCATGTCACGCTTTCGGAACTGCAGCAAGCCGGTTCATTGGAGAGGATTGGGGAGTGGGGGGGGGAAGAGGAATAGAAGAAGCGGCCCCCTCTTTAAATGGCATCATCACTGCCATCATCAGGGCCCCGATCCTGCCCAGCCCCAAAGTCAGCTTATAATGACTTGGAACGCAGCATCTCTAGGAATTGTTTGGAAGCTTGAAGAATCAGGCGCTTTCCCTTTCTCTTGTTGAGCGTAATTTTGATAAATCACTGGCTTTCATTAGATTAGGACTCCTGGGCAATACCAACCACTATGCTTATAAAATCATAGTGTTGGAAGGGACCCCCAGAGTCATCTAGTCCAACCCCCTGCAATGCAGGAATCTCAACTAAAGCATCCATGACAGATGGCCATCCAAGGTCTGCTTCAAATCCTTAAAATAAGGAGGGTCCACCACCTCCTGGGGGAGACCATTCCACTTTCCACTTTTCTTACTGTCAGAAAGTTCTTCTTGATGTTGAGTTGGAATCTGACTTACTGTACCTTGAAGCCCTTGGTTCATGTTGTGCCTTCTGGAACAGCAGAATGCCCTCTTGGCTGTAAGTTGTACCTGGGTTTGTTTATTTTATTTACCCTAATTAAACATTAGTCTCGCCTCTGGATCTGAGATGGGGCAGCTGGTCCCCAAGTTAGATGAGAGTGGATCCACCAATTGGTGTCAAAGAAGGATAGAACTTTCTTTATGTATGCCACGACAGCAGCAAGAATACTTATTGCAAAGTATTGGAAGACACAAGATCTACCCACCCTGGAAGAATGGCAGATGAAGGTGATGGACTATATGGAACTGGTGGAAATGACTGGCAGAATCCGAGACCAGGGAGAAGAGTCGGTGGAAGAAGATTGGAAAAAGTTTAAAGTCTACCTACAGAAATACTGTAAAATTAATGAATGTTAGAATGATGTTGGATAAGAAGTTAAGTGGTTTTTAGCTATAATGCTATAAGGAATATGAAAAAATGGATTATTAATAGGTTAAAATTTAAGGTTAAAATATTTTAAGATTAAAGATTAGGATAAACAAAGAGGGAAAGGATTTGCTGAATTAACAAATTGAATTGGAATACAAAAAAGGGAGGTGTGAGGAGGTCCGGGAAACAAGCAAATGAAAGATAAGTAATGGAAAGATGGAATTGTTTTTAACTATTTTTATTTTGTATTTTTCTTTTTTCATTTTGTAATACTTAAAAAATCTTAATAAATATCTTTTTTTTAAAAAGAGAGAGTGGATCCAGAGGTGTCGCAACGGGGAGCGGGGGGCGGTGCGCCCCGGGTTCCATGTCTTCAGGGGTGACAAGAAGTCACCCTGTCGGGGCTCGCAGCAGCACGAACAGCCATCGCACTGCCACAGCCGCATAATAATAATAATAATAATAATAATAATAATAATAATAATAATAATTTATTTATACCCCGGTTCAGAAACCGGGCTTAGGGCGGCTAATAACAAATTTAAAACACTTAAAGCTGAGGATCCTGGCACCGGCGGCAAACGGCGTCTGTACGTAGTGATGCCGCACATGCGCTGTATAGCGGTTTGCCGCCTGCGCTGCTCCAGCGCCATATGGACAGTGCCTGGATCCTCTGTTCATGGCTTTAGCAGCGACAGAGGGATCCTGGCACCGTCTTTATGGCACTGGAGCGACGCCGGTGGCAAACCGCTATACAGCGCATGTATGGTGTTGCTACGTACGGCGCATGCGTCGTACGTACCGACGCCGCAAATGCACCCTATGTAGCAATGCCTGCCCCGGGTGTCACGACGCCTTCCTTCGCCCCTGGGTGGATCAACGTGATTGGGGTGGGGGAGATTGGAGCCAGGAGTAGATTGGGGGGGGGGTCTGTGCACAGACATAAAGGAATTATGGAGAACTGGATTTAAGATGGGGGAAATGCCCATTCCCAAGGGAGGAACACAGGTCTAGCTATCACAAACCCTCCAATATTTCTCTGATGCAAATGGGGACATCCTATTCCATAACAATATTAATAATAATAATTTTATTATTTATACCCTGCCCAGCAGACTAGGTTGCCCCAGCCACTCTGGGCAGCTTCCAACACACGTAAAAACATATTATCATTTTTTGTAAAATCTTTTCAATTCCATTTTACATTCTATTTTTGAATTCAAACATTAATCCTAATCATCAACATTTAGGATTCCCTGATTCCTTAGACTTCCCACCCCCCTTCCCTGGTTTCCATTATCAAACTTTTCCTGCTGCATCACATACCGTATTTTTCGCCCTATAGGACGCACTTTTTCCCCTCCAAAAATGAAGGGGAAATGTGTGTGCGTCCTATGGGGCGAATGCAGGCTTCAGGAAGCTATCCTCAAGCCGTGGGAGAGCTGCACGACTTCGCGCAGCTCTACCACAGCTTGCGGAGAGCTGCCTGCACCCAGAAGCCTGGGGCATGCTGAGCTCAGCACGCCCCAAACTTCAGGCTTTGCACAGCTCTCCCACGGCTTGTGGAGAGCTGCCTGTTCTGGGGGCTGGGGTCAGGGGAATTTTTTTTCCTTTATTCCCCCCCCCAAAAAAAACAACAACTAGGTGCCTCCTATGGGCCGAAAAATATGGTAGCTTCTCTATTCTTCTTAAGATAGTCCAATTTTACTTAGTTTTTAGTGCAAAACAAGCGTTACTCAAATCCTGCCAAAGTTTTTAGTTGTTTACAGTGTTCTCTTAAATAAATTGTAAAAAATCAATAAAAAATCAATTCCTTCTTAAAGTTTCTATCTTCCTGGTTTCTGATTTTCCCGGTCTTTTTCGCCATTTCGGATTACTCCACACCCTCCAACATTTCTCTGGTGAAAATAAGGACATCCTAAGGGAAAGCGGGACGTTCAGGGATCAAATCAGAAACCAGGACGGCTTCTGGAAAATAGGGACACTTGGAGGGTCTGCCATCATGCCCTGGTTACATAGATCACCATCCTTCTCCTGTGCCAGCCTGTTTTAAAAAGCCTTGGGTGAGCAGCATCCTTGGTCACACTCTTGGGAACGGTAATTTAGACTTTAAAACGGGCTGCAATCTGAATGTTAAGCCTTCGCTTCCCCTCTTCCATGCTCCATTAAACATACTTTGCGAGTCCAAAAGGAAAACAAAACTCTATTCGTGTTGGAGGGTGGGCGATTGGAAGCCTGTTTCACGCTGGCTCCTGCCGCCTAAGGCTGCCCCCCTCCTCCCTGAGAGCCCAATGCAGGTATTGGGCCAGGTGTGCCCCAGGTGAGGAGACAGCAGCCTTTATTACAAGCTCATATACCTGTAGGTTTAATACTCATAAAGGAGCAAGGGATTATGCGCCTTTTGATGACGCTGTAGCGACTTAATCTTCTGTAGCGGGAAAGGAAGCTTATACTTGCGAAACCTGAGGTGCCCATTGATTGATTGCAGCTGCTGAAATGTTCCATTTTATATTTTATCTTTGTGTCAAAGCTCCCAAAGACCGTTTGAAAATAACAGTAATAATAACGAGGGGAGGCAAGAGAGGAAGACAGTTGCCTTAGGTGTTTTTAGGAAAGGAATCTGCAGCCAAGACTGAAGGCAGACAAAGGGAAGGATCTCTCTCTCTCTCCATGCAGCAGTGTGGTGTAGTGGTTAGAGTGCTGGACTAGGACCTGAGAGACCAAGGTTCAAAGCCCCACTTGGATGTGAAGCTCACGGAGGCCAGTCGCTCGCTCACTCTCAGCCAAACCTACCTCACAGGGTTGTTGTGAGGATAAAAATGAGGCAGGGCATCTGTAGGCATTATCAGTCAATTAAAAAAATTTGACTGCCGCAAGATGTGGTGATGGCTGGGCTTGCGTGGTTTTCCTAGTGGAGTTAGACCAGGCATAGGCAAACTCGGCCCTCCAGATGTTTTGGGACTACAACTCCTATCATCCCTAGCTAACAGGACCAGTGGTCAGGGATGATGGGAATTGTAGTCCCAAAACACCTGGAGGGCCAAGTTTGGGGGTGCCTGGGTTAGACAGTGAGGGAGGAGGAGGAGATTGAGTGCTGTTGTGCTCAGATCCTGTTTGCTGGCTTCCCAAAGGCATAGGATCATAGAGTTGCAGAGTTTTAGAGTTGGAAGGGACTCCAAGGGTCATCTAGTCTAATGGATGACTCTAGGGTTGCAGCGCTCATCTCGCTTTACTGGCCGAGGGAGCCGGCGTACAGCTTCTGGGTCATGTGGCCAGCATGACTAAGCCACTTCTGGTGAACCAGAGCAGCGCACTGAAACACCGTTTACCTTCCCGCCCGAGCGGTACCTATTTATCTATTTGCACTTTGACATGCTTTCGAACTGCTAGGTTGGCAGGAGCAGAGACCGAGCAACAGGAGCTCACCCAGTCATGGAGATTCGAACTGCTGACCTTCTGATCAGCAAGTCCTAGGCTCTGTGGCCCTAATAAGTCTTCGTTTCCACTCCCTGTCTTTGCTTCCAATCTCAGCAGAAAAACAGAGGCGGCATCTTCAGAATAACTTGCTCTCCTCCCCATTCAAGTCTGGCAGGGGAGAACGTCCGCCTGTGAGCCTTGCCAAAATCTATCAAGAAATAAAGCTATTGCTTCTGGGTCAGCCACCCACCCCCTGCCCTCCCCAATTCATTATTCCAGAGTGGCCCCTTGGCTGGATGCCAAAAATAACTGGAACTGTGAATCAGCTTGCACCATTCTTCATACAAACAAATAAATCACCAATGCGGAGAGTATTGTGGGATGAAAAGGAGTTGTTTATGGAAATGCAAAACCCTCCTCTCGTCCAGGCTTTCCTGGTACACAACCTCCAGCTCGACAACAACTGTATTGCACAAGTTGCACTGAGGTTCATAGAGGTCGGCTCCCCGTTTCCATTTGTTAAACAAAACAGCTGGATATAATTATTGAGTATTATTTTCAGGGAGGAAAGGCTTTCAATGGCTAGTAGCCATGATGGCTATGCTCTGTTTCCACGTTCACAGGCAGTCATGCTTCAGAGTTGTTGTTGTTGTTGTTGTTGTTGTTGTTCTTCTTCTTCTTCTTCTTCTTCTTCTTCTTCTTCTTCTTCTTCTTCTTCTTCTTCTTCGGCAATCACTCATAGCTGAGTAAGATTGTCTTCCATAAATTCAGTTTTAACAGTGAGTCCATAAGTTACTGTGGAGGCCAATTCTGGACCCACACATCCTTCCACAGTGGGGACATAGATTTCCAGGCAAGAGTGGATTATGGTGAGGGTTTGCCAAGTGTGCCTTCCTCTTAGCACGTTTCTCCCTTGCATCCTGAGTTCGAGTGTCTTCAAAGCCCATGACACCTTTGGTAAAGGCTGTTCTTCAACTGGAGCACTCGCAGGCCAGTGTTTCCCAGTTGACAGTGTTTATACTACATTTTTTTTAGATTTGCCTTGAGAGAGTCTTTGAACCTCTTTTGTTGACCACCAGCATTACGCTTTCCATTTTTAAGTTTGGAATCGAGTATACCTGAAGGAGCGTCTCCACCCCCATCGTCCAACCCTGACACTGAGGTCCAGCACCGAGGGCCTTCTGGCAGTTCCCTCACTGTGAGAAATGAAGTTACAGGGAACCAGGCAGGGGGTCTTCTTGGTAGTGGAACACCCTCCCATCAGACGTCAAAGAAATAAACAACTATATGACATTTAGAAGACATCTGAAGGCAGCCCTGTTTAGGGTAGTTTTTAATGACTGGTGTTTTAATGTATTTTTAACCTTCTGTTGGAAGCCGCCCAGAGTGGCTGGCGAAACCCAGCCAGATGGGCTGGGTAGAAATAATAAATTGTTGTTGTTGTTACTGTGTTGTTGTTGCTTTGGAAGGCGATAATCAGGCATCCACACAACATGACCAGTACAACGAAGTTAATGCTTCGACAATGGAGATCTTTGCTTCTGTGATAGGAATTGTAAGGTCTTAGATGTACCAACCAAGCAAGTTCATAGATCAGCACACGAAGACTGACCTGAAACCATTTTTGATTCCCAAATTGTCCAAGTGTTTTCTCTACAAGGTCAAAGGAAAATGGAAAAGCCTCCCCATTGTCTTTTCTTTCACAAATCCTGTCTTAAGGGTATGTCTGTGTTTGAATAGGGTGAGCCTGTGACCTGACTCAGGAACTAAGTATTTATCATCACTAAGTATTTATCATTACAAAAGTCTGGACACCATTGGTGGAATCTTCTGAGGAGCTGGAGATGGTGTTTATAAGTGGTTCACATTTCGCAAGCATACCATAAGGACATTCGCAGGGAAACCAACATGCTTGTTTACAAAGCTATTGTACTACCAGCCTTCCTGTATGCTTGCTTCAGAGTACCTGCTCTTGTGCTCAGATCCTGCTCCCTGGTTTCCCACAGGCATCTAGCTGGCCACTGTGAGAACGTGATGCTGGACCAGGTGGGCCATTGGCCTGATCCAGCAGCCTCTCTTTATGTTCTTAAGTGAGATAGATTGATGCTTTTTCAAGCAAGAGCCCTGTGCCAGGGCCTTGCGCCAATGTGTTTTCCATCCAAATTTATTTTTGTTGCAAGTGAGAGGAAGCAAGTTACTAGTACCGTATTTTTCGCTCTATAAGACGCACCAGATCACAAGACGTACCTAGTTTTTGGAGTAGGAAAACAAGAAAAAAAAAATATTCTGAATCACAGAAGCCAGAGCAGCAAGAGGGATCGCTGCGCAGTGAAAGCAGCAATCCCTCTTGCTGTTCTGGCTTCTGGGATAGCTGCGCAGCCTGCATTCGCTCCATAAGACGCACACACATTTCCCCTTACTTTTTAGGAGGGAAAAAGTGAGTCTTATAGAGCAAAAAATACAGTACTTTTCTTGCAGCCATGTAGGAGAGCGAGTGGGAGAGCAAGCCGCAGCTCTTTTCAAGCTTTCCAGAGCTTCCCTTTTTCATTCCTTGCTGATGATGATCAATCATTATTTGTCGCACGTGATGGCATCTGATTAGATTAGATTTGTTATATTTCCTTGCCACTTTTCATTCAAATGAACCCCAAAGGATATTATAGACACCCACTTTCCCCTCTGCCCCCCCCCACCACTGGCCTATGGCCCTCAGGAGGTTGTCTAGAAGGAAATGTGGCCCTGGATCTGAAAAATGGTTCCCTAGCCCTGCTCTTGCCTACGAGGTCTGTCTTCCCTGCCAAACTCTGGCTTTTATAAAGCATTTCTCGAGTGGCAAGCGGTGTGTTTCTGCAAAAATGTGTTTCCTTGTAAACATTTCGCCGGAAGCTGATCTTGAAACGTCATTGATTTTATCAGAACGAACCCCATCCTGCTGCCTTTTCCCCTTTTCCCATCCCCTGCCATTGAAAATGGCATTTAATTCATCTGAATTCTTTGAAGAAGAAAAATGTCCCTTAACCGGCACTCTTGCATTATTTAATGCAATGTGCCCTGCGGGGATTCCTCTTTAAGTCATTTTTCCTAATTTTCTATCCTGCTGTTGCTAGCACTTAGCAAACAGGCTGGTTTTTATCCGCTGTTCCCCATTTTGTATTTAGCAGAAGAATGGGGAAGTGGCTCATTCACAAAACCGTTAAACCTTCTACCAGCCTCCCACTCCATCCCACAATCATCAAATTAAGGAAGGTATGCGAAGGCTGATGAACCAGCTGTGCCACCTTCCTCCGACTCGCTTCCTACCCAACCCACTCGAAAAGAGCAAAACAGCAGCCTCTGTAAACAAAGTCACTTAGGTAACATAGACAGAGAGAAAATAAATCCTAGTAACACTTTACTGTAAAGGTAAAGGGACCCCTGACCGTTAGGTCCAGTCGCGGACGACTCTGGGGTTGCGGCGCTCATCTCGCTTTATTGGCTGAGGGAGCCGGCGTACAGCTTCCGGGTCATGTGGCCAGCATGACTAAGCCGCTTCTGGCGAACCAGAGCAGCGCACGGAAACGCCGTTTACCTTCCCGCCGGAGCGGTACCTATTTATCTACTTGCACTTTGATGTGCTTTTGAACTGCTAGGTTGGCAGGAGCAGGGACCGAGCAACGGGAGCTCACCCCGTCGTGGGGATTCGAACCACCGACCTTCTGATTGGCAAGTCCTAGGCTGTGTGGTTTAACCCACAGTGCCACCCGCATCCAACACTTTACTGAGGTAACTGAATAAAAGCAGCGTATAATTCAAAAGGAATGGAACAGAGAGGTTTTCTCTTTTTTTAAAAAAAAAAAAGTTCCGGCCTAGTACATAGCAGGGAAACATTCAACCAAACATACAGAGGGAAAACTCCCTCAGCAGACATCACCCCACTTTGCCTGGTGCCTGTGGAGAAATTATATAATATAATAAAACTGGCACAACGTCTGAAGCACGAAGACTCCTTCGGAATTGAGTGACACAGTTTTATTATGCGCAGGGCTAAAGATGAAAATGGAGGACTCCCCTCACGTTGTACAACTTTTTGGTTAACTTAAACCATTTACCGCCTTCTATATGAATAGTAGACTGGGATAAGAACTTACATTATTTGGTCGTTATTTTGCATCTGTTGCCTGAACACCAGCTTCTAGGTTAGGGTGGGATGTTTCATTATTTATTGGCATGTTGTTGCGATGTGTTGAAACAATTTAATAAAGAAAAGTAAAAAGTGCAATGGCAACAAAGCCTGTCGCTCACATCTCAGTTCATGCCCAGTCAGGTCTGGGAGCCCCAGTCTCCTGGGAACATCAAATCCTCCTGGCATCATCTCTCCTCCATCTCCCGCATGGTTGATTGTGGTTCTTTTGTTGTTGTTCTTCTTCTTAAGGCTGGGAGAGGGGCTGTTTGATATGCAAATGCCACCCACGTCCCTCCTCTTTGTTTCCTGCCACCACTTTCCTGTGGATAACTCAGCCCAAGTTGCCTTCCTTAACTCCTTGCGCCCACCTGGTTCGAGCACGTCAGCATGCTGGTCATCCTCCTGAACTGTGTCACCCTTGGGATGTTTCAGCCTTGCCAAGATGACAAATGCAAGTCTGAGAGGTGCACCATTTTGGAGGTAAGAGAATATCATCTCCCTCCCTCTCTCTCTCTCTCTCTCTCTCTCTCTCTTTCCCACAGTGCCCATTGGAACTGGTAGGGCAGAAAGCAGGGAGACTGACAGTAGGTGGCGCTAGAGGCAATGACAGGCAGAGCCAATTGATTCTAACCTTGCCTCTACCCTCCTCCCAGCTGACTTCTACAAAGGCAGCTCTGAGGTTTCCCACAAAGCATTCGGGGAGTTGCAGCTGGTTAAGGGTGCTGAGAGTTGTTAGGAGACCTCACAGAGTTCCCTGGGAAGATGGTGCCAGGCCAAAATGTTTTTACTTACCCAAACATGTGATTTTTAATTGGGGGTGGATGGGTAGTTATCTATGTCAGTGGCCTTTATTCACTCATCCATGAAACTGGGTAAATCTTGTCCCTTTTGAATGAGTATATTGGCCTCCATGAATTGCTGCTTTTTTTATGTGAATGCCTTTGTTATTTTGGGTTTTTGCTGCATAAGTGGCTTTGCAGCACTTGAGTGCAAAAATGCAACTACAAAATATAATTATTAATTGTAGTAATAGTGAGCTTATAGGTGTAGCGCAAAGTTGTGTGCCAAAACCTCACTGCCACCTCTTAACACCACCCGAGGCAGCTGCCCCTTCTTACCTAATGATAGACTCATCTCTGTGTCTGCTGGAGGATTTTGGACACTTCCAAGATGTGTTTTGGACAAGTAACAACCTTATGCCAATCACATTTCTCTATGATTTCGCAGCACCACATCAGTAGTGACTGAGGTCTGCCCACCAACTGGTATGGAACAAGTTGGTGGTCCTGTTCCTCCTACCGAGACCTAATAAAATCCAGCCTTTGTGTCAAGGCTGTTGGCAGAAACTCGCCATCTCTTTGCTCATAATGCATCGCCACATAATCACCCTCTGGGGAGCGTGTCGGGGCCTTGAGCTCATCTTCCGTTGCTTATCCTGCAAGCTAATGACACCCTGGAGCTTGCAGGCTGAATCTTAGCCTCTAACTCCCATTCCTCCCGAATCCTGGCAATTATTCAGTTGACAGGGACCCCAGGGAAGACCTGGTTGGAGCTTTTCAGCACAGAGCAGAAACACCCTGGCGGCAATTGGGGTGAGCAAGCGCCCTCATAGCTGTGGGCTTCCTCTGGTAGTTAATGCAATTGCCTTCAGGCCTGGCTCTGCAGAGTTCTACTTTATGCAAACACATTTCGTAAGACAACCATACATCTCAAGGAAGCCTCTTCTGTTTAACCCAGCCGTTCCATTAAGACTACCCCATTAGAATCCCATTAGACTCCAGTTCGTTTTTGGCTGCAGGCCGGCCATTATTTATCTGCTTCTATTCCGTTTATGGATGCTGTGGGATTTAGGAGGATGGGTTTGTAAAAAAAATTACTGTGTTGGGGTTGTTAATGGGATCGCCTTCTAACAAGGCTTGGGTTTTCAGTTCCTACCCCCCACAAAAGAATAAGGTAAAGGTAAAGGGACCCCTGACTATTAGGTCCAGTCGTGGCTGACTCTGGGGTTGCAGCGCTCATCTCGCTTTATTGGCCAAGGGAGCTGGCATACAGCTTCTGGGTCATGTGGCCAGCATGACTAAGCCACTTCTGGCGAACCAGAGCAGCGCACGGAGACACCATTTACCTTCCCGCCGGAGTGGTACCTATCTATCTACTTGCACTTTTACGTGCTTTCGAACTGCTAGGTTGGTAGGAGCAGGGACCGAGGAACAGGAGCTCACCCCGTCGCGGGGATTCGAACCACCGACCTTCTGATCGGCAAGTCCTAGGCTCTGTGGTTTAACCCACAGCACCACCCGCGTCCCTACAAAAGAATAAGAGCCTTCATTAATCAGAAAGAAGGTCCATCTAGGTTATAACTGAGAAACCTCCATCCCGCTAGCCAGATTTCACATGCCAAACCTCCCCATTTGCCCACAAGGCTATTTCCCAAAGCTGCAGCCACCTGACCTCATACCTGATGTCATCTGTGGCATCAGGTGTGCGGCAGGTAGAGCTGTAGCTGCAAATGTTATCCGAGGAGCAGGGAGTTGAACCCCCTTGGACATTACCTCCCCTACCATATGCAGGGATGTCGCAAGGGGGGTTCAGGGGGTGCGGTCCACCCCGGGTGTCATGCCTGGGGGGTGACAAAAAAACCCCGGGTGGATTGGCGTGGCAGCACTCGCACCCCCGGCTGGCAGATTTTCACAATTGATACAATCGTCGTCGTTAAAATCTGCCCACTGATTGTGCAAATACGCCTGGCGATCAGTCTGCCCCCCCCCCAGCAGGTGGTCTCACACACCCCAGCAGACGGCGTTCGCATCCACGGTGGGCGGTTTAATGATATCAGCGGTCAAATTTTCACAATCAGCAGGCAGTGCTCGCACCCCAGGCTGGCGGCGCTGCACACCAGGAGTATTTGCACAACCATTGGGTGGATTTTCATGACGACGATTGTGCCAATTGCGGAAATCCGCCTGCCGGGGACGCAAAACTCCGGCCGCTGATCGCATAAAGCTCAACAACTTTGGGGTACCCTTCCTAAAAAAAATTCAACAACTCTGGGCAACATTCCCCAAAATTGCAATGTGGGGGAGTTGACAAAAAAAATTGCACCAGGTACCACCTGACCTTGCTATGCCTCTGGTCATATGACTCCCTAATCCTGTTGTCAGATGATTGGCAAGTGGGCGATTTCATCAGACCTACTGTTGTTCTATTAGAATTGAAAACAGTCTTTGTTTTGTTTTGTTTAAGTTAATGGTATATTAGTGACAATAATAAAAACAGGAGAATCATTTCCCTCCGTAGTTATTTGCACAATTAGTTCTTTGCTGATAATTAGCAATTGCATAAAAGTTTTGTCTTCTCCTTCCCCCCCCCCCCTTCTCAGATAAAACCAATCTATATTTTTGTTGTTCTTTTGGGTTAGGTTGCAACACTAGAAAACACCCAGCTGCAAAAAAAAAAAAAAAAAAAAAAAGCAGCCTCTGGAATTATTGCCAGATTCTGAATTTCTGTGAAATTATCTTTGCTCCCTGGGAACAGACTCTCCTCATTTACAAAACCATGTGACACTCCTCCCAAAACTACTCAGTTCCAACATGGGAATGTTCTTTTTTATCTTCACGAGATATGAAAGTATTTCTTCACCTATTTTACTTTTCAGTAACATTTATATTGGGGACGCGGGTGGCGCTGTGGGTTAAACCACAGAGCCTAAGACTTGCCGATCAGAAGGTCGGCGGTTCGAATCCCCGCGACGAGGTGAGCTCCTGTTGTTTGGTCCCTGCTCCTGCCAACCTAGCAGTTCGAAAGCACGTCAAAGTGCAAGTAAATAAATAGGTACCGCTCTGGCAGGAAGGTAAACAGCGTTTCCGTGCGCTGCTCTGATTCGCCAGAAGCGGCTTAGTCATGCTGGCCACATGATCCGGAAGCTGTATGCCGGCTCTCTCGGCCAATAAAGCGAGATGAGCGCCGCAACCCCAGAGTCAGCCACGACTGGACCTAATGGTCAGGGGTCCTTTTTAACATTTATATTGCACCTTTCCTCAAAGGAACTTGTAGTGGCATGCATAGTTCTCCTCCCCCCTTTCCATTTTATGCTCACAACAACCCTGCGAAGTAGGCCAGTCTATGTGACACTCTGACTGGCTCCCAAGGGAAGATTTGAAACCCAGTCTCTCCCAGATGCTAGTCCAGCACTTGATTTGCTACACTAAATGACAGGGATGCGCTATGGGACTAACAGCAGCTTCTTATTGTTTTCCTCTTTCTTTTCCACTCCAGGCGTTTGATCATTTCATCTTTGCCTTCTTCGCTGTGGAGATGGTCATCAAAATGATAGCTCTGGGAATCTTCGGGCAGAAGTGTTACCTAGGAGACACGTGGAATCGCCTGGACTTCTTTATCGTAATTGCGGGGTCAGTAGACAAATTGCTCATCAATCAGTGTTGTGGGCTGGAAGAGAAAGTGGTGTAAAACTTGTATCTATAGGAGGGGGGGGGCATGATTTAAAAGCCCATCAATTTTGCTTGCTTGTCTCAGGGCCTAAGCAGAAATTACTTTAACCGGGTAGCAAGATGCTGCTTCTGTTGCGGGTGTTTCTGTGTACTTCCGGCTGATGCAATGCACAGCTATATTCTCTGCTGTTTTCTGAAATCCTGGAGGGTGACTGGCAGCAGAGTATAAGGCAACTGCCTATGTTCCTGAGGATCCGCCCTGCTTTAAGTCCTATAGTTTCTGAGAAAGGGTGGCAAATATTAAAAATGAGTCAAGCACTCTCTTAATCACTGCACCACACTGGTTCAAAGATCTAAAACGTATGAGCATCCAAATTAAAATGTCTATTTGTTTGTTTTTAAGCATCCACAAAGCTCAGACAACTATGGGATGAAATGATTGGCATGTTTTTCCTGTCCTTCTTAAGTTTTACTCTCTGCCACCCCCGCCACCCTGTCCTCTAAAACGTCAGTCACCCCCTTGATAATGGAGCTATTTTAGTCCCCAGAGGGATAAGGAAGTGAGTGTTGAATGTGCAGGGCCCAATTTTACCCTTTCAGTGTCCTCGAGTCAGTTAATAGAGCGATGAGTGCTTGTGGTATCAGGCAAAAGGCTGCAGTAACCAGGGCAGTTCTGATGCAAACAGAGGCTCAAACTGGCGTGAAAGGACAGAACTGGATATTTTCTGCCCAGCACCTCTGTGTGGAATAGACAGCTAAGTGTTCCCCGTAAGCAAGACACAGGCAGCCTTATCAGATAAACTTCCTCTGACTTTGATCTTCGGGACAGCTAAAAGCAGGCACTGTGTTCACCCAGCCTGGTATCAAAGGTCAAATCTGCATATCCTTCATTTTCTAGACAGCTTTTAATTAAATCTCTATGCTGCCCTTCCTCCCGTAAGAACATAAGAAGAGCCTGCTGGGTTGGGCCAAGGACCCATCTGGTCCAGCACAATGGTCAACACTATGCCCCTCTTCAAAGCCCACAAGCAAGATCCAGGCGGAAGATTGGTCTCCCCTACTATGGTTTCTGGGACACGGGTGGTGCTGTGGGTTAAACCACAGAGCCTAGGGCTTGCCCATCAGAAGGTTGGCGGTTCGAATCCCCACGACAGGGTGAGCTCCCGTTGCTCGGTCCCTGCTCCTTCCAGCCTAGCAGTTTGAAAGCACAAAGTGCAAGTAGATAAATAGGTACTGCTCTGGCGGGAAGGTAAATGGCGTTTCCGTTCACTGCTCTGGTTCGCCAGAAGTCATGCTGGCCACATGATCCAGAAGCTGTACGCTGGCTTCCTCGGCTAGTAAAGCGAGATGAGCGCCGCAACCCCAGAGTCGGTCACGACTGGACCTAATGGTCAGAGGTCCCTTTACCTTTGCCTTTACCTTTACTATGGTTTCCAACAATGGATATTCAAAAGCCTTACTGCCTCTTAGTGGTCAAGAGCGGCGTAGTGGTTAAGAGCGGTGGACTCCTAATCTGGTGGACCGGGTTCGCTTCCCCGCTACTCCACATGCAGCTGCTGGGTGACCTTGGGCTAGTCACACTTCTCTGAGGTTTCTCAGCCTCACTCCCCTCACAGATTGTTTGTTGTGGGGGAGGAAGGGAAAGGAGATTGTTAGCTGCTTTGAGACTGCTTAGGGTAGTGATAAAGCGGGATATCAAATCCAAACTCCTCCTCCTCCTCCTCCTCTTCTTCTTCTTCCTCTTCTTCTTCTTCTTCTTCTTCTTCTTCTTCTTCTTCTTCTTCACAGCAGAGGCAGACCACAGACCTCTTGGCTAGTAGCCATCAATAACCCTCTCCTCCATGAATTTGTCTAATCCTCTTTAAAGCCATTAAGTTGGTGGTCATTGCTGCCTCCTGTTGGAGGGAGTTCCATGATTTAACTATGTGTAGAGTGAAGAAGTGCTGTGCTTTGTCTAATAATAATAATAATATTCCAGCCAAGCAAAAGCACAGAACCAGTAAGGGATGGGGCCTGAGGAGAGGGGGTTTAGCTAGGGGTGGGGCCAGTCCAGAGAGCCAGAGGGAAAGGCCTAGGTAGGGTTGCCGGGCCAGGAGCATCGCAGACCCAGATATTTCAAAACCCAAACCCAAGACCCCAGGATGGCTTTAGGTGTTGTCTGTGCTCCCTGAGACCACTGAGCCCTGGAGATGGAGGTTAATTGGGAGAGGGGCAGAAGCATAGGAGCTAATTCCTAGGTGCTGAGGTCCCCCAGTAAATTATTGTAGTGGGCTGGACCCCCCAAAGTTTATAGGCATTGCCATTCAAATGTTGTGTGCATGCCACATTTTGTAATTGACTATGAGAGGAAGGGACCCCCCCTATATATTTTTTCAAGTTGGCACGCTGGGTGGAAGACAGACCCCACCCCCATCCCCAAGAGTGTTTTGCGGTAATTTGCAGCCAGTTCTTGAGAAGCTGAAGCTTGCAAGCTGCATGCACAGTCTCCTCAATAATAATCGTAATCATTCAGCATATTATTATTAAGGGATTCCCACACACCTGGAGAGTCAAGCACGCACACATCCTGTCACGTGGAGGGGGCCAGGCAAGCCTAGAGGCTTCAGGTCATTCCTGGAGGTTCTGGCAGCCCCAGGGCTAGATGGCTGAATTTGGCCCCCAAGCCTGAGGCTCCACACTTCCGCATGAGAGGGCTCTCTCATCCTGGACAAATAAAAAGATGATAAACAGATAAATAGCTGCATCCATTTACGGTGGAAGCTGTAATAAACTGGGACTGCCGCCAGGCAGCTCTTCAGGATCCTACGATGTTTGCACAATGGTTTTAGACAATAGCTTGTATTATTCCTGGAAAGCCAGCTCGGTTCACACACCTGGCTCTTGGCTCCTGGCCTGTTCGCTCCAACTGGCAGGTGGAAATTGGTGTTTGCGATATATATTTCCTTGCTAGGTGGCCCTTGAATCAGCTCCAGTTGTTTCTCTCGTGTTCTGCAGCGTGGCAGCGACAAAATAAATCCCAGGCGCTTGGTTTCAAAAAGCTGAATGCAGATGTGGCAGGATTATCCGGAAAGCATATTACGCCATCGCATGGAAGCCAAAAAGCCCTGGAAAACACCCCACAAGACCTGTGATTCCATTCCAGAGAATGCTTTCTTTGGTATATATCCCCACTGCTAGAAAACAGACAGAAATTGCTACTGATGAATGCATTTTTTCCTCAGGCCATATTCTGATCCTAAGGACATATATGGTTCTTCTCTCCCCCATTTTATCCTCACAACCACCTCATTGGTTAAGCCAGGAGAGGCAGTGACTGGTCCAAAAGGTCACATCCAGTAAACTTCATGAACCCTGGTCTCCTGGGAGCTAGTCCAACACTCTAACCACTGCGCCATGCTTGAAAGGTGATTGAGGGTGATGCGAGTGTGTTTTTCTTTCCATGAAACATTTCTGCAGCCTCCCCAGGTGCCTCAACTGAAATGCTTCATAGGAGGAGTTACTGTATGGCATCATCCTCTGAGCTTTCAATTGACAAATTAAACTATTTCCACATAAATCATCATAAGTCTAAAATAAAGGGACAAAAAATAACAACCCCAACAGCAGCAACACCTCCCCCCCCAAAAAAAACCCTCAATCCCCCAGCCCAAGAGTCTGTTCAGCAGCCTCAACTTTTGTAGCTGGAGTCAGTCCGGGCTCCGCCCTCCCAAACCAGATGGGGAAAGGCCTGCAGGGCAGAGAGCAGATCTTCCAGGACTCACAGCCAAGTGAATGGAACTACATGGGCCGTTACTAATCTGATTGTCAGCTTCCCCTTGACACCAAGAGAGGATCAAGTTGTGTTTTGTTTTTCATCTAATTTCCATCTAGGTCTTAATGATATTTTATTGAATGTAGCCAAGCGTTTATGTGGAGATGGGTGCTTACTTAGAATTGTGTCCAATGGAACTTCTTCTGTTACAAGGAAGCATCCATTTTCGCAGTGGTTCCCAACCTGTGGGTTCCCAGATGTTGTTGGACTACAACTCCCATCATCCCTGCTAGCTAGGGGTGATGGGAGTTGTAGTTCAACAACATCTGGGGACTCACAGGTTGAGAAAGGCTGGTTTAGAGGATGTTTGAGAACTTCATTCTCACCTGTGTATCTCTCTGTGTGTGTCTCTCTCTCTTTCTCTCCAGCATGATGGAATATTCCTTGGATGGACACAACGTCAGCTTATCTGCCATCCGTACTGTCCGTGTACTCAGGCCTTTACGAGCCATTAACAGGGTGCCAAGTAAGTCCGTTGCGCTAATAGCTTCGCTTCCCCCCCTGCTCTCTAATGAGATGAAGAAAATTAACATCAAGATCCAAGTCTTCTAACTGGGTCTCTCTTTTCTCTTGTTCCTGGACCACTTGGCTGATGGCAAAACAAAAATTAAGAATGCAAGCAGAGCCCTGCTGGGTGAGGCCAGTGGCCCATAAGATCCAGTATTCCTGTTCTCACAGTGGTGACGCCCACATGCAGGAACTGAGCACAAGAGCAGTGCTCTTGCCCCTTGTGGTTCCCAGAAACTGGTCTATACATGCATGCTGCTTCCCAAGTGGAGGCGAAACATAGCCATTTGGGCTAGCAGCCCTTGATAGCCCTCTCTGCCATGAATTTCCCAAATCTTTTAAAGACTTCCAATTTTGGTGGCCATTGCTGCTTCCTGCGGCAGGGAGTTCCATAGCTCAACTACACTCAGTGACTTTTGTCTGTCCTGAATCTTCAGGCGTTCATAGAATCATAGAGTTGGAAAGGGATCTCAAGAGTCACCTAGTCTTATCCCCAGGAATGCAGGAATCACCTTAATTGGATGTCCCCAAATCCCAGTGTTATGAGAGAGGGAGAGAAACCATCTCCCTGTCCATTTTCTGCACCCTGTGACTTATTTAAACACCTCTGTCACATCCCCCCCCCCTTACAAGCAAGCAAAATGTCCCTATGGAACCCTCATACCTACGGGACCGCCTCTCCCGGTATGCCCCATGGAGGACCTTAAGGTTGATAAATAGCAACACCCTAGAGGTCCCAGGCCCTAAGGAAGTCAGATCAGCCTCAACCAGAGCCAGGGCCTTCTCAACACTGGCTCCGGCCTGGTGGAACACTCTGCCTCATGAGACCAGGGCCCTGCAGGATCTGATATCTTTCCGCGGGGCCTGTAAGACAGAGTTGTTCCGCCTGGCCTTCGACTTGAAATCAATTTGATTCCCTTCCCCTCTTCTTTTTTCCTTTCTCCTCCTGTGATGGAATTCCTATTTGGGGACTTCCCTGGCTTTTTTCTGGCCCATGTAGGACCAGTCTGCATAGTTAGCCTTGGTGAAGACTTGACGTTTTCATCCCCAAAAAAGTTTTTTATTTGAGTTTCCATTGAAATGAGGCTGTATTTTAATGTTTTAATGTTGTATTTCAATCAATTTGTTTTTATATCGGGTGTTAGCCGCCCTGAGCCCAGTCTCGGCTGGGGAGGGTGGGGTATAAATTATTATTATTATTATTATTATTATTATTATTATTATTATTATTATTGGTAATTGCATCGAGTGGCCAGTCGTTTTAATGTTACTTTTGTACTGCTTTAAATGTTTTTATATCGCTGTATGCTGCCCTGATATTGTATGAGAATGGCCTTTGATACCATCGACCATAACATCCTTCTGGACCGTCTAGAGGGGTTGGGAGCTGGGGGGACTGTTATAGAGTGGTTCTGCTCCTTCCTCCTGGGCCATGTCCACAAAGTGGTGTTGGGGGATGAGTGTTCAGACCCCTGGGCTCTCGCTTGTGGGGTGCCTCAGGGTTCCGTCCTCTCCCCCATGCTTTTTAACATCTACATGAAGCCGCTGGGAGAGATCATCAGGGAGTTTGGGCTGGGTGTTCATCAGTATGCAGATGATACCCAGCTCTACCTCTCTTTCATATCAGAACCAGTGAAGGCGGTGAAGGTCCTGTGTGAGTGCCTGGAGGCGGTTGGAGGATGTATGGCGGCTAACAGATTGAGGTTGAATCCTGACAAGACAGAAGTACTGTTCTTGGGGGACAGGGGGTGGGCGGGTATGGAGGACCCCTGGTCCTGAATGGGGTAACTATGCCCCTGAAGGACCAGGTTCGCAGCCTGGAAGTCATTTTGGACTTACAGCTGTCCATGGAGGTGCAGGTCAGTTCTGTGTCAAGGGCAGGTTAGGTTGAGACAAGAGTAACAGACCTCAAAGTCAACCACTTGTCTTCATCACAGAACGTGAATTTGAACTGTGTCAAGCTAACTGCTTCGTGGTATCGTAGTGTTTCTTCCAACTTGGTGCCCTCCAGAAGATGCTGGAGTTCAAACCCCTCATCCTTGACCATTGACCACACTGGTTGGGGCTGATGGGAGTTGCAATCCAGCGTCACCTGGAGGGCACCAGCTTGGGGAATGCTGCTATACTGTCTTAATCAATAGGGGTGAGACTCCTTAAATCTAGCAGCTAAAGAGTGGGTGATTTGCGCCAGCCTTCCCCAACCCAGTGCCCCCTCCCCAGGTGTCACTGGACTACAAGTCACATCATTCCTGGTCATTAGACATGCTGACTGGGAGTTGTAGTCCAGCAATATTTGGAGGGCACCAGGCTGGCCCAGGCTGGTCTGTGCTAATAATAGGGGGGGGGGGGCAATGAGCGCATGTAGGAAACTTTGGATGGTTTTTAGACCTCTCTGCAGATTAAATGTTGCATTATGGGGGGGGATGGACTAGATGACTTCCTTCCAGCTCTACAATTCTATAATTCAATTCTAGTCTGCTTGCTGGCCCTGAATGGCACCTGGGTACTTTCTTCCAGCTTCCTTTATTTATTTCCTCCTTTGGGGCTTTTCTTTGAAGATGAGTGATGGGTTTAGGAAGGGAGCAGTGTCATAAATATGCACCTCAACTATTTGTCTCTGGGTTAACATTGGGGGGGATTTTTTTTAGCAACCTTAATATTTGTTTCTCGCTGTTATGTATTATTCTTCTGCAGGGGACAAGGCCGGGGGAGTGAGGGAGAGAGACAGCCCCCAGTAAAAACTAAAAATACTAAAAAGCAGCTTAAGAACATGAAGCCCAGGCTATAGGTCAGTCCTACTCAGAGTAGATCCATTGAATATAATGGACATGATGTAGGGTTGTCATGTTTTGAAAAGCAAAACAAGAGGACACATTTGCCGACTTCTACTTTTAACTAAGGACTCTACCCGTGAAAAGGAGGGCGTGTCCTGGGAAAAGAGGACATATGGCAACCCTACAAGGCCTTACCCAAGTCTTTGTGTGTTAATGCAAGCACCTTGGATTTGACTTGGAAGCACCAGCACAAGCCTCAGAGAACTGGTGTAAGTTGTGCCCACCAGGGTCTGCATTCTGCAGACATTGCAGCTTCTGAACAGTCTTCAAGGGCAGCCCCACATAGAGTGCATTACAGTAGCCATGTGCACAGCAGTGGGCACTCACCCACACCTTTGGAGCTTGTATATGCAGCTTTCAGCATTCCTGCGTTCCCAAGACTATTGCCAGCTCAGCCTCTGTGTTTGCAGGGAAACGTTGACGCGGCGGTGGGGGCATCAACGGCAAAGGGTCTGTCTGCTCTCGGGTCTGTCTGCTCTCGGAAATTTGAGTGGGCCTTAAGCCCCTTCCATGATTCGCTTCAGCTGCGTCTGTCCTCAATCCAATTTGGAAGATAAGCCCACCAGTTGAATTCATTTCCTGGTAGCGATGGCACGCTGCCGAGTGATCCTTTCCCGATATGCTAATATCTTCTCTGAGCTCTTTTATCGCTTTTTGGTGGAAACCTTCATCTGCCAAGAGCTCGTGTAATTGCAGAAAAATAATCAGGTGCCTGTAAGAAATGATTTTGCCTGCTCTTTCACTTTGTTTCAAAAAGGTATTAAATTGTCTGGGGCTCCCAGTAGTAGCCATCTACCTGTAAAGCTTTGACGGTGAAGAATACATAGGGACTGGAAGCTAATTCCAGTGTGCCCAGTACTGCTGAGGGTTAGACTCCATGTGGGTAGTGGAAATATTTTGAAGGGCCTCTTCCAGTCCAAACGAGGTAATTCAGCACCCTGGTCAGCTCCCAGAGGGCTGCTCTAGCGAACCTGAGAAGATGTTGTCCCACCAAAGGCTTGGGGTCACTTGAAGCTTTTAAAAAGTTGTCAGGGCTTCACTCTGCTGTGACTCCAACCCCTTAGTAAAGCTATTTGCATATTGGAGGGGCCTGTTCTGCAGCCACAAAGAGCAGCATTCAAAGGAAATTTAAAATTATAAGTGGGATTGCAGCACAAATACTTCCGAAAACTTTTATGGATTCCTTTTTAACTTTTTTTCCCCACCAATAAAACTAATGTACAGTGGTAACTTGGTTCTCAGACTTAATCCGTTCTGGTAGTCCGTTCCAAAACCAAAGCATTCCAAAACCAAGGCGCGCTTTGCCATAGAAAGTAATGCAAAATGGATTAATCCAATCCAGACTTTTAAAAACAACTCCTAAACCAGCAATTTAACATGAATTTTATTAACTAACGAGACCATTGATCCTTAAAATAAAAGCAATAAACAATGTACTGCAGCCACACAATCAATCAATCAGTAGCTCAGGCACCCCCAAACTCAGCCCTCCAGATGTTATGGGACTACAATTCCCATCATCCCTGACCACTGGTCCTGTTAGCTAGGGATGATGAGAGTTGTAGTCCCAAAACATCTGGAGGGTCGAGTTTGGGGATGCCTGTAGTAGCTGAACTGGGTTCCACACAGTAACAAAAACAAAATGAAAAGAACCCCAAAAACAAAAGGGCAAAATAAATAGCAAAACCAGACAGAACTCAGTGTAGCACTCAAAATGGAAGCATAACACTCAAAGGGGAGCACATTCTGCTTCCAAAAAAAGTTCGCAAACCAGAACACTTACTTCTGGGTTTGCAGTGTTTGGGTTCCAAGTTGTTTGAGTACCAAGGCGTTTGAGAACCAAGGTGCCACTGCATACTGCAAAGAGGTTTTGATTTTTAAAATAATCAAGTGGGGTGTGTTACAGTTGGTTTCTAGCAAAGGCAGCCTTTTCACTGCAGTCTTGTTGTAGAGCATCTTAAATTCTGGTGCCAAAGGGCAGGGGGGCCATTGAGAATCCCAAACGGAGCTTGGTCAAGGATAAGTGCTTTGATCTGCCCACCTGGATCCCCCACTGGCTGCACCTGATTGTATTAGTTGGTGGAGGCTGACAGCAATAAATTTGCTGCAGAGACTGACTGCTAAAAAAGAAAAATGTCCTTGCAGCAGAGGCATTGTCTCCACTCAGAAATGTTCTTGGAAACAGCTGGGTGAAGAATCCCTACAATTTGTGTGTTTGGCAGGGCACTTAGTTTTTCTAAGGGTGGAGGAAGAGAAGTTTCCTCTAGCTTTACTCTTTTTTCCCACCCTTAGTTTCATTGACTGCTCAAACCTATGCCAGATAGATAGATAGATGATAGATAGGTAGATGATAGATAGATAGATAGATAGATAGATAGATAGATAGATTATTATTATTTAGATAATAATTTAGATAGATAGATGATAGATAGATAGATGATGATAGATGATAGATAGATAGATAGATAGATAGATAGATAGATAGATAGATAAGTAAAGGTTAAGGTACCCCTGCCCGTACGGGCCAGTCTTGACAGACTCTAGGGTTGTGCGCCCATCTCACTCAAGAGGCCGAGGGCCAGCGCTGTCCGAAGACACTTCCGGGTCACGTGGCCAGCGTGACAAGCTGCATCTGGCGAGCCAGCGCAGCACACGAACGCCGTTTACCTTCCCGCTGGTAAGCGGTCCCTATTTATCTACTTGCACCCAAAGGTGCTTTCGAACTGCTAGGTTGGCAGGCGCTGGGACCGAACAACAGGAGCGCACCCCGCCGCAGGGATTCGAACCGCCGACCTTTCGATCGGCAAGTCCTAGACGCTGAGGCTTTAACCCACAGCGCCACCTGCGTCCCCTGATAGATAGATAGATTATGGGTGGGGTATAAATAATAATAATCTATCGATAGATCGATAGATAGATAGATAGATTATTATTATTTATACCCCACCCATCTGGCTGGGTTTCCCCAGCTAGGACAAGGCTAGCAAAGGGTCCTAGCCATCGTGGCTGTGTTCTCCCTCCACTTTTCAAAGGCGGTAGTGCCTCTGAACACCAGTTGCTGGAGGAGGCAGGAGACGAGAGGGCTGTTGCAGTCAAGTCCAGCCTGCAGGTTTTCCACAGGCATCTGGTTGGCCACTGTGAGACCAGGATGCTGGCCAAGATGAGCCACTGGCCTGATCCAGCACGGCTCATCTTGAGTTCTTATGCTCTTTAGTTTTCCTTTCTTCCTTTTGATGGGGTCTCACACTGAAGAAAAGAGGGGCTTTTTAAAGGAGTAATTGACAATGACAAAGGAGGCAAAGCGAGGATTGCTCAGCAGAAGAAAGAACAGGAGGCTTGTTGAGAGATTGCAGCCGAGCCAAAATGGCCCACTGTCTCCAAATTGGGCCACTAATGGGCACGGGGGAGGAATTGAAGCCAGCAAAAAGCTTGGTAGGGCAGAGCTCTCAGGAGGACGCCACTTTGCACAGAGATGCCTTTTAGCAGGATGAAACATCCCTGCAAAGTCTTTATTGCCACCAGCGGATTCTCCAGGCACATTGATTGGCACCAGAGGGTAAGAATGTCCCCGCCCAAAGAAAATTCATTTCCCATAAAGTGCTGCAGTCCACCAAAACTTTTCTTCCCTCCTTTGGCTGACCTTTATAAGGCTGCATCTGCACCAAACAGTTACCGTATTTTTCGCTCTGTAAGACTCACCTGGCCATAAGACGCACCTAGTTTTAGAGGGGGAGAACAAGAAAAAAAATATTCTCTCCCTCTCTGTGCAGCACACCTTCAGTGAAGCGGGAGGAGAAGTGGAGCCCCTTCCATTTCTCCTCCTGCTTCACTGAAGGGGCGCTGCACAGAGAGGGAAAGCTGCGCAATGCCTCTCCAGCGAAACAAAGCCAGGAGAGCAAGACGGGTCTCTCCTGGCTTCAGGTTGCTTTTGCTGAAGCCATGGAGCCTGCATTCGCTCCATAAGATGCACACACATTTCCCTTTACTTTCTAGGAGGGGAAAAGTGTGTCTTATAGAGCAAAAAACACGGTAGATGGCTTACTCCTTAGCAGCACCGGGTAACATGGTGCGATGACGGCACTCGCCTGACCTCCCAACAGCTGTTTACACGAGGGGAGAGTTGCTCTTGGGCTCAGGTCTCTGCTTGCAGGTTTTACCACGGGGTATCTGGTTGGCCAGTGCAAGAAAAAGATGCTGGACAAGATGGGGACACTCCGCTTATGTTTTTTATGGCCGGGGGTGGTGGTGTGGCTGGGGAAGAGGGCTGAGGACCAGAGAGGGGACTACATTCATCCCTGAACCTCTCTGCTCCTGGCTTGGGAGGTACTGAGGTGTGAGCTACCCGATTAGCTAAGAGATGCTTTGCTTGCCCCCCTGCAACAAAAACACGAAAGCAGGCTTAGAATTGCCGCTGTTTGTTCGTTTGCTTTTTCACAACGGCTGCTCGCCGTCCCCTTTGACGCGGGGCTTAGTTCCACCGCTGAAAACAACAGCAGGTCATTCCGGTGCCAACAGCATCTCGGCAGCGATCGGGGTTGCGGACTGCAAGGGTATAATGAATCCCAGATAGCATCAGCCATCCAGGTAATCCCTTCTGATCCCCCAATTCGCAGGCAAAGCCTTAACATTCACTCGCTGTCTCTCTCTCTCTTTCCTGGCCGGTTCTCATCTAAATTACTTTGCCACCCTGCTCTGCTTCCCCCAGGAGGGGCTTGCTTCCCTCCCACCATCGCCATGGGTTGAGTTGTACCCTTGACAAAGGCGGCCAGTCGTATCGCCCAAAGGGTGGCAAGGGAAAATACGTCAACAAACGAATTTAGTCCTAATCCAGGGGCAGCCAAGGTTCTGCCACCCGAAAGTTGTTTTTGGATTACACTTCCCATCATCTGTCATGGACTGGTTGGACGCAGAGCAATAGTGAGAGGAACCAGCTGAGGAACACTCAAAGGAAGAAGGCACAGAGCCCAGGGAGTGGTGGTGGGACAATGATGAGTGGTCAGAAGGAGAAGACAGGGAGGAGGAGGCATTGGAAGCTGAAGAAGGCAACAGCGCTTAGTGAGCTGGGAGAGTCTGTGGCAGACAGCAGTCCAGAATTAGAGGTGGAAGCAGAAGCAGGCTGGTGGGAGGAAGGAAGCTGAGAGGCTGAGATGGGACAGGCTGGTGAAGAAGTTCAGGTGTTTCCTGGTCCTGCTGCAACAAACTTCCCTCACTAATGCAGACGTGTGTGTTTTAAATGTGCTTTAAACATATGCAGGCCTGGGTCACAGGAGCTGTGCATCTGAACCAAGCGGATCCTGGAAGGATCTGCCGAATCTTTTTACCAACCACTGCCTGCCTGCTTCGTGCCCTCCCTTCATCTCCCTTTTTCCTTCTCTCTCTCTCTCCCCAGGTATGCGCATACTCGTCACCCTGCTGTTAGATACTTTGCCTATGTTAGGCAACGTCCTTCTGTTGTGCTTCTTTGTCTTTTTCATCTTTGGGATCGTCGGGGTGCAGCTGTGGGCCGGGCTGCTGAGGAACAGATGTTTCCTAGACACCAATTTTCAAATGTAAGTACTCGGAAATCAATCGGCCATCTCTTCCAATTGCCTATGAGCTTGTGCACGTTTAATTATAGAACTGTAGAGTTGGAAGGGGTGCCCCCCTGCAATGCAGGAATTGCAGCTAAAGCATCCCTGACAGATGGCCATCCAACCTGTGTTTAAAAACCTCCAGCCAAGGAGAGTCCGCCACCTTCCGAGGGAGACCTTTCCACCGTCAAACAGCTCTTACCCTCAGAAAATCCTTCCTAACAGAATCTTATTTATTGTCCCTATGTATACTGCCACCTGAGGCAGTCCACTCACCTTGCCTCATGGGTGGGCCGGCCCTGACAATTAGAGTGCTTAGAGTGTTAGACTAGGATCCGGGAAACCAGGCTTCAAATCCCTCACTTGGCCATGAAGCTCGCAGGATGTGACTGTGGTCCTCTCAGTTTCAACTATCTAAAAGGCTTGTTGTGGGAATGAAATGGGGAGAACCGTCTACACTACGGGACTAACCCGTAACACTAACCCTCGTACCTACGGGACCGCCTCTCCTGGTATGTCCCACAGAGGACCTTGCGGTCTTCAAACAAAAACATCTTGGAGGTCCTGGGCCACAGGGAGGTGAGGCTGGCCTCGACCAGAGCCAGGGCTTTTTTGGCCGTGGCCCCGATCTGGTGGAATGCTCTGTCACAAGAGACTAGGACCCTGTGGGACTTGACATCTTTCCGCAGGGCCTGCAAGACAGAGCTATTCCATCAGACCTTTGGCCAAGGCACAGTCTGACCCCCTCCTTCTGTAATCCTCATAGAACTCTAGCCCAATGGTGGCCATTAATTTGATTCTGAATTGATTTTAGAATGAATTGATTTTAAAATGCTGTGTTACTTTTATTGTTGTTAGCCGCTCTGAGCCCGGCTTTGACTGGGGAGGGCAGGATATAAATAAATTATTATTATTATTATTATTATTATTATTATTATTATTATTATTATTACTACTACTACTACTACTACTACTACTACTACACCACCTTGAGGAGCTCCATGGAGGACAGGAGGGATATCAATGCAATAAGTTAGTTAGTTAGTTAGTTAGTTAGTTAGTTAGATAAATAAATAAATAAATAAATAAATAAATAAATAAATAAATATCAGTTGGCTGTGCCTGTGGCAGGCTCTAGGGCCATATTAACATCATACCTTTAAAGCACTATGATACCATTTTAATCATCCACGGCTTCCCCCAAAGAATTCTGGGAGCTGGAGTTCCTTGGGGCTGCTAAGAGCCCCCTTATTTCCCGCACAAAGCTACAATTCCCAGTGTAGTTCAGCAATCAAGCCCTTTTCCCAGGGAACTCTGGGAACTGTAGTTTCACAAGAGGAATAGGGGATCTCCTAACAACTCTCAGCACCCTCAACAGATTACAGCTCCCATAATTCTTTGGGGGAAGCCTTGACTGTTTAAAGCGCCATTGTAGTGTTTTAAATATATGGTGTGGATGACGCTTATATTTCTGCCTGTGATTGGCTCTTAATCCACCTACCGTTGGTCTCTCTGACTTCGGCTCGACCAATGGGCACCAGTCATCGCTGGCCAATTGTCAGCTTTCGGTTGCCAGCTGCCCAGTGTCAAATGTCAGGTGTTGTCGCCGGAATCTGCTACACAACTCACTAGAACCCCTCTCTCTGCTTTCTTCTCCCTGATCAGCTTCGATCTTCCCCCATTAAAACACCTCCAGGGTATACATTTGTCTCCATAACTCACACTTCTGTCGGTGCCACAACCCATAAACAGATTTTCCACTTTGCCATGCTCTTTGAAGAAATGTTTGGAAAGAGAGGAGAGTTTGGGTATCTAGTGAATGCCACAGGACAGTCCTAAATGGTATTGCTTTGGTTGTCAATTAAAACTCCAAAGCTTCGGAGCTTAGTGGTGCTGTTGGCAGCCTGGGGTGCTCTCTCCACACAGTTAAGTTTATTTTTATTACTAAGACGCTGCCCGGCAGTATAAAAATGTAAACAGAGAGTTCCAGGCGGCTTTGTGTGTTTAAACGAAAGGTGTTTGGAGGGCTGCCTAATTTCCTCCTCCTGACTTGGATTGTATCTGAAGTTTGGGCTTCTGAGAAAGGCTGTCTAAGCCTGAGGAGAAGGGCTTTATTTGGCCTGCAGGCCTCATTCCATGCTAGGGGGTCGTTGGGAAAGCAACTGGAAATGAAGCCACCAATGTCATAATGCCATTACAGTGGTACCTTGCTTCTCAAACTTAATCCGTTCTGGAAGTCCGTTCCAAAACCAAAGCATTCTACAACCAAGGCGTGCTTTGCCATAGAAAGCAATGCAAAATGGATTAATCCGTTCCAGACTTTTAAAAACAACCCCTAAAACATCATTTTAACGTGAATTTTACTATCTAATAAGACCATTAGGTCCGTATAGTTAAAGCCATGGTTTTCCCAGTAGTGATGTATGGAAGTGAGAGCTGGACCATAAAGAAGGCTGATCGCCGAAGAATTGATGCTTTTGAATTATGGTGCTGGAGAAGACTCTTGAGAGTCCCATGGACTGCAAGAAGATCAAACGCATCCATTCTTAAGGAAATCAGCCCTGAGTGCTCACTGGAAGGACAGTTTGTGAAGCTGAGGCTCCAGTACTTTGGCCACCTCATGAGAAGAGAAGACTCCCTGGAGAAGACACTGATGCTGGGAAAGATGGAGGGCACAAGGAGAAGGGGGCGACAGAGGACGAGATGGTTGGATAGTGTTTTCGAGGTTACCAGCATGGGTATGACCAAACTGCAGGAGGTAGTGGAGGACAGAGGTGCCTGGCGTGCTCTGATCCATGGGGTCACGAAGAGTCGGACACGACTAAACAACTAAACAACAAAATAAGACCATTGATCCATAAAATGAAAGCAATCATCAATGTACTGTACTACAAAATAAATAAGACTGTATTGTAGATGGTAAAAAGTAAAATTAAAAAATTTTCTTACCTGTGCTGATGATAGTCATTGTTTGGATGGGGGGCTTTTATCCATTTCCGCAGTCGCACAATCAATCAATCAATCAATCAGTCAGTCAGTCAGTAGCTGAACTGGGATCCACACAGTCACAAAAACAAATTAACTGAAAAAGCCTCAAAAACAAAAAATGCAAAATAAATAGCAAAAACAAAAGCACCAAATATAAGCTCCAAATATCACCTCAGAACACTGCAATCGGAAATGGAAGGCTTGAATTACAATGGGGGGGGCGCAAATTAGCAGCGCAACAGGAAACACGGGGGGACTCAAAACTGAGCACGTTTGGCTTCTGAAAAAAGTTCGAAAACCGGAACACCTACTTTCATACAAGAACCCATGGACTTCCAATGAGGCTGAAAGTTGGGAGATCCAGGGCAGATAAAACGAAAGTGCTTCTTCATGCAGCAAATAGTTCAAATATGGAACTGTCTTCTGCAGGAGGCAGTGATGGCCATCAACCGGGATGGCTTTTAAAGAGAATTCAGCAAATCCATGGAGAATAAAGTGATCAGTGGCTACTAGCCATGACTGCTATGTTCTTCTTTCATGGTGCGAGGCAGCAGTGCTTCTGAAGACCAGTTTCTGAAGACCACAGGAGGGGAGAGGGCTGTTGGGCTCCAATGATCTCCCCACAGCACAGCATCTTGTGCCAATTTGTTTCCTGAAGACCAGCTCACTTTTTGGAGTGGCATTTGCTGGAAGTGACTGAGGCATTTCCAAAGACCCACTAGCAGCCATTTGGGCACCATCTCTCTGTTTTCCAGCTGCTGATAGTATCTTATGAGGCGCTGGAGAAAGTCTCAGTTTGCCCATTAAAAAGCCTGGTTCATTCCAGCACCCTGCGCATTGACCTCTAGCAAGGGCAGCATCACATGTGCCAACTCTATGAGGCTGAGGACAGCTCAGCTTCCCCTCCACCCCAAGTATGAGGGGACAGGGCTGAGCCCCTCCAATCTAGAAGAAGGCCTCCCCGGGCCTCATGGCCAACTCCCAATGCACATGACATCACACATGTGTGTTGCACGTGTGACATCATGTACACACGACAATGTTGCATGGAACTCGGTGCCTCTGAGCAGCATTTTTCCACAGTGGTCATTTTAGGGATGGAAAATGTCATGCTCAGATCTCGCCAGCAAGAGTCTCACCATGGTCTTCTGTCAGTCATGCCGGTGGGTCAGAACCAGGAGGCGAGGGTCATCTTAGGCCTTGAAATGTTGTCAATCCCACTTTGTTTTCTTTCTCTTTGTTTACTTTGATTGCATTGCAGGTTTTTGGCATGGCAACAATCCCCTAATGTACGTTTTGGCCGAGAGACACTGGAACAGTATAAGAGGAAAAACCAAACGTGTAGGAGTGAGTTGCCCTCTTCTTAGCCAGTACAGAATATCTTGCCAAAGGCAATTTAGGCTGGAAAGAATATTTGCTGCCCCTTGCTAGGCAGTAGCAGCTGATCAGTTCAGAACTGTCCCCTCACTACATAAAATACAACAGTCCCAACTCAATTCTCAAAAATAATAATTTCAGGGGGAAATTATCATGAGCTAAACGAAGCTAAGTTTTGACTTGGTATAAAGGGGTTTCCTGTGTCTTCCTTCCCATTCAAGGACGTACAACTTGACTTTCCTGAATCCGTACTATCGGCCAGAGGAAAGCGAGGAGAATCCGTTCATCTGCTCGTCCCACCGGGATAACGGAATGCAGAAATGTTCCAGCATCCCAAACCGGAAGGAGTACAAGGTGGAATGTACTTTGAGCATGGACTCTTACAACCAAAATTCATACACCCTGGACTTCAGCAGCAGAAACGCCTGCATCAATTGGAACCAGTATTACAACATTTGCAGGACGGGGGAGCTCAACCCGCACAATGGAGCTATTAATTTTGATAATATTGGCTATGCTTGGATAGCTATTTTTCAGGTAAGCCTCTTTTATCCTCCATTCTTTCATGCGGTACCCAAGTGTGTTTGAGATGCATGTTTTCGCCCACGTAAGATGAGTAAATGAAGCAATCCTCAAATATTACATCAGCAGCCGGCCAACTCTGACACTCTGCTTTTGCGCTGGTGGTTATCAAGCTTCCTGCCTCTGAGCACTTTCTGTTGTTTCATGTTGACACTTTGTGGGTTGGGCTAGCTCTCTTTTCATGGAAGTTTTCCGTTGTTACTTGTTGTAGACCCATCTGATTCCCATTGCCCAGCAAGCAAACAGGGGTCAGCAAACTAAGGTCTGCGGGCTGGAAGCAGGCCACTGGGCTCATTAATCTGGCCCGCGAACCTTGCAGACCCTGCCGCCCGCTCAGTCAGTCCCTGTGCTAAACCAGCGCGGAGGCCTCGCCGTGCGGTGGCTGACTTCTGTGGCGTGGCTTCTGATTGGCTGCCGAAGCTGTGGCTGCCGAAGACGAGGTGACATCGGTGCCGGCAGTGGCTGTGGTGTAAATGGAAGTGGCGGGGTCATTTCAGGGGGGTCTTTTTGGGAGGGGGTGCTTTGGGGAGAGGGTGGGTCCAGCCCCCCAAAAGGTCTGAGGGACAATGGACCAGCCCCCCTGAAAAAATTTGCTGACCCCTGGGCTAGAGGTTAGCAAGGAACACTTGCCTGAGAGCAGAATCCGCATACGAAGCATTAGTCCCAACTCCCTGGGGGACCTAGCACTCACACAAGTCCCCATAAAGGGGCAGGGCAGCCACAAATTTCAGTGCCAGGACCATGCACACTGCATGGCACCCACAGCCCTGGGGCCAAGTTGGCACTCCTGATACAAAGTCAGACAGTCCAGAGGTCAGAGAATCCAAATGATCACAGAGCCAAGGGCTGAGATGGAGAGCAGATAGCAGCAAGGTCAGGCCAGGAACCACAGGCCTTGTTTCCAGCATCTGACCGCTGCTGGAAACTGTTGATGAAGCCCAGAGCCAGCTGGTTCTGATCAGTGCCTTCTGCTCTGTGACCTTGAACGTTGATCAGGTGAAGGTGGAGTCACTCCCCCTTCAGGCTGCATGTTCAGCAGGTGAACCTGTCTCCTGGCCCATGACATTGCTGGTCTTCCCCTTTGGCTTGTTTACAAGGAGTTCCATGTATTGGAAAGTGATTGGGAAACCATCCGTCTGCACCAGCCGCAGGGTGCGGACATCCTTTTGGGTGGCTTCAAAAGAGAGTGAAACCAATTCATGGAGGAGGACGAGTTTATCAATGGCCGTGTGTCTCTGAATGCCAGAGGGTGTTTGCAGAATTGTCATGGTTGCTAGAGACAATGGCTGTGTTCTACCCTCCATTGTTCGAGGCAGTCTGCCTCTGAAGACCAGTTGGTGGGAATTGCAATTGGGCAGAGTGCTATGGGCGAGTTGGGCCATTGGCTTGATTGAGCAAGGCTCTTATGTTTTTACGACAGAGCCATCTACTTCTGGTCCGTGTCAAAGCCACATATTTCCATCCACGAGTTTCCTCTGCTGCTCTATTTTCATATCAATCTGGTCTTTCCATCAGAGAAAAAGATGTGCCAAAATTGCATTTAATGGCAGCTCAATGCACACAGTTCTAAAAAAAATTTCATCCTAAAATATTGAATTTTGGTACTTCTTGAGATGTGGTCTGTATTGTAGGCTTTTGAGACGTGTGGAACCTGAAGGATAATTGCATTCTGATCTGCGTATGTGTCTGGTAGACACAAATTGGGACTGTTTGCTTAAAAACACAAAGCGAGCAAAATCCAGCCAGCTGCCAGGCCATTAAATGGTGTCCATTCCCTTAGCCATGGAGTATAATCGAGACTTTATAGAGAGCACATTTTCTGCTGGCCGTGACTGGAGAAATGAGTGTCGGCTTGCATCTGATGCTCTCTTCACGCACGCCTTTCTCCCCAATGCCACATATCCGCAGATGTGATGGTGTGGAGGAGTTTACCTGTGTATATAGAAACAGCCCTGCGTAATTTCGACGTGGGATGCTATTTAGGTGCAAAGTTATTTGGAGTTAGCTGAAATGTTGAAGACACAGTTGCATAAACTAGGAAGGGGGAAAGGGAGAGTGTTGACTGTAAAACCTGTGGGAAGAGGCTGGGGAACCTCATGCGCAGGGGATAAAGGGGACCCTCCAAAGGTCTCTATCCAGCGCTCGGGACTCTCCACCGAGCCACACCCCTTTCCAGACCACACCCACCTCCCCCAACTCACACCCCTCACTAGTTCTGGTCTGCATCCTCCTCATGGTTTTGTCCAGCAGAAATTGTCCTTGAACTGCTTCTTGCTCACCTGAATGGAGAGAGGTGACACGTGTGTGTGTGTGTGTGTGTGTGTGTGTGTAGAAAGCCCTGACTTTTTAATATTTTTTTTAAAAGATATTTATTGAAATTTTAAACAGTTAAACAAACTTCACCATCATAACAAAACAAAAAAGAAAAACCATCACCACAATCAGCTAAAAACAGAAAAATACAATATCAGATATAGAAATAAAAAAGAAAAGAAAACATACCAAAAAAAAGATATATAAATCCTGTTTCTTAATTGTAACTTTCATAGCCCTCTTTCCTGACTTCCTCACATCTCCCTTTTCTGTGTTCCCTTTTGCACAATCATATTCAGCAATGCCTTACCCTCTTTCAAATCTTGTTGTATGTTATACATTTCAACTATTATGTCGCCAATTTTTCCCTTTATATCATTTTGTTTAAGTCTGACATAATGTTATTCTAGCCTTTACCCCTTTATTCTTATAGAATATTTTTTTGCATATTCCTTTCAGCTTTGTCACTAATGCCATATTGTCTTAATATCCTGCATCATTTTAACATTCAAAGATTTTACAGAAAGCCCTGACTTTTGCATGGCTGAAATGTAGCCGGCTCTTCAAAGGTGGCAGTCACATCCATTGCCTCCACCCAACCCTTCTCTTACTTGCGGCACTGCCCATGACTTGCATGTGGTCCCTGGTGAGCTTCCATTGAGATGATGTGGCCCTTTGACCTAAAAAAAAGGTTACCCACTATCATGAACCAGATATAGAGGTAGATCCAGGGCTGGATTTAGGTTTGATGAGGCCCTAAGCTACTGAACGCAGGTGGCGCTGTGGGTTAAACCACAGAGCCTAGGACTTGCCAATCAGAAGGTCAGCGGTTTGAATCCCTGCGACAGGGTGAGCTCCAGTTGCTCGGTCCCCGCTCCTGCCAACCTAGCAGTTCGAGAGCACACCAAAGTGCAAATAGATAAATAGGTACCACTCCGGCGGGAAGGTAAATGGCATTTCCGTGTGCTGCTCTGGTTCGCCAAAAGCGGCTTAGTCATGCTGGCCACATGACCCAGAAGCTGTACGCCAGCTCCCTCGGCCAATAAAGCGAGATGAGCGCCGTAACCCCAGAGTCGGCCACGACTGGACCTAATGATCAGTGGTCCCTTTACCTTTACCTTTTAAGCTACTGAAGGTAATGGGGCCCTTTATATGTCCAACTGCCCTTTGTCAACAACAAATTGTCACTTTTTTGTGTTGAATATATGCTATATAGTAATTTATGGACCTAATAAGTATCTAAAGCCATTTTATTTGTTTCTTATCTTATATTTTGGAAATGTACATCCAGGTGTGTGTGTTTTTTCCTTTAATTTTTTTGGGGGGCCCCAAGAGAGTGGGGCCCTAAGCTATAGCTTGTTTAGCTCATACATAAATCCGACACTGGGTAGGTCAGCAATAAAGCAGCTGGCGTCAGTGAAGTTAACTCTTTGTTCAAAGGAATGTGATGCGACAACTTGGTTGAAGCTATGCAGGTCTGAGTCTGGTCAGTGCTTAGATGTGAAATGATGAGAAAATCAGTGCTGGTTGGGCAGGGAGTAAACTGACTGCTGGGAAAGCCAGTTTGAGATTCCCCCATTCTTGCAGCACTTGCAAAAACAAAAACACAACGTGTGAATTGGTCTTGAAGAGAGTTAGTTCTACCCCATTGTGTGTGTGAAGATTCTGGGTGAATTGTGTTGTGGGTAACATCCTCAGCGCCAATCTTTATTTGCCTGCCTCGTTCTGTTTCCAAGAGCCTAATCGTTGCTCTTGTCATCCTACGAATTACACATGTTTCAGCGCTCTTCGCTTATTGTGTAATGGGCTAACTCATGCATCTATTTATTAGGCAGGCGCATTCTGTGGCAAATTATGGGAAGTAATTATCTTATTATGGGTAAGAAAGAGAGGAGATGGGGACCTAAATTAAATGTGAGTTATTAAGGTCCCTCGGTTGCACATGATGTTCAGAGAAAGCAACGGAAGCTGTAATTAAGGGGGAGGTATGAAGCCGCTGTTCTTGCCCTGCTCTGGATGAATTGCCCACCTCTCTAAATTCCTAATTTGATTGGCGTTACTAGCAGAGTAAGGAGAAGCAACGGCCACGCTTTCAGTGAGAAATAACAAGATCATGAAAACAGGAAGGTCGATAATGAGACATTCACCGGTTATCGGTGTGCTACTGGGCCAAGGTCAAGGGGTTACTATCAGTATACAAAGCCCTTAATGGTTTGGGACCAGTTGAGCTGCGAGATTGCTGCGAGATTGCTTGGCCCCAAATAGACAGCTCAACTGCTTCAGTCTGTCTCATAATACCGAATCTGCATTTGTAAGAGATTGATTATTTAGTGTGGCAGCACCTGGACTCTGGAACTCCCTTCCATTGTGCTCTTTTTGGCACCTGCTAAAAACATTTTCTCGAAGCTACAAACATGAGCCTGACCAAACTGCGGGAGGCGGTGGAAGACAGAAGTGCCTGGCGTGCTCTGGTCCATGGGGTCACGAAGAGTCGGACACGACTAAACGACTAAACAACAACAACAACAAAAACATTTTTGCTTAGACAAGCCTACCAAGGTGTGTAGTTTATTGCTGGCTTTAATCTTCTGAACGTTTTAATTGTTTTTACTAATAATTTTTATTGTTTTGTTCTTTTTGTAAGCTATTTTGAGGTGCTTTACAATTAAGCAGTGTATATATGTTATAAAATGATAGATGATAGATAGATAGAGATAGATGATAGATAGATAGATGATAGATAGATAGATACATAGATAGATAGATAGATAGATAGATAGATAGATAGATGATAGATAGAGAGATAGATAGATGATAGATGATGATAGATAGATAGATAGATGATAGATAGATAGATAGATAGATAGATAGATAGATAGATAGATAGATGATGATAGATAGATGATAGATAGATAGATAGATAGATAGATAGATAGATAGATGATAGATAGATAGATAGATAGATAGATAGATAGATAGATAGATAGATAGATAGATGATAGATAGATAGATGATAGATAGATAGATGATAGATAGATAGATGGATGGATGGATAGATAGATAGATAGATAGATAGATAGATAGATAGATAGATAGATAGATAGATGATAGATAGAGATAGATAGATAGATGATAGATAGATAGATAGATAGATAGATAGATAGATAGATAGATGATAGATAGATAGATGATAGATGATAGATAGATATAGATAGATGATAGATAGATAGATAGATAGATAGATGATAGATAGATGATAGATAGATAGATAGATAGATAGATAGATAGATAGACAGACAGATGATAGATAGATAGATATAGATAGATAGATGATAGATAGATAGATAGATAGATAGATAGATAGATAGATAGATGATAGATATAGATAGATAGATGATAGATAGATAGATAGATGATAGATAGATAGATAGATAGATGATAGATAGATAGATGATAGATAGATGATAGATAGATAGATAGATAGATAGATAGATAGATAGATAGATAGATAGATATAGATAGATAGATAGATAGATAGATAGATAGATAGATAGATAGATAGATGATAGATAGGTAGATAGATAGACGATAGATAGATAACCCTCCTCCTCGGGGGAAAAGATACATATTGGAAAAGCAAAAACTCCTCTACACCTTCCCAAAAATGAGGTGGTAGAATTCTCAAGTGTACTCATTTCAGGTGGTGGGTCCTATTTTTGAAAGGTCCCCTACTTGAAAAGTTCCCTGCCTATAGTAATCTAGCCCATCAAGGAGCTGGTTCTAATGTCACCCTCTCCCCATATGTGCTGGATTACTAAATGCAGGGATAGGGGTGACACGGAAATTTGATTTGGCTTGCACCAAAAGTAGAACTTACAGGGAAGGTTGGCTCCTTCCCCCAAAAAATATGGCAAGCTGAAACACAGCCATCCCTCGAAATCTGCATTTTTTTCAAATTTTGCAGTGCAGTTCTCCCACAAAATGTTCTGTATTTTAAAAAGCACATATACTAAGGCAGAGCTTTCCAGATGTTTCATGTTGGTAACACATTTTTTAGACATGCATCCTTTTGCGACACAACAGTTCAGTTTTACTAGCAAGCTGGAGGTTAAACTAACCCTTTTCCAGCCCCGGGAGGAGAGCAGGGAGCATTCGTGTGACACAATTACACATTGCAGCCAACACACTAATGTATCACAACACACAGTTTGAAAAGCTCTGTACTAGGGTGATGTGGTTATATATATGTTAGTGAAAATAACATACAAAAGCACTTTGCACTAAGGGAAATTGCTTTGCCAAAATGTGTATGCTAGGATTGAATTTGCATTAGGACTAATAATAATAATAATTTCTGTGAAGTGCCCTAAGACCTCCGGATATAGGGCAGTATATTATTATTATTATTATTATTATTATTATTATTATTATTCACAAACTGCTGTGGAAATGTGGAGCATTGAGAATGGAATAACGAGTAACTGAAACTGACAGATTTGCCCATCACTCTACAGTGATGTGTTGTCTTTTAAAGGGAAAAGGTGGACATAAAATAACAAGGACCATTCCCATAAGTAAAACGACAACAAAAAAATCCAGCCAGCAGCAAGAGCTGTTCCGTTCCATGTTGTGCTAAATTTCTGTTTGTAATGTCATTAGAGGGGGGAAAGAGTGAAGAAAGAATGGAGCCTTTAAAAAATCAAAGTGGCTTTTCCATGCTTGGTCCAGTCCACTCTGCTGCTTCCAGACTCTACCACTACGTTTGGTCATAGGCTAACCTGTCTAGAGATTGGCTTCAGCTGTGAATACAAGGGCCTTAGACTTCTCGGTGCTGTCAAAAGTGCTGTGTGCCTGCCGGCCATCCTCTCTGCTCTCCTAAGTGTGATTTGCTTGTCGAACACCCCGCAGTCAGTAAAAATTTATCCCGACGACACTCCACGCGGGACACGATGCAAGGAAATGCGCTCTCTCCGGATGAGCACTGACGTGTGCAAGCCGTCCTGTTCTGCAGCCTGCGGCCATCGATCCTTGTTGCCATCTCTAAACATCCGCAAAGGGCCAGTTCACGCTTTGCATGGCCGGTTCGCCGTTTGTCTGCCGCTGAATGCAGGCTGAGCATCATTGCATGGTGGCATCAAGCAGCCACTCAAAGCCCTGGCAAGACTCGACACTGCACTGTGCTGGGTGGCTGGGTCTGACTCCATTTTAACTCCCCATGATGCCCCAGACAGTGTCGGACTGAATCCCAGAGGTAAATTAAAATGGGAGCTCAGGCCCAGCTGCTCCTTACAGTGGGGACCCCAGGGTGGAAGCAGGTCAGAGACCAACAAGGGAACATTCTGCTGAGACCACAAGACTCTTAATCACAGAGTCATGGGTTTGAGTCTGTCAGGAGTGCGTGCAGGAGCCAGGCCTGTGACCAGTAGGGCTTCGCAGGACTGGGGCCTTCCTAAGTTTGTTCTGGAGAGGCAAGGTGCGGCCACACAGGTGAGGCCACTTGGTAACTCACTGTAAAGGTAAAGGTCAAGGGACCCCTGACCATTAAGTCCAGTCGCGGCCAACTCTGGGCTTGCGGCGCTCATCTCGCTTTACTGGCCGAGGGAGTCGGCGTACAGCTTCTGGGTCATGTGGCCAGCATGACTAAGGCGCTTCTAGCGAACCAGAGCAGCGCAGGGAAACACCATTTACCTTCCCGTCGGAGCGGTACCTATTTATCTACTTGCACTTTTATGTGCTTTCGAACTGCTAGGCTGGCAGGAGCAGGGACCGAGCAATGGGAGCTCACCCCGTCACGGGGATTCAAACCACCAACCTTCTGATTGGCAAGTCCTAGGCTCTGTGGTTTAACCCACAGCACCACCCGCGTCTCACTGTACCTGGTGGCAAGAGCCGGGAAGGGATATAAGGTCAGCATTTCCCTTCAGCTCTTTGCCACAGCAACACATTTCCTGCCTTGCTGCGTTTGGCTTCTTGGTTCCTGATCCTCGGACCTCGGCTTCTTGACTCCTTGTTTCTCAACCCTTGGACCCTTGACTTTGTGACTCCCTGCTTCCTGACCCTCGGACCCCTGGCTTCTGGACTCTCGTTCCTGCTCCCACCCCACCATCTTGCCCCCGGTCCCGACATCCTCAGCTGGGACTTCGATCGCCCATAGACTGGACCGTGACACTGTCTTTGCATGCAGGGGAAGTCCCTAACTCACCAAATATTGTCTTGGGACAGCAATGTTTCCCAGCTCTGCAAGCTGGAGATGTCCGTGGTGTAACTTGGGACCTGAGCTACAGCTCTTCCCCATAAGAGCGGGGAACAAAGGCAGGTGGCGAATCCAGATTCACGTCACAAGTCTATCTAACTCAGTGTTGTCTACACTGACTGACAGCGACTCTGCAGGGTCTCTGGCACCAGTGTATTTCTCTTGAGATGCCAGGAAATGACTGCTCTTTCATGCAAAAAAAACAAAAACAAAAAAAAAAAAAAAGCCTGCACATAGAAAACTAGGGGGTCAGGAGCAAGGGTTTCAGCCCTCACAGGCTAGCTTTCTACATGGGAGATTTGCTAGTTTGTTTAATTTTGCATCACCAACCTTCCATCCAGCAAACCCCACCACCCACTGCATTCAAAAGCGACAAGGACCAGAAACAGATTGACCCCTTCTGTATTAATAAGATCTCTGCTTTCGATGATCAGACACAGCTTGTAGAGGCTTGCAGACCCACCCTCTACTGCACATTCATCATATCTCATTTCGAAGACATTTCGGCTGGTGGCCATCGCAACATCCTGCGACAACGGGTTCCTCAAGTCAAGATGTGTGTTGTGGGATTGAGCTGCCACTGCCAATTTCAGCAGAGAGCCCCCGGGGCTTCTATATTTGAGACAGGGTGAATAATGTTCCCTGAATCACAGGCTCTTTCTGCACTACTCACAATTTCATAAGCCGCTATCTGTCATGCACCACCACAGCCCCCCCTCTTTGTATTGTCATTTCTCTAAGTGAGGACATCTTTGCCCGGGGGTTGAAAAGAGAGATAAACAGTTGGCAACACTTGAGAGAAAAGTTCCCCGATCAAAAGCAAAAATAGTCATAAGTAGATGGGTTTTTCGAGGGCGGTGCTGGAGTGCATGTCAGAGAGAGAGAGAGAGAGAGAGAGAGAGAGAGAGAGAGAGAGAGAAGGCAGCTGGAGAAAGTGGATGGAGAGAAGAATTTCTCCATCTCTCCTAACACTAGAACTCTTGGGCTGAATGTGAGAAGCTTCAGGGCAGATAAAAGGAAACACTTCTTCCCTCATTGCATAGTTAGACTATGGAACTCACTCCCACAAGAGGCAGTTTATGGCCACCAACCAAGATGGCTTTAAAAGTGGATTGGAAAAATTAATGGAGGAGAAGGCTATCAAGGGCAGAAGTGGAGCTGTGTGCACCCCGGGGCAGGGCTAGCTGCCCACAGGGGCACTGCCCACGGCGAGCATCCCAGGAGGCAGCGTAGTGATGTCACCCCCCTCAGTGATGACACCTGGGGCGGACCGCACCTACTGCACCCCTCTTCCTCTGCCAGTGGTCAGGGAGTGCTAGCTACTATGGTTACGCTCTACTTGCACTGTCAGAGGTAGTAAGACTTCTGAATTCCAATTCCTAGAAGAGAGTGCTCTTGTGGTGCACTGTGTGGTGTAGTGGTTAAGAGTGGTAGTCTCGTAATCTGGTGAACCGGGTTCGCTTCCCCGCTCCTCCACATGCAGCTGCTGGGTGACCTTGGGCTAGTCACACTTCTCTGAAGTCTCTCAGCCCCACTCGACTCACAGAGTGTTTGTTGTGGGAGAGGAAGGGAAAAGGAGATTGTTAGCCGCTTTGAGACTCCTTCGGGTAGTGATAAAGCAGGATATCAAATCCAAACTCCTCCTCCTCCTCCTCTTCCTCCTCTTCTTCTTCTTCTCCTCCTCCTCCTCCTCCTCTTCCTCAAATCCTGCTTGTTGGTTCCCCCCCCCCCCAGCATGTGGTTGTCCACCAAGAGCTCAGGATCATAGAATCTCTTCTAACCCTCTGCAATGCAGGAATATCTGCTGAAGCATCCATGATGAATGGCCGTCCAAGCTCTGCTTAAAAACCTCCAAGGAAGGAGAGTCCACAACCTCCTGAGAGAAACCGTTCCCCTGTCAGACAGCTCGTACCATCAAAAAGTTCTTCCTGATGTTTAGTCATGTAACTTGAAGCCATTTGCTCAGGTTCTGCCCTCTGAAGCAGGAGAAAAGAGGCTTGCTCCCTTTTCCATGTGATATTTGAAGATGGTTATTATATCTCCTCTCAGTCTCCTTTTCTCCAGTCTAAACATACCCGGAAACATAGCCTGATGCTGGAGGAGATGGGCCATTGGCCTGATCCTGCAGGCTCCTCTTCTGTTCTTAAATATAATATAAGTACCCAAAGTCACTGAATTGGTCAAGCTCTGTCTATTACATCATCATATCGATACCATATGTGTTTAAAAAAATCATTTTTTCCATCTAATGTAAGTACAGTGGACGCTCGGGTTGCAAATGTGATCTGTGTGGGATGCACGTTCACAACCCACAGCGGCACGTCTGCGCACACGCAAGTTGTGATTTGGCGCTTCTGCGCAGGCGCGACCTCCAAAACCCGGAAGTAACCCGTTCTGGTACTTCCAGGTTTCGGAGCGTTTGTAACCTGAAAAACGCAACCTGAAGTGTCTGTAACCCGAGGTATGACTGTACGTTAAATATAGCCACCTTGTGGGTGTTTGTGAATGCAATGTGGGATTGAAATGTTGAAATGTAAAGTAGAGAGAGACGGGCACCTGGGGAGAGGAAGAGAGGGAAAGGAGAGGACAGAGAGAGAGAGAGAGAGAGAGAGAGAGAGAGAGAGAGAGAGAGAACACCAGCTTGTTGGGTAGGTCAAAGGTCCACCTCCCCACAACTCCAGCAGGACCAACTAAGTGTCTTTCAGAAGCTCGCAAATGAGGCATGAAAGCATCACTGCTTCCCTATAGTTTATCCCATTACCTAGCCCTTGGAGATAGAATGCCTTGGAACATGGAAGCTCCACTGGCTCATAATTCAAACGTAAAGATAGTTCTCTAAGCCATTAGGTGGCCCTTCCTTCCTCCAAACTGGCCCCTGCATCCCTCTAAGCTGGTTGATATGCATGCGCTGTGTTTCACGACACGCACGCACCCGCCAGAGGTCGTTGTGAACTTCTGGTGGCAGTAAGTCGAGGGGCGGGGACAGGTTCTCCTCTGCCCTCTGCCGAGGGGAGCAATCAAAATAACACGAGAACCTCCTGTTACCTCTGACTGTTCCTTTAGCGCTGTTCAGAAGTTCTCTTCTCCCTGTAATCTTTTCCTCCAGCTGAGAGAGGGAGGGAGGAAGGGAAGGTGAGCAACCCGCTATTTTATTTTATTGCCCATCTTGGGCATTCTTGTCACGCCTTTCTCTCGCCACGCTTGCCTGGAGCTTTCTCCAGCGCATTTGCTGTATCAGCAGGGGACGCGTCTGAGGAGGATTCCCCCCTTGCAGATGGCAAGCAGGATGCGGCTTGTAGAGGACTTGATTAACTCGTCAACGGAGACGTCTTCTTAGGCAGAGAAGGCCACAGTTATACCCACGCCCGTTCCTGCGAGGTTGCAGAAGGGGACATGACCAGGGAGGAATCCCATCCCTGTCACATTTAAAGGCTTATCAACTGAACACTTCCCAAAACAATACGCAAACCAAGATGTGTGCTAAGAGAAGAAGAAGAGGAGGAAGAGTTTGGATTTGATATCCCACTTTATCACTACCCTTGTTGTTGTTGTTTAGTCGTTTAGTTGTGTCCGACTCTTCGTGACCCCATGGACCAGAGCACACCAGGCACTCCTGTCTTCCACTGCCTCCTGCAGTTTGGTCAAACTCATGCTGGTAGCTTCGAGAACACTGTACAACCATCTCATCCTCTGTCGTCCCCTTCTCCTTGTGCCCTCCATCTTTCCCAACATCAGGGTCTTTTCCAGGGAGTCTTCTCTTCTCATGAGGTGGCCAAAGTATTGGAGCCTCAGCTTCAGGATCTGTGCTTCCAGTGAGCACTCAGGGCTGATTTCCTTAAGAATGGATTGGTTTGATCTTCTTGCAGTCCATGGGACTCTCAAGAGTCTCCTCCAGCACCATAATTCAAAAGCATCAATTCTTCGGCGATCAGCCTTCTTTATGGTCCAGCTCTCACTTCCATACATCAATACTGGGAAAACCATAGCTTTTACTATACGGACCTTTGTTGGCAAGGTGATGTCTCTACTTTTTCTCACTACCCTAAGGAGTCTCAAAACAGCTAACATTCTCCTTTCCCTTCCTCCCCCACAACAAACACTCTGTGAGGTGAGTGAGGCTGAGAGACTTCAGAGAAGTGTGACTGGCCCAAGGTCACCCAGCAGCTGCATGTGGAGGAGCGGGGAAGCGAACCCGGCTCACCAGATTACGAGTCTACCGCTCTTAACCACTACACCACACTGGCTACTGGTTACAGGGGTCAGACTAGGACCTAGGAGAGAGACCAGGGTTCATATCCCACACACAGCCTTGAAGTTCAGTGGGTGAGCTTGGGCCAGTCACCAATTCTCATCCTAACCTACCTCACAAGGTTGTTGTGAAGGTAATGTGGCTAGGGGAGAATGATGCATTCCTTCGGTGAAATATAAAATGCAATCAATAGGAAATAAGTAACAGACAACCACCCTTTGAAATTCAAAATCCTCTGAATTTTGCAATGCAGTTCTCCAGCCAAGTGATGAGTGCAAAAATGTGTATACACCAGGGTACAGTGTCCATAGAAATGCATGCATTAGTGAAAGTAGCACACAAGAATTCACTGTATGCAGGGAAATGGCTTTGCACCATTGTGTATCTTGGACAATAAAGGTAAAGGGACCCCTGACCATTAGGTCCAGTTGTGGCCGACTCTGGGGTTGCGGCACTCATCTCGCTTTATTGGCCAAGGGAGCCAGCGTACAGCTTCCGGGTCATGTGGCCGGCATGACTAAGCCACTTCTGGCGAACCAGAGCAGTGCACGGAAACACCATTTACCTTCCCAACAGAGCGGTACCTATTTATCTACTTGCACTTTGACGTGCTTTCGAACTGCTAGGTGGGCAGGAGCTGGGACTGAGCAACGGGAGCTCACCCCATCATGGGGATTCAAACCGCTGACCTTCTGATCAGCAAGTCCTAGGCTCTGTGGTTTAACCCACAGCGCCACCCGCATCCCTGTATCTTGGCCAAAGCTGCATACAAAAAAAGAGCATACTAGAAGAAATTTGCACTGAAATGCTGATGAATTTTCATGAGGACTTCTAAATTGTGTGTGTGTGTGTGTGTGTGTGTGTAACTGCTGTGGAAATATGGAGAACTGAATTTAAGATTGGAAAAATGAGAAACTTGAAGAAACCCAAATTGACAGATTCGTTCCTCCTTAGCCATGGCTAGACAGGAACAGATCCATGCCTTCTTTTGTTGGAGAACTGCGTCTCAAAGTTCAGAGAAGCATATGAATTTTGAAGCCTCAATGTGTTTCAGTAGCAAGCTGAAATGGAATAGGATGGGGACTGAGACCAGGGGACAAAGGCTAGAGGAGGCAGGTTCTTCTCTTTCCCAGTATACAGTTCTCTCAGTAACCCCCAAAACAACCCTGTATGGACAGGCCAGTTTTATTTTTATATATATAAACAGAGACTGAGGCTGCAAAATGGTAGCTTATCTGAGGCCACTTCACAGTGTGTTGAACATTGGATTATCCTGCTCAACACTCAAACTTTCTCTCTCTCTCTCTCTCTCTCTCTCTCTCTCTCTCTCTCATTCTTTCTTTGAGCCAGACATTTTAAAACTGGCAAACGCTTGTGAACAACTGTAGCATGTTCTTTCTCATTGCCTCCACTTTTATGGCTTTTCACCATCCCGTTCTCATTTATTTATCAGATGCCGCGGCGTCTGTTTCTAATCTCGTGCACAGATCAGCCTTCTTTTACTTCGCCTTCACCCTGCTATGATCTGTAGTCCACGGCAGTAAATAACGACCCCTCCCTTTCCTTGAGCATCCGTCCAAGTTCTTGGTTGTTGTCCTGTTGTTGCGGCCTGCCCTGGGCTTCACATAATGAATTGTGTGGGGAGAGGGAGCGTGTTCCCCCTGGGCTCTGCCCCAAGCCTGGTCCTCCTCAGTCCTTCCCCTTCCATGCCTGGTTCAGAACCCTTCCCATGGAGACAAAAGGGTTACTTCTGCTCTCTGCATGCCAAGATGCGGCAAAGGCTTTGGCTAATTAGCATGATAAATCAAGCCTCATGAATATGTGATGAGGAGCGATTTATCATCCCTCGGCTGTTGATCTGCGTTATTTGTGCTGGGAGAGATGGGGCCCTTGTTTGGAGTCCGGCTAGATCAGACCAAAGGCCCATCTCACGCAGCATCCTGCTTCTCAAGTTGCCTAGATGTTTATCTCAGGAGGCGACTGATACATAGAATCAATGGGGATAGTGATAGAATCAGAATTGTAGAGTAGGAAGGTGACCTCAAGGGTCATCTAGTCTGACCCCTCGCAATGCAGGGATCATAACTGAAGAATCCCTGATGGATGGACACCCAACCTTTGTTGGACGTTCAAAGAAAGACAAAGGACATAGGAGAGCTGGCAGACTTTGGGGAATCGGATTCCTCCCCGGGTGGCAGTAAATAAGCAGATCAAACGAAAGGAGTATTCTTACCAGATAAGTTCTTTAATAATCACAGCGAGAGACAGAATGCATATCTCTCTAGAAATGGCGTTGCTCCCAGTAAAGGTTTGCCCCCTCCATCCCCATTAATCTACGTCACTCGTATGTCGGGTAATCTGAGCTTGTTGCCTCTGCGCTTTCTGTTCTATCACTCTCAGAGCTCGTCTAGTCTTAGGTGAAGGGGGGTCAGGAATGCTTTCCAAGGACACTGAATCTGCCATCTGTCTCTCTCCTGGCGTTTCCTCTTCTAGCTGTTCCTCACCTAGTATCTCCCAGCTTTTCCCCTCTGGACTACGCCCCTCTGCAAACCACTGTTCTAAATCAATACTGTCCTCCTGCCCTCGAGAAGGTTCAGAAAAGGGAGAGGGCGGCTCCCACCATTCCTCCTCAGTCCGACCCCTGACAAGAGGGGACCTCAGCAGGTCTTGCATTTGTGACCATTTCCTCTTCTGCATAGCTGCTAAAACAGTAGAAGTCCTGTCCTCTTTCATAAAAGAAAGAAAGAAAGAAAGAAAGAAAGAAAGAAAGAAAGAAAGAAAGAAAGAAAGAAAGAAAGAAAGAAAGAAAGAATCCTCTGCAAGTAGAATGTGAGCATGTCAGGAAGAAGGGTTCTCCTTAGCCTCACCTTATCCCTGACATGATAGGTTTCTAGATGAAGAGGGTTTTTGTTTTTGTGTGTGTGTTTTTGCTTTGCCTGGGAGAAACTGCAGCCATGTCCCTGAGACATCCTTCGGTCCAGAGAGGAAAGGCTATGAAGATTTTTGGAGAGTGAGATATGTCTCTGTGAAATAGCGAGGAATAACTCTTCCAGGGGTTGCTACTGCCTGGGAATAGAGCAGAAGTCAAGTTTCTTTGTTTTCCCCTGCAACCGGAGAGCTTGGGTCAGGAGCAAACCCATTAAATTCACCGCCGGATTTCAGAAGTTAGCGCTGGAGGCAGAATTAGCTGCTCAGCACAGGAGAAAGAATGAACCTTTATTCCCTGATTGGAACTCGTTAGCCAGATCAATGTGCCCTCAAAAGGGGAAAGGACGAGAAATGCAGATAACACAGCCTCCAGGAATCCACGCGGAGGGCTCTGTAAACTCACCAAGAATAACACGGCAATTACTCTGTGCCCTCTCCCGCTTCTGTCCAAACTTGCCTCAAGAGATATTACAAGCCTCCTGTTAGGGCCAGCTCAGCAGAGAGATGAGAAGCGGACATTGGAGCCATTTGCAAAACCTTTGCCCACTTTCCCTTAATAGATTTTTTCCCCCATGCTAATCGTCAATATTGCGGTGCAATACCAGATTTGCTGGTGGGGAGTGATTTGTCAATGCACAAATTTACATCATGGAAGGGTGTTCAGACAGAAGGAAGAGGTTGTAACACACCTGCTTCACATGCAAAAGATCCCCAGCACTTTCAGGTGGGGACAGGTCACCAGGGGTCAGCAAACCTTTTCAGCAGGGGGCCGGTCCACGGTCCCTCAGACCTTGTGGGGGGCCAGACTATATTTTGGAAAGGGGAAAAAATGAACGAATTCCTATGCCCCACAAATAACCCAGAGATGCATTTTAAATAAAAGCACACATTCTACTCATGTAAAAACACGCTGGTTCCCGGACCATCCATGGGCCAGATTTAGAAGGCAGTTGGGCCAGATCCAGCCCCTGGGCCTTAGTCTCCCTACCCATGGGTCAGACCGTTGTCTAAAACACCAGAGATCTGTTGCCATCATAGACAATGCTGAGCTAGACTGCCCAGCGATACTGACTCAGCAAAAGGCAGTTCTTTGTGTTCCTCTTGAGTTAGAGCAGGTTCAGGGAGCCTTCAGTCCCCCAGATGTCACGGAAATGCAACTGTCATTAGCCTAGCAAACACAGCCAATGGGGTATGGGAACTGGAGTGTCAGGAGCTGGAGTCAAGCATAGGTCAGCAATAGTACGTTTCCGAGCACAATTCAAAGTGTTGGTGCTGACCTTTAAAGACCTAAACGGCCTCGGCCCAGTATACCTGAAGGAGCGTCTTCACCCCCATCGTTCAGCCCGGACACTGAGGTCCAGTGCTGAGGGCTTTTTGGCGGTTCCCTCACTGCGAGAAGTGAGGTTACAGGGAACCAGGCACAGGGCCTTCTTGGTGGTGGCTCCCGCCCTGTGGAATGCCCTCTCATCAGAAATAGACAACTATCTGACTTTTAGAAGACATCTGAAGGCAGCCCTGTTTAAGGAAGTTTTTAACGTTTGCTGTTTTATCGTATTTTTAATATTCTGTTGGGAGCTGCCCAGAGTGGCTGGGGGAAACCAGCCAGATGGGCGACGTATAAATATATTAGTAGTAGTAGTAGTAGTAGTAGTAGTAGTAGTAAAAAATGTGTTAGTGCAGTTAACCAAAGCAGCTCAGTTGTAGTGCTCACAGTAACCCTTCCCAGTAGGTCTTGTTCCAATGAGGCAGGTTCGAGAATTGAAGGGTGGAGCACAGGATGGGTCAGAGGAAGAGGCAAGTCAGACAAGTGAAGGTGCGTCCTCACCCTTTCCTGCACTGCTGTCTCCCAGAACCAGGAGGGGACTGAAAAGGGAAGAGCAGAGGCAGCGTCCATGCAGGCTCAGTCTCCAGCTGTGTGTGTTCCGCTCATCAGGGGACGGTACATAAACTAATGGATGGCAAGTGATCCCCTGTTGCTGCAACTGCTCCGTAGAAGAACTGAGAATAGCTGCCTAGGCACTAGACTGGTGTGTGAGCTGCTGTAAGAGTCATCAAAAGTTCGCTGTCTGCTGTCCACATTCCTTTGGCAGAGGAGTGCCCTTGTCAGGTTTCGGGCTAGCAGTTCCCTCCCTCCCTTTGTCCTTGGAGAAGCAGAACCAAGGAAAAATAGTCTCTTGCCATTTAAATAGATTTTTAATGATTGCAGTGAAAGAACAAAGAGTCTATTCTCAGAGTAAAGGTGCTCCCAGTTAAGGTTTACACCCACTTCCCCCCAAGTCACCCTTGTCACTTTCTCATCTTGCAACCTGATCTCGCAACCACTTTGCTTTCTGATCTTGGGCTGGGCAGATGTAGGCTTCCAAGGGAGAGAGAGTCAGTTAACACTCTCCCCTCCCCCCCCCTCCCGGTTCTTCTTCTCCTAGCTGTTCACCACCCACTTCTTCCCAACTTTTATCTAATGAACTATGCCCTTCTGTGAACCACTGTTCCAAATCTATACTGTCCTCCTGCTCCTGGGAAGATTCAGAATCCTGATCAGGAGCAGGGAGAGGGGGAGGCTCCAACCATTCCTCATCTGTGCAGCCCTCCTCAACACGGTCTCTGACAGCCCTTGACATACTGGCAAACAACAAGGTCAACACCAGGCTTCTTTCAATTCCCCCCCCCCTTCCAATTTTCTTTTTTTTAAAAAAGAATAAAATCATATTTTGTTTCTTCCAACGATCATTTTGCATGTAATTAGGCTTTTAAAAATGCGTGCAAACTTTGACGCCATCAAGCCCACAGTGCAAGTAGCTGTCCGAAGTGGGAAAAGGTTGATTGGGTCGGAATCACCAAATTCCATGTAGAAATCCATTTAAAACGGAATCCCCCCAAAATCCTCATTTTAGCTGCTGTTAACTGAGCTGAGCTGCTAGAGTAAAGCAGAGAGAAACGGAGGCATGGCAGCTTAGGGAAGGAGTCGCCTGAAGCGGGAGGGGCCTAGGAACAGAGGAGGCCAGCTAAGGATAGATTCTCTCACTCATTCATAATAATTACTGAGTGATTATGAAGCGTCTTACACATCATTAGGAGCACTAGCAAAATGATGTATTACTAGAGAGCGGCAGTGTAATGTTCCTGGCTGTTTCAAAGGAGTTTGTGGGTCGCCAGTATGGTCCCTACCTACCCATAAATTATGGGGCTTTGTATCCCCTTAGATCTCTACTCCAGGTCCACTGGCATGTATGGGGCATCACCCCACCAAACTTAGCCTGCCCCCAGCCAGCCCCCAGAATAGAATAGAAGAATAGGATTTATTATTTATACCCCGTCCATCTGGCTGGGTTTCCCCAGCCACTCTGGGCAGCTTCCAACAGAGTATTAAAATACAGTGGTCTGTTAAACATTAAAAGGGTTAAACATTAAGGGGTGATATGATAGCCATGTTCAAATATATAAAAGGATGTCATATAGAGGAGGGAGAAAGGTTGTTTTCTGCTGCTCCAGAGAAGCGGACACGGAGCAATGGATCCAAACTACAAGAAAGAAGATTCCACCTAAACATTAGGAAGAACTTCCTGACAGTAAGAGCTGTTCGACAGTGGAATTTGCTGCCAAGGAGTGTGGTGGAGTCTCCTTCTTTGGAGGTCTTTAAGCAGAGGCTTGACAATCATATGTCAGGAGTGCTCTGATGGTGTTCCCTGCTTGGCAGGGGGTTGGACTCGATGGCCCTTGTGGTCTATTCCAACTCTATGATTCTATGATTCTATGATTCTAAAAGCTTCCCTAAACAGGGCTGCCTTCAGATGTCTTCTAAAAGTCCGGTAGTTGTTTATCTCTTTGACATTGGGTGGGAGGGCGTTCCACAGGGCAGGTGCCACTACCGAGAAGGCCCTCTGCCTGGTTCCCTGTAACTTGGCTTCTCGCAGGGAGGGAACCGCCAGAAGGCCTTCGGCACTGGACCTCAGTGTCCGGGCAGAACGATGGGGGTGGAGACGCTCCTTCAGGTATACTGGACTGAGGCCATCTGCCAATCAGCTTCTTCCTCCTGAGTCTCAGGCCATACATTTAAAGTAAGGCCACTTTAAACAGTCATGAATTCCTCCCAAAGAATGATGGGAGCTGTAGTTAATAATAATAATAATAATAATAATAATTATTATTATTATTATTATTATTATTATTATTATTATTGTTGTTGTTGTTGTTGTTGTTGTTATTGTTATTGTTATTATTATTATTGTACCCCACTCATCTGGCTTGGTTTTCCCCAGCCATTATCGGCATCTTACAGCACATAAAAAATTGTAAAACATTAGACATTAAAAATTAAGGGTTCTGAGGTTGGTCAGGAGAGCTGTGGTTCCACAATCAATCCCTCTTCACAGGGAACTCCAGGAGTTGCAGCTCTGGGAGAGGAAGGAGGGATCTCCTAGCAACTTTCAGCACCCTTGACAAACCACAGCTCCCAGAATTCTCTGGGGCAAGCCATGACTATTTAAAATGGAAGCCTGGTGTTCTTAATGAATGGTGTGAATGTGGCCTCCTAGTAGAACTTAGCAGGCAGGAGGAGGAGGACAAAACTAGAATTAGTTGATCTTCCTGTGACTGGCTCTAGCTCGGCCTTTCATTGCTCTGGCGCCACCTACTGTTGCCCTCCTGCCTTCCACCCTACCAATTGTAATGGGTACTGCCTACCGCTTGCTCTGTCTTTTGCCCCCTGCCCACCTCTCCCTGCTTCCCCTTCTGTTCCTATTGGCTGCTTTAGTTTTCTCCCAGCTCTCCCATCTTCTGCAGCCATCTCACAGCTCCTCCTGCCTCCACACTCCAGCGGACAGCCACCCCTTTCTCTGAACTTTCAAAGTGCCCAATCCTTTCTCCTTCCCCACCCCTGGGGGGCAGAGTCTCCTTTGCTCACCCCAGCGCCAGTTTGTGATGGAGTTTGGCAGCTTCCCCCTCCAGGACCGGCTTGCCAATCATCTTAATTGAATCTGTTTGGCGTCTCTCTCCCCCTCCAGCAGCCAATTTCCGGTTTGCTGCATAACCTCGCCCGAAATTGCTTTCTCAAAGCAAAATTAAAGTCGGTGCCGCTAGTCGGTTTTATCTCTGTGGATTGAAGCAACTGCGTGTTGCATTAATACGGGTGCTGAATGGCAGAGGAGTTCTGCAGGGAAGGTTGGAAGCGATTTAATTGCTCAGCCGCTAGCAAAGGGTGGACTTGCAGTGCCTTGACACTGAAACCATGGGAAATCATAGAACCTTTTATTTCTAAGTCAAGCTCCTCCCAGGAGAGATGGACGGATGAAGCTCATGGTTCTGGTTTCTCAACTTCCTGATATCAAGTTCAGTTCTCAACATCTCCACCTCAGTTTGCAGTTGGGGTTTTAAGAAGAAGCCCTCGTGAAAATGAATCAGGATTTTAATGCTGAGTTTTCCTAAGATACACATTTTTGCCTAATGTACACTTGTTTGCAAAGCAATTTCCCCTAATACGATGCATGATGGAACATTATTTTCACAACATGTACAAAATACGTAACTACAACATAAGAAAAGTAGCCATTAGCAATAAATGAAACATTTAAAATACACAACTAGACTGAACAACTTCCACACAAATCATAACAAGATCTAAAATAAAGATACAAAAAACCGACTTCAAGAACCTCTCTCTGCAACACAAAAAACAAAAGAAACCCTGCCTCAGTTTTTGTAGCTGGAGTCAGTCAGGGTCCTGCCCTCCCAAGCCAGGTGGAAAAAGTTCTGCGAGGCAGGGAGCAGGTCATCCAGGACTCACAGATACGATGCTCCATCATTCAGTTTCCTTCCCTGATTTAAAAACCAAGTGGTCACTTTTTATTATTATTGTAATCAAGATAAAATCACAAAGCATATTTTATAAGAGTAGAGGTGTTACTTTGCAGAAACTGGGACCATTTCAAAACCCTTTGCCCATTTTCACATTTTAGGTTTTCCCCAATAATAATTTACTTTTGCAGCGCAGTAATGGAGGAGTGATGGACAATCTGTTCCAGTGGGAAGCAGCAGATCTTAATCTCTGCCCTCCTAGTGACCCAAAATTGACAGGTGGGTGGGGCCACCCACCCATCAATCACCTGATGTCGGGTGTTGCTGCGCTTTGAAGCCCTGATTGCTGGAACGTCAAAGTGCAGCATGGAGCTGCTTGAAAGCTCTTTTCCTAACAGCACTACCCTGATCCTCAAACCTATGAATCAGAGTAGAGCAGGGCTGTTTCCAAAAGGGCTTTCAAACAGCCCCTCACTGCTCCTTGGATACCTATTTTCAGAGTTTCAAAGAGCAGCATTGGGAGGAGGAACTAGAAATGTCTTCCCACTCCTTCAGCAAACTGCACTCCCACTGCCCATCAAGTGATCGGCTGGTGGGTCTGCACCTTATTCCAGCCAACAAACTATTGGGAGCTTACTTTAATCTTCCAATTGTTCCTTTGAGATCCCACACCTGACATCATGCATGGCAACAGATGTGCAGCAAGCGCTGCAGCAAATGGGATTTTCGGAAACTTGCAATGTACAGATAACGATCCACATTCGATTCTGTGATGGGTCAGAACTGGTCTGGACTGATCCAGACCCCAAATGGGTTCACAAATCAAAATGTGCCCTACAATTTAGGGCAGAAGGCCTTCTCGGTGGTGGTGCCCACCCTGTGGTTTAGACCACAGTGTCACCCATGTCCCTTTTTGGGCTTCCTAGAGGTACCCAGTTGGCCACTGTGAGAACAGAATGCTGGTCGAGATCCACATTCACACTGCACATTTAAAGCACTGTGGTTGCACTTTAAACAGTTGTGGCTTCCCCCAGAGAATCCCCCAATTTGTTAAAGGTGCTGAGAGTTGTTAGAAGGCCTTCCTATTCCTCTTAAAGGTAAAGGTAAAGGTACCCCTGACCATTAGGTCCTGTCGTGACCGACTCTGGGGCTGTGCGCTAATCTCACTCTATAGGCCGAGGGAGCTGGCGTTTGGCCGCAGACAGCTTCATGTGGGTCATGTGGCCAGCATGACTAAGCCACTTCTGGTGAACCAGAGCAGCGCATGGAAACACCATTTACCTTTCCGCCGGAGCAGTACCTATTTATCTACTTGCACTTTGACGTGCTTACAAACTGCTAGGTTGGCAGGAGCAACAGGAGCTCACTCCGTCGCAGGGATTCGAACCGCCGACCTTCTGATCGGCAAGTCCTAGGTTCTGTGGTTTAACCCACATCGCCACCCACGTCCCCTTCCTATTCCTCTTACAAAGCTACTATTCCCAGAGTTGTTTAACTATCAATTGGTTTTAGAATGGATACTCCATAAGGTAGGGGTCTCTGGCTGCATCCACACCACACATTTAAAGCATTATGATGCCACTTGTTTCCCTCAAAGGATTCTGGGAGCTGTAGTTTGTTATGGGTGCAGAGAGGTGTCAGGTGTACTCCTGCATCCCTCTCTTCATAGCTTCCCCAGTGACTGGTGAACGCCTAGCTGGGGCAGCAGTCTTTCTGACGCTGCCCGCCTGTCCCAGGTCCTGGTTCCTGCCTTCCTTGCACAGCTGCAGGTCCTGGGCCTCAGTTTCCCTGATTTAAGGGAAGCACCACCTGCTGCTATTTCTTTAATCAGTCCCAGTGCTTTTGCCATGCAGGAAACAGAAGCCACGTACAGCCCACCCCGGCTGGGGACAGCTCACATTAACAAGCGTCTCTCTCTCTCTTTTCCTTACAAGTTCTAACACAGCTCGCTTCTCGCGGTGTTAATTAAGTCCTCGGCTTGCCTTTTCCACGACTAAAAGGAGATTGAAAACACAAGTACACTGTTAGTTCACCGTTTAATTAAAGCCTCTTTCCCCTTGTTCAAATATTTAACCGTAGCGGCGGCAAGAACAATTATGCATTTTTAACGGGTACCTCCAGAGCACATTTCCCGAGCAGCGTGGAAGGAAGAAAGTCACTTGCAAGCCTCTCTGTGCCTTTCCTTTGAGGCTATGCATCGCCTAGAGGCTGTGTGAGAACCAAATTACCCACTGAGGTGCGGGAGAGCACTGAGCTGTGTTTCAGGGGGGCGGGGATGGTAGACTTTGGGCTCCCAAATTTCAGTGACTCCCTGTGCAACTCTAAAATTCAACAGCCCTGCCTCTCGTGGTTCATTCTACAGCCTTGCTGTGGTGCCCCCTGCAGTGCAGCGTGGGTGGCGCTGTGGTCTCAACCACTGAGCCTCTTGGGCTTGCTGATCAGAAGGTTGGCGGTTTGAATCCCTTCAACAGGGTGAGCTCCCATTGCTCTATCCCAGCTCCTGCCAACCTAGCAGTTCGAAAGCACGCCAGTGCAAGTAGATAAATAGGTACTGCTGTGGCAGGAAGGTAAATGGCTTTTCCATGCACTCTGGTTTCTGTCACGGTGTCCCATTGCACCAGAAACAGTTTAGTCCTGCTGGCCACATGACCCGGAAAGCTGTCTGTGGACAAACGCTTGCTCCCTTGGCCTGAAAGCAATGAATTAAATGAATTAAACCAATTGAGATTAGGAGTTATTACGCATTCCACGTTGCAGCATGTTGAGAAGGAGGCTTAGTGCTATTTTCCTGGATATAAATGCAGGTGATAAACTCAAACTGTGTTTTAAGAAACTCATCAGATTTTTAAAATGCCGTGCGGAAGCGTTTATGTACTGCCCTCCCATAAAATATCAGGGCAGTGTACTGCAACATAGAGACATTAAAAACCCATTTAAAAAGAGGACAGAACAATCCTTAAGATGACTGGCCTCTCAGGAAGATTTGATGTGTAAGAGAGCATGTCCTTGAACTCTAATAACTCTTGCTTGTCTGGATGAAGGATGGAGAAGGGTGTGTGTTTGTGGATATATATATAACTAGTCTACTGAAGTAAGGGAAAAAATTGCAATTGTTGCTCCACCCAATTTTGTCTCTGGCTCCACCCACTCCTGGCATGTGGCCCTCGGAAGCTTGCCCCAAAGGGGATGTGGCCTTTGGGATGAAAATGGTTCTCCAACCCCTGGATTTTAGGATGTTGCTGTTGCTGGGCTTAAACCTTCGCTTTGGGATTTGCAATGTGAATTGAACAGAAAGGTCAATAGAGGCTGCGCGGGTGGCGCTGTGGGTTAAACCACAGAGCCTAGAACTTGCCGATCAGAAGGTCGGCGGTTCGAATCCCCGCGACGGGATGAGCTCCCGTTGCTCGGTCCCTGCTCCTGCCAACCTAGCAGTTTGAAAGCACGGCAAAGTGCAAATAGATAAATAGGTACCACTCTGGCAGGAAGGTAAATGGCATTTCCATGCACTGCTCTGGTTCACCAGAAGCGGCTTAGTCATGCTGGCCACATGACCCGGAAGCTGTACACCGGCCCCCTTGGCCAATAAAGCGAGATGAGTGCCGCAACCCCAGAGTCAGCCATGACTGGACCTAATGGTCAGGGGTCCCTTTACCTTTTTAACCCGCTGCTAAGAGTTTTGGAATATGCTGTCATGGACTGGTTGAATGCAGAGGAATGGGAGGAGCCAGCTGGGGGACCCCCAAGGGAAGAAGTGCTCAGAGCCAGGGGAGTGGTGGTGGGACGATGATGAATGGTAAGACAGAGAAGGCAGGAAGACTGGGAGGAGGAAGTGTCAGAAGCTGAAGAAGTAACAGGGCTTAGTGAGCGGGGAGAGTCTGTGGCAGAGAGAAGTTCAGAATCAGAGGCAGAAGCTGAAGCAGGAGAGGAGAAAGAATTAGAAGCAGAGATGAGTCGGGATGGTGAAGAGTCACAGGTGTCTCCCCCTCCTGCTGCAACAAGCTCCCCTCCTCGCTTGTCTCCCAGAACCAGAAGAGGCATGAAAAGGACGGAGGAGAGGGTGGTTGCATGCAGGCACAGTCTCAGATTGCTTGGGGAAAGCCCTAGGAATGTGAGGACTTTCAGTCTTGCCAACTGATTTTCATGGAGGAAGACGACTGGGAATGAGCTGCTCTGCTCATTAGGCATGATACTCTACCATGTCTTTGGCGGTTGTGTTTTTGCTAATAAAGAGTTAACTCCATTTTTTAACTGCGTGGTTACTGACCGGCAGACTCCTGTGACATATGCCTTGCTCTTCTGTAGCTTCCAGCTTCTCATGTGTCTGTTTCTGCTGTCAATACCAAGCAAGCTCAAATCCTGAAGAAACCACAGGACAGGCTGTTGGTTACATATGGGATCCTCATTATTGCAATGATAATCCAACGGAAAAAGCCTTGGCTGCAGGCTTCTGCAGATCTTGGCAGACTCTCCATGGCATCTTCAGCTGTAGACGATCGCCGAAGTTTGACATTAATCCATGTGTACCTATTTGCAAAGTCAACGCCAACTCTGGATAATCTGTTAGGGCACTTGCTATCTTGGTAGAGAGATGAGCAGGGCACCCAATTAAATTGCAGAGCATGAGGATTTGCAGAAAAGTTTGTCCTTTGCTAGGCTGGATCTCTTTTGCAAAAGGAGGGTGGAAATTAAGGTAAATGTAAGCTGGGGTATTTGAAAGCTCTGCCGATACTGACTTTTGGAAATCTGGCTTCATCATATTGCAACGAGACTTTTCAAGCCACAGGTTCGGCTGCTGAGATGTTACAGAATATTAATGAACTCTATCTCGGAAGAATACCTTGGATAACCAGAATTTATTCTCCCCCCCACACACACACACACACATTTTTCTGTTCTCTTTTGATTACTTATCCCCACCTAAACCAGGGAGGTGTCTTACAAATGTCGATCAGAGTAATGCAAGGAAATTAGATCCTGCCATGTGTTGCAATAAATCTATGGATTTTAAAAAGTTTTTAAAAAAAAATCTCAAAATTTTATTTTACGGGTTTACTACTGTTTTTTATTCTGAATTACATATGGGGAGCACCAAAATCTTTTAAGTGCTGAGGACCTCCAAACATCTTAACCCAGTCCTCTTTATTTTTTCTTCCATCATGGACCCCGTGGGAGGCCTCTGTGTGAATGAGGGAGTGTGTGATAATGTGAAGGGGAGATGAATAACAAAAAAAGGTTTTGTGTGTGTGTGTGTGTGTGTGTGTGTGTGTGTGTGTAAAAACCCATCTGTGAATGTGTATGGGGCTCTACTTGCAGATTCAATTCCCAATTGCAGTATTTTATGTATTTTTCTTGACTTTTCTTCCTCTCATCTCTTCCCCCCCCCCCACAGGTTATAACCCTGGAAGGATGGGTTGACATCATGTATTATGTCATGGATGCGCACTCTTTTTACAATTTTATATATTTTATACTACTTATAATAGTAAGTATGGGGATGGGCTCGGGCGCATGGGCAGAGGGCGTTGTCATATCTTGTGAGCATTGGGCTGTACCCAGAGTAGACCCTTTGAAAGTAATAGCTGCACAGTCGTACCTTGGATCCCGAATGCCTTGCAAGTCGACCGTTTTGGCTCCCAAACGCTGCAAACCCAGAAGTGAGTGTTCCGGTTTGCGAACGGTCTTTGGAACCCGAACATCCGACGGGGCTTCTGCAGCTTCCGATTGGCTGCAGGAACTTCCTGAAGCCAATCAGAAGTCATGTTTGGTTTCCAAACATTTTGGAAGTCGAATGGACTTCTGGAATGGATTCCGTTCGACTTCCGAGGTACGACTGTATTTCAATCCATTGCTTTCAATGTGTTTGCTCGGAGTAAAGCTTAGTTGGACACAACTCGTCGATCTGGGTGCTACGGCATATATTCCACCCATGTATCATTTCTGCTAGGTGTTAGGGACAGGCAGGACAATGACAAGTGTGCACCGGGGGAAGAGGGGCTGGCATCTGGCTTGGGAGAGAGGGGGACAGTGATTTGTGGGGACCTATACCAGCCCAGAGGCAGGTGGAGCTTCAGAGCACAGGATGGGTCAGAAGAAGGGGAGGAAGAGGCAGGTTGGGCAAGTGAAGGGCCAGGCACTTCCCCACCCTCTCCTACACCACTGTATCCCAGAACCAGGAGGGGAATGAAAAGGGCAGAGCAGAGGCAGCTTCCACACAGGCACAGTCTCTGGCTGCGTGTGTGCAGCCCATCAAAGGGGTACATAAACTAGTGGAGAGGACTGTTGGCCCACTGTTGCTGCAACTGTTCCATAGAGTGCATACCTAGGAATAGCTGCCTAGATGCTAGACTGCTGTGCAGAAATAACCAGAACTGCCGAAGCGACAGTAAGTGTCCTCTTCACCAATAAATAGTTAACTCTCTGCCATGTGCAGTCCTTGGGCTGGGAAGTACCCTTGACACAAGGGGACCTATCTATCCCCTCTGTCAGGTGGAATTGAACCACTAGGCTTCTCTCCACTTGAGCCATAGGCCCAAGGGTGACTAACCTGATGTCTTCCGAATGATGTTGGAGTCCAGCTCCCACCAGTACCCGGCTGACATGGTCAGTGGGCATCAATGAAGGGGGTCTGAGACCCTCCATATGTTGCTGGATTAAGAGTGTTTCCCCCAGATTATCTCGGTGACCAACTTGGGATGGGATGGGCAGGGCATTCCTTAAGGTACCCTGGACCTATGTAATTCAGGACATGGGTGGTGTTGTGGTCTAAACCACTGAGCCTCTTGGGCTTGCCGATCAGAAGGTCAGTGGTTCGAATCCCCATGGTGGAGTGAGCTCCCGTTGCTGTGTACCAGCTCCTGCCAACCTAGAAGTTCGAAAGCATATCAGTGCGAGTAGATCAGGCATGTCCAAAGTCCATTTCAACTTCAAAAAAGCTCAATAACTTTGGGGTAAAATCATTAAAAATAGGTCAACAACATTGGTCGGCCCTCACGGCCCTTCACTTCATCAAATCTGGCCATCTTTGAAAAAAGTTTGGGCATCCCTGGAGTAGATAAATAAGTACCGCTGTGGCAGGAAAGTAAAGGGCATTTCCGTGCGCTCTGGTTTCCATCACAGTGTTCTGTTGTGCCAGAAGCGGTTTAGCCATGCTGGCCACATGATCCGGAAAGCTGTCTGTGGACAAACACCGGCTCCCTTGGCCTGAAAGCGAGATGAGCGCCGCAACCCCATAGTCACCTTTGACTGGACTTAACCGTCCAGGGGTCCTTTACCTTTCTTTAACTTAATTCAGGGCTTTGGACGCTAGTACAGCTTGGCCCGGATGATGATGATGATGATAATAATAATAATGATTTATTATTTTTACCCCGCCCATCTGGCTGGGTTTCCCCAGCCATTCTGGGCGGCTTCCAACAGAATATTAAAAACAATACAGCATCAGAAATTTTAAAAGCCCCTAAACTGGGCCTCCTTCAGTTGTCTTTTAAAAGTAAAATAGTTGTTTATTGCCTAGACATGTGGTGGGAGGGTGTTCCACAGGGCAGGGGCCACTACCGAGAAGGCCCTCTGCCTGGTTCCCTGTAACCTCACTTCTCGCAGCGAGGGAACCGCCAGAAGGCCCTCGGAGCTGGACCTCAGTGTCCTCCAGGCTGGATGATGGGGGTGGAGAATGATATTGCAACTGCTCTGTTTCTCTGTCCCCTTCCAGGTTGGTTCTTTCTTCATGATTAACTTGTGCCTGGTTGTGATAGCAACACAGTTTTCCGAAACAAAACAGCGGGAGAATCAGTTGATGCAAGAGCAGCGAGCCCGCTACCTCTCAAACGACAGCACAATCGCCAGCTTCTCCGAGCCGGGGAGCTGCTACGAGGAACTCCTCAAATACATCTGCCACATTTTCAGGAAAGTCAAGAGGAGGACGTTGCGCCTCTACAACAACTGGCAGAGCAAGCGAAGGAAAAAGGTCAACCCCAACGGCGGAGACGACGGCCAAGGCCGCCGGAGCAAGAAGCGTATCACCTCCATTCACCACCTGATCCACCACCATCACCATCACCACTATCACATCAGCAACGGGAGCCCTCACGGGCCGCGCTCCAACCCCGAGATCTGCGACCTTGAGCTCAAGGTCATGAAGCCCGGAAGTCAACTCATGCTTCCGCCGCCATCCCCCAACCTCCGGAACTCTGCGGCTCCAGATTCGGAGTCCGTCCATAGCATCTACCATGCAGACTGCCACGTGGAAGGGCCCCCGATGAAATGCAAGTCTTCCAGCGTCACGGCGGGGGTCAAGCTCTCCAATCACGGCAACATGAACTACCCGACCATCTTGCCTTCTCCCGTTGGCAGGGCTGGCGTCGCCCCGGCGTCGGTGGGGCAGAAAAACGGCGGGAGCAGTGGCGCCACCACTCCTGTGGTCAATAGCCCGGTGCATATGAACGTGGACTCTTTTGGGAAGCTCCATCATTTGGTTGGAGAACATGGTAAGGGGGGGAAGGGTTTGGTATCTCGGCTTAGGTTCAGCAGGCAAAGAGAGAAGGCCAGTTGTGAAATCAAAGGTTGCTGAGAATACAAGAATGTAGGAGAAGCCCCACTGGATAATGATGATGATGCTGCTGCTAAATTATTATTTATTATTTACACCCTGCCCATCTGGCTGTGTTTCCCCAGCCACTCTGGGAGGCTCCCAACAGAATATTAAAAAAACACAACGAACATTAAAAATTTCCCTAAACAGGGTTGCCTTCAGATGTCTTCTATAAGATAGTTCTTTATATCCTTGACATCTGACAGGAGAGTGTTCCACAGGGCGGGCGCCACCACCAAGAAAGCCCTCTGCCTGGTTCCCTGTATGCTCACGTCTTGCAGTGAGGCAGCCCCCAGAAGGCCCTTGGAGCTGGACCTCAGTGTCCGGGCTGAATGATGGGAATAGAGAGGCTCCTTCTGCTTCTGATAATGGTTAGCTGGATGGCCCAATAGGAGCCCACAACCAAGGCACAAAAGCTGTTGGTGTCTGATAGACCTTTCCAACACCATTAATGTTGTCTTGAAATCTCCCTTGAAAGCCATTTCACCCAGTGGCCACCACCACATTCCACGAGAGCAAATTTCTCAAATTAACCATGTATTGTGTTGAAGTGCATTTCATGAAGCGTATGGTCTGTCCGTGGCGATTTGCCACAACAGCTACGTTCTACCATCAGTTGCTTCCTGAGAACAATATCAGTCAATTATCAAGGCAACTCAGATAGTCCTTTTTGCTCTTAATTTAGCTTCAATGGAATCATCCAGTTATACCAGTGATCGCCAAACTCGGCCCTCCAGCTGTTTGGGGACTACAATTCCCATCATCCCTGACCACTGGTCCTGTTAGCTAGGGATGATGGGAGTTGTAGTCCTAAAACAGCTGGAGGACCAAGTTTGGCCATCACTGAGTTAAACCCTTTCACCAGTACATACAGGCAATCCCATGTCAGTGTGAATTAAACCAATTTTATGTAACAAGGCCAAATGGGAACACGTTCTTCCCATGGGCGAGAGGTTTAAGAGCACCCAGCTGCTCATGAAATTGCACCCCTCAGCTAGGGTTGCCATACGTTCAGAATTTCCTGGACATAGCTGGAATATGGCAGTCGGAAGCAATGTCTGGGCAGAAATCACTTGAATGTTTGGGGAAATACAGACACATGGCAACCCATGTGTTGAAAGTTTGCTGAAATTCCTTAAAAATAGCTCGAAAACTTTGCAAAAAAGCTCAACAACTTTTGTGTCCAGATTTCCACCTTTTGAAATATGTCAACCCTGCCCTAAGCAAATCCTCAAGCCTCGTTTAAGAACCAGGTAAAGGGACCCCTGACCGTTAGGTCCAGTCGCGGACGACTCTGGGGTTGCGGTGCTCATCTCGCTTTATTGGCCGAGGGAGCGAGCATACAGCTTCCGGGTCATGTGGCCAGCATGACTAAGCCGCTTCTGGCGAACCAGAGCAGCGCATGGAAATGCCGTTTACCCTCCCGCCGGGGTGGTACCTATTTATCTACTTGCACTTTGACTTGCTTTCGAACTGCTAGGTGGGCAGGAGCAGGGACCGAGCAACAGGAGCTCACCCCATCGCAGGGATTCGAACCGCCGACCTTCTGATCGGCAAGCCCTAGGCTCTGTGGTTTAACCCACAGCGCCACCAGGTAGGAATGCCCAAACTGTTCCCATTCATCTCATCCACCTCCTTCCCTTGCAGGTCTTTGTCGGACGTCCAGCAGGTTGTCTGGCTTCAATTTGCAGTGCCCCCTGCCCAGCCCACAGGCCAACATGCTGAACTGTGAGCTGCAGAACTGCCCCTACTGTGCCAGCATCCTGCAGGACCCCGAGTTCGAGTTCAGCGAGTCGGACAGCTACGAGTCGGGCGACGATAACACCGGCGTCTACGAGTTCACGCAGGATGTGAAGCATGGGGACCAGAGGGACCAGATCCAGCAGCAGAGGAAGAGGAAGAAGAAGAAAGAGCCAAAGGAGAGGAATAGGATAGCCAGGTTCTGGAAGGCGTTTGGCAACAAGCTGAAGAGGATAGTGGAGAGCAAGTATTTCAACCGGGGGATTATGATTGCCATCCTCATCAATACACTGAGCATGGGGATAGAGTACCACGAGCAGGTAGGTGGCCCTCATCTCTCATTAAGCTGGCTTTTGTAGGAATGGGGGAGGAATCAGATTTGACTTGCATTCAAAGGTGAATCCACTTGGTTCGCAGCCTGCAAAACAATAGGAGGACCAGAACGCAGCCAGCCTTGGAAATTCACATGTCTCCGAATTTTGCAGCCCAGTTTTTTTAGTTAAGCGCTGTGTTCCAAAAAAAGGGCAGGGCCGGATTTAGGTTTGATGGGGCCCTAAGCTATTGAAGGTAATGGGGCCCTTTATATGTCCAGCTGTCCTTTGTAAAAAACAAATTGTCAGGTTTTGTGTTGAATATATGCTATATGGTAATTGATGGACCTAACAGGTATCTAAAGCCATTTGCCCATGTTGCCCTGCAACCAGTCCATGCAGAATGTAGGCACCCTATATATAGAAATGAGCAAACCAGTGATATTTTAGGGAGCAGGCTAGCAGGCGGGGCCCATGACTTACATCATAGGAGCCTACACAACACACAACACTGCTGCTGTAGGTAGGTTTTATTTTACAGTGGTACCTCTAGATATGAACGGGATCTGTTCCAGAGCCCTGTTCGCATCTAGAGGTAAACATAACTAGCGATGGCACGTCTGCGCACGCACGCGTCACTTTTCACTGCTTCTGCGCATGCGTGTGACGTCATTTTGAGCCTCTGCGCATGCGCAAGTGGCGAAACCCGGAAGTAATGTGCTCCGTTACTTCCGGGTTGCCGCGGAGCGCAACTCAAACGTGCTCAACCCGAAGCGTATTCAACCTGAGGTATGACTGTATTTGTTTTTTATCTTAAATTTTAGAAATGTACATTCATTTTTTTCTTTAAATTTTTTGGGGGCCCCCAAGAGAGTGGGGCCCTAAGCTATAGCTTGTTTAGCTTATACGTAAATCCAGCACTGCACCAGGGTAAAGTGTGCATAGAAATGCATATATCAGTGAAAATGCCATGAAAAAAGCTCATTTTATAGGGGAAATTGCTTTGCAAAAATGTGCATGTTAGGAGAGAGAATTGTAGCTGAGAATTGTAGCTCTGTGCGGGGAAATGGAATAGCCTAACAGCTCTCAGCACCCTTAACAAACTACAGCTCCCAGGATTCTTTGGCAAGGGGAAGCCACGACTCTTTGAAGTGGCGTGATACTGTTTCATATGCATAGTGCAGATGGGACTTCAAATTGCCCCATCATCCTTAATCTACTTTTCTGTGCTTCCACCTACAGAAGCCTTGATTCTGCCTGACTTACTCAGTTTCCTTGACATTTGCCTCCTTTGTCAGGCTGCTGTTTAAATGTCAAGCGCCCGTTTCTAAAGACCTTTGTATAGGGCAAACTTACTTCCTAGCGGACATCAGAATGTGGGAATACACCAGCAGTGGTCCAAGAATTAGGGTTTCTTAATTTTCAAGGAGGAGACTCTAAGCATAAACATTTTCAAAACAATTGGTTTCCCACCCCCACAGAAGACCAATGCATCAGATTTCCCCATAAATCTATATGTGTAATTGGTGATTTACCATTATTTGAAAATTTGAATATTTTCTAAAAGGATGCCATATTTCAACAATTGTCCATATCATAGAATCATAGAATCATAGAATCATAGAATCATAGAGTTGGAAGAGACCACAAGGGCCATCGAGTCCAACCCCCTGCCAAGCAGGAAACACCATCAGAGCACTCCTGACATATGGCTGTCAAGCCTCTGCTTAAAGACCTCCAAAGAAGGAGACTCCACCACACTCAGATTCATCCTTCAGGGCATGTATTTTCTTAGTTAGTTTCTCAGATTGTCCACACACTCTGTTTACATTATGTGATGTGTAGCTCATCATGCCCTTTCCAGTTTTTTCTATAAGTAATCATGCGGGTAGCGCTATGGGTTAAACCACAGAGCCTAGGGCTTGCCGATCAGAAGGTCAGCAGTTCAAATCCCCGCGACGGGGTGAGCTCCCATTTCTCAGTCCCTGCTCCTGCCCACCTAGCAGTTCGAAAGCATGTCAAAGTGCAAGTAGATAAATAGGTACCGCTCCAGCAGGAAGGTAAACAGTGTTTCTGTGCGCTGCTGTGGCTCGCCAGAAGCGTCTTAGTCATGCTGGCCACATGACCCGGAAAGCTTTCTGTGGACAAACGTCGGCTCCCTCAGTCTATAGAGCGAGATGAGCGCACAACCCCAGAGTTGTCCACGACTGGACCTAATGGTCAGGGGTACCTTTATCTTTACCTTTAATCATGCCGCTACCAGAAGAAAGGTGATAAGTTCCTTGTTGCCGTAATTTGAGTATTTTTTTAAATTTGTTAATAAACCTAGGCATGCATTGCATTGCGCTGTATGTCCCAGTTCGTAATTTTCTTTATTTCTGTAAATACCCTTTCCCCAAAATGGTTGCACTAATTCACATGTCCACCACATATGGAAAGTCATATCAATTACCTTGCACACTCTCCAGCACGCTGCAGAAGATGCTATGTCTGCCAAGCTGAGTTTTACACCTGTTAGATGCCATCTATGTATTAAATTAAAGGTAAAGGTAAACGGACCCCTGACCATTAGGTCCAGTTGTGGCCGACTCTGGGGTTGTCGCGCTCATCTCACTTTGTTGGTCGAGGGAGCTGGCATACAGCTTCTGGGTCATGTAGCTACTTGCACTTTGACGTGCTTTTAAACTGCTAGGTTGGCAGGAGCAGGGACCCAGCAACGGGAGCTCACCCCGTCGCGGGGATTTGAACCGCCGACCTAGGCTCTGTGGTTTAACCCACAGCGCCACCCACGTCCCTATGTATTAACTTAAATGCAGGTTTATGTTGTTTTTTTGTGAGGGGGTGGGGCAAGGTTGTCCATAGAGTGTTGCAATCTGCTGCTTCGATTTCTATACCTGGGTCCTTTTCCCAGTTTTGTTTATTAGCCAAGCATTGTCCATTGGATAAGTCAGTGTGTGTTTTGTATAAAATCAACAATATTTTGGAGGGAGTGTTCAGTTTCTCAAATGGTGTGAATGGTCTAATTGCACGAGATTTAACTGTTGAATTGAGATAAAATGTATTACCTGATAGATTAAAAGCCAATTCACATTTCATCCCTCAGTTCTTTCCATGGCATGCCCTGCTGGAAGAGAGATATCACTTTCATAAAAGCGAATCCATCTGCACGAGCCTTTTTTCTTTCCATTTCATATCCATCGATTTTCTATCATCTGTGTAAAAGGGGGAGTGAAATGCAAAAGGAACCAGTGGTGATATAGGCAGTGTTAATTTTGATATCCAGGATTGACAGATCTTTAATTCTGCTTTTGCAAATGGGTTTGTTACCATTTCTAAGATAGCTTTGTTAAATGGGAGGCCTGTGTCACACGCATTCATCAAATTCCAATTGCATCCGAATCTTCTCTTTTACGCTATCATACGAATGACATTTAGTCTATGGGCCGCATCATGGTATCTTTCCAATTGTGGTAGACCCATTCCTCCTCTCTGGAAATGTTGACACAGAATACAGTTAATTGCAATCAAGGTCTCTCTGCAAGGAGCGTCTCCACCCCCATTGCTCAGCCTGGACACTTGTCAGTATCTCAGCTCACAGTCAGAGGTACCTGGCCTCCCCCGAGGCGAACTGAGTGAGATACTTGTTTACCTTCCGTCTGCGTCTCCCGGCAGACTAGGTCGTAAATCGGCGATTCTCCTCATTAGACGTGAGAAGAACACACCCTCTGCTTCTCTCTTCCAGCTTTCCCCCCCAGGGAGGGGAAATGAGACAGACAGGACTCTATTTACATGTCTTTTTATTCCTGTCATTCAGCAGTACATAGAAACGTGACTGCTCCCTTCAGACTCCATCAGAAGAGTCACAACTCCGCCCCTGCACTTCCAGCACAGGTCAGATGACACACTGAGCTAACATCCGGTGCTCAGTACAGAGAAAAGACTGCCCCTTTTCTCCAACAGTACATCTGCAGACAACAACATCCTGTTTTGCTTTCCAGCCACCTGCTGCTGGCTTTTGCATTGGTGCTTTTATCCAACAGAGCTGAGGTCCAGCTCTGAGGGACTTATGGCAGTTCCCTCACTGCGAGAAGTAAGGTTAAAGCAAACCAGGCAGAGGGCCTTCTTGGTAGTGGTGCTCGCCCTGTGAAGCGCCCTCCCATCAGATGACAAGGAAATAAACAACTATCTGACTTTTAGAAGACACCTGAAGGCAGCCCTGTTTAGGGAAGCTTTTAATGTTTGATGTTTTATTGTGTTTTTAATATCCTGTTGGAAGCTGCCCAGAGTGGTTGGGAAGGCCTAGCCAGATGGGTGAGGTAAAAGTGTTGTTGTTGTTGTTCTCTTTCTCCAAAACAGAGAATGGCATTCAGAAAGGCTATTTGAAAGCAATACAAAATCTGTGCAGAGAAATGTAGGTGGCCCCAGGAGACAAGACTAGAGAGGGAAGAAAGGGCTGATTTGATCTGGTAGCTATAGTTCATCATAGGTCCAAACTATCACAACTGTCAAGGAAGGCTATCAATGGTTACAAGCCATAATGGCTGTTCTCTCCTTCCAAAGGTGGAGGAAGCAATGCTTCTGAATGCCACTTGCTCAGAATCCCATGTGGGGAGAGTGTTCTTGTGCTCAGCTCCTGCTTGCAGGATTCGCATAGGCTTCAGTTTGGCCACAGTGATGCTAGACAAGGCAGATGTTGGCCTGATCCATCACTCAGACTCTTCTTATGCTCTGGGGGTGGGTGGGTATGGCTTCGATTGACATGGAAGAGTTTCTCTTCTTATATAAAAAGGAAATGTAGCTGTGTGGGCATGTAAGAGAAATTCAGAAATCCATATTAGGGCAATGCCTTTATTAAGACAAAGGTAAAGGACCCCTGGCCATTAAGCCCTGTCGCAGACGACTCTGGGGTTGCGGTGCTCATCTCGCTTTATTGGCCAAGGGAGCCGGGTCATGTAGCCAGCATGACCAAGCCACTTCTGGCAAACCAGAGCAGCGCACGGAAACACCGTTTACCTTCCCGCCGGAGCGGTACCTATTTATCTACTTGCAGTTTGATGTGCTTTCGAACTGCTAGGTTGGCAGGAGCTGGGACCAAGCTCACCCCGTCGCGGGGATTCGAACCGCCGACCTTCTGATCGGCAAGTCCTAGGCTCTGTGGTTTAACCCACAGCGCCCCCCCCCCCCGCGTGGGATGCCTTTATTAGGACCAACCAAAACGTTACGTAAGCAATGTGTGCAAGCTTTAAAGTCCTCCAGATCTCTTTAAAAAACCCAGCCCTGCAGAAGAAGCCTTTTGCATCCCCATCAAAGTGCTGGTCTCAGCCCACCATAGCACTGCATCTATGAAGCGAAGGACATGAGGCAGGAATTGGTAATGCAGGTGAGCTGTGCACAAGCAAGCTGCCAGCTAGCTCTGCGAAGGCTCTTTTTATTAGCACAATATGCAAAACCAGTCAGATACATTCTGGACTGTGCCCTTTACACATCTTCCAGTCACGAGATCGGGGGGTGGCACAAAGATATTTTGGCACCTGTTTCCACCACGTCACTTTCCCCCTGAACAATGTTTAATCGAAAGAGACAAAGGTCACAAACAGGGCACGGCAGACTACTAAGAGAGCAAAGGTTAGATAGGGAGCATGATGTTCAGACAGCTGTGGCTCGTCTGCAGGTTGAAGTGTGCTCCACACCCGGCGGTCATTCCTACACATCTAAATATGTATTAATTTACAACAAAGACCAAGAGATCGCTCTGAGGGAAACTAGTAAATGGTTTGGAGCGCTCCAGTTTCTCTTTTCAGATTGACTTAAGTTCCATTGTGTGTAACAGAATGTAGCACAGCAGTCTATTGAAGGTAAAGAGCCTTGTGCTTTCAGTGTTTCTAAATGCTTAGCTTTGGGACATAGACAGCGACACCTCCCCAGTGTTCTTCCCACTCACCTTCTCCAGAGTGACCCTAGGAGCCCATCCTCAGTGGCTGACTCTCCTCTTTTCACCCTGATAGTCTCCAATCAGCACAAAGGGTAAGAAGTCATCTTCTCCATGCCAGAAATCTCCCCTTCCATGCTGACTGGGCAACTCTAGGGCAAGGGAGGCAGAGATCCTGCTGGAACCCTACTAACAGAAGGAGCAATGGGTCTTCAAGCCCCTTGCAAACCCAGATCATTAGCCTCTGCTAGAATCACTTCCAAATTTTAGCTGCATCAAGCAATCTCTCACTTTCTTTCCTGATTAGTTCTACCCACACACACACCCCATGTGTGTGCTTGATGAGGTGATTACTTAAATGAAGTGTCAGAATAATAATAATAATAATAATAATAATAATAATAATAATAATAATAATTTATTTATACCCCGCCCTCCCCAGCCAAGACCGGGTTCAGGGCGGCTATCACCGAATATAAATACAGTAAAAACATTAAAAACAAAACAAAAACAAAAAAACCCCAAACATTTGATTAAAATATAAGTTAGAGTACAGTTTAGAATGCAGCTTATTTATACCCCGCCCTGCCATTCTGGGTGGCTCCCAACAGATTAAAAACAGAATTAAACATCAAACATTAAAAACTTCCCTAAACAGGACTGCCTTCAGATGTCTTCTAAAAGTCAGATAGTTGTTTATTTCCTTGACATCTGACGGGAGGGTGTTCCACAAGGCTGGTGCCACTACCAAGAAGGCCCTGTGCCTGGTTCCCTGTAACATCACATGTCGCACTGAGGGAACCACCAGAAGGCCCTCGGAGCTGAACCTCAATGTCCAGGCTGGATGGTGGGGGTGGAGACGCTCCTTCAGGTATACTGGGCCAAGGCCATTTAGGGCTTTAAAGGTCAGCACCAATGCTTGATTACTTAGATGAGGTGTCAGATTTGGCCAGGTGGTGGAGGAATCCAGTGGGTCTCAAGAACTCCAGATACAATCAATTCCTTTCACGGAATCAACCCTATGCCCGCTGGCTTCTCTGCCCTCAAAGTCCCTTCATTGGTTTGTGAACCTGAAAATGCAGCAAGCTCCCCATGGATAAGTCTTTTGCGCCCACCCATAAAAGTGTCATTTGCTCTTGCCGGGTGTGAGAAGATCTATCTCCTTCTCCTTCTTCTTTTTAAGTGCTTAGAGGAAATAAAAATGCATGCTGTTCACGCCAATACAGAGATCAGCGTGGTGTCGAGAAACATTTCTGGAAGGCGAGGACAGCGTGTCTCCATTGTTCTGTTGGACTGGAGATGAGTCACCTCAAGAGCCGTTGGTCGGGTCACTCAATGTACGAGAAAGATGCTCTTTTTCATTTCACCCCGACTTTCCTTCGGGTGAGGCAGTTAATTCTAGATACAGTGGTACCTCAGGTTACATACACTTCAGGTTACATATGCTTCAGGTTACAGACTCCGCTAACCCAGAAATAGTACCTCGGGTTAAGAACTTTGCATCAGGATGAGAACAGAAATCGTTCTCCGGCGGCGCGGCAGCAGTAGGAGGCCCCATTAGCTGAAGTGGTGCTTCAGGTTAAGAACAGTTTCTGGTTAAGAATGGACCTCCAGAACGAATTAAGTACTTAACCCGAGGTACCACTGTACTCATCAAAATGCATGCCCTCTGTTCTTCCTCGCTCTGTGTGTGTTCCTGCTTTTTGATGCTGCTGTTGTGGCATTTATTGTTCTTAGGAGCAAATCATTTGCACATTATAAAACCTGCTGGTGGCAGATTAGGCTATCCACAATGGCCTACCTCCACTCTCATAGCCACCGAATGCCAGTTGCTGCATATCACTAGTAGGGAGAGAGGCTGTTGCACTCAGATCTTGCTTGTGGATTTCCCAAAATGGGCATCTACAAGATAGTGAAAACAGGAGGCTGAGCAGTATGGGCAGTAGGTCCAGTTGTGGCCAACTCTGGGGTTGCGGTGCTCATCTCACTTTATTGGCCGAGGGATCTGGCGTACAGCTTCCGGGTCATGTGGCCAGCATGACTAAGCCGCTTCTGGCAAACCAGAGCAGCACACGGAAACGCCGTTTACCTTCCCGCCGGAGTGCTACCTATTTATCTGCTTGCACTTTGACGTGCTTTTGAACTGCTAGGCTGGCAGGAGCAAGGCCCAAGCAACAGGAGCTCACCCCGTTGCGGGGATTCGAACCGCCAACCTTCTGATTGGCAAGCCCTAGGCTCTGTGGTTTAACCCACAGCGCCACCCGCGTCCCCTCAGCGAAGAGTAAAGAGGAAGAGGGAGTGGTTTCTTAAGAAAAACACATAGGAACTTCTCAATTCTTGGCAGGTTTGTGGGGAAGTCTTGGCTTGCTCTCTCATGCTGCAAGGCATGTTGCAGCACAAATGGGGCAGGCAGGGGCTGTAGCTCAGTGGCAGAACATCTGCTTTGCACGCAGAAGGTCCCTGGTTCAATCCCCCAAATCTCCTATCCCCTGTGCCTTGGTAATCTCTAGGTCAGATAATTTCTTATATGTGTCAGGTTTCGGAGAATCCGATCTCTCCCACGGTGGCAGCCAAGGAGCAGATAGACAATAAAAGTTCTTACCAATCGATTTATTCACTATTCACAGAGAGAGCTGAAGGAATGCAGTCTCCCCTAGATAATGGCGTTGCTCCAAGTAAAGTCCCACTCCCTCCATCTATCCCGGGGGTCAGCAAACTTTTTCAGCAGGGGGCCGGTCCACTGTCCCTCAGACCTTGTGGGGGGCCGGACTATATTTTGAAAATTAAAAATTCCTATGCCCCACAAATAACCCAGAGATTTTAAACAAAAGGGAACATTCCACTCATGTAAAAACACGCTGATTCCTGAACCGTCCGCGGGCTGGATTTAGAAGGCAATTGGGCCGGATCTGGCCCCCGGGCCTTAGTTTGCCTACCCATGATCTATCCTATTCTACATCACCCCTGTGTTGGCTAATCTGAGCTTCCTGCCTCCGAGCCTTCTGTCCGACCACCCTCAATGCTCGCCTGGTCCTGGAAGGGGGGTCAGGAATGCTCTCCAAAGAAACTGAGTCTGTCAGTAGGATGCCAGCAAGCAGAAAAACTGGAAGAGTTCTTACCAGTGGTTTATTCAATATTCACAGAGAGAGACGAATGCAGTCTCTCTTAGTTATCGGCAATGCTCCAAGTAAAGTCCCACCCCCTCAGTCCCTCCTATTCTACATCACCCCTGCGCCAGCTGTGCTTTTTGCCTCTGAGTTTTCTATTCTATTACACTCATGGCACGCCTTGTTCTGGGAGGGGGGGTCAGGAATACTTTCAAGAGACACTGAGTCTGTCAGCTGTCTCTTCCCTGGTACTTCTTCTTCTTCTTCCTACTGTTCCTCCTCCAATGTTTCCCAGCTTCTCCCCTCTGCAGCCTCTGAACTATGCCCTTCTGCAAACCACTGTTCTGAATCTATACTGTCCTTCTGTTCTCGGGAAGGTTCAGGAGAAGGGGGGTGGTCCCCACTATTCCTCCTCAGTCCAGCCAGAGGTGTAGAAAGGGGGTGCAGTGGGGGCGGACCGCCCCGTGTGTCATCGCTGGGGGGGTTGACATTCGGCACGCCGACCGCCTGCAACTCCCAAGCCTACCCCGAGCTGGCGAGGGAAGAGGGGGAGCTGCACCGCTTTCCCGACAACCTTCCCCCCCTTCCCCATTCGTTTTGACAGCTCGGGGGAGGCTTGGGAGTCATGGGCGGGCAGTGCACCGTTGCCCCGCACTCCCGGGCTGCTGTAGGAGGCAGGCAGGCAGGCAAGCAAGCAGGCAGGGAGAGGACGGGAAGGAGGCAGGCGAGCAAACAAGCAGAGCAGGGAGGGAAGGAGAGAAGCGAAAGCTCCCTCATCTCAGGACCCAAACCCTGGAACCCACAGGAAGAGAGGTGGTGGGGTGTGAGAACAAAATTGGGGGGGGGAGAGTTTTAAGTACTTATGCTCACAATGTTAAGTAAACAAACCAGAAAATAACTTACAACTGTAAGTATCTTATTTTTCCTTCTTTTAATAATTTCAATGTGGGGGTGACAAACAAAATTTCACACCGGGTACCACCTCTGAATCCAGCCCCTGACATATGTGAGGCTGCCTCTAAAGACTTCAGCTGGTGCAGAATTCAGCGGACAGGCTGCTGACTGGGGCAAGACAGTCTGAGCATAATAATGCCAACCCTGGCCTGATTGCACTGGCTCCCAGTTAGTTTCTGGGCACAATTCAAAGTGATGGTTTTGACCTATAAAGCTTACACTTCCCAGGGTGGTTAAATAGTCAGTCCCTTTTCCCAGGGAAATCCAGGAACTGTAGCTCTGCAAGGGAATCTAGAGATATCCTAACAACTCTGAGCACACTTAACAAAGTACACATCTCCTACACATCCTTCTTCCCAGGAAACTTGCCTGGGTGGGAGTGGGATGTGTAAGAGAATTGACATATTTTGCTCCACCCACTTTTGCTTCTGGCCCCGCCTACCATGGCCATGTGACTCCTGAAGGTTGTCGGGAAGGGAATGCGAGCTTTGGCTTGAAAAGGCTTCCTGACTTCAATTTTGTGAATAGAACGTTATCGTGATGCTAAGCAGCCAATCGGCTTTGACTACGTGATGATGTCACAGAAGGCAATCCAACCCAGTTGTGGGCCGGGGAGTCAGCATGAGAGGACAATTGGAAAACAAGACCCAATAGCGGTGGACATTTTTGCTGGGAAATTGCCGAAAGAGAAATGGGGTGTTGTTTTCAGTGCCGCTGAGCATGTTTCTGAGAAACTGACTGGCCGTGGCTAAGCCTCATGTTCTCCGATCGAGCGTGTTGTGCCAAGAAATGCAGTTTCAGCCTTGGGGCTTGCGAGACGCTAGAGCACTAAAAGTTTTTCGTCCGCCGTCCAAACCCCAAGAGCAATTGAACGTTCCCGTTCTCCGCCTTCAGCCAGCTTACCGCCATGCAGCTTTGCTGCGTCAGAAAGCTGGGGTTTGCAAGCAGAGCTCTGTGGATCGTCCCCGTATGTGTGGGGCTGCTCAAACCCCGGCTTAGCTTGCAAACAGCCAGGCTAACAGACAACACTTGGCAGAACCAGCCTTCCTCCCTAAGTGCCTCATGAGCAGGCAGCTTGAGATCAGAAAGTGGTCCTGAGGGGCTTTGCCTGGGGCTGCTGTGTAATGCCGAGAGCAAAAAGAAACAAAGCTCAGAGCCTTAGCCAATTGCCAGGATGGCTCTTGGCTGCTGTTATCAAAGCCCAAGGCTCTTTCAGATCTCAAAACAAAATGTAGCAAAATGGGAGGGGAACAGCAAGGAGGATCTAAGATCAGGGAAGAGCTGCCTCCTAGGAGCAGAGGGACTGCTTTGCATACAGAAGGAGCCAGGTTCATTCCCCCAAAGCATCTTCAGGTTGAGTCAGGAAAGACCCCAGAGAAACACTGGCAGTCAGTGTAGACAGGGGGGGGGGTGGCTGCTAGATGTTTTGGGCTACAACTCCCACCATTTACTGTGCTGGCTGAGGCCGATGGGACGTCAGGAGCGAGCCAGCAGTAAATCACACTGTGAAAGTTGGAGTAAACTCTTTGTTAGCAAAAGCACAATCTTCACAAGAGTGTCAGGCCTAATGAGCAGAGGAACTCATCTCCAGTAGGTCTTGCCCCCTTAAAGCAGTTGCTGAGACTGAGAGTCCCCACCTCCTCGCAGCCATCTAAGCCCCCTCCTCACCAGAGCTTTTTCCAAGCAATCAGAGACTGCGCCTGCATGCAGCCAACCTCTACACCCTTTTCATACCTCTTCTAGTTCTGGGAGACAAGCGGGGAGGGGAGCTTGTTGCAGCGGGAGGGGGAGACACTCATGACTCTTCACAAGCCGGACTCATCTCTGCCTCTTGGCCTCCCTCCTCTCCTGCTTCAGCTTCTGCCTCTGATTCTGAACTTCTCTCTGCCACAGACTCTCCCTGCTCACTAAACCCTGTTACCTCTTCAGCTTCCAACACCTCCTCCTCCCACTCTTCTCCCTCTGACCACTTACCATCATCCCACCACCACTCCCCGGGCTCTGAGCCTTCTTCCTTTGTTGGTTCCCCAGCTGGCTCCTCCCATCATTCCTCTGTGCCCAACAAATGTGTGACATGGGAGTTCTAGTCCAAAGCACCTTGAAGGCATAATAATAATAATAATAATAATAATAATAATAATAATAATAATAATAATAATAATAATAATTTATTATTTACACCCCACCCATCTGGCTGGGCTTCGCCAGCCACTCTGGGCGGCTTCCAACCAAATATTAAAATACAGTAAGACATCAAACATTAAAAGCTTCCCTAAACAGGGCTGCCTTCAGATGTCTTCTAAAAGTTTGGTAGTTGTTGTTCTCTTTGACATCTGGTGGGAGGGCATTCCACAGGGCAGGTGCCACTACCGAGAAGGCCTTCTGCCTGGTTCCCTGTAACCTCGCTTCTCGCAGGGAGGGAACCGCCAGAAGGTCCTTGGAGCTGGACCTCAGTGTCTGGGCAGAACGATGGGGGTAGAGACACTCCTTCAGGTCATTTAGGGCTTTAAAGGTCAGCACCAACACTTTGAATTGTGCCTGGAAACATACTGGGAGCCAATGTAGGTCTTTCAAGACCGGTGTTATGTGGTCTCGGCGACCGCTCCCAGTCACCAGTCTAGCTGCCACATTCTGGATTAATTGTAGTTTCTGGGTCACCTCCAAAGGTAGCCCGATGTAGAGAGCATTGCAGTAGTCCAAGAGGGAGATAACCAGAGCATGCACTACTCTGGCGAGGCAGTCTGCGGACAGATAGGGTCTCATCCTGTGTACCAGATGGAGCTGGTAAACAGCTGCCCTGGACACAGAATTGACCTGCGCCTCCATGGACAGCTTTGAGTCCAAAATGACTCCCAGGCTGCACACCTGGCACAGTTACCCCATTCAGGACCAGGGAGTCCTCCACACCTGCCTGCCTCCTGTCCCCCCCAAAACAGTACTTCTGTCTTGTCAGGATTCAACCTCAATCTGGGGTAAACAACACTGTGCAACCTGGCTCAGAAAAAGGCAGGTCCCTATGCTCCTACGATGCGCTGGTGCATACTCTCCGATATCTGATGGCCAGTGGTGAGGGATGATGGGAGCTGGAGTCCAGAAAGATCTGGAGGGCCACAGGGTGCAGAAGGCTGCTGTAGAGGGAGCCACAAATGGGGATTACCGTTCTCACTCACACAACTGCGTTTGGTCCAGGGAGTTTTCATCAATGGGTTCCCTTTCTGCCCTAGGGGCACAAAGCCTATACCAGGACATGCCAATCCCTGGCACCAGCCCAACCTGTCCTTCTGGTCCCTTCTTCTTTCTCCCAGCGATAAAAACAGCATGTGCAAATCTCCCCAAGGAAGACAACAAGTAGGAAGTTCTGAACGCTGTTTATTTTCCTCCCAGTCTTTCCCGATTTTGGCTTCTGTGCTTGTTTCGTACTAGCTGGGGGATTCCTGTAGCGGTTATTTCTTCTTTTAAAAAATCCAGATGTAATATTTATGCTTGCATCTGTCTCTCCTCGGAAAACATGAAGTAAAAGGAAAGAGAACAAGATGCCACTTTCGGGAAATGATGTAGAACACCGTGGGGAAGAGCGAATTTGTTTCTGTTTTTCAGCCTTGCCGCACGAAAACTCAAACAGCTTTCGGTATTCTGGGCAGCGTCAACCCACTTTCCCCTCCTTTCCCTTTCACATCAAGCGTTCTTTGATCATCCCAGGTAGCCAAAAGACATCCTAATTGCATGCCGTCATGCCAGAATCCCCCCCCCCCCCGACATCCTACACCACCTAGGGACCAAACTGCTTACACAGCAGTAAAGAGCCGGAGGGCAAACATGCTAATGTTCCGATTATCCCACCTGGGTTTCCAACAGCCACCAGCTCAAATTCTCCCTAATTGGGATAAAAGCTGGTTTTTTGCCTGGAGCTCTTCAGGTGGAAAGTTTGCTCCCAATCCCAATACAGTCATACCTCATGTTACGTCCGCTTCATGTTACGTTCTTTCAGGTTACGTCCCGCAGCAACCCGGAAGTACCAGAAAGGGTTACTTCCGGGTTTCGCTGCTCGCACATGTGCAGACGCGCAAAATGACATCACACACATGTGCAGAAGTGACGAATCACAACCCGCGCATGCACAGATGCGCCGCTGCGGGTTGCGCTCTTTTCATGTTGCGAACGGGCCTCCGGAACGGATCCCGTTCGCATCCAGAGGTACCACTGTAAATATATTGGGGGGGGGGGGAGAGAAATGATCTGATGCTAATTTTTGTGGTACTCCTACATTGTGGTCCGTCAAGGGTGCTCCTCAGCCAAAGCAATGCGCACAACACATAGTAAACTATTTAATGTCAAAGCTGACACAGTCGTTCCTACAGCCCCTAACACCCACACACATCAGTCTAGTGTCTAGACAGCTATTCCCAAATCCATACCCTATGTAGCAGTTGCAGCAACAGGGAGCCATGTCCCCCTCCACCAATTTATGTAACTTCTGCTGACAAGCTGCATGCACATAACCTGAGACTGTGCCTGCATGGCAGCTGCCCCTGCTCTGCCCTTTTCAGTCCCCTCCTGGTTCTGGGAGACAGTGGTGTTGGAGAGGGTGGGGAAGCACATAGCCCTTCACTTGCCTGACTTGCCTCTTCCTCCTCTTTTTTTGTTAGCCATCCTGTGCTCCAACCCTAAAGTTTCCCCTGCCTCTGACTCTTGCCTCCAAGCTAGTACTGTTGTTGAGTCATTTAGTCATTAGTCTTCGTGACCCCGTGGACCAGAGCATGCCAGGCACTCTTGTCTTCCACTGCCTCCTGCAGTTTGGTCAAACTCATGTTAGTCACTTTGAGAACACTGTCCCACCATCTCGTCCTCTGTCCTCCCCTTCTCCTTGTGCCCTCCATCTTTCCCAACATCAGGGTCTTTTCCAGGGAGTCTTCTCTTCTCATGAGATGGCCAAAGTATTGGAGCCTCAGCTTCACGATCTGTCCTTCCAGTGAGCACTCAGGGCTGATTTCCTTCAGAATGGATAGGTTTGATCTTCTTGCAGTCCAAGGGACTCTCAAGAGTCTCCTCCAGCACCAGAATTCAAAAGCATCAATTCTTCGGCGATCAGCCTTCACCTGGAGCAGGAACCGGCAAGCCACTCCAGTATCCCTGCCAAGAAAACTCCATGGACAAAGACAACAAGCTAGTACAGATCCCCACAAATCACTAGTCCCCTTCTCCCAAGTCAGACTGTGGTCCCCTGGTGCACACTCATTGGCTTCCTGCCATCTAGGTCAGTAATTCCTACACTGACTGGCAGCAGCTATCCAGGGTTTCAGACAGGGATCTTTACCAGCCCCAACTGTGTGTGTGTGTGTGTGTGTGTGTGTGTGTGTGTGTGTTGTGTTGAAATATTTGGTGACGTGCAGATTTCAAAAGATGGCTGTGTTTGGGCTTTGCACTGTTCATTTATTTATTTGGCACATTAATATTTCTTGGAATATGTTAACTATTGTCTCAGAAAGTGTGAATTTTGTAGGCTCACCTCTCAAATGCAAACCATTTTCAAATCCATTTTCTACCCTGTCCTTAGAGAAAATGCCTCTTCAGCCCAAAGGAAAATCTTGCACGGACTCAACATTTGGCAGTTGTTGGTTTTTTTCAGAATTCAACTGGTTTGAAGATTTCCCTGATTTCTGCTTTTTTTCCTTCTTCTCCAAATGACTTTTTCAGCCTGCGTTTTGGAACAAGATGTTCCCTCTTTGAGCCTGAGAGAGTCTTTGACAGATAAGTCCTTGGAGAGGCCGGGCTCTGAAAAGCCAACTCTTTCCTCTAAACGGTTCTGCTCATTTCACTGAGCTAAAGAAACTGTCCCCCAAAAAATTTCAGTCATCAAGATATAAAGTTTTCACGGAGCTAAGAGAAAGAGGGTTGTTTTTCTCCTGGAGGCTGTTTGGCAGCTCTCAGCAGGCGCCTTTGAAATACAGATTCTTGTCCCTAATTGCCAAGCCTCTTTTGATATGATTGTGATTATTTGGGAGAACAGGGTCCCGTTATCTATTGAAGCTCCTTCAGATATACAGAGTGAGCAGTCTTGGCAAGAAATTATTCATACGAAAGAGCCAAAAACATTCTAAAACAATTAAGATTAACAGAAAAAGAGAGGGAAACACATCAATAGCTACATGTCTGGAGAGGCTTGCCAAAACAAGCATTTAAAATGGCCGCTGAAGAGCGTCAATACGCAGGGAGTTCCAAAGTGTAAGGGCTGCCACACTATTTTCTTCAGGTGTGGAATGAATATTATGTGGCACCTGTGGCATTGCCAGTTCTGCAAGTCAAAGTGGTTCAGTGGGCACATCTGGTGCCATCATAGCTATCAACTTACAGATTTGACAATAAGCGACCAGCAGCCTCGAAAATAAGGGATCAGCACCCAAAATAAGGGATTTTGGCTTAGCTTATACAGCTGCACTGGTTGGAGGGTATGCTAAGCAGCACGTTGAGGCTGCCGTCGTCCTGGCACGAGGAGTTCCATCAGCCCTTCCCTGCCCGAGAGGGGGGGAGAGACTCTCACCCACGCCGCCTGCAAACTCGGCATGAGGTGGTTGCGGCGCTGCCGCGGCCGCTGAAACACCACCCTTCTGCGTCCCTTCCCATCCCCTCCTCTTCCTCCTCCCTCAGGCCGCCTCCTCAGCCACCGCTGCCGCCTCCGGCTTCCCCTGGCAGCACGGCAGAAGTCTCGCAAGAGAGGGGCTGCCTGCCCGCCCGCCACCACCCGTCTCCTCACGACGCGCCCCTGAGGGGGGAAAGGGAGAGATGGAGACGAGCAGCTCGTGCACGCGCTCTCTCTCGCTCTCTTGTGGCGGACGACCCCGAGCCGCTGCTTCCCTCCCGAGCCGGGCAAGCATGAAACCTGGAAAATTTAAGGGACATCATCAATAAGGGACAGCAGTGGGACACGGCGCTGGGATAAGGGAGTTTCCCGCCAAATAAGGGACGGTTGACAGCTATGGATGCCATTCACAATCCCTCTCGCAAATTCTCAAGGCACCGCTGTGTTCCTTGCTATCTATCACAATAAGGTTATCCCAGGAGTGTGTGTGTGTGTGTGTGTGTGTGTGTGTGTGTTTATAGGTGTTGCAATTCCTCCAATAGCAAACTCAGATGGTGAGGGCTGAGAGCCTTGGTGCCAAAGCAGGCCCAAGGGAAACAGAAGGGAAATGTCTGTAGAAATGTTCACAGAACTTCCCCCTCCCCTTGCCAAAAAAAAAAAAAAAAAACCCACCCACAGGAGTGTGGCAGTCAGTAACCACAGAGTTAAAAGACCGAGTTAACTCTTTATTCACAAAAACATGATCTCCACAGACTTGGGCTGAATCTACACATATATTTTAAAAATGCTGTGAAAATGCTTTAAAAAATGTTTTGAAATATATATGGAATTGGCCGTTAGCTCGCTAGCACCATCTAGTGACAGATTTGTATAATGCACTTAAAACATTATATTTGCAGCTGTATAGCCGAGTCCTTGGTTGAGTGTCTGGCCTAATGAGCACAGCAGTTCATTCCTGGTGGTCTTCCTCCGTGAAAATCAGTTGGCGAGACTGAAAGTCACAGCCGTCTAAGTCCCCTCTGACCACTCATTGTTGTCCCACCACCCTCCCCTGGCTCTGAGCCTTCTTCCCTTGACGGTTCCACAGGCGGTTCGTCCAACCGTTCCTCTGCATCCAGCCAGGCCATGACACTAACACAGAGACAAACACATACGCCTCGCAACACAACTCACAAAGACCGAACATGCTCAACTGTTGGGAAAGTAAATGGGGAAACCATGATAGGGTGATGGAATGCTTCAGTCCTGTTCAGCTAATATCCTGGATTGGCTGACACGCTGAACAGAAGCACTCCTGTTATTGGGCGATGGCGCGCTGCAGCATTTTGTTGCAGGCCGTGTGTGTGTGTGTGTGTGTGTGTGTGTGTGTGTGTGTGTGAAAGATTATCCCCTGGCAGCTCAAGGGTTCCTCTGCATGAATTGCCTGCCTCTTACTCGCTGACTGTACTATTTAGTTGAGATCGCACAGTAGGAGTTGCAACGTTTATAAGCAAAACAAACATCTGCAGGAGGGAGAATACGGAGCTGTCCAAAAGAAAGGAAAGAAAGGAGGAGAGGAGGAGGAGGAGGAAGGAGGAGGAACTAGCTACGCAGGGTGCTGTAATCTGAAAATGATCGGATTGGAGCCTCAGCTTCAGGATCTGTCCTTCCAGTGAGCACTCAAGGCTAATTTCCTTCAGAATGGATAGGTTTGATCTTCTTGCAGTCCATGGGACTCTCCAGAGTCTCCTCCAGCACCAGAATTCAAAAGCATCAATTCTTTGGCGATCAGCCTTCTTGATGGTCCAGCTCTCACTTCCATACATCACTACTGGGAAAACCATAGCTTTAATTATATGGACCTTTGTTGGCAAGGTGATGTCTCTGCTTTTTAAGATGCTGTCTAGGTTTGTCATTGCTTTTCTCCCAAGAAGCAGGCGTCTTTTAATTTCGTGGCTGCTGTCACCATCTGCAGTGATCATGGAGCCCAAGAAAGTAAAATCTCTCACTGCCTCCATTTCTTCCCCTTCTATTTGCCAGGAGGTGATGGGCCCAGTGGCCATGATCTTCGGGTTTTTTTATGTTGAGCTTCAGACCATATTTTGCGCTCTCCTCTTTCACCTTCATTAAAAGGTTCTTTAATTCCTCCTCACTTTCTGCCATCAAGGTTGTGTCATCTGCATATCTAAGGTTGTTGATATTTCTTCCGGCGATCTTAATTCCGGCTTGGGATTCATCCAGCCCAGCCTTTCGCATGATGAATTCTGCATATAAGTTAAATAAGCAGGGAGACAATATACAGCCTTGTCGTACTCCTTTCCCAATTTTGAACCAATCAGTTGTCCCATATCCCTCTTAAAACGTGGCTCTTTCGGGGGGGGGGTATTGGGTTGCTATTTTTTTTATTTTTGTTGGGTAGTTTGTAGTTTTATATCTCGATTTTATTCTGTGAACAGCCCTGAGACTCCTGGGTATAGGGCTGTATAATAAATAAATAAATAAATAAATAAATAAATAAATAAATAAATAAATATTTCATCCAAGTTGGTCACTGCTTCCTGTGGCTGGGAGTTCCATAGTTTACGCTGCGTGAAGAAGGACTTCCTTATGTCCAACTGTCAGCTGCATTCAATGTCTGTGAGTTCTAGCATTAGGAGAAAGAGAGGAAAAGGTTTCCCATGAGGGAATGTGGTCCACAGCCCCCTAAAAACTTCCCCACTCCTGATTTAGAGATTCCTGAAGGACGATCCCCTCTTCTTCCCCGTTCCATTTTCTGAGAAAGGCTCCAGCCTTCCCTTGAAAGATGGGTCGCTCAAAGTGGCGATCCACCCCATTTCCCCCCAAATCCTCTCGTTATTGATGGGATTTGTGAACCGATGAACTCTTTGTTCTGGCTTGCCGCTTGGCTCCCCCCCCCTCCCACTTCCCTCCCTCCCTCCCACGGCAAAGGGTGCCAGAGAGAATCTCCATAAAAGTCTATTAGTCGGGATGAGTAATGGTTTGACAAAACAGATCCCCATAACCTCTCCTGAATCATCTTGGCAGTAATAGAGACTGTGTGTCCGTTTTTTGATTAAACATTTCCAGGGCTCCAGGAGTCGGAGGGAGTAAACAGTTGCAACCAATAGCAGACCCCAACCTGCACCTCTCCCCCACCCTAAAAAACCCAGACTTTTCATATATCTGTTAGTCCAACAAAGTTGTTGCCCAGAAATGGAGGGTCGTCTTGTCATTGCTGCAAAATTGGCATACCCTCCAACATTTCGCCAATGAAATTATTCCATAATTATGACTTTATTATTCATACCCCACCCATCTGACTGCGTTGCCCCAGCCACTCTGGGCAGCTTCCAATATATACAAAAACATAATAAAACATTAAGCATTAAAAAAAACTTCCCTATACAGGGCTGCCTTCAGATGTCTTCTTAAAATTCTATAGTTACTTATCTCCTTGGCTCAGGGGTCGCATAACTCCAAACCCTCCAACATTTCTCCAATGAAAATAGGGGTGTCCTAAGAAAAAACTACAGAGCCTAGGACTTGCCGATCAGAAGGTCGGCAGTTCGAATCCCCGCAACGGGGTGAGCTCCCGCTGCTCGGTCCCTGCTCCTGCCAACCTAGCAGTTTGAAAGCACATCAAAGGGCAAGTAGATAAATAGGTACCGCTCCGGCGGGAAGGTAAATGGCGTTTCCATGCGCTGCTCTGGTTCGCCAGAAGCAGCTTAGTCATGCTGGCCACATGACCCAGAAGCTGTACGCTGGCTCCCTTGGCCAATAAAGCAAGATGAGCGCCGCAACCCCAGAGTCGGCCACGACTGGACCTAATGGTCAGGGGTCCTTTACCTTTAAGCAAAAGTGGGACATTCCGGGATCAAATCAGAAACCAGGATGGTGTCTGTAAATCTGGGACAGTCCCTGGAAAATAGGGAGAAGGAGAGGAGGAGGAGGAGGAGGAGTTTGGACTTGATATGCTGCCTTTCACTCCCCTTAAGGAGTCTCAAAGCAGCTAACATTCTCCTTTCCCTTCCTCCCCCACAACAAACACTCTGTGAGGTGAGTGGGGCTGAGAGACTTCAGAGAAGTGTGACTGGCCCAAGGTCACCCAGCAGCTGCATGTGGAGGAGCGGGGAATCAAACCCGGTTCACCAGATTATGAATTCACCGCTCTTAACCACTACACCATGCTGGCTCCATGGAGGCTTTTGTAATGTCAGCAAAGGGCCTGGAAATTGCCTTTTCTGGAAATGTTGTCAAAAACAAGGTCACCAAAATGAGGAGTTTGTGTTGCTTCTTTATAAAGGCCTCACCCACACTGTAATTTCAAACAGGATCAGACCCCTCTCTCTCTCTCTCTCTCTCTCTCTCTCTCTCCAGGGCTTTCCCCATGAAAACTTGCTCTTTACCACTGAATTGGAGCAAATGGCAGTCTGTAGAAAACTCAAATTGCTGATTGTTGTGCTTCTGCTTTAAAGAGCAGCTTTTTCACGGGGAAAGCTCAGGAGTGGGGGGGGGGGAGACCGCACTCAATCCCAGAGCTTTAAAGCGCAGACAGATGCCTGAGGAGCATGAGGTAAAAGGTAGGTGTGGATAAGCCCACCACCGTGCTTCAAAATGTGTCCTCCCCTGAATTTTTCATTGGAGTTCCTAATCGAAGTAATATGTACAGGAAGGCATATGCCAGGATAAATCTTGCCTATAAGCAGTGCTTTTTTTCTTCTAGAAGAAAAGGTGCCAGTACTGTGCACCCCTGAGTACCCACCCCCCGCTTGAAAAAGCACTGCCTATAAGTGCCTGTATCTGTGAAAATAATATGCAAAAAAATGCATTATATAAGGCAGAATTCCTTTGGAGAAACATGTAGATTAGGCCTACAAAAAATGTGTGTATTAGGAAAAAGTCACACTACAACGTTGATGAATTTTCCTGAGAACCTCTTTTTAAACACACACACACACTTGTGGAAAACTAAATTCCAGGTTGGGGGGAAAGGCAAAACTGGGGGATTTCTTCCATCCCTAGCGCTTCTAACCACTGCTGCCACCTAGCTTTAAAAGAGATTCAAGACTCAGACCTGGTCCTTCAGTTCAATTTCATCCAGAACACATTGTGCAGCTAATCCAGAATCAATGGATCTAAAACTATGCTCCCTAACGCTGTGCTGTATTGCATAGCCTCGTCCCTGAAATCAGAAGGCTTGCTTCTGAGATAATGAACATAGGGATCTGAGTGCAAGGAACTCTCATAAGAAGGAAAAGTCACTTTTGTCATCGCATCTAAGGGGGATCCATGGAGCTCGCCTTGTGCTCCTAGACATCTGTTTTAGGAAGCAGGAGAAAGCAAGCTTCTGCCCTTTGGGAGGAAGGCAAAAGCCAGAGGGGGTGTCCTTGGCGTTGCCCTCTCTCCCAGGAACGAATCTGCGCATCAATCATGGCCGAGGAGAGCGGTTCATATTGAAGAGTCTGCGTTCAAGAGGCCAACCCCCTAAGCAAGTCATTACATCTCCCTGCCATCACTCTTGCTCGCCGTTCATTGTTATCTGGACATCTAACGGGCTCTTCTCTCCAGTGAGACCATTTTGCTTCGCGATTAAAATTGAGAGCCTCCCATCTCCTCCTCCTCCTTTTTCGCTATCCGTCTAATCGGGCTAGGAGCCGTGGAGGTGTAATACATCTGATGGGGGGGGGCTTTTCCGAGGGAAAAAGGAGGCTTTAGATCTGTACGCCACAGGTAGACGCGTCTCGTATGCGGCTCGCGCTGGTGCTTCCTTCTCTTTGAGGGGAAGCTGGTAATTGATCTAATCCAGCCTGGCATAAACGCCACTTGAAATAAGATTGCGCTTTGCTGAGTGGAGCCGAGAAATGGGAAGAGCAAAGATCAGAGCATTGATACTTTGAGCGAGAGCCCTCAGAGATTAACAGGGAGAGGAGAGCCCCGCCCCTAAGAATCAGCCCTTGACATGACACATCTCTCGGAAAATTAAAGGGAAGGGAGCCCTTATCGACCATTAAACCAGCCAACTTAGGGTGAAGAAAGGCGCCATATTGTACACAGTGGCGATTATAGAGACTGCTGGGAAGGAAAACTGGGAGGCCAACAGCAGGTGGCGCCAGAGCAAAAGACAGGCATAGCCAACTCATTCTAGTTCTGCTCCCATCTTCCTCCCTGCTGAATTCTACAAGGGCAACAGCGACAGCAAGGAGGAGGAAAGTAGCAGCCAGTGCAACTCTCTGGAGGGGGTGTAAGAATGAAGGCAGCAAAGTGGGGGCCGGCTGAGGGTAGTGTTGCAGTGGCCCAGTCACCGTGGTGAATCAGCTTCCTCTGAATGTAGCTTTTTAGTTTTCTGTGCAAGCTCTGGAAGCAAGGGGCAGGGAACATTCCTACAAGCAAGTACAGTGGTGCCTCAGGTTACAGACGCTTCAGGTTACAGACTCCGCTAACCCAGAAATAGTACCTTGGGTTAAGAACTTTGCTTCAGGATGAGAACAGAAATTGTGCTCCGGTGGCGTGGCAGCAGCAGGAGGCCCCATTAACTAAAGTGGTGCTTCAGGTTAAGAACAGTTTCAGGTTAAGAACGGACTTCCAGAACGAATTAAGTTCTTAACCTGAGATACCACTGTAGCTGAATGGGGATGGGAGGGGGGCTGATTGGCTAGTGACTGTGATCTCACTAACCTGCAATACTGGGACCTATGCCACCATCCTAAATGCTAGATCTTATTGTTAAAATACGCCCTTGTTGCAGGGGTTTTGTTTTCTTTTAATATACCCAAGGGTAGTTGTTTTTCAAGTGATGCTTAAAAGCTAATGCATCACTCCCCTTAACCATGGTATTGATTCACCTCCTTGCCTGCATTACTAGCACTTTAAAGCCATTAAACTATTTCCTGCAATTGGGAAGAGAAGTGGGATGGGGTGGGCTGGGGTGCGGATGGAAAGCAGGAAGTCCTTACTAATCCATCCTGAGCCATTGCTCTAATCGCTTGAGTTGCTGTTGTTGTTTTTGGTTGTTGTTGTTTTTTAAGCTTCTCATTTAGCGATTACTTTCTTAGTCATGCATAAGCCCTGGAAATCTAATATGGAAGCCAGTAATCCATTAGTTAAACAGATTTAGTTATACAAGGGGAGGGGGTTGTGTAGCTGGGGAGTAAGTAATAGGTTCAATCTGCGCTACTGCATGAACACATGTAAACCATAAAGCTAAAAAAAAATTTAGAAGTGGACCTCCAGTGTTGCAATGTGGAAAGATTCTCTCTTTTAAAGATATTTTATTTAAGAGGTAGACAGAGGTTCCTGTCAGATGTTGGCGACCTACAAATCCCATCATTCTTTACCATTGGCAGTGCTGGGTTTAGGTATAAGCTAAACAAGCGATAGCTTAGGGCCGCACTCTGTTGGGGGCCACCAAAAAAAATAAAGGAAAAAAACTGGGTGTATATTGCCAAAATATAAGATAAAAAACAAATAAAATAAAACCTGCATTCAGCAACAGTGTTTTGTGTTGTGTGGGCTCCTATGATGTAAGTCATGGGCCCTGCCTGCTAGCCTGCTCCCTCAAATATCACTGGTTTGCTCCTTTGTATATATAGGATGCCTACATTCTGCATGGACTGGTTGTACAAATGGTTTTAGATACCTATTAGGTCCATAAATTACCATATAGCATATATTCAACACAAAAAACAATGACAATTAGTTGCTGACAAAGGACAGCTGGACATAGGAAGGGCCTCATTACCTTCAGTAGCTTAGGGCCTAAATCCGGCCCTGACCATTGGCCATGCTGCCCTGGGGTTGATGAGAATCTCGGTCTGAAACATGGGTAAGCAAACTAAGGCCCGAGGGCCGGATCCGGCCCAATTGCCTTCTAAATCCAGCCTGCGGACGGTCCAGCAATCAGCCTGTTTTTTACATGAGTAGAATGTACCCTTTTCTTTAAAATGCATCTCTGGGTTATTTGTCGGGCATAGGAATTCATCCATTTCCCCCCCAAAAATATAGTCCGGCCCCCCACAAGGTCTGAGGGACAGTGGACCGGCCCCCTGCTGAAAAAGTTTGCTGACCCCTGACTCTGAAACATCCGGTCATTTCAAGAGGGGCTTGTACCCCACAGCAGTGCCGCCCAAGGCAATTTTCCCAGTCTGCCTGCAGCCAACCTGCCCAAGATGGATCCCCATATTTCTTCCTTTCAGTCTTCTTCCCCGCACACCTTGCTAAAAACTCTTTTCCTCTCACCCGATGTTCAGTTACCCTGGCAACCTTCCAAACCCCCAGTCACTGTTCATACCTCAGGGCAAGGGGGCAGGACAGTTACCTATCTTACATTGTCACTGGCCCTCAATGGGGTCATTGTTGCTTCCGTATTGTTTCTTAATGGCCCTAGCTTGGCCAGGTCCTTCTGCAGGTGAGCTCAGGAATTCCTCTGCAGCTTGTATTTCTCCCTTCAGATCCCAAATCCTACCATTTATTAATTTCTAGCATTTAGGGGGGTGGGGTTCCCCCCGCAATCCATAACAATGTTTTGGGTACTTCTGCAAACACTGGGGCTCCCCCAGTCCAGCTGATACCTTCCTCTTTTGCATGGATGTTGCAATCTGAGTTACAGAAGCAGCCGTGCTCAGAGAGGTGATGGCACTATTAGCAAATACAATCTTACTTGCAAATTGCAATGGATGAGAGCCTTTGCTTCACATAACCACGCTGTATCTTTCTCTCCTCCACCTCTTGAAAATGAGTGCGGCAATCAAGCAGCGATTGAAACTTCAGCTGGAGAACTGCATGCAAAAAAATGCTACTTAGCCAGTTTCATCACGAATTTGCAATGCTGTGCTCTGGGGCGGTCTTGCAATGCCCGGGGGAGATGCTGTGCTCTGGTGAGCTCTTGTATCTCTCCTGGTCCTGTGGGAAAGGACTGCAGAGAGTGAGCTGGTTCCCTAACTTGGAACAGAGGATGGCACCCTGAACATGCACACCAGTTTCATTCCGATAGCACAATATTCCAGGGAGATGTCACACTACGAACAAACTAACACAGCAAGGAGTGAGCAAGTTGAAGGCAAGGTCTCACCCCAGTGGCTCCCAGTGTTCTGGATTGCTGATGTTGTTATTCCATCATGAATTTTAAAAAAGGTAAATGACCCCTGGACAGTTAAGTCCAATCTAAGGCGACTACGGGGCTGCGGCGCTCATCTCGCTTTCAGGCCGAGGGAGCTGGCGTTTGTCCACAGACAGCTTTCTGGGTCATGTGGCCAGCAGGACTAAACCGCTTCTGGTGCAACGGGACACAGTGACAGAAACCAGAATGCACGGAAACGCCTTCCTGCCACCACAGTACCTATTTATCTACTAGCACTGGTGTGCTTTCTAACTGCTATGTTGGCAGGAGCTGGGACAGAGCAACAGGAGCTCACCCCGTCGTGGGGATTCGAACTGCCAACCTTCCGATCGGCAAGCCCAGAGGCTCAGTGGTTTAGACCACAGCGCCACCTGCGTCCCTCGAATATAAATATCACAAATATACGGTGTTTTGTGAAGCAAAATTAAAAAATCCTTCCAGTAGCACCTTAGAGACCAACTAAGTTTGTTATTGGTATGAGCTTTCATGTGCATGCACACTTCTTCAGATTAGATCCAGATTTAGGCAACAGTCCTCACCTCACTTTCCTGGGAGTAAGCCCCACTGAATTTAATAATACTTCCTTCTGAGTAGACATGATTAGGATTGTGCCAGTGTGTTCATCTTCAGTCCCATTGTTCTCTACGGACTAAGCCATGACTAACCTAACCCCATCGAATCCAATTTGCTGAGTTGAGGAGCTTCCATTCAAAGCTTACAATGTTTCATTCTCTAAGCAGACCCTAAGGATTTGTGATCAAGAGTCGTATCCAAAGTTAGTCAGCAGGCCCACTGAAATGAATGAACAGGACGGACTTAGGTTCCTTTAATGGGTCTTCTCTGAGTAATGCGCAGTTAGATAGGTTACTTCCAAGTAAGCTCTAGGGGAAAGCGTTTATTCAAAAGGCATGCATTCGTGAAAGTAGCATACTAATTATAATATAATATAATATAATAATATAATATAATATAATATAATATAATATAATATAATATAAAGCATTATATTAAGGGAAATTGCTTTGCAAAAATGTGCTTATTTATTTATTTCATGAATTTATATGCCCCTTGATTGTAAAAAACAAACAAACCTCAAAGTAGTTTACAAAAAAATAATAAAACCAAAACATTATTGCCGGGGGGGATTAAAACAACTATTTAAAACATTCAAAAAAACCGAAAACCAGCAATAAACCTAAAAGCACACCAGCCTATCTGGGTTTTTAGCAGGCATTGAAAAGAATACAGTGAAGGCACCTGCCTGGTATCAATAGGAAGGGAGTTCCAAAGTTTACTTGAGAAAATTGCATGCAAACGTTAGGGGTGGAAATCCACACTTGGGCCAACCGATTTTTATGGGGGCTTGAAAAGAAAAACATTCCAAAGTGATGCAGAAATGTGCAGACTGGAAAAATGAGAAAGTGGTGGACTCAGCCATTCTTAATTGTAAGCCCGGCTTTTCTTCTGAGTCTTTGGAGGCTCATTATCTCCGAATGTGAGCTGAGTCTTCAGCCACATTTTTCCGGTGACTGCTGCCTCATAAGCTTCACACAATCATCGGGTGCAATCATTTCCTTTGCTGTTTACTTCACCCGGCATTCGTACTGAGTTGGAAAGCTGCGTAGGTTGCTGTGGTTCTAGATTCAGGTAGAATTGCTCATCTTCTAACACTGTGTATGCTATCAAATGCCAACAGTGCCCTTCAGCTCTCCATATTGGACAAATAGGCCAAAACCCTACGCCAAGGGATAAATGGACATAAATCTGACATCAGGAATCACAAGACAGAGAAACCAGTAGGAGAACACTTCGATCTCCCAGGACATTCTGTGCAGGATCTCAAAGTAGCTGTCTTATTACAAAAGAATTTCAGAAATAGACTGGAAAGAGAAGTTGCTGAACTATAACTTACTACCAGACTTAAAACCATGGAGAGACCTGGTCTGAAGAGAGACATTGGATTCTTATCTCATTATACATGATTAAGCTATTCCTGCCCATCTCATCCCTTGCTTTTTCCTGTAAGACCAATTGCAGTTGTTAACAGTCGTCAACAGGTTTACCACACCTATCAGCCAATCACCCATTCCTACCACCCTTCTGAGTAATACCCCTCCCCACCTTCTCACTATGTATAAAGTTCTGGTGACTTCTGTTTCAGTGTATCTGAAGAAGTGTGCATGCACACAAAAGCTCATACCAAGAACAAACTTAGTTGGTCTCTAAGGTGCTACTAATGGGACGCGAATGGCGTTGTGGGTTAAACCACAGAGCCTAGGACTTGCCAATCAGAAGGTTGGCGGTTCAAATCCCCACGACAGGGTGAGCTCCGGTTGCTCGGTCCCAGCTCCTGCCCACCTAGCAGTTCGAAACCATGTCAAAGTGCAAGTAGATAAATAGGTACCACTCCGGTGGGAAGGTAAACGGCGTTTCCGTGCACCGCTCTGGTTCGCCAGAAACAGCTTAGTCATGCTGGCCACATGACCCGGAAGCGGTACGCCGGCTCCCTTGGCCAATAAAGCGAGATGAGCGCCGCAACCCCAGAGTCGGTCATGGCTGGACCTAATGGTCAGGGGTCCCTTTACCTTTAAGGTGCTACTGGACAATATATTTCAGGTTGCTGTGGGTTTACCTGGGCCACATTCACACCCTGCATTTAAAGCAGTATGATACTGCTATAAACAATCATGGCTTCCCCCAAGAGAATCCTGGGAAGTGTAGTTTGTTAAGGGTGCTGAGAGCTGTTGGGAGACCCCCCCCCCATTCCCCCTCGCAGGACTACAATTCCCAGAGTGGCTTAACATTCAATCCTTTCCCCCCCCCCCGGGAATTCTGGGAACTGTAGCTCTGTGAGAGGAACATCTTCTAACAACTCTGAGAACTCTTAACAAACTACACAGCTGCACATCCTGGTCCCTTGGTTGTTCATCATCTTTATAAATGACTTGGATGAAGAAGTTGAGGGGATGCTCATCAAATTTGCTGGAGACACCGAACTGGGTTGGGGTAGCTAATGCCACAGAAGACAGGATGACCATAACTGATTGGAGAACTGGGCTGATACAGTGGTGCCTCGCAAGACGAAATTAATCCGTTCCGCGAGTCTCTTCGTCTTGCAGTTTTTTGTCTTGTGAAGCACGGCTATTAGGGGCTTAGCGGCTATTAGGGGCTTAGCGGCTATTAACGGCTTAGCGGCTTTAAGAAAAAGGAAACAAACTCGCAAGAACTCGCAAGACGTTTCGTCTTGCAAAGCAAGCCCATAGGGAAATTCGTCTTGCGGAACGACTCAAAAAACGGAAAACCCTTTCGTCTAGCGAGTTTTTCGTCTTGCGAGGCATTCGTCTTGCGGGGCACCACTGTACCAAGAAAATGAATTTCAACAGGGACAAATGCAAAGTCCTGATCTTAGGCAGGAAGAACCAGGTGCACAAATATAGGATGGGGAACACCTGGCTTGCCAGTACTACATGTGAAAAGGATTTAGGGGTCTTAGTGGACCCCTAGGTAAACATGAGTCAACAGTATGATGAAGCAGCAAAAAAAGCTATTGCTCTCCTAGGCTGCATCAACAGAAGTATAGCGTCCAAATCAAGGGAAGTAGTATTACCACACTGGTCTTCCTTGGTCAGACCACACTTGGAATACTGTGTCCAATTCTGGGCATCCCAGTTTAAGAAGGATGTTGACAAGCTGGAACATGTGCAGAAGAGGGTGACCCAAGATGATCAAGGGTCTGGAGACTAAGCCTGATGAGGAACGGTTGAGGGAGCTGTGTATGTTTTGCCTGGAAAAGAGGAGATAGGGTAGCCATTTTCAAATATCTAAAGGGCTGTCACATGGAGGAGGGAGCAAGCTTGTTTTCTCCTGCTCTGGAAGATAGGATCTGAGCCAATGGCTTCAAGTTGCAAGAAAGGAGATTCTGAATAAGCATCAGAAAATGTCCAGGAAATTCCAGACGTGTGGCAACCCTAGACTAAATGACCTTTGGGGTCCCTTCCAACTTTATAATTCTATGATTCTATACTATAAATTTAATGCTGTATCATACCATTTCAATCAGTTTTGTTTTTCCCCAAAAGGAATCCTAAGAAGTGTAGTTTGAATTCCATCGTTTAACTATGCACTGTGAGAAGAAGGGCTTTCATACACACACACACACACACACACACACACACACACACACAGTGGTACCTCAGGTTACAGATGCTTCAAGTTTCAGACGCTTCAGGTTACAGACTCCGCTAACCCAGAAATAGTACCTCGGGTTAAGAACTTTGCTTCAGGATGAGAACAGAAATCGTGGGGCGGCAGCAGCAGGAGGCCCCATTAGCTAAAGTGGCGCTTCAGGTTAAGAACAGTTTCAGGTTAGGAACGGACCTCCAGAACGAATTAAGTTCTTAACCAGAGGTACCACTGTAGATATAAAAAGGGAGAAAATCTCTCATTACAAGTCTTCAGACAACCCTGCTAGTGATGTTAATTGCTTACAATGTTCTTCCAAATATTGTATAAATTTACTCCAGTCCTTACCTGATTGTGCTGGTTTTGGATTTTTCCCTTCAGCTTTGCCAATTCCGCAAAGTCCATCATTTTCGTCTGCCACTCTTCTTTCATTGGTGCTTCTTGTTTTTTTGAAGAAGGGCTTTCTTCTATCTGTCCTGAATTTATGTGAAAGAGAGATAGCGCCATCCTGAGATAGATGATAGAGATAGAGATGATAGAGAGATAGAGAGGGACTTCAAACTCAGGATAACACTTTATGTATTTGATGAAGTGAACTATCATTTGCCAAACTTTATTCCATAATAAATGTGTGTCTTTAAAAATGCTCCATTACACCTTGCTGCTTTCAGCTGCCTCTTAGATATTACACATGCAATGCAGGCCTCACTCTGCCCCCCTTTTTGTGCATGGCTAGGTCTTTGCTACAGTACAGTACGACACTAGCCCCATAAATCAAACCCACTCACTTCCATTAAAAACAAATTTAAGGAGACAAACTCTTCTTCTGGGCTGTGCATTAATCCGAGTTACCTCCTGCTGCCTTTTGCAGGGTGTGTGAATGTGGCATTTTGTGTGTTTCCTCTCAAATTAAACGTGTCTTTTCCTCCGATCCTCTGTGTTTGTCGCCCTGATCCGCCATCTCTCAGATCTTGGCTAATGTGATAATGATCTCTCGTTATTTCCTGGCTATTAACATGCTGCCTAATGAGTGATGAAAATGGAGAGGGGAAGCTATTTTGAGGCAGGAGATGAGTCACGTACGGAAATGGGCAACCGAGATCTGTACACACGGTGGAAACGGGAGAGACTTCTGTTCTCTTGGAAAGTGAGCTGGGGCAGAGGTCTTCTGGTGGCTGCATGCTGACTCTGTGTCCTGGAGGATGGAGAAGTGGAACTCAGTGTGCGGTTTCTACCCAAATCTTTAAGGCAATAATAATAATAATAATAATAATAATAATAATAATAATAATAATAATAATAATAAAAAATTTGTACCCCGCCCATCTGGCTGGGTTTCCCCAGCCACTCTGGGCAGCTTCCAACAAAGACAAAAAATACACTAAAATGTCACACATTAAAAACTTCCCTGAACAGGGCTGCCTTCAGACGTCTTCTGAATGTTGGGTAGTTGTAAACAACTCTTTGACATCTGATGGGAGGGCGTTCCACAGGGTGGGCGCCACTACCAAGAAGGCCCTCTGCCTAGTTCCCTGTAGCTTTGCTTCTCACAATGAGGGAACCACCAGAAGGCCCTCGGAGCTGGACCTCAGCGTCCGGGCAGAACGATGAGGGTGGAGATGCTCCTTCAGGTATACTGGGTGCAAATCAGTATGGTGCATAGATGTCAAGGACTGGCAGGGTGCTGGTGAATGTGCACCGAGGGAAGGGTTCCAGTTTATCTCCACAACCACCTTGTGAGGTAGGTTAGGCTAAGAGAGAGCGACTGGCCTAAGGTCCCACGGTGAGCTTCTTAGCTGAGTAGGGGGCTTTGCATTCACGTATCCCTGGTCCTAGTCTGACATTCCTGCAATATCAATTCATATACAGTCATATCTCAGGTTACAGATGCTTCAGGTTGCATTTTTTCGGGTTACGGACCGCCGAAACCCTGAAGTACCGGAACGGGTTATTTCCGGGTTCCGGCGGTCACACATGCGCAGAAGCGCTAAATCGCGCTTTGCGCATGCGCAGAAGCACAGACTCGCAACCTGCGCATGCGCAGACACGCCACTGCAGATTGCAAACGCTGCTGTTTGCGAACGTGCATCCTGCAGAGATCGCATTCGCAACCCGAGTGTCCACTGTATTTATACCTCATTCTTCGTTTTCCAGTTCCTACAATTAAGGGAAGAGCCATACCTCAGTCGCAGAGCAAGCAAAAGGTCCTGCCTTAGGGAAAACTGTGATTTTTTCCCCAGCCTAACATACCTCACAGGGTTGTTGTGAGGATTAAAGGTGATTTATAGCAGGGGTAGGGGGTGAAATGGATTCTGCCAGGTGAAGGTAAAGCCAAGGAAATCTCACCCTGTGGTTGTAGAATGGTCCCCGGATTTTGCCCAAAGCAAAGTGTGCCGAATCGATGCTCTTTATTAAGCATATCCATCATTAAAAAAAACAACAACTCATTTTCTGAAATGATATAATTGCAGTTGATTTACAGGATAGAGATTCACAAACAGCACTGATTCCAAGAGAGCATTCTGGTCGCAATGTACATTCCAACAGAGCAAAGCACAGTCCCAGCTGCTTGCAAAGCTCTTTAATTAGATAGCTTCTCTTTTCTCCCATCCATCAATCTGATCACGCGAGTTCATTTTACCATCATCAATCCCTTAAACTTTTCTTCAATTACCAGGGTCCTCTGGAGACGTCTGTTTATAGGGGAGCTCAATTCTTGCTCTTACAATTAAATTGCTAAATCGTTCTTGAAAACTCTTTGCCGACCTAATCTTTTATATAGCGGAATCAAAAAAAAAAAGTGGATTTAGATGTAAATCAACTCCAGAGAAGAAACACTCGATAATTTGTTTCACTTTCCGCCCAATAACTATTTTTCCAGGTCCAACAACATATGGTTGACTCTGGGATTCACATTTGGACATTTGTGTAGGACCGGCTCTACCATTGGGCAAAGTGAGATGAGTTTGACACCAGCATTAAAACTTGGACATTTGTGTAGGACCGGCTCTACCGTTAGGCAAAGTGAGATGTGTTTGACACCAGCATTAAAACTTGGACATTTGTGTAGGACCAGCTCTACCATTAGGCAAAGTGAGATGTGTTTGACACCAGCATTAAAACTTGGACATTTGTGTAGGACCGGCTCTACCGTTAGGCAAAGTGAGATGTGTTTGACACCAGCATTCAAACTTTGTCATTTACATAGAGCCGGCTCTACCATTAGGCAGAGTGAGAGACCAACATTCAAACTTGGACATTTGTGTAGGGCCGGCTCTACCGTTAGGCAGAGATGTCTTTGTCCACATGACAATGACAGTCCTTTGGCTGAAACAAGCCTCCCCCCTCCCCAATCAAATGCAGTGGAATACCTCACAAGCTTGCACATTCTTAACTACAAGTGTTTAGGGAAATGTCAGCTATCAATGGATGTTTACTATACCTATGGGAACTGTTCAAACTCTCTGATACCGAATTATAGCTACACGGAACCTCCAGGTTTAGAAGCAGTATATCTGTTAATATTCTATTCTATTCTATGAGAAACAAGGAAGAGGGCTGCTTCCTCTCCTGCTTGTTGGCTTGCCAGAGTCCTCTGCTTGTCCATTTCAGGAACCAGAACATCAAGCCTATAATGTCTGAATTAGCAAGACTGTCGTTACGAGGTTTTGTAGGAGATGACTTCTGGGTCTGGTCTGTGGGGAACTATTGAGATGTTGGCAACAGTTCTGCACTCTCCCTTTGCTCACTGCCATTTCCTGTTCTCCCGTAGCCGGACGAGTTGACAAATGCCCTGGAGATCAGCAACATCGTCTTCACAAGCATGTTTGCCCTGGAGATGCTCCTGAAACTACTTGCCTTTGGCATCTGGGGATACATCAAGAACCCGTACAACATTTTTGACGGCATCATTGTTGTGATCAGGTAAGCTGGTCTGTTTAACTGCATCTTCAGAGGCACAGGGGGAGAGACTGTGTACACAATCTGGGGCTGGAGACAGTCAAAATGCTCTTTCCAGTTGGAAGATGTTGACAGAACCTGTATTTCCTTGCTTGGAATCAACAATGGGTTTATTTTTATCCCTCCTCCTTCCCAGTCCCTTTTTCCTTTTGCGCTGTGGCTTTTAGACTGCAAGCCTGAGTGGAGGGGTCATTAGGAACCTGCTCTGGGAACCTTTTCCCAGCTGTGGAGAAGGATAAAAAATGTACAGAAATGAGTCAGATTGGGAACGAAATCTTTCTTGAACATGGGTAGGCAAACTAAGGCCCAGGGGCCAGATCCGGCCCAATTGCCTTCTAAATCCGACCCGCGAACAGTCCGGGACTCAGCGTGTTTTTACATGAGTAGAATGTGTCCTTTGATTTAAAATGCATCTCTGGGTTATTTGTGGGGCATAGGAATTCGTTCATTTTTTTTCTTCAAAATATAGTCCGGCCCCCCACAAGGTCTGAGGGACAGTGGACCGGCTCCCTGCTGCAAAAGTTTGCTGACCCCTGACCTAGGCCTTCAGCTGATTCACATCCAATGCCCTTTTAAATGTGTTGCTGGAGTGGGGATTATTGGTTTGTTCTTAATCTTACTATGTATTATGTGGTTTTTATATTGTCATTTTATGCTGCGGAGTGCTCTGAGATCTACGGATGAAGGGTGGTATACAAATTTAATTAATAATAATAATAATAATAATAATAATAATACCACCCACCACGGGGCGCGGGTGGCCCTGTGGGTTAAACCACAGAGCCTAGGACTTGCCGATCAGAAGGTTGGCAGTTCGAATCCCTGCGACAGGGTGAGCTCCCGTTGCTCGGTCCCAGCTCCTGCCAACCTAGTAGTTCGAAAGCACGTCAAAGTGCAAGTAGATAAATAGGTACCGCTCCGGTGGGAAGGTAAATGGCATTTCCGTGTGCTGCTCTGGTTTGCCAGAAGTGGCTTAGTCATGCTGGCCACATGACCCGGAAGCTGTACGCCGGCTCCCTCAGCCAATAAAGCGAGACGAGCGGCACAACCCAGAGTCTTCCACAACTGAACCTAACAGTCAGGGGCCCCTTTACCTTTACCTTACCACCCACCACGCAAGGCAGGCGGCCTTTCTACTTTCAGTTATTACGGCCCTAGCCATTCATGCAAGTTCAGACAGCCTCTTGTTTCACCCCACAGCGTCTGGGAGATCATTGGCCAATCGGACGGAGGCCTCTCAGTGCTGAGAACCTTCCGGCTTCTCCGGGTCCTCAAGCTGGTGCGTTTCATGCCCGCTCTCCGACGCCAGCTGGTGGTCCTGATGAAGACCATGGACAACGTGGCCACCTTCTGCATGCTCCTCATGCTCTTCATCTTCATCTTCAGGTATGTGCCGGCATGCATGCGCAATCCCTTCCTCTCCGGTTAATTGCTATGTTTTGTTTTTTCCCTTCATCTCCGCCGCCACCGACGCCTAGATTAGAATGACAATGGTGCCCCTTTGCCGAGCGGTGCGTGGATGACAGCTCAACTCACAATAGACTGACAGGCTGGATGCTCGGCAGATGGATTCCCCTCTCCTCAGTCTCGCTGTTCCACCCGATCCTGCCACCCCAGAGACAAATGAAGGACGCAAAGTGACAACAAGAGCGAAACAATTGCTCCGTTGTTCTTGATCGATGGCAAACATCATCGAGGCAGCTGAACTGAAACCCAGGATGTCGTGGAAACAGAACAGGGAGGGGGATGGGGGTGAGAATGGTCCTCCCCCCCCCCGCCTCAAATTGGCTAGAAACTCTCGATTTGCATTTGTTATGCAAAGCTCGCTAGCTATTTATTTGACATTTCCCTCCATCAAACGTCAACTTCGTTTGCAAAATTCCTGAAGGGGTGCGCTGCAAAACCTGGAATGTTTCCAGGTAAAATCTAGCAGTCACTTTGTGCATTTCAGGGAAGCACGGAACAATTATTTACCCAAAGGTAGAGGAATTAGGGGTGAAAGCAAGTAAGAGGCGACATGGGATTTGTAGTCCTGCAGTGCGCCTGGCTGGCAAAGGTTGGTGTGAAACAGCGTTTTCCAACCTCTGGGTCATACGTGCCCTGCAAGCGGGTCTCAAAGCCCATACAAGTGAGTCGTGGGCTGTTTCATTTGTGCCTTGGATGCATCAAGTCTCACTTATAAAACTGGCAAAACTGCAGTTACAATGCACGAAAACCAATGGCTGCTGTCGGATGCTGGTGTGGTTGCTCGAGAGCAAGCAGGCAAGACTCCGACCTGTCTTTTCCAGGCTTTATCATTAATACAAACTATTTACAGTGCCGAGCGTCGCAAGTCCATGTCTGCTCAGTCGCTAGCAGAATCTGGGCATGGCCGGTCCTTGTACCTCCCCCAGCATAACAGTCATGTGACCCCCATCCTTCACCTCCCCTCTCTGCGCCCAAACCTACTGCGCAGACTGGGCGCTGGCAAAGGGGTACTTCCCTCCTCTCCGGTTTGCTCAGGCTCAGTGTTGGGGCTCTCCCTAGCATCTCCTGGTCCCTGCACCCCTTCCCCACGGGAGACGTGGTTTTCCTCCTCGCCAGAGGAGGAACTGCTTAACAAGATCTTCAGAGGCTCCCTGCAACACAACTGCCCTTCCACCTCTCCCCTCTGAGCTGATGGCAGTTCCCTGACAGCTGCCAAAGGCCTGAGGTCCAAACTTGGTGTGTCATTGAACCAATTGGTCACCATGCTATGTAAATTTGGAGTTGTGGGTTCCCATATTGAAAAGGTTGGGAACCATTGGTGCAAAGCATCCTTGAACGTTGCATTTTATTTACAAGTTCCTTCCTCTCTCCTTCTCTCTTCCTAGCATTCTTGGCATGCATCTTTTCGGATGCAAGTTTGGCTTGAAAACAGACACAGGGGACACGATGCCAGATAGGAAGAATTTTGATTCCTTGCTGTGGGCTATCGTCACTGTGTTCCAGGTAAGACCCCAAAGGCTACACCCTCCCACTAAAAGGTGGTGAATACGTGATACACTCAGAGGCTGTTCTTTAGGAGTCAGGTGGACAATGAAAGCCACCATAGCTGTTCTTCAGCAGATTTTACTAACAGGGAGGGGAAGATCAAGAACAAAGGAGACAGACAAGATCTCACGGTCCCATCTGTCGCCAGCACCCAGGGGTGGGGAGGAAGGAGGGAAAGGGATGGAGCACGCATGCACATTCAACTGCCTAACAGGGTCCATGTCACCTAGGAGATCACAGCGCCAGAGGTAAGAAAAGTTAGTTGTTCCATTGTCTGGAGAGGTCACTTCCTGATTTTCAACAGAGCCCAGTGACGGAAGCACACAGCTGTATTTCAGAATGGCTTTTATATAAGTGTATGTAGTGACATACATATAAAAACCATTCTGAAATACAGCTGCATGCTTCCATCACTGGGCTCTGTTGAAAAGTGACATGGGGACACGGGGGGCGCTGTGGGTTAAACCACAGAGCCTAGGGCTTGCCGATCAGAAGGTCGGCAGTTCGAATCCCCACGACGGGGTGAGCTCCTGTTGCTCGGTCCCTGCTCCTGCCAACCTAGCAGTTCGAAAGCACGTCAAAGTGCAAGTAGATAAATAGGTACCACTCCAGTGGGAAGGTAAACGGCGTTTCCGTGCGCTGCTCTGGTTCGCCAGAAGCGGCTTAGTCATGCTGGCCACATGACCCAGAAGCTGTACGCCGGCTCCCTCGGCCAATAAAGCGAGATGAGCGCTGCAACCCCAGAGTCGTCCACGACTGGACCTAATGGTCAGGGGTCCCTTTACCTTTACCTTTACCTTTACGTAGTGACATGGAACAACAGGCTAAGAGGGCTCTGTTGCCTTCCTGCCCTGCTCATGCTCAGAGACCCCGGCTGACTACAGTCGGAAGCAGTTTGCTGCACCGAGCAGATCTTTTTGGTCTGAACTACCACGGCTGTTGTTCTTGTACACTGGTGGGCAAAACAGACCTGCCCTGCTTCATTAGGAGTGACATTGTCTTTCCAAATCCAAGATCTGGGCAGACTTCATGTCACAAATGGCCTTTGGAGGACAAGTAACTTGAAAAAGCTTCTCCGGAACGAGAAAAACAACCGGCTCTGCCCGCCTCAGACCAACCTGTCTCGGTAAACAAGAGACGGCGATTAAATAATTGACTGCCGGGAGAAATTGACATTGGCTTTGTACAGTTCGCGCCATCCATTGCCTCATTTTAATGGAGGTGCCGCCGCTATTGTCACTGCAAATCTTGCGGGTAAATAAATCCGGCAAAGGAGTTGAGCTCTTGCAGCTGAGGTTAATGGGAGCCATGTTGCTAAATCAAGCCAGCATAGCTTCCCTGCTGGGCCAATACTCTGTTGCGGGTCGCTCCAGCTTTGCAGCAGTTCTAAAGACGGTTGTCTTGGCTGAGGCTGGACTAATTGAAGTCAAAGAGTTCTTGTCTTCCACTGATATCCCAAATCAGCGGCTACCAGCCACCATGGCAAATTTTTGCCTCTGACTGGGAATCACAAGCAGAGAGTGTGCTGTTGTGCACAGCGCCTGCTTGCAAGTTTCCCATTGGAGCATCTAATGGAAGCATCTGAAGGAGTGTCTCCACCCCCATCGTTCAGCACGGATGCTGAAATCCAGCGCTGAGGGCCTTCTGGAGCTTCCCTCCCTGCGAGAAGTGAGGCTACAGGGAACCAGGCAGAGGGTCTTCTTGGTGGTGGCGCCTGCCCTGTGGAATGCCCTCCCATCAGATGTCAAGGAAATAAACAACTCTCTGACTTTTAGAAGACATCTGAAGGCAGCCCTCATTAGGAAAGCTTTTAACGTTTGATGTTTTATCGTGTTTTTAATGTTCTGTTGGGAGCCGCCCAGAGTGGCTGGGGATTGCCCAGCCAGATGGGTGAGATAATAATAATAATAATAATAATAATAATAATAATAATAATAATAATAATAATAATAATTTTACTATCATCATCTAGTTGGCCCCCATGAGAACAGGATGCTGGACTAGATGGGCCCTTAACCTGATCCAGCAGTCTCTCCTCATGTATACAGTGGTACCTCGGGTTACATACGCTTCAGGTTACATACTCCGCTAACCCAGAAATAGTACCTCGGGTTAAGAACTTTGCTTCAGGATGAGAACAGAAATCGTGCAGCGGTGGCGTGATGGCAGCAGGAGGCCCCATTAGCTAAAGTGGTGCTTCAGGTTAAGAACAGTTTCAGGTTAAGAACGGACCTCCGGAACGAATTAAGTTCTTAACCCGAGGTACCACTGTATTGCAAAGGACAGGCAGCAACGGGAATCCCAGCAATGGATCCTTTCAATCAGAAGGATCTCTCGGAGCGTTTTCAGACACTGTGTCTACAATATCCTTCTGGAAACCTGAGTCTCATTGAGGCATGGGAATTGCAGTTCCTCACCCCAGAAAGTGACCACCTGCATGCCTTAAGATTAGAGCTGAAGTACTGGGGAGGTGGAATTTAGACAGCAATTCTAATCCCCTTCAAGTAAGGAGTGATTTCATTAGGACTTGCTTTTGAGTAGACCTGGTTAGGCTTGCCCTGTTCGTAGTGAGTTTCTAGGAGTGCTGCCTGGCAAAGTTTTGCGAATATTCATTTCGCTGCCTTCAGTTTTTGAGCTCAGTGTTTCCCTTTCAGTTCTGAGTTCAGAAATTAAATGTTACCACCTGCACAGTTGCGAAAGGTTGCTGGAAAGTCCCTCTGGGAATCCATGTAACACATTTTACCTTCAAGACCAGTTTTGTGGATCTCTTGTGTGGGACTTTCAGGAGTTGGAAACCCAGTTCCCAGTACCCTTTGTTCTACCTCTTTGTTCTTTGGGGGTAGCCACAGAAAAGGCTCTGTCTTGGTAGAAGCCCCCACCTGAGATAAAAGCCTGCTATTCTGGACTGATCTCTCATTCCCTTGGTCTCTCTCTGTCTCTCTCCATGTTGTGTGCAGATCCTCACCCAAGAAGACTGGAACGTGGTTCTGTACAATGGGATGGCCTCCACCTCTTCCTGGGCTGCTCTCTATTTCGTGGCTCTGATGACCTTCGGAAACTACGTCCTTTTCAACCTCTTGGTCGCCATCCTAGTGGAGGGTTTCCAGGCCGAGGTAAGGGAAGAGTCCCGCTGTCAAGGCTTCAGGGAATCCTATCCCTCTCTCAGTAGGGTGCCAGGAAGCAGAAAAACTAGAAGAGTTCTTACCAGGTAGTTTATTCAATATTCACAGTGGCAGGTTGAGAGGAGTTCCCTACCAGGACAGACTTTGCTCCTGTGCTCAAGACATCGATTCTATAAAACATATTTTGCTGCACTGTGCGAAATACGAGCAAGCCAGGGCTGAACTGATATTACCCTTGCTGGTACCTTTCGCGGGAAAATCAGAGGCTCACTATGTCAGGTTCCTATTGGAAGACTGGACAAACACTAGAACATTAGCAGTGGTGAAGTTTTTATCGCTGGTTGCAAGAACCAATGATCCCTATCTTTAAGTCTGAACAAAATGCTTGTTTAACCTGGAGGTAGACTAGTCTGAATTGTGCATTGCTTTGTAACGATTTGTTGGGTCTCTGGACCGTAATAAAGATTGATGATGAATATTCACAGAGAGAGACAAAGGAATGTGGTCTCTCTTAGTTATTGGCAATGCTCTAAGTAAAGTCCCACCCCCTCAGTCCCTCCTTTTCTACGTCACCCCGGTGTCGGCTGATCTGTTCTTTCTGCCTCTGAGTTTTCTGTTCTATTACTCTCAAGGCATGTCTTGTTCTGTGAGAGAGAGGTTCAGGAATGCTTTCAAGAATGAGAGAGGTTCAGGAATGCAGCCTCGGAGCTATGCCCTTCTGCAAGCCACTGTTCTAAATCTATACTGTCCTCCTCTTCTCGGGAAGGTTCAGGAAGAGGGAGAGCAGTTCCCACCATCCTTCCTCAGTCCAGCCCCTTAAACCCACCAAGCAGGTGACCTGGCTTTTCGCTCGGTGAGCCAACCAAACATTCAATTCGAATGGCAGTTTTGACCATTGGCGGTTGTTACGGACTGGATGTTATGCAACGTGTCCAGAATTCTGGGCAACTGTGGAACTCCCTGCCACAAGGTGTGGCGGGAATTGATAGAGACGGTTCGTTCACCTACGATGGGGATAAGGAGCCTCTGGCCCTCTTGATGTTGCTGCACTAGTGGTTTCTTTAATTTATTATTAAATTTCTACCCCCGCCTCATTGGCACATTTGGTGTTGTCTGCACTGACTGGCAGCAGCTCTCCAGGATTTTTGTTTAATTGTTTTTACTAAAGATTTTCTTGGGTAACAAAACTGCATGCAGCATCTCTGCTTTCAGTTCATAGAGTCCTTTCTACAGATCAGTTACATTTGAAGTGAGACACCAATGTTACGGATAGTGCAAGGTTGGGGGAGAAAGAAGGGGGGCTTGTAGACTTGGTGCACACCGACCCCTCTGCTCTCCAGGCTTCGCGGACATCTCCGCAAGCAGCGGGAGCGGTCCCGCTGCTTGCGGAGAGTTGCCTGCATGCTGAAGCCTGCGCGTGCCGAGCTCAGCACGTCCAGGCTTCGCGGACCTCTCAGCAAGCAGCGGGAGCCAGCGCTGGGCTCCCACGGCTTGCATAGAGCTGCCTGTTTGGGTGCTGGGGTCAGGGGAAGCTCAGGCTTCCCCCGCCCCCGCCCCGCGCCTGGGGAGGAAATAATTTTTTCCCCTTTATTTCCCCCCAAAAAAACTTGGTGCACCTTATGGGACGGTGCGTCCTACAGTGGTACCCCGGGTTACATGCGCTTCAGGTTACATACGCTTCAGGTTACAGACTCCGCTAACCCAGAAATAGTGCTTCAGGTGAAGAACTTTGCTTCAGGATGAGAACAGAAATCGTGCTCTGGGGGCGCGACAGCAGCAGGAGGCCCCATTAGCTAAAGTGGTGCTTCAGGTTAAGAACCGTTTCAGGTTAAGAACAGATCTCCAGAACGAATTAAGTGCTTAACCCGAGGTACCACTTTGTAGGACATTCCGCCTTATACCAAGTCAGGCTGTTGCTCCATCTAGTTCAGAACTCTCTACAGAGGTATCCTGGATTTCAGACAGAGGGTATCTCACAGCTCTAGCCACAAATGCTGGGGACTGAATCTGGCACCTTCTGCGTGCCAAGGAGATGTTTTGCCACTGAGCTGCAACCCTTCCACCACATTCGGACCTTCTAAGGCTCTGTTCCTTTCTGTTTTTGTCCTTCTGCCTGGGCTCTGATCTGCTTTGACATCCAGCCACACCCCCGTCCACATCCCCCCAGGACAAATCCATGGCGACATTTGGGTTTTAAGTGAGAGTTACATCCCCATTTCAGCCTGAGAATTATAACGATCTCAATATCATATTTTATCACGGAGCTTTTATGAAGCCATTAGCGTATGGAAATGATGTTGAGCCTTACCTAAACCCAACCCGCTTGAGCTAAGAATAATGACTTAGAAGAAGGGCTTTAATCACATCTGGGGGGAGAGGAGAGAGATATTACTTTTCCATGTTCCTTAAGAACAGAGCGGCCGTTTACCATTTTAGAATACTCAATCGGCATTAGCCGCGGAAAGATTCAAGTGCAGAATGAGAAACAGCTTTGCTCTTCAGAACACGAGTCCTCAAGAGGTGGGAGGGGAGAAGGCGGACAGAGGATGGATGGATGAATGTTTTCGGGCTGTTTCTTTCTCAGACAATCGGTTCCATTTTCACCTGCAGATGGAAAATGGAAATACAATGGTACCTTGGTTCTCAAGCTTAATCCGTTCCAGAAGTCCGTTCCAAAACCCAAGGCACACTTTCCCATAGAAAGTAAGGCAAAATGGATTAACCCGTTCCAGACTTTAAAAAACAACCCCTAAAACAGCAATTTAACATGAATTTTACTATCTAACGAGACCATTGACCCATAAAATGAAAGCAATAAACAATGTATTGCAGTCACACAATCAGTCAATCAGTAGCTGAACTGTATTACACACAGTCACAAAAACAAAACAAAAAAGCCGCACAGTCACAAAAAACAGAAGAGCTGCAAAAACAAAAACACAAAATCAATAGCAAAAACACAGACCTCAGTGTAATGCTCAAAACAGAAGTGTAACACTCAAAACGGAGCCTCTTCGTAAATATCATTTTAAAAAAACAAAAAACCAAAACGGAGCATCTTCGGCTTCCGAAAAATGTTCGCAAAGCGGAACACTTACTTCCGGGTTTGCAGTGTTTGGGTTCCAAGTTGTTTGAGTACCAAGGCGTTTGAGAACCAAGGTATCACTGGAGAGCAGATTCCCTTAAGTGTGGAGGATATTTGAGAGAGGGCCTTATCAGGGCTGAGTCTGAGGGGCACTGAGAATTAGGAGCTCTGGACAAGTAAGTCAGAACTTTAGGGCAAAGGGCAAGTCAAGACAAAAGGATAGTAAAAAAGATAAAGGACCCCTGGACGGTTAAGTCCAATCAAAGGCAACTATGGGGTTGCTGTGCTCATCTCGCTTTCAGGCCGAGGGAGCCGGCATTTGTCCACAGACAGCTTTCTGGGTCATGTGGCGAGCATGACTAAACCACTTCTGGTGCAACAGGACACTATGACAAGTGCCAGAATGCACAAAAACACTATTTACCTTCCCTCTGCAGTGGTACCTATTTATCTACTTGCACTGGCATGCTTTCAGACAGCTAGGTTGGCAGGGGCTGGGACAGAGCAATGGGAGTTCACCTTGTCATGGGGATTCAAACCGCTGACCTTCCGATCGGCAGGCCCAAGAGGCTCAGTGGTTTAGACCACAGCGCCACCCGCTCCCCACACTAAAGGATGGGCTAGGTGGCTGGGTCAAGAAGTAAACTAAAAGGCCCGATGGAAGAGCAATTCAAAACCAAAATCTTAACCAAAGGTTTGCCCCGAATGGGGAGCTGTCCACAGATTCAGCACAGGCCTTGACATTGTGTCATCCCAAGACTACTCAACTTCGCAAGCTGGCACTGTCAAAATACCCCTGTATCTGTGGTGTGTGTGTGTGCAAGGCCAGATTTTGTGGCAGGTAGCCCTGCTGACTACCTGAAGCACTGGGTTCAAGGGGATGTGAGGCTCTTGACGCACCTTTCAGGAGTTTTCCACTCCACAGCTGAAACAAACAGTGCTAGACGCCGTTCATTTATTCATGGCATGAATTAATTCAGAGTTACCGATCCCAGTGCACAAGTTAATCAGCTTATACCGCAGAAGCAAAGCATGCATGCAAATTGTACACCGGAGCCTTCAGAAGCTAGCTGCCTTGTACAGAGTCAGACCGCTGGGCTCTTTTAAACTGGCGGCGCCCAGGGCAGAAGCTGGAAATCTTCTGAATTGCAAACCTGGGAGCTGAGAGCTGATCCTTCAAAACATCTGGAAGTCTACGAAGGGGAAGGGGTGTGGGTCAAGGAGTAACCTGTCACCAGCCTGAAACGTCCTCCTTTGCCAACCAGGCCGTAGTACAACTTGGTGAATTTGGACTCTGGATTTAATCGTCATATGGGGGACGAGGACTTTAGATAGCCAAGTGGCAATATGATGCGTCAGTTGTGATGCAACTTCTCCTTTACCATTCCATGTTTTGCAGCTGCTTCCACATTCCTAGTATGCTCAAGGGAAAAACATAATAATAATAATAATAATAATAATAATAATAATAATAATTTATTTGTACCTCGCCTATCTGGCTGGGTTTCCCCAGCCACTCTGGGAGGCTTCCAACAAAAGATTAAAAACACGATAAAACATCAGTCATTAAAAACTTCTCTAATAATTAATACCCTGCCTGGTGTGCTTTTGAATTGCTAGGTTGGCAGGAGCAGGGACCAAGCAACTGGAGCTCACCCCGTCGTGAGGATTCGAACTGCCAACCTTCTGATCGGCAAGCCCATGAGGCTCAGTGGTTTAGACCACACCAGTCAAAGCTCTGCCTAGTGCTTTTACTTTTAGCCAAAATAACATCTGAGGCCGAAAACTCAGGCCTATCCCCAATAGTATCAGATTCTCTGCATTGTCCCCTGTCTCCTTTTGCCATTGTCAGGCAATAATTGCCGCCGCTCTGAAGGAATTGGTGGCGGCGGCAGCTGCTACCGCTGTCCGCCTGCGTGAGGGAGTAAGCCTCAATTAGAGCTCCTTTGAAGAGCAGAGGTTTTGCTTGAGGGAATCCCGCGCGTTTAGCTCCGGCTGATTGAATTAAAAATGGCAGAACGGTTGCTGGCGAGGGGCTTCATTAAGTTTAGCTCAGATCACGCTGGCTAATTGACTTAAACGGCTGCGACGAGGCACTCTGCTCCTTTACGGTGGGCAGGAGTGCCTCTGCGTCATCGCTTGGCGGCCCTTTTCTCCAAATTTCATTTGGGATTACGTCGCTGGAGTCTTTTCCCTTGGGGATGGCTTCCCTCTTTGGTGACCGGTCTCCCAGGGGCGACCTCGTAGCGAATTTAAACACATGTTTGATGAGGACATCCTTCTAACATCCACACAGCTATAGCGAACACTAGTTGCCACCAGGGACGGAGCAAGAAAAAAACTCCTAATATCACCTTTGACAGCAAACCCACCATTAGTCAATGGAATCAATCTGGATTATTGGTGAGAGGGACATTGTGTTTGTTGACGTTCAGATCAAGAGTCTTTAGAAGCCAAAGCAAAAAACCCCAGAAATTTTATTTCAGCATTTTAAAGCAGATTTGAATGCTTTGAGTTCTATCAGTGTTCACACTTCCTGTTAATCTTCTCAGTTTTGCTAACCTGATACCCTAAAATGGAAAAAGGGAAAGGGGGGGGGAAGTTCCAAAAACATTATTTAGGAGTTGAACTTTTGCAACTTCATGAAGATATCCGACATGCACCTGCCCAGAAAGTTAACTTGAATCTGAATTTTATTTGTTGCAATTTTTGTTTTCCTTTAATATAGTTTATATTAAAATGTATCCTGTTTTCTTGTAGGTTAAAAATCAGGAAAAAAGGAAAACCTACTAAATTTGCACTTTTTGAAACAATACGAAGCACAGTCGTTTGAACCCAAGAGCTGCCATGTCAGTGTTAATTTCTCTCATTTCTTCCTCATTTCTGCACTCTTCAATTCTCCTCATTTCCACATCAGATTGCAAATATTTTTCAAGTCCTCATGAAAATTCAAGAGCATTTTCATTGCAAATTTCTCTTGATGGGCACATCTTTGTGTGCAAGGAATATACACATTTGTGCAATGCGATCTTCCGTAGTAATAATAATAATAATAATGCATTTTGAATGCTATATTCACTAATAATATGAATTTGAATGCACGTTTTACCCTAGTATATACACTATTTGCACACTTTACTTGGCCAAACGGATGCATTGCAAAATTTGGAGAGGTGCGAATTTCAAAGGAAGGCTGTATTTCAGTTTGAGTTTGAGAAAGAGTGAATTAGGCAGTTTCACCTAGAAATGTGATCTGAATCAAATTTTGCCCTGGTTGCCACGTGACCTGTTACTTCCATGTGCTTTTTGACAAAGTAACTCATCAAAGACTCCTGAGCAAGCCTGTTCAGGATCATGAATTGGTTAACCAGCACGGGTAGAAATAAATTGACAATTCTCCCAACAAAGGGAGAATCTGAACTTCTCCAAGAATGAGTATCAGGACCTGTGCTTTTTATCTTTTTAGAGTTTGGGGTGAGCAGCAAGTTGGTCAAGTTTGCTTATTAAACTTTCTTGTTGAGCTCTGAGGTCTTCTGGCAGTTCCCTCACTATGAGAAGTGAAGTTACAGGAAGTTTATTTACATGCATAATATGTATACGCTTCCTGGCTGACTGGGTTTCCCCAACCACTCTGGGCAGCTTCCAACAAATTAAAACCCAGTAAGACATCAAACATTAACAACTTCCCTAAACAGGGATGTCTTCAGATGTCTTCTAAAAGTCAGATAGTTGTTTATTTCCTTGACATCTGATGGGAGGCCGTTCCACAAGGCGGGCACCACCACTGAGAAGGCCCTCTACCTGGTTCCCTGTAACCTCACTTCTCGCAGTGAGGGAACCGCCAGAAGGCCCTTGGAGATGGACCTCAGTGTCCAGGCTGAATGATGGGGGTGGAGACACTCCTTCAGGTCTACAGGGCCGAGGCCGTTTAGGGCTTTCAAGGTCAGCACCAATACTTTGAATTGTGCTTGGAAACGTACTGGGAGCCAATGTAGGTCTTTCAGGACCGGTGTTATGTAGTCTCGGCGGCCACTCCCAGTCCCCAGTCTAGCTGCCACATTCTGGATTAGTTGTAGTTTCCGGGTCACCTTCAAAGGTAGCCCCACCTAGAGCGCATTGCAGTAGTCTAAGTGAGAGATAACCAGAGCATGCACCACTCTGGTGAGACAGTCTGTGGGCAGGTTGTTAGAATTCCTGATCTATGATTGCAGTCATGGGATTGTTGTCTTTCACATGATGTGTTATGTTTTGACTCCACAAAGTGGGAAGTGATGGAGACAGGATGTTTGTGTTACCGTTTTCCGTGAAGTGGGACTATTGTCCTTTGTTCTTTTTCTCTTTGCTGTCTGATGCTAGAGAGAGAGGGAGCCATGTTGCAGAGCTCCATGTGTGTTTATATGTAAATAAAGTAGATTAGCCAAAATGCTGAGTTGCTGAGGTCTGTCACGCATGATGCACAAACTCTGCGGATCCCTAAGTGTGTCGGCGTCTGTTGGCATTGGTCGCTGTGATGTTCAGGCAGAAGAAAGCTTTTGAAGCTCCTGAACGATTGACCAGGAGGAAGAGAACATGCCAGTCGGGCATGTGTCTCTACCAGGGTCCTACTCAAGTGTAGGCTGAACTCCTGACACAGGTAGGGTCTCAGCCTGCATACCAGATGGAGCTGGTAGACAGCTGCCCTGGGTGCAGAAGGCTGCAAGCAGGACCTGAGCCGAAGAGCAACTGATACTCAGAAACACTACTGACAGTGGAAGGAGAAATCCCCACCATGGCTAGTAGCCATTAAGCTGAGTTTAAATCCATTTTGAATTAATGTCCAGCTCTTGGCCAGAGTGTCTTCTGAGTCAGCGCTGGAGCTTATGCTGAAATCTGGTCCTCAGCTGTGTTCACATCAGAGATGTCCGGGTGGGGGCAGAGGTTGGATATACAAACATATATTTGGGAGAGCAGCCCAGATTTTCTGGGAAGAGGGTAGCCCTGGCTGTCATTCACAGCTTCCATTTGCATTTCTACAATGGCTGGCTTTTCCTAAATAATAATAATTTTTTTAAAAAAAAAATTGGACAGTTCTGCCATACCAGCAGCTGTGTATTGGCTCTATTTGTCTCAAATCACCCGCCTGTTCTCTGGCACATCAGTTCTGGCACCAAGCTCTTTGACTGGGATTGATGGACACATCTAAGAAAGGCTGGCTGCCAGGCAGGCACTGGACTGGTCAATTGCATCTGGGCATCCAGGAGGAGGACAATGAGAGGGCAGTGAAGGGTCTTAAAATGTGAATTTAGCCTCCATCAGCAGCATGGGTGGAAGGAAGAATCACACTGGACATTTGGAATTGGCCAAATGGGTTGATGTCCAAATTATATTTCAGCGTGGGGAGGGAGAAAGATGGCTGCAGAACCTGGGAGAACATAGATGGAAGCATTTCTTATCAGGGTTTTTGGCCAATGGCTCCTTAGTTAGCAGGTAGCCCAAAATGGCTGGTTGACATTTCCATAGTGGGTTGCACCGGTCATTGTTCCTCATTGTGTTAAAAGCATGCAGTGATGCACACTTCCCCTTAATAGGATGCCCAGTGCAGGATTTATGTATAAGCTAAACAAGCTATAGCTTAGGGCCCCACTCTCTCGGGGGCCCTAAAAAATTAAAGGGGAAAAAATGGATGTAAATTTCCAAAGTTTAAGATAAAAAACAAATAAAATAGAACCTACATACAGCAACAGTGTTTTGTGTTGTGTAGGCTCCTATGATGTAAGTAATGGCCCCCGCCTGCTAGCCTGCTCCCTAAAATATCACTGGTTTCAATTCAACAATCACTTTGATAAAATACATATTTTGTTATGTGCAGATGGCTTTAGATACCCATTAGGTCCATAAATCACCATATAGCACATATTCAACACACACAAAACAGCAACAAGTTGTTGTTGACAAAGGACAGCCGGACATAGAAAGGGCCCCATTACCTTCAGTAGCTTAGGGCCTCATCCAACCTCAATCCGGCCCTGAGGATGCCTTTCTGAACACATTCGGCGACACAAAATTCAAAGAGTTGCATCACAAAATTCAGAGCGGGGGGGGGGGAATGTGAGTTTTGAAGGTTTGTGTTAAAATGTGAACTGAAGTGAATTTCATTTTAAAAATTACACAAAGATGTAAAAATCACATTTTTTGCCTACTTCTGCCTCCCACCAATGGTAAGTCATAGAACCCAGGGGATCATCCAATCGAACCCCCCTGCAATGCAGGAATCACAACTAGATCATACATGACAGGTGGCCACCGAAAACCTGCTTCATAACTTCCAATGAAAGGGAGTCCACAAGCTCCCGAGGGAGTCTGATCCATACCTAGTGTGATGGCCTGGGATTCGGGCTCAGTCTCGGAACCAGAGGAGACTCAGTCCGCACCAGATCCTTTGCCTCAGGCATCATCTGAACCAAGTTAGGGGCCTGATTCTGAAGAGCCCCAGTCTGCACAGGTTCCCCTGCAACAAGCACCAGCTGGGCTGAGTCAGGGGCCTGAGCCTGCCCTGGCTCCAGATGCAGGGATTACCTCGTTGCCTTCAGCTGGGCCATCACTTACAGCTGCTCCACTACTGGTTGGGTCAGGGGAGGCTGAGGTGGCCTCTGGGTCTAGTAAGCCACCGACGTCTCCCGAGCTGCAGAGACTAAGGTCTGAGAGAAGGAGAGACCTGAGTACTCGCAGGAGGAGTGCTTGCCTTCGGGCAAGACAGGGAGGTGAGTCGCCAGGGGATCAGGACCAGCCGTTACCCTGACAAAGATAAAAGGCTGTCCTGACCCTGTCCCAGGTTGTGGGAGCAACATTGCTGTATGCCAGATACTGCCCCTGTCCTTGCCTGGTTTCCTGCCTCGTCTCCTGCCTTGGCCCTGTCGGATTGACGCCTAGCAGAACCTCTGGATTCTGGACCGGTCCTGGACCGTGTTTCAAGGGTTACCCCCTTGAAACCACCTAGGCCAGAGAGACTCAAGTTCAAACCTCCGCTGAGCCATGAAGCTCATTACTGAGAGCAAACTCACACAGCTGTCTGTCATCTTCCGGGACTGGCCAACGTGGTGCCATCCAGATGTTGCTGCGTTGCAACTCCTGTCGTTCCTGATCGTCAGTCTTGCATCCTGCAGCATCTGGGTGGCCACTAGTTCCCTAACCCCGACATCAGACATGCTAACTCAGAACCTGAGCTTCCTTCCCCTGCCCCACTTCTTAGAGGAGGCAAAGAGAAAGAATTGCGATGCATTAATTTCATTCAGCAAAATAACGTATTGTGTAAGCTGAAGGACTCTCTTCCAGATCCTCCAATTTCCTGTCTGTGTTAATGGTGTGCATATACAAAGCTGGGAATTGGCGGCCTTGCGTGAGGTTCTCCATAAATATGTAATTATAGACCCAGAAAGAAAGGGGAAAGGGGGATGTGCTTTGTTGCTGGCGGCTAATGGCTCCTATTGGAGCTGTTACAGGCTGTGATTTAAACGTACATAAAAGTTTTTCCCCCTAAAAAAAAAAACTGAATTATTCATTTGGTAGCACAAAAGATTTCCAGGAAAAAAGTGCCAAAGCCATCTGTTCTCCCTCTTCCTTTAGCTTCATTCAGAAGGAAGATTGAACAAGTTGAATCTAGAGGCAGTTCTGTGTGTATATTCTGTGTGTTCCCTCCCTTGAATCTAAATTTCATAACCAGGGTGAGGGGTCTGAAACTGATCAGCGGCAACGAAGCAGATTTTGGTTGAACGGGATTATTATTCATTATTATTTTTCATTTCATTTCTACAGCGCAGTATATTTTTAGGGGAGGCGGATATCAAAGCTGTTTACAACCCACATTAAAACATCAAATGAAACAAGCCAGAATAAAACGTTACTGGAGGAAGTGAAATTATAAAGTACAAGTTCAAAGCAACATAATTAACAGGAAACTCAAATATTATCTTAAAAGATTTCAAAACAAAATGTTGCAAAGGAGGTCAAGTACAGATTGTGCATAGGAAAGTTGACCCCCCAAAAAATCAGCCACTGGCTGATTCCCTCCCCACCCCACCCCCGCTGCCTCCCAGCTCCTCTCCTCCCTTCTGCCCATCATAATGTTGGGATATTCCATTCCACCTTAAGGAACAGGCATGATTGTTCTGTGTCACATGTTTGTTTACACTCCAGCACAGCTTGCTGGGAACTTCTGTTTGTGTAGAGCTTTTGCTTATGCTGTCTTGCTTTGGACACGAAAGGGATCAGACATGTTTCCTTTTGTCCTGCTGTTTGCCGAATAAACTGCTTGTAAATACGCTTACACTACCTCTCCTGCGCATAGCTGTCAAGCGTCCCTTATTTGGTGGGACAGTCCCTTATCCCAGCACCATGTCCTGCTGCTGTCCCTTATTGATGATGTCCCTTAAATTTCCCGGGTTTCAAAGGAAGCAGCTCCTCTCCCTCCCTCCCTGCCAGCCAGGGAGGAGGGAGGCTCCAACTGTGTTGCTTGGCTGCGTTGCTCACCCAATAAGAAGTCTAAGAACGACTGGGGGGTGGAGCTTGCATGCCTTGCCCTGATCAAATCGGCTGTGTTGCCTGGGGACTCACCTTTGCTCAGCACTTCCCAGCGGAGAGATGACAGTGGTTTTCCTTGAGGCTTGAGGCTTCGTTTGGCTGCTGGCTGGGCTTTCTGCCTTTGGCTTGGAGGGGCTCAGAAGTCAAACATACCTGTGCCCGGAAAATCCCTTATTTTGGCTGCTGATCCCTTATTTTCGAGGCTGCTGGTCCCTTTTTTTCAAATCTGTAAGTTGACAGCTATGCTCCTGCCACTTCTGTTTGCGCGTTATCTCTGCTGAGATGCTCCAGCTTTTGAAGCTGTGGGTTGCAGATGCTGCAACAAGGACTGGAGTTCGCCCAGCACACCGGCCAGTGGGCTGGAGCCAGCTGGGGGCCTGCCAATTGCCCCCGATTCCTTGGTTGCTTGCCAACACATAAAACATAAGATGAGCTTCCTGGATCAGGCCAATGGCCCATCTAGTCCAGCATCCTGTTCTTACAGCAGCCAACCAAATGCTTGTGGGATACCTGCTTCTTCTTTGACAATCCCTCGTAGCCAAGTAAGATTGTCTTCCATAAACACGGTTTTAACAATGAGTCCATAGGTGGCTGTGGAGGCCAATTCTGGACCCACACGTCCTTCCACAGTGGGGACATGGGTTTCCTGGCGGGAGTTGATCACGGTGTGGATTTGCCAAGCGTGCCTTCATCCTAGCACGTTTCTCCCTTGCGTCCTGAGTTTGAGTGTCTTCAAAGCCCATGGCACCTTTGGTCAAGGCTGTTGCATGTCGAGGTCCTCCAATCCACCCCCAAATGATTCACACTTCACACATACCATATTTTTTGCTCTGTAAGACTCACTTTTTCCCTCCTAAAAAGTAAGGGGAAATGTGTGTGTGTCTTATGGAGCGAATGCAGGCTGCGCAGCTATCCCAGAAGCCAGGACAGCAAGAGGGATTGCTGCTTTCACTGAGCAACGATCCCTCTTGCTGTTCTGACTTCTGAGATTCAGAATTATTATTTTTTCTTGTTTTCCTGTTTTCTTGTTTTTGCGTGACTTCAATTTATAACCTTTGGTCCAACCCCTTAAATGGCAACACCAAAATTTGCCCAACAACCCAACCGCCCAATCACTGTGGATGGTCATCCAAACTAACCCATCCAGCAACAGAGGGGTGGCCTTCCAGACCCCACCGCAACACGTGCTCTCTATGAATGAGAACATGCTTTCTCCAAGCAGGATCTGAACACAAGACTCCCCTCCTGTGTCTTCCAGCAACTGGTTTTCAGAAGCATTGCTCCATCCAACAGTGGAGGTATTGCAGAGCCCCCATGGGCTTTTTCATTCATTCATTCATTCATTCATTCATTCATTCATGAATTTTATTATTACGGTCACAGACCAGTTCTGGCTCACTTACAATATCAGAAAAATCATAAAACACAACATTGAATACATTGAATTGCAATTGGGTTTAACAGAGACAATTCAGATATAACGGCAGTTAAAAAAATATACATTAAATCTTGATCACTAAAATATAACCTAAAGTTGTCATTTAAAACCTTAATCATTTTGGTAGCACTGCTTGTCCCCTGAGTTTTATGGCAGTCACACAGAATTTGGCCACCCTTAGTGTGATCTCTAGATCCTTGTCCTCTACCAGGAGTTTTAGACATTGGAGTTTGGACCTGTTTGGAGATTTTTGTATAACAGGAGTGATAAATACCGAGTGTATATCCCCGTAGAAACAGCAACGTAACAAGACATGAGAGACAGTTTCTACCTCCATCAAGCCGCAGGGGCAGACTCGTTCCACGTACGGTTTACCCTCGAATCTGCCCTGCAATAAGGCAGATGGCAGCACGTTGAATCTAGCGAGGCTAAATGACCGCCTGTATTTGGGTATTTGTAATTTTGACAAATAATTTGCTGGGGTAAATCCTCTCCCATTACATCCATGAATTTGTCTAACGTCTTTTAAAGTCCTTGAGGCCTTTGTTGTTGTTGTTGTTACAGCATTTTTATTTCCGACGTCTAGTAGTTTGGAGTGTCATACAGTGTCCAGGTTCACCGGCTCTGATAAGAGAGAAATGAGTATCCAGGCTCTGCTCACAGAGCAGATTAAAAACACTTAAGATGCAGACATTTCCATCCCTGCGTTGAGCCTCCCAATTCTCCTAGTTGTGGGCATTGTGTGACGTGGAGAGTTCCAAAAATGCGCTCCAAATCTCTTGGAAGCTAGTATTTTCATGCAGTTTATAGAGCAGGGTTTTCTCATGGCTTGCTAAACGCAGGAGTTCTTGTATCCAGTTTTCCACGCTTGGCCTTTCCAGTGTTGGAGGATTATTCTTAGAAACGTTTTCTAGTCAGGAGGCTGCTGGCAGGCCACGGCTGGTAACAGAAGCTCATCTTATTGCTTTGGCATTTAGAAAAATGTATATATTATCCTTTCTAGCAACAAAATGGTGCTTGATCCCAAGAAAGTGTTTAGTCCCAAGGCTAGCAGAAGCAAACTCCCTTTTCTTCAGAACACACAGTGATCCTACTGGATTAACTGCACTCTGCATGAAGGCATCCTTTGTTTTATTTGTCCCGATTCTTCTAACATTCAGTTTCGCCGGATGTCCATGAGTTCTAGTCAGCGAGAAAAACTTTTCTCGATCTTCTTTTCCCATGACATGCTTAGTTTTATAAACATCCACCATGTTGTCTCTTGTTGTTTAGTCGTGTCCAACTCTTCGTGACCCCATGGAGCAGAGCACGCCAGGCACTTCTGTCTTCCACTGTCTCCCGCAATTTGGTCAAACTCATGTTCGTAGCTTCGAGAACACTGTCCAACCATCCCGTCCTCTGTCGTCCCCTTCTCCTTGTGCCCTCCATCTTTCCCAACATCAGGGTCTTTTCCAGGGAGTCTTCTCTTCTCATGAAATGGCCAAAGTATTGGAGCCTCAGCTTCAGGATCTGTCCTTCCAGTGAGCACTCAGGGCTGATTTCCTTCAGAATGGATGCGTTTGATCTTCTTGCAGTCCGTGGGACTCTCAAGAGTCTCCTCCAGCACCATAATTCAAAAGCATCAATTCTTTGGCGATCAGCCTTCTTTATGGTCCAGCTCTCACTTCCATACATCACTACTGGGAAAACCATAGCTTTAACTATACGGACCTTTGTCGGCAAGGTGATGTCTCTGCTTTTTAAGACGTTCCCTCTTACTTAAACTAAAAACCCCCAGACACTGCGACCTTTCCAATTGCTTCTTCCTGTAGCCCCTGCTTGCACTATGATTTCAGTGAGTTTACCATCCAAAACTGTGCATGCTCAGAGTATTCTCTCCTCTCCCCCCCCCCCCCATCACCTGTATGGAATGGCTGCATGGAGAGGTAGAAGAAAATGCTTAATGCTGACCTTCAGAACTGAATTCATACACACGGCCATCTAAAAGGGGCACTGCAAGGCCATTAAATCCAGTGTCCAAAGCAGGGTGGTGGGGAACTGTGCTCAGTCCAATGGCCACATTCCCGTCTGAGCCAGGGGGCACTTGCCTGCCATCTCGGCTTTTAGCTTCCTTCTTCTCTTCCATCTCTCAGTTGTAGAAAGGAGGATGGAGATGAAACTAGAATCAGTTGGACCTGCCTGCAATTGGCTTTGGCCAGGGGGCCTCAGGTCCTTCGGCACACACAATAATCTATTTGTGGGGCTGGGCACCCACAAAGTCAATGGGCAAAGTTGAAACCCTTCGTTGCGGGCACCCACAATCTTTGGCGCGAAATGGCACCTATGGCTCCGGCTCTGACCTTTCATGGACACTTGCGCCACCTGCTGTTGGCCTCCTGCCTTGCATCTTAGCAGTCTCTTATAGGTGCCAGCCACTGCTGAGTTCAGCATTGCAGATTAATTCAGTTTCTCTTCACCCACCCAACTTTCCCTCCAACAGGGTGATGCCAACAGATCCGACACCGATGAGGACAAGACATCCATCAACTTTGAGGAAGAGATTGAGAAGCTGAAGGAACTCCGTGCTTCTGGTAAGCTGGGATGCCATTCCCATGGTGGGGCACCTACAGGTCCATTAAGGTGATCGAGGTACTGCCCAACCCAACCTAGTCTGCCCTCAGCCAGCCAGCCCCTAGCTCACCTGCCTGCCTTCTAACTTACAAACACCCCAGGGGGTTTCCCTATCAGCTTTGTATGAAAATCCCCACCCCAGATTTCTACCTTTCACTGTCATAAAAATCCTCTAAGCGGTTTATGTAAAAGCAATATAAATATGATAACATTTGATTTTAAAATTCCAAAAAATGACATACAGTGGAACCTTGGTTGTCAAACGCTTTGGAAGTCAAACATTTCAGCTTTCAAATGCCGACAACCCAGAAGTGAATGCTTCCATTTTCGAACGTGCCTCAGAAGTCGAGGCGTGTTTCTCCATTTTTTCAATGGATTTTGCCGACCGGCAATTGTGCCTCGGTTGTCAAACGTTTCAGAAGTCGAACGGTCTTCTGGAACGGATTATGTTCGACAACCGAGGTTCCACTGTATAGGCAATGTGTGATTGTGCATCACAAAACCAAGCAGCCGACAAAGCAATGAAAAATTAAAAGTCCTACAGAGGACATTTCAGGACATGATGAGTTCTGTTCTCCAGCTGATTGCTGGTGAAGGCATTAGCTGTCATTGGAGAAAAGCGAAGAAAAGAACATCAGATCTTCATGATGTCTAGATCCTTGGTGGTTCTCTTTGAGGGTGGGGCAATACATTTGAGAAAGTTTTCAATGCTGCTTTCGGTCCATGTGTTTCAAGTATCCAGCTATAAGTCAGAATAGCATTGTACATCCCCAGCGGCTGTCGTACTGAGGCACCTGCTGAGAATTTGGCCGCTCCGTCCATGCCCTTGACAAGAGCTTTTTCCATCTTCCAGAGCTGAAGATGTACTCTCTCGCCGTCACCCCCAATGGCCACCTGGAGGGCAAGGGGAGCATGCCCCCGCCGATCATCATGCGCACTGCTGCCACGCCCATGCCCACCCCAAAGTGTTCCCCGCACATGGACGCCGTCTACCCCTTTGCGGACTCCAGAAGAGGGAGCAACGCCTCGATCGACCCGCTGAGCTTCGACCAAAAGTCCTTGGTATTTTACAAGTGTTGCTGGTAGCTGACATTTGGGCAGAGCAGGGCGGGTGAAGCTACTTTGCAACTGGGCACACAAAGTACTCGGGACCCCCAGTTTTTGATTGATTGCCTCTCCTCATATCCACCAACCTGGGCGCAGAGATTGGCAAGGGGGTCCTTCTCGCTTAACGAGGGAGGTTTGCTGGATGGTGACACAGAACAGAGCTATACCTGTGGTGGGGAACGTTTTTCAGAGCAGGGGGCCAAATTCCCTTCTGGGCAGCTGTCCAGGGGCCGCATGCAAGTGGTGGGTGGGGCAAAGGCAAAAGTGGGCGGAGCAATGAATGTAAATTTTACCCAGTTGAGGCTGGTCATTTATGGCAAATGGGGCACTGCCCCACCAAGCTCAGACTGCCCTCTGCCAGCACCCGCCTACCTGTCTTCTAACTTACAACCAACCCGACTGCACCTGTTGGCTTCCACCACCTCCTCCTCAGTGTCAGCGTTTTATTTAGCTATTTTTATTAGATTTATAGGGACGCGGGTGGTGCTGTGGGTTAAACCACAGAGCCTAGGACTTGCTGATAAGAAGGTCGGCGGTTCGAATCCCCGCGACGGGGTGAGCTCCCATTGCTCGGTCCCTGCTCCTGCCAACCTAGCAGTTCGAAAGCACATCATAGTGCAAGTAGATAAATAGGTACCACTCCGGTGGGAAGGTAAACGGCGTTTCTGTACACTGCTCTGGTTCGCCAGGAGCGGCTTAGTCATGCTGGCCACATGGCCCGGAAGCTGTACGCCGGCTACCGCAGCCAGTAAAGCGAGATGAGCGCTGCAACCCCAGAGTCGGTCACGACTGGACCTAATGGTCAGGGGTCCCTTTACCTTTACCTATTAGATTTATAGACCACCACCCCTTCATCATAAGATGAAAACACAAGGAGATAATTAAAAACAAAACAGCAAAAACAATACATTCCCCTTCCCAAAGACACGTTTAAAAGGCTATAGGATATCAGTCAGCCAAAGACCTGGTTGAAGAGGCACGTTTTCTCCTGGCGCCTAAAGATGTATCGTAAAGGCGCCAGGTGAGACTCCCTGGGGAAAGCATTCCACAGGGAGCCACCACAGAGAAGGCCTGTTCTTGCATTGCCATCCTCTGGACCTCACATGGAGGAGGCAAATGAAGAAGGGCCTCAGAGAATTGTTGGAGGGTCTGAGTCGGTTCATACGGAGAAAGGCGGTCCTTGACGTATTGTGGTCGGTCCCGAGCCGTTTAAGGCTTTGTAGGTCAAACCCAGCACTTTGAATTGGGCCCAGAATTGGCAGCCAGTCTGGTCGGGTCAGGATCGGTGCAATATGCTCTTGCCCTTGTAGAACTCAGCAGGTGGGGAGGTTGCGAACAGGGAAGTCGGGGGGGGGGGATGGAAAAGCAGAAAAAGACATCACTACATCATTAACTGTAGTCATTCACAAAAGCACAGACATCCTGTCATTGGTAAGCCAGCTAACTGTAGGGTTTAGGAAGCCAGACTTATGGAGGGCACACCTATGAATGGCTACTAACCCTGATGTCTATGCTATGCAGTTGGAGCAAGCAATACTTCTGAAAACCAGCTTCTGCAAACCACAGAAGAGGAGAGGGCTCTTGCGCTTGCAGGTTTCCCAGAAGAGACATCTGGTTGGCCACTGTGAGAACAGGATGCTGGACGAGATGGGCCACTGGCCTGATCCTGCAACCTGTTCTTAATTTCTTCCTTCCACCCTGTTTCCACAGGATGTGGCCAAGCAGCAGGCATGAGCACAACTGCGCTCTTCCCAGTTGTCACACCCAGAAGCTGGCCTTCAGAGGTGGACCATCGCCATCATGACTAGTGGCCAACAACAACCTTTCCCTCCGTGGAATAGCCTTATCGTCCATGGCTCCCAGTCATGTTGTTGTTGGCTACTTGCCATGATGGCATCCCCTGCCCTGACTTGCCCTCGGTAGCTTGCCTTCTTCTGGCCAGGGGTGGGGAAACTGTGGGCCTCAATCTATCGCCGGATGCACATACCGTATTTTTCGCTCCATAAGACGCACCTAGTTATTAGAGGGGGAATGCAAAAAATATATATATTCTTTAAAGGGAGCGCTGAGCAGAGCCTGTATGCATCTCAGGCTCTGCTCAGTGCTCCCTTTCACAAGCCGCAAGGCGCTTGCAGGCTTTTCCCCAAGGAGGGAGAAGCCCCCAAGAGCCACACACACACTCTGCACGGCTCTTTAAAGGGAGCGCGACTCTTGCAGGCTTTTGCAGGAGGTGGGAGAAGGGGCTGAGGGGCTGCCCTCTGTCCCTTCCCCCACCTCCCGCAAAAGCCAGGGATAGCCGCGCGAAGCCTCCTCAGGGCAGCGGGATGAAGGCTCCCCGTGCCCTGAAGAGGCTTCGCGCGGCTAAGCCAGAAGCTAGAACAGCAAGAGGGAGCGCTGCACAGCGCTCCCTCTCGCTGTTCTGGCTTCCGGAATAGCCGCACAGCCTGCATTCGCTCCATAAGACGCACACACATTTCCCCTTACTTTATAGGAGGGGGAAAGTGTGTCTTATAGAGCGAAAAATACGGTAATCCCTGTCCATGCTAGGAGGGGCTGATGGGTGCTGGAGTCCGCCTGAAGAATGCCAGGCTCCCCAGCCCTTTCTCCTGGCAGCTCTGACCTGCTCCCCGCCCTCTCTCAGTCCAGCCTCCGCAGCTCGCCCTGCGCCAACTGGGGCACCAGCAGCAACTGGGGCAGCCGCCGGTCCAGCTGGAACAGCCTCGGGCGGGCTCCCAGCCTGAAGAAGAAGAGTCAGTGCGGGGAGCGCGAGTCCCTGCTCTCGGGGGAAGGAAAGGGCAGCACCGACGATGAGGCGGAGGATGCCAAGCTCAGCGCCGTCAGCCGGCCCCCCTTGCACCGCCGGGCGGAGTCTCTGGACTGCAGAGGCGCCCTGGAGATGCCCGAACTCCTCCATGTCCCCGGGGTGCGCCACCATCCCTTGAACATCAGCCCTGTGGCAATGCTGCCCGCCGAGTACCAGGACTGCAATGGCAAGATGCTCCACGTGCCCAGCGAGTTCTACCTGCACGTAGATGGGCACAAGGACGACACGCTCGACTACGATGACGACTTGGAGGACGTAAGTTAGAACCGGCGAACGGAAAGCGGGACCTGCTTCCTCGCCAGTGGCCCTTAATGTATACGGGGGGGTCTATTTTATTATTTACTTACAACCCGAGGTCCCCAAAGGTTGTTGAACTACAAATCCGACCATCCTTGACCACTGGTCCTGCCCACCTAGAGATGATGGGAGTTGTAGTCCAACAACATCTGGAGACCCCAGGTTGAGAATGGCTGGCTTATTTCATTCATACCCCAATCGTGCAGCAATAAAACTGCTACCACATTTGCAAGGCTAATCAGGATCTGGCCTTGCCAATCCCCCTCCATGTCTAAACCACTGAGCCTCTTGGGCTTGCCAGTCGGAAGGTCGGCGGTTTGAATCCCTGCGACGGGGTGAGCTCCCGTTGCTCGGTCCCAGCTCCTGCCAACCTAGCAGTTCGAAAGCACACCAGTGCGAGTAGATAAATGGGTACCATTGCAGTGGGAAGGTAAATGGTGTTTCCATGCACTCTGGCTCTCGTTATGGTGTCCTGTTGCACCAGAAGCAGTTTATTCATGCTGACCACATGACCCGGAAAGCTGTCTGTGGACAAGCACCGGCTCCCTCGGCCTGAAAGCGAGATGAGCACCACATCCCCATAGTCGCTTTGACTGGACCTAATTGTCCAGGGATCCTTTACCTTTACCTCCATGTCAAAGTACTGTCACAGCCCACCTGGTAGGAAGAGTTGGACCACCCTGATGTAGTCTTTATAGATCTATAGACTTCATTGATCCACAGCCTGGTCTGCATAGATTCAGGACCCACACCAAAACAGCCATGTGGGGTCCAGGCGGGAGGGATGGAGATAGGCCATTCGACTGGATCAGATCGATGAAGGGGTCCTTTTGAGGCCTTGGGGTGCTCAGCCAATGCCCAGCTCAGCTGACAGCTACCGCCCTTCGCTCAAGAAAGTGGGCGTCAAATGTGAAAGGTTGGGGAATGCCTTATTTTCTCGTTTCATTTATATCCTGCCTTTCCTCCAAAGAGCTCCAGGCTGCTTAAAGGAATGATATAATAAAAGTCTTGTTTTCCATCCAGAGTTACTGCTATAGGATTCGTAAGGCCCTGGAGCCCTACAAGCCAGAGTGGTGCAAGACTCATGAGGACTGGTCACTCTATTTGTTTTCACCTCAGAATCGGTAAGAGCGCCTCAGCAGGGATGGGAGAATCTCCTCCTCCTCCCCCTGCTCCAAATCCAGATATAACTTCTTTACAGTCCACCGACCATAATCAGACACTATCCCCATTAAGTTCATTGAAATTGGCGGACCTAAGTTAGTCATCTTCATTAATTTCATTGAGCCTGCTCTAACTACCAATGGCTAACCCCATATAAAAGGTACCATATTTTTCGCACCATAGGGCGCACCGGACCATAGGGCGCACCCAGTTTTTTGGGGGGGAAATAAAGGGGGGGAATTATTTTTCCCCCAGGCGCGGGGCTGGGGCGGGGGAAGCTCGAGCTTCCCCCAACCCCAGCCCCCAAACAGGCAGCTCTCTGCAAGCTGTGGGAGCCCAGCGCCGGCTCCCGCTGCTTGCGGGGAGGTCCGCGAAGCCTGGACGCGCTGATCTCAGTGCGCGCAGGCTTCAGCATGCAGGCAACTTTCCGCAAGCAGTGGGAGCGCTCCCGCTGCTTGCGGAGAGGTCCGCAAAGCCTGGACGCGCTGAGCTCAGCGCACGCAGGCTTCAGCACGCAGGCAACTCTCCGCAAGCAGCGGGAGCCCAGCGCTGGGCTCCCGCTGCTTGCGGAGAGGTGTGCGAAGCCTGGAGAGCGTGAGGGGTTGGTGCGCACCGACCCCTCTCACTCTCCAAGCTTCAGCGAAAGCCTGCATTCGCACCATAGGACGCACACACATTTCCCCTTCATTTTTGGAGAGGGGAAAGTGCGTCCTATGGTGCGAAAAATACGGTACATAATATGAAACTACATCAGTTCATTAAAAGGCAAATGTCTTCTAAAAGTCTGGTAGTTGTTGTTCTCTTTGACATCTGGTGGGAGAGTGTTCCACAGGGCGGGTGCCACTACCGAGAAGGCCCTCTGTCTGGTTCCCTGTAACCTCACTTCTCGCAGTGAGGGAACCGCCATAAAGCCCTCGGCGCTGGACCTCAGTGTCCGGGTAGAATGATGGGGGGTGGAGACGCTCCTTCAGGTATACTGGACCGAGGCCATTTAGGGCTTTAAAGGTCAGCACCAACACTTTGAATTGCGCTTGGAAACAACAAGAGTGGTAAGCAGTTGTGCTTTCATCTTCAAGGCTTCGGGCCAACTGCCAGAAGGTCATCGCGCACAAGATGTTTGACCACATCGTTCTCGTCTTCATCTTCCTCAACTGCATCACCATCGCATTGGAGAGGCCGGATATCGACCCCAACAGCACGGTGAGCACCAGAAAGTGCCCCAATCGCTGGGAGATCGGATGCTAAGAACCACTTACTTTGCAGCCTGCAAACTTTAAGCGGAAGGAGGGAGAAGGGAGAAGGGTCATGTGGTTGTCCAAGACTACAAGTCCCATCATCCCTGACCATTGGGTCATGCTGGCTGGGAACGATGGAAGTTGGAGCCCAACAACATATGAGCACCATGATCCCCGCCCACTCCTGCATACCCTCTGACATTTATCCAATGAAAATAGGAACGTCCCATTCCATAATGATCATTTTACTATTTATACCCCATGCATCTTACTGCGTTGCCCCAGCCACTCTGGGCAGCTTCCAACATATAGAAAAACATAATAAAACATTATTTTTTTAAATTAAAACAACAACAACTTCCTTATACAAGATTGCTTTCAGACAGCTCTGGAGTCAGATAACTCCATACCCTCCAACATTTCTCCAATGAAAATAGGGGCATCCTAAGGAAAAGTGGAAAGGACGCGGGTGGCGCTGTGGGTTAAACCACAGAGCCTAGGGCTTGCCGATCAGAAGGTCGGCAGTTCGAATCCCCGCGACGAGGTGAGCTCCCGTTGCTCAGTCCCTGCTCCTGCCAACCTAGCACCTCGGTTTTCGAGCATCTAGGAAGCTGAACATTTTGGGACCCAAACGCCAAAAACCCGGAAGTCAATGTTTCCATTTTCAAATGTGCCTTGGAAGTCGAATGGCTTCTGCTGCGTGTTTTTCTATTTTCTCCATTGAACTTGCAGCCAGCCCTTTGCGCCTTGGTTTTTGAACGTTTTGGAAGTCAAACGGTCTTCTGGAACAGATTATGTTCGAGAACCGAGGTACCACTGTATATATATCTGCCCCGAGTGTAACCACATGGCACTGTGGATTGAGCAGTCTGCCCACTCGCTCATACCTTTTCTCCCTCCCTCCATTATTATTATTTTTTACAGGAGCGGATATTCTTGAGCGTCTCCAACTACATTTTCACTGCCATCTTTGTCGCCGAGATGATGGTCAAGGTAAAGCTGAACCAGAAGGCATGCAGAAAAGAAACCCTCAGAGCTTGGTCCTGGTCTTATTTCTGCTACATGCATGTACAGTGAAAGGCAATCTACCCATTACGCAGAATGTAGAATTGTAGAATTGTAGTGTGCACCACTTTAGCTTATGAAGAGAGATTTCATATTTCTGTTAAATATGCTGCCTTGTGGCAAAGAGGTAAATATCCCTCCCTGCAGGGCATAATCCAGCACAAAGGATCATAGAATTGTAAAGCTGCGAGGGACCACAATGGTCATCTAGTCCAACCCCCTGCAATGGAGGAATATTTTGCCCAATGTGGGTCTCGAACTCACAACACCAAGATTAAGAATCTTATGCTCTACCAACTGAGCTATTCCAGTCAGGTGAGAGTGATGCTGATGCATGAGGGGGGGGGATTCAAAAATATGACCCCCCTACAGTCTGAAGTGGCATAGTCCTGAAATCTATTACCTTTGTTAGTAATGGTCATTATGTTGCAATTTTTTTAAAAAAAAGAGGGGTGCTGCTGTTGCTTAGCAACCAAATATAATGACATGATCTTTGATGAGGTAGAACATGGTCCGATTGGCTATGTGGACCTGAGGGAGTTTCCCCTGTGTATATTGAGCTGAATGTCTTCCTGCCCTGTACAAGGCTGAAGCTAAGAAAGAAAGAAAACCCTCTCCATTCCTTCCTCCTCAAATTATACGCTGTTTCGTTCAGTTTTCCTCTGTAAAGTGTTATCAGTTCTTAAGGAAGGAATCTAACATCTTAGTCTACCACTGGGGATTGGTGGTGGGAAGACAATGAGTGGTCAGAGAGGGAGAAGACTGCGAAGATGAGATGTTGGAAGGTCACAGCACTCAGTGAGCGAGGGGAATCTGTGGCAGAGAGAAGTCCAAAATCAGAGGCAGAAGCAGGAGAGGAGGGAGGCCAAGAGATGAGTCTGGCTGGCGAAGAGCCACAAGTGTCTCCCCCTCCTGCTGCAACAATCTCCCCTCCCCGCTTGTCTCGCAGAACCAGAAGAGGCATGAAAAGGGCAGAGGAGAGGGTTGGCTTCACACAGGCGCAGTCTCTGATTGCTTGGGGGGAAACCCTGCAGAGGAAGGAACTTAGATGGCGGCGGGGAAGCAGGGACTTTCAGTCTCAGCAACAGATCCATGGGTCAAGACCTACCAGGGATGAGCTGCTGTGCTCATTAGACCTGACACTCCTCCAGGTCTGTGCAGATCCCGTTCTTGCTAATGAAGAGCTTTCTCCAATGTGCACAGTGTGATTTACTGCCGGCCTGCTCCTGTTACCTGGATGGGTGGCGAGGAAGAAGGTAGGCATGCAAGGTCTGGTTGAGGTTAGACTGAGGATGTTAGGGCAGTGCCCCATTTGCCCGAAAGGATTCCCTATCAGAAAGCTTTTGATGTACCAAGATTCTGTACGATGGGAGAATCAGCCAAGCTATTGTTTCAGCTTCTTAAGCCTCACCATCTTCTCTGCCTTCAGGTCGTGGCCCTTGGCTTTTTCTCCGGGGAAAACACCTATCTCCAGAGCAGCTGGAACGTCCTGGACGGAATCCTCGTCTTCGTGTCTATCATCGACATCATCGTTTCCATGGCGTCGGCAGGCGGGGCTAAGATCCTGGGGATCCTTCGCGTACTTCGGCTGCTGCGTACTTTAAGACCCTTACGGTATTTTCCTTTCCCCTCTGCAGAAGCTCCTCTTAGGGCTACCTGATTTCCCACTCATGATGGGGAGAAGGGGGAAATCAGTGTGTCAAAGGGACCGTTTCGATCTCAAGCATTGCCCCAGGGAGAAAAGATTAGACACTTCCTCTTCCAGGATCGCGAGCGAATTTAAGAAAACGAGAAGAGTTATCCTGGATGGTCCAGAAGCCCATCTAAATGAACATCTAGGAAGCCTGCTCACGAGACATAATATCTAGCAACTTTTTGTGTGTGTGGTAGACTGACTCTGTACATGGAGGCTTGCGAATGGAGTTTGCAGCCCCGTGCCAAGAGTGCCTTTCAATAAGAAGAAAATGGGGAGACCAATCTTGGGAGATGTGCATTACACCTAGTGTGGTTTTGGAGGGGGCGTTCTAAGCCATGTTTCCAATCTTTAGCCACAACAGGAGCCAACATGGTGCTCTTAGACCAGGGGTCAGCAACGTGCAACCCATGGGCCGGATCCAGCCCACAAAGACCATTTTACCGGCCCACGAGCCATCCCCGAACCGAGCCATCTGCTTGGCAAGTCCCAACTGCGCTACACTAAACCGGCGCAGTGCGGTGCGGGGACTTGCCGAGCGGTGCCAGAAATCGCATCTGCACATGCACAGATACCGGAAATCGCTTCTGCACATGCCCAGATGCCAAAAAACGCTTTTGCGCAGGTGCGATTTTCGGTGTCTGGGCATGCGCAGAAGCGATTTCCTGCGCCATGGACATGCGCAGACGCGATTTTCAGTGGAGATCATCCGTGGGAGTGATCCGGCCCATGGCTAATAAGCCTTGCTGACCCTGTCTTAGACTGTGGCCAGCCCTGCCAGCATGGCCAGAGGTCAGGGACGATAGGAGTTTGTGTCCAACAGCGCCAGATAGACTACTCTTCTTTTGGAGGACCGAAAGCCCATCAAGGCATTGTTTGGGTCCGTACCTGATAGTCAGAGCATCCGCTTTCCATCCAGGTGGTCCCAGGTTCAGCATCTCTAGATTTGGGCTGGACATCTGTCCTGCCTGAAACTCTGGGGAGCAGAAAAACCGGACTCAGTGGACCCCAAAATCTGGCTTGCTTTAAGTCATCTTCCTGCATCTTTGGAGAAGAGCAGTTACTCCATGGTGTGTAAGATCTGCTTTCCCAGTCCTGGGCTCCATCCCAGACTCCAGGTAGGGCAGGGGATTGTCCTCTGCCTGAAACCCTGGACAGCTGCTGCCAGTCAATGTAGACAATACCAGCTCAGTATAAGGCACGTTCCCAAAAGCCAGGTTGGCACATTCTGGGTCATCCATCATTTCCAAACTGTCTTGAGCAAAGCATCAGCACAGCTGTCAAGGAAAAGCAGCGTTTATTTCACTAGACTCGTCACACAGGTTGATTTATGCTTAGGGTTCAGCTGGCAGTTTTCCTCTGTGCTTTTGGGGAGGAAAGAGAAGCCAGGCTGGTCTCAGCTCTGGAGCTCCTTTTGTGAAGAAGAAGCTTGCTTGCTTCACTGTTTATCTTCTAAAGCAGAAAAGGTTCTCCAAAGGGCAACCACTGCGATTGAGGGAAATATAGAGACTCCCCTATTAGAAAAAGCTGCAGCGTGTGGGACTTTCCAGCTTAGAGAAAAAGCGAGTTAAGAGGCGACATGATAGAAATTTATCAATTTATGGATGGCATGGAGAAAGTGGATAGAGATAAGCTTTCATCCCTCTCGCAAAACACTAGAACTCTTGGACGCTAAAAGATTCGGTACAGATTGAAGTTGAGACTTCTGCATGCGGCGCATTGTTAATCTGTGGAACTGGCCCCCTCAGGAGGGCAGCGACGGACACAGACTTCGAAAGAGACTTAGACAAATTCATGAAGAGGGGTATCGATGGCTACTAGCCTCAATGGCTCAGCACTGCCTCTAAACATGGAGGCAGCAATGCTTCTGAGTAACAGTTGCTAAAAACCGCAGGAGGGGAGATAGGTAGAATCATAGAATCATAGAATCATAGAATCATAGAATCATAGAGTTGGAAGAGACCACAAGGGCCATCGAGTCCAACCCCCTGCCAAGCAGGAAACACCATCAGGTCTTGTGTTCGAATCCTGCATTCAGGTTTCCCTTGGGAATCTGGTTGGTCCCTGTGGGAACAGGATGCTGGACTAAATTGGCCACTGGCCTGATCCCACAAGCTCTTCTTACATTCTTACTTAGAAGAACAATGGATTTATATTTGAGTATATTTTTTATACCCTGTCGTCTCCCCTGATGGGACAGCTTACGATTAAAAACAAGAACCACTGAAAACATAGGAAAAAACAACCATTTTAAAAAAACAGTTGAATATTGATAGAATTAAAATTATATATAAAATATATTAAAACCGTACCGATAATTGCAATAGGTATAGGACAGGCTTCCTCAACTTTGGCCCTCCAGATGTGTTTGGTCTACAACTCCCATGATCCCTGGCTAGCAGGACCAGTGGTCAGGGATGATGGGAATTGTAGTCTCAAAACATCTGGATGTGGGAATTGTAGTCTCAAAACATCTGGGGGGCCGAGGTTGTGGAAGCCTGGTATAGGATGCCAAACAGATGAACCAAGGCCTGGTTAAAAAGGAACGTTTTTGCCTGGTGCCTAAAGTGTATAATGAAGTTGCCAGGCGAACTTCCCTGGGGGAGAGCATTCCACAGTAGGGGAGCCACTGCAGAGAAGGCCCCATTCTGGTGTTGCTACCTTCCGGACCTCTCGAGGAGTAGGCACACAAAGGAGGGCCTCAGAAGATGATCTCAGAAGATGAGCCAGTGTGGTGTAGTGGTTAAGAGTGGTGGGCTCGTAATCTGGTGAACCGGGTTCACGTCTCCGCTCCTCCACATGCAGCTGCTGGGTGACCTTGGGCCAGTCACACTTCTCTGAAGTCTCTCAGCCCCACTCACCTCACAGAGTGTTTGTTGTGGGGGAGGAAGGGAAAGGAGATTGTTAGCCGCTTTGAGACTCCTTCGGGTAGTGATAAAGCGGGATATCAAATCCAAACTCCTCCTCTTCTTCTTCTTCTTCTTCTTCTTCTTCTTCTTCTTCTTCTTCTTCTTCTTCTGGGCAGTCCTGAGGTATTGCAGTCCTGAGCTGTTTAAGGCTTTATAGGTGAAAAACAACACTTTGAATTGGGCCTGGAAACTAATCGGTAGCCAGTGCAGTCGGACCAGGATCGGTGTAATATGCTCAAACTGTCTTGCTTCAGTGAGCAACTTGGCCACTGAATTCTACACCAGCTGAAGTTTCTGAACCATCTTCAGAGGCAGCCCTATGTGTAACCCATTGCAGTAATCTAACCTTGAGGTTAGATTCTCAAGGAAGGAGCGCAGCCAGCACACTAGCTTTAACCATGCAAATGCCATCCTGCCCACCCCAGAGACCTGAGCAAATGCTCTTCTTCGCGGCTTGATGAGCACATGTTCCTGCAGAGAAACCAGATTCAAGTTCCCCTCCACCACCCCACCACCCATACAATTAACCTTCCCGAGCAAGCAGAAAGGTTGGACATGTTTGGAGCACTGAGCATTATCAGCCTCGCACGATAAACGCCTTCTCCTTGCTTGCATTTTTCTCAGAGACGCGCATATCGGGCCGGCGGCCCCGTCATCTAAATGACATGTCAAATTGCAGAACCTCACAGTTGTTCCAGGAGGGGCGGACATGACCCCAGCATGTGGTGTGTCAGCCATGGAGCAGTGGGGGCGAGGGGGGGGACAGAGATAACAGGTGAGGAGTCACATTGGCTCTGAGCAGGATTTGCATTTGAACCACAGCGGGGAACGCTTCAGGAACTCTGAGCTGACGCTTCCCGCTCGATCCCACCGAGCAGCAATTTAGCATCTTGGCAAGAGCTGCAGTCAGATGACACTTCCAGTGTCTGAAGTGGAGCAAAAGGAAATGTGTGTTTCGGTTAACTGTTGAGCCATAAGCCTGGGGAGGGAGGAAGATCACTCGCTTGGGGAATTCTTGTCTGCTCTCTGCTTGGGTCTGTGGTTCCACATCAATAATAATAATGTTGTTGTTGTTTAGTCGTTTAGTCGTGTCCGACTCTTCGTGACCCCATGGACCAGAGCACTCCAGGCACTCCTGTCTTCCACTGCCTCCCGCAGTTTGGTCAAACTCATGCTGGTAGCTTCGAGAACACTGTCCAACCATCTCATCCTCTGTCGTCCCCTTCTCCTTGTGCCCTCCATCTTTCCCAACATCAGGGTCTTTTCCAGGGAATTCAAAAGCATCAATTCTTCGGCGATCAGCCTTCTTTATGGTCCAGCTCTCACTTCCATACATCACTACTGGGATAATAATAATAATAATAATAATAATAATAATAATAATAATAATTTATTTATACCCAACCCATCTGGCTGGGTTTCCCCAGCCACTCTGGGCAGCTTCAACAGAATATTAAAATACAATAACCTATTAAACATTAAAAGCTTCCCTAAACAGGGCTGCCTTCAGATGTCTTCTAAAAGTCTGGTAGTTGTTTTTCTCTTTGACATCTGGTGGGAGGGTGTTCCACAGGCTGGGTGCCACTACCAATAAGGCCCTCTGTCTGGTTCCCTGTAACTTAGCTTCTCACAGTGAGGGAACCGCCAGAAGGCCCTCGGCACTGGACCTCAGTATCCGGGCTGAACGATGTGGGTGGAGACGCTCCTTCAGGTATACTGGACTGAGGCTGTTTAGGGTTTAAAGGTCAGCACCAACACATCAAGACAGGACTGTTCTTTTCCTTATGCTGGTGACACTATACTTTCGAAGCAGAGCCATGCTATGGTCAGTTTCTGCTAAAGAATCGTTTCATTTATTGAATTTATATACCGCCCTATACCTGGAGGTCTCAGGGCAGTTCACAAAAAAGATCACAGTGTATAAAATCAAAACAATAATCCAATAACAAACACCCCCCCCCCAAGAAAAGAGCCACATTTTAAAAGGGTATAGGATAGGCTTCCTCAACTTCGGCCCTCCAGATGTTTTTGGCCTACAACTCCCATGATCCCTAGCTAACAGGACCAGTGGTCAGGGATGATGGGAATTGTAGTCTCAAAACATCTGGAGGGCCAAGTTTGTGGAAGCCTGGTATAGGATGTCAAACAGATGAACCAAAGACCTGGTTAAACAGGAAGGTTTTTGCCTGGTGCCTAAAGGTGTATAATGAAGGTGCCAGGTGAACTTCCCTGGGGAGAGCATTCCACAGATGGGGAGCCACTGCAGAGAAGGCCCCGTTCTCGTGTTGCCACCCTCCAGACCTCTCGAGGAGGAGGCACACAAAGGAGGGCCTCAGAAGATGATCTCAGGGTCTGGGTAGGTTCATATGGAAAGAGGCAGTCCTTGAGGTATTGCGGTCCTGAATCCTGGGAGCTGTAGTCTGTTAAGGGTGCTGAGGGTTGAACTGTAGTTCCCCTTACAGAACTACAGTTACCTGGCAAGAGGGACTGATTGCTAAAGCACTCTGGCATCTCCTAACAACTCCCAGCACCTTTAACAAAACTATGCTTCCCAGGATCCTTTGGGAGACGCCATGACTGTTTTAAGTGGTATTGTAGTGCTTTAAATGCAGATTTAAGGTGAAGGTGGTGAAAAGGAATGGAAAATTGCCTTTAATTCGCCTGGTTTATTGGGGATAAAGGCATAAAGGTCTTAATTTCAGGTGGTGCATGTTTGGGGAGAGAAGGAACCTTTTTCATATTCCAAAAGATCAGAGAGGTGGTGAGTTAAAGTTGGTTGGCATCTGTCTGTCTTGGGTTCAGCTGGTTGGCATCCATCTGAATTCTCAGGAAACTGAACCACAGTATTTAAGTAAAAGAGGGGCAGGGAGAACCTAACAAACAAAACAAAAAAACACCAGATGCTACAAATCATAAAATACTATTTCTTCCTATATACATAAAATGTAAGGTTGTCGTCGCACAGCTCCCCTTAGAAGATTTGTAGTGCCTCATCACAATCCTGGATTTCCATGAAGTCACAACAGGGGAAGGAAGCAAAAGAGAAGGCAGGTTTTCAAATGGTGGTTTTGAACAGGCCCCAAACTCGGCCCTCCAGATGTTTTGGGACTACAACTCCCATCATCCCTAGCTAACAGGACCAATGGTCAGGGATGATGGGAACTGTAGTCCCAAAACATCTGGAGGGCCGAGTTTGGGGGGTGCCTGGTTTTGAACAACAGCAGAGGTTTGAATAAAGCATGGGTGGAGGGACATAGACAGGGTTGGCAAGCAATGCAAACAAAGGGCAGCAGACCCCAGTAATAAAATACGAGCGTATGAAATACCTGCTGGATGAGGCCAGCGGCCTATTTAGTCCAGCAACTTGTTCTCACAGTGGCCAGCCAGATGTGAGCACAAGAGCAATTCTCGCCCCCTGCAGTTTCCAGCAACTGGTCTTCAGAAGCATCAGTGCCTCTGAACAGAACCATCATGACTAGTAGCCGTTAATTCTCCCATTAATTTGTCTAACCCACTTTTAAAGCCGTCTGGGTTGGTGGCCACCCTGCCTCTTGTGGCAGTGAGTTCCACAGTCTAACTGCATCCTGCATTGAATAAGTCCTTTCTTTTGTCCGTCCTTACATTCAGCTTCACTGGATGTCTCAGACGGTGGAGGAAGAAAATGACCTTCATGTCCCGTAGTCATTAGTATATTTTAACCTCCATGAATTTGTCTAAATTTGTGGCATTGTAGGAGATGATATGAATAGACAAGACTGTAAGTTGTTTTTATATGCAATGATGGCAGCAAGAATAGTATTGGCACAAAAATGGAAGCAAGGAGAACTACTGACGAAAGAAGAATGGAGGATGAAATTGATGGACTGCGCAGAATTAGATAAATTAACAGGAAGGATTCAAAACCTGCGGGACCAGAGATTCTTAGAAGACTGGAGTGAATATATGAACTATTTGAAAAGTAATAGTAATGAACAGATTACCCTAGTAGGACTACAAGAAGTTTTGTAAGGACTATTTGAAATATTATAAGAAAGACTATGAGGACAATTATTAGTTAATGATAATTAAGAGTGATAGAGAAATTAAGAAATGCAGAATAAGTGATAAAGATGGGAAATCATCAGAGGTGTTGATGGTAATCAAAAATATTGTATAAGATAAGAAGTTGTGTTATATAAATGTTAAAAAGCTAATTTATATATATATATTGTCTCAATTTGACGTTGGTAATCTTCTTGCCAGAGTCATCAGCAGGGCGCCGGGACTGAAGCTTGTCGTGGAGACACTGATATCCTCTCTCAGGCCTATCGGCAACATCGTGCTGATCTGCTGTGCCTTCTTCATCATCTTCGGCATCTTAGGAGTGCAGGTAATAGTTTTCCTCTCTCGTTGGCTCAGCAAACCCCTAGCAAAGACTTTCCAGCTCCCTTCCAGCTTGCCCCAGCAACTTAAGTCATCTAGAGCTAGGGGTGGGGGAGAAACTCAGATTTAAATGCAAACTTAACCCATTTTCACTTCCTGAAACAAGCGTTGAACCAACGTGTGGCTGTCCTTCGAAGCGTGCACTCCTCTGAATTTTGCAACGTTGATCTTCAGCCCAAGAGCGTGTGCAAATCTGCAGGCAGATGCATGTGCTGGTGAAAACAGTGTCCAAAAATGCATGATGTTAGGGGGAAATGTTTGCAAATAAAAAAAAAAGGTGTATATTAGGCAGATTGCATGCAAAAAAAATGTATACTTTCAGAAAAATGTGCATAAAAATTGGGGCAAGGGTTATGAGGATGTTTGTTAAAAAAGAACACCTAACACAAAAATGTGGAGATCTGAACATCATCATCATCATAATTTATTATTATTTATACCCCACCCATCTGGCTGAGTTTTCCCAGCCACTCTGGGCAGCTCCCAATCAAATGTTAAAAACAGTACAGCATTAAATATTAAAAACTTCCCTGAACAGGGCTGCCTTCAGATGTCTTTTAAAGATAGGATAGCTGCTTATTTCCTTCGCATCTGAAGGGAGGTTGTTCCACATGGCGGGTGCCACAACCAAGAAGGCCCTCTGTCTGGTTCCCTGTAACTTGACTGGAAACATGAGAAATGGGGAGAAACTGAAACAATTTTCTTTAAGATATTTATATACCTGAACTAAAGCTTTTGGATATATTGTCCAAAACTGGTTTGAAGTCCATATCATAACAGTTTCATAATTTTTGACCTGGCAATATATCTTGAATTGTGTGTGAGAGAGAGTGTGTGTGTGTATATGTGTGCTAAGCAAAAATCAAAATGTGGGGGGAAACGTCAAGTCCACCAACACTTCTCTCGATTTCTGCAGCCCCTGTTAACTCTGTCAGCTGTCCCCTGCCCTAACCTGAATTTAAGATGGGGGTGGGGAGGGGACAGAAATTGAGAGAAACCAAAACTGACCAATATTCTCTATATTGGGAGCTGTGGCCTCTTTTTCTACTATGAAACGCCTTCTTCTTGGAGCTCTGCCTTGTCCTGATCTCTCAGGCAGAAGGAGTCATTGCTCTTGGTAAATATGCAGGCTTGAGGACAGGTACATTTACTCAGCCAAATTAATTCCATCCTGCGTGAAGGATTTTCTTTGTACCGAATCTACTGCTCACCACTCAGGTTTCTTGACCCCGGGTTATTTTTCTTACTTATGAATTTATAAACTGCACATTCATAAAAATATAAAGCAAGGCTCATGTTCTCTCTCTCCCTGGTTTTTGTTTGTATTTGTCCCAGCTGTTTAAAGGCAAATTCTACCATTGTGAGGGGTTGGACATCCGAAACATCTCCACCAAGGCCGACTGCAGAAACGCCCACTACAGGTGGGTCCGGCGGAAGTACAACTTCGACAACTTGGGGCAGGTAAGGAGAAGAGAGAAGACCATGCAAACTGAGCTTTGCCTTCCGCCTGTACACTTCTTGCTAGCCAAACATAGTGTTGACTCTCAATACTCATCATAGAAATGTAGAGTTAGAAAGGATACCAGGTCCCCCATCCAATTTGAAACCATACCAGACCCTGCTTAGCTTTGCAAATGTGCTAGCAGTTTTATTGCTGCACCACTAGGGAGAGTCTTATTCTTTCTTCTTATGCTTCAAGGTCCCCAACCTGTATGTATTTAAAGTGCCATATATGCATTGCCATGCATATACACTATCTTACGCTGCGGGGGAGAGAATAAATAATTTCAGGACACTTCTTTTTTAAAAAAACAAAAACCTGCCCTGGTGATCTGTGATTGAGGACGTCACTAGCACTAGCCTATAGGTGCCTACCACCACATAAACAGAGGGTTTGTCTCCCTTTCTTCCACAGGCCCTAATGTCCTTGTTTGTCCTCTCCTCCAAAGACGGCTGGGTGAATATCATGTATGACGGATTAGACGCAGTTGGCATCGACCAGCAGGTAGAAGCTAAAGATCATAACACTGTTATTGGGGTAGAAATTTAAATGCCTTTGCATATTCATCCTTTCATGCTTGCCATATGCAGTTTGTTGTTGTTGTTTAAAAAGTTATTTATTACAAAACAATTTACATAAAACATAAACAAAACAAAAAACACCATAAACAAACCATAGACACTAACTCACCACATATCATCTAACATTACACATACTTTGGCTTCTGATTCACCTCATTGTACTTTTCACACCTTATTAATCTGTACGCACTTTCTTATTTTTTCCGTTACTTATCAAGAGAAAATTTTGCTTTTATAGTTTCCTTGTAATTCAAGGCTCACTCTAAATCTGTCAGGAGATTCGCATTATCACAGTACTTTTTGAGATGTTCTTGGAATATTGTCCAGTCTTTACTGACTTTCTGGTTTGAGTTTCCTCTTATTCTCCCAGCCATTTTCGCAAGTTCTAGGTATTCTATCATCTTCGCTTGCCAGTCGATTTTTGTGGGGATTAAGTCACTTTTCCAATTTTTTGCTATTAAAATCCTAGCGGCGTATGCAGTATTCAAGAGCGCTTTAAACCTGCCCTTTCCTTGTCAAGCGGTCCTGGATGCCCCAATCAAATCCTATAAAAGCAAGAGGCTGGGACTCAGGTGGAGAGAAAGACCACTCAGGTCCTGTCAAGTACGGGAGTTCCCTTCTGGTAGCTCCCCAATAAGAATTAACAAGCATTCAGTAGATTTATAGTCTTTTTATTACAGTATCATGTTGCAAGCATGATACACACACACACACTCAATTGATGTATCACCCAGCTGCTCCCTCCCTTCGGATTGCCTAGTTACTATCTCAAAGCTGGGTAGCTCCTCTCTCTGAATAGAATGGAGTCTGAATAGAATGCTAGGGTAAAAGAAGAGGATACATTTGCCATTGCTTATTAGAGCACTGTGAAATCATAAAGGCAAGATGAATAAGATGCATTGGAAGAAATATGATTTAACATTACGATGTGGATAGATAAAGGAAGAGTAACTCTACTTGAATAACTGGGGAATTTTTTTTTAATGAAATGTTTATTAAGCTTTTTTAGAATAATACAGTAAAAATGAAAAAGAAAATAGAAAAATACAAAATAAAAACAGTTAAAAACACACATATTTTCTGTTACTTATTTTCCTTTAACTTATTTCCCGGACCTCCTCATACCTCCCTTTTTTGTATTCCGCTTCAATTTATTGGTTCAGCAAATCCTTACCATTAGATTTTAACCCATTTATAGAATAACTGGGGAAATGTTTTAGCTCAACAAAAGTCTAAGCAGGAATTGAAACATGCACAGCCCATGGAAACTGAGAAAGGGTGGGAAATGAACAACAAAATGTTAAATTATTTTAAGTAGTGGAACAGAAATTAGAGGAAAGGAGCAGTCAAGGAGGGAAAGAAAAGAAACATAGTGAAAGGGGAGGCGGGAAGTCAACTTGTAAATTTGTTTTAAATTTGAATTGATCTGTTGTTAATTTGTTTTAAAAAATTGAAACTCAATAAAAAGAATCAATTGGCAATAAATGTGTGGTGTGGCCTTATGCTAGTGTTTCTCAAACTTGGGTCTCCAGCTATTGGTGGACTATAACTCCCATCATCCCTGGCCAACAGGACCAATGGTCAGGGATGATGGGCACTGTAGTCCGGTGCCAGTTGAAGAAACACTACCTGATGGTGGGCTCCATTGAACCTTCTCATGCTCATCCCACATTGCTCTGTCTCTCTCTGTCTCCCTGCTTCCTTCCCACCTCCGCCGCCAGCCCAGCCAGAACCACAACCCTTGGATGCTCCTCTACTTCATCTCCTTCCTCCTCATCGTCAGCTTCTTCGTGCTCAACATGTTCGTCGGGGTGGTGGTGGAGAACTTCCACAAGTGCCGGCAGCACCAGGAAGCGGAAGAGGCCCGGCGGCGCGAGGAGAAGAGGCTCCGGAGGCTGGAGAAAAAGCGCAGGAGTAAGGCGATATACATGTCTGGTCGGTAGACAGCGGTACAAATCACAATCTTTCTGAGCCTTGCCTGCTTCCAAAGCAAGATATCTTTTGCCCCCGGATTCCTTTTTTGGTTTGCTTTGGTTTGACAACGGGACGGAAGAAGACGCGCTCTCTCTCTCTTTTTTCCTTCCCATTCCATTTTTTTGGGAGATGCTTTAAGAGTCAGAGTTGACCTTTCCACCATTCCCCTTCCATTGGCTCCTATTGCAAACTCAGCACGGCTTACCCAAATATCCAGGACCGCAAACAGGGACTACAACTCCCACCAGCACCAGCCCGCATGGCCAGTGGTCGAGGATGATGGGAATTGTAGTCCGGCAGTGCCTGGGTGGCCAACAGGTTGTGGGGAGCTGGTGTAGACCTCAATGACCTAGATGAACCAATAGTGTATGGCAGGCTACCTATGAACTACCCCTTCATTCAGAACAATGAGGTCTAGAATCTTACTTTATTGTTAAGGGAAAGGACATAGTTCAATGTGAAGCACATGCCTCGCATACAGAGGGTCCCAATTTCAATCCTCAGAAACTGGGCTGGGAAAGACTCCTAGCTGAGAACTTGGGGAGCCGCTGCTAGTCAATACTGAGCTAGATGATCAGGGATAAGAAGATCTTTGATAAACAAAGTCCACAGAGGAGGTCCAAGTTGCCTTCCTATGTATGAATTCTGAGGACATGAACCTCAAATATGGGTTAAGTTACTGGCAGGTTCCTTCAGGCACAGTTAAGGATGCTACAGGTGAAACTCGAAAAATTAGAATATCGTGGAAAAGTTCCTTTATTTCAGGAATTCAACTTAAAAGGTGAAACTAATATATGAGATCGGCTCATGACATGCAAAGTGAGATATGCTTCTACTTCTCAGAGGTCCAATCTTGCTCGATTTGCAATCCTTGTTTTGCTGATTTCCTTTAATATTCTCATTTTCTGAGATTGTTAATTTGGGGTTTTCATCAGCTGCACGCCATGATCATTGATTGGTCACAAATCAAGGCTTGACATATCTCGCTTTGCATGTCATGAGTCAATCTCATATATTAGTTTCACCTTTGAAGTTGAATTAGTGAAAGAAAGGAACTTTTCCATGATATTCTAATTTTTCGAGTTTCACCTGTACATTGGACGCACCCACCCAAATCTCCAGTGGGTTCCCCAGCCACACGTCTCTCTCTCTCTTGCCTCGTTTCTGATTCCCAACGGTGTCCTGTTGCCCCTAACCCTGGGACTTAAAGCATCACCAACATTATTTAAGGCCCATCGATGGGATTTCCTATGGTACGTTTTTAAATAAGGAAAACAGATCCACTAGCTGACTTTCTTTTCTTTCTTCCTTTTTTTAGAGGGTCTCGGTGCATGGTCCCCGCATGCCACACAGATGCTGCATGGGGCGGGGGGTGGGAATGGCAGAGCGTGGGGGTCGGGGAAGTGGGGAAGACTCCCAGCTTGGGGGGTCGAGGAGAAAGAGGCCAAAGGTGGAATCCCTTTAGAAGAGATGCACATTCAGCTATCCCACCAGTGGGTGGGTGGGATTCTAGATTGGACTGGCAGCCTTCTGGGCAGAGTAGGTGGGGAAGCCAAAAGATATTCCCACAATCCTCTTCCCCCTCCTTCTCTCTCTCTCTCTCTCTCTCTCTCTGTTTTAATAGCAAATTGAGACAAAGGCAGGTTGATACAGGAGGGTGCCACAGGTAGGGTTGTGTTGAACACCTAGACTTCCCCTTCGCTGAATTTTGCAATTTTCCAGCCAAGCAAACATAAACACCACCATCTACACTGACCCTCCAACCACTGCTGGAATGAATGCTGATATCTATGAAAATATAAAACCAATGTTTAGCACAGACCAGGCCTTGATGCTTTTACCGCCACTTTGGCTGCTGATCTGAGAGAGCGCAACATATTTTTTTCTGAGAGAGGGAGGGTGTGCTAGTTCACATGCTTCTCTCCATCGCAGTCTCCCAGGCTTTCTCCCCCCAATAGCAGCAAAGTCGATATTAAGTGCTTCATAAACATTTCCTTTGTAAATCCATGAGAATCGGCTCTGCCTCCGCTCCCAGGAGACGGGCGCCTGGAGGCAGCTGCGAGATGAGTTCAGAAAGGGCAAGAGCGCCACAAAGTGTGGGATGCTCTGAGATCTGCCCTCCCGAAAGTGCAGAGGAAAGGTTTACTTTTCCACTCCGGTTCTGTTCTCCGTCGCTGAGCTCCCTGCAACAATTTCTGTAGGTGGCCTGAGGACACGAATCTTCCTTGGGCGTCTTTCCTGCCTGCCTCAATCTTGGAAATGTCTCACAAAATTCCACCTGCTCCCTCCATTCCAGTTTCTTAAGTGCCCAAGATACTTGAAGCTCAATATGGTCCATCCCTGGGGGGCAGTGAAGGCAGGAACACCTGCTTTTGGTTTCTTCCTTGTGTTTTTTCTTTCTGCCCTACATAACCACATGCCTGCCCTAAATATTATTTAGCTGCCATGTGGTCGTAAATAGCCATGATCAGATCAAGCTCAAGGTTATTCGTTTGGGGAATTCTGGGGTGAACTCCTTGTTTACACTGGGGTCAGGAAACGGCACCGTTAATCTGGGTTCAAATTTGCATTTTTGTAATCCACTGGGGGCAAGGGACACGGGTGGCGCTGTGGGTTAAACCACTGAGCCTAGGGCTTGCCAATCAGAAGGTCAGCAGTTCGAATCCCCGCGATGGGGTGAGCTCCCGTTGCTCAGTCCCTGCTCCTGCCAACCTAGCAGTTCGAAAGCACGTCAAAGTGCAAGTAGATAAATAGGTACTGCTCTGGCGGGAAGGTAAACGCCGTTTCCGTGCACTGCTCTGGTTCGCCAGAAGCGGCTTAGTCATGCTGGCCACATGACCCGGAAGCTGTACATCGGCGCCCTCGGCCAATAAAGCGAGATGAGCGCCGCAACCCCAGAGTCGGCCACGACTGGACCTAATGGTCAGGGGTCCCTTTACCCTTTACCTAATCCACTGGGGTATAGAAGCAGAGCCTGCGATCAGCTCCATGGACCCACGATTGCAACCAAAGTCACTGAAATGGCTTATTGGCACATAATGGAAAAAGTTAAAAGCACCAGCAGAATAATAGCATCAATTGAAACAACTCCATAGAAGAATAGACCAAAAAAAAAAATCAAGGCAGGGCAATGTTGAAACAGCCAAGCAAGGCAATGAGAACAGAAGGAGCAGTATAAACAAGGCAGTGTAATGTAAATTTAAAGCACAGCAGCAACATTTAAATAAGAATGATTGGCTAGAAGGAATTCCGCAAAGATCTTTGCAGCAGGAGCCTCATCTCGCAGGTCACAACAACCTGTTTTATCTCAGGATGTTTCTCAAAGCAACATCCTGGTGTGTTACACGCCACAGCCTCTTATGAAACCCTAGTCTGCCTAGCAGTAGGAACTGGGGGAAGATCCTCAGCAGAGACCACACAACTGGTGATTTTCAGCTGAGGGCCACATTTACCGTATTGGCCTGAATATAAGATACACCCGCAAATAAGCCGCATCTTTAAATTTGAAGGCTTATTTGTGGGTGCGGCCTACCTCCTAGCATTACCGCCCTGGGCGAGGGGGCAGCCGGTGCCGGCACTTGGTTCCGAGCGCGCTGTGCACCCACCTCCCGGCTCTACCGCCCTGAAGGGGGGGCGGCTGGTGCTTGGTTTTGAGTACACTGTGTGCCCGCCTCCCGGCACTACCTCCCGAAGCCAGTGTCGGCTGCCACCACCCCCATCCCTCATTCAGGGTGGTAGTGCCAGGAGGCTGGTTGCAAATATAAGTCTCACTTTGACTTTTCACAGTCGGATTTTGGAAAATAAAGCTGCGGCTTATATTCGGGGCAATATGGTAGTTGTAGGCAACATTCTGGGGGGTCACACGCTAGTGGGGCAATGGATACAACACTTACCTTGGCATCACAGGTCACATTCTAGTCACTCAGAGGTTCCTGCACACACTTCCACCCTCCTCTTAAGCAAGGAAGAAACATTCCCCCTGGGCATAAGACTCAAGGAGGGCATGGAGTAGACGGGGTGGTGAGGTGTATTACCTGGGGTGAGTCCCAAGAGGCAGGTAAGGATGTGTAGTGTCTGGTCCCACCCCTGATCTAAACATATCCTCCCTCTCCCACCGTAACAAAGAACTGAAATAATGGTGGAGGCGGTTCCTCCCATTATTTCTATCCTGAAGGGTTTGGGTGCTCTTGCTTTGGTTTTCTGTAGGTGACTTCTTAGCAAAAAAAAAAGATGGCAGACTCAGAAAGATCTGACGCGCGACTCCTTCTCTGTGGCTTGTGGTGGATCTGTGAGTGTGTGTCCGTGGCCAGTGGTCATATCTGTGAGTTGCAGCAGAACTGAGCCAGGCTTGGCCTAGTCGTGTATCACTTGGCACTTTTAACTGGATGGGGAAAGATGCTATGGCTGAATCAACAACACCAGTCAAAGTGGGAAGAAGGTTCACCCACATGGCCGCTTCCTTCTCAGAAGTTTTCAGAACAGGTTTCAGGGACAGAGGAGCATCATGACGATTGAGAAGCCATGGACAGAAGGAAGGAGTGCAGTTCAACATCAGCAGAACGCTACATAGCTAGCAAATTTCCCACTTGCTCAACTTGACCCGCCATCTATCTGTCGCCATCCCCCAAACCAGTTAAATACACCTTTGCCTAGCTAGCTAGGTCAAAGGTAGGCATTTGGAGTTGAGGGGCCCGTTGTGTTGTTCCAAACCACTTTTGTCCTTGGCATGCCAGACTGGCAAGTGTTATCCCTCCCCGTCCCGCCCCCGACACAGAGTACGGAACAAACCAATTCAAACCTTCAGGAGGAGCTTCCAAGGGACTATTGGAATGAATGCATCCCCTGGAGAAATCTAAAAATTAACCACACAGAGAGAGAAAGTTCTCGGTCTCTTCTGTATTAAGCAGGGAGGTGGGAAATTTATCTGTGTGCCCAGATTAAATCTCTCGCTGGTAAGGCATGGGATGGTCTCTTGTCGGTTTATTTTAAGTTATGAAATGAATGCCCCAGAGTTTCCTTTTCCTAGAGCAGTGATGGCCAAACTCGGCCCTCCAGCTGTTTTTGGGACTACAATTCCCATCATCCCTGACCACTGGTCCTGTTAGCTAGGGGTGATGGGAGTTGTAGTCCCAAAACAGCTGGAGGGCCAAGTTTGGCCATCACTGTCCTAGAGGACTTCTTCTCCCCCACCCCCAACACTCCTGGGCCTCTGGTGTGTGCAGAATCTCACACAATTGAGCTGTTGGTGAGACCTGTCCTGGAGCTTCATGGCCCCAAGGGAAGCAGGAGCGTATCAAGGAAACATACATAGTCCAGACTTGCCTCACATATGTTCGTGCAGCAATGTGTGCTTTGGCTTCTGTGGGGCTATGCCTTGGTCCCGCGTCACAATAACGAAGAGTGAAGTCAAGCCCACCATTCCCTGGCCACTGCTGCCGCCGCTGTGGCACACCCCTGTGCGTCCTCACCTTTGCACCGTGCATGAATTGGCATCTCTTCTAAGGGACGTTGCATGCGTTGTTGGACAGAGCATGAGCACCTTGTTGCATGTCACTTCCAGTGTTGTCAGGGTGCTACTATGTGTGTGTCTCCAAGTTGAAAGGACTCCTCCTTTCTTTCACCCGTGTACTGAAGATGTTCCAAGCGCTTCCTTTCACTCTGTCTTCTCAAACCCACCTGAGATGTCAACCTGAGCTTCCTAGCCCCCTTGCTGAATTACTGTACCATACCTGCACACTGTACCATATCAATTGTGACTTTGCTTCATAAGTCTCCAGAACCTGTGGCCCTCCAAGACTGCAACTCCTATCTCCCAGGACTGTTGGGTGAGACTGATGGGCAATGGGGTCCAGCAATTTCTGGATGGACACAGGTTCCCCACCCACTGCTCTTCTGAGCCAGTAACTAGGATACCTTATCAGGAATGCATTAGGAGTGCCTCTGTGTGGCAAATCATGCTAGGCAACTAGCCTGACCACCACAACCAGCATTTCACCTGTAGGGTGCAGCCTTAGAATGTGTTTTAGGGACCCGTCTCAGTTCATAAAGGACAACAGTAAGGACTCCAACAGGCCTGCTGTCAGGTTTCTGCAAGGACCAGGCTCCACTGGTCAGGGTTTGCAATTGGGCTGTCGATCTAGTTGGGCCAGAAGCAAGTACATTGTGCCAAACAAGCAAGGGTCAATATCCAAGGCAGCAGATGATGGCCAGAAGCAAGATTGTAGCAGGACATGCTACCTTGGCAAGAAACCTAGAGAGTACAAAGCAGCCCAGTGGTTTCAGCACCACGGAGAGCTCCAAATAAGCATTGTGCTCCAGTGAAACCTAGGACTGGATTGAAGCCTTTTATTCCTCCAAAGTCAGATCACCCTTCCCATGCTCCACACCTTCCTTGAGGAACAGACTCCTTTAAAGGAGGAAAGCTTCTAGCTTGGATTCTTGCACCTTCTCCTTCTAGGTAATTTTTTTCAGACTCGAGAAGGATGACAGTTCCTAGGGATGTGGGGCCTGGAGATGTAGGCTCCGAGAGTGCATACTCTAGGAATCTCAATTCAAATCCCCCTCATTTGTCTAGCTCAAGCCTAGTCATGGTTTTGGGGGCTGGGTTGGTTTCCAACACCTCTTCCTCTAGTGCTGCTGGTTCAACAGAGGTGGCCAGCCCATCATCTTCTGAGCTATGGCTTTGAGAGCTCCTTTTGGCCCCTGAGCCTGCATTTCCTGTGTTAGAACTACCCAGAATCCTTGCCATACCCAGGATTCCATTGCCAGAAGTTCAGCAAAAGGGGCTCCAAAATGAGAAAGTTTGGGAGCCATCACTGTAATCCAGGTATGCAGCTCACAGGACTGGGCTTCAAGATTGTCCGTATTTGGGCAGTACTCACAGTGATGATTCTTCTTTCATCAGGCTTTTGGAAACTGGTGCGTTAATAGAGTTCAGTCGTTGTCACCTGTCTTTGTTTCGGTCTTTGCATGATGCGCAAGCAAAGCTATTTCTGCCATGTGGTCCTCCCCCATGGACAACTGCATTCCTGTTTTTACATAAACATCCAAAGCCTTGCTTTTGACACGGAGGCCAGTAGGATTAGCCAGGCTAGCAGCACACAGTCCGCCTGTCTGCTCTGAGCAGATTTATGAGACTCTGGCAAATAACGTTGAGAGCTAGAATCCACCCAGCCAGAAAAAGAAAAAAAACATTTGCTTTCTACTTTGCTTTCAGATTGCTTGGCTGGGAGAAACATGGGTGACCCTGGTCAAAAGACATCTGAAACGTCCTTTTTAGCCATCAAGAGAGGACTGGGGGAGATTAATAGCTGAAGGGTCACCAGCCAATCTGGTTTCCTTTTGATCTGATTATTTAAGCTGGTACATTCTGATCCGGTTGTCTTTTGCATCAGCAAAACAATCTGCAGCACTAACGTCAGCTGGAAAGCACTCAGAAGGTCAAGGGCCGGGGACCACAGCCGCAAGGGCAGCTCAAGGAGTTTGCTTGTTTCTTGAAAGAATCTTTACTTTTGCTCTTTAGCTGAAAATGTTCCCAGAAATGGTTTGCAGGTCATTTAAAAATAATAATAAAAGATGACAGTGCCTTCCTCCTGAAAAAAAAAGATACAAAAGGAAAAAGCAATGAAGAGGGAAGAGGAAAACAATAAACTCAGGCCCCAGTTCTTACAGTTCTTATAATGACCCAATGTGAGTCTTATGCCTCATTGTTTTTCTTTATATGTTTGGCTGCTTCCGCATCTTCCAGCTCTCAAGATCCATAGTATTTCTTTATGATCAACAGCATTTAGATGCCACCTGTAATGAGTATGGGGTTGCTCGTGCGTAAGCTGCCGCCTCTCCAAGCTAAATTGCCTTGTTAAACCTTTCTGTCTGGACAGCCCTTCTCTTCGTGGCTGCCTCAGTCACTAGCAGAATCCGTCAGTGGGCGTTTCTTAAACCTTTTCCAACATAAAAGTTGTTTGACGCCCAGTCTCCTCCTACTCTCCCTGCGCGGAAGTCTTCTGCGCAGGGAGGGCGTGGGTAGCGGAGGACCTGTGCTCTCCCCGCTGGTGTCCAGTGAAGAGTCCTGGAGCCCTCTCGCCGATTCCCCCATCTGCCCCCCTTTATCCCTGGTGTTGCGCTGATTTGCTTCCCCCTCTGCTGAGCTGCCTCTCTCCCTGCTGGGCCCTTCTCCAGCATCATCTGAGAGCCTTCCCTCCACCTCTAGCTCCGATGTCAGTTCCCTGACACCACCCAATGGCAATTGGGCATCTTCCAGGCCATAATGGACATGGGTGGCTATTAAAAAGGATTGTAGAAAATCAGGAGAAGGCTATGGAGGCTATGCTCTGCCTCCAGAGCCAGCAATGCTTCTGGAAACCACAGGAGGGGAAAGTTGCTCTTGCACTGAGGCCCTGCTTGTGGCATGGCATCTAGTTGGCCACTAGCCTGATATAGCAGGCTCTTCTTGAATTCTTAATAAAAGCCACCAAGAAAAACCCAGTATTGATCATAAAATATTTTTTAAGCATACAAAGTGGAACATAAAAAAATCATTATATAAAAAAAAGATTCTGCATCAGAACATACCTCCACAGAAAATTATGCTGCACCCCTGATAGTAGTTCTCCTATGACTCAGATGCACGTCTCGTATTCCCCAGGAGACATGAATTGAGTATTGAAGTCCCAGCTCTGTGCAACTCCCTCCTGGCTGAGATCAAACAGGCCCCCTTCCCTGTTTTTGTTCTTGCACTTGATGAATACTTTTTAAATTTCAGCAGGCATTTTAAGTACCGTATTTACTCAAGCCAAATGCGCCATCGAATCTAATGCACACCTTAATTTTCACAACGTAATTTGGCCAAAAAAAGGTGAGCGTTTGATACGAGTAAATACAGTAAAAATAATAATCCTGATTTGGGACTTCAAAGTGCAGTGTAGGGCTGTTTAAAAGCCCTTTTGCAAACAGGCCCGACCTCCAAAGATGCCCATGGGAAGCCCACAATCAGAACATGAGCACAATAGTACCCTTCTACTCACAATCTCCCACAGCTGAGATTCAGAGGAATTTTGCTTTCTGATCCTGGAGGTAGCATATAGCCATCGTGACTATTAGCTCTTGATAGTCTTATCCTTCATGAATCCAGCAAGGCAATTGCTATGTTTTTTAAAACAAAAACAAAAAAACAGATGGGTCTGGGGATGGCTGAGTGTCTCTTCTTAAAACCAACACAAGAAGCAAACTTCACAAGAAGATCTGTGTTTTTATTTTAAAAAAAGAAAATAACAACACAGAAGAAAGATCTCAGAAGATTTGCACCAACCCTGACCAATCTGTAATTTTTGAACAGGGCAACCCTGAGACCTTCTCCCCCTATGCAATAATTCTGGAGTATGACAGAGACGTGCTTAATTTCTTTGTGGGTGGCGTATTTCTCCAAAATACTTTGCTGTTCCTTGTGTCCCTTACGTGGTGGGCTTGAGACATTCCATTTCTCCCTGAAACTCTCAGCTGTATCCCCTCCAAAAAAAAAAAAAAAAAAAGGCATTTGAGTCATTGAATACACCCACCTGCAGGGAAATCATGTGGCTGTCCCTGCCAGCATGCCTTGCACCCCAAAATACAGAGGACAGCGCTAATGGCTGTGTATTCCATTGCCTCTTTCTGCAGAAGCCCAGCGGCGGCCATACTATGCTGATTACTCGCCTGCCCGGAAGTACATTCACATGCTCTGCACCAGTCACTACCTAGACCTTTTCATCACCTTCATCATCGGAGTCAATGTCATCACCATGTCAATGGAGCATTTCAACCAACCCAAGGTATGGACAACACTCCTTCCTTCCTTCCTTCCTTCCTTCCTTCCTTCCTTCCTTCCTTCCTTCCTTCCTTCCTTTTTATAATTCTTCTGTTTCAAATTTCCCACATTTATACACTAACCAATACAACAATACATTGATCATTGACTGCCCTGCCCTTCCATGGTTCCTTTTGGTTATCTTCTAATCACTCCATGTATCCCCCCCTTTTCACATTTTATCTCTACTTATTTTATACTGCTGGATTTACTGTAATCCTGCTAACGTTTTGACCTGTTTACAATAATTCTTCAAGGACAACATGCCTTTCTTGAGTGCTAGAGCACTTCCTTTGCATGCAGAAGATCCCAATTCCCAGGCTCTCTCGTTCAGCAAGTATTTCAGATAGCAAGGCTCTTTTAGTGGGTGCTTACTGCCAGTGAGAATACAGAGGGTGTGGAGATCTTTTCAGCCTGAGGATCGCCTTACCTCCTGAGCAACCTTTCAGGGGGACCGCATGCCAGGGGTGCGCAGAGGCAGAAGCAAAAGTGGGTGGAGCAACTCACGTGAATTTTACCTTTGTGCTGCAGGAACTGGCCTGTGACTCCCTGGAAGGCTGCCCAGAAGATATTGAGAAAGCTTTCCCACTCTGATTGACCCTAACATCTAGTTTGGCCTGTGCAGGGTCAGGGGGAAAGAGCTGGACTCGTTGCGCATGTGCATTCTGTGTGTGGGAAGTTAAATATTGCAGGGAACACCTCTGTAACACCTGCTTTTGATTCCTTGCAGTCGCTGGATGAAGCACTGAAATACTGCAACTACGTCTTCACCATTGTCTTTGTGTTTGAAGCTGTGATGAAACTGGTAGCATTTGGGTTTCGGAGATTCTTCAAAGACAGGTTAGAAGCTTTATTCCATTCTAGACTGGAGGAGGGGAAGGGGGAAGCCCCAGAGCATTGTCTGTGGCCCAAATTGGGTACAGGTGGGAACAAATAGGGCAGTTTTGTTTGTTGGATGAGCAGCATGAGTGCTTGAGCAAACAGCCAACCCACAGTCTTGGACTCAGTTTGGTTGACCCTTAATTTTAACAATATTATTAAATTATTATTTATATCCCACACATCCAGCTGGATTGCCCCAGCCACTCTGAGTGGCTTCCAGCAAAATATAAAACACATTAAAACATCAAACATTAAAAACTTCCCTATACAACAGGGCTTGTTTCAGATGTCTCCTAAAAGTTGTATAGTTATTTATCTCCTTGACATCTGATGGAAGGGTGTTCTGCAGGGCAGGTGCCACCACCAAGAAGGCCTTCTGCCTGGTTCCCTGTAACCTCACTTCTCGCAGTGAAGGAACCAGCAGAAGGCCCTCAGAGCTGGACCTCAGTGTCCGGGCTGACATGTTGCTGATGAAGTCATAGAAACATAGAATTGTCGGGTTGAAAGGCACCCCAAGTCATTTAAAATCCATCTAAAGTGAAAAACTGGTATGCTTGTTTTACACCAGGAGTGGGCTGCTTGTCTATTTTTGTGTGGCCCTTGGGGTAATTTTGAAAGCTCCCCATGGGCAATCAGTTTGGACCCTTGGCAAGAGTAACAGAGAGGAAGGGAGAGAGATGCCAGGAGAAACAGATAGAAAGTGGTAATAGAAAGAGGCAGAAGGTATATATTTGTTTGCACCCATGTTATATTGGCATACTTTTCTATTCATCAAGGTGTTGGGTGCTTATTAAGACTAGAAATCTACCTTGCAGTTCTGCAAATCTCAACTCTCATTACCACCTGTTATTCTGCCTTCCCATGTCTACCCTCTTAGATGGAACCAACTGGACCTTGCCATTGTCCTGCTGTCAATCATGGGCATCACACTGGAGGAGATTGAGATGAACGCCGCTCTGCCCATCAACCCCACCATCATCCGCATCATGAGGGTGCTCAGAATTGCTAGAGGTAAATCTGGGGTCTGGTGAGGTGCTCCTATGAGTATAGGAAGCCAGCCGGGGTCTGTTTACAGTGTAAGCCCTGCAGAGTTTAATGGGACTTACTCCCAGGTACGCGTGTATAGGATTGGAGCCTTCGGCCCGTACTGTCTACTCCAGGGTTGGGGCAGCTGTGGCCCTCCAGCTGTTGCTGCACTCTGACTCCCATCAGCCCCAGACAGAATATGGCGAGTGGTCTGGGATGTCTAACTGCTTCTGGAGGACTAGCAGGGCTACTTGTCAGAGGAGAACCCTTTCTTCATGGAAAGGATGTGCTCTACCACCGAGCTCCCTAAAACAGGGATGACAGATCCCAGATCACTCACCATATTCTGTCTGGGGCTGATGGGAGCTATAGACATGTCCTCAGTCAAATCACTACTTTACCTGACTGATAAACATGTCACCCTGGGTAGGAAAATAATAATAATAATAATAATAATAATAATAATAATAATAATAATAATAATAATAATAATAATAATTATTATTATTATTATTATTATTATTATTATTATTATTATTATTATTATTATTTATTTATACCCCACCCATCTGGCTGAGTTTCCCCAGCCACTCTGGGCAGCTCCCAATCAAATGTTAAAAACAGTACAGCATTAAATATTAAAAACTTCCCTGAACAGGGCTGCCTTCAGGTGTCTTTTAAAGATAGGATAGCTGCTTATTTCCTTGACATCTGAAGGGAGGGTGTTCCACAGGGTGGACGCCACTACTGAGAAGGCCCTCTGCCTGATTCCCTGTAGATTAGCTTCTCACAGCGAGGGAACCGCCAGAAGGCCCTCGGCGCTGGATCTCAGTGTCCGGGCTGAACGATGGGGGTGGAGACGCTCCTTCAGGTATACAGGGCCGAGGCCGTTTAGGGCTTTAAAGGTCATCACCAACACTTTGAAATAGCACAGCACTGACTACCAGCCCTGGCGTCCAAGGTGGTTCTCTCCCATCTGTTATTTCCTCGGACAGAATTAGCCTTCTTCACTTTTAGTGGAATTGTTAGGGAACTTAAAGTGAGCCCTGCTGGGCAGGACCAAAGGCAGGGCATCTGGTCCAGCATCCCATCTCCAACAATGACCAGCTAGATATTCCCAGGGTGCTTTACAAGCGGAGCAAGAACGCAGCAGGCCTGCACCATGGTTTGTCTAGGGCATCTTCTTCTTTAAGGTACACTTGAAGAACAATGGAGGCTCCATTGTTTGTTGATCCCTTTGTTTTCCCTTCTAGTACTGAAGCTGCTCAAAATGGCCACAGGGATGCGGGCACTGCTGGACACGGTGGTCCAAGCCCTCCCGCAGGTAAGCCTGCCAGCACCAGAATGAACTGGCTTTGGGTTGTTGTTTTCTCTGGGAATGGGGGTTTGTGGGGTCTTTCCCCCCCCCCCAAAAGGGGGGACCATCTGAACAGCATTTTCTAAAACTGTAGACCAGGAACTTCCATGAGAACAGAACTGGAAGGTTCTGCAGCAATTCCATAACAATGGGTTTAAATGCCACTATTGTGTAAAAATGCTGACCCAGAACCCTTTGGTCATTGTCATAGACTGGCTGGATGCAGATAAGTGGTGGGGTTTAGATTTAGAATATGAATAATGCACTGATAAAAAGAGACAGCATTACTCTCAGGTTTTTTGCGTGTCCAGACCCAGAAACCTCCCCCCTAAATAAATTCACATTTGACTCAAATTTTGGTTTTGGTTTTTGGCAGAATTTAGTCCACAACTTTATTGATTACAGAAAGTGACTGGTTGCATAGGCTATGGTTCGACTAGCTCCCTGCCATGCAGGGAGTGCTGACCCAGGGCACCAGCATAGGTCAGCCAAGGGTGAACACCTGGATAAGCGGAAAGCCGGGAACGGGCTAACTCTGCCACCCAAATGTCTCCCTGGACTCTGACACGGGCACAGCCCCCTCTCAGGGGTTGACCAAACCATTGAGTCCCTGGATTCCTTTAACGGAATACCCTTCACATAGGGATGGTGAGAGTGTTCTCCCATCCCTATCACCTGAACCAGAGCCTATCCGCAACCTTACAAGTTGTGATAATTTGCAACGCAGCAGGCAAACCCCAAATGGCACCAGCCAATCAGCCAAGTGGGGAAAATTCCTGCCGTGCCCCTGTCCCAATGACAGATGACACACGACGGCATAGCAAGGTCAAGCGCGAAGCCCTAAAAATAGGGAGAGGTGGGCGGGTTTTCCGAATGCACATGCCAAAAGAGGAAGCTCTGGGTCACGTGCATGAGCATAAATAGGTCCCTCGAACCGTTTGGACTGCGTCCCATTGGCCAGATTGCACCCAGCTTCGAGGGACCTACCCATTGGGTGTTGTGGCTGACCAATCGTACCCACTCACAACATAGGGTGTTGGTTTCCAGGTCTCACCACAATACATGCCCTCTTTAATAAAGGAGGACCCAATTTCTTTTTTAAAAAAAATATCTCTAAATGTCTTTCCCCTGCGCCCAAAAAACTGACTGAAATGTGTCCTCGAATTCTTGCAAGTACTCAGCAAGAGACATTTAAACCATTGAGGAGTCATGCTCTTGTAAGAGCTGTGCTTTTAGGAACAGCTTCATGTGAAGGTCTCACTGGACGCCTCTCTTCCTGGCTAGCTGCTGGAATGTGGCTAAGCTGCATCTGTTTCCAGGGACCCTGGGAAATCCAATTTTCCCAGGGGCCCCAAGTCCTTTATATGAACATCAAGCCTCCCCTGGTGTGGAGTTCACCCATCCCTAGTTTGGAAATGAGGGTGGAGCATACATTATCCCGCTTGCCCTGACCACCACAGCAGCTTAATATATGTAAATCAGATGGTATGTGTACTTTGCATCATTTAAACTGGGTGCAGATTTTCTCAGGATTGAATTTTGATTCTTATTTTTTATTCCATCAAGCTCAGAATGCACTTAGTTGTGCCCAAGGCAGATTTCACCCTGACTTTGCATGCTCGGAATCAGGAAAAAAATCATCTCCCCCCCCCCCCTTATGTGCCATGTGCCGCTGCTAAAGAGTCATATTTTCAAGCCGGCTCTCCGCCCATCTCTTCAGCTGATGGTTCCCAGCGGGAAGCCAGCCATTTGTGGTTTTCTGCAGTGAACCAGAAGGCAGAGGAGCAAGGGATCGTGATTATTTGTGATAGGATAATACCCACTTGCATAATTTTCCAGAGCCGCGTCAGATGGCGAGCAGAACAGGAGCCGACTTGGGGATTATTTTCCCCACTGTAGGCCTGATCCTGGCAGCAAGGGGCCCCTTTTGCACATGCGTCCAGCAACCTGGGAGCCTCTTTGACCTGTTACGGTCTCACATCTGCAGTAGGCACCCATATTGGAGCAGTTGATCCCATGCAGCTGGCATCCTTTGCAAGGAGGGCGTATAAAGTGCCAGGATGTCACGGACTGGTTGGACGTAGAGGAGTGGTGGCTGGGGAAACACCAATGGAAGAAGGCTCAGAGCCCGGGGAGTGGTGGAGGGACAACAATGAGTGGTCAGAGGGAGAACAGGGGGCAGACTGAGAGGAGGAAGTGTCAGAAGCTGGAGAGGTAACAGGGCTTAGTGAGCTGGGAGAGTCTGTGGGAGAGAGAAGTCCAGAATCAGAGGCAGAAGCAGGAGAGGAAAGAGGGCGAGAGGCAGAGATGAGTCAGGCTGATGAAGAGTCACAAGTGTCTCCCCCTCCTGCTGCGACAAGTTCCCTTCCCCGCTTGTCTCCCAGAACCAGAAAGGGCATGAAAAGGGCGGAGGAGAGGTTGTGTTATGTACTGAAGTTCTCACCCTGGGCCAGCAGGGGAATACTGTAGATAGTTTTCACTCAGGTCCACATATGCAAATAAGGGATTGAAAGTGACGTTCAGTGATTGGATAGTTACAGAAAATTGTTACTGTTGTGTTCTAGTGGAGCTCTATATAAGCAGGCTGGCTGAACCCTTCAGTTCAGTTCTGTTCTGGCCTGTGAATAAACAAGAGCTGTTTGAAGGATCGCTGTGTCGTCTGATATGTTCACCCATAACTTAACAGGTTGACTGCATGCAGACGCAGTCTGGTTTGGAAAGATAGTTTCCTTTCCTCATAACTACTGTGTGTGGGAGCATAAAGTTCAGTGTGACCAAGAGACAGAAACACCAGAAAGACTGGCCTTTGATATGCAATGGTTCCTCTCTACTTGCGCGCACACACACACCCCACTTGCCTGACCCTTCTTTAACTGTCTTTTCTTCCAGGTAGGGAATCTCGGCCTACTCTTTATGCTCCTCTTTTTCATCTATGCTGCCCTGGGAGTGGAGTTGTTTGGAAAGTTAGGTGAGTTATTTCCCCTTCCTTCCCTATCTCTCCCTCTCTCTCTCTCTCTCTCCCATTTTTCCTATTTTGCTCTTGCTGACTATGTAGATGTGGCAATCTGACTGTCTAGAGTAGTTTTGCTCAACTTTGGGTCCCCTGATTTTGTTGGACTACAACACCCATCATCCCTAACTAGCAGGACCAGTGGTCAAGGATAATGGGAGTTGTAGTCCAACAACATCTGGGGACCCGAGGCTGAGATTAGCTGATCTAAAGCAAGAATGGGGAACCTGTGGCTCTCCAGATATTGCTGGACCACAGCTCCCATCATCCCTGGCCATTGGCTGTCCTGCTTGGGGCTGTTGGGAGATAGAGTCTGACAGATACCCTTTTTTTCAAGGAATGTGAATGAAAGTACACTGTGCTTAGATTCATTTCGTTTTGTTGGGGGGTTTTGTTTTTGTTTTCTTGTAGGGGTCTCAGGCTCCAAAGCAGGAAGCAGGGGAAGATAGCAGGAGGTTTGGCAACAAGAGAGCAGGAACCTAAGGGAATGGGGTAACTGTGCCCCTGAAGGACCAGGTGCGCAGCCTGGGAGTCATTCTGGACTCACAGCTGTCCATGGAGGTGCAGGTCAATTCTGCGTCCAGGGCAGCTGTTTATCAGCTCCATGTGGTACACAGGCTGAGACCCTACCTGCCCACAGACTGTCTCGCCAGAGTGGTGCATGCTTTAGTTATCTCTCGCTTGGACTACTGCAACGCGCTCTATGTGGGGCTACCTTTGAAGGTGACCCAGAACAACAACTAATCCAGAATGTGGCAGCTAGACTGGTGATTGGGAGCAGCCGCCGAGACCACATAACACCGGTCTTGAAAGACCTACACTGGCTCCCAGTATGTTTCCGAGCACAATTCAAAGTGTTGGTGCTGACCTTGAAAGCCCTAAACAAGCTTGGTCCAGTATACCTGAAGGAGCGTCTCCACTCCCATCATTCACTGAGGTCCAGCTCCGAGGGCCTTCTGGCGGTTCCCTCACTGCAAGAAGCCAAGTTACAGGGAACCAGGAAGAGGGCCTTCTCGGTAGTGGTGCCCACCCTGTGGAACGCCCTCCCACCAGATGTTAAAGAGAAAAACAACTACCAGACTTTCAGAAAACATCTGAAGGCAGCCCTATTTAGGGAAGCTTTTAACGTTTAACAGACTATTGTATTTTAATATTCTGATGGTCCCCAGTTCACTCCCTGGCATCTCCAGGTAAGGCTGGAGATTGCCCCCTGCCTGAAACCCTGGACAGCCACTGCCAATCAGTGTAGGCAATGTTGAGCTAGATGGAGCAATGGGTCTGGTTCAGTATAGGACAGCTTCCTATGCTCCCTGTCTCCACTGAAGAGACAAGTTGCTTAGACTGAGAAGCGAACTCTGTGGCTGGGACTTTATACAGCTAGTAAGTCAGAATTGGCCTTTTGGGGTTACAGGGGATGGAGTGCTCAGGCAAGCCAGTCCTGCAGTCTAGTAAAAGGTAAAGGACCCCTGACCATTAGGTCCAGTCGTGACCGACTCTGAGGTTGCAGCACTCATCTTGCTTTAATGGCTGAGGGAGCCGGCATACAGCTTCCAGGTCATGTGGCCAGCTTCTGGCGAATCAGAGCAGCGCACGGAAACACCGTTTACTTTCCCACCAGAGCGGTACCTATTTATCTACTTGCATTTTGACATGCTTTCGAACTGCTAGGTCGGCAGGAGCAGGGACCGAGCAACGGGAGCTCACCCTGTTGCGGGGATTCAAACCGCGACCTTCTGATCAGCAAACCCTAGGCTCTGTGGCTAACCCACAGTGCCACCCGCGTCCCCCTGCAGTCTAGAGGGTGCTCTAAATGCCAAGCTCAGTCAGCCAGGCTTACAAGGAGGAGAAAGCTCTTGCCAGCACATCCTTTGTCTTTAAAACGCCACGCAGAGTTAGCTTAGCTGGGTGGAGCAACGGTCAGCTTGTTCCAACACTCACACTCTGGCTCTGTTTTGGCTTCACTCCCTTTCCCTCGCAGACTGCAGCGAGGACAACCCTTGTGAGGGCTTGAGCCGGCATGCGACCTTCAACAACTTTGGCATGGCCTTCCTCACCCTCTTCAGGGTGTCAACGGGAGACAACTGGAACGGGATCATGAAGGTAAGTTAAAAGCCCTCCGTGTCGTTTTCCCCCAACTGGTTCATTTCTGGGCACCACAGTTTGACATCACCGTGAGAATCGGTTCAGGGTCACCACAGGATTCAGCCATCAGAGTTATCGTTGTCACTTTTTCTCAATTTATATGCCCCGGAAGTCAGATGGAATCCGTTCCAGAAGTCGGTTCGACTTCCAAAATGCTTGGAAACCAAAGTGCAGCTTCTGATTGGCTGCAGGATGCTCCTGCAGCCAATTGGAAGCCGCGTAAGGCCCGTCGGACATTCGGCTTCCAAAAATAGTTCACAAACCGTAACGGTCACTTCCGGGTTTGCGGCATTCGGGAGCCAAAACGTTCGAGAACTAAGCTGTTCGAAAACCAAGGCACGACTGTACTGCTTACATACCAAAATGGCTTCTGAGCGGCTTACAAGTACAAAACCAGTTTTAGAATCTGTGCCCAATATAACAATTCCACCAAAACATTAAACACATCCATAATTAAAATTTACAATAATTGCAAGAACATAAGAAGAGCCTACCGGATCAGGCCCATCTAGTCTAGTATCCTGTTCTCACTGTGGCCAAGCAGGATCTGACCACAGTTTCCCCCTTCTGCAGTTTCCATCAACTGGTATTCAGAAGCATAACTTCCTTCAGCTGTGGAGGCAGAACATAGCAATCATGGCTAGTAGCCCGTTAAAGCAAGCTGGTCAAAAAGCATATCAATTAAAGACGCAAAAATAGACATTAATATACCGGATTTTTCGCTCTATAAGACGCACCAGACCACAAGATGCACCTAGTTTTTGGAGGAAGAAAACAAGAAAAAAAATATTCTGAATCCCAGAAGCCAGAACAGCAAGAGGGATCGCTGTGTAGCGAAAGCAGTGATCCCTCTTGCTGTTCTGGCTTCTGGGATAGCTGTGCAACCTGCATTCACTCCATAAGATGCACACACATTTCCCCTTACTTTTTAGGAGGCAAAAAGTGAGTCTTATAGAGCAAAAAATACGGTAATTAGATCAGGAAGCAATGCTTGCAGAAACCGGAGTGTCTTCAAGAGCCGGTGGTATGCCAATACTGATGGGATGGCTCATATTTCAACAGAAAGGGCATTCTGTCTAAGGTGAGAAAGAAGTGAATGTATTGTTCCTGATTTAATTTCATTGGCTCCCAGGTAGTTTTCAGTCCTGATTCAGAGTGCTGATTGCATTGATCTTCTTCTTTGGCGATCACTCATAGCTGAATAAGATTGTCTTCCATAAACACGGTTTAAAAAGTGGGTCTATAAGTGACTGTGGAGGTCGATTCTGGATCCACACATCCTTCCACAGTGGGGACATAGGTTTCCGGGCAGGAGTTGATCATGGTGAGGGTTTGCCAGGCATGCTTTTTTCTTAGCACATTTCTCCCTTTCATCCTGAGTTTGAGCGTCTTCAAAGCCCATGACACCTTTGGTAAAGGCTGTTCTCCAATTGGAGCGCTCACAGGCCAGTGTTTCCCAGTTGTCGGTGTTTACAGTGGTACCTCAGGTTAAGAACTTAATTCGTTCCGGAGGTCCGTTCTTAACCTGAAACTGTTCTTAACCTGAAGCACCACTTTAGCTAATGGGGCCTCCTGCAGCTGCCGCGCCGCCGGAGCACGATTTCTGTTCTCATCCTGAAGCAAAGTTCTTAACCTGAAGCACTATTTCTGGGTTAGCGGAGTCTGTAACCTGAAGCGTATGTAACCTGAGGTACCACTGTGTACTACTTTTTTTTTTTTAGATTTGCCTTGAGAGAGTCTTTAAACCTCTTTTGTTGATCACTGGCATTACGCTTTCCATTTTTAAGTTGGGAATAGAGTAGTTGCTTTGGTAGACGATAATCAGGCATTGCACAACATGACCAGTCCAATGAAGTTGATGTTGAAGAATCATTGCTTCGATACTGGTGATCCTCGCTTCTTCCAGTATACTGGCATTATCAGCCTTCACTAACCAGGTGTCTTCCAGATGTTCTGGACTACAACTTCTATCACCCCCAGCCAGCACTTGTTGTTGTTGTTTAGTCGTTTAGTCGTGTCCGACTATTCGCGACCCCATGGACCAGAGCACCCCAGGCACTCCTGTCTTCCACTGCCTCCCGCAGTTTGGTCAAACTCATGCTGGTAGCTTCGAGAACACTGTCCTACCATCTCGTCCTCTGTCGTCCCCTTCTCCTTGTGCCCTCCATCTTTCCCAACATCAGGGTCTTTTCCAGGGAGTCTTCTCTTCTCATGAGGTGGCCAAAGTATTGGAGCCTCAGCTTCAGGATCTGTCCTTCCAGTGAGCACTCAGGGCTGATTTCCTTCAGAATAGATAGGTTTGATCTTCTTACAGTCCATGGGACTCTCAAGAGTCTCCTCCAGCACCATAATTCAAAAGCATCAATTCTTTGGTGATCAGCCTTCTTTATGGTCCAGCTCTCACTTCCATATGAGGGGCCCGCCTTGGTTTGATGCAGCAAAACTGCCCTTACAGGATTTCCTTATGTCTTTGCCTTTCCCCAGGACACGCTCCGGGAATGCCACAGGGACGACAAGCACTGCCTCAGCTACCTGCCCATCATCTCCCCGGTTTACTTCGTCACCTTCGTCCTCATCGCCCAGTTCGTCCTGGTCAACGTGGTGGTGGCTGTCCTGATGAAGCACTTGGAGGAAAGCAACAAGGAGGCCAAGGAGGATGCTGAGATGGATGCCGAGATCGAGCTGGAGATGTCCAGGGGGGTCAACACTCCAGTCAGAGTCCCCGATGGCAGCCAGGGCACTTCTAAGCCAGGGTCGCCCCTCCTGCTGAAGCATCCTGCACTGGTAAAGCGAAAAATGGAACAATGGGCAAGATTTCTACAAGCTCCTTCTAGAGCAGCCTTTCTCAACCTGTGGGTCCCCAGATGTTGTTGAACTACAACTCCCATCACCCCTAGCTAGCAAGGCCAGAGCTCAGGGATGACGGGAGTTGGAGTCCAACAACATCTGCGGACCCACAGGTTGAGAACCGCTGTTCTAGAGGGTGTGGGGAGTTGGAGGCTGGGCCTGGGGTAAGTTTGGAGCACAAATCAACTGGATCATTTCCACCTGTGACCCTGACCACCATTCCTGGTTGTCATGCCAGATTTATATCAATAACATTTGCCCGCAGTGTCGTTTGTAAGAACACTGTGTTGTATTCAACTAATCTTCACTTGAGTAGCTCCAGCAAAATGAAGTTAGTGACTTTAAGACATTCCACCACCTCCAATGGATGGATGGAGGTGAGGCAAGCAGTCCCATCCTGACATACAACACCAGTGACATGGCCAATTGTTTCGGCTGCTATTTTCAAAAGCTGTAAGTGAAAAGTGTTTGTCACACTTCAGTGTGACGCCTCTCTCCCAGGGATCAGTTTTGACCGCTGCATAATTTTTTAGGGTTTTGTTTGAGGAGTCCCAGCAGAACCAACCCAAGATGGGAAATGCGATTCGTTGGTGACACTCATAACCAATCAGCTGGGAATCTTTCCTGGGCGAGCACCACTGAAATTCATTTTATTTATTCATTACCATTTTTCAGTTCCATTCCTCCCCCAGAAGTTGTGTACCTTGCTCCCTCTGTCCATCTAGTTTAGTCTCCCAACTTCCCTGCAAGGTAGTCTAGGTTGTGAGACAGTGACCGGTCCAAGGTTACCCTCTGGGGATTTGTGCCCAGTTCTCCCTGGTCCTATTATGATACTCTAACTGCTGCATTACATGGACTCTCATATGTGGGAGAGCTCCCTACCATGCCCCATATTGCAGACATGATCTGCCTGCCCCAACTCTGCTGCTCTTACTGGCTCTTTCGATAGCCCTGTTAGATTTCAGAAGTTCAGGGGCATGCAGTTCCCTTTGCCTGTTGTCCTCACAAAAACCCTGTGAGGTAGGTTAGGCTGAGAGAGATTGACCAGCTCGGCATCCCCCAGTGAGTAAGGATTTGAACCCAGGGCTCTCCAGTCTTAGTCCAGTGCTCTGTCCACTAGGCACCACTGGCCCCCGAAGCCTGACCAACGGCGAAGGGAGTCTGTCCCACAAAATTTACTTCCACTCTCTGGGCCGCTGCCTGGAGAACTAAGTCATGTTTCCCCCTCCCCAAGAGCATTGAAGTGTCCACCCCCCAACTTCTGGGGGCAGATGCTTGGAACTGCCTTTTCCCCCCCTGCTGATGCCTTTTTGTCTCCTTAATTTTGTCCCCGAAGGAGGCTCTGAGCTGTGAGAGTGTCTCTCTAGCCATCCCAGACTTAGACCTGCTGGAGGGAGGGGAGGATCTCTTGATGGAGCCCGCGTCCTTCCACACTTCTCCTTACCGCCATCTCCTGACACCCTCCCACAATGCCCCAGGCGGAGAGGCGAAGGTGACTATTGTATGGAACTCGCTGTGGCTTCTGCATTCCTTTATTCCCATCGTGCTTCAGTGCTGTGCAGCTCAGCGGTGGTGTGATGGCGCCATTGTCCTCTCTCTGTGGCTTCGCAGCTAGAAACAGTTTGCGCTGCCGGCCTCATGTCTTTCCTTGATCGTTCCCCCCCAACTTCCTGCCGTCCGTGACAGTTTCACGTACAACACAGATGGGAAACGGAATTGGCTCCGGTTAAGGGGGCATGTATGGGAAGGGCAAGTCATTTTATTTCTGTGTGTTAAGCACGGGCAAAACAAGATCTATGGAAAACATTAGAATTATCTTACATCAGGGGTCACCAACCTTTTTAGGCCTCTGGGCATATTTGTGTTTTTTAGGGCATGCCATGGCAGACCCTCCAAGTGTCCCTATTTTCTAGGGTTTCTGATTTGATACTGGAATACCCCACTTTTCCTTGAAGGTAAAGGTAAAGGGACCCCTGACCGTTAGGTCCAGTCATGGCCGACTCTGGGGTTGTGGCACTCATCTCACTTTATTGGCTGAGGGAGGCGGCATACAGCTTCCGGGTCATGTGGCCAGCATGACTTAGCAGCTTCTGGCGAACCAGAGCAGCACACGGAAACGCCGTTTACCTTCCCACTGGAGCGGTACCTATTTATCTACTTGCACTTTGACGTGCTTTTGAACTGCTAGGTGGGCAGGAGCAGGGACCGAGCAACGGGAGCTCACCCCGTCACGGGGATTCAAACCGCCAACCTTCTGATTGGCAAGTCCTAAGCTCTGTGGTTTAACCCACAGCGCCACCCGCGTCCCCTCACTTTTCCTTAGGACGTCCCTATTTTCAGCAGAGAAATAATGGAGGGTATGGCAACCCCTGAGCCAAGGAGATAAGTAACTGTACAACCTTTAGAAGACATCTGAAGGCAGCCCTGTAACCTCTGGTTACAGATTTAATTCGTTTCGGGGTACCGTGTGCACCTTGAAAAATCCATAACTAGAGGCTCCACTTCTTCATGCACGCATGGTGCAATAGAGCACTTTTGTGGACACGCACGGAGCGCAAAGCGCTTCTGCACATACGCACAGCATGCAGAGTGCTTCTGCGCATGCGTGAGCGGCAAAACCCAAAGTATACACTTCCTGGTTTGCCGCGGCCATAACCCCAAGATTCCATAACATGGAGGTTGCGCAACACGAGGTACCACTGTATAGGGAATTTTTTAAAATGTTTTATTATTATTATTATATGTAGGAAGCCATCCAGAGTGGATGGGGCAACCCAGTCAGATGGGTGGGGTATTATTATTATTATTATTATTATTATTATTATTATTATTATTAAATAGGACGTCCCTATTTTCATCAGAGAAATGTTGGAGGGTATGTCATGAGACCTCCCCTTCCAGTTATCTCTTCTACCTGGTTCAACCCCCTTCACAGCGAGTCACCCCAAAAAAGTGCTCTTGCACGCACAGACTTCACTTTCCCAAGGAATCTGGGTCAGGGTCGGATCTGGTAGACTCAGTGTGAGCCTTGAAAAGTGCATTGATCTGAAAGAGGAAGTAGGGAAGAGTGATGTTCTTCCCCACTTCCTCCTTCAGCTCTATGTATATTTCAGAGGAGGGAAAGGTAACCACCCAAACCACCTCATGGCCAAGGGATGGGTGCAAGAGGGGGCTCAAAGGATTCACGGGTCCTCATAGTGTCATTGCCCCCACAGACACCAGGTTGGTGGCCCCTGCCTTACAGAAACAGACCCAGCTACGTCTCGTGCACAATTTGCTTCCAAAGGTAGCCGAACATCTCTGGAAACTACAGGGTACTAGCATCACAAATATATTTGCATTTCTGGGGACCTTCACACCCCGCCCATTGGGCGGCTTCCAACAAAATATTAAAATACAGTAATGCATCAAACATTAAACGCTTCCCTAAATAGGGCTGCCTTCGGATGTCTTCTAAAAGTCTGGTAGTTGTTGTTCTCTTTGACATCTGGTGGAAGAGCATTCCACAGGGTGGGTGCCACCACCGAGAAGGCCCTCTGCCTGGTTCCCTGTAACTCAGCTTCTCATAGTGAGGGAACTGCCAGAAGGCCCTCAGCGCTGGACCTCAGTGTCCGGGCAGAATGATGGGGGTGGAGACACTCCTTCAGATATACTGGACCAAGGCCGTTTAGGGCTTTAAAGGTCAGCACCAACACTTTGAATTGTGCTCAGAAACGTACTGGGAGCCAGTGCAGATCTCTCAGGACTGGTGAAAGAGAAACAATAGCATATTTTTGCATTAAAGCTTCCCATCCTAATAATATTTTCTATGAAGTAAGTCTTACTGGGGTTATTATGGGAGTTAAATGTTTTGACCAAGCATGTTTAGAACTGCAGCCCAATTTTAATTTCCAGTATGTGATTTGATTAACAACAAAAAATTCACAGTGATTCAGCAAGAGAGGGGCAGGGTAGCAAGCTAGCCACTTGCCCCAACTCGCCTTCCTCCAGATCCCTGCTTTGCAAGGAGGGCGCGCAGGCGATGGGTCACCCCGGGATCTAACAATCCGAAGGAGACAAGCATTACATTTGGCAACCATGGCTAATCTGCCTGTGACAGATCTCTCCCCTGTGACTTTTAAATCTTTCTTTCTCCCAAAAAAAGCCATCCTCTCTCCCCTGTGACTTTTAAATCTTTCTTTCTCCCAAAAAAAGCCATCCAAGCCAATAGCCATGACTAATCTTGCGGTAATGACTTCCATAATTTAATTATGCACTGTCCGAAGAGGTACTTCATTTTGTCTGCCCTGTACCTGTTGCCCATCAATGCTATTGGGCTCCTATTAGTGGTTCTAGTAGGACAAAGAAATTTTATGAACCACCCGTACAGCCTAAATATTTCAGCCATTCCCTTTATGTAGGTTTGCCGCTTGCTTCAAGTTTCATTTAAAAGGTTCGTCACCTCTTCTATATGATCTAGAACAAGGCAAACTAAGTACCAGAAGCCAGATCCGGCCCAATCGCCTTCTCAATCCAGCCAGCGGGTGGTCCAGGAATCAGTGTGTTTTTTCATGAGTAGAATGTGTCCTTTTCTTTAAAGTGCATCTCTGGGTTATTTGTGAGGCATAGGAATTCATTCAAAAAAAATTTCAAAATATAGTCCGGCCCCCCACAAGGTCTGAGGGACAGTGGACCGGCCCCCTGATGAAAAAGTTTGCTGACCCCTGATCTAGAACCCCAGTTCCTTGTCATAGGTAGTCACGCAGCAGCAGAAAGTGTGGAACCTCTTATGCACAACATTCCATCTCTCTATTTCTCTCTCTCTCTCTCTCTCTCTCTCTCTCTCTCTCACACACACACACACACACAGGAGCGACTCAAGGTTTTTGCAAACCCTCAGGCAAGACACCTATGTAAGGGTCCTCAGTGCCAAACAGAGGGCTTGTCTGTTCTCCAGAGAAAACAACTCGATGGATTAATTCTGCAGTCCCCTCCTCTGGTCTCTGAAACACCTTGAAGACCCTAGGTGGATCAGATCAAACATCAATTTACGCCAGCATATCCACGTCAAGCATCTAGTCTTTATCACCGCCCCTGCTTCCTTGCATGCTCACGGGGGGTGGGAAAGATCACTTGGGATGCAGTGATGGGTCCAGAGAGAACTGTCCCAGGGTTCCCTCAAACCTGGCACCTGGTTCAAGATTCTTCAACCTCTTGGAAATGTTGGTTGCCATTGCCCAGGCCTCGATAAGAGCTTGCTACCAATTTACTTCTTCAGTTGTCAATCCACCCTCTCAAGCAATCTCTTAAGAACCTGGAGAGCAGCCAAGAAGTTGAGTGTTGGATTGAACTAGATCTGGGACCAGGCAGCCCCTCCATCATCCATGAATGGCCAATAACCAGCCTTGCCCCCCCACTGGCACTGGCCATTGGGTAGGGCATGAACCGACCAAGTTCGCCCTTCCCAAAGCAATGCATGACAGGACCCACAACTCCGCTTCGAAATTCGCACTTCTCTGAAATTTGTAGTGCAGTTCTCCAACCAAAGAACGTGTACCAAAATAAAATAGCCTATATTAGTGGAAATATCTTACACAAATGCATTTTACAGAGGAACATTGCTTGGGGGGAAAATGATTTCTTAGGCACAGCTACATACAGAAATGTGTATGTCTGGAGAAATTTGTGTGGTGCCTACGCATTTTCATGCAGTTAAAAAAAAAAGCATTGCAAATGTGTGCAGCAGTTAGATGGACAAAATTCAAGATTGGAAAAATGAGAAAATGGAACTGACAGATCCATTCATCTCTCTTGAGCTGTCTGCTCTCGCGACTTTCTCTCATCAAGACATGCAGTTGGCAGGACCAAAAGAAAACCTTCTATTTCTCTCATTTTAATGCCAGACTATAACACACATACACACACACAATTTTTTGAGGAAGAGCAAAGAATGCTTGCTTTGAGGCTAGCCTCTCTCTGGTCTCCCTGAGCCTTGACCATCTGGAATGCAAGACTTGATTAGCAGAGAGAGAGAGAGAGAGAGAGAGAGAGAGAGAGAGAGAGAGAGAGAGAGAGAATGGACAGGATATTGGCTGAGTGACAAGCAAAATTGTCATCTGTGTCCTGAGACCACTAGAATGCTATGGACAGGCAACCAGGCTGAATCCCTGGGCAAACAGCTTATTAACTTTGAAGAGGAAGCAGGGATGGAATTATTTTGTTAAGCCAAGAGAGATTTGAAAATCGGAAATAAGAACCTGCTTTTAGCGTGCAAAAGAGGGGAGAGTTTATTTTAAAGCTTCTTTTAATTAAAAAAAATAATTATTATTTTTTAAAAAATTACCCTGTGTCAGGGTAATAATCAAAGTGAAGCTAAGAAAAGATAAAGCAGGTCAGAAGCCCACCTTACATTTAAAGCACGTGGCTGCCCCCAAAGAATCCTGGGAACTATAGCTTGTCCCTCACAGAGCTACAGTTCCCAGGATCCTTAATGAATTACAGTTCCCAAGATTCTTGGAGGGAAAACATGTGCTTTAAACGTATGGCTGGGGTATGATTTTAGCGCTGCAATACTATATTTAATCTTTTAAAAAACGGTCTTCATTAATCTTGTGGCAATGAGTTCCACAGCTCAGCAGCAGGTCACGTTTTTTGCATGCAGAAATCCCCCAGTTATGTTCTCAACATCTCCTTTTTTAAAAAGTTGCTTGTAGTGGGGAAAACCCTTCTCTGCCTCAGACCCTAGGGAGCTATCAGTCAAGGGGGGGGGGGACCAGGGATAGCCAATATGGTGTGTTTCAGATGTTTTGGACTACAACTCCCATAATTCCTGACCATTGGCCAGCCTGGCTAGAGCTGATGGGGGTTGCTGTTAATATATAGATGGCACCAGTTTGACTGTCCCTGAAATAGACATTATTGGGGTAGCTGGATACATGATCTGATAATAATAATAATTTATAATAATAATAATTTATTATTTATACCCCACCCATCTGGCTGGGCTTCCCCAGCCACTCTGGGCGGCTTCCAAAAGAATATTAAAATACTATAATACATCAAACATTAAAAGCTTCCCGAAACAGGGCTGCCTTCAGATATCTTCTAAAAGCCTGGTAGTTGTTGTTCTCTTTGACATCTGGTGGGAGGGTGTTCCACAGGGAAGGCGCCACTACCGAGAAGACCCTCTGCCTGGTTCCCTGTAACTTGGCTTCTCGCAGTGAGGGAACCGCCAGAAGGCCCTCGGCGCTGGACCTCAGTGTCCGGGTAGAACGATGGGGGTGGAGATGCTCCTTCAGGTATACTGGACCAAGGCCGTTTAGGGCTTTGAAGGTCAGCACCAACACTTTGAATTGTGCTCGGAAACGTACTGTATAATATAATATACTGTATAATAGAGTTTTCTATGTTTGTCACTAAATTATGAACTGTATGGATATCTTTAACCTTTTCTCTACCCTGAACCAATTGCCTATCCGTTTCATTGGATGGTGGCCTCTTGCTGCCCAAAGGGAAACTGCGAATAGTTTCCTCTCTGGTAGCAAAATAAACTACATCATTTGAGTATTTGCTGCCCTCAAATGGGACTCCATTAATACCTCACCTAAAGGCAGAGCCAGACTTCTCCCTCTCCCTTCTCTTTTCATGCATTTGTCACATGGATCACATCCCCAACATAAATTTAAATTACATGCTTCTCCCTCCAAGAATCCTGGGAATTTTAGTTTGTTGAGGGTGCTGGGACTTATAGCTCAGTGAGGGGTAAACTGCAGTTCCCAAGATTCTCTTAGGTAAACTATGGGCTTTGCATGTATGGTTTGGATGTGACCATGGGATTGTTAAGCGGGAACGAGTCACGCCAGCTGTGAATTTGAGAGACAGAACAAATTTGCAGAGAAAGAACTGAAGATGATAAATGTGCTTTTCCAATTCTCATTTCATAAATTCATAATCTTGTTTCTCAAGAGCCGCCTTCACACAGCGGCTTACAAGCATATTTAAAATGCAATTCCCCCAACGTGACACAGAGCCATTAAAATATCTGCCTCACAACAATCCGTAGCTACCAAGAGCCAATGCAAAAACAATCAAAACCCAACAAGGCTACAACGTACAAAGTCAATCCGCAACATCATTTTGCATTAGCGGGCCATAAGAAGTGGGGATTCAAGGCCCTGTTTAAAAATAGCGACAGATGGGCCTGCCCAGTCTCATGTGGAATAGAGTTCCACAGCTTCTATTGCCTTCCTGAGAGGAATGTAATGAAAACTGAGGACGGGGTGGGCCTCCATCAACCGCTTGAAATGTTTGGGGAGCCCTTTTGAAGAGGCAGAAAGGAGCAATAGTAGACCTTTCAAAATGGCTGCCAGCAAGTTTCTCCTTCTGTTTCCCATGCCTGCTGCCACAATTACCATTTTTCTCTATGGGCAGAAAAGAGCAGTAGTATGCCTCTCAAAATGGCTGCCAGCAAGTCTCTCCTCCTGTTTCCCACCTCCACAGTCACAACTGTCCATTCTCTCTACAAGTGTGCCATCTTGCATCGCCGCATCTAGCTCCCGCCTTATTTATTCCGCTGTGGCTACGCCAGAGGCATGATTCTCGTAAAGAAGCGCAACCATCTAAAACCAAACACATGGTGCTGCTGTGGATGTCTGTTCTGTGGAAACGCTCTGTTTCGTGGCGTCCTCTGGCACTGTGGGGAAATCTGTTCTGTCGGGATTTCTAGATGTGGGGGCGAAGGTGTCGGGTTTTCTTCACGGGGCAAATTTGCTCTGTGGGAATAGCATGGCAGACAATTCAGCTTATGGAGGGAGACGCCATATGGCAGGGTCTCTCCTCGGAGATTTGTGAAGCGAATGAGAACGGTATTTTCTCAGATAATGTGCATTAAGCATTTTGAACACTCCAGGGTGGGGGGAAATATTGATTTCGGGATGCGTGGAACCTATTGAAATTGCTTTGTGGCTTTAGAATTCCTCAGAGGAAGGAACTGTTGCAGATGAGGCGGAACGATGAGGGGTTAAGCAAAAAGTTCACAGGAAAAGTGGAATTAGAGGAAGGATTTAGAAGAAAGCAAGGATAAATCACTCCTTGCAGTGATTTTGGGAGGTCATGGGAAGGGGGGGGGGAGCAAAGAGCAAAGTCATTTGAGGGATCAGGAGGCTCTGTGGGGTTTGGGGTTAAATGTCTGGCCTCATTTAAGAGACCTGGGAGGGATCTGAGGATCTGGGAGAGTATTTCAGGATGAGGGGCAGCAAGGAATAAATGCTGGGGTCGTTTTGAAAATCTGGCAGAGGATCCCGAAGGGAGTTCCAGGTCTAAGGGTCATCAAGGGAAGATGAGCAGATCATTTGAGACCGCGGTTCTCGGACTTTTTTCTCTGGGCCACACTTTCCCTTTGAAAATCCGCTCCTGCCACACCAAATTTTTTCATTGATAAGGAATACATTGGAAAACAAAAAGAAACAACTGCTAGCTGTGTTTGACTTACAACATAGAGCACAACTACTTTATAATACAACTGTAGGACTCCCTGGAAACAGAAAACAATGCTGCCACATAAGAACATGAATCATACCCAAAATATAAACAAGCCTCTTGCATATGTACATTACATATGTATACAAACTCAACAAGAGTTTGCTTTTGAAAGGTAATCTCATTTATATTAGGTCTTATTTGAGACAAACTAACTCTCATCAACACGAAGTCTTTCTGTTTTCTGCTCTTGATACTACACTACACTACACTACGGTGAAATATTTAAATGCTTCTTTGTCCTTGAATCTTCCTACCACACTTGCCATCATCTCCCGCCGCACCATTGTGTCATGCTACACCCCTTGAGAACCACTGATTTAAGAGAACAAGAGACTCTCGGGTGGGTTGGTGGTGGTAGAGTTGGAGGAGAGAAGCTCGCGTAAATGGGGAATGGCAATGGGGTGGGAGCAAGGCCATAGGAAGCTTTGCGCCAGGTGTGGAGAAGCTTTGCCCCTCCAGATGTTTCTGGGCATCCATGCTCATAAGCCCCAGGAAGCATGGCCAATGTGTCAGGGGTGATGGGACTTGTAGTTCAGCAACATCTGGAGGAAGAAGAGTCTGAAATCAGGTGGCAATGAAAGAGAGGGTGGGTCGGGAGGCAAATAATTTGGTATACAAGTATAGTTTGGAGACGTCAGAGTGGGAAAATTAACAACAACAACAACAACAACAACAACAACAACAACAACAACAACAACAACAATTTTATTTATATCCCGCCCTCCCCGGCCAGAGCCGGGCTCAGGGCAGCTAACACCAGTAAAATTACAGTAAAATCATAATAGGGGAAAAAACCAATTTAAAATACAGGTTAAAATGTAATTTAAAATGCAGCCTCATTTTAAAAGTAGCCCATAGATCAAAACCATAAGGGGAAGGAAAACATAGGGTCAGGCTGAGTCCAAACCAAAGGCCGGGCAGAACAGCTCTGTCTTGCAGGCCCTGCGGAAAGATGTAAAGTCCCGCAGGGCCCTGGTCTCTTGTGACAAGAGTGTTCGACCAAGTCGGGGCCAGTACTGAAAAGGCCCTAGCCCTTGCTGCGACCAATCTAACCACCTTGCGACTTGGGACCTCCAAAGTTTTGTCATTTGTGTCATACGTTTTGTCATTTTGTCATAAGGTCCTCTGTGGGGCATAGCAGGAGAGGAGGTCCCGTAGGTACGTGGGTCCTAGGCACATACCTATGTAGGTCCCAGCTGTAGCAGCTCTGGGTGGATCTCACGCTGGGTGTGTGCTGAGATAATCACACTGCAAGCAGTGTGATTGCACCACCACACACCCAATGTGAAACTCCCACCCAAAACTGGCACCATTGGGTCGTGTAGGATGCTACCTATGTAGAGTATCAAACTCAGCCCAGCTCAGTGTGCAAATTCATTCATAGTCAGAGGATCAGGTGTCCAGGTTTGAGATCTAGGCTTTCTCAGTCTTTCTCCTACCTCTCAGTGCTTTCCTCTCTTGCTGATCTCCAGGAAGCGGCTGCTGGCATTGGCGAACCCCAGAACCTCCTGACCGTCCGCAAGATCTCGGTGGCCAGGATGCACTCCTTACCCAACGACAGCTACATGTTCCGCCCTGTGGTGCCAGCCAAAAGCCCCTTCCCGCTCCATGAGGTGGAGTTAGAGGCCTATTCGTACAAGTCACCAAGAGGTATGGCATCTGTGGGGGCCCTTGGGCTTTTCGAAAAAGACCTATGTTATGTTCATAAAATGCAACACACTTACAAAACCACCAGAGTGGATTATGGGGAAGCTGTTCTATTACTTAATTGAAGGGGATTGGACTACATTTCTATAATTCTATACTTTTGTGTTCTCTGGAGATTTACCCACAATGGGTACCGGGCAGACATAAAGGATAAAAAAGTGAAAGGAATGGGACGCCTACTTTCTCTGTTTTCAGATGTTTTGGCCTACATTTCTATCCTGTCCTTTATTCAAGAAGCAAGAGATCAGATACACAGGTGGTATAAATAGACCTTCAATGTTTAGGTGGAACAGAGGTGGTCTCTTAGGGTGCAAGCCATCAATTTGAATCCATAAGGCAGGCATGGCCAAACTTGACCCTCCAGCTGTTTTGGGACTACAGTTCCCATCATCCCTGACCACTGGACCTGTTAGCTAGGGATGATGGGAGTTGTAGTCCCAAAACAGCTGGAGGGCCAAGTTTGGCCATGCCTGCCAAAAAGGCAATAAGAGGTGAGTAACCTGTGGTCTTCCAGATGTTGTTGAACTCAAACTCCCATCATCCCTGGCCACTGGCTGGGTGAGGCTGATGGGAGTTGGGGGTCCATCAACACCTGGAGGTTAGCGGAAGGTTAGCCAGCCCTGCAATCAGGAGCCACCAATGCACTCATTTAACATGTCACCAACCTCCCCTCACTTCCAGGTCCTAGAACAAATGGTAAACAGTGCTTGTTGTGATAGCTGTTGGAAACATCTCTTCTTGTGAGTTCCCCAGCTGACTGGCTTTGAGTTTTTGCAAATAGTTCCATCACTCAAAGCCTCTTGACTGAAACGACGCCTTTTCTTTATCTTCTAGGGTCCATCACCTCTGTTCATTCCCAGCCTGTGGGGACTTGCTCTTCGCTGAGGGTCCCACGGGATGCCTTTCGTCCAACCACCCCGCCCCCTCGCCAGGAAGGGGGAGGTCCATGGAAGCTTCTACCACCACGAGCTGCTCCACGATCTCCCAGTCTCAACAGGCTGCTCTGTAGACAGGTTGGAAACCTCAGCATTTAACGGTTCCCCTATAACTTGGCAAACAGTACCTCAGGAAAAGGAAAGGGGCAAAAGGGGCTGTCTCCTGTATTCCGTTATCCCAGGTGTGCAGAGCCTTTGAGCCTCCAGATGTTCCTGAACTGTTGGCCATTCTTGCAGGGGCTGGTGGGAGCTATAGTTCATCAACATCTGGAAGCACCCAAAGTTCCCTACACCTGCTTTTTCCCATTCTCCAGGCTTCTCGAGTCATCTTTCATTCTCCATTCTGTGTTATAACTACTTTTCTCATCACCTATAGGAGGTGACCCAATTAAGGCAGGCACAACTGGCTTGGAGGACAGGACATCTCCTCAAGAAACAAGCTCCACATCTTTGCTTTCTCCCCAGAAACCATAACTGTTACCAAAATATCTGTCCCCATTCACTCCACTCACCAACTCCCCCACCCCACAAACTGCCCGTAGACCTTGCCAACACCACACCAATCCCCTTAGACCCTTGAGTGAGGCCTACTCTCTCCAAAGGCCCATCAAGACTATGTTGGTGAAGGCTTCCCCACACCTGAAACTGGTCCTGACTAGGGCAGGGTGATATATCAATATGTCGCCCCAAACCAGTTTGAAACCCATGCTGTGATATCGGTTTCATAAATTTTGACCTGGCGATATATTGTGAATCATGGTGTGTGTGTGTGCTATGCAAAAATCATGATGTGGGGAAAACTGTGAATCCAACCGATGCCTCTACATAAAAAGGTAAAGGGACCCCTGACCATTAGGTCCAGTCGTGGCCGACTCTGGGGTTGCGGCGCTCATCTCACTTTATTGGCCAAGGGAGCCGGCATACATCTTCCGGGTCATGAAGCCAGCATAACTAAGCTGCTTCTGGCGAACCAGAGCAGCGCACGGAAACACCGTTTACCTTCCTGCCGGAGCAGTACCTATTTATCTACTTTCACTTTGACGTGCTTTCGAAATGCTAGGTTGACAGGAGCAGGGACCGAGCAATGGGAGCTCATCCCGTTGTGGGGATTCAAACTGCCGACCTTCTGATCAGCAAGTCCTAGGCTCAATGGTTTAAGCCACAGCGCCACCGCTCCATCCTAATTTCAGACATTGCGATATATCAGTACATCACGATGTTTAGCTGGTGATATATCACAATGTTGAAAACCAGATCTCACCCAGCCGTAGCCCTGACATAATAACTAAAAATAAGCACTGCTGGGTCAGGTCAATGACCTATCTGGTCAAGTATCCTGACCTCACTACAACCAACCAGATCCCTATGGGAAGCAGGACCTGAGTGCAGCAGCAAATTCCCAGTTGTGATTTCTAGGAATAGTTAGATGGAGAAGGAATATAAATTCCCTCTAGCAATAGAGGGAGAGAATAGCCATCATGGCTAATAAGCTAACTAATAGTCCAATCTCCAATGAACGTGCCTAAGCTTCTTTCACAGGTGCCCAACTTGGTGGCCATCATTCCATCTTGTGGGACCAAATTCTGTAGTTGTACTTTATTTCGTCCATCCTGAATCATCCAACATTCAGCTCCATCGGATGTCCCTGCTGAGTTCTAGTATTATGAGAGAAGGGGAGAATTTCTGTGTATATATATCTGATTGCGTTCCTTATACTGAAATGCCAATTTCTGTTCGCCTTCTCTTTATGTATTGCAGGAGGCCATTCAGAGGGACTCATTAGATGGTCCAAATGCGGATTCTAAAGCTGAACCCTGCGAGAACCTCCCACCAAAGATGCTGTCCCAGAGCATCCTGGGCCCGCCTCTGCTTCGCCCTGCCCCCACGTCTCTACCTGGGACACCTCCCCTTCCCCATGCGTCACCCCACAGGCCCTCGAGCGTCTGCACCCGCAAACACACTTTCAGCCAGCACAGTATCCCGCGCAGGCCGTCCAGCTGCAACAGCAACCCAGACAGCTCGCTCTTCGAATCTTCAGACCTGGCCGATGAAGAGGTCAGCCACATCAACAGTTCCGCAAGGGACTGGCGGGGGCAGCCGGACGGCAGCGACCCCGCCGACTCCCCTTTCGCCTCTCCCGCCCCATCCCCCGCCCCCCTCAAGAACTGCAGCACAACCAGTTTAGGCGGCAACGGCAAAGAGAAAGACTTGAAGAAGTTTTACAGCGTTGACACGCGAGGGTTCTTGGCCAAGCCAACTTGGGCGGACGACCAAAGACGGCACTCCATCGAGATCTGCCCGTTCGTCGACGACGGGGACCGCAGCTTCGCAGAGTCGTCGGAGGAGAAGAGGAAGCTCCCTCTCCACATCCAGCCAGAGTCCGAGTACATTCACGGCGTCCGGCGGAAAAAGAAAATGAGCCCGCCTTGCATTTCTATAGATCCTCCTGTGGAGGAAGAAAGCAACACGTCCACACGTACCAAAGCATCCGAGAACAGCCTGCTGAGGAGGAGGACCCCGTCGTGCGAATCCACCGCCTACAGGGACTCCTTAGACCTTGCGGACAACCAGCCCGGAGAGCCGGGCTCCAAGGCAGAGCGCCGGGGCCCACCCGCCTGCCGTGGAGAACATTTAACCATCCCAAACTTCTCCTTTGAGCAGTCCGAGGCTGGCTCCAGTGCAGTGGCCCTCCCAGACTGCCTCTTGGATCATGGCCAAGCCACGCCTGCCTCTGCGGACTCCCGGCCCGACGACGACAGCGTGGCTCTGGAACTGCAAAAGATGGGCCACTCGCAAGCGCAGCTCAGCAACCCCGAGCAAAGCCAAGAGGTTCTTGGTGGGACTAGGAGCCCCCTCCTCCGGAAGCACGGACTGGTCCCTGCGATCACAGCAACAGAGGAAGAGGTGGACGAACCAGTATAGCTTCCGAGGGGGGAGGTCGAGAGTGAACTTAAAAGGGCTTTGCCACCCAAGTGGCTTCGAAGTGGAAAAAAAGATTGAAAAGCTGCGAATCCGTGGCCGACGCTTATCCCAAAACACTTGTCATTTCTCTTTAAGCGCTGTGAAGGTTTTTGTTGTAGTTGTTTAAAAAAAAATCAAAGAGAAGCAGCAACAAGGTTCAGGGTAAGGAAAGGAGATTTCTTTCTTTTTCCTTTCCTAGTGGCACACGGAGTGGCTTTTCCAATTTTTCTTTTCCTCCCCCCTCCCCCTCCCCAACCACCCCCACCTCCCGGCGTGGCCTCGATCACATTGATTTGGGTTTCGAGCCTTTGTTTTATCTTTTTTAAAGGGGGAAAAAAATAGGATTTAAAGAAACAAACCTTTTTTGACTTTTTTTGAAACGGCACCTTTTATTATTGCACGGGAAGTTGTCACGGGAAGTGAAAGTGCCCAGGAGATGCAAGTTGTATATTGTCTGTATATCAGCAGTTATTATAAATAGAAAATAATGTATTTGAGAAATAAAAAAAGAAAAACACATACACACACAAAACACAACACAACACAACGTAAGCATTCACGTGAAAACTCTTCTCTTCCTAATGCACATATTTTTATAGAGAACACTGGACCTGATCCAGCTACAGTTAGTCGCATTTAAGTCCCATTGAAGCCTCTTGTAGCTTCCAGTGGAACTCGCAGATCCAACCCTATGAATGTTTACTCCAAAGTTAGACACCGTGGCCCTGATCCGACTAAAGTCAGCCCCAGTTAACTCCCGCTGAAACCGACTAACTTGCTCCCCATCGTTTTAAGCGTGACTGATTTTTGTCTGCATTAGTACCATTTGCAGTGCAATCCTATGCATGCCTACTCATAAGTAAGCCCCACCGAGTTCAGTGGGACTTACTCCCAGGTAAGTGTGTATAGAATCCGCAGCCTTTGTGAGTTTCGGTTGGAGTTGTTTCCTAGTAAGTGCGTTGAGAACTGCTGCTTCTGTTGCCATAAACTTTAGCTGGATTGGGGGCCTGTTTATCCTCTCACCCTATAGCAGATAATCTTTTCTTTTCTTTTGCATTAACATCAGATTCTCAACTGAGTGGTGTATTGTTAGATTCTCAGTGGAAGCTTCATTACAGTGCTTAGGGTTCTCTCATTTTTGCCCCAAATATACCTCTCCCTTTTTCTCTTCTCCGCTTTCCCCAACCAGCCATTTTTTGGGCTTGAGCTCCTAGCAAACATTTTGGTATGTCTCTTTAACAGTTCCACTTTTTGCTTTTTCATTATTATTTTTTTAAAATTTGGTGTCCTTGCTACAGGAAATGATGAAAACCAAAATAACTACTGAATTGTAGCCAGTGCAATAACAATAAGTTATTCATTCTTCTTGTGGGTACAGAATCTGTCCTTTTTTTATTATTTTACATCTATTTCAAGTGATGAGTTTTCTTGGGTTTTTGTTTGTTTTTTTAATTTTCTTTCTCCTCCCCCCCCCCCGTCTGTTTTCTTATGGAATTCAGGTTAAATGTTGCAATAATCTGAACTTTAAAAGTGCACAACGAGGGCTGAACGTAATGAAAGTGATTTCCGAAGTTGACGGGAAAAAACAAAAAACAAATAAATAGTAAATTATTTAAGGATTGGGGCTTTTTTTTTTTCTCCCTTCACTGGACTCAGGAATAAATGAATGACATCCAGGATCAATCTCGGGTGAAGAAAGGAAAAACATGGGGGCAATTTCATGGAACCCTCACCAAGGGCTTTTTTTTTTCTGTTGTGAACTCTGACAAGAAAAATGTTTTGCAAATTTCTGGGGAATATTTTCTAGGGGTCGCCAACCTTTTGGGGGCACATCTGGAGTTCTGAAAAAGTGCCACGGTTGCCAGTCACAAAATGGCGGGTGTGGAAGTGCAAAGTTAAACAAAATGGCTGCCGTGCAGTGTGGCATTCCGCAAAATGGTTGACACGTTTAAAGGAGGAGAAAAAGAGGCAGGCCTTCATCAATGGGCGGAAGGACACCTACATCAGCCGCCGCCATGCTCTTTGTGCTTCTCTTTTCAGAAGAGAGGAGAGAAATCCAGACATCCCATAAAACTTGCTCAATGTAGGAGAGGCTGAGCCAGCACAAACAGGAACTGAGAAGGGGTACCTCTTTTATGGGCACCGTAGGAGCATAGCTGTCAACTTTTCCCTTTTCTTGTGAGGAATCCTATTCGGAATAAGGGAATTTCCCTTTAAAAAGGGGAAACATTGACAGCTATGCATAGGAGGCACTGGTGGGCACCATGTTGGCAACACCCATTTTCCTATGAATGGGAAGGAGCCCAATGTAAGCAGTACGAACTGGCTAGCACCTGTGCCATCAGCAGCGGTACCCCTCCTTCTCAATCTGTGGTTTTAAAATATTTGTTGTTTCTAAAGTAATGGTGATCGTTTTCGTGGAACATAACACACCGCAGACATGACCACACAAAATCATTTTGGTTACAAGCTAGCGCGAAGCAAAGCACTGTACAGACATAATGTGATGCCTGTAATATGATGGGCGCTCTGCTGTCATGCATTTGGAGACCCAAAGGACCCACGCCTCGTTTCTCACCCTAATTTCAATGAGCCCCCATGTAGCCCCTCCACATAGGAGCTTGAGAGACCGGAGCGTATAAAAGATGTAGTGCCTTGTTTATGAAAGAGAAGAAGGAAAACCAAAATCTCCCCAAACCTATCCCTTTTCTGACATGCCGCTGACGGCCCTCTATCTCTGTGTAAGGTGACCCAAGAGCGTCCTCTCCCAGACATGATTCATCCAGGTCTCTGTTTGTGGCACTGATTCAGCTTTCCGGTGATATTTGTGAAGGATTAAAGAAAGGGCCGATATGGGCCCAGATCGTATGTAACGCGAAGCCAAGCCAGTGTGAACGGGCAGAAGCACGGTTCTCTGGTGTGACAATGGTTTAAAATTTGGCCTTCCCAAGCTTCCAAAAACCTATGGGATACATGTTGATGTGTGGGGTACTACCAATTTGGAGGGGTGTGTGTGATTGATAAGGAAAATGGTGCCCAGTTGACACGTTAAAAAGGTCCAGTTAAGTCCAGTTGCAAACGACTCTGGGGTTGCGGCGCTCATCTCGCTTTACAGGCCGAGGGAGCCGGCATTTGTTTTTCCGGGTCATGTGGCCAGCATGACTAAGCTGCTTCTGGAGCAACGGAACACTGAAACCAGAGCAGCACACGGAAACGCCGTTTATCTTCCTGCTGGAGCAGTACCTATTTATCTACTTGCACTGGTATGCTTTCAAACTGCTGGGTTGACAGGAGCTGGGACAGAGCAACGGGAGCTCACCCTGTTGCAGGGATTCGAACCACCGACCTTCTGATTGGCAAGCCCAAGAGGCTCAGTGGTTTAGACCAAAGCACCACCCACGTGCCTGGTAGCTGACACATTAAATAATAAGTTTTTTTATTTAAAAAAAAACAACAGGAGATTCTACTCACAAATCAATCATGCCATGTCTAGTTTGGACCTCAGATGACATTCCTTATGACTGTGTTGTAATCAAACACTTTGCATCCTTTGTAGCTCAAAATGGCTTTGAGAAGCAAGATGGTTATCAGTAATATATTCAGGGGTTGCAAGAACGTCTGCCCAAGAACATGCTGACATTTTGAATCTGCTGGATTATGCAGCGGAAAAGGGCAATAAGGACGCTTGCAAGGGGCCTTTTCAGGGATGCTTGGTTCATCTGAGAGGCCCCTCCAGACGCTGTTGGATTCCAAATCCCATCAGTCCCAGCCAGCATGGTCAGTGGTCAAAGACAATGGGAACTGTAATCCAACAACATTTAGTCCCCCCCCCCCCGCAACATTTCTAACATCAATAGTGAACAGATAGTGGATTTAACCCAGAGTCTTGGCCAACCGATCTACGACTATATCCAGCAATGCAACCTTGAATGTACAGAGCCTCTGTGTACAGGTGCAGTCTACCTGAGTGCCAGATCATGCTGAGGTGAAGCAAGAGGCACGTCACAACCTGCCTACCCTACTTGGAAGCTCTTCAGAGGCCCTGGCTGGCCACTGTTGCAAACAGAAAGAGGGGCCTCGTGGATTTTGGCTTGATCCAGTAAAGGCAGTTCTCACCTTCTTGTCTCCTACATCAAGTCAACGCAGCTGCTGTCAGCAATGCTTTTCAGCCAATTCTAACACCTGCAATTTTGATAGGGTGTCGTGGACAACCGTCAAAAAACGTCTGCCATGGGAAGGGTGGGGAGGAAGGGTGTATCACAAAATAGCTTCTTTGTGGGCATGTTATAATGGCCTGAATGTAGAAGCATTCAAATCAGTGCAAGCAGGAACTTGGAAGACCAAACAGTATCTTCCATTCTACAGATTTCTGAGGGAATATTTACTGGGACATTTTGCTGCCACCTCAGGAGTTACAGTCTCAAGTGTCATAAGTACATCGTCCCAGAAGACGGACGCTGCGTCCTTGCGATGTGACTGTTCCAATCGTCGGTGGATTGAGCTGTCTCTTTGAAATAAATGTGGGGAACGACCTTTGTAGGGCCTATCCTCACTTACCTTTTGCTGGCTGAGGTCGGCACTTGGACGCTCCATGTCTGAGCGTTTGCGCTTGTTTGTTTGCCCTGAACTTTCCCCATGAAAACCCACTCTTTCAATCTGAATCGGAGCAAACATCAGTTCTGGTTTTCTGCAGATTGGCGTTTGTGCCGATGGAGCTTTAAAGAGCGGGTTTTCACTTATCTTAAAATCAATGATAGGCCCATAAGTTCCATTCCTTATCTACATCTGTTTCCTGAAAGGCACTGAGGCAATGTTGAAGGTTGCAGACATGTGCGTTGGGTGGGGGTTAAGAAGCTAATCCTTGTCTCATTTGACCAGGTGACTGTGACACCTTCCAGGAGCTAAAACCAAGAAGGACAGAGAGATCAAAAGTTTTGCTGCATGGAATGAACTGTAAAGGAGAGGCCTGAGGGCCACATTTGCCTTTGGACAATGCTCTGGGGGCCACATAGGCACCACCACCCCAAACAGGCCACATCCACACCTTCAAGCCCTACTACATAACTGTAAACAGCCATGGCTTCCCTCATGGGAACTGCAGTTTATTAAGGGCAGCGAGAGGTGTTTGGAGACCCCTGTTCTCTTCACAGAGCTACGGTTCCAAGAGTGGTTTATCCATCAATCCCCAGGGGAGAACTGCATGGCATAGTTATATGTTGGAAGTGTGTGAGACTCCTAATCTCAGGGTTGTGGGTTCAAGCCCCACACAGGGCAAAATATTTCCGCATTACAGACGGGTTGGACTAGAATCATAGAGTTGGAATGGACCACAAGGGCCATCGAGTCCAACCCCCTGCCAAGCAGGAAACACCATCAGAGCACTCCTGACATATGGTTGTCAAGCCTCTGCTTAAAGACCTCCAAAGAAGGAGACTCCACCACACTCCTTGGCAGCAAATTCCACTGTCGAACAGCTCTTACTGTCAGGAAGTTCTTCCTAATGTTTAGGTGGAATCTTCTTTCTTGTAGTTTGGATCCATTGCTCCGTGTCCGCTTCTCTGGAGCAGCAGAAAACAACCTTTCTCCCTCCTCTATATGACATCCTTTTATATATTTGAACATGGCTATCATATCACCCCTTAACCTCCTCTTCTCCAGGCTAAACATGCCCAGCTCCCTTAGCCGTTCCTCATAAGGCATCGTTTCCAGGCCTTTGACCATTTTGGTTGCCCTCCTCTGGACATGTTCCAGTTTGTCAGTGTCCTTCTTGAACTGTGGTGCCCAGAACTGGACACAGTACTCCAGGTGAGGTCTGACCAGAGCAGAATACAGTGGCACTATTACTTCCCTTGATCTAGATGCTATACTCCTATTGATGCAGCCCAGAATTGCATTGGCTTTTTTAGCTGCCACGTCACACTGTTGGCTCATGTCAAGTTTGTGGTCAACCAAGACGCCTAGATCCAAGACTAGATGACCCTTCCAACTCTATGATTGCAGTGGTACCTCGGGTTAAGAACTTAATTCGTTCTGGAGCTCTGTTCTTAACCTGAAACTGTTCTAAACCTGAAGCACCACTTTAGCTAATGGGGCCTCCTGCTGCCGCTGCGCCTCCGGCATGCAATTTTTGTTCTCATCCTGAAGCAAAGTTCTTAACCTGAGGTAATATTTCTGGGTTAGCGAAGTCTGTAACCTGAAACGTCTGTAACCTGAAGTGTCTGTAACCCGAGGTACCACTGTATAGGATTGTGGGATTTACATAGGCATCTGGCTGGACACTGTGGGAAGATGATGCTGGAGCAAAATGAGTTGGGGGCCTGCTCCAGCAGAAATCTTCTCCTGTTCAAATGTGCCTGTGTGTTACAGGCTGGAAGAGCAGGGGGCGAACACTATTACGAACCTGTTCCTGATATTTATTCATAGAACCATAGAAGGGACCCTGAGGACCATCTAGTCCAGTACTATTTATTATAAGATATCCCACCTTTCCGAAGGAACGTGGGTGGCACTGTTGTCTAAACCACTGAGCCTAGCGCTTGACGATTGGAAGGTCGGCGGTTCGAATCCCCTCCATGGGGTGAGCTCCCGTTGCTCGGTCTCTGCTCCTACCAACCTAGCAGTTTGATAGCACACCAATGTGCAAGTAGATAAATAGGTACCGCTCCAGCGGGAAGGTAAACGGCATTTCCGTGCACTGCTCTGGTTCGCCAGAAGCGGCTTAGTCATGCTGGCCACATGACCCGGAAAAACTGTCCATGGATAAACGCCGGCTCCCTTGGCCTGTAAAGCGAGATGAACACCGCAACCCCAGAGTCATTCACAACTGGACTTAACTGTCAGGGGTCCCTTTACCTTTAGCTTTTTATCCCACCTTTCCACCAAGGAGCTCAAAGCGGCCCCAATTCTTTTCCTCCCTCCCCCATTTTAACCCTCACAACATCCCTGACAGGTAGGTTAGGCTAAAGAAGATTGACGGGCTCAAAGTCACACGAATGAGCTTCAGCTTGTCTCTTTCACCTGCTGCAAAACCATCTCAGAGGAACGACGTTTTCACGAAATGCTCCACAGGATATTCTCCCCCCTCTTTTTTAAAGAGCCCTGATGAAGGCCTCCGAGAGAGAGAGAAAGCAGACATCTCTGAGTCATTAAGACACATCCCTGCCTTAAAAGCTTTGCCGGGCCAGGTATAATGGATGAAGCTTTATTTAATTATTCATCCTAAAACCTTTGTGCAAATATTAGGCACGTTTAGAGATTAAAGGCTGCTTTTAATTGAATTACAGCGTTGCCCATGTTTGTGTGGGAGGCTCGTGTTTTCCACTTAACCAAAAGAAATGGGGGGGGGTGATTTTTAGTCAACACAATCAGAAATTTAGCCTGTGCAAAGTGACTCCAAAAGGCCGTGGTCCTGCTTACAGACTTCCCTGGCTTCTCTTTGGCCACTGTGAGGACAGGAGCTGGACTAGATAGATCATGGGCCTGATCCAGGTGCAGGGTTCTTCTCATGTTCTTACAAGGACTGTTCTTTTATCAAATTCCAGAACCGTTGTTTTTTTGTCCACCTGCGTCCTCCTCCTAAAAGATGAATTGGATGTCCCTGAAACGGCACCATCCACCTGTCAAAAGCTCCTTGCTTTTGATGTCAGGATGAGTCATTAATTAACAGCGAGGACAGACAGTGTGTCCGATCTTCAGATCCAACTGTTCCAAAGAGGAGCCAGAGTTCAGACAAACAGGTCTCTCTCTCTTTATTTAACAGAAAGAATTAGGATGAATTGTGCTCGCTTTCTCCCCAGAGAAGGCTTTGATTTATTCCTGTATGCAAGGCAGCATTGCACATAAACTAGGGACAGAGCAAAGGACCTAAGGACCTCCTCCAGATGTTTCAGACTCCAGCTCCCATCATTCGCAGCCAGTGCAACCAGTCATGAGGGATGATGGGAGTTGTAGTCCAACAACACCTTAGACACATAGAATTGGGCCCCCAACATCAAGGGAGTGGCAAAGCTTATAAACTAGGCCTCTTTGCAGACAATGGTTGTGACACCAGACCCCAGAAGCACAGCGATCACCCTAACCAAAGAACTCGACACATCCGCAGTGGGGTCGGGCCTACAGGTGATTTTTGCAAAATCCGAGCGTATGTTTTTTCAACACACACACACACCCCTCAAGTCCAAAAAGAATTCAGCAACATCACACAGATTAAAAAAACTTTGCTGCACCAAATACAGATACTTAAGGGTACAAATAACCAGAAACCTCCACAAACTATACATTCACAACTAGAATTGTAGAGTTAGAAGGGACCTGGGCGATCATCTTGTCCCACCCCCATCATTCTGCCCGGACACTGAGGTGCAGCTCCAAGACCTTTCTGGCGGTTCCCTCGCTGCGAGAAGCCAAGTTACAGGGAACCAGGCAGAGGGCCTTCTCGGTAGTGGCACCCACCCTGTGGAACGCCCTCCCACCAGATGTCAAAGAAATAAACAACTATCTGACTTTTAGAAGACATCTGAAGGCAGCTCTGTTAAGGGAAGTTTTTAATGTTTTATCGTGTTTTTAATATTCTGTTGGGAGCTACCCAGATTGGCTGGGGAGGCCCGGCCAGATGGGCGGGGTATAAATAATACATTATTATTATTATTATTATTATTATTATTATTATTATTATTATTATTTAATAACGGAGATTGAACCTTGGCATTATCAGCATCATGCTCTGAGTGAGCTATCCATGCTGCTGACAAGGGGCAGGGTTTAGGAACATGTGAAGCTGCCTTATACGTTTAGTCAGGCCACTGGTCTATTTAGCCCAGTGCTGTCTACACTGGCTGGCAGCAGCTCTTCTGGCTGCCCAGTAGCTCAGTCTTACCCGGTGCCACGTGAGAGTGAACCTGGAACCTTTTGCATCCAGAACAGATGCTCTGCCGCTCACCTATGGTCAGTGTAAAGAGACAGAAGAAAGTTCTCAGCATTGGCCAAAAGGAATTGTACCATTTTTAGGTCACAGACGTGGAGCAGGAACTGGGGCACGATTGAACCAGCTCCCTGTGGATTCTTTCTTTTGAGCTTTCCCCGTTTTAAGATTTAAAAAAACCTGGTCCCACTCCAGGGTTTCATTACAAGCGTAATGGTACGAAATGAAGCTAATTAGATGTTGCTCACAGGGGACCTGAGGAAAAACCCGCTTGAGCATTGTGAGAGGGAAGAGAGGGAAGTTTTGACAGACTTGCCCGCCTTCAATCCTTGTCTTGGTGGCCTCCAAATCTGGCTCGTCTCCGGTCAGCCACTGCCAGCATGCACAATGGTCAAGGCTGATGGGAAGAAGAAGAAGAAAAAGAAGGGGAGAAGGAGGAGGAGTTTGGATTTGAAATAATAATAATAATAATAATAATAATAATAATAATAATAATAATAATAATTCATTTATTTATACCCCGCCCTCCCCAGCCAGAGCTGGGCTCAGGGCAGCTAACACCAATAAAATCACAGTAAAAACATAATAGGGGGGAAAGAGAAGGGGGGAACCAATTTAAAATACAGGTTAAAATGCAGCCTCATTTTAAAGTAACCCATAAATCAAGACCATAAGGGGAGGGAAACATAAGGGTCAGACCGAGTCCAAACCGAAGGCCAGGCGGAACAGCTGTCTTGCAGGCCCTGCAGAAAGATGTCAAGTCCTGCAGGGATATCCCTCTTTATCACTACCCTAAGGAGTCTCAAAGCGGCTAACATTCTCCTTTCCCTTCCTCCCCAACAACAAACACAGAGTGAGTGAGGCTGAGAGACTTCAGAGAAGTGTGACTGGCCCAAGGTCACCCAGCAGTTGCATGTGGAGGAGCGGGGAATCGAACCCGGTTCACCAGATTACCAGTCCACAGCTCTTAACCACTACACCACACTGGGAGGGGTGAAGGGTCCTCAGTTCTAGTGTAGAAGTGGGGAAAGGGGTGCTCTCATTTTCTGGGTGAAGGAGAGACACTGATTCTCTGCCCCCACCCCCAAAAAATGCTGGTGTCAAGCAGAAGAGCTGGTTGTTTGTTTAAAATCGCCGTCAGCTAATTGATTTGAAATTATTTCTATGTCACATCCACACTGTGCTTTAAAGCACTATTATACCATTTTAGCAACAGTCATGGCTTCCCCCAAAGCAGTGGTTTTCAAAGGGTGTGGCAGGAGAGAATGGCAAGTGTGAAAATTCAACGACAATCGAAGGAACATTTAAATATTTCAGTGTAGTATTTTATTTGCAGAATATAGATAGATGACTTTTCAAAATGAGAGCGGTACTGGGGACAATCTTGGTCATGATCCAGAAGCGCCATTGAAACAAAGAGAAGACTTATTTGTTTTCCAATGTATTGCTGATCAATTAAAAAAAACAATGGTCTGGCACAAGAAAAGGATTATTCTGAAAGTGTGGCCCAGAGGAAAAAGTTTGAGGACTGCTGCTCCAAAGAATCCTGGGAACTGTAGTGTGTGAAGGGTGCTGGGAACTGTAGTTCTGTGAGGGGTCTCCTGGCAACTCTCAGCAGCCTTAACAAACTACATTTCCCAGGATCCTTTGGCTTGATCCAAACAGGCACTTCTTGTGCTCTTATATATCTGCCAGAGCCTGGTGAAGACCAGTGCTACTACATTGTCACTCGTGGTATCTCAGGATGGTGTTGTTGGGACACCGCTGCAGAGGAGGCCCCGTCCCCAGTTGCAAGGGGTTGGGCTGCTTTTCCGATGAAAACAGATCTGTTGTATCTGTTGTATCTCAATAACTCTCCACGGCTTCCCGATCTGCAGCTTGTTATTGTTTAGTTGTTTAGTCGTGTCCGAATCTTCGTGACCCCATGGACCAGAGCACGCCAGGCACTCCTGTCTTCCACTGCCTCCCACAGTTTGGTCAAACTCATGCTGGTAGCTTCGAGAACACCGTCCAACCATCTCGTCCTCTGTCGTCCCCTTCTTCTTGTGCCCTCCATCTTTCCCAACATCAGGGTCTTTTCCAGGGAGTCTTCTCTTCTCATGAGGTGGCCAAAGTACTAGAGCCTCAGCTTCAGGATCTGTCCTTCCGGTGAGCACTCAGGGCTGATTTCCTTAAGAATATATAGGTTTGGTCTTCTTGCAGTCCATGGGACTCTCAAGAGTCTCCTCCAGCACCATAATTCAAAAGTATCAATTCTTCAGCGATCAGCCTTCTTTAGGGTCCAGCTCTCACTTCCATACATCACTACTGGGAAAACCATAGCTTTACCTATACTGTACGGACCTTCCAGCAGCTAGCGATAATTAAATGGGGACATCTAGTGGCAAGGGAAGTTATTCCATAAAGCAGCCTGTGACAACCCACACCCTTCAGCTGTTCTAGACTACGACACCCATCAGCAGCTTGCCAGCATTATTTAGTCCAGTACAGTGGTACCTCTGGTTAAGAACTTAATTCGTTCTGGAGGTCCGTTCTTAACCTGAAACTGATCTTAACCTTAGGTACTACTTTAGCTAATGGGGCCTCCCGCAGCCGCCATGCGATTTCTGTTCTCATCCCATAGCTGTCAACTTACAGATTTGAAAATAAGGGACCAGCAGCCTCGAAAATAAGGGATCATCAGCCAAAATAAGGGATTTTGCAAGTGCAGGTGTGTTCGACTTCTGAGCCCCTCCGAGCCAAAGGCAGAAAGCCTAGCCAGCAGTCAAACGAAGCCTCAAGCGGTGGTTCCCACAGCGCAGCAACCCAGCAAAGGGAACGCACCAAGGAAAACCACTGTCACCTCTCCGCTGGGAAGCGCTGAGCAAAGGCGAGTCCCCAGGCAACGCGGCTGGGCACAAGGCATGCAAGCTCCACCCCCCCAGTCATTCTTAGACTCCTTATTGGGTGAGCAACGCAGCCAAGCAACACGGTTGGAGCCTCCCTCCTCCCTGGCCGGCAGGGAGGGAGGGAGAGGAGCTGCTTCCTTTGAAACCCGGGAAACGTACGGGATATCATCAATCCAGGACAGTAGAGGGACACGGCGCTGGGATGATGGAGTTTCCCACCAAATAAGGGACGGTTGACAGCTATGTCTCATCCTGAAGCAAAGTTCTTAACCCGAGGTACTATTTCTGGGTTAGTGGAGTCTGTAACCTGAAGCGTCTGTAACCTGAAGCGTCTGTAACCCGAGGTACCACTGTATCCCGTTCTCACTGCTGGGAAACCTGCAAGCAGAATCTGAGCACAAGAGCAACTTTCCCGTCCTGCGGTTTCCAGAAACTGGGATTCAGAAGCACTGGTGCCTTCAACTCCGCAGGCAGAGCATAGCAGAGCTAGTAGATCAGGCTTCCTCAAACTCAGCCCTCCAGATGTTTGAGACTACAATTCCCATCATCCCTGACCACTGGTCCTGCTAGCTAGGGATCATGGGAGTTGTAGGCCAAAAACAACTGGAGGGCCGAGTTTGAGGAAGCCTGTAGTAGACACTGACAGCCTTCTCTTCCAGGAATAAGTCCAATCCGCTTTTAAAGCCATCCAGGTTTGTGGCTTCCTGCAGGAGTGAGTGCCACAGTTCAGCCATGTGAAAAGCTTCTTCCCTTTATCTGTCCTCAATCTTCCACCAACGCATTAGGAGGGCGCCAGGTTGGCACATATTGTGACAAACCACTAAAAAAAGTGTTCTCTATAAAGAAAAAAACTATTTATTAAGTGCATGGGATGCTAGAAGAAAAAAACATGGCGGCAGCAGCAGATTGTTGCAAAAATACCACAGTATTTAAATCATCATCCTGTTACAGTGGTACCTCAGGTTACATACGCTTCAGGTTACAGACTCCGCTAACCCAGAAATAGTGCTTCAGGTTAAGAACTTTGCTTCAGGATGAGAACAGAAATCGTGCTCTGGTGGCGCGGCGGCAGCAGGAGGCTCCATTAGCTAAAGTGGTGCTTCAGGTTAAGAACAGTTTCAGGTTAAGAATGGAACTCCAGAACGAATGAAGTACTTAACCTGAGGTACCACTGTATTTCAGTTATTATCATTATTATCATCATAATGTATTATTACTTTTTTTAAAAAAAAACCACACAACCCAGTATCATTACTGTGATAGAATTGTTAAGCGTGCCAAGTTTAGGACCTGGAAGATCAGGGTTCAAATTCCCACACAGCCATGAAGGTCACCATGTAGCCTTTATCCAATCACCATCTCTCAGCCTAACCTCCTACCTCACAAGGTTGCTGTGAGGATAACATCAGAAGAGAAGCAGGGAGCAGCACACACTCCTCAGGAGAGACATGTTTTGTTGCAGCTGGGGCAGATGAAGGTGTCCGGTTTTGCTGCTGCAGATGCACCAGGGCGTTTCTTCTCCCTGTGGTCCTCCCAGTGGTCATTCCTCCTCTGGTCACTGCTGTGGAGTGGACTGCCTGTCTCCGGGAGGAAAGATTGGTGTGTGTGAGATATATACAGTGGTACCTCGGGTTAAGTACTTAATTCGTTCCGGAGGTCCGTACTTAACCTGAAACTGTTCTTCACCTGAAGCACCACCTTAGCTAATGGGGCCTCCTGCTGCTGCTGCGCCGCCGGAGCACAATTTCTGTTCTCATCCTGAAGCAAAGTTCTTAACCTGAAGCACTATTTCTGAGTTATCGGAGTCTGTAACCTGAAGCGTATGTAACCCGAGGTACCACTGTATATACATACATATATATATATATATATATATATATATATATACAGGTTTTGGTGTCCTCGGGTGTCTTCCCGTGTAAAAGATGGGGTGTCTAGGCGACGTTTCGACGAGGTCTCACTCGTCATCTTCAGGCTGGTGCTTTCGGCTTCTTGTTACTGGAACAGAGCAGGATCTCAGTGTTTGAGTTCCTATAAATACTGTTGAGGAGGTGTGTTGTATAGCCTCCAATGTTCTGGGCAGAGAGGAAGTTCCCAGGCTAGTGTGCCTTTTCTTCTTTTGTTCCTTAATTACTTGAGGGATATCTTGAGTGATTTCTTGAGTGATATCCTGAGTACCACTTAGGTGGGTCATTAGGTGTGGATTAGTTGCTAAGGCCTTTGTGTCTTGACCTCTTGAACTTTGTGAAGAGTTTTTCTGAGAAGATGGCTGTACTGAAATTAGTTGTGCTCTGGCTTGGCTTCGTGTATAGGGGCGAGCTGTGGTTTTGTGGCCTGTGCCAGCCAGATCTGTGTAGGGATTGCAGGGGGGTGCAGCATCCGGAGGTGCCACCATGGTTTGGCTACTGGATGGTGTCTGTAATTTATCTGTGGAGAGGGTCTGGGTTTGGATCTGGTGTGGTTGATTGGTGATGGCGTTCTGTGTGCCTCTGGCTCTGGTGTCGGTTTTTGTGGGGAGGGCTAATTTCCAGATGTCTGGCAAGCGGGATGTGTCGTCACGCTTGTTCATGTTGTGAGGGTGTTTCTCTATCTTGATGGCTTCCATGATTATTCTCTTGTGGTGATGTTCCATGTTAAAGAGCAATTTGGAATCTGCAAAATTAATTTCGTGTCCTGTTTCTTTCATGTGTTGGAAAAGAGAGGAAGTTTTTTCTTCTTTTTTGACGGCATTCTTGTGTTCTGCAATACGTGCATTTATTCGTCTGTTTGTTTGTCCAATGTACGTGGCTGGGCAGACTTTGCAGGGTATTTCATAGACCCCTTGGTTTTCCAACTGGATTTTATCCTTGGGGTTTCTGAGGATATTGGCTATTTTTTGGTTGGTGCAAAAGGCTGTTTTGATATTGTGTTTATGGAGGATTTTGCTAATTTTATCTGTAGTGCCCTTGATATAAGGAAGGAGGGCCATGCCATTGTTTTCTTCTGTGTCTTGGTTTTTGGGGGGTGTTTCTTTTTGGAAAAAAACACACACCAACCGCTACTTACATGCACAATCACACCACCACCCTGCACAAATAAACTCCGTAGCCAAGACTCTCATCTCCAGAACCAAACGCCTGGCTGACAAAGACCACCTGACAACTGAGTTACAGAATCTCTCAAATGTGTTAATTGCCAATGGATACCAGCAAAACAGGGTTATGAAGCTAATCCAAAAAGAAACACCCCCCAAAAACCAAGACACAGAAGAAAACAATGGCATGGCCCTCCTTCCTTATATCAAGGGCACTACAGATAAAATTAGCAAAATCCTCCATAAACACAATATCAAAACAGCCTTTTGCACCAACCAAAAAATAGCCAATATCCTCAGAAACCCCAAGGATAAAATCCAGTTGGAAAACCAAGGGGTCTATGAAATACCCTGCAAAGTCTGCCCAGCCACGTACATTGGACAAACAAACAGACGAATAAATGCACGTATTGCAGAACACAAGAATGCCGTCAAAAAAGAAGAAAAAACTTCCTCTCTTTTCCAACACATGAAAGAAACAGGACACGAAATTAATTTTGCAGATTCCAAATTGCTCTTTAACATGGAACATCACCACAAGAGAATAATCATGGAAGCCATCGAGATAGAGAAACACCCTCACAACATGAACAAGCGTGACGACACATCCCGCTTGCCAGACATCTGGAAATTAGCCCTCCCCACAAAAACCGACACCAGAGCCAGAGGCACACAGAACGCCATCACCAATCAACCACACCAGATCCAAACCCAGACCCTCTCCACAGATAAATTACAGACACCATCCAGTAGCCAAACCATGGTGGCACCTCCGGATGCTGCACCCCCCTGCAATCCCTACACAGATCTGGCTGGCACAGGCCACAAAACCACAGCTCGCCCCTATACACGAAGCCAAGCCAGAGCACAACTAATTTCAGTACAGCCATCTTCTCAGAAAAACTCTTCACAAAGTTCAAGAGGTCAAGACACAAAGGCCTTAGCAACTAATCCACACCTAATGACCCACCTAAGTGGTACTCAGGATATCACTCAAGAAATCACTCAAGATATCCCTCAAGTAATTAAGGAACAAAAGAAGAAAAGGCACACTAGCCTGGGAACTTCCTCTCTGCCCAGAACATTGGAGGCTATACAACACACCTCCTCAACAGTATTTATAGGAACTCAAACACTGAGATCCTGCTCTGTTCCAGTAACAAGAAGCCGAAAGCACCAGCCTGAAGATGACGAGTGAGACCTCGTCGAAACGTCGCCTAGACACCCCATCTTTTACACGGGAAGACACCCGAGGACACCAAAACCTGCATTCCTGTACCCGTGAAAATCTACGAAAGCATATATATATATATATATATATACATATATATACACACACACACAAATAAATTTGATCATATGAAAACCCACCGTTCTCTATAACAATTTGTTATAATTATTTATATCCTTCAAACGGCCTCAGCATGCCTATGGCAGTAAGATAACAATAATAACAATATTTTATTATATATACCCCGCCCATCTGGCTCGGTTGCGACAGCCGCTCTGGGCGGCTTCCAATGCATATAAAAACGTAATAGAACATCAAACATTAATAGTAACAATCTGATCCAATATTTTAAAAAATCGCATTATAAAACAAACCAATTCCACACCAAAGCCAGGATCACATTTTTACAGTTGCTATCACAATAAAAGCACATTATCGTTCCAATTTAATATGTTTATTATTATTATTATTATTATTATTATTATTATTATTATTATTATTATTACTATTACTATTACAGCTCTTGCTAGCTGTTTTTGTTGCTGCTTTGCAACAGTTGCAATGAATAACACTATGCCAGGCCTGCAGATCTTTGGGACTACAATTCCCATCATCCCTAGCTAACAGGACCAATGGTCAGGGATGATGGGAATTGTAGTCCCAAACATCTGGAGGACCGGAGTTTGCCTATGCCTGCTCCACGCTATACTAACAGCGCTATTTCATTCATAGCGCATCAGCATCGCCTTGTGACCGAGAGCGGAGTTCTCCCTCCCAAGCGGCTTCCGATTCAGCAGCCCAACGTTCTAGGGCAGCCTTGGCCCCGCCCCTTCGCGTTCCGAAAAGGAGGCGCGGAACAAAGATTGGCCCACGCGCCGCGCCGTCCTCCGTTGCTAAGGAGGGCCAGAGACGCGGCCTTTAGCAACGGGCCCTTTCCCGGCGCCTGCGAGGCCCCGATGGCGGCCGCCGCTAGCCCCACCGTCTTCCTTCTCATGGTCAATGGGCAGATCGAGAGCGCGCAGGTGAGCCGGGGGCGTGCAGGGGCTGCTTTTGCCCCGCCGGAGAAACGGGGGTGGCGGGCTAGATTGGGAAAACGCGTTCTTTGTCTTCGTCACCCCTCCAGGCCGTCGCGGTGGTATCTCCCGCCTGTTCTGTACCCCTAGGCCATGGGCGGAACCAAGTAGGACAGAGGGGGATCCGACCTTTCTTTACTTCCGCGCCCCGTTTTCCACTTACCCTGCTGTTGTGCCTCTCACAGAAAGAGAGAGCCTGGCTGTGTTTTCTCCCCGGGCTTCCATCTCCCTATTGCAAGCAGCGCAACAGGCAGAAACCCAACAGGTGCAGCTGCACCTAGAAATCGGGTTGGGGTGAGGTATTGCATTGGATTTTCAGCACCTATGCCTGTAATTAGAAATGCCAGCTTCTATTGCTTCTGTGCATCAACTAGCTAAGGGCAGACACAAACTCCACAGGTGCAGCAATAGGCAGACGTTGCCATCCTTGCATATAGCCTATAGGTGTAAATGGCACTTGCGTGAAACCCTCTCATGACAAAATATCAGAGAACAGCAAGGGAAGCTTGACCGGTTGGATTTGTGCCTTAGAGTGCAGATGTGAAAGGGCGAAGAACCTTGCATGGGAAAGGGGGGTGATTTTGAGGTGTCAGCAGGTATGTCTGTAGGTTACCTCTGGCATCCTTAAGCTGGAACTAGTTTTCCATTTAAAAGGTGCTGGTAGCAGAGTAAGAAATGAAGATAAGCTGCTGTGTTGCATTGCCTGGCCTGAGGAAAAGTGAGACAAACTTCCCAATCGTTGCACTTTGTGGCAAAAGCTTCTGCTGCTGCAGCTCTTCAATGCATGGGAGCCCCGGCCCAAGCGCTGCATTCGGCAAACCCCCACACATCAGGATGTGTATAGGGAGCTGTATGGAAAGATGCAAAGCATTTATTTATTTTTTTCATTTTCAGTTCCCAGAGTTTGACGACCTCTACTGCAAGTACTGCTTTGTGTACGGTTACGACTGGGCCCCTACTTCAGTAAGTCTTTTTCCAGTCATCTTGCTCCTTCCTTAACCGCAAGCCCAGCAGTTTTTCTGGATCACTTGCATCGAATCCATCCGTTTCGCTTTGCTGTGCTTTGAAGCCACAGAAAACAAATCAGCATCCGCAACAGTGAAACAGAATATCCGTTATCAGGGTCTACCTTTGATTGCCAAATTCAAGAGGCAGCAGACAGGTTCAGGTCCTTGTAATTTTCCCAGAGGCCTCCGGCTGCTCGATTTGGGGAGAAGGATGCTAGACCAAATAGATATACAGTCGTACCTTGTTTTGTGACCGGAGTCCGTTCCAGAGCCCCGGACGCAAGACGAAAAGGACGCACGACAAAGAGCCGCTCTGCGCACACACACAGAGCGGTTTTCGCTTCTGCGCATGTGCAAGCAGCAAACCCAGAAGTAACCCGTTCCAGACTTCCAGGTTTGCCGCAGACGTTTGACGAAATGGACGCTCGACGAGGTGGACTCAAAACGAGGTACCACTGTAATCCAAAACGTGTCTTGCTACACCTGTTGAATACCAGAATCTCTCCTGCCCCCCCCCCAAGCACCTCATTTCCCTAGCTCAGGGATTGGGTAGTACCTCTGGTTTCTGAAGTCCAATCATGTTACTTCTTCACCTGGATGGTGTTGTGTACATTTCTGTTTTCTATCAATCGCATGCTGTTTTTGTGAACCTATTCCGTTTTTCAGGAAGACCTGTGGTTGTGTTCCTCTGATCTTTGGAATCTCCTTCCAGAATCAGAATGGAAATACTATGTGAAAAGAAAAGGTCTGACTCCACCCTCCCTTTTCCTTACAGGGTTTGGAAGAAGGAATCTCGCAGATCACTTCTAAAAACAGAGTCGCGCCGCAAGACCTGGTGTGGAATTTCCCCATTGACATCACCTTCAAGAGCACAAATCCCTTTGGCTGTAAGTAAAGTGAAGCAAGAGGGTCTTTGGAGTTTGAGAACCACCAACAGGAAAAGGGCTGTTGAGGTGCTCTGGCCCATCTCCTGAGTTTGGTGCATGCATGTTAGAAGAGAGATTTAGAATACAACAGATATGGAGGGTTCTAGTAGCCCTTAGCGAGGCTTCGGGTTTCTGAAAGGAAAGACAGAATGGATGGATCAGGCCTTTCGATCCTTTCTGCTTAATAAAATGGGAAGGGAAGAGGGTGTTTTCTGCCCTGAAAAAAGATCTCAGAATTCTGCAGTGAGGCAACCGATATTCTGCACCAAGCAAAGCTGAATTCGGTGCTTGCTGCAAATGCCGAAAACTTAGTGCCTTTTAACACTTAACAAATACAGTCATACCTCGGGTTGAATACGCTTCAGGTTGAGCGTTTTCGGGTTGCACTCCGCAGCGACCCGGAAGTAACGGAACGTGTTACTTCCGGGTTTCGCCACTCACGCATGCGCAAATGCTCAAAATGACGTCACGCGCATGTGCAGAAGCGGCGTATTGTGACGCACGCAGACGCGGGTTGCGTTCACTTCAGGATGCGAACGGGGCTCCGGAACGGATCCTGTTTGCATCCAGAGGTACCACTGTAGCTGGGTTACTTATTCTGCTTTCACTAGTTACAGAGAAGGGCAAAGAGGGACTGCAGAGGAGAGTCCTGCTTATAGGTACATTTTGGGCGTCCTTCCCTCTCCATCAAGACTGGCAAGAACTGAACCCACTGAGGGAGGAACCTTCCTGCAATGCCGGGGGTTGGACTAGACGACCTTTGGGGAACCCCTTCCAACTCCACAATTCTACGATTCTGTGATTCCACCAGCTATGCTCCTTTTCAGCCATGCCTGTTAAGAAGGCCTGAGACCAAACATGCTTGGCAAAGTGGTCTTCTTCCCCTTACAACCCAAGACGCCTCGCCTCAAAGGAATAGCTGGTGAATCTGGGGCCTTACGCCTGTCACAACTCCAGAAATAATACAAAACAAAACGGGCCAGCCTGTCGCTTTGTGTCACTGAGCTACTTTGCCCTGGGGGCAGGAGGAGGGTGGGGAGACACCCGGATACCTGTTTACCCAGCAGGAATTATTAGTCGCTGAAGCCAAGTGATACAACTTCAGAGATGCTCTCCCACCAAGCGTCATCCACGCACCTGCAGCTGCTGCAGAAAACATGGTGGGATGCTGGCAATAACAGCAACACGGGAAGAGGACCAAATCCATCACAGCACCCTTAGGCTGATGGTCCTTTTCTTTTCTCCCAAGGGCCTCAGATAGTCATAAGCGTGTACGGCCCTGATCTTTTTGGGAATGACGTGGTCCGAGGCTATGGAGCAGTTCACATTCCTTTCACCCCGGGGAGGTGAGTTCTTAATCGCACTCCTTGACTCAGTTTGAACATTGTTACCTTAAGCTGTTGCACTCTTCTTCGTCGTCTTCTTTTAAAAAATACAGTTTTATTGGTTTCCAATATACAGTGGTACCTCGGGTTACAACAGACGCTTCAGGTTACAGACTCTGCTAACCCAGAAGTAGTACCTCAGGTTAAGAACTTTGCTTCAGGATGAGAACAGAAATCGCGCAGCGGAGGCACAGTGGCAGCGGGAGGCCCCATTAGCTAAAGTGATTTTCAGGTTAAGAACAGTTTCAGGTTAAGAACGGACCTCCAGAATGAATTAAGTTCTTAACCCGAGGTACCACTGTATAACAATTACAAAAGAAAGAGGGAAAGATGCAAATATATTCTTGCAGTCTTGAAAACCAGCATCCAGAGCAGGAAATGGAAGCTACCACTGGATTATGGGAAGTCGGCCAAAGAGGAGCTGATCTCTTGGCAAAGCCATTGTGGGTGGGTCACTGCAACATTATTTCATCCTTGTTCATTACTGACTCCACGAAACATCAAATACTTTTTCTTTTTGCCAAGGGGTATGTGATGTTTTTTGGCTTCAATGGGGCACGGAAAGCACTGACTTTCTTAATCTTTCTTTTCTGGATCTTTTCTAATTGGTTGAGCTCTCAGATTTGGATATCCTAAATTCTGTTTCAGGCACAGGAGGACCATCCCAATGTTCGTTCCTGAATCGACATCCAAGCTGCAGAAGTTTACAAGGTACTGAAGAATGCGTACGATGTGGGTGAAAATTTACTGGGAAGTGTTTTTTTTAATACATGTCTTAGAAGCACTGGGCTCCAGTGGGCATCGTCTCAATTTACTTGGTTCACTTGTCCACACTGCTGTCCCAAGTCACCTTTGACTGCTGGGGTAGCAATATGACCTCCCTGCCACTGATTGGACGGCTTGCGAATGTAACAGCTTGATTGCACATAGGTGCCCTTTTTGTGCAAATCATCTATTTAATATTTAGGGAGCAAGCCACGCAAACAAGGGCCCTATGCAATTTGATATTTGAACCAAACAGTCAAACTTATACAAACTGGTCCCTGGGCACAGCCTGCCAGCAGCTTGAAGCTTCTCCCTAACCACACTTGCATGCACACAACTGCTAACACTTTCCTCGCTGCGTCTTGGGTAGGAGGGGCTCGATCCCCATACACTGTAAACAACACACTGTTGGCCTGGGCTGGGGACGAGGCACAGCGCGGAGTTCAAACTGTTGGCCAGCTGTGGCAAAGGAAAACTCGCCAGGGGGCTAGTAAGAATAAGGAAGCAAAGGGTCATTGTTTAATGGCAGGGCTCTGGCTTTGCAAACTCAATCCTTGGCATCTCCAGGTAAAACTGGTGAAATTTCCCCATCTGAAACAGTGGAGAGCTGCTGCCACTCATCAGGGTGGATTTAATTTAAATCAAATCAATTTAAATCACATGCCAGTAAGACTTGATTTATTTATTTATTATTTATTTATTTATTTTACAGAAAGAGTCATTCTTGCTGGCATAATATTATTTCCAACCAGAGGAAGGTTTCATTTTTGGAATAATAAATTTTCAGAGCAGTTTTTACAGTTATATAAGAAAATTACTGATTTGGTTATACTATTAGAAATGCATAGACAGATAATTATGAAATTATTGTGAGGTTTAATAAGTTAACTGTTTATATTTGGACAACTTTTCTGCTGCACTTTATTGGAAGGAGAAGAATAATCATTTCCTTAATAACAATTTAAACAGTTTATTTAACTAAAACAATAACATTATAGCATACATATCCATGTTTGTTAACTGATGTGGTTAAACAATTTAAGTGAGTTGCAGCACACATGAAAAACTTAAAACAAATCCTTATTTCCTGATAAATAACCTTTGGACTATAATATAGCTTAAATAGAAAACTATCTTTAGAAAGATATTTTTCCCCAAAAGCATTTTATTTTTGAAATCCGATTTAAAATTAAAAAACTGTTTTTATTGGGGTTTTTTAATAAAAAAGATCATTGGTTTTTATCCACCCTGCCACTCACTGTAGACTGGGGTGGGGAACCTGTAACCCTCCAGGCAATGTTAGACTACAGCTCCCATCAGCCCTGGCCTGCAAGTCCAGTGGTCAGCGATGAGAAGAGCTGTGCTCTAACCACTTCCAGAGAGTCAGTTTCTCCAACCCTTGTTTAAAGCGCCTTGCTGTGTGGTTTCCAACAAAGTCTGGGAGGGTTTGTGGCTGGTTGAACTTGTAAGAGAGATTCTGGGATTGTAAGATTTAGGGCTGCAGTAACATTTGACAGGCTTAGGTTATGGGGGGATTCGGATCGAGTGGAATTGTGAGGCTGCCTTGATGACCCGGGAACTTTCTCTTTCTCCCAGCTGGCTTATGGGAAGACGCCCAGAGTTCACGGACCCCAAGGTCGTAGCGCAGGGAGAAGGCCGAGAAGGCAAGTGCTTGGGGAGGGAACCCCCCCCCCTTTGGATGGGATGAATGTTATCTGCGGAGGTGGAATCACAGGCAGAGCCTGGCCCCTAAAGAGCAGGGGCAAAGACCGAGCTTGAAACGTTGCCCCAATTCAAGATGCGCTCATGTTCAGGGCTGCTCCTCCACCTGCAGAAGGTGTTGGCACTGGATAATTCTTGTGATATGGGGGAGAAATATGCAGCGGGTTGGGCAAGATGAACCTCGAGATCCCTTCCAACTCTACCATTCTGTGATTCCAAAGCAGGCTGCGTTATATCTGCAAATAAATAGGCATTGCCAAGGGAAGACGTCCAGTGTTAGTAGGGGGGCGATGAATGTGCAGCGCTTACTCTCCCCCCATTGAATTTTCAAGGGTAGTTGCATTCAGAAAAGCAGACGTCAAACCACCACCCTTTGATCTTAATGACCTTTTTATGGCCTCAGCCCAGTAGACGTGGAGCATCTCTACCCCCATCATTCAGCCCGGACACTTGAGGTCCAGCTCCAAGGGCCTTCTGGCGGTTCCCTCACTGTGTGAAGTGAGGTTACAGGGAACCAGTCAGAGGGCCTTCTCGGCAGTGGCACCTGCCCTGTGGAACGCCCTCCCATCAGATGTCAAGGAAATAAACAACTATCTAACTTTTAGAAAACATCTGAAGGCAGCCCTGTTTAGGGAAGTTTTTAATGTTTCATCGTGTTTTTAATATCCTGTTGGGACGCGGGTAGCGGTGTGGGTTAAACCACAGAGCCTAGGACTTGCCGATCAGAAGGTCGGCGGTTCGAATCCCCGCGACGGGGTGAGCTCCCGTTGCTTGGTCCCTGCTCCTTCCAACTAGCAGTTTGAAAGCACGTCAAAGTGCAAGTAGATAAATAGGTACTGCTCCGGCGGGAAGGTAAACAGTGTTTCCGTGCGCTGCTCTGGTTCGCCAGAAGCAGCTTAGTCATGCTGGCCACATAACCCAGAAGCTGTATGCCAGCTCCCTCTGCCAGTAAAGCGAGATGAGCGCCACAACCCCAGAGTCGGCCACGATTCGACTTAATGGTCAGGGATCCCTTTACCTTTACTTTAATATTCTGTTGGGAGCTACCCAGATTGGCTGGGGAGGCCCGGCCAGATGGGCAGGGTACAAGTAATAAATTATTTTTTATTTTATTTTAAGAGTGAAATAAACTCTTGCTGGTTTTCATTTCATTCCACTTGGTCTTCTTCCAGTGACCCGGGTGCGCTCGCAAGGCTTCGTCACCCTCTCCTTCAACGTGGTGACCAAGGACATGAAGAAGCTGGGCTACGACGTGAGCCCTGCCAGCGCGTCCAACCCCTCGTTCACGTCAGTGGCGGGCGGCATTCAAAACTACTGAACACCAGGTGGTTGCTGGCCTGCTTTGAAAGCCCGTAGGGTCACCTGCCCCCCTGGCAAAGGTATTTGAACTAGGATCACTCCAGATGCCAGCTCAGGCCTGTTGTAGTTGTCACGGGACTAACAAGTGTGTCCTGAGGACCATTTCAAATATTCTGTTACCAAGGTGCTATGGCAGGGGTGCTGAGCTTACAACCCATAGCCTGTCTCTGAACCCCGCCCCCTGCCCCACCAAAGCAATTCTGGGTACACCCCAAACACCAGCTTTGCCTGCAGCGACAAAATCAGCAGCAAGTAACATGGCACCCCTAGACAGGGCAGAGAGGCCAGCATTGTGCCAAGTCCACCCTCTTCATATGAATTGCAGAGCAGGCTGGGTTTTCCTTCCCTCTACCCAATGCAGCAGGGATAGTGAGCATGGTAGTCTCCAGCTGACTGCATCTCCCATCATCCCTGGCCTTCTGGCCAAGCCTGATCGGAGTTGGAGTTCCAACATCCGTAGAGCACTGACAAAGGGCCATTCTACCGAAAGGAACGCGGCAGGATTCTGGAGGGCACCAGGCCATGGCAGATGGCTCATATATAGCTGGTAGTGTAAGGAAGAGTTCCATGTATGTAGAAATGTAGTGCAGCAGGGAGCAAGCTTGCGGGCTTTGGTTTTTTTTTGTTTTTTTTAGCAGCGCAACACTTGAAAGGATTACCTGCAGCTCAAAATCATGGGTGGTTTTTTTACACCTCACAAGCCTACACAGTAGGAGGGTTGGCTTCACTGTCGTGCCACTCAGTTTCTCACTTCTGCTTAGAGGGGTCGGTTATCCCATTATGGCCGAGACAGAAAGCATAGCATGCAGGAAGGGCTTACAAACTTGCCTGCTCTGTGCCAGCTACACTTAAGCCATTTGTAAGTGTTCCTCTGCCCAGCTTGCTAGCAGTTGCAAGGGGCAACTCTTTTCATCAGGGGTACGTTCCTGTATATCCCAGAACATGTTGTGGCAGAAGCAGTCCTAACCTCCAACCTCCCCAATTTATTCCCTTGCTTGTTGCACACGTTACTCATCCTTAAGCATTCACTTGTTTAGGACGACGTTTGTAACTGTTGGGAAGTTGGAGGTAAGAGAGAATCTGCTTTTCTCGCTCTCTGACTGCCCCTTCTGGCACCTGATTTATCCCATTTCATCAGTATTGCAGAACTGGTTTAAATTAGTCCTGCAAGGAGGCCCACTGCTGTTCTGCAGCAAACACGTGGGTTTAATGGCCAGCATGAATGAGACCTGCAGGAAAAAGGAAGGAAATCAAGTATAAGGGATAGTTTGAATATTACTTGAAACTGGCTTCTTGCAGTATGGGAAGTGATATTTTAAAAATAACGCCAACACTTATTTACGCAAGCAATAGCATTCGCTATTAAACAGATGAGCTTATTTAGAATTTCCTATACCCAAACTGGTGCTTTGTAAATTCCCACCAACTTGCCCAGTGTACTTTGGAAGGATCTAGAGAGTACCCTTGTACTTACACCATTTTGTACAGTTTCTTTTTAAATAAAGGATTTCCACATTTGTGGGGGCAGCAGTCTTCTTTGTAGTAATATTGTTTGCAAGGTTTTTTTAAAAAAATGTGGTGGGGGGAAAGAGTCTTCTGATAAAATCACTCTGGGTATGTCCATAAACGAATGCACAGAGCATTTGCCTTTATTCCTATGTATCAAGAGCACGAAACAATGATCCTTGGGACTTAATGAAGTCCAAAACAAGAGATGGTGGTTTGGTTAGGGTGAAACAAACCACAGTCTGAAGGCAAGGTTTGTTCTCAGCTTACCAGTCATGGTTTGTTTAGAACAGGGTTTCTCATACTTCGGTCTCCAGCTGTTTTTGGACTACAACTCCCATCATTCCTAGCTAGCAGTACCACTGGTCAGGGATGATGGGAATTGTAGTCCAAAAACAACTGGAGACCAAGTTTGGGAAACCCTGGTTTAGAGCAAAAGAAACCACTATCCCCTGTTCGGCGATAACACCAAGCCAAGGAACATGGCGCTTGCTTCCGCTCCCTAGGGAAGAGGGGCAAAACTGGAGTGCTCTGCACTTCCATAGGTAAAGGAACCGCTGACCATTAGGTCCAGTCATGACCAACTCAGGTTGTGGCGCTCATCTCGCTTTATTGGCTGAGGGAGCCGGCGTACAGCTTCCGGGTCATTTGGCCAGCATGACTAAGCCGCTTCTGGCGAACCAGAGCAGCGCACGGAAACGCCGTTTACTTTCCCGCCGGAGCGGTACCTATTTATCTACTTGCACTATGACGTGCTTTCAAACTGCTAGGTTGGCAGGAACATGGACCAAACAACGGGAGCTCACTCCATCGTGGGGATTCGAACCGCCGACCTTCTGATCGGCAAGTCCTAGGCTCTGTGTTTAACCTACAGCACCACCCGCATCTCTGCACTTCCATAGTAAACAGTTAACCACAGCTTACCATGACATGCAAATAAATACACCCAGAAAACCCTCCTCAAAGGGAAAAATGAGATAACACCTGGCAAAGTTTTTCAGAGATTTCAAATGGTGGCAAAATTCAGCAATCGTAGTTGCAAATGGAGCAGAAAAGAGATGAAGTTAAATTGGTGGCTCTCCGTGCCCTTGCAAAAATAAATAATTTTGACCCTGTTAAGGTTCTCCAGCAGGGGGAGCCAGAGCTCTGTGGAAAAACCAAACGGTAGACAGATAAAACTCTGCAACATTTGTAGTCCATCCCCAATTTGAGGTTGCAAGTGTAGCGCAACGAAATCGCAAGATCGTGTGGCATTTGCTACGTACAAATTCCCTCCCTCCAAAGGGAAGTGGCGCATAGTATCAAAGCGGCGAGGACAGGCATTCGCTTATAATGGAGCATCAAAGAGCTGGAGCAGATATTGTTCCTGCCGCCACCAAATCGGCTCTGTGCTCATGGAATCATGTCAGTTGTTAGATGCATGCAAAAGATGGCAGCACATTAGCGCCGTTTCATGGTGCAACCTCCTGCAGCTAACAGCAGCTTTGGCGCCTATACGCTGAGGGCGGGGGTCCTTTCGAAAGCTGACGTAGTGAGGCCGTACTGCAAGGAACTGAGCCAGGCAAGGTCCTAGGCCACTGCCTGCCACCCCCAAGTCATTCCAGTCATTCTGGAGATTGCTGCTGCTTTTTGCAATAGTGGCTGTTGACGGGGTGAGGGTTGGGTTGGGGAGCAGGGATAGAAGCTCTTGAGCGACTCCCCGTTTCCCAGTTCTTTGAGTACTTGCACAGAGGGTCCCAATGTACCCTAAAGTCACAAGGATGTGCAATAGAAAAGGTAGGGAGTTTGCATCACCCACCATCACTGCTTTATGAACAGCAGAATTGAGCAGGGCACTCAAAAGACGTCCAGGTAGCACTGTGTATTCTTTAGAAGAAACGTAGAATTGTAGGCAGCTTTCTGCCATGCAGCGGATAAGAAAGGACCCAAGGAAGAGAGAGAAAAGCAGGATGGAAAGGAAAGCATATCAGAGACTGGCCAGCTCTAAGCTGGGCGCTTTCACAGGCTGGGGCCAAAAATCAGAACCAGCTGAGACTCCCTTCCCTGTGGGTATAACAGAGCAGAAACCAGGCTGTCCCACACAAGGAGAACATTACTACACCAAATAGAGATTTTTAAAAAAAATATTCTGCAAAACATTTGTACAGGCTTGAAAAGGGCACGAGCAAAAAGACTTTCAACAGAGAAACTTCTTATACATTTTATTTTCAAGTCAAAGCCAAAAGCAGAAATCTCTTAAGCCCGAGCGCAGAGGGTCTTCTGTGAAGGGAGATCTGGGCTATTTGCCCAGATTTTTATCCACGTTAACCAGACACCGATTGTCCTTGCATGCACATAACTTCCTGTTCTCGTATCTGGTGGCAGCTTATCATGTTGACCTTTTCAGGAAACTCCAGCTGGCTGTTCTGGGCTGCTTGCCAAGTTAGTGATGGAGTGGAGAATCACCGCAGATTTTAACACACCAAAGTGAATAATATTAAGGTTATTTTGCATTCCCTGAAACTGCAAAAGCCCCAAGCAATTACATTCTCTGTCCAGATGAACTGTTACGAATTAGGTGCCAGGGAAGAGTCTGACACCAGGTCCGTCCGGGCTCCTAACAAAAACCTAGATTCAGCAGCAAGGGGATGAAATATACACTCAATTTTTAAAAGCATGCATACAGTTTGGAAGTAGCAAATAGAAGGGGGAGAATCAGATTAGAGCAAAGGCACTGAGCAATACATCATATTTTTGTTTGACTATAAAGCTCAGAAGTGTATACAACCCCTTTTCAGGAAATCAAAGCAACTTTGATAGTTTCAATTTTGATAAGTTTGTGGAATGCTCTCCCCAGGGAAGTTCACCTGGCGCCTTCATTATACACCTTTAGACATCAGGCAAAAACGTTCCTCTTTTACCAAGTCTTTGGCTGATGTCCAATGCCCTGTTAAAATGTGTTGGGGAGCAGGGATTGCTTGCTTGTATTTTGTTTTTATTACGCATTTTGTGATTTTATGTTGCAACCGCTCTGAGTGAGACCTGCGAGTATAGGGTGGTATGCAAATTTTAGAAATAATAATATTTTTTTAAAAAACAGAACCACGTCCGCAAAATGAAAAGTCAGCTAAGTGTGACGCGGCAGCTAAAAAAGCCAATGCAATTCTGGGCCTCATCAATAGGAGTATAGCATCTAGATCAAGGGAAGTAATAGTGCCACTGTATTCTGCTCTGGTCAGACCTCACCTGGAGTACTGTGTCCAGTTCTGGGCACCACAGTTCAAGAAGGACACTGACAAACTGGAACGTGTCCAGAGGAGGGCAACCAAAATGGTCAAAGGCCTGGAAACGATGCCTTATGAGGAACGGCTAAGGGAGCTGGGCATGTTTAGCCTGGAGAAGAGGAGGTTAAGGGGTGATATGATAGCCATGTTCAAATATATAAAAGGATGTCACATAGAGGAGGGAGAAAGGCTGTTTTCTGCTGCTCCAGAGAAGCGGACACAGAGCAATGGATCCAAACTACAAGAAAGAAGATTCCACCTAAACATTAGGAAGAACTTCCTGACAGTAAGAGCTGTTCAACAGTGGAATTTGCTGCCAAGGAGTGTGGTGGAGTCTCCTTCTTTGGAGGTCTTTAAGCAGAGGCTTGACAGCCATATGTCAGGAGTGCTCTGATGGTGTTTCCTGCTTGGCAGGGGGTTGGACTCGATGGCCCTTGTGGTCTCTTCCAACTCTATGATTCTATGATTCTATGAGTAGAATCCTCAAAGGGTTTGCTAAACAGCTATCTTAGGCATGGGTAGGCAAACTAAAACCTGGAGGCCGGATCAGGCCCAATCGCCTTCTCAATCCGGCCCACTGACAGTCCGGGAATCAGCGTGTTTTTACATGAGTAGAATGTGTCCTTTTATTTAAAATGCGTCTCTGGGTTATTTGTGGTGCCTGCCTGGTGTTTTTACATGAGTAGAATATGTGCTTTTATTCAAAACGCATCTCTGGGTTATTTGTGGGACATAGGAATTTGTTCTTTTTTCCCCTTCAAAATATAGTCTGGCCCCCCACAAGGTCTGAGGGGCAGTGGACCGGCCCCCTGCTGAAAATGTTTGCTGACCCCTGATCTTAGGGCTGGTACATTGCTCGGCAACTGCTGCTTCTGACGGACAGCTTGTCTGTGCCAATGATACCATTCAGCTGAAACAACCTCCATCAACCTGGCACGACAACTTCTGTCAGGTGAGAGTTGTAATCCAAAGGATCTGGAGAACATCAGGTGTGGGGAAGGCTAAAAGAGAACTTCTCCTATCCCAAAAAACATTGTGGGCATGTCCAACTGTGTGACATCAAGCCTTGAGTGGGCAGGTGAGTTATGTACCTGAAGAAGAGGAGCAAGAGAACCAGAAAGTCACCACCCGAGGTCTTTCTCCCTAATCTGACATCCAGTGGAGAATTGATGTGTGGACAAGGATTATATGAGAGGGGAACACACACAAAAAAAAATGCCTTATACAGCAGGTTGGACTCTTTGTCCTGCCCAGTTCTGGTCCAATTGTAACTGGCTCTCCAAGGTCTCAAGACTAAGAAAGCCTTTCGCTGGAACTGACAGTGCCTGGGACCTTCTGAACATAAAGAAGAAAAGGACAGCCAAAATGATCAAGGTGGCGGTGAGGAAAAAGTTGCAGCCCTTGGGACCATTCAGTTTAGAGAAAAGGCAAGCGAGAGGCGACACGACGGGAAATTATGTGTGGCATGGAGAAAGTGGGCAGAGTATTTTCTCTCTCCAATAATGTGTACCCAGGAACATCCGACGATTTTGGAAGATTCGGTATAATTAAACTATGGAACTCGCAGCGGCAGCCACCAACTCAGATGGCTTTGAAAGAGGACTGAACCAGATACATGGAGGAGAGGGTTTATCGCTTGCCACTAGCCATGCTGGCTATGCGATGCTTCTGCATACAAGTTGCCGGAAACCACAGGAGGGCAGATGGCTCTTGCACTCGAGTCCTGTTTGTGGGTTTCCCAGTGGTGTCTGGTTGGCCACTGTGAGGACAGGTCACGCCGCTGGCCTGTTCTCTTCTTACATGTGCTCCTGACTCAGCTACAGGTCCTCTCCACCCCAAAGCAATGGTACAAACGTAGCAGAGATCTATTCATCCATCTAGCAAAGCTTGTCAGAACTAAAACATCTTCAATTGTTTCCTGAGAGCACAGACAGTGGGTGCCTGTGTCTCGAAAGGGATGCTAATACAAAGAACAGGAAGCTATGCTGGAAGCCCGGCTCCAAGTCAGACTTCTATGATTTTTAGCAGATCTCCTTGAGGCAGCTCTCATACAGACATAAGGTGCATAGGAGATAAGGTAAAAGGTAAAGGTAAAAGACCCCTGGATGGTTAAGTCCAGTCAAACGCGACTATGGGGTTGCTGTGCTCATCTCGCTTTCAGGCAGAGGGAGCCGGTGTTTGTCCACAGACAGCTTTCCGGGTCAGCATAACTAAACCGTTTCTGGTGCAACAGAACACCGTGATGGAAACCAGAGCGCACGGAAACGCCGTTTACCTTCTCGCCACAGTGGTACCAATTTATCTACTTGCACTGGCATGCTTTCGAACTGCTAGGTTGGCCGGAACTGGGACAGAGGAATAGGAGCTCACTCCATCGCAGGGATTAGAACTGCCGACCTTCTGATCGGCAAGCCCAAGAGGCTCAGTGGTTTAGACCACAGTGCCACCCGCATCCCAGCATAGGGGATAAGGCAGCCTCAAAGTAATTTTATTTATTTATTTATACATACATACATACATACATACATACATACCGTGCCCATCTGGCTGGGTTTCCCCAGCCACTCTGGGCAGCTTCCAACAGAATATTAAAATACAATAGTCTATTAAAAATTGAAAGCTTCCCTAAACATTAAAAGCTTCCCTATGGTAACTTGGACCTGCGCTTTGTAGGACCTTATAGGTTAGTACCGAAATTCTGGACTTGACCTGGTAGCATGGATATGCTGGCTCCTGGACATATGAACCAGCCTATTAATCCCTTTCAGTGCAATTAAACAGCTATTTTGGTAAATAGAATTGGAATCTGACTCTTAATTGCTCTCACTATACTTGCAACGAAAAAGTAATTCGCCTGCCTGCCTGCCCACCCCCACCCCCAGCAAAATTCCTGTTACAGTGACTGGGATATTCTGCCTGCCAGGCTTGGATCTGGTACCTGTATCTGCAAAGAGCGAAAGAGAGGCTTCAGCTGCATAGGCCTGCTGTTGCAATAAAGGGAGGGCAGGAAACAGGACAGGCAGAGGGAATTGTCACCAAGGAGAGGAAGAAATTAAAAAGGAATTGCAACAGAACATGGAGGGGGGGGGGAGAAAACTTTCCAAACAAGTTATGTTGAGAACAGGCAACAAAATGTTCTGCTTTAAGAACAGGAAGAGTCAGAACCTGGGGTTTTTTGGGGGGCGGAGGGTGACAGGCAGATTTGCTGCTATGTCAGGCTTGGGAACAGATGGCTTTGATCATCAATTCATTTCAGGAACAAAAAAAGAACCTGATGCAAAATTAATCATTAAGCGGGGGACTGAGCACAACCACATTCTCCTGGGGACTAGAGATTGCAAGTAATATCCATCCGGTTCATTTCCCATCCCTCCAGTGCGCTGAAGAGGGGATAGGGCACTCAAGGTTGGGTTCAAATCCCCGCTTGGCCATGACACTGACTGGGTGGCCTCGGTCAAAGCAGTTTCATCTCAGTCTACCCTATCCTACCAGGGCTGCCTTGAGGATGGAAGGGGGGTTAGGGGAACACCCACCTAGGTGACCGTGTGCTCCTTGGAAGGCTCCCAAGACAAACACGAAATGTAATTCCAAGTGTTTCCTGAGTTTCTGTCGCCCAGACTCCGGATTGCATCTCTTCCAGACACTGCTACCTCCCACACTGAGCAGGGCATGACTGTGTCAGCGCTCTCAAAAACAGCAGGGATTTCTTCGCAGAATGAAAGAGCAGGCTCAGAGCCAAAGGCACATCTAGTCCAGGAAAGGGGAGTGATTTGGAGATATAGGTAAAAGGAGGCGTAATGCAGGTATGTCTAAAATAATGCACAGTGGAAAGTGGATGGAGTTTTTCTCCTTTTCATTACTAGAACTCAGGGGCATCCATACGGAAGTTGGGAGATTCAAGACAGACCAATTTAAGTGCTTCGTCACGCAGCAGAGTTAAACTGTGGAATTTGCTCTCAACCTTCATACCCTCTAACATTTCTCCCAAAAAAATTTTTTTGTTTAGTCGTGTCCGACTCTTCGTGACCCCATGGACCAGAGCACGCCAGGCACTCCTGTCTTCCACTGCTTCCCGCAGTTCGGTCAAACTCATGCTGGTAGCTTCGAGAACACTGTCCCACCATCTCGTCCTCTGTTGTCCCCTTCTCCTTGTGCCCTCAATCTTTCCCAACATTAGGGTCTTTTCCAGGGAGTCTTCTCTTCTCATGAGGTGGCCAAAGTATTGGAGCCTCAGCTTCACGATCTGTCCTTCCAGTGAGCAGTCAGGGCTGATTTCCTTCAGAATGGAGAGGTTGGATCTTCTTGCAGTTCATGGGACTCTCAAGAGTCTCCTCCAGTACCATAATTCAAAAGCTCTCACTTCCATACATCACTAATGGGAAAACCATGGCTTTAACTATATGGACCTTTGTTGGCAAGGTGATGTCTCTGTTTTTTAACATGCTGTCTAGGTTTGTCACTGCTTTTCTCCCAAGGAGCAGTCGTCTTTTAAATTCGTGACTGCTGTCACCATCTGCAGTGATCATGGAGCCCAAGAAAGTAAAATCTCTAACTGCCTCCATTTCTTCCCCTTCTATTTGCCAGGAGGTGATGGGCCCAGTGGCCATGATCTTAGTTTTTTGATGTTGAGCTTCAGACCATTATTTTACGCTCTCCTCTTTCACCCTCATTAAAAGGTTCTTTAATTCCTCCTCACTTTCTGCCAATAAAAACAGGGACATCCTATTCCATGATAATTATATATTTTATTATTTATACCCCACCCATCTGACTGGGTTGCCCCAGCCACTCTAGGCAGCTTCCAACATATATAAAAACATAATAAAACATTAAACATGTTTTTTTTAAAAAAAAAAAAAACTTTCCCTATACTGGGCTGCCTTCAGATGCCTTCTAAAGGTTGTATAGTTTTCTCCTTGGCTTGGGGGTCGCATAATTCCATACCCTCCGATGAAAATAGAAACATCCTACCATACCCTCCATCATTTCTCTAATGAAAATAGGGACCTCATAAGGAAAATCAGGACATTCAGGGATCAAATCAGAAACCGGGAAGGTTTCTGTAAATACGGGACTGTCCCTGGAAAATAGGTACCCTTGGAAGGTCTGAAATTTTGGATGGCTTTAAAAGAGGATTTACACAAATTCACGGCTGCTAAACCTGATACCTTCTCCTGGAGTGTTTTTGCCATGCTAAGGTGTCTCTTTGAACTAGGATACCGTATTTTTCCGTGTATAACACACACCCATGTATAAGACGCCCCCTATTTTGGGCGACTCCAAATTAAGAAAATGGGGGGAAATGCCCAAAGTTGTTGAGCTGTTGGGGAGGGGGAGGGTCGACGAAAACCACTCGCCCAACAGAATAATAATAATAATAATAATAATAATAATAATAATAATAATAATAATTTATTTATACCCTGCCCATCTGGCTGAGTTTCCCCAGCCACTCTGGGCGGCTCCCAATAAAGTGTTGAAAACAATACAGCATTAAATATTAAAAACTTCCCTAAACAGGGCTGCCTTCAGATGTCTTTTAAAGAGAAGATAGATGCTTATTTCCTTCACATCTGAAGGGTGTTCCACAGGGCAGGCGCCACTACAGAGAAGGCCCTCTGCCTGGTTCCCTGTAACCTCACTTCTCGCAATGAGGGAACCGTCAGAAGGCCCTCGGAGCTGGACCTCAGTGTGCCCCATCTCAGGTTGTTAAAAGAGGTTTCTCTACAATATCAAGTCAATATGTTTTTGTGATCGGAGCAAAATGGTACGCTTAGGAAAATAATGAGAACATAATTTATGATTTTTTTAAATTGTGACTTTTTAAAAAAGCGTTGTGGTGGTTTAAATAATGATTTAAAGTTCTCTTGACTTAAAATATCAAAGACCAGCCTCTCTCTCTGAACTGGAAAATCCAGATCTGCATTATCGGCAGATTTGCTGTATCTGAGAAAGAGGCCTTCTTGAACGCTCTGGAAAATACAGGCAATTTCTTCCCAAGGTTAGATTCCAGAAGGCACCTCGAAATAACATGAAATCAAACATAACATTGGAGCGGGGGGAGGAGATGGCATTCTTTGCAAAGGCAATGAGCACCTGTTTGTCTTGGAAGGACACTTGTTTAAACCAAAATGCCTGTTTAGAAGATGATGAGCTCCAAACCCTGGCTGAGCAGAGAACCGTCAGCAGCAACACGCCCTTGAGCCCTGTTAAGGGAGATTTGCTCCAGGGAAGGAGTGCAGAGCGCCATAGCTCTCCACCTATTCTGGCCCCTGGTGGGATCCGGGTACTTGTTTGCTCTGGTAAGAAGTTACTTGTACGCATGAACAAACTTTTAAACGTCTCCAAAGAGGCCTTTTTACTGCATTGTCACGGGCAACAGACAGTTGAGTAGCAGGGAGCCCCGAGTCCCCTTGCGCATGAGGAATCGACTGCATGCCCCTTTGCCTCCGTGCTATTTGACTTTAAGCAGTGGCTTCCCACAAGGCATTGCTGCAGCGAAGAGGCAAAACTGCACCGGTGCTGCAGCGCGACTCCTGCACCCTTCCAGTGGCATTCTGGCGGGCTGCGATTCTGCTGGGACACAATGCAAAACATCTTTGGGTTGGTCGCACACCACACTTCAGCTTCAAGTAGCAGAATGTTAACAACCGCATCGCCTTTTTCGAGGACTTAAAATGACACAATGGTTTCACAAAATCTTTGGTCAACTTGACCAGTAAGGCTGTTTTTCAATACCCTTTCTTTCAAAAGCATTAAATTGCTTTATTTGAAGAAGATTGCCAGGGGTGTGGGTGGGTGTAGCCAGGAAAGAAAGAGAGACAAGAAGCGTCAGGAAACAGATGTGTGTTTTTTATTCTACACTTCATGTTTATTTAAGAAAAGCATTACCTTGAGCAGGAAACTTTTGGAATACGGATGGCTAAGATGTTTTATTTATTTATTTTAAATTTTTTTAGGAAAACCCCTTGAATGTGGATCGAGACCGGTCCATTATGTAAGCATGACCAAATGTGTCAATTTCAATTTCTCTCGTTTTTCTGATATTAACTTTGGTCTCACCAGGGTGCAATTTTTATAAATCCTGCACAAAAATGTGAATGCATTTTTCTGCATGCCTCTCTCTATGTAATCATTTCCCCCCCAATTTGCAAATAATTCCCCCTATCGCAATGCATTTCTGTGTGTGTCATTTTTTTTCAAATATAGACATCGCCGTGTCCGCTTTCCCCCATAAATGCATTTCTGAACATTTTTCGGTTGTGGAGAACTCCGTCAGAAAATTCAGCGAGTGCAAATCTTGAAGGACGGCTGTGTTTCAGTTCGCAAGTTGGTTCTGGAAATGTGATGAGCTGTAAACTTGGACCAATTTACTCCACCACCTCCCTTTGCCTGTCAGGATGAGCCCCACCCCCTCCCCCACCCCAACCGAAGAAAGCATAGCCGACAAGCAAGAAGTACACCAACATTGGGCTGAAACATACTTGGTTCCGCTCCCATTTGCTGTAACATGTTCTGGAGGCTAAATTCCTAAGTTCTAGAACGCCAAACCACCTGGGTTCTTCATAGCATCTCCACTCTTGCTCAAAGAGCTAACTTTTGTTGAGGCCTGTTGGATGCAAGGGAGAGATCCAGAATCTCTGGGCTAAGAAAATGAAAAGTCACAGGGTAGGTGGGGTGAGGTGGTTAGGCTTATACAGCCACAAGCATCCTGGCAAGTAGCTGCTTTATCTACATTAGCCTCAAGACTTCCACTAGCATTTCTCAAAATGATTGCAGGCCCATTAATGACACTGTTGTCATGATCTTCGAGCAAAAGCTTATGAACCAGGTACCTTGACACTCTGGTCTGATGCTGGCGATGTCACCCAGTCTCTGTCCACCTGTCTCAGTGCTGTGGGGGCACTGACTGGCAGTGGGTCTGCAGGGTTTAAGAGGGGGTCATTCCCAGTCCTACCTGGAGATGCCTGGGACTCAACCAAGAACATTCCGCCTGCCAAGGAGGTGCTCTGCCACTTAGTTAGCACTGCAAAGAAGAAGGGTTAGGAAAACAAAGGGCAGCCTACTTAGCCAAGCGAGTTGCCATTTTTAAAGAGAGCCGGTAACGACGACTTCAACCTGAGTATGGCTTAGTGAGTAATCAAAAATTCACTTTGCAAAGAAGACTGTAAACAGAGCAGGTTATTAGCACAGAGTGCATCTTTAGTTAGAAGAATTTAGTTGATTAAAATTAACAATCATACAGCGTTTTCCTTTAAAAGTTTCCCAAAGTTATTACAAGAGAGAAGTGGTCTTTCATGATCTTCTGTCTATAAAAGGCTTCGGAGTCTTTCCATTCATCACGAGGGAGACATAATCGTAAAAGAGGGAGGGGGAAAGGCAACTGTAGTGTTTTCCTTATAAATGACATCTTACGTTCATATGCCACTCAAAGTTTATGCCACAGGAGCGCTTCAGCTTTCGTTTCAAACTCTTCGTCCAAAAGCAAAAGGTTTATCAGTATTCCCTTTTAAATTCTCTTTATGGAAACCAAGAGCTAATATATATATATGTATGTATAAAATATATAAATAAGAGGGCATTAAATCATAAAGTTACTGTAACTTAATTTTTTAGCTAGACCTGATAAAGTCTACCGAAGCTACAGACTGTTAAATAAGAACCACATTATAAAAATTAGCAAGACAGAAACCGAGTGCCAATCTTGCCAACTCAAATCCAAAATGGTACTAGTCTTTTAAAAAAAAGTGCAAAAAAAGTATATAAGGATAACTACGTATTAGCAGAGTTCATCCCAAATTAGTTCCCAAACTTGCCCCAATGAAGTTGAATTCAATGTTGCCTCCTCCCTCCCCCCCCTCTCTTCATTTTTAACCTGCATTGCAAGTCAATTTTTAAAAGAAAGGATAACTACGCACATTAATGTCCAAATGAACTCACTATCGGACAAGCACAGAGCGAAACACTCCTGAACACAAGCGCAGCATGCCAGCCACTCAGACAGAAGTCCTTGACGAGTCCTTGAAAGGGTACAAACTCAACACTGCATTAAAAAAAACAGCACACCTGTAGGATTTCACAACCAAATGAGAGCTTGCTTCTGTCCCGCTTTCAACAAGCTTGCCTTTTCCGCCAGCTCCAACCCGACCCCACCCGACCCCAGCCCACAGGTACAGTTTGCGCTACCATGTTTTAGTGTACAAGCAGGGGAGAGAAATATAATTCCTGGACACCCCACATCCCTCTCTTTTCTCCTAAGATGTATAAGGACTATGGGTGAACCAACAGTCTAGAACAGTATATAGTTATGTGCAAATATGTCCACTAGCGCCTTTGAGACTCCAATCTATTCTTTACAAGGATGGGGCTCTGGCAGACGCGGGTTGCAGCTGCTTCACAGTCCGGCACATGGTCTACTAAAAATGGCAGGTACTTCTTATAATATTGAAGTGATTAACAAAAAAAGGGGGGGAGGGGAAACGGGAGAGAAGAAAATCTAATTTTCATGGTGCAAGTGTGGACCTTTTATGCGATGCTCCCGCAAGCTGAAAGTAAGAAGTACCATCTGCGGGAGAAGGCTAGGCTGAGATTAAACAGTGAGTAGGGAGAGAAATCTGCAACGAATGCAACTGTAAACCACAAGCCTAGTAGCCCCTGCACCTCCAAAGTCTCTTGTACACACACAGTTCAGCCCGAACCGGCCTCAGAAAATTCCACTCAGTTCTGCAAAACCTCTTGCCAAGTTAGGTTCCACCACCTTGGCCTTTATAGGAGGAAAGGATTGGTAGCGTTAGCAGGCTGGGAGGCCGAGGACGGGAGCCCGGTACTGTGAAGAGGCTGAGCCACTGCGCCCACAAGCCCCACGTTCATCCCATGGCCCATTCGGGTAAGAGATGCCACGGTGCCCATGACTGGCATGGGTGCCATCGCCACCGGTGCCACGGAAGGCAGAGGTACAGGCTCCATGCCCGCCACTGGCAGACTGCTGAAGGACGGGCTGCTTCCCATGATGGGGCTCGACCGCAACTGATTGAGAGTGAGGGGCTGAGGCTGATTCACTTGGAAGGGGTTGATTAGCGATGGAGCTGGAGCAGCGGCAGCAGGGGCAGCGGCGGCAGCGGCCGTTCCTAGGGGGAAAACAAGGGGTGGGGGCAAGAGAGGCACGTGAGCCTGTTAAGTATATCTGGTTTGAAAGGGAGTCGTCCACACAAATACAAGACAAGATTCCACACCGTTCCAAACTTCCCCCGAAAGATGATACATTGCCCAGGCTCCCCCAAAACCCGAGGCAGAAGAGTGTGATGCCCTCTGCTCTGGGGTGACATCTCTTTAGAGGGCAACAGGGTTACACACCTGAGCAATGAACGTTGCCAGAAAAACTGTTTGGAAAGAAAATGCTATTGCCCCACTGCCCATAGCTTCCTAGCACAACCAAGAGACGATTCTGCAGAGTTTACCAAGGCGTTGTGACGTCTTGCTTTCCAAATGCACTCACCCTCCTTGGTAAGGTTTGAGAACCTGAGAGTTATCCCAAACTTTTGTCTAAGTTAACAACTGCAACACATTCCTATAACATCCCCTTTCATTTCCTATCTCTCTCTCTCTCTCTCTCTCTCTCTCTCTCTATCTATCTATCTATCTATCAATCTATCTATCTATTTATGCTCGCCACCCTTCCATTCCAATCCCAGTGCAGTTTAAAACCTCACATAGAAGGCTATCAATAAGCAAAATTTGAAACCAATAAAAGCGCATTTAGATGCATGCAGTTTAGAATACAATCATAAACTCCATTAGTTCTGTAAACCAGGTATCATTAACTCCCTGCCCCCTGCAAGGCCTGGGTGAATAACCATGTTTTCATGAGGCACCAAAAGGTAAGCAAGATTGGCACCTGCCTTATTTTGGAGGGAGATAGCTCCACAAACTGAGCATGACAGAGAAGGTTGTCCCCCCACCAGATGCATTTCTGAAGGCTGTGGCACAACCAAGAGGGAAAGGAGAATGTTAGCCGCTTTGAGACTCCTTAAAGGGAGTGAAAGGCGGGATATCAAATCCAAACTCTTCTTCTTCTTCCTCCCAAGGTATCAGGAGCTGGTGTGGTTTATATGGGCAAAGGCATCCAGGTCCCCAGGTTGTTCAGGGCTTTATAAGTCAACACAACACAGCCTTATACTCGGCCCAGTAACAAACTGCTGCCAGTGCTGCTCTTCAAAGGAAATTCTGCGCCAGCCTTTGCCAACCTGGCACCCTCCAGATGTTTTGGAGTACAGCTGCCATCGGTCCCACTGGTGAAGACTGCTGTATACTGATTTCTCCTCTCCACTTTTGTAGATGGACAGCCTTGACAAGCAGAGTCAACATCCAAAAACAGCACAGGCACTCCATAGACAAAATGCAGTGGGTTACTTTCAGGGCGTGCCTCGGAGCTTGTGCGTGCCTTGTCAGATATATTAGCATTTTGTTTTCAACAAGAGACAGCCTTGGAAACTCCCCCTAAGTTCCAAAAGCAGCTCAGCATGAAGCATGAAAACAGAAGCCTGAAGCGATCGTGGATGCACAGAACCTGCTGCACGGATTCTTTGGACCAGGCCCATATTTAACATATGTCATGAACGTGTAACTTCAGCAAGTCATATCCAGGGAGGGAGGGAGAAGCTGGAAAATGGCAAAGAAGAACTTTCCCAGGATAGGACATTTGGGCCGACTGCCAAGCTACAAATTCCTTGTACACAGTTTGGTTTTTTTTGTCAGACCTTCGTGACCCTGGTAATAGCTTCTTCGTGAGCGCCGATAACAAGAGGGGCAGGGCATTAGCTACTAAAATTTGGCTGTCTTCCTCTGAGGGTGTTCTCAAACTACTGAGAACTAAAATACCCAGAACAAGTCACTGAAGCTCAAAAAAAGGTTGCTTGAACTGTGTTTTGTGGTTGCTTAGTTCCAACTGTTTCTCCACATGTGCCCCTTGGGCTTAGGGGCTACAGCACTCCCCTTACAAAACCCTTCCATCCCCTGGGCACAGATGCAACAGATTTGGCCCACCTTGGCCCCAAATCATGAACTTGCTCGCAAAATGCATGAAGGCAAAGCCACCCATCGAACTTGATAAGCAGCCGCTTTAAAGGTGGAAGAAAAATAGAGGCTGTTCCATCCTACAGAACTGTCCTGCTACTGAGAATGGTAAGGGAAACAGCTTGGTGGGGAAAATTACTATGTATGCTACCTTGAGCTCCTTAGAAGAATGGCGAGATACACCATAATACATAGATATATGCACTCGGTGATTAAATTGTTACATACAGGATTAACTATACCAGTGGCAATTTAAGCTAAGGCCTCAACTTCTGTTTGCCATGCGTAAAATGGCAACATTAGCAGCCTGCCTTGCAGGGCCCCTGTGAAGACACACGGGAGCAGCACTGGGTGGGGAGGGGGGGAAGAGCAGCACATGTAAACTACCAAGGCTTGGGATTATTCACAAGGGATGGACACCTCCCTGCTTCAGAACTGCCTTCAGTAGGTGGGGTGTTGAGCTGGGTGAACCCTTGAGTCTGGCCAAGCATGCCAACTTCTGTTTTTAACGACTGTTGTCCCCACCCCACCCAGCTCCATCTGAACAGCAAATTTGCTCTCAAGACCAAGATGTACCTGGAGCCAAGAACGGGTTCAGTGAAGGGGCTGGCTTGGGAGGCTTCGATACCAAGGAATCCAGGTTCACCAGAGCGGCGTTGGGGCCCAAGAAAGACTCGGGAGTTTTCCGAGCCGCGCTCTGTTTACTCGAGGCTGAGTTGGCAGGCTGAGAGTCAAAGAGGTCAGGGCTGGTCGTGCCACTGTTCTGGGCTGACAAAGTGGAACCTGAATCGCCAGAAAAGAAAATGTGAATTTTTGAAAAAGGGAGGGGGGAAAGATGTTTCCTTCATGTCAGAATACATGCTTCTGTATTTGTAATGTATTTCGTTTGTCCCTGTTTTTACTGCCATGCTAAAGGACTGCAGTCCTAAGCCAATGTGCTTAGAACTCAATGGGGTTGCTTCCAAGTAAATGCATTTAAGGCTGAGACATACACCTAACATGGGGAATGGGGACGTTATATAGCTTTCTACCACTAGAGAGCCTCAAATCTTGGCGTGTGTGTGTGCTTGCTTTCCTTCCCCCAAAATCACTTCAATTAATGGGACCGTTAAAAGGTGTTGCATCTAAAGCAGGTCAGGCACGAGTCCTTCCCATTCTGGAGAATAAGGACTCTAGAATCGCAATTACAGGGTAAGATAATAGAAAGTTTCTACAAACTGACCTTGGTATCCTTCTTTAGAGTGCTGTTGGATACAGACACGGATTAATTGTCTCTATGGAGAAGACATTCAGAAGCATGAGATTTTTTGACTCCCCTCTATTCTATTGCCATTACAAAACTGTGCATTCAGCCATGCCCCATGATCAAAGGGCTTGACTATTTAAAAGAGAGAGAGAGACAGACAGACAGCTTGACCTGCCTTTAGCCAGATCACACAAACCGCTTAAATCAAAATACATAGCTATAAAATATGCAGGATGAGGTCAGATGTGGGTCTTTTCCTTCTACATAGATTTCCACAACACAGAGAACCCAAAGGTGATGGACTAGGCAGGTGTCACGTGGTTCAACAAGAGAGCAGGTGCTCTGTTCAATTCCTCTTCAGGCAGGAGATCGGAAAGGGCTCTCTCTCTTTGCCCAAAGTGCTGGAGTGCTGCTGCCTTTCAGAATAGGCAATACTAGGCTATAGGGCTGGATGACATCATCTTTTCAACATCATGATGTATCACCAGCTAAACATCGTGATAGGCTGATACATCGCTGTGTTGAAAAGGAAGGTGCATCATTTGGCCATGGTCCCACGAGGCATCAGGGTGAAACTGCCTCAGCTCCTGCCGCCACCAGCACCTGGCGCAGGGCGGAATGAGGCAGTCGGAGAAGGAAGGTAAGGAGCAGGGTGGCAGGCGAGCCCCACCCACGATAAACCGCAGGATGAAGGTGCCATTGCCCTCTGGCCTTCAAACCAGTCCTGGGCAATGTATTGATACATCGCCCAGGCCTACTGGGCCAAATGGATAAATACACCTGTAAGGCAGCATCCTCTGTTCTGCCACACCATGAACAAGTTCCTTTTCGGCTCTGTGGGGGAAATGGAACCCACCGAACACAAGAAAATCAAATTCCAACTGAATTGCTGTCTCTCAATTGCTGCAAAACGTGCAGTGCAACAGGAGAGCCAAGCAGCTTTCCAAACGCTTTGGAGCAAAGTGCACTGGGAATTCCAGAGCAACCACAACTGAAACCAGCGGGGGAGCCTTGCACAACAATGGTCTTGGTCGACTCTGGTCTGTTTCAGTGGTGCCCGCAGAGGAGTCATTCCCAGCGGATCATGTGCTCTCAAAATCAGAATTTCCACTCAAACCAAATTTCTACAGCATCCTCTACCCCATTAGCCCTCGGCTGAATTTACTGCAACTGTGACATTTTTAATGTCTCCAGGCTTTGGGCTGACAGCCTGAAAGGTACATCTTGATTAAAAATTATCGAAGGACGAAGTTCTAAATAAAGATCAGAAAATATGCTTTAAAAAATATGCAGTTTCCCCTCCAGAATACTGGCCTTTTTATCTTCCATTTATGGTAAGTCTAGACACACTTGGAGGGTGGGTGAGTGTGCAGAAAGAGGACTGGTGCAACTGGAAATTCCAAAGCTCTATCACGCTCAGGCACCTTTATCACACATTCGTTTGGCATTCATTTCACACATACCTTGCTTTTTAGATGTCCGAAGGTTGTCAAATTCAGAAAAGTCATCTTTAATTGCCCCATTTAAGTTGCTGAAGAGGTCAAAAGATTTACTACCTGCAGGGCAGAACAACAAGGGTTAGTGGGATTCAGTTAGGCCACAGCAATCTGTAAGGCAAGAAGAAGAAGAAGAGAAGAAGAGTTTGGATTTGATATCCCGCCTTTCACTCCCCTTCAGGAGTCTCAAAGCGGCTAACAATCTCCTTTCCCTTCCTCCCCCACAACAAACACTCTGTGAGGTGAGTGGAGCTGAGAGACTTCAAAGAAGTGTGACTGGCCCAAGGTCACCCAGCAGCTGCATGTGGAGGAGCGGAGATGCGAACCCAGTTCACCAGATTACAAGACTACCGCTCTTAACCACCACACCACACTGGCTCTCGAGATGAAGCTGCTTCCACTTCTGTCCCAGCAGAGGCCAAACTGTCCCTATCAGAACTGGGAATATTACCTCTCTGGGACAAGCCTTTTCCAAGCTGGTGCCCTCTAGATATTTTAAACTACAACTCCCAGCAGCCCCCACCAGCATAGTCAATAGAGAGGGATGATGGGAGAAGCTGTCCAACAACATCTGGAGGGCACCAGTTTGCGAGTGGCCACTTTAGGATTAGCAGAGCAAGTGATTCCACTCCCTTTGGTTTAAGAGAGATTGGAGGGCTTGTTTATTTGATTTCATTCCCATTCTGCCCTACCTCTGTGAAGCTCCAGGTGGCTCACAGGGCTCAGGCTGCTTATTTTCAGCAGTACACCTGCCATTATGGCCTTCAGGCCACTCTCTGGTCTGAGCAGAAACAAGTCAATCCACTTCACAGGGCACATGTGTGACCAAGCGTGGCCCAGGAGTGACCAAAACAGGTGAGGGGAGAGGGACCAGCACTGCAGAGCTGACAAGGTGCTCCAGCAAAGCTCAAAATGCAAAGGAAATCAAACTCTGGCTGGCCCCTTGGGATAACTCAGTCAAGGGAGAGGGAGTGGTCTGTGGCCCACAGGTTGGGAACCACTGACCTAGAAAATTCACCTAAACAAAAGTGAAACAAAACCACCCACCACTTCCCAAGACAGACCATAATATTTCTAAATGGTGCATTCGCAAAAGTGTTAAGATTCTGTGCCAGTGCCAACCATCCTCCCAGGTGCAAGAACCACCAGCAGGCATGTGTTTTGCTGTGAGCTCCACTAAGGGAGGAACAGAAAGGTGAGTCGCAAACACGCTGCTTACCAGAAGCAGAAAGAGGCTTGTTTGCTGGCACTGCTCCCCAGGGATCAACAGCGGCTTTTGTTGCCACAGAGGGTGGCTGAGAGGGACCCCAGGGGTCTACATTCTTTGGAACAGGCTGGGCAGCAGAGGGCACTGCTGGGGCTCCCCAGGGGTCGACGGAGGCTGCTGGTTTGGCACCTGACGGCAAAGAAAACATAATCCCAAGTAATACATTAACAGGCATATATACTTGAGAACAGGCACTACCTGTGAGATAGGCTAGGCTGAGAGTAACTTAGCCCAAAGACACTCAATGAACAGATAGCTAAATTAGATATTTGAACCTGGCTTGTCTGTTCCTGGGCCGACACACTAACCACGGCGTGGCTCTCTCGCAGTTGCCAAATCCTTTCCCATTCTGGACTTACCCAGCATCATCTGTCAAGCACAGGATCAGGCCTGTGTGCATCCCCCATGCCATGCATGCCAGCAAAATGACAGGGAAGGTAGAACTGTTTTAGACAAACTCCGGTAGGATGACCAACACTTCCTAACCTGCCCCAACGCAAAATGTTCTTTGCCCTCAAGTATGGCTATGCTTAAAATAAATTCCACTGAAAGACAGCCACTGTGTGAACATAAAGAATTCTTAAAATGCAAATTCTAACACAAGATTCATGGAATCATAGAATTGTAAAGTTGGAAGGGAACCAAGGGTCTCTTAGTCCAACCCCCTGCAATGCAGGAATCAGTTTGGTTTAGCAGCAATGAGCTTTGGTGCAGAAGGAAGCAATTGGTGCTGTGAGGTAAGAAGAAAAGGATGTCCCCCAATAATGTTATTATTTCTTATACTTCATTCTTATGTTCTTATTCCAGGGAGTTCAAGGCAGACACATAGCCATATCCTCACAAAGTGGGGAGGGAATATAAGAGAGAGATCATGGCTGGCCCTAGATCACTCTTAGGGCACCCTGGTCTAAGAGCATCCAGGAACAGGCAACCTGGTGCCCTCCAGATGTTGCTGGACGACCAACTTCCATCAGCCCTAGTCAGCACAGCCAATGGCCAGGAATGGTGGGAGCTGTAGTCTGCCAGGACACGAAAGTTCCTCACCCCTGTTCCACACCTGCTGGCTCCAAGCAGTAACCAAATTGCCTTTTTTTTCCATTTTGTGGCCAAAGTTTGTGAGTTTTAAACCCCATTCTGGCTAGCTGCTGTTCTTGCTGCTGAAAGGAGCTCAAGCTCATCAACAGGTGGCAGATTTTTCTTCCAATTTTAATTGTTTCAACAACAACAAAAACCCAGGAAGCCGCTGAAGTGCTTTGCAGAGAACACAACTAATCTTGTCCCACTGCTCCCATTTCCTCCTCCTCCTCCTGCTGCATTTTTATCAATGATGCCATCCAAGAAATGCTAATTGCCAGGGCCTGCCATAAATGGAGGCTTCCAGCACAGTCGCTCTTTCATGAGACAGATAACAAAAGCAGGGCAGGCAAAGAGAAACAAGAGGGAAAGAGGGAGGCATCTAGGAGGATACGCTTCTCCTCTGAGAAGCCCCTTATCCCCCCTTGAAAGGCCACAGTCCAGTGGTAAGCAAGACTTAAAAACCTCTGTTCTGCTCTGAGTCACCCTTCTGTGCTGGCATTCAGATACATAAATCTAATTTCTGCAAAACCACTCCTGGGGGAAAAAAGTAGCTGGCAAATTCCAACAAGGGGCTCTTATCGCAGGCGTTAATGAATGCTGAAAGCCAGAGAGGGGGGGAAACGCCACAGCTGCAGCTAGAAGCGACAAGTTTTTGTTTGTACCTTAATACACAGAATTGATTTAGTTTTCCTGTGTCAAGAATAGAAGTTAACAAGAGAAGCTTTACAGCCCCAGGACCCAGGCCTTAGTTTGGCTTCCCTAATATGCTGTTTGATTAACAGCAACAAAAAAGGGCAACCTGACCCAGGGACTAGACAATTAAAAATGTGGTGCAACACAGGATGAAGAGAAATAGCGTCTCATATTGTGTAGGTTACATTATGAGACATACAACATTCCAGCGAAAGCCCAGAACCGTGTTTGGCTGAGTAAAAGGGGTGATAGCAGCCAAGGAAATTCTGCATTCCATTCCTGTACAAGGTGCATAATCTGGACCAGACGGCTCTTTGCAGCACCAGTTCCTGCCCTATTTTACAAGTGAGATAAGCAAGGTAAGCATTGCAAAAGACCTCTGCAATACATGGCAAACAAGCAGAAGGGCAGCCGCAAAATGCAAGAGGAGTGTAGTAGGTATCTAAGAAGCCAATTAGTGTTTTCCGCTGGGGCAGACTCGCTGGACTGTGTCCTGGTTCTGGAAGCATCTAGTGCACATGCGCGCCAAACCATACTTATGCTGAAGCAATCTACCTACAAACGCCAACAGAATCCTGGCAAGTTCAAAGGCTTAACTTGGGATTCTGGAACAGGGAAGGGACCACACAAAGGCTTCATGGAAAACCTGGGACTGATGAACCTGTCCTAGAGCAGAGCCAGGTGATTCTACGTGTTAGCTCAGCTGGTTAGAGTGTAGTGCTAATAATGCCAAGGTCAAGGGTTCAATCCTCTTATGGGCCACCTGCATATTCCTGCATTGCAGGGGGTTGGACTAGATGACCCTCGGGTCCCTTCCAACTCTACAATTCCATGATTCTATTATCCTTTGCTAGAGAATTGAAGGCATCCCCCTTAAGAGTCCAGCCTGCTGGAACAACTCTTGATATACAAAAGCAGGCCATCTTTGCAAGAGTGGCACTGTCTTTTCATTGCTTTAGTCTAGTCCCATGGTCAACTGCAGATCAGGAAAGCAAACAATGCATCTCAGTACAAGGGATTTAAAGTCTTTTGTTTTCAACTTGTAAGATGAAGCTGTGCGTTAAGATATACAGTAGAGAATGATTTGTCGTTAATTCAAAGGGATCTGTTAAGAGCAGTGTTGCAGATTTCAGTCTCAACAGTGCCAGGAATTTTCCACACTAACACATTTTGGCCTGGCTAGCAGAGATCCTTGGGTAAAACACTGAGGGACAATGCCAAGGGTTCCTTTACTGTATTTAATGACATGGGATTTACAAGAGAACCAAACTCTGGCTGTTCTGCTATTCCCGTTTGGTAGTAACTGGTGCTGACAGCAGCCACTAAGGGAATATTACTTCCCAGATAACAAGTGTTTGGTAAACGAACTCTGCACACCCCCAGGTGCCTTTGCAACAACTGCTCCACTTGGTTCAGGATTTGCTAGGCTTAGGAGGTGTTGCTTTTGTTTTGTTAACCATTTCGCAAAAATAAAAATAAAAATCCAGCATTGCCTTGCACAATGACTTGTCAGAATTGCCCCATAGTTGAGGCAGCTGTCCAGAGAACTAAAATGATAGCAGCACCCAACCAACTTCTGTTTTAGGGAAGGGTTTGTACATCAGTGTCAGAGATCTGTTTTGCATGCAAAGGATCCTGGGTACAATCCCTGGCATCTTCAGGTATAACTGGGGGGAAACCCTGAGTGAAACCCTAGAGAGCTGCAGCCAGTCACTTCTGACATTGCTGAACCAGAGAGACCCATAGTCTAGCTTGGTGTAAAGCAACTTCCTATGTTCCTTTCATTGACGCATCTATTGCTGACACCAGCAGATAAAACAGGACGCCGAACAACCACAAAACCACTAGATTTTCCTATTGACTAAGCAAAAGTCCCTCCCTTCCTCAGGACATTTTCATAGATAACTGGCTTCCTTACCTATTCTTTTGCCCTAAAAGCACTTCACATTCTGTGCTCTATGAACCTGAGCTGATTTCTTGGTACCTATGCAACCAGATCACATAAGGACCTGCTCCAGCCAAACTGTCCCCACCCCTACTTCCCCCAAAGGGCCAAGAGACACCACCTGTCCCTTCAGGAACAGGTGCCCAAAATAGCTTTTCCGGTATTGGAAAATGATCTCTAATGAGTTGAAAAATATGTTTGAAATAACTTTCCCAAAAAGACCAGAGTCCTTTTTCTTGGGAATAATCCAGACTAAAATCCCTAAGTGTCAACAAAATTTATGTATGCAACAATGTCGGCCAGAGTTTTGTTAGCTCAAAAATGAAAAGTGAGGGAGGTCCCAGGCAAAGAGGACTGGCAACTTAAGATGGTATTAACATAGAGAATAAGAGAGCAAGAGGAACATATATTCAAAGAAGAGTGGAAAATATTTATATGGAAAATAACTGTACACAGCTGAAAACGCTGGCAGCATTAAGATAAAATCAACAATGTAATTAATGTTCAAGTGATGTTAAAGTGGAGAACTGACTAATATGGTTACAGCAAAATATGCAGGAATGAAGGACTAATAAAACGAATCAAGGAAATAGAAGGAGGGAAGTCGTTTGATATTTAACAGTACGTAAAATGTTTATTTTAAGATGTAAAATTGAAAACTTAATAAAAATTATTTTTAAAAACCAAACAAAACAGAATACGTTTTCCTGGTAGTACATTCTGGCCCAAAGAAGGTGGTTGGCCAATGGAGTAAATAGGCCTTTCGTCTGATCCAGCAGGGCTCTTGTGTTCTTTTTTTAAAAGCAGCCGTTAATGTTGCTTTAATAGATTTCTCCAGTTTGATCATTTCAGAGCTGAGCGATATGCATTTAATTTGGAATAAAACCTAAACTACACATGGGATCACTTCACATTTAAGGTTGAGCAGGGAAGAGGAAATGCATTTGAATGCTCCCCGATGTAAAGAACTTCCCGTCTGTTGAAAGTTAGCGCACATCTGGGAAACGGATTCTGAATTAGCCTTTTTTCATTAATCTGCCATGTTTCTACACACATCGTTTTATATATTTATCCTGCACCTCCAGTGCGAATTAGGAAGGCTGTGTCACATGAAGAGGAACACACACACACTCAGAAAAGTGAACCTTTCCAGGTGCTAGAAAGCTCTACACTTCCTTAACAGTGCCAGGCTCACATAAATGCCCACCTGGCACCAGTGGCATGAGTCCCAGTCTCTAGAAAAAAATTAGGACAGGACTTATTCTTCTGCATGGACATTTCACTTTCTCCAGCAGCTGAGGAACAATGTCTGGATAATCCACAACAGTTCAATAAAGCACCATATATTTTATGCACTCTCCCCCACCCACCCAAAATTAAAAGGCCATTGAAATGCTAAAACCCTTTTACCAAAGGGTTAAAAATTGAAAGACATTAAAAACTACATTTTACTGCATAAGCACTGGTTGCGAGAAAGGAAAAAGCCACACAAACAACTTAATTGCTTAAATACTACCCCAAATAAATACATCCTTTCGCATGACGGACAGTATTAAAAACAAACTAATTCACTGCTGTAGCCCTGCTAATTATAGCAACTTGGCTTGGAGTTCTGTCACTGCTTAATATAGTGGCTTCATCAGTAACACAGCATAGTTACCAGTGAGATTCCAAGCCCCCTTTCCAAGGAAGACAAGTCGTCTCTGCCATAAGCAGAGCAGTTCTGTATCAGCAAGCACCAGAATCAAGTTTTAAGAAACAAAGAGAGACCTTCAAACCAGAGGCCAGCAGCACACTGTTCAGTCAACTGAGCATTCCATTACACCTATCCACTCTCATATTAACTGCTTTTTGGAAACCAGCAAAAACTCCACCCCAATCTCTATGACACAGGCAAATATGCTCAGGTCGGTCTAGGGAAATCACAGATCATATTCCCCCCCCTCCTAATATTGCAGCAATCAACAGGGCAAAATCAGGAGGCGAAGCAGAACAAAGGCACAATGTGAGACCATAAAAGGAGGAAACAGCCACCACAAACTGTCTCGTGCATGACAGCCAGCACCGAAAAACTGTGATAGCAGGGGATTGCACAGGGATGACAGTGGCAGAAAGCAGGTGGCACTGAGAGGAATAATAATAATTTATTATTTGTACCCCACCCATCTGAGTCCAAAAGGATATTGAGCCCTCTCCTCCCACCCCAGTCTTTGGAATTCTGTCTCCAGGGGAGCTTGCCTGGTGCTTATTCTATTTTTCTTTTCTGTGCCTGGTTTCTCCATTTTTTGCTGCTTTTATCCATTTTCTGATGTTTTAGCATTTGGGACATAATTCATCTTTTTTTACCCTGACAACTGCACAAGCAATATTCATAACTAACCAAACAAAGGGGAAGGCAATAGCAGACTGTCACAGTCTACCACGGAATAAGCTATATACAAAAGGAAAATGGGGGGGGGGGTCACTAACCTAGAGAGAAAATTTAAACTCAAAGTGGCCTTGGAGGGAAGTAATTTATCCAGGAGAGTCACAACAAGGGTCAACAGATCATCACTGCAGCATCCGTCGATTGCCATGTTCTTACCAAATGACTGCCAGGGGTCTGAGGTGGAACTGCTAACTGTAGAGGGGGCCCATGGGTCAGCTTGGCTTGCTGCAGGTGGTGGCCCCCACGGCTCTCCTTTCTGAGGAGCTGGCACTGAAGAGGGCAGGGCATCCATCAGGTCCAGCAGAGTTCCGTGCTGCAGATGAAGAGGTTTATTTTTAGCAGGGGCACAACATCTCCAGTAGACACATAACTCATTTAGAGAGAGAGGGACAGAGAGATTGCAAGGAAAGAAAATGCCTCATCTTGCTCTTTCACATGCCCTTAGCTGCTTATTTGGGCTTTTATCCCAGCACCGGGGGCGGGGAATTACAACCATGCACTCTTTCACATGCTTACACAACTGGAGAGCACCCCATCCATTCCTAAGTGCATAGCCAGTGCATCCGAACCTTCCCTGTGATGGCTAGGAATATTTTCACTGACCCAAGGCCTACCTCCTTCTTTTTGGGAATTTTCACTGTATCTCTGCGACTTTCCTCCAAAGCCATCTGCAATCTCAGATCATCGCCACGCCGAAGGCGCTCCTCCTGGAAAAAGAGGTCCCAGTGGGGAGGGGAGAAGATGAGAGTGGGAGTCATATAACAGTCATCCATTGTTACTTCATTCATGCCAGGTTTAAAAACAACGGGTCCTCTACGGGTGGAAGCCAAAGCTACACAAATCTTTTTAAAAGACAGCCTAATATAATTTAATTAACATTAGACACTGCCACCATGAGTTCTGTGATGAAAGGAAGACAGGATAGCAATGTAAGAAGATTTAAAAAAAACCAAACAACAGACTATTCAAGAAGAAAAAAGAAAGCTCTAATGTCGGAGGTATGCCTCTGGATAGCATTTGCTGGTATTCGCAAGTGGGGGATCACAAATCAGGAACAGTGCTGTTGCTTGCGGGCTTCCCATGGGCATCTGGTTGGCCACTGTGACAACAGGATGGAGGATGGACTAGATAGACCTTTGCCCTGATCCATCAGCCAAGCTGTTCTTATGTACTTATAGTTGTATGAGTCACTTAGTTTTAGCCAGCCAAAGTTAAGCAGCAGAGTACTAGTCCAGCTAGAGGACAAAACAAGCTGGACACTAAGAACTTAGGTCATTTCTACACCTAAGAACAGGCAGTAAAACCAAAACTAACTCAGTCAAACCTTCCCTTGGCAGTGAAGACCAAAAAATCAAGAGAAAAGAGGTGAGCAAAAAGATTTATTTAGAGAGGGCATTGTAGCGTAGGGGCTACCATTAAGAAAGTCCCCCCCCCCCTTTCATTTCCCATGCTTGGTTCACCACCATCCTTCATTCACTGACAGAGCCTCTACCAACAAGCTAAGCACACTAAAGCTCAAATATCTAGTTAGGTAAATGCAGGAGCTATAAGAATCACAGAATCATAGAATTGTACAGATGGAAGGCGTCCCATAGGTCACTGAGTCCAACCCCTCATCCTGGAGGCCCCACATAACAACCGACATTTGCGCCCGTCTGCCTGGGACATGATAGCCAGTGTGGTTGCGGTGCTCCTGCTAGCTGAGGTAACGCTGGGTGGGGCTCGCAGCCCACACTGGCCCAGAAGCTCCCGTGCATTAACAGGCAGTCGCTGCTGGAGCAGCCTGTGCCCTGGAGGATGGGGTGGGTGCTGCTGACAGCTGCACCACTCGGGAGTGGTGGGGTAGAGGGTGGCCCATTCTTCTCTCTGTACCCGGCTAGGTTCTCTGCCTTCCAGCCCTTCCTCCCTCAGGAAGGACAGGCTGCCCATGAAGCCTAGGCATGCACCCAGCATCCCATTTCTACGGTAGATGGGGGGGCCACGTATTGGAGCCTCACCTGGGCATGTCCACCTGGGCCCTGAAAGCGCCTTTCTAGTAACAGCCCCCAACTGTGGAATCCCCACTCGTGCCCACTCCTTGTGGCACCAGGGACAGAACTTCCAATTTCCCAAAGCCTTTTAAATAAAGCTGTGATTTCAATACTGTTTAGCTCTGTTCGTTTTTATCCCCCTGCTCTCTGTTTTGAATTGGCCATGCTGTGCTTTTTTTTTTTTTTATCAATACATAAATACCAAAATGATCCAACTCCTCTTTCAAAACTTGTACCTTCCACTGACAAGCATTTACTTTCTTTTGAGGCTACGCACTTCGCCACCATCGGAGAGTTCCTGTTTTCAGTGCTCAAACTGGAAAACTGACTTGAGCGAGCACACCGTCCTGCAGTTCTAACACTCTGCTTCTCTACTAGATGGACTACTGTCGTTTCCGAAAGGAGAGTTCGCACATTTGGCGGCAGCTGTTGCTTCATAATACTGAACACATGCTGAATAACTGCTGCTGTCAGTTATCATGGATCACTGAAGCCAGGAGGCAACTTTTCTTGGCAAATTTCTCAAATTACTTTGAGCTGCTTGATAAGGAAAGGGACCATCAATCCCTACATGCTGCCTCCTCTCCACCACCTGGTATGGAATTCTTAATGTAGGCCAATAAGTATACACTAACACTTACAAAACTACAAGAGAAACTAACCTGTTCTGCAACTTCTCTGCTCATTGCCAGGGCCAGCTGCAGCTGCAGCTCTTCCTCCCCGCTCGTCTGAGGCCGCGCCTGCTCCAACTCTGAAGACACTCGAGGTGATGTAGCTATTTGGAGAAAACAAAAGGCACAATCCCAACTCGATTTTAGCAAATATGTTTCAGCAAATTCCTATTAGTCATCCTGAGAACCAACTGTTCCAGATTATACACAGCTGGGCCACAGGTTTATGATATTTTTGCCCCACCTTTTGACCATAAGGTTCCCAAATCAAAACATTAAGCACAACCATTGTAAAAGTCCAAATCGTGTAAGAAGCCATTTACATCTAGCAAGATCAGTAAGGTACTCTGAACTGCCTGGGGGGGGGGGGGGAGTAACCCTGGCATCTAAACCACCAACACTTATTGCCACTCATCTCAGGGGGTGGGCAGGGGGTGGAGCAATGAAGACACACACACACACACACACACACACACACACACACACACACACACAAGCTCTTCCTTAAAGAGCTCCTTCAAGATCTGCCTCTAATAACATGTTTTTCATGGAATCATAGAATTGTAGTAGAGTTCGAAGGGACCATGAGGGCCTGCTCTCAAAAGTTACAAGCCCAGAGAAAATACTGCAAGTTCCACAAGCCGATGTTTTCCATTTGACATAACTGAACGTACACAGCTGGGGAGATGCTGATGAGGAAGGAATCTACAAGACAGTGCAGCAATTTCAACATATAATACTATGGTGGCTGCAGGCACTACGTTCCCACCAGCCTAAGTTTTTAAGAGCTAGTAAAGGTAAAGGGACCCCTGATCATTAGGTCCAGTCGTGGCCGACTCTGGGGCTGCAGCGCTCATCTCGCTTTATTGGCCGAGGAAGCCAGTGTACAGCTTCCAGGTCATGTGGCCAGAATGACTAAGCCGCTTCTGGTAAACCAGAGCAGCACACGGAAACACCATTTCCCTTCCCGCCAGAGCGGTACCTATTTATCTACTTGCACTTTGATGTGCTTTCGAACTGCTAGGTGGGCAGGAGCAGGGACCGATCAACGGGAGCTCACCCGGTCGCGGGGATTCGAACTGCCAACCTTCTGATCAGCAAGTCCTAGGCTCTGTGGTTTAACCCACAGCACCACCCACGTTTAAGAGCTACTGCCCCTCTAATTCACTGCATAAGTGTGGAGGTGGATATTTTTCCATCTAGTTAAAGCTTCTGGGGAGTCGTTGGCGATCAGAGTCACCAGCCTCTGGAGTTACTTTTGGAATGTGAAATTTGCTGTGTTGCCTTTGCTCATTATCTTTTAGGGAGGAGAGCAGAATAAATCAGCCAAGACAGAGGCCTTTCCCCCTCTTGCCTCTTCTGGCGCTCTGCTACCTAGCGACAGTGAGGAGAAGCCACCGTGAGGATGATCATGCTCTTTCTTGGCTCAGGACATGGGGCTACTGCTGAGAGGAGGGTATCTCTGTTGCAAGTGGGAGAGCTGCCTGAAGGTCCCTATGAGAATTATGCCTTCTCCTTTGGGGCTAGAGTCAAAATCCGAGCAAGTGGGGAGCTCTCGTCTAGGACAAATATGGGGCTTCTGGCTGGATATTTTGGTTTGCATGTATATTGTGAACTGAACCATTCCATTGTGAGGGGAAGGCAGGTTATTTATTACATTTATATCCCACTTTTCCTCCAAGGAGCTCGAGTAGAATACCTCCAAGGAAGGAGAGTCCACCACCTCTCATGGGAGCCTGTTTGTTCCACTGCCAAACAGCTCTTACTGTCAGAAAGTTTAGTAGGAATCTCCTTTCTTGAAACTTGAATCCACTGGTTTGGATCCTATCCTCCGGAGAAGGAGAAAACAAGCTTGCTCCATCCTCCATGTGATAGCCCTTCAGATATTTGAAGGTGGCTATCATATCTCCTTTCAGTCTCCTCTTTACTAGGCTAAACATACCCAACTCCCTCAACTGTCCCTCATCAGCCTTGGTTTCCAGACCCTTTATCATCTTGGTTGCCCTACTCTTCACACATTCCAGCTTGTCAATATCCTTCTTAAATTGTGATGTCCAGAAGTGGACACAGTACTCCAGGTGTGGTCTCACCAAACCCAACCAGTGGCTACTGTCACAGGCCAGGGGCTGCTTCCCCTGTCTTTCCCTTACAGGAGGAGGAGGCCGAGTCACCAGCCACTGAAGCTATGCAGTGCTCAGCTCCACGATTGGCCTCCTCTTCCCCCTCCTGCCGCTCCCATTAACCTCAGCAAGTATGGGCAATGATCTGGGACAATGGGAGTTGTAGTTGACCTAGAAGGCACCAGTGCCATTTTGGATCCCTCAAGCTGGACAGCAATTTCCAATATACCAGCATGCAAGCTATGCCAAAGCACTATCTTCCATGCTAGAACTCCCCACCCCAAATGACACAGACACCTATCATACAGCTAGCAGGCTATTTCACTCCACAAGGCACTTGTCCTTGAGCAACAAAACAAAACTCAATATTTTGGTGTACCAGCTGTGACCAACACTCTCAATTTGGAAAAAAGGCTTCAGTTCTATGCTTACCTCCAAGGACTAAGTTCCACTGAGCTCGCCTCTGAGCAAATATGCACTGGATTATATTGCAAGACATACTGCTTCATCACACCACAGCTTTCTGTATTCAGTTACCTTTTTAAGCCACTTTAAAGCTTCTTCTGCTCAATGGCTCTGACCGATTTAAATTCTTGACTGTGTTTCATATTAAGACATACTGATTAAACCAAATCAGTTTTCATTAAATTTTATGAGGGGAGCGATAAATTCCATCTACACAATGAAGTGTCCTGTCATCACATGTTTCATGCAAGATTTAAATCAATGAATGAAGCTAGTGTTGTCATTAAGATTTCAGTACTGACATTCCACACACACACACATCCGACACACACACACTTATCCAGTCTTTTAATTTCTAGAATTACCAAAAGATCTGTGCGTTATCAGCAAAATGCTTGATTTGCAAGGGTCTAGCATAAAGGGTGTTGCCTTAGCAAGACAAAGAGATTCTTATTCCACAGCACATGATAGTTAAATCAGACGTTTATGCAAGATGGCACTGAATAGATCCAATTTTGACATCCTAAGCCCTGCTTTGTTACTGCTTTGAGAATTTTTGAGATTAAAGCTTCTCAGACCACATGAGAATCACTGAAGGATATTTCCTCTTACATAAAAATGCCCTATGTTGCCTTGTGGAATATACTCCAGGCTACGGTAAAGGGACAATATTCCCAATTTGGGCAGTCATTAAAAACCGAATTCTCCTCTGTCCCTGAGATTTGCAATAATGTTTCATACATTTTTCCTAGATGTTTTTCTATATTTTTGCTGGATTTCAGCCATTATTATTATTATTATTATTAAATATATTTGTATTTTGCCTTTCTCCTATGCTGGGGTTTGAAGCAGCTTACAACAGTAAAAGACAACAACCCAACATTATAAAATACATAGTAATAAAAGCAAACTAGTTAAAAGTAATAATTCAAATATATCAGAACACACTTGGAACCAGGATCAAAAACCCCGTTGGCCTTTATAGCAGCCCAGTGATTAGCACTGCCTGCACCTTAGTTTCCAAAGGTTTCCCTGAACAGGAAAGTCTTAGCCTACCCAGCAAAAGGATAACAAACAGAGAGGGAGACAGTTTAAACCATGGGTAGGCAAACTAAGGCCTGGGGGCCGGATCCAGCCCAATTGCCTTCTAAATCCGGCCCACGGACGGTCCGGGAATCAGCGTGTTTTTTACATGAGTAGAATGTGTACTTTTATTTAAAATGCATCTCTGGGTTATTTGTGGGACATAGGAATTCGTGTGTTTTTTTTGTTTTTCCCCCAAAATATAGTCTGGCCCCACACAAGGTCTGAGGGACAGTGGACCAGCCCCCTGCTGAAAAGGTTTGCGGTCCCCTGGTTTAAACTCTCTTGGGAGGGATTTGCACAATCTGTGAGCAGCAACGGAAAACGGCTCCCAGCAAGACCCACCTAGCGCAGCCATTTACCAGTACTTCCTTTTAGCACCAGATATACCTCATCTTCCTGGATTTGGGGGGATAATCACAATCATGCTCCTTGTTTCTGTGTGTGCATGCACACATGCATGTGCGTTTGGGGTAATGCTGGCAGTTAACCTTGACAGTTTACTATTTATTGTGTATGTAAACTGCCTAGAGAAGTTCTGCATTTGGTGATAAATAAATCAGATACAGTGGTACCTCGGGTTACAGACACTTCAGGTTACAGACACTTCAGGTTAGACTCTGCTAACCCAGAAATATTACCTCGGGTTAAGAACTTTGCTTCAGGATGAGAACAGAAACCGTGTGGTGACGGCACAGCGGGAGGCCCCATTAGCTAAAGTGGTACCTCAGGTTAAGAACAGTTTCAGGTTAAGAACGGACCTCCAGAACGAATTAAGTTCTTAACCAGAGGTACCACTGTGTGTGTGTGTGTGTGTGTGTGTGTGTGTGTGTGTGTGTGTGTGTGTGTATTTGGGGGGGGCACTTGAAACATCATAGGGCTTTCAAAGCAACAGCCCCACCCTTGGGGGGGTGGGGGGAAGGAGTAAAGAAACATGGTAACTTTCCCCACCCTCCACTACACAGCAGGATATTAAATACAGTGGTACCTCAGGTTAAGTACTTAATTCGTTCCGGAGGTCCATTCTTAACCTGAAACTGTTCTTAACCTGAAGCACCACTTTAGCTAATGGGGCCTCCTGCTGCTGCCGCGCCGCCGGAGCCCGATTTCTGTTCTCATCCTGAAGCAAAGTTCTTAACCTGGGTTAGCGGAGTGTGTAACCTGAAACGTGTGTAACCTGACGTGAATGTAACCCGAGGTACCACTGAAAGGGTAAACTATCAAATACATTACCCTTTCCGAAGAAGCAATATTCCAACAGCAACACTCTATCTATCCTTCGTTTTAGTTCTTTGATTGGGGATTAGTTTCTGGAAAGAACAGGTATCAGTTTTCATCCCAAATTAATTGACTGGAATGCATGTGAATGAAGGCCAGTATGGGAAGAGCAAACAAAGGGGAAGAGGGAGTTCCAGAAAGGCTATCAGTTTTCACCACTTAGGAGTGCGCTCGCACACACGTGTGTGCACACGCTCACACTTCAGAAGCTGGACAGGAAAAACATAAAGCACTTTTTTTTAAAAAAGGCACCATGATACTAAAGCCAAATAATGAGACCTGGTAACGAGTAATGAATATTAGTGACACAAGACCTTTCCAGCAAATGAAGGGAGTTGGGGAAGCTAGATGTTACATTCACGTCAGGCAAAAAGCACCAACCTCCAAGCATACATAACCACTGATTTCCAAGCACCTTTAACTACCCACAAACAAAACACTGTTAATAATCACAGAACAGTTGAGAATAAGAACAAGAAGAGTCTTGTAACTCTTTTAAAACTAACATATTTTTATGGAATACTTTTTTTTTTACTTAATCGGCTGTATGAATATTCAACAGAAAAAAAAGTTTATAAAGTTATCACGCATGGTGGGAAAGAAATGTCTAATAACATTAAAAACTACAAGATCAGTGAAGTTATAGGACTGACCCATATAGGACTGGCCCAGTGAAGTTATAGGACTGACGACACAAATATTGCTCTGTGTCCCTCCAGAAGTCTGCTTAGTAACAGGCAGTTTTTTAGTAGTCTGCTAAAAGACCAGTAGCATGCATCCTCATTGTGTTTCTTACACAGCCAGCATAGAAACACAAGCTACAACCCTCTCAGCAGACCAGTAATATTTTTTTTAAGGCTAGTTGCTTTGGATGACCTATTTACAAGGCTGGGCTAACATGCAATTAGATGACATAAGGGCCACTGACTCAGGTAGCTTCCTCCACACACCAAAGCATCAGACCAACTCATGGAGAATCACTCTATCAATAGCTACTAGCCTTGACAGCCATGCAGTATTTGTAAATATTTCAGAACATTACAACTGAATAGTGAACACTTCCCTTAGCATTACATTTTAAGAAGCGGTGGCACTGTGCACTGTTAATTCGCTAAGTTTTGCATAAAAACCTGTACACAAATATATATGGCCTAGTTCACCCTTAACACCATCCCCATTTCTGCTACTGCCATAATAACACTAAGCTAAGTCATGATTTTAGGGACGCGGGTGGCGCTGTGGGTAAAAGCCTCAGCGCCTAGGGCTTGCCGATTGAAAGGTCGGCGGTTCGAATCCCCGCGGCGGGGTGCGCTCCCGTTGTTCGGTCCCAGCGCCTGCCAACCTAGCAGTTCGAAAGCACTCCCGGGTGCAAGTAGATAAATAGGGACCGCTTACTAGCGGGAAGGTAAACGGCGTTTCCGTGTGCGGCTCTGGCTCACCAGAGCAGCGATGTCACGCTGGCCACGTGACCCGGAAGTGTCTCGGGACAGCGCTGGCCCCGGCCTCTTGAGTGAGATGGGCGCACAACCCTAGAGTCTGTCAAGACTGGCCCGTATGGGCAGGGGTACCTTTACCTTTACCTTTAAGTCATGATTTAGCTTAGGTGTTATGCCTGACCCTGGACTCATGGTTTGTCTCTTGAAACAAGCCACAAGCTGTAGCCAAGGTTTGTTCTTGGCATACCGTTCTTGGCTTACCATCCAGAATTCAGAGACAAACCGTGAGCCCAGGTTCACACAAAGCACTAAGCCAAACCATAGTTTGGCTCCAGTAGTGCTGCAGCAGCAAGACTAGGAAAGGAGTGAAGCAGATATTATTTTTGCTCTGGGTACCCACATGCTTCTTTGTTCATGCTGATCTCGTTTACTGGGCCTATTAGATGTGTTTCCTAAGAATAGTCACCTGGGAAAAGTTAATTACAACAGTGATATTTAAAAAACGGTATTCCAGTTGCCCACTTTCACTTCTACTGTGTTCATTCACTACGTTACTAGTAAATTTTATGTAACAGTCATCTCCAACAGTGATAAATTTTCACAAATAGAAATAGTTTTTCCAGTACAACACCTATTCTCAGTCTCCTCCTATCAGGATAATTGAGGGCTCTGTCATAAGTACAGTTCTGGCTCTTTTTTAAAGTGTTCCACCCAAAAGCATGTGATACAGGGCACTGTGCAGTTTTACTAGTAAAACACATCGAGTTACAACCCGCACAGCATGGGCCTCCAAATTAGGAGGCTCTTCTGTTTCACACGTACCCATCTCAACTGGCTAACTGCACACACCTCACAGGTTCAACACAATTGGCTTGAAAATCCACATTTCCTTTGATGTACCCACCAATCAGGAGAGAGACAACCTTTGGAGAAGCACAGAAGCCCCTCAATCAAGCATATAGCTTGTTATTGTTTTTATAATGTACTTTTAAAAAAATTGTTTAATGTATCCTTTTATAACTGTAGATTGCTTTTAAGACATTTGGGTAGCAAGTGACAAATCAATGTATTAAGAAAATACTTACACCCGTGATAAGAAGCCGGTGAGCCTCCTGATTTGCCATATTCTTGCTCCGAGTAGCTGGTGGAGAGATTAGGCTGGCTGGAGCCTCTGCCAAAGGTTATCTGATTACTACCAACCCCGGTGGCCACCTGTGCCATACGCTCTTTGGTCTTCAGGGCTTGGGCCCTCTCTGTCTTGAGCCGATCGTCATCTTTCAGGAGGGACACCAACTGCTTGGACTTCTCCCGCACATTAATGCCCTGGTCCTTACCATCCCGGTCAATGTACTGGAAATCCTTCAGAGTCTGGATAGCAAAGATGTTCTCTTTGCATTGTTGTGCCACCCTTTCCGACCCAGTTTTAATCAGGTAATCCAAAAGAGTTAAAGCCTTATAAACATGCCTCCAGTTTTTGCCATGGTCATTCAGCCGCTTCCAGATCATGCTCATGATTTCAGAAAAGGCCACCACATTGTATGTTAGATCTGCTATTTCGGTCATTAAGGAGCTGGATGGGCCCCAGGGGTCATTTGAAGTCGCTTCCCGGACTTTTATTTCAGCCTCTGAATAATTGTTCACAATGTTTTTCATTTGTCTCCTAATCGAAGAAGATGTCATTTTTATCTCCTCCTAAATCAAGGCAGGTTCCCCCCAAAAAGACCTCAGAGACCGGCCACAGTTTTCTCCAATTTTCAAGTCCCTGTGATATGAAGACACGATGTGTGTGACCAACTTGGAGCAAGTTCTGGTAAAGTCATTTCCTCCCCTCACGAAAGGTACAAAAGAAACTGGAAACTCTGACCTAAAAAAGAAACAGAGAAAACTATCAGTTGCCATGTTAATTGTTCGCTTACATTTTAAAAAGCTAGCCAAAACAAACATTCAGATTTTCCCTGACCTGTCACCAAAAGGTAATTTTCTTGTTCTAGAACTACAGAACAAAATTATTACACCACAGATAGGGTTCCCCTCACAAACCAATTTCATAAGCAATCTGTATATGAAATCCAGACACAGGCACAACAGCCCTAGTTGCAGAATAAAGTGCCAGGAGAGAGGAATGGAGTGAAGATGAAAGTGAACATTGTGACACTGGACTTCTGGTTTGAAGCAAGTTCTGTTGAAATTACGTACTTCCTTCCCTTTAAGTACACAACAAATTTAAGACAGTCCATCCTATTGGAGGCACAGCATCCACCAGAAAGGAATCAACTCAGGGCTCAAAGCCCTGTTGCCATCCTACACACACACACACAAATACAAAAGCTCCCAGCCATTATCAGGAGTTCATGCACACCTCACTTCCATTATCCAGTTCTCTCACACACCCAAAGACATTATAAGTCAAGAGCACTACGCTTTTGTCAAGATGCTACTTGACCAGGGTAGGGGAGTCACAAAGTGAGTCAGAAAACAATGCACAGTAAGATGTTTTCATTATAACTGTGCATTAAATAAATTAATCTAGCAGATTACCGCAAAGTCACTAAACAAACTTGCAAACTCAGCAAAAGTAGAGGCCCCCACACAGCAAATGAACTTGCAACTGCAGCAGGAAACCAAATTAAATTTCATGCAGCTAAGAGCTGGAAGACACAAGATTTGCCCACGCTGGAGGAATGGCAGAAGCAGTTGATGGACTACATGGAGATAGCTGAACTGACCGGCAGAATCCGAGATCTGGATAAAGAAACAATTGAGGAGGACTGGAAAAAATTTAAAGACTATTTGCAAAAATACTACAAGCTGTATGAATCTTAAGATAGTGCATGATTAGGAAAAGTTATGCTTTTGCAATCATGATTAAGTAAATTGTAAAATAAGTGATAAAAGAGAAAAGGAGACAATTTGAATCGAACATGTTATGTTTATTTTAAAGGTATTGAAACTGAGATACAATATATCGAATTTGGGTACATAACATTTGAAAGTTACAATAAGGCATGAAACAAGGTAACAAAATGCTGACATTGTTAATTTAAATAACGCAGAATCGGAAGGGGTGGGGAAGTCCAAGTTGTTTTTGTTTGTTTTTGTTGTTAAAAAAAAGGGAAAATTTGTTTCTTGCAATTATGTTATTTGTTTGTAACCTATAAAACTATGGAAAGAAACGCAATAAAAAATTTATAAAAAATAAAAAATAAATTTCATGCAGCAGCTGCTGGTTGAAAATACCAGAACAGGAACACCCACACGAACTGACTTTTCAGAGGCAGAGAGCTGCTAGAACAGTTGCAGTAGCCTGTCAGTTTATTGTCAAAGAGCACTCTCTCGGTCTCTCTCAGTCTTGTGACTTATTCGTGCAACTGGAATGCCATCCGCAGTGAAGTTCAACTGATGCCTGCGATGTTGTCACTGGTTTTGTCAGACAGGCCTCAACAATTTTGCCTTCCCATGGCTTCATCAGTGGCACAGCAGCTTAGTTGCATCGCCATCCACATCTTGGGTTGTGACTTGCATGGCAGGAGGGGCTGCTGAAAACTAAGGAAGCTAGAGAAATTTGCAGTCAAATCCTACCGCCAAAACTGCACTGAGCTACACTATGATCCCTTTACTACAGTACTGTGGTTTTCAGATATTCCACCATTCCCTAAAATGTCTGGGGTACAAAAAATTTAAAGTCAGATGAAGCTGGCCAACATGATGGGAGTCCATCAACATCTGCTGAGCTACAGGTTAGCAAACTCCTGCTCTAGAAAAATTCAGGCACCCCAAAAGACCTTTATAACACAATTAATGCATATGCTCCTAACTATTAATTAAGGTTCCTGCCTCAAAACAGCTTCCTATTGAAATGTACAAGGCACTCTACCTCTAAGGAGAAGTTGTTTACGTTTTAAAATTGGCAATACAGCGTCATTCTCTACCACCACAAGCCCAGTTCCAGAAGTGAGCCTGCTCAGGAAAATTATCATATCATATTATTACACACAGAGTATATATGCAGCCATAGTACATTCTACAATGTATTTACATTACACAACTTAGTCTCTATATCAATCTAAATCTCATAGATGATAATACCAGTTCAGGAAAGACCTTAGAAACAGTGACTCCCATGGTAGTAAGGTGGGTTTCATCACCGTCCCATATACCAATTCAAGTGGGGGCGGGGGGGGGGGACTCCCACTACAAGCTTGCCTTATAACTAAACCAGCCCAATTTGGTCCACAAAGAGGTATACAAAAGAGGATGCAGAGTTGAAATGACCTTCCAAGGTTTCAGAAGCTTTTACACACACACACACACACACACACACACACAAACACACCAACCAAGATAGCATTCAAGCTTTTACCCAAGTGACTGCAGGTGTTTTCCCCATCTCTGAGTGCTTGTGGGAAAGTGATGTGAATGTATGATGGTCAGGTGCGTAGCCTACTAACCCATGAACTCTGTAACCAGATTTAGCGACCTGCAGCACAAAATATGCGTATGAACACTGTCATAGGCATCTAGCATCACATGAAGTGATGCAAATGATCTGATGCCCAGAGCTCTTCTGTGAATCAAGTTGACCCCTTTTGCCTCATCAAGAATGTGATTTCTGCAAACTGTCAGGGGGTGGGGCCGGCGAGAGAGAGAAACAGATCTGCTTAATAAGTTCACTTGCCAAAGGCAGAGACTTCCTAGATTTTTGCTACTTCCAAGTCCTCTTGAAATGGGTGGGAGCTGAGGACTTGGCACTTAATTCTGAACAAACATGGTGAGAATTGGGCTTACAACCTTGCTACACCAAAGCATATAATAAAAGCCTGCTTCTTTGCCTCATGGTGGCATAGGGAGTGGGTGATTTCTACCAGGGAAACAGCAGGAGAAAAAGGGCTGAGCTCTTCCTCCATCCACCACGCCTCTGCTCAAAATTGCCCCTTTCTCATGAAGCCTTGTAGCAAAGAACTGGGCTGTTTCTCTTTTTATTACATACATCCATCTGCAACATTTAATTAGATTCTTAATGATAAGTATGTAAGTGAATGAACAAATTGCTTTTGGTACCAATTGCGCTGCCTAAGAACACATGCTTTAAAAGTATTTCAAAGACTTGTTTCCAAAACTAAACGGGGGGAAACAGAACTGTTCTGTATGATGCTGCAGAGAAGTGTGTATTAAAAGAAGCTATGAAGCTGGGCACAATGCATAAAAGCCCACATGCAGAACACATATTAGGTCTCCTGCACCATTGTGCAGAAGAGAAAAAGCAGCAATTCATGTGAATAGAACAGCATGGAGTGCTGGAACAGCCCCACACACGCTGTCTCACTCTCACACAGGCTATTTAAACACAAAGTTATTCAGAGATGGGGTCAAACTAGGGTTTGGGAAGCAAGCTTTCGTTCAGGAAGGGGGCAGGAACCAGAACTACTCTTCTGAAGTCTACACACTGGTCTTCTTCAAACTCCCAGTCTGTGAAAGGATGACGGCAGCCTTCAAACACTAAACTTATGGAAGTTTTCCATTTCCTCTTTCATCATTCAAACAGTATGCCTGGTTACTGAGAAAAGAAGGCAGGTGGCAAGAGGCAAAGAAGGTTAATTGTCTAAGGGGCTCGTTTCTCCAAGATAAAAGTGTATTCATAGTCTAAAGTATTTTGGAGAGGGAGTTAAAAGACATTTCCCAGTAGCAGGTTAAAAAAAGAAAGATCCCAAATATTGGAATTCAACTCCTGAATAAGAGTTTGTGGGCGAAGTATGGACTATGCCAACCTTCCCCAACCTGATGCCCTCCAAATGTTGTGGGATTCCAAATCCTATCAGCCACTTCCAACATTGTCAACGGGCAGGAATGGTGGGATTTTAATCTGGTCACATCTGGTGGGCACTAGACGGAGGAAATAGACCAAAGATCTCTTATCAGAGTGCTGGAAATTTACCCCCATAATCTTATCTGGGTCGATTTTGTAAAATAAGTGTACTTTTTCCACAATGAAATCTACAGGAGGAAATACAACTGGCCTACCTTACATGGTAATAACACTCAAGTAAGCCTATGCGATGTGCTCTGAACACTTAAGAAGTGTTGTTATATTATTTGTCATGTTATCTCACACCACTTTTGCATGGAATTTAATGTGGTACACATAGAATTCCCAGGTGGTTCCCCATTGAGGCGCCAAACAAATATAGATCCATCAAGCTTCAACAAGGTTCACAGGACCCTGCTCTGGGATCTATGAACTGCAGATTATGAACATGAGTATTACAAGATTTGAGGCTTTTGTCCTTAATTTAAGTAAGGCACCCCCAAAAGATTCCTCTTTCAGCCATCAAAAGTATTAACAGGGCAGGGACAGGAAGGATAACAGGAAACCTGAAGCAGCAAGATGCTGTGTCAATGAAGTCGTCTGGATAAAAAAAGAAGAATACCGCAAACGAAAACCACATATTATTAGTCATTCTGAGCAAAGAAAGGAAGAAACTGTAGAGTTAGTAAAATAGTGGAGAAATTCTGTTGCATCACCATATAATCAACTTGCTGTTGAAAACAGAGAAGGAGAGAAGACTAGGGACACACCTGCCCTGATCATCTGACATTTAATTGAAGGTTGACATTCTCCAGGCTTCTCTGCAGATGCAAAGAGGCCACACTCTAGCTCCTGGTAGCTCTATGGTGAAAGACTTGTACCCTTTGCATCAGGAAATAGAGCAGAACACCAGTTCAATTTTAGACTGACAGCGCACATAAGCTCTAGAACCAACGTAGTCAAAGCATATCATCACACAAGGATGTGATACTCACGTAGACTGCACTGTGTTCATTTCAAAACAGAACTTGGCCAGTCAGACATAGCTTGGCCAGTCAGAGAGTTATTTGAGTTCTTAACAAATAAAAACTTTTTATTCTTTCTTTCTTGGCTGGGGGTCAGAATACCTCAAAGATATAAAAAAATAATGTTTCGATGTTTTTGTATGTATGTGTTGCCTCTTGACAAATTTCAAAGCAGTGGGAATTACAAAGAACAAGTAGTATTTATAAACATTATTCTCTGGCAGAAGTAACAACCAAACTGGGGTATACAATCTGCAGTTGTACAATATTCACACACGCCAGCCAGCCTGTAGAACACTATGCTGCTGTCACCAGAAACCTACAGCACTTTTGCATTCATGTGTGTCTAAACTCCAGGGAGAGCTACTCCAATAACTTGCAATTACTCTCTGAATTACCAGCACCAAAAAATCACGTCACCATTCTACACAAAAAACGGATAACCCAGCAGGTCCCAAGGGTATTAAACTTCTACAAATTGTTAGTGAAAACTGCAGTCTTCGGCAAGGGACAGAACTAAGTGTAAAACAAGCCACGCCCCCCCCATTTATTTCCAAATTATTCAACATCTGGAGAAAACCAAAACCTTTGCCCTGCTTTCTAGAGTTATCTACATATCAGGTCCATTTCAATATGCACATAGTTAACAAACATTTATTTATGGAAATGAGTGCTAGGATGGACAGACCACTGCAAAACACTTCCTAACAGGGTTAACAGTTTCAGCACCCAAACAAGTTTCTATGTTTTGGTACTTCATGAGAGTTGTCAAAAGCTATTAGTTTGAATTACACTCAGTTCCATTTCTGCTAGGTATTTTTTTTTAAAAAAAAAAACCCTGCAGAAGCAGATTACAAAATCAGATACTATTCTTAAATATCTAGAAACTTTTTAAAAAAAAGAAGAAAAGCTTACGTTCTGAATGTATTCAGCAGATGTTTTTGAATGCAACTAAGATAACTCTAGTCTTACTTGCTTCAGCCTCCAGCTCTCTTCAGCATTCAGCTGCACATCTTGTAAGTCATTTCAAGCCCCACTTTAAAGATTAAAAAATATGACTTAGGTGGATTAAAAAATATTAATTTTAAAAATAAACTAGATGGACACTCATTGGGTACGAAACTATTGTCTACCCAGTAAAGCGTAGCCATTTTCTTCAAATCTCTACTGAAAAAAAATATCAGGAATTCAACAGCAGCAGCAATATATAACATTTGGAGCCCTGTTAGGATTTCATGATTTCCAGGCTGTATTTTAGGATGAAAGCCACTTAGTAAAACCATCTTGCAGCAGCAATTGTCTTTGCCACAACAAGACAAAGTCAAATTAGGAGGAATAGCACAGAACAGAGACAGAGAAAATCAAGTGCCTCAAATAAATTTTACTTCCTAGTTTACTGGCCTGCAGAGCGGGCAGCAGCAGAGCCCTGGAAAGGCAGTCAGGTGCAAGCCTGAGTATGTAACAGCAGCTGGACCCAACATATCCCCCACATTCCACAAGCTGGCCATTTATGACCAAAAAAATTTGCTAAATTTCATCACAATATACCAGCATTTTATTGGTGCCAGAATGCCTTTGTCATTGCTTTCTGATCCCATCTTCCCCTACATCCTCCCTATTTATACTCTGCTCCATCTTTTTACTGTTCACTGACATTTCACACAAGTGGGTGTTCACTTGCTCTTCTACTGGAGGGGAATGTTTCCACAAAGCCTCTGCTGTCTGTTCCTTTCCCGAATGCTACTTTCTGTAAATTGGCTCCAGGAGAAAATGTACATTCCCTTCTTCTCAGACACGCTCCTTTATCACAAACAGCTTTGCAAATATCCTTCTCACTCTGGATACAAGTTAACCTAAGATTTTACAAGCATGAGGCAGCATTGGGGTTAGGCAAGGTAGGGGCAGTGCTACCTGCACTAACTGGAGGGAGTGTGACAGCATTCAAAGCTAAGAGCACCGTAACTTGCAAAAGGCAGCAATCATACTCCTTATCATAGAGTCATGATAAATTTTCTGCAACAGGGAAGACTTAGGCCACTGTTCCTGAATCTGGTGCCCTCCAGATGTTGCTGGACTGCAACTCCCAGCATCCCCGTCCCTCAGCCATGCTGCCTGGAGGAAGCAGTAGTGCATCTGGAGAGCACCAGGTTGGAGAAGGCTGGGTTAGGCATTTTCATGAACAAGGCCTTTGGGCTTGACGTTGAGAAGAGCTACTTTAAGTCTCGTGCACACGAAAAATCTTTAGCGTACTTTCAATCTTGCTCAGAAGGAGCAGCCTTCGCAAAGGGAAAGATTTTTGCAATTCATCATTTTTAACTGCTCTAACCTCCCTGACAACTGCACTTAACAAAGAGGCTCTTTGCCATCTGTTTAAGTGCCTAAAACAGAATGCCTGTGTTGAGAGTCACCTTCAACACTTCCAACTTAACACTATTAATTCAATTAAGACCAGACACTCCAAGAAAGAGACAATGCTACAGATGCACATCAAGACCTTATGGCAGAAATGATGGATGGCAGAGAGGCAAGGAAACATTAGTAAAGGTAAAGGGACCCCTGACCATTAGGTCCAGTCGTGGCCGACTCTGGGGTTGCGGCGCTCATCTCGCTTTATTGGCCGAGGGAGCTGGCGTACAGCTTCCGGGTCATGTGGCCAGCATGACTAAGCCACTTCTGGCGAACCAGAGCAGCGCATGGAAACGCTGTTTAGCTTCCCACTGGAGCAGTACCTATTTGTCTACTTGCACTTTGACGTGCTTTCAAACTGCTAGGTTGGCAGGAGCAGGGACTGAGCAACGGGAGCTCACCCGGTCGCAGGGATTCAAACCGCCAACCTTCTGATCAGCAAGCCCTAGGCTCTGAGGTTTAACCCACAGCACCACCCGCGTCCCTCCAAGGAAACATTACATCTCAGCAAAAGACTGGAAATAACGCTGAGTCCCAAACACAGGTGAAGTTCTTTCATTGTCTACTCCAAATGCAATGCTACCTCAGTGTTGCCAAGTAATGGCTTGTAAATTTACAATTTGAACTTAACTTTTACCCATTGCAATGCAGGAAACTGCAGCTACCAATATTCAGCAGGTTAGCAGATACAGCTATTGTACACAGGCTGTAGGTGATGAAGAATTCATGCCTTTGTTAAAGAATTGAGGAATTATAGTACCAAGGAAAGTATGCTTGACACTTAGTCAACTGCAAACATACCAGCCAAACATACCCGCTCATAATGACTCTTTGCCTGATGTTACTGGAAAGGGGTGCTCCAAAGCTAGAAGGCACAAACTTAGATGCACTTTATTACCGTTAACAAAAATCCCGATTCTCATCAAGATGTTTCAAAGCTCACTCAAAAATCACAAGCAATATGTTCACTGACAGACGTACAATGCCACAGTTTGCATTCTGTAACAGAAAACATTTCAGAGCAGATGTCGTGTTCATGCTTCCAAGTTGTTATTATGAACAGAACATTTTGAAACTGAAATACCTGCAAACAAGTGCTCTTAAGGGTCACAAGAACTGGCAACGTGTAAGATTCACTGGTTTATTCAAAGTCTCCCAATAAGTAGAGGCAGGGGACAACAACAAAGTATAGGACGGCAAGAACGACCTGTTTTGTTTCACAGGTTTACAAACACTTTCTGCAAAGCTCTTAAAAATAAGCTGCATGCTGAAAGAGAGTCATGTTAATTGAAGTATTTAAGTCAGCAGGATACTTGTTCAATTTCAACACCCTGCCTACTCGCATCAGAAGCATCAGGCATAGTTAAAAGAGCAAAAAGTTGCAAAAGCCAACCACCTTCGGATTTCTTGTTTACCCATGAAAACATTATTTAATCATGGCTTTGGAGAGCTGATTATTTCAGTTCATGAATCCCGACAATTCACAAAAAGCAATTTTTTTAACCTTCAACCTACGTAATTTAAAAAGAAAAATTACCATAGCCTTCAACACCGCTGAGGGAATAAGACACCAAATAAACATGGACAACATTGCAAAATAAAGGCATTCCAAAATGTAAGTATAATTTTCCCTATAAAAGAAACAGGAATTGCTTCAAGAAGCTTCAGACTATCAATATTTCCATCAGGTAAAATAATTGGGCGCTGGAGTTACACAGCAGAAATTCAAAGAACCAGGCTTTTGAAATTCTGTTCTAAAGGAATTAAACATGACTGAGCCATCATGTATGGTAAAAAAACAAAACAAAAAACCATTAGACGTTGAAGCCTATTATTCCTGGTTATGTCCAATATTAGAAATGTGAGCTACTAACAACCAAGGTTACTCTAAAAATCATCGGAGACTCCAGCGAGCAGCCACAGAAGCTATAGAAACTAAGGGACAATCAGGGATCGAAACTCATGAAGGCTGCTCTGAGGACTGATATCCTAAACACGCATTCTTTCCATGGCCCATATATTTCAGTGGGGTTTACTTAAGAACAAGCCTAGTTAGGACTGGAAGAGAGAAAAACAACACACCATTCTGCTGCTTTCCGCAGCTACTCCATCCACCACCATTATTTTCAACCAGGGACCGATTAGCATGCAGAAGGAACAGCTGCTACAAACCATAGTCAAGAAGGAAAACTGTGTTCTGTCTCGTCCTGAATGCCATAGCTTCCTTGCTTCCTAAAAGCCAACATTAGTTTTCACTCGTCAGTTTCTTCAGAGATAGCTTGTAGTAAATAAGGAGATGCACTTATACTGTAGCCAACGAATGTTAGCTGGCTCCAGCTTTAACCATGTGTAAGCCCTGTGAACATCCAGGCATAATGTATTACTCGAGCCAGACTGATGGGACAGGCACAGCCCTACCCAATCCATCTTGGTCTGATGCAAAGGTAGAAACTGAGGAAGAGAACTGGTCATTTCTGCCTTTTTATTATATTTAACATTTGCATCTCACCCTTCCTCTAAATACACAGCACAGTTGGGAAGGTTATACTAGAAATGACTTGTCCAAGGCCAGATCGCATCCCATTTTCCAAACCCAACGCTCTAGCCACTGCTCCCTACGCTGACTTGTATTATTTATTTATTTTATTGCATTTACATCCCACCTTTTTTTCTCCAAAGAGCTTGAGGTGGTGCGCATGGTTCTCCCCATTCTTATTTAATCCCCACAACTCATGTATAAAGTGGCAGGCTACAGCAGCTTTTCACATTTTCGCCCTTCAGGGAATACCTTTCCGAATGGACTGGTCTGCTAGGGAACCAGTTGTGTTGCATATCCTGAGAGCGCTTAAAAGACCTGCCGGGTTTCAACATCACCTTTCATGAACCTTGCACACAACACAACACTTTGCAAGGGAAGACTTGGTGGCAGTCGAGCTGCCTCAGGTAAGATTGCCATTGCTGACCATACACAGGAATGTTTGCTGAGCTTCAAAGTTCCCTCGAAGACAGTTTGAAAGCATCACAATTCACAAGAAGGAATGGGTAGCATAACAGATAATTTGGTTACAGCAGCAAAATTGCCTCAACCCAAATCCTACAGAGACAGAACAGTCTATGTTAGTGCATGCTGATTTCTGAATTCACCGGTTAGAAATATGTATATATCCTTCAACTTACGAATAACAAGATTTTAAAAATCCACTGTTGCAAACAGGGCTGGATTCACCTCCAGAAAGCAGGCCAACATACACCAAGCAAAATAAATTTCATGCTACCATTATGTGGGAACCCCAGCTTTGAGCAGTACAGTCGTACCTTGGAAGTCGGAAACCTTGTGAGTCGAATGTTTTGGCTCCCAAACGCTGCAAACCCAGAAGTGAGTGTTTCAGTTTGCAAACTTTCTTTGGAACCCAAACGTCCGACATGGGTTCCGTTGGCTGCACCTTGGTTTCCAAACATTTTGGAAGTTGAACGGACTTCCGGAATGAATTCTGTTCAACTTCCAAGGTACAACTGTAGCTCCCTTAGGTGTCTCCCAAAGCAGTGGCTGTAGAAAATGGACCACTGCTGAGGTGGTGAGGGGGCCAAGGAAAGATTGACAAGGTGGTCCAAAAGGTTACATAGACTGGATCTGGCCCACAGGCTGCCAGTTCTCTGGCCCAATATAATGACTAGAACTGATCTCCAACTTCAGAACTGTTTGCATTTGTGGCGATCTTTTACAAAACTGTAAGATTCACTGCTTAGAAATTTTCTAACATTAAGCAGTCTATTTTTTTCCCCATGTAAACAAACAATAAATGAATATGGCCACCACAGAAGTTATTTGAGGCTTCATCCCCACAAGTGGTGTATGCCATTTAGCAATAGCGTAGAGCAACTATTTTTAAGGATTCCCTGAGATCATGCAGGGAAAATGCCATCAACTTCAAGGCACAAAGGCACCCAAGGAATCAACTCTACTCTGCTAAGCTTGTCAAGTGGCTACAGAAAGCTATCCGGTTTATTTATACCAAGCACAATACATATTACAGTATTCCTAAAAGCTGCAAACACCCCAAAATATTCATATCTACAAGTCAGTACTTGAAAATTCATCTGTCTAGTTTGGCTGGTTTAGTTTGATCCGCGACATACGTCAGCCAGCGCTGCTCTGCATGGAAATTACACACAAGACATCTGCTAAGATCAGAAGGAATTAAGGTAATCTGAGAATGTCAGTAAATAACATTACCAAAGAATACTTCCATTCCAATTAGAAATTCCTTTTAGGCTTCAATCCCATACACAGTAGGAGTAAGCCCCGTTTAACTCAATGGGTCTTACTTCTGTGCAGGCATTTGTCAGATTATGTTGTTAGAGATGGTAAATGGGGAAAAATTAACTATTTCAATTATTCTGTAGTTTTCATGTACTGCCAAAAAAATTACCCTAAAATGGCTGTGAAACCCTAAGTAGCTGTTTCACATACCACACAACGTAGTACAATAGAAATTTCCATTACCTCTAAAAAATACCAGTTGGATATGTAAGTTAAGGCTACACAGGTGTATTTCCATTATTACAATGTTCAATTCAGCATGTAAGAGGAAACACATGTGAAGCTATTGTAGGAACATGTGCTTCTGTGTAGTTTGGTCCTACAAATAAGTTGCTCAGAATTCAGTCTCATTTTTAAATGGAATTTACTCCCTGCTAAGCATTTTTAAAACTACAGTCAACTACAAGCCCATTCTTTCACAGAAGTAAACCTTAGTGAAATATATAGGCTATAGTGCTGAGTAACCTACAGTCACGTTAGGCACTCTTACCTAATTTGGAAGTGGAGGAAGGGGGGGCGCTTTTTAAAAGACGAAAATTCATCACACATATTAAGATTTATTTCTCTGATTGGCATTAAGTAAAAACCAACACAGAACACAACTTAAGTTTCTTGGTTATTGTACTAGGAATAACAAAATAATTCAGAATATAATCAAGAGCACATATTACCAGTATTAGCAGAGAGATTAGATTTTCATCATGGCCACTAACTTTTTTTCAGATCGGAACAGTAAAGATGTTTTTGTACAGTTATAGTAGAGCAGTACGATCATTTTGTGTTCGCAAAGCTATGTATCATGTTCAAAGGGGTAACTCCCTATGCAACTACAATTTTAATGCATATTTTAACATTATGTTCTCCAGATCCAATAACATTACTTTCAAACATCTCTCAAACTAATCAGATTTTTTTTTTAAAAATGAAGAAAAAGTCAGCTGCAAATCCACAAGTTGAGAGTGTCAGGGGATTTAAAATGTATTCAGTTAGATAGATATGAATTGTGCAGCTCATCAACCTCCTTTCTGAGAAATTTTAATCAAATCTAGGCTAGATAGAAATGGAAATAAGATATTTCACTGCCATTAGCTGTTCCGGTATTGCAAGGATAAGCTTAGATTTGCTGCTCAGAGGGGCGGGGGGGGGGGGGAATCAGTGGCTACAGACTTTGCTGCCACAATATGAAGAAACTGTTGCTGCCAGCCTAATGGAGACAACAAAGGCTACTTGGAATGCAGGGTGTTAATTTCAAGGCAGCATTCCACGCCACCTTGACACACTCGTGCACAAACACACGGAAAAACAAAAGCCTTCCAAACCTTGCCCAAGCCCATAAAACACCCCCATACACACCCTGCTTGTTCATGCTCCCATTGCAAACCATGTATGTTCACAGGCATGTGTTCCCATAAACTGGTTTCCTCTGTAGAGACTCCCCAAAGCATAGCCCCAAGAACCCACACCCCTCAACGTTTCCCAGTGTCTCTTCTCGTCCCACCCATCTCACAGCAACATAAGCCAACACAAATAAGCTTAGCATGTGCCTTCTGGATGCACACAGACACAGCACCCTCGACAAGAGCCAAAGCCCCACGATCCAACCCACCTCCCCATTATCTTCCTCCTTTCCTTCATGCGCCCCACTTCACTATCCCCAAACAACCACCTTCAAGATATCCAGTCCCTTTAATCCCCAAACACGTCCCTCTACACCCATAAATCCAGCTCTCCCTCCCATGCTTATGAAGCACCCCATTTCAGGAAACCCCGATTTCTTATCGCATGCCCCACCTCTTCTGCATCTGAAGAGTCTCACAATAGCCAGTATAAACAGAAATATATTTACAAAACCAGCCTATGTATCAGGTAAGTTAGTACTAAAAACAGCAGTGCTGTAAAAACAAACAAAACTCAAAATCTTCACATTGAAATGTTGACCCTTTGGGGATCAGAGCTTCATAATGGATCACTTACTGAACTCACCCCTACGGAGTAGGGTATGCATGTGTGCAATTGGTAAGGCACTGTGAATATATACGACATGGTACATAGATGTAACAGATACTTAATGCATGCATATATATATATATATATATATATCCATAACCTATGTGTCAGTGCATAAATATTTTAAGACGCCTATGTTAATACATCAAACGTAACAAATACTTACTAGTCAGTTCAGTTTAGCACACAGAAACAAAGCAAAACGGGTTAAAAGATGCAGAAACGAAGCAAAACTGGGAAGATTTAAAATGCCATAGCGAAACACACACTAAAAAAGAAAAGGCACCCCAGGTCCCAGGTAATATTTACAATGCCCAACTTAACCCAGCAACAAGCCCATCCATCCATCTGTATTGCCAAACCAGCTAAAAATGCCACATGGGAAGAGGCAGAGGAAGCAGCGCCAATTGGGGGTGGGGAGCAAAGATGCATTTCACGTCTCAGAGGCGCTTCCCCCCCCCCCCCCAAGATACCCGCTTTGCAGACCCCGCCTCAGGCGACCCCGAGCCCTGGCCGACCCCCCCTCACCCAACAACAACACCCCCCAATTCCTCCTCCTCAGCCCCCCGCCCCACACCCGCCCCCGTCTGCCTCGATACACCCGCTTCGGGGACGCACACGCCCCCCACCCGGCAGCCACGCTTGCTCTTTCCCCACCTCCCTCCAGCCTGCGGCGGGGGCTGAGGGAGGCTCGGCCGCCCCTTCCCACCGCGGCCACCTGAGGCCCAGGTCCGGCCCACCTCCCCTCTATAAAAAAAAAACAACCCCCCACCTGCTGCTGCTGCTGCTTCTCTCGCAGGGCCCAAGTGGCTCCTCCGGACTGGAGCGCCGCCAGGAGCAGCAACAGCAGCAGGAGGAGCAGGAGCAGGAGGAGGAGCGTCGTGGTCGCCGCCGCCGCCTCTCGGACTGGGTTTGACACCCGCCGCCCACACGCGCCATCCAACATGGCGGAGGGAGGGAGGCACGGAGAGGGACGGGGAGAGCGAGACAGGCAACGCGCGCTCCCGCGCTGGCGGGCGAGCGCGCCGTCCCGCCACAGAGAGAAACAAGTGGGGGGTGGGCGCGCGCGCGGGAGGGGGTCTTGTCCTGTTTGTGTGAGAGAGCGCGCGCGTTCTCGCCCATGGTTGTTTTCCCTTCCTCACAAGTGATAATATGAGGAATATTTTTTTTTCCCTCCCTCTCACGAATTTTATCCACCCGCATCTGTTTTTCTTTGGAGAGGGTAGGGTGGGAGGTCGTAGGAAATGGGAGCCCTAAAAAAGGAAAAGGAAACCGTCTATATGGGGGCGAGTGTTTTGTGTCTGTGTGTAAATAAATAAGATCACGCCCTCTTTTATTTGGCTTGCTCTTCTTTTCTTGAGGCGGGATATAAATAAAGATCCCCGCTTTTTGAAGGGGGAAATGTTGAGGGGGCGTCTATGGGAGTAAGGCTCTCGCGCCCCCTTTAGGGAAGCAAGCACATATTTGTATACAAGAAATAAATGGCTTTTTTGAGGGGAGGTGTCTAAATATAAAGACTAGCCTCCCCCTTCCTTAGGGATTGAGCGACAGTATGTATATATACAAATAAATAAGATGACTCCTTTTTTGCGGTGGGGACAGTCTATATCTGTGCATAGATAAAAACCCACCTAACCCCTTTTGGTGGGGAAAATGTAATGGAAGCGTATATGTATATATAAATAAGGCTCGTTCTCTCTTTTTTTATTTGTATATACAAATAAATGACTTCTTTTTGAAGGGGGAGTCTTTTTTGTGAGTTAGGGGAGATGTTGAAGGGAAGTGTGTGTGTATTAAAATGAGGCACTCACACATCTCTTTTTTAGTGGTGAAATAAACAAGACCTGCCCCCTCTCAGGTTTTGTTTTGTGTTTTGTTTTTGTTTGTTTGTTTGTTTGTTTGTTTGTGGAATTGCATCAGGAAAATATTACCCAGGGGGTGAAACATCTCTCTCAGATAGATAGATAGATAGATAGATAGATAGATAGATAGATAGATATGGATGTAAACATAAACACATAAATAAAACTTAGTGGCCAGATGTTTTGTGACGTAAGGGTGTCCCCTCAGTTATCAGATTTCCTGCCATTTTCTAAGGGATGTTTTAATGTCTTTGTCTGAGGAGAAATTGAAGGAATGAGAGAAAGCAGAAGCAAGAAAATAATAATTTTTCATCTTTTTTTGTTGAGAATAAGAGTCAGGTTCACTGAACTCAACTCAATAGGACCTACTTCTCAGTAGGCTTGCCAATATTGCTCACACTGCTAATGATATCATGAGAGAATTGTCCGAAGACTATGGCAGCATCAACGCCATACATTTCAAGATCATTTTCCCTGCCAGAACCCCCAGGAACTGTAGTTTGTTCCCTCGCGGAACTACCATTCCCAGCACCCTTAACAAACTACAGCTCCCATGATGCTTTGAAGGGGACAGATGCAAAAGAAAACGGGGCTCCTGCACCTTTTAATCATCAAATCGGGAATTTTAGAAAGTGCAGCACCTACTCCAGATTCCACATGCACAACCATTGAAGGTGCAGGAGCCCCATCCAGGCCTTTTTGCATCTGGCCCAGTGCTGGATTTATGTATAAGCTAAACAAGTGATAGCTTAGGGCCCCACTCTCTTGGGGGAGGGGGCAAAAAAAGTTAAAGGGGGTAAAACTGGATGTAGATTTGCAAAATACAGTGTTACCTCTGGTCGCGAACGGGATCCGTTCTGGAGGCCCATTCGCAACATGAAAAGAGCGCAACCTGCAGCGGCGCGTCTGCGCACGCACAGGTTGCGATTCGTCGCTTCTGCACATGCGTGTGACTTCATTTTGCATTTCTGCGCATGCGCGAGCGGCGAAACCCAGAAGTAACCCTTTACGGTACTTCCAGGTTGCCGCAGGACGTAACCTGAAAGAACATAACATGAAGCGGACATAACATCAGGTTCACTGTGTTCACATCAGGTAAGACTGTGTAAGGTTAAAAACAAATAAAATAAAACCTACATACAGCAACAGTGTTTTGTAGGCTCCTATGATGTAAGTCATGGGCCCCGCCTGCTAGCCTGCTCCCTGAAATATCACTGGTTTGCTCCTTTCTATATATAGGGTGCCTACATTCTGCATGGACTGGTTGCATGGCAACATGGGCAAATGGCTTTAGATACCTATTAGGTCCATATAGCATATATTCAACACAAAAAACAGCGACAATTTGTTGTTGACAAAGGACAGCTGGACATAGAAAGGGCCCCATTACCTTCAGTAGCTTAGGGCCTCATCAAACCTCAATCCAGCCCTGATCTGGCCGCCCTACCACAGGCTGACTTCCCTGTTCTCTTGGAAGGAGAGCTGGAAAATACAGGTCTCCTTGTTCCCCCGCACAACATAACAGATGACTCAGTTGCTGGAAGTCACAAAACCCCTCTCCGCTTGAGAACAGAATGGGAACCAGGCTCCCTCTCGCTTGTTGTGGGAGCCGAGCTAATCCTCCTTCCAAGAACACACATCTAAGGCCACAAAAAAGGGCACGGAAAGTAAATTAACTACGGGAGGGAAAGCTGAGGGGGAAGTTATGGGAACACAGGAGAAGACAAGGAGAACGTGAGGTGCTAACGCACACCCCACATCCGGGTTGATTTGTAAGAGATTGCTGTCCCAACGCTCAAGGCTGAAAAATATCCCCTAAAAACCATGGCTTAACACACATCAAAGTTATTCCTCACCAAGTACAGTGGGGTGTAGTGGTTAGCTATAGGGGTCAGGAGCCTGGCGCCTCCAGGTGTTGCTGGGTTCCCATTTCCCAGCAGCCCCACAAAATATGGGCAATGGGAGCTGTGGTCCAATGGTATCTGGAAGTGCAACGTGGGTCACAACAACACCTTAGCATTTAAAGCACTCCCAGCTCCTGCCAACCTAGCAGTTCGAAAGCACCTCAAAGTGCAAGTAGATAAATAGGTACCACTCCAGCGGGAAGGTAAACGGCGTTTCCGTGCGCTGCTCTGGTTCGCCAGAAGCGGCTTAGTCATGCTGGCCACATGACCCGGAAGCTGTACGCCGTCTCCCTCGGCCAATAAAGCGAGATGAGCGCCACAACCCCAGAGTCAGTCACGACTGGACCTAATGGTCAGGGGTCCCTTTACCTTTTTATACTGCTTTAAGCATCATGGCTTTCCCCAAAGAATCCTGAAAACTGCAGCTTGTGAAGGATGCCAAGCTAGGAGACCTTTCGCAGAGCTACAATTCCTTGCACCCATAAGAAGCTACAGTTCCCAGGATTCTTTGGGAGGGAGCCATGACCACTGAAGTGACATAAGAGTGCTTTTAATATGTGGTGCAGATGTGACCGTGGTCTGTCCTCTCTCAGACACACACAGAAGCAGAAACCCTATCCAGATCTTAACGTTCCCTCAAGCTTTCCACTCTGTTTTGCGTTGAGTCAACCGGCTAATTTTAGAGGCATTTTTGGAAGTTTCTCCTTCCTGTGACGAAGGATTTTCCTGGGTTGTTTTAAAAAGTGGCCCGTATTTTGATCGTTCAACCTCATCCCAGCCTCAGGAATGACTAAGAGCCAAACCACCATTGCACAGCTTTCACTTCCATCCTTGTCGCTATCACTTCCTTCTCCCACCCCAAGGAGTGCAACTAAACCGCGTCCGCCCACTTCCGCAGGCAAAAATCCTTTTCTTCCTCGTCCCCCACCCCAAGTCAAAACCTCAAAATCTTATTTATTCTCATGAATAAATCAGAGAGGCAGGGAAAATCTTGCTTCTGAAAACCACTTGAGGGTGGAGGGAAATGTTCTCCAGTGGTCACTAATAGTTGGTTTAGCAGCGGAGTGAAAATGCAACTATAAGCTTTACACCAGGGATGAGGAAGATGTGGCCTTTCTGATATTGTTAGACTACAACTCGCATCATCCCTGACCATTGGTCATGCTGGATGTGGTTGGTGGGAGGGCAACAACATCTGGAGGGCATCTGGTTCCCTGTCCTTGATTTGAACAGTTGGTTTTTAATGGCCTGCATTCCTAGGATGTAGTGAAGGGAGACCGAGGCACTGCTTTTTAAAAGAAAGAAAGAAAGAAAGAAAGAAAGAAAGAAAGAAAGAAAGAAAGAAAGAAAGAACCACAGAGGCCCCTGAATCTTAAGTATGAGGGAACAGGATGCAGTTGTTTTGTGTGGAGGGAAACACACAAACATAACTTATTGATCTATTCCTGTGTCATATATCTGTTCCTTTCATGGTCAGACCCAGGGACTGTTGCAAAATGGTTGCTTATTTATTAGGTGGGGGGGGGGTCTGGTACTTTCCATATGTTGCTGGACTCCAGCTCCCATCAACCCCGGCCAGCATGGCCAAGGATGATGGGAGCTGTAGTTTAACAACATCTGACAAGTCACAGGTTGGCCAGCCCTGTGTCTGAGTACTTATACTGCAGCAGCTTCAAGGCAACTGAGAAAACAAAAAAATACAGTAAAATGCAAACATTGAACATACACATCCCACACCCAAATAAGCATATATTAATGGGGGAAGTGCACCAAAGAATGTACATATTAATGAACAAAATATACAAAAATGCATTATATTGGAGGGAAATAATGGGGGGAAATGTGTCTATTGGTCAAAACTGTATACAAAAAATGGGTGCATTAGGATAAATGCACCCACAAATGTGTATGACATTTCATGTGAAGGGGGACAAACTGATAAAGCACTCTGCGAAATGTAGCTCTGGGGGTGAGAATAGGGGTCTCTTAGAAATCTTGGGGGAGCCACAGCTCTTTAAAGTGCTTAAAATGGATGTCGTGTATGTGGCCTAATTCTGATTTTGTCCCCATCCTCCTCCCTGCTGTGTTCTGCAAGGGCAACACTGAGAGGAGGAGGAGGAAGCTGATAGGCAGTTGTACTGGGGCTCGGGGAAGGCAGACGGAGGCTGGTAGCGCATTCGCCACACACCCTTCGCTTCAGGCAGCAAATTGCCTTGGGCTGGCCCTGATCCCACAGGCTCAATTGCCTCCTGGCTTCACAAACCCACCTCATCCTGCAGATGTCATGGCGAGACAGTTGCCCATGGACAGACATCCAAGTTACAAAGATCCCAGCATTTGCACATAACCAGGAATAGCCGTGCTTCGCTGCATATAATGTGGGAATTCACCCAAGTGAGGAAGCTCTTGCCAGTGCCTCACATAAAGACAGCCTGTCACTCTTGGTCAGTTACCAATATTACCTTAACCTCTGAGAACAATGGTCAAATATTGACAGAGAGTTACAAGCCGCCTAATGGTCTCTTTGGCACTCCCCGTTGGCCAAGGTCAAACTACCCGGTCAAAGCAACTCTCCCTCTCCCTTTGCAAGAGAGAAATAAGAGATATTGATATTCTGCAGGGGGAAGCAGTGGCGTAGCGTGGGGGGTGCAGGGGGGGCCGGCCGCACCGGGCGCAACATCTGGGGTTAGGGCAAATCCACAGGTTAGGGGGCACAAATCCACGGGTTAGGGGGCGCAAATTACTTGCCTTGCCCCGGGTGCTGACAACCCACGCTACGCCACTGTGGGGAAGGCCATTAACAGCCCTGTCTGGAATGCATGACTTGACTTCTGTTTGTGCCAAGGATTGTCATACATGACTACAATCCTCAGGAATTCTGAAATGGCATCCCAGGAACAAAGCCATAATCATAAATACCCGAGGGCCCAACCCGGTTTCTCTCTGATTTGAATAGCAACGTCAGCGGCGACCGGATTGTGCTCTAAAGGCTCCAGGCGGTAAGATTCGTGAAATCTAACTTTCAAACCAACAAGGCTGGCCGTGCAGTTAGCTTTCAAGTTTCGTAGAGTTCTTCGTCAGGTTAAATGGAGGTTTTCAAGGACTGGTTCGCTTGTGGACGAATTAAGCAATTGTACAGGGGAGCCAAGTTCCACACGTATAGCCACCAAATCATACCGTGGGTGGGTTGGATATGCTTTGATTCTAATACATTTGCATTGACTCTAAAGGTGTTGTGTAATGCACAGCTTCCAGTTTTTCATGGTGCTGAAATTTATTTGGACCTGTTCGTAGCAGACGGTCGGAGGAGCATCTTGGCTTTCAAAGCAGTTTAGGCTTTGTAAAACAAATAAGCACGGATGACAAAACAGAGGCTTCTGCCACAGGCTGATGGTGACAGGTATTGGCCAGTGAGCTTTGGCATAAGAATGCGAGTATTGATTTGATCGAGCTATCAAAGCCTATACAAATTGACCAAAGAATTATAACAGTCCTGTGTGATCCATTCATTGGCCCCCTCTGGAAAAGCTTTGCTTTTAAAAACACCAACAGATGTTAGTGCCTATGGGGGGGAAATCCACTTTCCCTTTTATGCACTATTAGCAACATTTGGTCACCCGTGCATTTGGTCCCATCTGAGGCAGATACCACAACACTAATCCTTATTCCAGTTAATCCCCCATTTTAACCCACATCTTTAAGCTTTTCCCCCTTTTCTTTCTTCTTTTAAAATTCTTGTCTGAACTGTGCTAAGTGTTTTCTTCCCAGGAAAAACTCTGCTCAGTTTGATAACGATCATATTGTTATAGGTTGGGGGGGGAACCCCCCCAAACCCCAGAAATTAATAAATGGTAGGATTTTGATTATTTGGGATGTGAAGGGAGAAATACCAGCTCCAGAGGAATTCCTGAGCTCACTTGTGCAAAGCAACTTGGCCAAGCTAGGGCCATTAAGAAACAATACAGGGCCACTGAGGGCCATTAGCAAAGCAAGACAACTGTCCTCCTCCCCTTAGCCCTGAAGTGTCAACAGAGAGTTGGGGTTTGGAAGGTTGGCAGGGTAACTGGGTGTAAGATGACAAGAAAATAGTTTTTAGCAAGGTGCTCCAGGAAGGAGAAGGGGGAAGAAAGACTGGAATCCATCTTGGGCAGGCTGGCTGAAGGCTGGCTGCGTTGCTGTGAGGGACAAGCCCATCTTGAAATGGCCATGCCATAAGATCTGGACCATGCAGACTGAAGGTGTAAACAGGTGAATAAACCATACTTCTTAAAGCTATGACAGTCTCCACTGTGTCTCAATCATCCAAGGAATGCAGACCCTGGGTGAGTGCCTGGAACCCCCAGGAATCTTGCAGAGAGTTGGGGGTAGCACACATTTTTTGTAATAATATTTTAGGCATCAAGGATAAGGTGGCAGGCAATTAGAAGTGGCAGTTTGTTAGACTGGTGTTCCATCATCAAAGATAATCTAACTTGCTGTCAAGCCCAGACCGGACCCAGACTCCTTGGAGGATGAACCAAACGAAAGCTCCCCCCCCCCTTTTTTTAAATATTTTTTATTAACAGACCAATCAAATCAAATCACATTAATTCCAAATTACTAAGACAAATTTTAAATGTTTGTTGGGGGTACCCATATTTCAAGTTCCGAAAGGGATCCAATCATCTTGTTGCTGCTGCTTTAATGTCCACAAATCTATCCAAATGATGTTCACAATTCTGTACAATCCTTTCTTGTTGTTTTCCACATCTCTTCTTGTTATTTTCATATATTTCAAACGAAAGCTCCCCTTGACCAAAGTCTTGGGGGAGCAGGCAGTGCCCCCATTGCTAACCCTGAAAACCTCTAGGGAGTGCCACCCCAGGGCCACTTCCAGAAGATCTTTTCAGTGGACCCTTGGTGTGGGTTCCAACACGAGTATCAGCAGATAAACCCCTGGTGGAGTCGTAGGCAGAGTCATGTCCCATCCCCTAAAGGCCCAAGCCCAGGCCATAGGCCCACAGCAGAGTACAAGCTTGAGAGCCCAAAGGGCACCCTGAATACTAGCAGATTAGACATGGCTTGGGAATCTAGGCTCTTAGTTGATCCTCCTAGTTGTTGGAATGACCCATGTCCCTAGTTCCTTGCCTAGTTTGAGTTCTCATCTGTTGCTGACTTGCTTCCCTTGGGTCATGCTTTGGAGTCCGACTGTTTACTCATGCTTGATCCTGGTTTATCTTTGCATGCTAGACTTATCTTGCTGTTGTTTGGCAATCTCATGTGTGGGTTCCTTAGTCTCCTTAGACTTAAGAACAATAAGGAGAACCTGCTTGACCAGCCTAATGTCCTTTCTAATCCAGCAGCCGGTTACTCATGCAGTGGAAAGAAAACTAGAGCACCCACTCATCCCCCACTTCGAGATTAAAAAAGGCATCCCCAGAAGTCAAAAACAGACAGGGAACAGAATGTGTTGCCTAGATAAATATAAAAAATAAAGCCTGCTGGATCAGTCCAGTGGTCTATCCAGCCCAACATCCAGTTCTCAAAGTGACCAACAAGCAGAACCTCAGCTAGGGTTGCCATATTCAGAAAGAGAAGCTATTTTCCTTTTTCTTTTTGCAAAATTGCAAAGAAAATATGTTTTTAGGCAACCCTACCGGAACAGTCCCTCTCCCCTCTTGTGATTCCCAGTAACTAGTATTCATGTTGTCTGACAGTGGAGGAAGAACCTAGAACATGGGTAGGCAAACTAAGGCTAGGGGGCCGGATCCAGCCCAATCACCTTCTCAATCCGGCCCGCAGACGGTCCGGGAATCAGCGTGTTTTTACATGAGTAGAATGTGTGCTTTTATTTAAAATGCATCTCTGGGTTATTTGTGGGGCATAGGAATTCATTCATTTTCCTCCCAAAATATAGTCTGGCCCCCCACAAGGTCTGAGGGATAGTGGACCAGCCCCCTGCTGAAAAGGTTTGCTGACCGCTAACCTAGTAGGCATTGCTAGCTTTATCCTCTGTGAATGTGTCTAAGTCTCTTTTGTCTAAGCCATCCAAATTGGTGGCCATTGATGGCCTCGTGTGGAAGCGAATTCCATAGTTCATCTATGCACTCTACGGAAAAAGTGTTTTACCATACTTTCTGGTATTTTCTCTAGAGTCTTGATGCATAGCCAAAGACTACACCTGTGGGCATATTACACATTCCAATACTGGGGGGGACAAAAAGCATGAGAGTGAAGGGAGGTGTCGGAAGCAGGTGTCGGAGCCAAGAAGTGAGTGGTGTTTTTAAATTAAAAAATAAATAAATAGAGTTCTGCAATTCCCTAAATCTACCAGTGATGGCCTTTTTCATCCCACATAGGAAAAACAGGCCAATATCCATGCAAAATACTAAAAAGACACAAATCTGACAGTAGAAACAACAATAATGTGGGTAACATTTCAATTCCACCAGGAAACAATTGTAAATTACCTTAAAGTGGCAGTCCTGGAGGAACTTCAAAGGGAGGTTGCAACGTCAAACCGCTGAACTGCAATGCATCAGTGCTATCACTGGTGGACTGAACTGATTTTTAGCTCATTATATGTGTTCATTGGCTTACCAATGCCAGGATGTCTGTGTCACATCCTGGCACTGGTAAGTAGGAACCCTATAAAAGGGAAGGACGGAAGGATCTTCCTCACTCCCTGACTTCCTCTGTGTTGGTCTGCCACAAACAAACTTGAAAGTCATGTTATCGCCTTAATCGCTTACTGGACTATGGAAGGTCCATCAGTTTCCCTGGTAGATGACATTGTTCCTATTCTGAGAAGAAAGTCCAGAACTGGGCATCTTCCTCCACTGAGTCACTGCTAACAGACCTTCACAAGTGTGGTTGGGTCTGAATTTCATCCAGACATCAGTACCAGGAAATTTGGGTGGCAGGACAGAGGGGCCAAGAGATAGAGCTTAATTAGTCTTTTTTGAATATTCGCATATTAGCAGCTTTCCCTGCTATCTAGGGCTAAAGAATGCAGTTGGAGGTCTGCGCTAGGGGGTGAAATTGTTAGCTTCTTTCCCACCTCCTCCAAACGAACCCACCAGCTTAACAGCAGCTAATAAGCTATGAAACTGCAATGCTTTTTTAATGAGCTGATCTTCCGACCATATGCCAGACGGGCCTGTAAAGCTGTAAAAACAAAGCAAAACAAAATATCAAAGTGAGTTTGTGAAATATTTTATATAAGAAATGCAGGCACGCATGGCCCCGTGCGCTGGAAATTCATGGCCCTTGTTTTATTGATGTGTTATTGTTTCTGTTGCTTCTTAGCCAGAGCAGCCTTGGCATGGGCAGATCACATTTTCTGCCGCCCTCCCGTCTCCCTCTCGGTCCCAGCTAAATCTTGTTAGGCTGAAGCCTGGCTCTAGCTGCATGCAATTCAATCTCCAAATCACAGCGGGTTTGCTCTATTAGATGTCCTCCCCCCGCCCCCCGCTGCCAGTCACACAAGCCCCATTGCCAAGTTTTCAGAGTGATTAAATAAATCAATAGGAGAACAAAGGGCCAGGGTTATCTCTCCGCTCGCTTGCAAAATCTGTATTTCAAAATTCATATTTATGGCTCAGCCTCCATGCGCTCCTTTATGTGCAGCAGAATGCAAAACTCAACAGTTGGGTTTCGATGTAACTAAGGGTAGAGTTGCCAGACCCCCAGGTCTCCTGGTTTGCTCCCCCCCCCTCCCAAAGTGGCAAGTGGGGACTTGAATCTCCAGGGACGAGTGCCCTTAATTTTAAAAAGATATATTAAGAATACTGTACATGCAACTTGCAAGCTTCATCCAGCAGCAGCTGGCTGCAGTTTATAGCAGAGACACTCTGCATAGCTGTCAACATTTCCCTTTTTTTAAGGGAAATTCCCTTATTCCGAATAGGATTCCTGTCTCTAAACTGGACAGTCCTTCATATCCTTTCTATCTCTAAACTGGACAGTCCTTCATAAAGAGGAGAACTACAAATAGAGTAGAGTAGTACAGATGGCCTTCCAATGGATCTCTCTCTCTCTCTCTCTCTCTCTCTCTCTCTCTCTCCTTTCTCTTTATAACCTACTCGCAAGGTTGTTGTGAAGTTAACACACTGCTCTGATTCCCGGGAAGGGACAGATACTATCCTGCCATGCCAGTTTAGCCAGTTTGTTCCGATGTAATCAAAGAGTCTCACCTCAAGACACAATATAGCCTCATGCGCAAAGCGTCGTCTCTGATAAGAGCAAAGATAACTGCAGCTCACAGAGAAAGAGAGAGTTACACAAAACTCACTGGATTAGGAGGGAGAAATGAAGGGTAGTCACATAGAAGTGCCCCAAAGAGCAATAAAGCAGCTCACACCTCTTAATTTGCAGGAAAAAATCCCCATGCTATTGTATTCGTATAGATGAAAATTTTAGAAATAGTTACTATTGTCTAAATAAACATACATCTCACAATTTGGGGGGGGGGGGGAGAGAGAGACTTTAACCAGGTGATGGACGAGCTTGTTCTCTGGGTATTGTTGATGGGCAACTTCCAGGTCTTATAATGTTCTCCCTTCTTTATCTTTTGGACTTGAAAGCTAAAAGACAGTTCTTTATCCTTAAACTGGATTTAGATTGGACTAACCTGCCTGACCAAAGGCCTCACCCAAATGAGAGGACTGCCCCTATAAAGGAGGCCCCTAGAGAAATTGGGTTGGTCTCCTGCTCCCTACGACATAGGGAAATTGATCTCCTCTCACCTTAGCTGTGCTGGTGATGACTGCTAATGATGAAGGCTGATCATCTCTCTGGCAGGCAGGAGAACGGGGGAAATGTCCTGGATATAGATCTGAGTTGTGAGGGGGCAGAGGAGAACAGGAGCAGAGCATGACAAATGGAACAGCCTAATGGAGAAATCAATAGAGGCTGGGCAGCCAACCATTCTCCTGGGCTTGTCCCTTCCTAATGTTCTTCCATTCTTTATTTTAATCAAGGAAGCAGACACCTCCCTAGCCCACCAGAAAGAGGTGTCCTGGTCATCTGAATCTCTCACGGGGAAGTGGGAGTCCTTGCCTGACCCATTCACCCACCACCCCACACACGGTCTCTTGGAATAAATTTGGGGAGCTGTGTAAACAGGGTTGGGGAACCACAGGCCCACCGGTCAAATGCAGCAACCTTCCAAACCTTTCAATCCAGCCCTCAGGCTTTCTCCAGACCACACCTCCTCCTTAGCCACAGCCATTTCCTGCTTGCTTGACAACCTTTGTGGGTGTTTTGCTTTGTTTGTCTGTTTTTGGCCTGGCTGGAATGTGCCCTTGAAGTTTGATAATGCCTCTTGCATGCTTGGACAGAGGATAGAGGGAATGTGAGGGACAGTAATCACACCGTTCAAAGATGGAGCTAACTCTTTCTTGGGGAAAACACAACCTCCACAGGCTTGGCTGAGTGTCAGGCCTAATGAGCAGAGCAGCTCATTCCCAGTGGACCTCCTCCATGAAAACCAGTTGCCAGGACTGAAGGTCCCCACCTCCTCAGAGCCGTCTAAGTCCCCTCCTCTCCAGGGCTTTCCCCAAGCAATCAGAGACTATGTCTGTGTGCAGCCAACCACTCCTCTGCCCTTTTCACGCCTCTTCTGGTTCTGAGAGACAAGGGGGAGGAGGGGAGCTTGTCGCAGCAGGAGGGGAGACACCCATTCCTCTTTACCAGCTGGACACATCTCTGCCTCTTGGCCTCCCTCCCACTCACTGGCTTCAGAGTCTGACTCTGGACTTCTCTCTGCCACAGACTCTCCCTGTTACCCCTTCAGCTTCCAGCACCTCCTCTTCCTGGTGTTCTCCCTCTGACCACTCATCATCATCCCACCACCCATCCTAGGCTCTGAAGATTGGTGGGGAGGAGGTGTCAGGAAATGAAGGAGCAACAGGGTTTAGTGAGCAGGAAGAGCCTGTGAAAGGGAGCAGTTCAGACTCCGCGGCTGAAGCAGAGGAGGTGGTGAAGAGGCTGCTGAAGAACCCAGGGAGTCTCCCTCTCCTGCTGCGACAAGTTCCCCTCCTCATTGGTCTCCAAGAACGCGCAGAATGAGAAGAGGTCAGAGGTGGACAGATGCAGTTTGACTGCTTGGGCAACATCTTGGAGGGGAGAGGCCTTAAGGTTGGTAGAAGGCTGGGATGTTCAGTCCTGGCAACTGCTCTATAGGGGCAAGACCTACTGGGAAGGGTTGCTGAGACCACTAGGCTGAGTTGTATTTTGTTTTCTTAAACAAAGAGCTAACTTCACTGACATTGGAGATTTGCTTCCTTTCTTGCTGACCTGTGTCTGACTCCAACCCTGACAGCTTATTCCCAGATTATTCCCACCCCGAAAAACGAAAACAGAGCAGGAATTTGCTTGGACGAGGAGGGTTAATTTTGGGAGCACTTGCCTCTCCTTCTTCTGAGAAAGCAGTGTTTGCTCACCCTGTGAATGCTAAGGAATGGTCATTTGATATAGCATGGAGTGTTTGCTGAACACACACACACACACACACACACACCTGCTCAGTCAGGTATTTCCAGGCAACCAGGTAATAATTTGCTCTAATTGGCACCTTCACAAGTGGCTATGTTCTTCTGCTACATTAAAAGCTTCCTGATGAAAATACAGAGGGGTGTTTCCCCCCCCCTCCTTCCTCACAAACAATACCAGAATGTGGGACCTATATGAGGACACTAGTAAGGCTTAGGACAGGCAAAAGGAGTAGGAGGAACTTGTGGGATTCATTGCCCCAGGATCCAGAGCCAACATGTTCTGATTTTTGGCTCTGATCCTCCTCCCTTGTTGAATTCTATAATGGCAATTCTGAGACTAAGGAAGAGGAAGCGAACAGCCAAGACCACCACCCAGACTGGCAGCAATAAAACCGCTAGCACATTTGCAAAGCTAAGCAGGTTCTGGTATGGTTTCAAACTGGATGGGGGAACCGCATGTTGAGATTCCTGCATTGCAGGGAGTTGGACTAGATGACCCTCAGGGTAGCTTCCAATTACCCTAATAGACCAACCTCTGCTGCCAGTTTCTAATGTTGTACACCCTGAGATCTTTTAATAAAAGGTGGTAGATAAATGGAAATACTAACAACAACAACAACAACAGATTAGAACTGCTTGGGGAACTATTCAGCCCAGCACCCTGACAAAGATGCAAATTGTCGCACACACATCATCAACAGATTGGTCATTTGATGAGCAGGGAGGGGCAATGAACCTCCCCCAAGCTGAGCATTTGATGAGCAGGGAGCCAAGAGCAGCCCAGGATGTTTTGCAAAGGTGGTTTGGAGGGTGACAGCACAAGAAGGGCCTTTTCTGTGGTGGCTCCCTGACTGTGGAATGCTCTCCCCAGAGAGACTCGCCTGGCACCATCATTACATATCTTTTGGCACCTGGCAAAAACATTCCTCTTTACCTAGGCCTATGGCTATTAAATAATCTATGGCCTGCAAAAGCATGAGGGAGAAGACTGTTATTATGATGACTATTTTATTATTAGACTGTCTATTATTATGCTTCTATTATTATTATTATTATTATTATTATTATTATTATTATTATTTAAACACAACACTAACTACACACACACACACACACAGAGAGAGAGAGAGAGAGAGAGAGTAATTCCTTCCACGACTGCTTATCTCACAGCAAGCATTAAAGATTATCCCTTGCTGAAACATCTGCCAGCATCCAACTGCTAAGATTAAAACTGCTTTAAAATGCTTCAACATCCTGTACAGACTAATAACAGACTCAGATTGTGGACACGGCAAGAATGGCAGCATCCACAGACAAGTAAGCGGCACCAGCAAACTAGCTGGGGAGGAAATACAAAAAACACACACACACAATTGTGTTGGGGGGAACACCTAAAGGAGGGGGCCAAAAGATTCCCAATGAGGACTGGGCATGCTCTGTTGGCACAGAATGGCGGCTGCTGTTCAAGTAGGAGAGGGGCGGAAAAACAAAGAGGGTAAATGGAATGGAGTATCCTGGAAACAGAGTAGGCTGGCAAGGACCAGCTGGAACAGGCGCACTCCAAAGTGAAAGAATTCTTCACAGCTCCCACTTATTGGCAGCTCCCATTTTCTGCTATTCTGCAGCAACTTAGCGGAACGTAGATCCGTTGAGCAGGGCATCCGGTCCGTATAGGACCTCTTCAGTCTGGATTTTTTTGCAGGTTGTGATGTATGGAAGTGAGAGCTGGACCATAAAGAAGGCTGATCACCGAAGAATTGATGCTTTTGAATTGTGGTGCTGGAGGAGACTCTTGAGAGTCCCATGGACTGCAAGAAGATCAAACCTATCCATTCTGAAGGAAATCAGCCCTGAGCGCTCACTGGAAGGACAGATCCTGAAGCCGAGGCTCCAATACTTTGGCCACCTCATGAGAAGAGAAGACTCCCTGGAAAAGACCCTGATGTTGGGAAAGATGGAGGGCACAAGGAGAAGGGGACGACAGAGGACGAGATGGTTGGACAGTGTTCTCGAAGCTACCAGCATGAGTTTGACCAAACTGCGGGAGGCAGTGGAAGACAGGAGTGCCTGGCATGCTCTGGTCCATGGGGTCACAAAGAGTCGTACACGACTAAACGACTAAATAACAACAAAATCTGCAAAAGGCCACTGACAGTGCAGGTGGTGCTGTGGTCTAAACCACTAAGCCTCTTGGGCTTGCCGATCAGAAGGTCAGCGGTTCAAATCCCCGCGACAGGGTGAGCTCCCGTTGCTCGGTCCCAGCTCCTGCCAACCTAGCAGTTCGAAAGCACGTCAAAAGTGCAAGTAGATAAATAGCTTCCCTGCTGCGACAGGAAGGTAAACAGTGCTTCCATGAACTCTGGCACTCGTCACGGTCCCCCATGCTCCAGTAGTGGTTTAGTCATGCTGGCCACATTACCTGGGAAGCTGTCTGTGGACAAACACCGGCTCCCTCAGCCTTAAAAGAGAGATGAGTGCCACACCCCATGATTGAACCATCCAGGGGTCCTTTACCTTTTTACCCTTGCTGACCATCCACACACCATTCTGCTTTATCAGTGGTTCTGCAATGCTTCCCTAATGCTGCAATCCAGAGGGGCTCGGTGATATAAGAATTAGAGACCCAAGGTGTATATTTTTGAACAGTGTTTCTTCTCCCTTTTCTTCTCCAAATAATCTTTCTTAGTTTTCCGGTTGCATACCCCACATACACATAATGTGTGGCATTTTACATTTATACTTGCTCCTAAGCACTGACTTCCCTCCTTCCTTCTTCTGGTTTTTTATATCATAATTTTATCGCATTATTTTCATCCATTTTGTATATTGTTATTCATTTTCCATATTTCTCCATAGTATATCCATAAACAAATAAATCTTCCTGTTTATACAATTCTTGTTGTCTGTCTATATTCATTTACAACTACAGTGGTACCTCGGGTTACATACGCTTCAGGTTACATACGCTTCAGATTACATACACTTCAGGTTACAGACTCCACTAACCCAGAAATAGTACCTTGGGTTAAGAAATTTGCTTCAGGATGAGAACAGAAATCGTGCTCCGGCGGTGCGGCAGCAGCAGGAGGCCCCATTAACTAAAGTGGTGCTTCAGGTTAAGAACAGTTTCAGGTTAAGAACGGACCTCCGGAATGAATTAAGTACTTAACCCGAGGTACCACTGTACTGTTTGTTATATTAATCTCCTTATACATTTTGCTTCTTACTATTTTCATTATCCATCACTTTTCTTAATCTTTCCTGTTATGAGGTTTATTTCCAATTCTACTGGTTTCCCTATTTCATCTTATCTTTCCTATATACGACATAAATTTTCCCCATTCTTTTCGAAATGTTTCCTCGCCCTGTTGTCTAATTTTCCCTGTTAATTTGGCTATTTCTGCATATCCCATTACCTTCTGTCGCCATTCTTCTGCTGTTGGTATTTGCTTGAACAGTGTTTCAATATTAATTGCATTTAACCTTTGGCGACAGAATGCACCCACAAATGATCGCTGTGTGCCTGTGTGCCTGTGACTTTTATGCCTCCCTCCTATTCAGCATTCATCTTTCCTATCTGGCTCTGAAAGTGGTACAAATAGTGGGATGTTCTCCTATGTCTGTTGCGAGTTAGCACTGACATCTCCTTGAGAGGTTCCAGGGACAGATACGGAAAGGGAATGTCAACAGCCCCCACTGAAGGTCTGGTTGCCTAGACAACTGTCCGATAAGTCGTTAGCTGAGACCACATGTTTTGGAACACCCCAAGGAAGCTGATATCATGCGTACTTTGCATCCCGTGACCTGTGACCATTCTTGAAGTACAGTTCCGGAGCCCCGTTCACATCTAGAAGCAAACGTAACCAGCGTCGGCACGTCTGTGCACACGCGTGTCGCTTTTTGCTGCTTCTGTGCATGCACATGACATCATTTTGAGCATCTGCGCATGAGCAAGCGGCGAAACCTGGAAGTAACGCGCTCCGTTACTTCTGGGTTGCCGTGGAGCATAACTTGAAGGTGCTCATCCCGAAGCACGTTCAACCCGAGGTATGACTGTATATGTAGAAGGATGCTTAAAGATGGTCTGATGACACTTTGTGTGCTGTGTGCTAGTAGCCTACATAAACTTTGTTCTGGTGTATCTCAGGGTAGTCCATCTAACTAGCGGCTTAGAAGCTGACTGGCAAGGTTGTCCTATTGTAATAGCTTCAAAGGAAAAGGTTCCCTGGACAGTGAAGTCCAGTCGAATTCGACTATGGAGTTGTGGCACTCATCTTGCTTTCAGGCTGAAGGAGCCGGTGTTTGTCCACAGACAGCTTTCAGGGTCATGTGGCCAGCAGGACTAAACCGCTTCTGGCGCAACGGGACACCATGACGGAAACCAGAGCACAAGGAAACACCATTTCTAATAAACCGGGTTCTCTTGGTTCCGTGTTTTCTTTTTCATTTTATGTATATATAATATTTATTAAATTTTCTGTTTTACAGTTTAAAGTACTCATTTTTACATCCTTAAGATATCGATGACTTCCCTTCTTCTCTTTCCATGGTTCATTTTGCATAAATCCCTGCATCTTTTACAGAAACAGTACCATTCAGTTTCCCATTATTACATCCATCATAACTTATTTATACTGTTGAATTTATCTTAATGCTGCCAGCATTTTCAGCTGCACACAATTATTTCCCATACATTCAATAAATGTTTTCCAATCCTCTCTAAACGTATGATCTTCTTGTTCTCTTATTCTATGTGTTAAGTCTGCAAGCTGAGCATATTCTGTCAACTTAAGTTGCCACTCTTCTTTGGTTGGGACTTCGCTTGTTTTCCATTTTCGGGCTAACAAGACACAGGCTGCAGTAGTGGCATACATAAATAACATTTTTTGACACCTGGGAATTTCAGTCTGAATAATCCCCAACAGAAAGGACTCTGGATTTTTTGGGGGGAAAGTACTTTAAAACATTTTTTTCAATTCATTATGGACCATTTCCCAATACTCTTTTACCCTTTTACAGGTCCGCCATATATGAAAGAACGTTCCCTCAACCTCTTTGCATCTCCAGCACTTATCCGATTCAGTCTTAGACATCTTAGCAAGCCTACTCAGAGTTAAATACCGTCTGTAAATCATTTTCAAGTACAGTGGTACCTTGGGTTACAAACACCTTGGGTTGCAAACACTTTGGGTTACAGACTCCGCTAACCCGGAAGTAGTACCTCGGGTTAAGAACTTTACCTCAGGATGAGAACAGAAATCGTGCGCTGGCGGCGCAGCTGCAGCAGCAGGAGGCCCCATTAGCTAAAGTGGTACCTCAGGTTAAGAACGGTTTCAGGTTAAGAGCGGACCTCCGGAATGAATTAAGTTCTTAACCTGAGGTACCGCTGTAAGTGTCCAGATACCATTGTGAGCACCAGTCATTCATGATAAAAAAGACGGCTTGAGGGGCACATATTAAGGCTGTGTGGAAAATCTGCCACAGAGGACTCTGGGCTCAATTATAGGGACATGGAGGGATCCTGGCATAGGGTGAAGTGGGAGGGTTAATGCCATGCTACCATGAGCAGCTTTTCCTGGTGGCTGCCATTCCCCCACCCTGGAAAAAAGCTCTTGTCACTGGGGGTGATACTTCATGATGTTATAGCATTGCTTTGACAGTGGGCGGGTGGGGAGGGACATTTCAGCTGAGCATGAATTTCATTTATTCTGCTATCCTCTTCCTGGCATGGGCTTCTGGAACCAGCTGCGTCCATTAATTAACCAGAACCCCTTTCTTTCAATCATGCTTAATAGATTGTTGTTGATGTTTTTAGTTTTCTTCGTCTTGGGTTCCAGTTTTCTTTTGCGTGAGTTCTTTTTGGGTGGTAAGTGGATTCTAGCATCTCAGTCCAAGGACTGATCTGTGGCTCTTTTTCCTTGTTTGAAATTCTCCACAAGCGTCAGGAGTAGGCCATTTGTTGTTGCATTAAGAATCCGGCACCCAAGTCCGCTCACTTTCCTTCTCCCTCCCCGTCCCTTTTTCCTTTTGTGTTGTGCTTCTTCCCCCCTCCTCAAAAAATTGTAAGCCTGAGGGCTGAGACTGTGTCACTGATTTGTAAGCTGCTCCAGGAGCTTTTCCAGCTCAAGAGCAGGGCATAAACATAATTTAATGTCCTGGATGAATAAATAAAGGATGCTTCATCTCACAGTGGACTGTAGATGCTGCAATTCAGAATGCTCTCAGCAGCGGCACTTTCTATTTAAACTGGTGGTTATAGCGGCAGGGGGCATAGTAGGATCCAGATCTATTGTGAGATGAAACAGAAGGACCGCAGCTGGGAAAGATCTGTTCCTGAAACCTTAGAAAGACTCTTCCAGTCAGTGTAAAGGTAAAGGTAAAGGTAAAGGTAAAGGGACCCCTGACCATTAGGTCCAGTTGTGGCCGACTCTGGGGTTGTGGCGTTCATCTCGCTTTATTGGCCGAGGGAGCCAACATACAGCTTCCGGGTCATGTGGCCAGCATGACTAAGCCGCTTCTGGCGAACCAGAGCAGCGCATGGAAACGCCGTTTACCTTCCCGCCAGAGCGGTACCTATTTATCTACTTGCACTTTGAGGTGCTTTCAAACTGCTAGGTTGGCAGGAGCAGGGACCGAGCAACGGGAGCTCACCCCGTCACGGGGATTCGAACCGCCGACCTTCTGATCAGCAAGTCCTAGGCTCAGTGGTTTAACCCACAGCGCCACCCGCGTCCCTTGCCAGTCAGTGTAGACAATACCAAATACCAAATTACCAAATTAGATGAACCAGGGGTCAGATTTGGTGCAAGACTCCTCCCTGTGTTCCTGTGTCCATTCCCTTAAGCGTTAAAAGGAAACTACTGTGCTGCAAAACGCTAAGAACTTTTTAAGGCATCTCCAAATTCACTCTGAAAGGCAGAAAACAAAATGCAAAACCCCAGGACGGTTATTTACCAGGGAAAGCTGCCAACAAGGCAGGAATGGTTGGAGCAAAATGCATCAGACCCCTCCCTAAATCTCCCCACCGGCCTTTCCTGCCCCCCCCCCAACCCCCACCCATCCCTGCCCGCCTTTTTGCCTAACAACAGCACGAACCCCGGGGCGTTTAATGAACTGCCGGAGCTGGGGTTTGGCATCTCATTACGATGCGAGCTGCCTCTGCTTCCTGGGACGTGCATATTTCCGTGCGGGGGTGTGGGGACGCACGTGGACCTGCTGGGCTGCGGCCTGTGTTTACGCACGCAGGCTCGGGAGAGCTGGTTTCGAGGGCAGCCCTGTGCCAGCAGTTCACTCTCTTGCCTGGTGATACTTGTTGCTAACATGTACCGATTGGCTATGAAGCTGCAGCCTTCTGCTGGTTGAAGGATTGGTTTCTGCTGGAGAACACTGATGTCCTAGATCTGGAAGGGTTTGACAATGTCTTTGGTTGGCATGCATATTTGTGGTACGACAAGGTGAAAGCTCATAAATTGTTTAAAAACCATATTGTCAGAAAAGCAATTTTTGCCGTCTGGATGAAATACAAAGACCTATTAGAAGGTAAGACCCCGAGGTGGCTATCACCGGTGGAGGCCAAAGCTCGAAAAAGACCCAATATGGAGGCCTATTGGCCAAAATATTGGGAATTAATTGAAAGAACTGGAGACAATTGGAAGCTGCAGAGCCAGGATAATTTAAAAAGTAAGGTGCGAGACTGGCTTCATTATGCTCAAATTCAAGAGGTATTCAAAATGGACAAAAAAGTTGGTTTCCAGGTGGAAAAATCGAAACTAGAGACGGAACTGTTAGAGCCAAAGACTAAGGTACTTTCAAGAATGTATAATTTGCTGCTTAAACGGAACACACAGGATGAGACAGTTAAATCTGCTATGATAAAATGGGCACAGGATGTTGGGCACAACATTATGGCTGAGGACTGGGAAAGGTTATGGAGCACCGGTATGAAGTTTACGGCATGTAGTGCCTTGAAAGAGAATATTATGAAAATGGTATACCGGTGGTACATGACCCCAGTCAAGCTAGCTAAGATATATCACCTGTCTGATAATAAATGTTGGAAATGTAAAGAGGCAGAAGGGACATTCTTTCACCTCTGGTGGACCTGTCCAAAAGTGAAGGCCTTCTGGGAAATGATTTACAATGAACTGAAAAAGGTATTTAGATATACCTTTCCTAAGAAACCGGAAGCCTTCCTTCTGGGCATGGTGGACCGAAAGGTGTTAAAGAAGGATAGAACTTTGTTTATGTACGCAACTACAGCAGCAAGAATTCTCATCGCAAAGCATTGGAAGACACAAGATCTACCCACTCTGGAAGACTGGCAGACGCAATTGATGGACTATATGGAACTAGCTGAAATGACTGGCAGAATTCGAGATCTGAGCGAGGAAACAATAGAGGAGGACTGGAAAAAATATAAAGACTATTTGCAAAAACATTATAAGTTGTTTGAATGTTAAGATGGTGCACGATTAGGAAACGTTACGCTCCTGTAAACTGAGTAGGTAAAAGTTAAAGTAAGTTATAACAAAAAAGAAGAGACAATTTGAAACAAATATATTATGTTTATTGTGAAAGGAATTGGAATGGAACTACAACTTTGGGAAATTGGAAACATAATAATTGAAAGATACATTGAGTTGCGAAACAAGGTAACAAATTGCTGACATGGATATTGTATTACAGGGAACACAGGGTCTGGAAGATCTGAGGAGGTCTAACTGACAGTGATTAATTATGGAAAGTTGACTGGATAAGCATATATTTTCTTTTTCTTTTTCTTTTTTGTTCTGTTATTATCTTCTTTACTCTCAAAACTTGTTTCTTGTTTGTGGCTCTTGTACGTTCTCAACTTTGTGAATATATGGAAAGAAACGCAATAAAAAATTAAAAAAAAAATAAAAATAACATGTACCGATTGGCTACTTCCGCAGAACCGGCCTGAGCCATCCATTTGCTGCGTTGAATCGAGGCAAGGAGGGGAATCCCGATTCGGTTTGTGCTTAAAAGCCACCCTACCTAATTCCGAAACAAGGTGCAAAAACAGAATGCGCTGCAGCCACAAAATTCGCGCCTGTCCGAATTCTTCACTGCTGTTCTCTTGCCGAGCAAGCAGTGCAAAAATGCATTTGCTAGGAGGAAGAATGCTTGCAAACATGGACATAAGCAGGGGAGGTATCTGCCTCCTCCAAAAGAAGTAAATAAATAAAAACACTTAACGAAAAGCAGAAATAATCAGAATATTTGAAATGGAAATGGTCACTGAGGTCACTTGTACCGTAGTGCAGTCATTCAGTACCTTGCAGAGAGTAAGGTTGACAATGTCACAATAAAACTGCATTGGAAGAAAAGGAAGAATTGGAGAAGGAAATCCTGAAAAGGGTTTTTTTTTACTAGTTTCAGTTTAGTTTTTTAAAACACACATGGCGAAAGAAGGCATGTTTTTTGTAATTTTGCAAAATATACTTGTCAACCTCATGATGTTGATATTTTTTTTTAACTTCTTAGTTATCAAATGACTGCAGATTTTGATATGTTTTTCTGAGCACTTGGGGGTCAAAAGAAAGTAATTTAAAACAACAGCTGTTGAGACATTTCATTTCAAATCTGTTAGACAGAGGATGATTTCAGGTAGGTGTCCTGCCCTCCCCCAACATAAATACTGGCTGTGACCATGCATACAAATGTGATAAGAATAACACAAATTTATTTATATTATATTATTTATTTCTATACCACCTTTTCCTCCAAGGAGATCAAGGTGGTATACGTGGTTCCCGCACTGCTCCCCATTTTATCCTCACCACAACCCTGTGAGGTAGGTTAGGCTGAGAGACAGCGACTGGCCCAATGTCACCCAATGAACTTCATGGCTGAGTGGGGATTCGAACCCTGGTCTCCAAGCTCATAGCCCAGCACTCAAACCCTGGCTATGCTAGTGAAAATTGCTTTGCAAAAATGAGAAATTTCACACTTAAATAATAATAATAATAATAATTTATTATTTATACCCTGCCCATCTGGCTGGGTTTCCCCAGCCACTCTGGGTGGCTTCCAACAAAGTATTAAAATACAGTAGTCTGTTAAACATTAAAAGCTTTTCTAAACAGGGCTGCCTTCAGATGTCTTCCAAAAGTCTGGTATTTGTTCTTCTCTTTGACATCAGGTGGGAGGGCGTTCCACAGGGTGGTCGCCACCACCGAGAAGGCCCTCTGCCTGGTTCCCTGTAACTTGGCTTCTCGCAGTGAGGGAACCGCCAGAAGGCCCTCGGAACTGGACTCAGTGTCCGGGCAGAACGATGGGGGAGGAGACGCTCCTTCAGATATACTGGACTGAGCCCGTTTAGGGCTTTCAAGGTCAGCACCAACACTTTGAATTGTGCTCGGAAACGTACTGGGAGCCAATGTAGGTCTTTCTTTAAACGCTGATGTGGAGAAATGAAATTAGAAAACAATAAACTGAGAGGTATCAGAACTGACAGCTTCAACCATTTCTAGTTGAATATGGCAGGATAATTCCCCAAGATTGCACTTCCAGATGGAGAGGGACTTCAGAAGGACTTTCTGATGCCCCAGGACAATTGTCCTGGAATCCTTAATGCTCCTTTCCTTCCTTAGCCCCAAAGAACAGCCCCAAATTGCAAACCACCAGCTGCGCAGTGGAGGCAGGTCCCTCAGGGCAAATGGGGCACTGACCTGCCAACCTCATTCTGGCCCCTGGACAGTCCCCACCTCAATGTCTCTTATCCTACAAGCATTCCAGGAGGTGGTCCTGGCTGTAATATTCTTCCTCCTCCTTAGCCTCAGCCTTGCCTCTTGCAGAACACAGCAAGAAAGAGCAGAGGGACAAAAGGAGAATTCGTTGGCCCTGTCTATGATTGGCTCTGGCCCACTCAGCGTTGGCTATGGCGCCACCTACTGTTGGTCTCCCTGCCAAATGCCCTATCAGTCCCAACGAGCACTATCACAGGTGTTTGTCTCAGCTAAATTAGCAGTTTTACAAGAACCAGGGCAAAGCAACAAAGAGCAGAGCTGTCAAAAAGGCATTTCCAGAAGATAAGATGACAAATGTAACGTCATGAAAGCGATCGCGGCATTGCTCTGCTTTCCTTTGGACCACATCAGTGAGGCCAAGAGAGGGGTCTTGTTGTCTAGGCAGCCCAGGTTATCCGCACACATGCCCCAGGGAGATCACTTTGGTGCTGCTAACACAATGGCTTGACTTCACCCTTGGAGGCGCACTCCATTGTCTCTCTAGAGAGATGGGTGCCAACAACAAATCTGATATTCATGGAATTGTTACTACATCTTAATGTACCCCAACCTGGGATCGCTTGTTGATGAAGGACAGGTTTAAAATACTCTCAAATATAGCAAAAATGTTTAAGACAGGTACAAATATCTGTTGGAAACCCAGCCAGATGGGCGGGGTATAAATAATAAATTGTTGTTGTTGTTGGAAATGTAAAGAAAAAGAAGGCACCTTCTAACACATGTGGTGGAAGTGCAAGGTAACAAAAGCATTCTGGGAAATGATATATAATGAACTGTAAAAAATGTTTAAAATAACTTTTACCAAAAAAACAACACAGAAGCTTTCCTATTAGGAATCTTAGGTGCTGAAATTCCAAGGGAACAGAAAAGATGGTTTATGTATGCAGCTACAGGTGCACGGGTTTTAGTAGCCCAGAGATGGAAAAAAGACAGTCCCTGCTAGAGAAGAATGGCAGATCAATTGATGGACTATGCCAAAATGGCAAAAATGACTGGAAAAATCAGAAATAGGAAGCCCAAAAGTTTAATAAGGAATGGGGGGAATTTATAACTTACCTTGGAGACCAGTGAAAACAGTTAAAATCGTTCGCTGGATTGTAATAACACTTGTAATGTAACGAGAACTATGGATATAATGGAGACATAAAAATTGGGATCCTTATAAAAGATGCAGTAGAAAAGGTTTAACAAGGGGTCCCACGGAGGGGAGGACGGAAGTCCAGAAATTCGTGGGGAACTTGTATTTATGGAAGGTGTTGTGGTATGAGTGTAAATTTTAATATGTAAAATCAAATAAATAAATTGGGGGGGTGGCGGGAAATACTCACAAATAAATGAACTTAACTTGCTTTTACACCCCTTTCAGCCATCTTGGTTCCAAAGAACCCTGGGGACTGTGGGTTCGAGGCAGATCCAACCCCCAAAACCATTGTAGCAAGTTGGGGGGGTGGACTCAATGAGTCCCTTCCAAACCTGTGGTTGTTTTGTAGCTGTAAGATGGGTTGCGGCAGCTAGAAATGGAGAAACCGGTTTCTTTGTTAGGCAAATCGCCTAGCCAGGTCTGCAAAGTATCTGTAAACTCCTGAAACCTCTCACCACTTGGAGATTGGCTGGAGCGAGTATCACACTGTGTTTCTCCAGAAAGAAGGCATGGCTGTCAAACCCTGGAGAAACCAAACAAAACCACCCCGACCTCATAATGGATGACTAAGAAGGGAAACACGGGGTTGTTTTCCCCTCCGGCGCTCATGATGGCATTTGCCTGGCCGAGAGACCAGGGCACGTGTGAGATAATTCAAGGTTGCCAGCTTTTCCCTGGCAAGGGCCTCCCTCCTATCGCAGCTGCGGAAGAAGCGATCTGTCAACAATCTATGCCCATATCAGGGACGGGAAACGTTCAGGATCGCTTTTGCAATCCCAAGCTCCACTGCCAACCAGCAGAGGCGTAGTGTGGAGGGCAGCAGGGGAGCTATGGCACCGGGTGCAATTTCATGAAGGGGCGCAAACAGGCGCCCCCACAGCAGGCTCATATATATATATTACTTTTTTTAAAACATCATTTTCATCCATTATTAAACATACTTTTATATCTTATACAATTTTTTTTACTTCCATCAATCACATCTGAAAATTTTCCAATCTTTTTTCACTTAATTTACGTTTCTTACTTCCACTATTACATTTAAATATCATAATTAATATCCCACTTCTTTGTAATATTTCATATATTCCTCCTTACAAAACTTCTTGTAGTCCTACTAGCGTAGTTTGTTGATTACAGTTGCTCTTCACATAGTTCGTATATTTCTTCCAATCTTCTGTAAATCTCTGGTCCCGCAGGTTTCGAATCCTTCCTGTCATCTTGTCCAATTCTGCGGTGTCCATTAGTTTCGTCTGCCATTCTTCTTTCGTCGGGATTTCTTCTCGCTTCCATTTCTGGGCCAACAATACTCTTGCCACTGTTATTGCATATAAAAACAATTTAATATCCTCCACAGCAGGCTCCTTCATCGGAACCTGGCTCAGTGAGAAGGAGACACAGCTCTCCCCCCAGGACAGAAGAGCAGGAGACCCTCCTCAGCGGTAGTGCACCTTGCGCCCGGCTGCAGCAGTTCTGCCACCAGGTCAGGCCTGACCCCACAGGAGGAGAGCGGGCAGCAGCTTCCCCATCCCTCTCCTCGAGCCCCACATTGGGCAAAAGATTCCTGCATTGTGCAAGGGGTTAGAGTACATCATGGGTAGGCAAACTAAGGCCCAGGGACCGGATCTGGACCAATTGCCTTCTAAATCCGGCCCGCAGACGGTCTGGGAATCAGCATGTTTTTACATGAATAGAATGTGTCCTTTTATTTAAAATGCAGGGATGTGGGTGGCGCTGTGGGTTAAACCACAGAGCCTAGGACTTGCCGATCAGAAGGTCAACGTTCAAATCCCCGCGATGGGGTGAGCTCCCGTTGCTCGGTCCCTGCTCCTTCCAACCTAGCAGTTCGAAAGCACGTCAAAGTGCAAGTAGATAAATAGGTACCGCTCCGGCGGGAAGGTAAACGGTGTTTCCGTGCGCTGCTCTGGTTCGCCAGAAACGGCTTAGTCATGATGGCCAAATGACCCGGAAGCTGTATGCCGGCTCCCTTGGCCAATAAAGCGAGATGAGTGCCGCAACCCCAGAGTCGGTCACGACTGGACCTAATGGTCAGGGGTCCCTTTACCTCTACCTTTATTTAAAATGCATCTCTGGGTTATTTGTGGGGCATTGGAATTCGTTCATTTATTTATTTTTCAAAATATAGTCTGGCCCCCCACAAGATCTGAGGGACGGTGGACTGGCCCCCTGATGAAAAAGTTTGCTGACCCCTGGACTACATGATCCTCAGAGTCCCTTCCAACGATTCTACGAGTCTTTGCAGCACAGTGTTAAACTATGGAACTCCCTCCCACCGGAGGCAGGGACTTGGGTGCCTTTCAAAGAGGATGGGACAAATTCATGGAGGAGAGGGCTATCAATGGATACCAACCCTGATGGCTATGTTCTGCCTCAACAGTTGGAGGCAGCAATGCTTCTGAACACCAGCTGCAGGAGGGGAGAGTGGTCTTGAGTTCAAATCTAGCTTGCAGGCTTCCCAAGGACAACTGGTTGGCCACTGTGAGAACAGGATTCTGGACTAGATGGGCCACTGGCCTGATCCTGCAGGCTCTTATCATGCTCTTACTGTGAACTGATGGGTTCCCTCACCCCCCTTTCACCTTTTCCTTCAATTCTGCCCCCCCCCCTTCTTAATTTTTTAAAAACAGCAATTAAATTAAAAGCCCTTTGGGCAACATTGAACCGGTACTTAACATTCTAATAGCGGAACCTAACCTCTGATACAGGACGCGGGTGGTGTTGTGGGTTAAACCACAGAGCCTAGGACTTGCCAATCAGAAGATCGGCGGTTCGAATCCCTGCGGCAGGGTGAGCTCCCATAGCTCGGTCCCTGCTCCTGTCAACCTAGCAGTTCGAAATCACAAAGTGCAAGTAGATAAATAGGTACTGCTCTGGCGGGAAGGTAAATGGCGTTTCCATTCACTGCTCTGGGTCGCCAGAAGCGGCTTAGTCTTGCTGGCCACATGACCCGGAAGCTGTATGCTGGCTCTCTCGGCCAATAAAGCGAGATGAGCGCCGCAACCCCAGAGTCGGCCGCGACTGGACCTAATGGTCCGGGGTCCCTTTACTGTTAACCTCTGATAGGTTGCATCCTTTGTTGAATTTTAACTTATTGCGTGCACAGGAAATGAACGAAAACAAGGACAGGTTGACCCTTTTGAGTTTTGCAAATGGGTTTTCTCTCTTTTGCTCGCATTAAATGAACAGTGGCATTTTGTTCCCTGCGATGGTGATAGTGGCGCCTTCTGTTGGGAGTGCAAAGCCTTTCTCTCTCTCCCCCTCTCTCTTTCCTTTTTAGTCTTGTCCATCAGCTTAAAGGAAGATTCTTCCAAGGTCACCGTGAACAGGCTACCCTCTTAATTCGAGTCATTAGCTTAGCTCTGTTGAACACAGATGGGAACGGGCAAGCGCTGAATATCTCTCCCCAGATCCCAGCGAAGGCCCTCAATGGAAGAAGCTGTGAGCAATAAAGTTGAGGAGCTTCCCCAAGCAAACGGCTGCCAACTTTCTATTTCCGATCCTGCTCCAGCGCCTTTTAACGGCAGCCTGGCACCCAGGAATTTAGCAGGTGAAGCTTTTTCCGCCATGGAGATAATGGTAATGGGATCATCATTGCCTGACTTTTTAAAGATAAAAATGCTTGACCGATATTAAAGGCACAGGAGCAGGGCTGGGTGGGAAAGTTGGCAACCCTAGTTATAGACTTACAGGAAACAAATGGACAGGTTTTGCACCTGTGCTGCTGATATCCACCTTTCCTACAAGATTTCTGGGTGAGCCTGAGCTCAGTCAGATTTTCTCAGCCTAACCTGCCTCGCAAGGTTGTTGGAAGGATTAAAACGGGACAGGCTAGCAAGCCACGTCTGTCATTGAGAGAGGGTGGAATGTGAATGTAATGCATGATAATAAGTAACATATTTTCAGCCTGACTGCCGTGACTTTCATTTCAAGCCTAACCAGAATGTTGACGAAACTTCTGCCAACTTATCCCTTGGTATTTATGCCACTTCTGTTCACGTTCCACCCACTTGGCATTAAACCTCCTAAAATCTGGGCCAGTAACTTAGAGTACTAGGACCTTAGAGTACTAGGACCTGGAAGGCCAGGGTTCAAATCCCTCCCCCACCTCAGCCATGAAGCTCACTGGGTGACCTTGAGCCATTTTGCCAACTCTTAAAGGTGAAGGGACCCCTGACCATTAGGTCCAGTCGTGGCCGACTCTGGGGTTGCGGCACTCATCTCGCTTTACTGGCCGAGGGAGCCGACGTTTGTCCGCAGACAGTTTTTCCAGGTCATGTGGCCAGCATGACTAAGCCGCTTCTGGCGAACCAGAGCAGCGCACGGAAACGCCATTTACCTATTTATCTACTTGCACTTTGTGCATGCTTTTGAACTGCTAGGTTGGCAGGAACAGGGACCGAGCAACAGGAGCTCACCCCGTTGCAGGGATTCAAACCGCCGACCTTCCGATCGGCAAGTCCTAGGCTCTGTGGTTTAACCCACAGCGCCACCCGCAGCCCCTTGCCAGCTCTTAACTGAACCTTATTTGCAGTATCATTGTGAGGACAGTATGGGTGGGGGAGGGGGACCATGCCCACCACTGTCAGCTTCTTGAAGGAAAGTTGGGACACCAACAGGATAATTAATTAATTAATTAATTAATTAATTAATTAATTTCACGGGAAGCTACGCTGCACACACACAGAGCACTCTGCAACTTAAGGTTGCCAAGTCATGATCATTCCAAACCTGAGACCCAGGGAGGCCCCCTGGTGATGTCACAAGGGGCGGGCCCTGGCGATGTCATTAAGCATGACTGAGCCCTGGAGACGGAGGTTAATTGGGAGAGGGGAGGAGACTCGATGCAATCATTTGCAGCTGGTATCTGCACAGTCTTCTGAATTAAAACTAAACTAAAGGCACTCTTGTCCACTTGGAGCTATTAACACTTTCTCAAGGTTAGGCAGAAAGTAGCTCAGGACTCTATCCATTCTGGGGTGCCGTTCGCACCCCGAAAAGTCCACAACTAGAGCACTGCTTCTGCGCACATGTGCGGCGCAATAGAGCGCTTCTGCACATGTGCGAGATGTGCCGCGCGCTTCTGCGCATGCGCACGTGGCGAAACCCCCGCGTTCGTATCCTGAAAAAACGCAACCGGAGACTGATGTAACAAGAGTTACGACTGTAGATCAGTGAGGCTTTCCGGCTCTCAGTTGTCTTACAGTAGCAATAACTAAAATTAGTTTGTTGGGGAAAAGCTCAGGGTTGGGGTGGACCAGGTGTGGATTTTTGTGTGCAAAAGGACCTGTTGGTTGCAGGAATAGGGAGGATTCAATTCATTTCACCTCTAAAGGCAAAACTACCTAATTCACATTTCCTGAAACAACACTGGAACCAAAACGCAGCCATCTTTCAAAATTCGCCCTTCAAATTTTGCAGTTCAGTTTTCCAGCCAAGTACTGTGCAGAAAAATGCATATTCAAGGGTAAAATATTGAAAATATTCAACAAAATTCATATGTTAGTGGAGATAACATACCATTATTTCATCATCTGTTTGCATTTTTTTTAAAGTCCTCACAATAATTCATCAGCATTTCCGTGTGCCTTTATCCTAATATACACATTTTCCAATTTTATCTACAATACCGGCAGCAATTTCCCCCAATATAATGCATATGTGCATGTTATTTCTCCCTGTATAGAATTGTACCGATCTGTCATCATGCTGTGATGCATGATGACAATGTCAGCCACTAGGGGGCACAAGAGGCACATGAATTGAGCTAAGACAGGAATCCACTTCAGAGTCTAAATAGGTATCCTCAACAGGAGGATGGCAAGACTCTCCTCCTTCTGTCTCTTTCTCTCTAGCAATGAGGGAAGCTTTTTCTGGTAGGAGTAAGAGAGGGAGGAAAACGAAAGGAAAACTAGGAAGGAGGGAGGGAGAGGAAAAGATATTATTGCCTTTTGGTGAGAGCCTGGGGAGAGGGTGGTCTTGGGGGTGCACTGCAACTCTCTTGTAGATTTAGAAGATGTGGAAGATCTTGAGGAGGGAAGCTGAGGCAGACTGGGGAAAATATTGTGGTTGTGGAGATGCAGGCACTCGGGGAGGGAAACTGAGGCAGGGAGAGAGGAGACGTCCTGAAGAGGTAAAGGAGGGGCGAGGGGTCTACTTGCTTCTGTTGCGTGTCGAGGTCCCCAAGCCACCCCCCAAATAACTCACAAAGGAGGGGCGAGGGGTCTATTCCCTGAGATAGGGAAATAGGGGGAAGACCCTAGTTAACTATTTATTTATTTATTTATTTATTTATTTATTTATACCCCTCCCATCTGGCTGAGTTTCCCCAGCCACTCTGGGCAGCTCCCAATCGAGTGTTAAAAACAATACAACATTAAATATTAAAAACTTCCCTAAACAGGACTGCCTTCAGATGTCTTTTATAGATAAGATAGCTGCTTATTTCCTTGACATCTGATGGGAGGGTGTTCCACAGGGCAGGTGCCACTACCAAGAAGGCCCTCTGTCTGGTTCCCTGTAGCCTCACTTCTCGCAATGAGGGAACCGCTAGAAGGCTCTTGGCAATGGATCTCAGTGTCCGGGCTGAATGATGGAGGTGGAGATGCTCGTTCAGGTATACCGGGCCGAAGCTGTTTAGGGCTTTAAAGGTCAGCACCAACACTTTGAATTGTGCTTGGAAATGTACTGGGAGCCAATGCAGATCTCTCAGGACCGGAGTTATGTGGTCCTGGCGGCCACTCCCAGTCACCAGTCTAGCTGCCAAATTCTGGATTAATTGCAGTTTCCAGGTCACTAATATTTTTATGAACACCTTCCCTAATATACACATTATTTTATTGGAGAAGTGTGTCGCAAAATTTGGGAAAGCGCAAATTTCAAGAGAAATTGTTTTGCATTTTGTTTCGGCAGGTCGATTTGCAGCGTGGGAACGGATGTGCAGCGCATGGATGTGGGATGCCCCTGCCCACTCTGGCATGGGCCTTTGCCACTGGCAGCCTGCAGACCTCAGAGCAGGGGTCACCAACCTAAGGCCTATGGGCCTGAAGCGGCCTGCAGAGGTTGTTTGACCGGCCCACGAGCTGCCCCCAAACCAAGCCCAGCGCGGCGCAGGGACTCGCTTCCACAGCACTGAAAATCGCGTCTGTGCAGATGCAGATGTCGGAAATTGCATCTTCGTACACGCAGACATCAAAAATCGCAGGCGCGTGCGCGATCTAGCCCACGGAGGGATCTCTGCAGGACGGATCCAGCCCAGGCAAGATAAACCTTGCTGACCCCTGCCCCAGAGGGTTGGCCTAGAAAGACCCACAAGGCCTTGGCTTTAAAAGGGCACAGAATAAATCTGAGGAGTCTTTAAGGTGCCACAAGACTCTTTGCCTCTTAGTGTAAATGTGTTTGAACTTGCTCCATATCTCTTTTACGGTTATCACAGCGGGCTGTTTGCTGAAACAATAAAATCCGGGCTTGATGCGATAATGTTTATCTCCAGGCCAATAAAGAGCGCAGGTTGATTTCACCGCTCTGAGAAAGTCTTAAACAGCCCAGGTTTTTCGACTGCTCAGCTCTTTGATTTCACAGTTCAAGCTTGTTGAGAAACAGATGCCAGCCCAACTGAAGCCCACTTGTACACGGCACGCAAGGGGTTGTTGGTGCTGGCATTCAACCAATCAAAAGGCTATGGCATGGTGAAATATACTTGGAGTCGAGTGTGGATTTCATGTTCTTTATTAAGCTCAGAGTAGTGAGGAATGGAAGTTCCCCCAAAATGTCTGCTTTATATACATTATTTACACAATGGGCCCCACATGATTGGCTAATTCTGGGATTCTCCTGTAGGCCAATCAGGTTGTGGATTCACTTCCACCTGGAGTTGGATTGGGTGGCTCCTGCGGACCAATCAGACTGCTGCATTCTGAATCCTATTGTTTTAGGACCAATCAGACTGCTGCATTTTGGATCCTATTCAACTCAGTACATAACACATGGCTTGGGAGAAAGCTCCATATAGCCTGCACTGCCTGGCAGAAACTTCCCAAGATTTTTGGGTGGGGGGCATTCTGGATTGACCCATGGACCTTCTGCATGCAAGACAAATGTTCTGCCACTGAGCTTTGAACCTTAGGAAGGAAGGAAGGATGTTGCCTTATGGACCACCTAGCACAGTACAGTCATACCTCGGGTTACAGACGCTTCAGGTTGCACGTTTTTGGGATATGAACGCGCCGAAACCCGGAAGCACCGAAACAGGTTACTTCTGAGTTTCAGTACTCGCGCATGTACAGAAGCACCGAGTCACAAGCTGTGTGTGCGCAGATGCGGCGCTGCGGGTTGCAGATGCTGCGGGTTGTGAACGTGCCTCCTGCACGGATCACATTCGCAACCCGAGCCTCCACTGTATTGTCTGCACTGATTGGCAGCAGCTCTCTAGGGTTTCAACTATGGTTCTGGAAACTGGAGAGTGAGGAAAGCAAAATTCCCTCCACACACAGCCCAGTGGGGCAGGCAGGGAGGAGATACTGCAAGGAAGAGGGACCTGCCTGGCTGGGTACATTTATCATAGAATATGATATGATACGATACGATACGATACGATACGATACGATACGATACGATACAATACAATACAATACAATACAATACAATACAATACAATATGATAATCTTTATTGCCATTGTCCCATACAGAACAAGGAAATTGAAAAAAATCTACATCAGAAATTCAAAAACCAACAAGCCTGCTATCCCAACTATCCCAGTCTGGTTAGCCCCTAAAAACTCTGATAAGGTAAAGGGACCCCTGACCATTAGGTCCAGTCGTGGCCGACTCTGGGGTTGCAGCGCTCATCTCGCTTTATTGGCCGAAGGAGCCGGCGTACAGCTTCTGGGTCATGTGGCCAGCATGACTAAGCCACTTCTGGTGAACCAGAGCAGCGCACGGAAATGCCATTTACCTTCCCACCGGAGCGGTACCTATTTATCTACTTGCACTTTGACGTGCTTTCGAACTGCTAGGTTGGCAGGTGCAGGGGCTGAGCAACAGGAGCTCACCCTGTCGCCGGGATTCAAACCGCCGACCTTCTGATCGGCAAGTCCTAGGCTCTGTGGTTTAACCCACAGCGCCACCCGCGTCCCTAAAAACTCTGATACCCCATAATTAAATAAAATATACTCCCACAGAGACTACCTTACACTGCATTTAAAACCAAAAACTGTTTCTGAGGTGGCTAGTCCTAGTCTTTATAACCCTATACCTTCTTCCAGAAGCTGAAAGAGATCATTTCTGGGGTGCGCACTATCCTGCGCTATCTCTGCAGCTTTCTTATGGCACCTGGAAGCACAGATTTGATCCAAGGTAGGGACAGTGCACCCAATTATTCTCTCCGCAGTCTTTACAACCCTGGACAGCATTGTTTTTTCCCTGACCGTGCAGCTCCCAAAGCACACACAGAGACCATAAGTTAATACACTCTCCACAGTACAATGGTAAAATGCCATCAACATGTCCTTTGAGAGTCCCCCCCCCCCCCCGGAGAATTCTCAGAAAAAAATAACCTCTGCTGTGGTCTCTTCATCAGATCTTTACTGTTTTCTCCCCAGCTTAGGTAATCTAATCAATCATAGAATTGTAGCATTGGAAGGGACCCAGGGTCATCTAGTCCAACCCCCGCAATGCAGGAATTTAGAGGCAGGATAGAGCTTATCTTAAACATCCTAGCTGCGCAAATATAAGATGGGGAACCCCTGGCTTACTAGTAGTACATGTGGAAAGGATCTAATGTCTTTATGAACCACTTGGATGAAGGAATGGAGGGGATACTCATCCAATTTGCAGATGACACCAAACTGGGAGGGGTAGCTAATGCCGTAGAAGACAGAATCAGAATTCAAAATGACCTTAACAGACTGGAGAACTGGGTCCAAGCTAACAAAATGAATTTCAGTAGGGACAAATGGAAGGTTCTGCATTTAGGCAGAAAGAACCAGATGCACAAATATAAGATGGGGGACACCTGGTTCACTAGCAGCACGTGTGAAAGGGATCTAGGGGTCTTAGTGGATCACAAGCTGAACACGAGTCCACAGTGTGTAAGGGTAAAGGTAAAGGGACCCCTGACCATTAGGTCCAGTCGTGATTGACTCTGGGGTTGCGGCGCTCATCTCGCTTTACTGGCCGAGGGAGCCGGCGTACAGCTTCCAGGTCATGTGGTCAGCATGACTAAGCCACTTCTCGCAAACCAGAGCAGTGCACGGAAACGCCGCTTGCCTTCCCACCTATTTATCTACTTGCACTTTGAGGTGCTTTCGAACTGCTAGGTGGGCAAGAGCTGGGATTGAACAACGGGAGCTCACCCCATTGCGGGGATTCGAACTGCCAACCTTCTGATCGGCAAGTCCTAGGCTCTGTGGTTTAACCCACAGCGCCACCCGCGTCCCACTGTCCACAGTGTGATGCAGCAGCAAAAAGAGATAATGCTCTGCTAGGCTGCATCAACAGAACTCTAATGTCCAGATCAAGGGAAGTCATAGTACCACTCTCTTCTGCCTTGGTCAGACCACACCTGGGGCACTGTGTCTAGTTCTGGGCACCACAATTTTAGAAGGAGATTGACAAGCTGGAACGTTTGCAGAGGAGGGCGACCAAGATGGCCAAGGGTCTGGAAACGAAGTCTTAGGAGGAATGGTGGAGGAAGCTGGGTATGTTCAGCCTGGAAAAGAGGAGACTGAGAGAGGAGATATGAGAGCCATCTTCAAACATCTCAAGGACTGTCACATTACAAGAAACAGCAGGAAGAACATTTTGACAGTAAGAGCTGTTTGACAGGGGAATGGTCTCTCTCAGGAGGTTGTGGACTCCCTTCCTTGGGGGTTTTCAAGAAGAAGTTGGATGGCCATCTGCCATGGATGCTTTGGCTGAGATTCCTGCATTCCAGGGGGTTGGACTAGATGACCCTTGGGTCCCTTCCACCACTACAATTCGATGATTCTATGTGAGTGTTCTCATTGTGCCTCAAACATCACTGTGTGCAGACACATCTGCCCCCTTGTGTCCAAGCCAAGTCCTGCAGATATAAAGGTACAAAATAATGCTGGCTTTTCAGTACAGTATATTCATTTGGCAGTTAGGCTCATAGCCAGCCCTTGAATTAGAAAGATTGAGGCAGCTGCCTCAGGTGGTAAAATGCAGCAGGTGTGGTAAGGATGTAGGGCAGGGTGTGTGGATTTGATCCAGTTTGCATTTAAAGGCAGAACAACAAAACCTTTCTGAAAGATATGCAAACAGACACACGGGCACCTTTCAAAATTTGTCAGACTTTTGACGCCAGCCCTGGTGGCAGGCTGGTGTTATTCTCCCCATGCTACAGATGTGGGAGGAAAGATCAAGGCTGCAATATGGCAGCGAGTCCATTGCTGGGTTGAGATTTGAACTGGGGGGGGGGGCGTCTTCCACTAGGAGGCAGATTTTTTATTTAATTCAAATGAGCAGGAGAGATCCCTTGCCTTTAAAAACAGGATTGCACCTCTGGTTGCCAACTGACTAGGGGGGGAAAGCCTGGCCTGTTCCTATGCCTTTAATAGCAGCACAATTTACAGCAGAAACCAGCAGTCCAGACTTAAATGAGAGGGGGGGGGCAGAGATCTTCTTAATCAAATACTGTACTTGGAGATCAAGCAACTGTTAAGAGCACAAGAGCAGAGATCAACAAAGAAGTTGGCAGCCCTACTCCCACTGGGTAAAGAGGAGGAAATCCCCCTTGGGACACAAGGCAAGGGGTCACTCTTTGCAGCTGTCATTTCCTGGTCCCATCTCTCTGTCCCACAACTACACCCTCAAAGGCAACCTTATTCAAATACATTTCCTGTCTCATTTCACACATGGTCCCCGTCCCCCCCGCTTCCTTTAATCTTCTTCTCTCACTTCACTTAACCAACTCCGGGGCCTGCCCTAAGAGACAGAAAGCAAAACTCTGGGGTGTTTGTGAGCTGATGAGACAGAAGAAAGCTGGACCCACAGCTTCTCAAAATACATATATTCATCTATCTGCCGCCACCTCCCACCGGTCGCTGGATTAGCGAGATAGCCTTCGAGGTTTCAGCTGCAGAACGCCAACAAGGTTGAACAAGCAGGGGAGGTATATTTTTCGAGGCCCCTCCCGGCTCGGAGGAGGACCCAGAGCGAGGATGGAGGCCGTGGCCTTGTACAACTTCCAGGCTGATGAGAAGGACGAATTGCCATTTAAGAAGGGCGACACCCTGAAGGTATTGTTGCTGTACTGTAATGATGATGATGATGATGATGATGACCAAGTTTGCCATCTGGAGAGGGATCTGTGAGAGCTGGGACGACTCGCTTCTTTGTATGTCGAAATAAAAAAATTAAAAAAATTGTCCAGTAGCACCTTAGAGACCAACTAAGTTTGCTCTAGGTATATACCTAGAACAAGTGTTCTAGGTCTGCATGCACACGAAGGCTTATACCTAGAACAAACTTAGTTGGTCTCTAAGGTCCTACTGGACTATTTTTACAAAAATTATTTCGACTGCATCAGACCAACACGTCTACCTACCTGAATCTAGATTCTTTGTGTGTGTATTGAAAATTAAGATATACCGTATTTTTCCATGTATAAGACTAGGTCCCCCCCCCTAAAAAATAATCTCAAAAATTAGGGGGCATCTTATACACAGATACATCCCCCCCATTTTCTTAAATCTGAGTCCCCAAAAATAGCGGGCGTCTTATACATGGGGACATCTTATAGACGGGAAAATACAGTAATTAATGATAGCTACATTCATATAATTTTATGTTTTATTATGATTATTAGTATTAATATTATTGTTGGTGTGTTTTTTTAATATGTCCTGTCTCTCTATTCCTTTCTTCTTCTTCTTCTTCTTCTTCTTCTTCTTCTTCTTCTTCTTCTTCTTCTTCATTTTTCTTCTCTTTCCCCCTTTCTTTTCTTGTTTTCCTCTCCTCTCTCTCTTGTCTTTTTGATTCTATGTGTTTTAGATACTATTTTATTGTATTGTGGAAAATTTAATGAAAATCTTTGGACAGCCAAGTTTACCACCTGGGCAAATTACACACTTGGAGCAAATCTACATACAGTATTGTTGTGTGGGGGGGGTATTTTTGTTGTGTGGGGGGTGTCTGCCTGGATGATGCCCTGAGCCTCTTCCAATTGTTGGGATCCTGCATCCCAGTCTAAGAGAGGAGGTTGCCATCCTGGTCAGGCAAGTTTCATTGTAAGGCAATGACTTTCACTGGCCACTCAAGTGTCCTCATCAGCATCTCAAAAGAACGAGTTGAGTTGCAAGAGCTACCGGTATATCTTAGTGCCGGTGCCCCACCAATAAGATCAGTTGCAGTGTTAATGCTGTGATCATCTTATGCTCAGGTTGTATATACAGTGGTACCTTTGTTCTTGGACATAATCTGTTCCAGGAGTCCGTTCGACTTGTTCATCTAGGGACAGGCAGACTTCAGGCTTGCAGGATCTTCTAGGGGCTTTACCATAATCCTGAGATCCACCACTTGGAGTCAGGCACATTTAGGTTTGATGAGGCCCTAAGCTACTGAAAGTAATGGGGCCCTTTATGTGTCCAGCTGTCCTTTGTCAACAACAAATTGTCACTGTTTTTTTGTGTTGAATATATGCTATATGGTAATTTATGGACCTAATACAGTGGTACCTCGGGTTAAGTACTTAATTCGTTCCAGAGGTCCGTTCTTAACCTGAAACTGTTCTTAACCTGAAGACCACTTTAGCTAATGGGGCCTCCTGCTGCCGCTGCGCCATCGGAGCACAATTTCTGTTCTTATCTTGAAGCAAAGTTCTTAACCTGAAGCACTATTTCTGGGTTAGCGGAGGCTGTAACCTGAAGCATATGTAACCTGAGGTACCACTGTAGGTATCTAAAGCCATTTGCCCATGTTGCCATGCCACCAGTCCATGCAGAATGTAGGCACCCTATATATAGAAAGGAGCAAACCAGTGATATTTTAGGGAGCAGGCTACATCATAGGAGCCAACACAACACAAAACACGGTTGCTGTATGTATGTTTTATTTTATTTGTTTTCAGTTGTATATTTTGGAAATGTACATCCAGGTGTGTTTTTTCCCTTTAATTTTTTTTTGGGGGGGGCCAAGAGAGTGGGGCCCTAAGCTATAGCTTGTTTAGCTTATACATAAATACAGCTCTGGCAAAGCTAAAGGACCTGGTGTCTCTGAGCAACCACTGAGCTGCACAGCCTGGGGTTTGCTTTGGGTGTTCAGCTGAGGTTTCGCTGAACTCACCATCCTTTCACACCAACATCTACGGTATTTCTGGCTACCCAGAGGGTTCTTCGTTTTAGCAGTCTAACGAGGACAGGGCAGTGGGGCTCCATTGAACCACTGAAATTCACAGGCTTAAATGAGCCATGCCCATTAATTTCAGTGGGCCTTCTCGGAGTAGAGCTTACCTTGACGCAACTCGCAGGCTTGAACACACCAGTGCAACTTCACAGTGCTACAGTTCCCAGGCTGGGTCAAGTCTCAGTCCCTATTTCCTAGGGAACTCTGGGAATGGTAGCTCTGTGAAGGGAACAGGGGTCTCCTAACGACTCTCAGCACCCTGAACGAACTATTGTTCCCAGGAAAGGCTGAGATGAGAGAGAGAGAGAGAGAGAGAGAGAGAGAGAGAGAGAGAGAGAGACCCAAGGCCACACTCTGAACATAATGGCTGAGTGAGAGGATTTGAACTCAGATCTCCCTAGTGCTACTCGTCTTCTTCTTTTTAAAGAGTATATTTATACCACATTCTTCCAGTCACAGGTTACTCAGAGTGGCTTACCAATCTGTCAGTTTCATTTCCTCACACCAGGCGCACATTTTTCCTGTCATATATATTTGCGTGTGCAACTTTGCCCAGTTGATGCATTGCTACAGTTTCCAGCACCCTTTACAAACGACAGATCCCAGGATTCTTTGTGGCGGGGTGTGCTTTAAATGTGCCTCAAAAGTTTAAATGTATGTTGCATATTCAGCTCCATACTGGTGTAGGGGTTAGACTACAGCCAGAGAGAGCAGGGTTCAAATCCTCACTCAGAAACAAAGCCCCACTGGATGTAAAGGTAAAGGTAAAGGGACCCCTGAGCATTAGGTCCAGTCGTGGCCGACTCTGGGGTTGCGGTGCTCATCTCGCTTTATTGGCCGAGGAAGCCACCGTACAGCTTCCAGGTCATGTGGCCAGCATGACTAAACCACTTCTGGCGAACCAGAGCAGTGCACGGAAATGCCGTTTACCTTCCCACTGGAGTGGTGCCTATTTATCTACTTGCACTTTGATGTGCTTTCGAACTGCCAGGTTGGCAGGAGCAGGGACCGAGCAATGGGAGCTCACCCCATTGCGGGGATTCGAACCGCGACCTTCTGATCGGCAAGTCCTAGGCTCAGTGGTTTAACCCACAGCGCCACCCGCGTCCCTACCCCTGGATGACTTGGGGGCAAATCATTCTCTCTCTCAGCCCTATCCCGCCTCGCAGGGTTGTTGTGACGATAAAATGGCCACCTTGAAGGAAAGTTGGGCTATCGATGCCAAGAAGGATGTAAGTAAATAGAGACTGAAAGAGACTTTGACAAGAGTCAGGGAGCAACAATAGCACAGGGGCAGAGCTTTGTGTATAAAAAGTCACAGGTTCAATTTGTGGCGTCTTCAGGATCAAGTAAGAAAAGGTTGTGGGAAGCGGTTTTCTCTGCCTGAGGCCCTGGATCGCTACTGCCAGTCAGAGTTGACAATACAACCCTAGATGGACAAACAAGGCTACTAGAGATGGAGAAGAAACCTGATTCCGTTCACCTTTAAAAGTGAACTTCTTTGATTTGTACTTTCTGGGCAAAATGCAGAAATTGAAGCACAGCCATCCTTCAAAATTCACGCTTCTCCGAATTTTGCAGTGCAGTTCTCCCACCAAGTCACATGTGCAAAACTGCACATACGTTAGTCATGGCAACATACAGAAATGCATCATATTAGGGGAAATGGATGTGGAGGGGAATATTCACATATATATATATATATATTTTTCCAAAAAAATTTATTGGTTTTCACAATATTATAAAAAACACACACACACACAAGACAAACAAACAAACAAACAAAACAAAACAAACATAGATCATAGCCTTATTGAAAATTAAAGTTATTAACTTTGTTAAGTGACTTCCTTGCTTCCCCTTAGTTGAATTTCATTGCATGTCCTTTTAACGGTTTTCCAAAACCCAATTTTTATGAAATTTAACTTAAACATTAACATCCTTAAATCTTCACCTTATAGAATTAAACATATTACATCATCACTTAACATAAATAAAATCCTAAGCCCATTAAGTATCTGCAAGCTATTTCCAGTTAATTTAACTTAACAAACTTAACTAAATAACCATTAAATTTCTTCCATTCTTCCTGATACTCCTCCTCCTTCTGGTCGCGGACTCTTCCGGTTAGGTCGGCTAGCTCCGAAAAATCCATCATCTTCATCTGCCATTCTTCTATTGTTGGTAATTCTTGGGTTTTCCACTTCTTAGCTAACAAAATACAAGCAGCAGTTGTGTCCTACAAAAATAATTTAACATCTTTCTTGGGCAATTCCAGACCTGTTATTCCAAGAAGAAAGGCCTCTGGTTTCTTTATAAATGTATATTTCAACATTTTTTTCAATTCATTATAAATCTTTTCCCAGAAGTCTTTCACCTTGGGACAGGTCCACCACATATGATAGAAGGTTCCTAGGGAGGGGAATATTCATATAAGCTATCATCTTCATTTCTCAGCTTGCAGTCAACAGACCTTTTAAATGTTTTATAACAATTTTAAAACGACCATGAAATTCACATCAATGCAACTGAGAAACACAACATTTATATAGCAGGCAGTTCATAAGCGGTTTAACACAGATGGCCATGTTTTTTTAGAAATTGCCACTTCCTCTGTCTGTCAAACCCACATGCAAAAATGTGCCGGTAATTTTTCATGAGGATATTGAACACCCACACCCACAAATTACTGCAGAAATTTAAAGAAATGAATTTGCAATCGGAAAAATTGAGAACCGTGGAGAACTGAAATTGATGGATTGGTTCATCCATGCTTGCCACCATAGGGGCCAAATCACTGGGGCCCTTGATGCCCAAGCACCCACAAAATTCCCCATGAAGGGGCTGGTCACCCACAAATTTCGTTGCATGGCACCCACGGCCCTGGGCACCCACGGTTGTGGGGTCAAGCTTGCATTTGTGCTTGCTGTGATGGCTAAATTCTGCATCAGCCAACAGTGGCATTTGAATGCTTAACATGAGTCCACAGTGAGATGCAGCAGCAAAAAGAGCTAATGCTATTCTAGGCTGCATCAACAGAAGTCCAGATCAAGGGAAGTCATAGTAGCACTGTATTGTGCCTTGGTAAGACCACACCTAAGGGGTGCCGGTGGCGCTGTGGGTTAAACCACAGAGCCTAGGACTTGCCAATCAGAAGGTTGGTGGTTCGAATCCCCGCAACGGGGTGAGCTCCCGTTGCTCGGTCCCTGCTCCTGCCAACCTCGCAGTTCAAAAGCACGTCAAAGTGCAAGTAGATAAATAGGTACCGCTCTGGCGGGAAGGTAAACGGCATTTCTGTGAACTGTTCTGGTTTGCCAGAAGCGGCTTAGTCATGACCCGGAAGCTGTATGCCGGCTCCCTCGGCCAATAAAGCGAGATGAGCGCCGCAATCCCAGAGTTGGCCACGACTGGACCTAATGGTCAGGTACCTTTAAGACCACACCTAGAATACTGTGTCCAATTCTGGATGCCACAATTTTAGAAGGGTATTGACAAGCTGGAATGTGTGCAGAGGAGGATGACCCAAGATGATCAAGGGTCTGGAAACGAAGCCTTATGATGAATGGTTGAAGGAGCTGGGTATGTTTGGCCTGGAAAAGAGGAGACTAAGAGGAGATGGTCATCTTCAAATACCTGAAGGGCTGTCACATGAAGGATGGAACAAGCTTTTTTCCCCCTACTCCGGAGGGTAGGACTCAAACCAATAGCTTCAACCTTTCCGTGGAGGCGCAGGTTGCAGCCACAGCAAAGGTGGCATTTTTCCATCTCCACCGTATTAAGTAGTTGGTCCCTTACCTTTCTCGCCCTGATCTGGCCACAATGATCCATGCGACGGTCACCTCCAGGCTTGATTATTGTAACTCGCTCTACGCGGGGCTGCCCTTGAAGCTGACCCAGAAACTCCAGCGGGTGCCACAGTTTAAGAAGGATGTTGACAAGTTGGAACGGGTGCAGGGGAGGGTAACCAAGATGGCCAAGGATCTGGAAACTAAGCCTGATGAGGAACGGTTGAAGGAGCTGGGTATGTTTAGCCTGGAAAAGAGGAGACAGAGAGGAGATATGAGAGCCATCTTCAAACATCTCAAGGACGATGGAGCAAGCTTATTTTCTCCCTCTCTGAAGAGTACGACTCAAGTCAATGGCTTCAAGTTACAAGAAAGAAGATTCTGATGAAACTTCGGGAAGAACTTAGAGCTTTTGAGTAGCGAAACCATCTCCCTCGGGAGGTTGTGGACTCTCCTTCCTTGAAGGTTTTTCATCAGAGGTTGGATGGCCATCTGTCATGGATGTTTTAGCTGAGATTCCTGGGTTGGACTAGATGACCCTCGGGTCCCTTCCATCTCTACAGCCCAAATGTTCTCACGACCCTGATGGCTCCTTCCTGTTTTGCATCAGCTTGTCTGCAGCCCGCTCTGCTCTGCTGGTCACCAGGGGAATTCTTTCGGTGCCCAGAGAGTCCCCCAGAGAAATCTCAGTTCCTGTTTTCGCAGCTGAGAGCCGCTCTTTTCATAATAACATGGGGGGGGGGGGTGAGTGAGTGGGGGGAATCAGCCAGAACAGCAAATGGAGCACCTGACGTTTCAAGGGTGCAGGTTAGTTGCATATGTACACATAAACTGCTCAGGTTGTCCAGTTCTAAAGAAAGAGCCCAAATGCTGTCCTACAGAGGGGCAGTGTGGTGTAGTGGTTAGGGTGGTAGAATAGGGTTGAAATCCCCACTCGGCTAGGTTGCATTCTGGGTGACTTAGACCGTGAGGGGAGAGAGACTTTGTGCAGGCCATCAAGGATAGATCAGTCAGTATATATGATGCAAACTACTAATAATTATAAATAGCTTGATTAATATGAAATTAAGTGTTATAACCTGTACAATACAATTGTAGTTAATACAATGCATTTTTTAAATATAATATCAATATCGCCATAGTAGTGCACACTGTTTATTGAGACAGCAGACCTTTGTACCTTTGTTACGCTTAGTGAGTGTAAAAGATGGTATTTCTTTCTTTCGGTATAATTTTTTTGGGGGCCCCAAGAGAGTGGGACCCTTAGCTATAGCTTGTTTAGCTTATACAGTGGTACCTCGCAAGACGAATGCCTCGCAAGACGAAAAACTCGCAAGACGAAAGGGTTTTTGGTTTTTTGAGTTGCTTCGCAAGACGAATTTCCATACGGGCTTGCTTCGCAAGATGAAAACGTCTTGCAAGTTTGTTTCCTTTTTCTTAAAACCGTTAATACAGTTGCGACTTGACTTCGAGGAGCAACTCATAGCACGCAGTGTGGTAGCCTTTTTTGAGGTTTTTGAAGACTTTGGTGATTTTTGAAGCTTTTCCAAAACTTTTCCAAAACCGTGCTTCGCAAGACGAAAAATTCGCAAGACGAAAAAACTCGCAGAACGAATTAATTTCGTCTTGTGAGGCACCACTGTACATAAATCCGGCAGTGCTTTCAAGCTAACAGCTGCTCCTTTTTCTCTCTTTTGGATTCCGCAGATCCTGAACATGGAAGATGACCTGAACTGGTACAAAGCTGAACTCTTCGGCACCGAAGGATTCATCCCCAAAAACTACATCAAAATGAAACCTCACCCGTAAGCAGCACCAGCTTGTTCCTTTCCTTGATTTATTTCAAAGTGTTTATGGATCGCTTAGTCTTTTAAAAGTACGGTAACCTTGCCAGGAAAACAAACCCAGATGTCTTTCCTCCTGAGAAGCTCTGAACTCAGCACAGCTTAACCCAGACCAACCCTGTCCCAGTGGCCCAAAGGCTGCTGCGCATTTAACAGCAGCCGGACACACCAATACCATCCAACTGGTGAAGACTGAGAAGATTTAAGGTGGGGGTGGGGAAGTTATGGACCCTCCAAACATTGCTGGACTCCCAATTCCTATCGGCCCCATCCTGCGTAGCCAATACTCAGGGATGATGGGAGTTGTAGCCCAGCAACAAAATCTGGCGGGCCACAGGGTTTTGCCCTGAACATCGCCCCATCGCATTTGACAATTGCATTTTGCACCTGCTGCAAGTGTTCTTCTTTCAAGAATCCACAATAAATCAGCACTTGGAAGGGGGGAAGAGGGCAGGGCAATGAATGAACAAGATGCAAAAGACATTAGCTTGTGGGTGGACGTTGTATTTCTCTGGAACAAACAAGTAAGCAAATGCATTAACGCTGGACAAATTTTCTTTCACCCCTATCCCATCCTACACTAGTTCCCAAGGAAAGCTTGCTTAAATATTGCCTAGGGCAGATACAGCCTTGGCATTTATTTTATGGTACTTGATTTTATTTCAAAACAAGAGTTGGTACATTTCACTTCTGTGCCTTGGCTCCAGGATTTCAGAAGATCAGACTCTTGGTTAAAAGCCCAGGAGCAGACCAGAACTGAGCGTGTTGCTTCATTGCAATTATTGTGGTGGTGGTTGTTTTCCAGTCAGTTGGACTCATAATCACAACCACCACAGCCACAACAATAAGGACAACCCCTAGCCATGCCCTCCTTAAGAGAGTCCAAAAATACAGGTAATTGTTTGGGTCTGTTATTTATTTTATCTTATCCCATTTCTATCCCATCCTTCCTCTCGAAGGGTGATGACTAGTGTTCTTCCCAATCTCCTCTGTAAAGAAAACCAGATCTAGGGTGCAACCCACAGTATGTGTTGGGTCCTCAGCGTATTGCAACAGCCCCATGGTTGTCCTGGTGGCCAGATTTTTCTATGACACCATGAGGTCCTGAGCCGGCCCAGACAAGGCAGCATCAACATGGATTTTGAGGTCCCCCAGAAGTGTCCTGGGATTCCCTGACACCACACCAGAGACCGCTTCCACCAGCTCAGTCAGGGAGGTGGTTGGAGGGCAGGTTTGGAGGTACACCAACGCGATCGCTGTTCCGTCTCTGCCCCCAACACCAAGGCCAAACCCTTGCGTTTCACTCCCAGGTGAACTAGCCTATGATTCCCAGGTCACTGGGTAAAGACTGTGCAGTCTTACTGCAATCCTAAGCATTTTACTCAGAAGCAAGTCCCACAGCACCAGCTGTGGTTGTAGAAACCAATACGGGAGAGACATGTTTTGTTGCATCTGGGGCAGGTGAAGGCGTCCGGTTTTGCTACTGCAGATGCACCAGGGCGTTTCTTCTCTCTGCGCTCCTTCTAGCGCTTATTCTTCCTCTGATCACTGCTATGGATGCACAACCTGTCTGTCTCCAATCCTCTGCTAGAGATTTCCACACGGCGGGTTGATGTTGCCAACAGGGCCGTCTTACCCATAGAGGCTAGTGGCGCAGGGCGCCAAGTTCTAGAGGGTGCCAGAGAAGAGGCGGAGTGTGCTGGTCCCAGGGGGGGGGGTTACCGTGCGACGTGGTCTGAGTCCGGTCCTAGGTCGAGGGTATGGAGGTTGTCTGTCAAGGACGAAACGGGGTCCAAGGCAAGGAGCCGGGCGTGGTCAGGAACTCTGGAAGAGCAGGACAGGGTGCTGGCAGGAACAGGTTACCAACGATGTTGCTCCTGCAACCTGGGACTGGGCTGACTGGCCTTGATCTCCTCTGAGGCATAGGGCGGCCCCGGTCCACAGGTGACTCGCCTCTCCTGGCCTGGAGGCAAGCACTCCTCCTGCAAGAACTTAATTCCCTCTGCCTCTCTGCCCTGAGCCTCTGCAGCTCAGGAGAGGCTGGAGGGTTACTGGACCCAGAGGCAACCTCACCTTCCCCTGACAGGGCTAGGAGAGGAGCACCTGCAGGCAATGGGTCCTTGATCACCTCCGGAGCCAGAGTGGATTCAGCTGGTGTCTGCTCCTGAGGATCTGGCACAGGTGAGGGCCCTTCAGGTTCAAACCCTTGCCCCGGCTCAGCCGGCCCTGGAGGTGGGGACTCCTGTGCAGGCTGGGATTCCTCAGGTTCAGCCTCTGAATCAGATTCCCAGGCCATCACACGGAGGCTATACGTGGCACCTCGTGGCATCAGCTCGCCGCCCTCACCTGCCTCTGCCATGCCATGAAGCAGCGCTGCACCCAGAGCCTCCATCTGCCATGGTCACCATGGCACAGAGCAGCCAGCTGAGCTGGAAGGCACTGCGTCCAGCCTCCCCCTCTTCCCCGCTAGAGGAGTCACCCTCCAGCCGCTGCCCGCCTCCTCCAGCCCTGCTGGCAGCGCCCTCCTCCCTAAAAAAACCTCTAGGAAACGGAGGGGGTGTGCCGGAGGGAGCTTTGTACGATGGCGCCGGATATGCTTAAGACAGCCCTGGTTGCCAACCTTCATGTCACATTTCCAGAAGTCTTTGTAACGCAGAGTCGGTCTGCCAACGGGCCCAGTGCCTGAATCCAACTTCCTTGGAGATCCCGTTCTTCACATTATTCCAAAGACAGCTTGGCTTGCAATATTCCGCTCTGTCTCCTGCTTGTTCCCCAACCCTTTCTGTTCCTGGTGATTATGGATTCACTCGCCCAAACTAGGAGACCTTGTCCATGGCCTTGACACTGTGGCAGGTGATCTCAGAGCGGAAAAATAATGGTCTCAACTCTTTGGCCCTCTACTCTATGCGGCCTAGGACCCTCGTACCTACGGGACTGCCTCTCCTGGTATGCCCCGTGGAGGACCTTAAGGTCCACAAATGACAACACTTTGGCGGTCCCAAGTCGCAAGGTGGTTAGATTGGTCTCAACTAGGGCCAGGGCCTTTTCAGTACTGGCCCCGACTTGGTGGAACGCTCTGTCACAAGAGACTAGGGCCCTGCAGGACTTGACATCTTTCCGCAGGGCCTGCAAGACAGAGCTGATCCACCAGGCCTTTGGTTTGGACTCAGTCTGACCCTTATGTTTCCCTCCCCTTATGGTTTTGACTTTTAAAATGAGGCTGCATTTTAAATTGCATTTTAACCTGTATTTAAATTGGCTTTTTTCTTCTTTTTCTTTTCCCCCTATTATGTTTTTATTGTGATTTTATTGGTGTTAGCTGCCCTGAGCCCGGCTCTGGCCGGGGATGGCGGGGTATAAATAATTTTTATTATGATTATTTATTATGACTCTTGCCCGCCTATCACTGATCACCTCTTTTCTTGGCTCTCTCACCCAGGTGGTATTCCGGAAAGCTGTCCAGGCAAGCAGCTGAGGACGTTCTCTTGAAACGTAATTTCCAGGGAGCTTTCCTTATCCGGGAAAGTGAGAGCAGCCCAGGAGATTTCTCCATCTCAGTGAAGTAAGTCAAATCTCGAGGTGCGGCAGATAACAGGCTTTTTATGTGTGGTTTGGAAGCTGCCTGTTTTGGTTGTCTTATCTTGTTCTCAGTAGTTATGGTGTGTGTGTGTGTGTGTGTGTCCCCCCTCCAATGATTTAAAAGCCCATTGAATTCTTTCTATTGCAACATTTATAGTACCACCCGCCTTGAGCCCCAAAAGCTGCCAGGGGAGCTTACAAAGCCACTTCCGCCCTGCAGAGGAGGTGGGATTGCGGGCTTCACTGCCCCACCATGCGCGCGGGGCTGGAGCCCAGCCCCTGCGCGATTGGGGAATCCCCGGGCGTGTCATCCCCTGGTCAGACAATCGGCTGACTGTGTGGGAGTGGCCTGCCCAATTTAAATGCACGCGCAGCCAGGGATCTCCCTCTTTCCCCGCCTACCAGCTGTTCCTGTTTCCCACCCTCCCGCCCTATAAGGTTTTCGGTCCTTGACCTTGCTATGGACCTTGGTTGGTCGCCATTGAGGGGCCTGGTAGGAATTTTTCCACTTGGCAAATTGGCACCAGCCACTGGGTTTTCGCCTACCTCGTAGCAAATCATCACAACTTTCTGAGTATTGGCGGTTAGGCATTGGTATTGTTCTTTAGATGGAAGAGGGGAGGAAGCGCCATCACCTCCCCCACATTTTGAAGGGTAGTCTGGTAAAGGATTCCGGGGGGCGTGGTCCTGTCCGAAGACTGGGGAGGTGAGGGCCTAAGGCACGCCCCCTATCGGTGACCCCGGGGGAGTTCCTAGTTGATGTGCCTCAGCAGGACTCCCCCTACTGGTGGTTAACCCTTCCCAGACTTCAAGTGGACGGGCTGGAGTCAGATATAGTCGGTTAGGACCAATGCCTAAGCCAATACTGCTCATCACCTGTAACCAATAAAGTTGTGGCCTTTTTTAGCCCATTAACCTTAATAATTGTGTCATGTGTCTTTATTTCCACTGGGGGGGGTGGAGGGAACTCGCCACACAAAAATCAGTGCTAATATGGCTCACAATCTGAAACAGACATGGCACACAAGGAAAAATGTGTGGGTGGGAGGAGGGGAAAGCAAGCTCAAACTCAGGCTACAGTTACAGCTGATGTCAGGAGTGGTTCTGCTTGTCTTAAAGAGCAATCCCTTCTCCACAGCATTTCATAACTCCCTTCCACCACCCCAGATCAGATACAGGACATTATCTACCCCAGGAGGGCAAGGGAAGTCCCACCACACACTGGTTCCCTCAAACAGATGACCTGCTGACCATATGCTGCCTTGGGAGAGCTTTCCCCGAAAGAGAACTCATGCAACATCCAAATAAATAAATGCAAATATGCAAAAACGGTACCAATATAGAAATTGTGCATCGGCTGTTGCAGATGAGGGTGCTGAGCATGCGGAACCAGAGTCCAGAAAGGGCAGAAATGTCTGTGAAAATAAAGGGGAGGACATCATGTGCCCCTAATATTCTTTCTCCAGTTGTGGTTTAAACCACTGAGCCTCTTGGGCTTGCCGATCAGAAGGTCGGCGGTTCGAATCCCTGCAACGGGGTGAGCTCCCGTTGTTCGGTCCCAGCTCCTGCCAACCTAGCAGTTCGATAGCACGTCAAAGTGCAAGTAGATAAATAGGTACCACTCCACTGGGAAGGTAAATGGCGTTTCCGTGCGCTGCTCTGGTTCGCCAGAAGTGGCTTAGTCATGCTGGCCACATGACCTGGAAGCTGTACGCCGGCTCCCTCGGCCAATAAAGCAAGATGAGCGCCACAACCCCAGAGTCGTCTGCGACTGGACTTAACTATCAGGGGTCCTTTACCTTTTTTTAGCTTGTCATAGAATCCTAGAATCGGAAGGGGTCCCAAAGGTCATCTAGTCGAACCCCATGCAATCCATGCCAGACGGCTTTCCAACCCCTGCTTAAAAAACTCCAAGGAAGGGGAGTCCACAAACTCCCAAGGGAGACCATTCCATTGTCAAACAGCTCTTACCGTCAGAAAGTTTCCTCGGAATCTCCTTTCTTGTAAGTTGAAGCCATGGGTTCGAGTCCAGAGCAGGAGAAAGCAACCTTCCTCCATCCTCTGTATGACAGCGCTTTATAGATATATAGGCTCTCTCCTCTCCTCTTTTCCAGGCTAAACATACCCAGCTCTCTTAACTGTTCCTCTTAAGGCAGGCATAGGCAAACTCAGCCCTCCAGATGTTTTGGGACTACAACTCCCATGATCCCTAGCTAACAAGACCAGTGGTCAGGGATGATGGGACTTGTAGTCCCAAAACATCTGGAGGGCCGAGTTTGCCTATGCCTGCCTTAAGGCTTGGTTTCCAGACCCTTGTTGTGTAGACTGAGAGTTGTTTGTATCTGAGAGCACCAGAGGGCGCTCTCAATGCACCACAAATAATCCAAGTGGCTTTTTCAAATGATAAGCTGTATCTCTTGGCTGCCTTAAGGTTCATGCAAATCATCTGGACGGACGAACTGTTCCCAAACACCTGCTGATCTTTTCTAGAGCTAAATTTAGTAGCCTCCTTTCTGCCATACTGGGTGGTCTTTTTGGGGGGGTGGAGGGCATTTCGCATAATGATGGACAGGGATGGAGGCACGGGAACACCAGGGGCTCAACCACGCTTAATTATTCTAGGCACAGATCCACACTTTCCTGGTCCATGTCAGAGCGCTTTCATTCCCCCCTGCTACTTTCTCCGGGAAAATCCACGCTTCAGTGGCAGTTTGGGTTTTCTACGGAATTGTTTTCAGCAGTAAAGGGTGGGTTTTCATGGGGAAAGTGCGAGGGAGGGGCGCTTGGGCACAGACCTAGAAAACCAAGAGCAAAGCTAAGCATGGACTCTTTTTGCAGTTCAGTAAGTTCAGTAAGGGACACGGGTGACGTTGTGGGTTAAACCACAGAGCCTAGGGCTTGCCGATCAGAAGGTCGGCAGTTCAAATCCCCGCGATGGGGTGAGCTCCCATTGCTCAGTCCCTGCTCCTGCCAACCTAGCAGTTTGAAAGCACCTGAAAGTGCAAGTAGATAAATAGGTACCGCTCCAGCGGGAAGGTAAACAGCGTTTCCGTGCGCTGCTCTGGTTCGCCAGAAGCGGCTTAGTCATGCTGGCCACATGACCCGGAAGCTGTACACCGGCTCCCTTGGCCAATAAAGCAAGATGAGCGCCGCAACCCCAGAGTCGGTCATGACTGGACCTAATGGTCAGGGTTCCCTTTACCTTTACCTTTAAGTTCAGTAAGGGACATGGGTGGTGCTATGGTCTAAACCACAGAGGCTAGGACTTGCCGATCAGATGGTCGGCGGTTTGAATCCCCACGACGGGGTGAGCTCCTGTTGCTCGGTCCCTGCTCCTGCCAACCTAGCAGTTCAAAAGCACGTCAAAGTGCAGGTAGATAAATAGGTACCGCTCCGGCAGGAAGGTATACGCCATTTCCGTGCACTGCTCTGGTTTCTGTCACGGTGTTCCGTTGTGCCAGAAGCGGTTTAGTCATGCTGGCTACATGACCCGGAAAGCTGTCTGCGGACAAACGCCGGCTCCCTTGGCCAGTAAAAGGAGATGAGCGCCGCAACCCCAGAGTCATCCGCGACTGGACTTAATGGTCAGGGGTCTCTTTATCTCTTTACCTAAGATGGAGATGCACTATAAAGTGTGGGATAAACAATGAAGCAATGGGGAGACATATAACCTCTGTTCAAGCAAATCTGGATGGATGTTGAAAAAAATTGTTCAGTAGCACCTTAGAGACCAACTAAGTTTGTTCTGGGTATAAGCTTTCGTGTCCATGCACACTTCTTCAGCTACACCGAAACAGAAGTCACCAGACCCTTATATATAGTGGGAGGCTGGGGTTTTTCTCAGGAGGGTAGTAGGAGATGGGTATGGTAAACCTGCTGACGACTGTGAACGACTGCAATTAGTCCTTCAGGAAAAAGCAAGGGATAGTATGCAGATGACCAAAAACAGCTTTAGCATGTGTAATGAGACAAGAATCCAATATCTCTATTCAGACCAGGTCTCTGAATGGATGGATGTTGTTATTGTACAAACTTCTCACAAACAAATTGGGGCGAATGCTCAATAAATAAGGGACAGAATTAATTGCAACCTCTGCGTAAGCTTTGTGCAACCAGTTCAGGATAAATGCTCAATAGGTGGAACATGTGGAGGAGCCCAAAGTCTCTTCCTCTCTTAGCCTTAGTCAGTGGCTTTCTCCTGGGGTCTTCTTCTTCTCCTTTGGCGATCACTCATAGCTGAGTAAGATTGTCTTCCATAAACACGGCTTTAACAATGAGTCCGTAGGTGACTGTGGAGGCCAATTCTGGATCCTCACGTCCTTCCACAGTGGGGACATTGGTTTCCAGGCAGGAGTTGATCATGGTGAGGGTTTGCCAAGCGCGCCTTCCTCTTAGCACGTTTCTCCTTTGCGTCCTGAATTCGAGTGTCTTCAAAGCCCATGACACCTTTGGTCAAGGCTGTTCTCCAACTGGAGCGCTTGCAGGCCAGTGTTTCCCAGTTGTCAGTGTTTATACTACATTTTTAAAGATTTGCCTTGAGTGAGTCTTTAAGCCTCTTTTGTTGACCACCAGCATTACGCTTTCCATTTTTAAGTTTGGAATAGAGCAGTTGCTTTGGAAGACGATAATCAGGTATCTGTAAAGCTTTGTCGTTTTGCATGCAGGGCGTTGGCAATGATGAACACAGGAAGAATACTTTAGATATCCTGTATGCAGTGCTTTTTTTCCTGGGTGTACTCAAGGATACACAGAACCAGCGCCTTTTCTTTCCAAATGTTCAAAGCGTGGCACCTTTCTGTAACAACTTCAGGGGGAGCAACAGCAACTTTTCCTTTTCCTTTTAAAAGCACTGGATATACCGCATTTTTCGCTCTATAAGACGCACCAGACCATAAGACGCACCTAGTATTTGGAAGAGGAAAACAAGAAAAAAAATATTCTGAACCTCAGAAGCCAGAACAGCAAGAGGGATCGCTGCGCAGCGAAAGCAGTGATCCCTCTTGCTGTTCTGGCTTCTGGGATAGCTGCGCAGCCTGCATTTGCTCCATAAGACGCACACACATTTCCCCTTACTTTTTAGGAGGGAAAAAGTCTTATAGAGCAAAAATTACGGTATGTATGGTGTTATGGATTTAAAGCGGGGAGGGAATCTCCCTGAACCCTAGAAATTAACAAATGCCAGGGTGTCGATCAATTGGGATATGGATTAAAGAGCAGAACTGTGCCAAACAGGGAATTCCTGGGCTGGTTTATGCAAACCAGCCTGGCTGGCTGGCTGGCTGAAGAGCAAACCTGTTAGCAAGACAAAAGGTGTTGACGGGCCATTGGGGAGTGTGATGTTCCCAGGGTGATGTGGCTGTATGTTTGAGGGGAGAGGGAAAGGGTTTCTGGGAAGAAGAAGCAGGAAGAAGGGGTATTTACACCATGCAGGTGTAAATACGTGTCCTGCCAAATGCAAGGTGGTTCTTTTAAAATGAGATTCAGAAGTAATACAAAACACAAGTGAGCGAGAAGATTAAAGGTTTTATTCTAAACAGCAAATAATAATAATAATAATAATAATAATAATAATAATTTATTTATTTATACCCCGCCCATTTGGCCAGGTTTCCCCAGCCACTCTGGGCGGCTTCCAACAAAATATTAAAATACAGTAATGCATCAAACATTAAAAGCTTCCCTAAACAGGGCTGCCTTCAGATGTCTTCTAAAAGTCTGGTAGTTGTTTTTCTCTTTGACATCTGATGGGAGGGAATTTCACAGGGCGGGTGCCACCACCGAGAAGGCCCTTTGCCTGGTTCCCTTGGCTTCTCACAGCGAGGGAACCGCCAGAAGGCCCTCGGCGCTGGACCTCATACCAAGCAAGCACTTCAATCTGCCACTTGGAAGCCCTCAAGAAGTGGAGAGGTGATCCCCCCAGGTAGCCTCAGTTTGCACGGCCCCATGGCCGATCAGTCCATGTCGGAGCTTCTCAGAAATTCTGCCCACAACCATCCGATTTATAGCTAGCTAGCCTGTGTGGCTTGCCCAACTGGCTATGTGCAGATCATTCATTACTGGCTACGTGCAGATCATTCATTGGCCACCCCCTCCCAATGCCTCACTTTCTCGAACATCAAAGAAGGTACTCAGAGAAGGTACGCATTACTATCACTTCCTACCAAATGACTAGTCCAGGCACCCCCAAACTCGGCCCTCCAGATGTTTGGGGACTACAACTCCCATCATCCCTAGCTGGCAGGACCAGTGGTCAGGGATGATGGGAACTGTAGTCCCAAAACATCTGGAGGGCTGAGTTTGGGGGTGCCTGGACTAGTTCATTAGAGACTGCTGTTCTCATGCCATCAAAGAACTTAAACAAGAGACAGGGAGAGGGAAGGAACAGAGGCAGGAAGGGTAACCATGTCAGATCACTAACTTTCCGATACATATTTGTCTTCCGGATGCGTTTCCCATACAATCGGTGAACAAACCATATTTCTTATTTATTTTTTTATAAAAAATTTATTAGGGTTTTTACATTACAAAATAGAAAAAGAAAAAAGAGAAAATACAAAATAAAAATGGTTAAAAACAATCAATTTTTTCATCACATTATTTTTCATTAACTTGTTTCCCGGACCTCCTCATACCTCCCTTTTTTGTATTCCAATTCAATTTATTAGTTCAGCAGTTTCTTTCCCTCTTTAATTTTACCCTGATCTTTAATCTTAAATTATTTTAATATTAAATTTTTACTTATAGAAAATCTTTTTTTATATATTCTTTTATGCCATTACAGCTAAAAACCACTTAATTTCAATCCAACATCAATCTACCATTCATTAATTTTACAATATTTCTGTAGATAATCTTTAAACTTTTTCCAGTCTTCTTCCACCGACTCTTCTCCCTGGTCACGGATTCTGCCAGTCATTTCCGCCAATTCCATGCAGTCCATCACCTTCATCTGCCATTCTTCCAAAGTAGGTAAATCTTGTGTCTTCAAACCATATTTCTTAAAGCCGCTGTTTCTTCCATCCTCCAAAGGGACACAGATCCTGTGTGTTTGCCTGGGACCCCGTGGGCTCTTGCCAGCGCTTGGTAGAGAGAGGGGCAGGCACCAGGCTTTTGTGACAATATGGCATAGGGTGCTTAAAAAAACAAAAACCCAACGCACATAGTATTGTCTACATCAGCTGGCAGCGGCTCTCCAAAATTTCAGGCAGGGAATTTTCTCCATCCCTACCTGGCGATGCCACTGGGATTTGAACTTGGGACCTGCTTGCAAGGCAGATGTTCTACCACTGAGCCACAGCCCTTCGCAGGGTGATGATATCGTCATCCCTGCTGAGAGATAATAGGGGTTGTTTTTTTAACCAACTGCATTTGAGAGGAAAAGGACGCGGGGGGCGCTGTGGGTTAAACCACAGAGCCTAGGGCTTGCCGATCAGAAGGTTGGCGGTTCGAATCCCCACGGCGGGGTGAGCTCCCGTTGCTCAGTCCCTGCTCCTGCCAACCTAGAAGTTCAAAAGCACGTCAAAGTGCAAGTAGATAAATAGGTACCACTCCAGCGGGAAGATAAACGGTGTTTCTGTGCGCTGCTCTGGTTCTCCAGAAGCGGCTTAGTCATGCTGACCACATGACCCGGAAGCTGTACGCCGGCTCCCTCGGTCAGTAAAGCGAGATGAGTGCCGCAACCCCAGAGTCGGCCACGATTGGACCTAATGGTCAGGGGTCCCTTTACCTTTACCTATTTGAGAGGAAAACCTCTCTCCCTCTGCTCTCTGCTACTTTCCATCTCCTTTGCCCATTTCTCCAACTTACCAGCAACTTCACAACTTTCCCTCGCACATCCCAAGCAAGTGACTGACACGCCCAAGAAGCGTGTCCGGTAAAACCACTCCAGTCATTCTGAAAGGACGCAGAAACAACACCAGCTGCCACCCCCCACAAAAGGTTATAGTGCGTCTGGCATTCCTGCAAACGTGTTTGATGGAATTTAGCTTTCAGCCTTGGGGGCAGGTGAATTCACGTTGAATGGATTCCTTGCACGGTCATAATGGAGAGATTTTGGAAGGACTGTTATGAGTCTGATGGCTTCTTGTTTGACCTAGGAAATACTTTCCTGAATATATATATATATATATATATATATATATTCTGTTTTACAATTTAGAATATTCATTTAAACACCCTCTCCAAAATTTCAGGCAGGGAATCTTCATTGATATCTTCTCTTTCCATGGTTCATTTTACATACCATAAATCCCTACATATTTTACATAAACTAAACCATTCAGTATTCCATTACTGCATCCATCAAAACTTATTTACACTGTTGAATTTATCTTAATGCTGCCAACGTTTTCAAGTGTACACAATTTCCCCCCATATATTCAATAAACATTTTCCAGTCTTCTCTAAATGTATGTTCTTCCCATTCTCTTATTCTATATGTTAAGTCTGCAAGCTGTGCATATTCCATCAGCTTAAGTTGTCATTCTTCTTTAGTTGGGACCTCGCTCGCTTTCCATTTTGGGGCTAACAAAAGATGGGCTGCAGTAGTGACATACATAAATAACCTTTCTTGATAATTTCTTTAGCCACACACCCTTAGCCTTGCCCCTATAGCCACAACCTTTCTAAGACCATCCAACAAAACCAATTTCCCCCCAATGCATATGAAATATACTCAGAGTCGAGGCTGAATTTTATGCTCTTTATTCAGTTCATAGTAGCAATGAATGAAACTTTCCCCAAAACGTCTAGCTATATATACATTTTTTACACAATGGGCCCTGCATGATTGGCTAATTCCAGGCTGCTCCTGTAGGCCAATCAGGTTGCAGATTCACTTCCTCCAGAAGTCTGGTTGGCTGCTCCTGCAGACCAGTCAGGTTGCTGATTCACTTCATCCAGGAGCCTGATTGGCTGCTCCTGCAGGCCAATCAGGTCGCTGATTCACTTCCACCTGGAGCTGGATTGGGTGGCTCCTGCGGACCAATCAGACTGCTGCATTCTGGATCCTATTGTTCTAGGATTCAGCTCAGTACATAACAGCATATATTATGGCTTCAATACCAAGCCAGCTCCCCCTCTCCACTTTGCTTAGCACACAGCCTGATCAAAAGCTCTTCTGGACACAAAATTATAGTGGCGCTTGGCTCTTGTATTTACACATGTGAGGAGCCACCACTGAAAAGGCCCTTTGCAGGGGGGGGGGGGAGCCCAGTCTGAAAATTTGCTGAGAATCTTAGAGTTGGACAGGACCCCAACTCTTCCATCATTCCATCTGTGGTGGGTGCTCGATTCCTGGCTGTCTCTGCTCCACCTCTGGTGAAAGGTCAGTTGGAGGGCAGGGCCTATTACTTGACTTCCCAAGCCCATGCCCGGCTAATCTGGGGCTGCTCAGCGATCCTGCCCGGACAGCTTTGGCACCACTACATGCAGCAGTTCAGCATTCCCAACATGATGTTCCTTTGCTGAAGAACATGCCCGGGAGGGAGGGCATGGCTGGGCAAAGACTAGTCCGCGTTCAAGTTCAAACTGATATTCCAGCAGGCACGGAGGGCAAGAGGGAGGCAACAACCTGGGCATGCCAACCTCTCAGCCAGCTTTCCATGCCAAGGGCAACACAGTGCAGAGCGGGCCCAAGGAGCCAACAGCCAAGGGAGGCGAGGAAGGAATGAAGTCATCATTCTCTCTGCCAATCCCACCTCCTCCATCTCCTCCTCCTCCTCCTCCTCTCCTCCTGCTTTGAGGATGGGCCATAGCTCAAGGGCATACCATCTGCTTGGCATGCTGTAGTTCTCAGGTTCAATCTCCAGTGGTTTCTCCAAGTAGGACTGGGAGAGACTGGAAAGCCACTGCCAGTCAGTGTAGACCATACTGAGATAGACCAATGGTCTGGCTTGAGATAAGGCAGGTTTCTGTGTTCCTGCGTCTTAAGGAACCATGGTAGAGTGTCTGCCTTGCCTGCAGAAGGGCCCAGGAGCATTCTCTAGCACCTCATAGAATCATAGCATTGTAGAGTTGGACGGGTCCCTGGGGGTCATCTAGTCCAACCCCACTGCAATGCAGGAATCTCAGCGAAAGCATCCATGGCAGATGGCCATCCAACCTCTGCAAAAAAAAACCTCCGAAGGAGACCGTTCACTGCCAAACAGCTCCTCCTGTCAGAAAGTACTTTCCTGATGTGGCGTCAGAATCTCCTTTCTTGGAACTTGAAGCTATTGGTTCGAATCCTACCCTTCGGAGCAGGAGAAAACAAGCTTGCTCCATCTTGATGGAGATACTGAGATATTGGATGTTTGATCCTCTGCCTCTGCCAGTCAGCGTAGACAATACTGAGCTAGATGGACCAGTCTGACACAGGCAGCTTCCTACGTCCTGATATTTTGCCACAGCGGCTATAATATCTGCAAAATATTGGGAGAGCGGGGTATGCAAAGCCTCTGACCTTTGGTTGCAACAGTTCAATTCCTAAAGGGATCAAATTTCCAGCAAACAGCAAATGCAATCCAATAGAAGACAATCCTGACTTTGGCTGGCTCTACACTAGGGTTGCCTGAGGTCCCCGGTTCCCGGGGACAGTCCCCGGATTTGCATATATATCCCCGGGAAACGTGGCAGCGGCAGCCTCAGCAGCCCAGAGGCAGCCTGGTAGCGTAGTTGGCTCTGGCTGGCTTCAGGAGCTGCTCACTGCCGTGGCGCCCGCCATTTTTCCTCGCTAGAAGTCCCCATATGATGTATCTTGTGCGCAACACATCATATGGGGACTTCCGGCAAGGAAAAATGGCGGGCGCCATGGCAGCGAGCAGCTCTTGAAGCCAGCCAGAGCCAACTGCACTACCAAGCTGGCTCCAGGCTGCTGAATGCCGCTGCCGCCACCACTGCCAAAGAGGAACCGGGGACGTCCAGCGGTACAGATCTCCTGCCCCCTTCCCCCTTTGTTCCCTCTTCGTTTTGACCGATCGGGGGAGGCTTGGGAGTTGCGGCCGGCCAGCCATTGCCCAGTTTTTTAAAAACTGCGCATTTATGTTTCACAGGGTGCAAAAAAGGGCTTTGCACCTTTATACAATGTGCATGTGTGCTTGGGCCCAGGGTCTTTTGCCTCACCATCCCCACTACTGACTCCCTGTTGCTTCTCAGCTTAAAAATAAAAATAAAAAGTGTCCCCGGATTCATTGACAAGAATCTGGTAACCATAGCAGATACAGCAGAATGAGGCAGAGAGATGGAATGGGCAAGACAGTTGCCGAATCATGTCTAATAATTCCTACAAGAAAAATGCTAGTACTTCAAGGAGGAACGTTCTATCCACACCTCTCTCTATGGTGCTAGCTTTTCATGTACTAATCCCTGCAAGAAGAAAGATAGTACATCATGGAGGAACTAGTCACGCCTCTTCTTGCGGTGCTAGCTTTTTGCTTGCAAGAGAGAGGTGCTGTGGTTGATCCCCCACCTGTGGACTGAAGGGACAGCCATTCATGCTGTGACCTCGGAAAGGCAACAACCACATTTTAAGCGATACGTCCCACTGATAACAAGAGGAGAGGGGGTGCCGAATCCACCTCACCGGCAAAATATTTAGCTGGTCGAGGCATTCCAAAGGGAGAGGCCCAGGGGAGGCCGCTGCCTGCCCTCTAGCTGTTCCCACACTAGATTCAGTTTGTCCGATGACACCCGTGTATTTACCTTGGCAGAAGCCGCAGGGCAACCCAAGTCGGTTCAGAAAGTAAAAGCTGCTTCTTAAAGACAAAGGGACCCAAAAACGCACAGCAGAAAAAACGAAGGAATCTCCAGTTTCAGATTAGGTCTAGTTTGGTGAGGCAACAGGGGAAAGGGGCCTCAGGTTTTAGGAGGTCTTGAACGGGTGGGAAGACGAGTTTAGGGTTTCGCTAGGGTCTTGAAAATAACTCAAGGGGCACAACACAACTTAGGGATGGGCAAATTTGTCCAATTCCATTTCCCTCTGTTTCTCATACTTGCTATCGTAAGTTCTCGTCTCCACATTTCCACAATGGTTTGTGGTTTTCTTCCATTTATTTTTAAAAAGTGTTCGTGGAACTCGGTCAGCGTTTAGTGTGAATTTAGAGTTTTGCTTAATATGAACATTTTTGCAGAGCAATTTTCCTCTAATTTAACACATATTTGTATGCTAATTTCATGAAAACATGCCTTTTGCACACACACTTTACTCGAGTACATGCATTTTTGTGCGCTACATTGCAGAATCAGAGAAGGACAAATTTTGTAGGATGGATGTGCTTGCATCCAAACGTCGTTTTGCAAAGGGCTAAATAATCCAGTTCACCTTCAAATGCAAACTGAATCTGATCTCTCCCTCGCCCTGAAAACTGCCAGGTGTTCCAAGGCTGGTCCTACCATTAGGCGGATTATAGCAAGTTGCATATTTGGTCGTATCATCCGAGGGTGGCACACTGAAAATCAGCTCGTTCATTTTCTGCTTCAGGTACCAAAATGTCCTGCACTATGTCTGTGAGCTCTGATTATTTTTAGATGGTTATCATTACAGAAGATGTCAAAAATATGCAGGCAGGTTAGTGAGTGCCAGTTTAATCTTTCTTCAGCTTACATATCCTGCTGGCTGCAGGGATAACCAGAAGTTGTCAGACTCCAACTTCTGTCAGGTGTAGCCAGCAAGGCCAGAGACTATTGGGAGCTGGAATCCAACAACATATTGAGGGCGCCCCCTTTCTTGCCAAGCGGAAAGGGCACCCATTAAGCACTGGCCTGGCTACAGGATGGAGGTGTGAGGGCCCTGACAGGATCCTAGGACTCAGCTATAGAGTTGCAAATAAAACGTTTTAAGTGTGTTGCAAAGTGCATTATACAAATGTGACACTAGAGGGCGACAGTGAGCTATGGCGAATTCAATGTATTTTTCAAAACTTTTTTTTTTAAAAAAGCATTTTCACAGCATTTTTTCTATGCGTGTAGATTCCACTCTAGAGCCCTCCTCCCTCTTCCCCAGAGCCCAGTTATTGATTGCTCAACTTTGGAAAGGAGGTGGGAGGGCTCCAGGTTCCTGCTGCACCCCTCATGCCGCCTTTACAAAGCCTAGCACGGCGCAGGAGCCAAACTGTGGCTTAGCTCAGGGTACCAACGTCCACCCCTACATCGCTGCCTCCAATTGTGGAGGCAGAGCGTGACCATCATGGCTGTTAGCCATCAATAGCCCTCTTGGAATCCATGGCCGACCTAGGCCCATTAATTTAAATGGGTCTACTCTGAGTAATAATAATAATAATAAATAATTTTTTATTTCTACCCCGCCCTTCCCGGTTCAGAAAACTGGGCTCAGGGTGGCTAACAACAAATTTAAAACACTTAATTGATGCAACAAAAAACAGCATAAAATACTGTATAAAATGTGGATAACAATAAGTTCAGAATTCAAAAATCAATTTAGGGGGGAAATCCATCCAATAAACATTAGATGATCACCAGGGCTAGCTGGCTAAATTAGTCCTATTTGGGCCAGCGAGGAGACCAGGGGAGAATTAGCTGTGGGATCCCAGAGCGGGTAATCTTCATAAAAAGGGGAGGGGGAGGGAAGGAAGGAGAATAAAAGATCAGGCTAAGTTCAAATTGAAAACCAGGCAGAATAGCTCTCTCTTACAGGCCCTGCAGAAGGAGGTTAAATCCTGCAGGGCCCTGGTCTCATGGGACAGAACATTCCACCAGGTTGGAGCCATCACTGAGAAGGCCCTGGCCCTGGTGGAGGATAGTCTGACTTCCTTAGGGCCCGGGACCTCTAAACTATGATTATGCATGGACCTTAAGGTCCTCTGCAGGGCGTACCAGCAGAGGCAGTTCCGTAAATACAAGGGCCCTAAGCCACAAGAGTAAAGATCCATCAAAGGCCACCCATGGCCTTTTTGTGTCCCCATTTCCAAAAGAGCAACATTTCCCAAACCTGAGCCGAGAAGACCATCCCAGGCCTGTTTGGAGCCAGCTGGTGATGTGAAGTTAGCCCTTGTCCCAACACAACGCACTCATGACATCAGCCGACCTCCCCACCCAGCTGCCTCCACTTAAACGGGACTATTAAAAGCTTGATGTCATTCTAAGGAAGAGTAGCCAACAACATAAATCTGCAGCAGCAGCAGCAGCCAGGTGCATTTCTGCTTTGCTTCGTTTTACAAGCTTCATTATATAGGGTGTAGTTCTTGTTCGCAGGGTATCTGCCACAAAGGTAATGTGGAGCAGCATCTCTTTAGGCTATTGGCGTAGATCAGCAGTCCCACACACTTTTGTTCTCTTTGAGTGCCTGGGTGACGTCTAAAAACCTATGAAACACTGATTATTCTCGCCAGGGGCATAGCTAGCTGCTTCAGCTCCCAGACCAGCAGGGGCAGGGCGAGCTGCCACCCGGGGGTGCTGTGGCGATCTGCTCACAGGGGTGCCGCGCTGGGGCGGTGCAGTGATACGCCTGGGGGGGCAGCGCAGCGAGCTGCCCGCGGAGTCTGCCTGGCAGACACAAGCCCCACACTGCCATTTCGGGCAGGACAGGGCTATGAGCATAGCTGTCAACTTTCAGATTTGAAAATAAGGGATCAGCAGCCTCGAAAATAAGAGACCAGCAGCCTCACCTGTCCTGTGGACAGTCTACGGGATATCTAACAATCCGGGATAGCAGCAGGAAATGGCACTGGAATAAGGGAATTTCCCGCAAAAAAAGGGAAGGTTGACAGCTATGACCCCGAGCCACTGTGTCACTCCCAGGAGAGACGTCTGGCTCGGATGCGTTGCAGGCCAGGCCTTATGGTAAGTGCCAACCCCCACAGTGCGCCATTTTGTCACCCCCCTCAAGGATGACACACACCCCTGATTCTGGGGCCTTTTCCATGGCAATCTGTGTGTGCGGCACTATTTCTAAATGGCTTTACGTCCAAGAAAGGGCTTCTTCTTCATGAAATCTCTTGGGTTCAGCCAAAAGCTGTCTATCAGGTATGGAGAACTTGTAGGTCTCCCCAGTGTCCAATTGTGAGTCCATTTTGGAAGCATTGGTACGGGGCCAAGTCAAGTATCATATTTGAGGAGATGGAGGCGCCTTGTATTTAAGTCGTTTCCAGCCAGAACTGTTTATAGCATGTTCATCCTCCTTAGTTTGCACAAAGCTTGTGGGGAGGTGAGACAATGTCCGCTACTCATTGAGCATTCGTTCTGATTTGTTTGCAGGGAGGTAACAATAATAACAACAAAATTATTACTTGTGCCCTGCCCATCATACTTTGTTGCCCCAGCCACTCTGGGCAGCTTCCAACAAAATATAACAGAACACAACAAAATATCGGACATTGAAAACTTCCTGATACAGAGCTGCCTTCAGATGTCTGTGGAAAGTCATATCTGATGTTCCACAGAGTGGGTGCCACTACCAAGAAGGCCCTCTGCCTGGTTCCCTGTAATTTCACTTCTCGCAAGAAGGCCCTCAGAACTGGACCTCAGCGTCTGGGCTGAATGATGTTGCCTCAGACATTGCCTTTTACTCTTAAAAGAGCAGGTGGAGAGCACTGAGTTCAGGACATAAACCGCTATATCTGCTCTTTTGAGATCCGGAAGAGCACTTCCGCAGGGTAACAGCACAAGCGTGGGCCTTTTTGGTGGTGGCTCCCTGCTTGTGGAATGCTCTCCCCAGGGAGGCTCACCTGGTAACATCATTATATATCTTTAGGCGCCAGGCAAAATCTCTCCTCCATAACCAGCCTTTAATTATCTGTGGTCTTTCAGAAGTGGATGAGAATGTTTTTAATGAATGTGAGTGGCAAGGTTGCTTTGGGGCGGTTTCTTGGTTGGTTGTTAGTTTTTGGCAAGATAAAGCGAGCAACAAATTTACTAACAAATAATAAGTAATAACTCCACGGGCCCCACAGGCCACCAAATTAAGGCCTACAAAATGGCACTGGCATTCGACAGAGAGGCTCAAATAGCTAAATTATGCGTGTTCTCCTTTCCGTTTCTTTCCCCGTGTGCCCTGAAACTAAAGTCCTTGCAAAAACAACAGCCACCCAAAGCCCCAACAATTATTTCTGCTTTTTTCCATTTCCGGAATGGGCAGCCTGAGTTTCTTGTCCCTGCACATGGCAACATGAGACGATGGTTGGCACTCTGAGGTACGCCCATGGGCAGGACATTTTTAATCCCCTTTGATAGATCGGGCCGCAGGAGGTGAGCCTTTGCTGTCAAGAAGCAGTCACTCCCAGAACCTGTATGTGGCAGGCCATTAGACTGCCTGAATTAAAACTTTAGCAACCCTGACCAGCTAGCTGTCAGAGATAGCAATCGCAATGCCAGTGCTTCTTAGCACTGGGGTTGTCAGAACCTCCAGGTCTGACCTGGTGTCTCCATGTTTGTCTGTTCCTCTCCAGGTAGTCTGGGAGGGCCTGAATTTCCAGGGGGGTGAGCGTATATATATAATAATATATATATTTATTAAGAAAACTATGTGTGCAGCTTGCAAGCTTCAACTTAGCAGAAACTGGCTGCCAATTATTGTCCAGACTCTGGGTGGATCTGCACCCCCCTTAACCTCCATCTCCAGGTCTCAGTGCTGTGAGGGAGCACAGAGGAGGAATCCAAATGACTACCCTATGTCATCACCAGGGCCTGTTCCCCAGGACATCATCAGGACCCGCCCCCAGGTCTCACATTTGTACCCTGAAATCTCAAGGTCTGGGATGCTCCTTGTTAAGTTGTGGGTGAACATATCAGATGACACAGCGATTCTTCAAACAGCTCTTGTTTATTCACAGGCCCAGAACAGAACTGAACTGAAGGGTTCAGCTAGCCTGCTTATATAGAGTTCCACTACAACGCAACAGTAACAACTTTCTGTAACTATCCAATCACTGAACGTCACTTTCAATTCCTTATTTGCATATGTGGACCTGAGTGAAAACTATCTACAGTACCCCCCTGCTAGCCCAGGGTGAGAACTTCAGTACAGAACACTTCTGGTCTGGCAACCCCATTTAGCATAAGGTTACCAGATTTTTTCGAATGAATCCGGGGGGTACTTTTCAACTTCAATGGATTTTGTATGGGGACTGATTTGCAAATCCGGGGACTCTCCCTGAGAAAAGGGGACGTCTAGTAACTTTAATTTAACACCCTTTGCAAGCATTGCTGGTGCCATTTTGATTTCTCCTGCTCTGGTGTCCTGAGGCACAGTTTGTGCTAACGGAATAGGGGCAGGGCCATAGCTAGGGGGTGGCAAGGTGTGCCCCTTGCCAGGGTGCAGGGGCGGGGGGAAGTGCAAAATCGGCAAAAAAATATGTCCATAAATATATCAATAAATCAAAATATTGATTATGGCTGAGGACCATCCAATGGAGCAGGTGCGATCCTGCTCTGCGGGCGTAGGGAGGGCTTGCTCCCAGCCCACAACATCATCTCCCCGGGAATGGGAAATGCCTTTATTTAAATATTTGTCTTCATTGGCATTGCAAGGAGTTTGATCAGGGGTCAGCAAACTTACTGCACCTTGGGCCAGTGTCTCCAGCGCCGGTCGCGGGGCGGGGCGGAGGGCGGGGGAGCGTGTGCCCATACACATGCGCACATGCTATTTCTGGCGCACTTCCGGGTCGGCGGAGCAACGGAAATAGCTTGTGCACATGTGCATGGGCCTCCTCCAACCCAGATGTGCACCGGAAATAACGCTTGCACATGCGCACAAGCTATTTCCAGTGCTCCTCTGACCCAGAAGTGGGCAGCCGCGCAGCGCAATGCCAGTAAGAGCGGGCGGTGGCAGTGAGCGGCGGGGGTCACCACTGGCTGGATAAATGAGTCCCTTGGGCCTTATCTGGCCCGCGGGCCTTAGTTTGGGGACCCTTGAGTTTGAGGGTCCAGAGCTTGGTTGCAGTAAGGCTTGTTTGTATGTGTGCCACCAACAGCAAAACTCATCATCTACACCGTGGACCGAAAGTAGTTCTGGACTCAAATGCTGTGGAGTAAACAGGAAGTAGGACTGGCTGACGGCTCCTGTTCCTCTGTCACACTGTGTAGTTAGACAAGTGTTTTTTTCATTTTCCCTGCCAAGGAGAGCAAACATTCAGCTTCCTGGGCATATTATACAAATAGACCTTCTTTTCATTGTTGATGTTGAACTTGTGACTCCCAGGAGGGACAAAGAAGAACATTAAAGGACCACCCAATATTTGAGCAAGAATCTTATTCAACTCCCCTCTCTGGCACCAGCAGTTTTTGAAGTCTCTCTTGAGGGTTAGAAACTTGAGGTGCTTCCAGACCGTCACTGCTTTGCGGGAGGGATTCAAGGGCATACTGGAAGTTTAGGTTTGTGCCTGTTAAGTTGTGGGTGAACATCTCAGACGACACAGCGATTCTTCAAACACCCCTTGTTCATTCACAGGCCAGAACAGAAGGGTTCAGCCAGCCTGCTTATATAGAGCTCCACTAGAACGCAACAGTAACCATTTTCTGTAACTATCCAATCACTGAATGTCACTTTCAATCCCTTATTTGCATATGGTGGACCTGAACTATCTACAGTATCCCCCTGCTGGCCCAGGGTGAGAACTTCAGTACATAACACCGCCATTAAAGTGAATCAAAGCATTCTGTTGCCCTGACACAATAAATCCACTGTAAAAAAACAGACTTTTTTGGGGGGTGGGGAATGATGAGGAAATGCACTGAAAAGTGTGTAGGGGGTGGGATCATTAATGGAAGGTATATAACTGCCACATATGCAAGGTATGAATTGTTATGTACTGAAGTTCTCACCCTGGGCCAGCAGGGGGATACTGTAGATAGTTTTCACTCAGGTCCACATATGCAAAGAAGGAATTGAAAGTGACGTTCAGTGATTGGATAGTTACAGAAGGTTGTTACTGTTGCGTTGTAGTGGAGCTCTATATAAGCAGGCTGAACCCTTCAGTTCAGTTCTGTTCTGGCCTGTGAATATACAAGAGCTGTTTGAAGAATCGCTGTGTCGTCTGATATGTTCACCCACAACTTAACATGAATGAACTTTCCTCCACTGCCGTTGCCTGCTCACCTTTTGCTAACTTTGTTTTCTGCATCCTGGGCACAGCTATGGAGATCAAGTGCTGCACTTCAAGGTACTGAGAGAAAAGAAAGGGAAGTACCATCTCTGGGACGAGAAGTTCAACTCCATCAATGAACTGGTGGATTTCTACAGAACTACCACCATTGCCAAGAAAGCGCAGATTTTCCTCAGGGATCATGCGGAAATGCAGGAGGTATGGGGCAGCAGTAACTCTCCAAATTGGGGGAGCGGGCATAAAAATGGCAAGGGTATTTCAATGGAAGCGAGTATAAAACAATGCACTTTGGAGCAAAACCTCCCTATCTTCACATATGCTTGAGCAGGGCCTGAACTGGTGGTGGCTCTCCAGGAAAGAGATATTGACCTGGTGAGCATGTCAACTCATAGAATGGCAAGCGGTCATTAGAAAAGGGATTGTTAATGAAACTGCCAATATCGTAATGCCGTTGTACAAATTTATGGCATAACCACACTTGGAATACGTTGTACTGTTCATCGAGTCGTAGAATTGGAAGGGAACCAAGGGTCATCTAGTCCAACCCCTGCAATGCAGGAATCTTTGTAAAGACCGCAGAGAGAATAATTGGGTGCACTCCTCCCACCTTGGATCAAATCTATTCTTCCAGGTGCCATAAGAAAGCTGCAGAGATAGTGCAGGATAGTGCACACCCCGGAAATGATCTCTTTCAGCTTCTGCCTTCTGGAAGAAGGTACAGGGTTATAAAGACTAGGACTAGCCGGCTGAGAAACAGTTTTTATATTCAAATGCAATTTTGGTTTTAAACTCAGGGAGGAAAATCTTCTCCATCTCACCACATCATGTAAACAACACACCTGGCTTGACAGGTGGGCAAGACTAGCTCGTTTGTGTCAGCCAGGCATTTCTTCTCAGCTGTCCTCTCCTTCTCTTTTTCACGCAGCCGAGAAAGCCAAAATTCGTCCAGGCTCAATTCAACTTCACGGCCAAAAGCCCATCCCAGCTGAGCTTCTGTCGAGGGGACGTCCTTGAGATCCTGGACTGCTCTGATCCCAACTGGTGGAAAGGGAGGATTGGCGTGAAGACGGGCCTATTCCCCAGGAACTATGTCTTCCCACTGCGCATGTGACCCGCTTCACCTGCGTTCTCATTGGAGGCTTCTTCTGAAGCAGCCAATCAAAATCTCCCTGAGCAGAAGTCCTGTGGAACATCTATGGAATGACCGCCCCACTTGGAACCTTTTTCAGAAGTGGACCAAAAAGTGGACCTCTCATGTGACAAGTGGTGGTGTAAGGGAGTGGCCTTCAACATTTCCTCGCCCACAACCAGGGATGTGGGAGAAACTTGATTTTGTTTGCATTCGAATGAGAAACCACCTGATTTGTGCTTCTCTCTGCAAACCGAAACACAGCCATCCTTGGAAATTCATGTTTCTTCCGATTTTGAGACTCAGTTGTTCAACCAGCATATATAAAAGTGGGAAATGTGCTCTTCATTGGTTTTTCTAAGATAAAGAGACAGAAGAACCACAGGGAAAATGCAGAATGACAATGACTGGATGACAGTGCCATGTGGATGCCCCGTAATAAGTGAGTGAGTGAAGGGTGGCAATCCCACACTAAACACTGACAGAGAAAGCACTCTTCCATCAGTCTGGTGCCAGTTGAATCATCACAGTTTCCCCTGAAGAATCCTGGGAATTGTAGTTTTACTGACATCTGCTCTGTAGCCTCGCCCTTAAACAGAACTAGAGTTCCCAGCATTCCCTGGGAATGAACGAATGACTGTGAAACCAATATCAAGTTCCATTATTGTATGGGCGCATCCATGGCAATTCCCTCTCATTTCTTTTGCATTATATTTCCTCTTCGTCTGTCCCAGGTTGCTGGATGATTCAAACAAGTTGGGTTTGTGTCAGCAAAACCCACAGGGGACATTGGTAGGCTGGGAGTAATGAACCCCTGAATCTAATCCAATGGATTGACCAAGAATTTGGGGACACTGTTTCCATCGGAGGATGGGGTTCCCTTGTGTGGGATCTTCTAGGGACCACACTTCAGTCCGGGGGGGGGGGGGTTCAGAAGCAAAAATGGAGGAATCAATGGATGCAAAATTTACCTTTGTACAGTCGGGTTCATTCCAGCCATGCAAAACCCAAAGGTTTTCCACGCTCTCCTCTCCATCCTGGGTAGCAAAAGGCACTATCACAGTTCAAGAACGCATGCAAACCAGTCAGAAATCACTCAAGGACATGCCCTGGGAGGGGGCACCGCTTAGGGAGGGTCTCAAGAGGCAGGCAGAGGGGCCAGAGGGTCACATTTACCACCTCCAAGTCTGAGCTTCCTCACCTCTGGCTTAGCCGGTCAAAGAGTTGACCTTTCACACACGGGCGGTTTCCAATTTGGGAACAGACGACTGGGTGGGGAATCCCCCTGAGCAAATCTCAGTTCCCTCTTTCATTTGTTTGAAAACACCTCCCCCCCCCAGCTTGTTTCATAAGCATCTTGTGACTAGGCATGCCTTATCTCAGAATGGTGTTTCCCCCCCACCCTGCTCTCTTGGGTCACCAACTGCTCTGGTCAGACCTCACCTGGAGTTCTGTGTCCAGTTCTGGGCACCACAGTTCAAGAAGGACACTGACAAACTGGAACGTGTCCAGAGGAGGGCAATCAAAATGGTCAAAGGCCTGGAAACGATGCCTTATGAGGAACGGCTAAGGGAGCTGGGCATGTTTAGCCTGGAGAAGAGGAGGTTAAGGGGTGATATAATAGCCATGTTCAAATATATAAAAGGATGTCATATAGAGGAGGGAGAAAGGTTGTTTTCTGCTGCTCCAGAGAAGCGGACATGGAGCAATGGATCCAAACTACAAGAAAGAAGATTCCACCTAAACATTAGGAAGAACTTCCTGACAGTAAGAGCTGTTCGACAGTGGAATTTGCTGCCAAGGAGTGTGGTGGAGTCTCCTTCTTTGGAGGTCTTTAAGCAGAGGCTTGACAACCATATGTCAGGAGTGCTCTGATGGTGTTTCCTGCTTTGCAGGGGGTTGGACTCAATGGCCCTTGTGGTCTATTCCAACTCTATGATTCTAACAGCCAAGGGCAAGAGGAAGGAGGAATCTGATACACTCTGCAGCCAGGCAAACATTCTCCCACCTGCCTCCTTGACCCTCCCTCTATTTATAGGCTCTTCACAAAGCCGGGTGTTTGCAAAGAACTCACCGAGCTTACTGCAAGGCACTGCCTCTCAGTTTCTAGGGAGCATACGAGATAGAGTGCATAGGTATAGTCCACTCTGGCAGAAACCTCGCAGGGAAGGAATTCAGCCCGAGGGCCACATTCCCTTCTGGACAACCTTCCAGAGGCCACATGTGAATGGGGCCAGAGGCAAAAGTGGGTGGAGCAAGGCATGCACACCTTCCAAATTTTTCCAGTGCAAAACCAGGATGTCTTCCAAGATGCACTCATGTGATGTGACCTGTGCCTTGCTCTCACCCCCCCCCAAAAGCAATTTTGGGTGGGAGGGGGCAGAGCACAGTGCACGAGTGGGATCATGGTATCCAAAATGGCCACTGGGATCTTGCAAGAAAAAAATGGGATGTCATGTTTTATCCAGGACACTTGGAAGGAGGTGTAGCTGAGGCAGGGAATATTACCTACAGTGGCCTGGGGTACTATATTCGGACCCGGGTTCTGCTCAGGTTTGGGTAATTGCATTGGCAGAGACTGCCTAGTCAAATCAGGACAGCTAGAGGAAAAGCTGAGACCAGCTCCATTTGTGGTGATTGGCATGTGCCCGCATTGTATACATCAGAAGGGGAACACTAGGTGAGAGGACCGCCAGCGACTCAAGAGTGTGATGTGGAGAGATTTATTGAACCGACGGCTACCCACAACCTCAATATACAAATTGGTTTTCGCTAGGCAATGATTTTGTGCGTGTGAGTGTACAACCTCGAGTTGGGTTTCGCATGTTAGCTACGGTTATGCTAATCATTTTGTATTCCTTTATGTGGTTTAATAAAGTAATTCAGGCAGTCGAGCAGGTGCTTCAGACAAATTTGGAGGCAAAAAGATGGATGCTCATTCCATGCCTGAGCAATGACTTGTCCCAACTGAGGAGCAAAAGGCAGAGACTCATCAGCTTCACTGGGCCAGAGCTAGACCTCGTTGGTGCCCTGTATCACATGATACATGGGGTGCAATGCCGCCATTGGTGCCATGGCCCCGGAGCAGAACTCCTCAAAAACAGAGTCCTCTGACAATTGCAACTCTGTAGGAATAACGGGTGATAGGGAAGCGGGTGGTGCTGTGGGTAAAACCTCAGTGCCTAGGGCTTGCCGATTGCATGGTCGGCGGTTCGAATCCCCGCGGCGGGGTGAGCTCCCATCTTTCGGTCCCAGCTCCTGCCCACCTAGCAGTTCGGAAGCACCCTTAAGTGCAAGTAGATAAATAGGTACTGCTTTATAGCAGGAAGGTAAACGGCGTTTCCGTGTGCTGCGCTGGTGCTGGCTCGCCAGAGCAGCTTCGTCACGCTAGCCACGTGACCCGGAAGTGTCTGCAGACAGTGCTGGCCCCCGGCCTCTTAAGTGAGATGGGCGCACAACCCTAGAGTCGGACACGACTGGCCCGTACAGGCAGGGGTACCTAGGAATAACGGACACCAGAAGGTTGGATGCAGGTGAGCTGTGCAGAAGCACGCTGGCAAGCATGCTCCAAGCAAGCTGCCGGCTAGCACTGCCAAGGCTCCTTTTATTAGCAGACGTCAACAATTGGAAACAGTAGGAAACCAGCCTGAACTTAATGTATTTCCATCTAAGCACATTTCCAGTGTTAGCAAATACACGTGTCAGCAGGTGTTTCCCTCAGATGTTCCCCTGATACTTGATTACGTCTGCTGTCCCCCGCCATGCTCCAGCCAAGCGTTATGTCTAACAAACAAACTGTGAGAGGGCAAAAGGTCAGGGGAAAAACCCTGTTTTCTAGCCAAGAAGGCAAAAGGTCAGAGAGAGCAGGCGTAACACTCCTTGACATGCTGTTGCACTTCTGGAGCGAGGTTTGCCTTCGCAAAGCAGAGCGTTACCTCTACACAACTCCAAGGAAGGGACGGATCCATGTTCTGCCCAATCCTGCATGGGTCGTTAGACTCTGATGTCCCCCTCCCCAGAGCCCCAAGGGGACAACTCTGCCACCAGACTCTGGTGGCTGGTCCACAAACCCTTGTGGAATCGAGAGAGCCCTGAGAGATCCTCCAGGACCTTGCTGAGACAACTTAGATGTTTGACCATCACAATGATCTCTCTCCAAGGTGCTGACCCTTGCCTTGTCTTTACTTGGGCCAGCACCCTTCCTTAGTGATGCCGTAGCAGAAACCACACGATGCAAGGAGCCAATAGGATGTCTTCTGGGCTAGAAGCTGCAAGACCACCCTGTGGCCATCTGCAGTGAAGGTGCTGCAGCAATTTCCTCTGTTTGCCAGTGGGCCAATGTCAAAAGAGAGTTGTGGTGAGTCTTCAGCTCAATTGCACCAGAGGTAGCAAAAGAAGATGGGGGTGTTCCTGTGCCGCTCTCATGACTAGCCAGAAACAGCTACCATGCCCAACTACAAGTGCCCTGTGGAACATGTAAAATGGCCAAGCTGAACTGAGTTCAGTATTTATGGGCTGTTTACAAATCAGGGCCTTTTTCTGCAAACGAAATCTGCCAGTTTATTTTTAATTTTTTTCTAAGAAAGATTCTAGTCCCCTTGGTTGCAAAAAATAAAAAATAAATCTGCATATGCTAGCCCAAAGGTCCAGTGTCATCTCCAGTGGAGTACCTTATAAAATCCCAAAGTTTCCCACCCTGGATTAATGCACAAAAGGAGCTGCCTTCTACTGAGTCAGACCATTTGCTCATCTTAACTCAGTACTGTACACACTGGCTGGCAGCAGCTCTCTAAGGTTTCAGATGGGGGGTATTCCCAGCTCTACCTGGTGATTGAACCTGAGATCTTCTGCATGCAGATCAGCTGCTCTACTCTACTGAGCTACAACTCTTCCTCTTGGTAGCTTAGTACGGCCCCATCAGTAGCTGAAATATAATATTTAAATAAAGCAATCCACTGGTATCAGAGAATACTTCCCATCTTCCACGTACACACCAGTTCTCTCTTCCCCTCCCCACCCACCCCAAACTCATCCCTGTCTTCTTTGAGGAACTTTCCAGAAGACACCCCTTAAGCAAAATAAGCATAGAAAAAGACATTGACACAGATCAGGAGAAGGGCATTTGCACAGCAGATCTGAGCCCAGAAGCGGAACTCTGTCTTGCCCCCAGGGGGCTTCCCTGGGGGGTTTCCAGCTTTCATGATGCAGGGGGCGCAGGCCTTTCCGTTGCCAAAGCAACTCCACGGGAGGCTTTCCGGGAGATCTGTGAGAAAGAGAGAGAGCAAAGGGTTTATTCATGGAAGAAGAAAAAAAAAGGATTAGACAAAGTCCTAGAGCAGGGATGGGGAACCTAGAGCAGCAACAGCTGGTGCCCATGGAAACTGGTGGGGTGGAAGACAGGAAGCCCAAGAGTAAGGGCAGCCAAAGCCAATGACCGTCAAAGCCAACTAATTCCAGTTTTGTCCCCATCCTCCTCCTCCTCCTCCTCTCTGAGTTCCTCATGGGCAACACTGAGTCTAAGGTTGAGGAGGCTGACAGCCAGGTAGGGCTGGCTGATGGCAGACTGAGGTTGGTGGGACATTGTCCCCTTCTCCCTCATGCAGGGCTGGCCCACCCATGAGGCAAGGTGAGACAGCCACCTTAGGCAGCAGGATCCACCGGGGCAGCAGATCCCGATGTAGATCTCCATTCCCCACTTCTTTCTGATATAGATCTTGACCCGCCCCTTCTTCCCTAGCAGGGTCGCCATTTTGTGGTGTGCCTCAGGTGCCAAAATCTATTGGGCTGGCCGTAAAGGGTCAACGCCCACTGACCTAGAGCCCTTCCAATGGGGCTGGGCTCCCATCATCCCCTGACCATTATCGGCCATGCTGGCTGGATCTAACGGCCAACAACTTCTCAATGGTTCCTCAGTTCTGTCCATTTGGTAGCCAAATTTCCACTGCCAGCTTAGAAGCTGCATTCTAGTCATATCAAGAATTATAAAATACATGGTATTATAAATCTTAACCCAATGTTTCATTACCCATGGAGGTTGGTGCACATGGGTACTAATGGCTGTTCTGTGATTCCGTATTTAATTTTAATTGGGAGTTTGACATCTTTTATATTGTGAAGTCCTTCGGCTACATTCAGTAAAGTTGACGGACTGATCACAGGATATTTCAGCACCCGCCGTTCACATGAAACCACATATTCCAATGGGCTTTTCTTTTTCCCTGCCCCTCTGAGAGAGGATGTTCAAATCGTGCCTGGGGCCTACCATCGTTCTGTGTGCCGGAAAAGCCGTCCTCAGGCAGCGATTTGGGGTTGGGGAGTTGGGGAGGAAAGGGCTCCTCCTCACGAAGAGTCCACCAAGTCACAAATTTTACCTGCAAATATAAAAAAGGAGGGAGAAAGCCAATGAATTACAAGCAGAGAAAGTTGCATTTGCTTATGAGCGTCATTACCATTGATAGCCAAAGCATGACGTTGTGAGGTAAAATGTGCCGCTGATAGGAAAGCAACCCTCCTGACAGAAAAACAAGGGATATGTTCACTCGGCAGAGATATTGGAGAGGAACAATGGGTGAAATTTGCACCTTCCATCCTTCAGTGTACAGGAAAGAGTTTGACTCTGAGGGAAGTAGCGCATCCAGGAGAAGTTCTGGAAGGTTCCGCGGTTGCTCTGTACTCAGGCAATTCCTAGTTTGAGGCCACAGATAAGGCCCAAGAGACTCTAGTTTCGCTCAAATTAGACTTGTGAAAATTCACAGTCCCAAGTTTTCTGTGTCAGTTAATTTCAATGTCTCTGTTCTGAGTATGTCGAATATTGGATGAAGCCCCTACACTCTAGCGGTAGCTTTTGGATGAAATTATTATTATTATTATTATTATTATTATTATTATTATTATTATTATTATTATTGACATGCCTTTTGCATAAGTCTCAAGGCAGTGTAGTCTTTAGAGTAAAAACAACTATGATAGGGTTTTTTTAAAAAAATAAATAAACCCATACAGAAAATAACTAAAGGTCTTTAAAATGGCATTTTATTTCATTTAAACGAATCTGTAAATTTGCTAACGCTTTTAAATCTTTTTTACACTTCATACAAAAATAAAATCTCTAACTCGTGTGCGACATAAAAACAATAAACAATTTTATTAAAACAAAAGTAGGTGATAAAACGAAACTGCTAAATGGACAAGCCTACCCAGATGCTTAGAAAATTGAGGCAAATTTAATCCGTTTCGGTGTTTTAACTTTTGTGTGTTTTAAAGTAGGGTAGTGATTTCTCCCTCACCCCTTGATTTAATTGTTTTATCTTTTTGTAAACTGATTGAGATTGTTGGGGGTTTTTTTAACCATTAGGCGGTATATACATTTTATGAAATAAATAATTAACAAACAAAACAGATAAAATAAAAAGAGGAATTTGGGGGATTCAAATGAGAGAGAGAGAGAGAGAGAGAGAGAGAGAGAGAGAGAGAGAGAGAGAGAGACCCCAATATTATGGGTCAGAGAAACTCCTGTAATATCAGACCCTCCCAAATGCAAATTAACAGTCAAGATGCAAAACGAACCCTAACAGGAAGGCCTGTTCTACTGACCCCTGACCTGCCCCCCATCTTGATGTTTTCCGCTCGTGCCAGCCTCCTGCCCTGAACCCTGTCAGAGGTGTCTCCTTGGCACCACCTTCCAGGTGCAGAGAGATCCAGGCAACGCCCACCGTGTTTTCTCGTGCCACCCAACCGTCCATTCTCTCTGGGGACACATCAGAACAAACCACTCCGCTGGGCATGTCCCAATACGTCTGAGAGGGCCCTGGTGCCAAGGAAGGGCAGTCTTCCATAGCTAGCGGTGGTGGTTAGGTGGCACATGCATGGCTCGGCCTCTCTGGGTGGAGTGGAAAAGACTTATTTCTTTCTTTCTTTTCCTTCAAAGGTGGTTTAACAGAAAGCATTCTGCCTCGGGCAATTGATCCGATCAGAAGCAAAGGGAGCAATCGGTTTGGGCCTGTGTCACTATCAGAGCAAGGAAAATCTATCGAGTGTCAATGCCAGGAGGCCATTTTCCCTTGCCAACGCAAAGCAAACGATCCTTGTTTTAAAAAGCTTGTTCCTCTCCCCCTGTTCCAGAAAGAAATGAGGGCTTTATTTCTGAAGGCAAAAACAGTGAGTTTTACCCTCCCGGTGAATTTCAGCTGATTTCATTTCGTACACGGCATTTCCTATTGTAAAATGCTCAGAAACTACGGTGTTCAGGCGGAACCTAAGCTATGAAAACGTATTTAAATAATTGCCATTTAATTAATAATATGAATTATTAAAATAAATTTTGCGGAAGGGCCGTGACTCAGCCGAAGAGCACCTGGTACTTCTCTCCTCAGATGCCATCATTGCTCTGTCACATGGAGGATGGAGCAAACTTATTTTTTCCTGCTCTGGAGGGTAGGAAATGGATTCAAGTTATAAGAAAGGAGAGATTCCGACTAAACGTCAGGAAGAACTTTCTGACCGGAAGAGCTGTTCAACAGTGAAGCAGTCTCCCTTGGGAGGTTGTACAGTCACCTTCCTTGGAGGTTTTTAAGCAGAGGTTAGATGGCCATCTGTCATGGATGCTTTAGCTGAGATTCCTGCATTCCAGGGGGCTGGACCCCTCAGGGTACCGTCCAAATACAGTGGACGCTCAGGTTGTGAACGTGATCTGTGAAAGATGCACATTCGCAACCCGCAGTGGCACGTCTGCGCACGTGTGGGTTGCAATTCGGCACTTCTGGGCATGCACAAAGCGTGATTTAGCGCTTCTGTGCATTTGCGACCACCGAAACCTGGAAGTAACCCATTTCGGCGGGTCTGTAACCCAAAAAAACGCAACCTGAAGCATCTGTAACCCGAGGTATGACTGTACACAGTTCTGTGATTCTCTTGCTTCTCCTCCTCTACTCCACTGGGGCAGCTCGGCTTACCTGCTTACAAGCTCTACTCACCTGGGATTCGGCGGGGGGCTGAGTCAGCAAGCTGATACCCGCCACCACCATGGCAGTCAGCAGGAAGAGGAGGGTGGCGAAGTGAAGATAGTGGAGATCCTTCACGAGGGAAGGGCGCCTGTCCGGGACACCACACCGGGGCGTGGGGTGCGCAAACTCCAAGGCCATCCGGCTCAGGCCAATGACCAGCCCCACCATCAGGCCCCAGAAAGCCCCCTGCAGATAAAGACAGGGCCCAAAAGACTGAAATTCTAACCTCCTTGGTCAAGGCCTCTGGAGAAAGCAGGTAAATTTCAGGAGAAGGAACCAGAAACAAGGAGCAAGTTGTTTTCTTTCCTTTTAATGCCAGACTTAACCACCCTCTTCCCTCATCGTACTGAAGTTGTGATTGACTCCTTCAGGCTTCATCCAGACTTATTTAATTAATTTTATTCATTCCCTGCTCTTCAGCAGGTTTCCCAGGGTGGCTAAGGAAAAGAAAGCAAACTCAAATTCCCAATGGAAACAGTTAAAATGAAAGCCGCTTATATCCCACCATATAAAAGCGCAATTAGAAGCCTGAGCCTCAAACCACTTCCATGCAGGATAAACATAACATCAACATTCACACATGCGTGTAACTCAACCCAACAGAATACAGATTGCATCCACATATCCACAAATCATGCCATATAACATAGTGACACATGCAAACATGCAGGACACACTACACAACAGAACACCACGTTTGCGTAACAGATGATAATGCCACATCCACAGAACAGAACACCATACCAACATAAGATAACGTAACACCACATCCACAAAGCATTGCAACACAACCACGCAATGTAACATCAAAGGACCACAGCCACACATTCACTTAAAGTGGTATAAAGCCCACGTATACATTTGTAGCAGAGACCTACAGTTTACAAACAGGTGTGGCTTTCACAAAAGGAAAGCAAACGATTGCAATGCAAATTTGGGTGATTCACATTGCACATATTATCATGGGGTTTTCCCATTTGGGGACAGACTTGTAAGGGACAGGAAAAAAGGAGAGGGTAGGAAACAATGAGGCAAGGGTAGACGCTGGTGGGTTAGTCCCCTGACCTTAAAAAATGCACCTGTTCTACTATGGGCAACATTGCATATCCACCCACCAGTTCCTGGATTTATGTTTTAAATAGTGCTTCTCTCTTTTTTTAAAAAAATAATACAACAAGGAGAGCCCAAGGCTCAGATTCTCTCTTTGGCAGATTCTCTCCACTTAAGGGGCATCTCAAGTTGCAGGGCTAGGAAAGACTGATGCTTAGGGGCAGAACATCTGCCTTGCGCACAGAAGATCTCATGTTCAGTCCCTGATAACTCCAGGTGGGAATGGGACAAACTCAAGACCTTGGTGAACACTGCCATCCTGTGCAGACATTGCTGAGAGGTGGCTCAACAGTCTGACTGAGCTTAAGGCAACTTTCAATGTCCCCCCTTAAGTCATTTATTAAAAACATATACTATATCTTACTATATAATATTACTGCAAGGAAATGTCATCACGCTGCAGTTCACCTGGTCACCAGTAGGGGGCCATGTGAGCAGGATGGTAGTGGAAGCGAGCAAACAAGCAGGCTGGCAGGTGGTCCAGACAGGGGCTTCCCGTTCACCCTGTTGTCATGGCCACCGCCACCCACTTGCTCGCTCGCAGGCACAGCAGGGCAAGGCAAGCCCAGCATCAGAGGGGGCGAGTGGTCTGGCTGAGCGAGAAAGCGAATGGGCAGGTGGTCCGGCAGAGTAAGCAACTAGGGAGGCAACTAGGTGGGTGGGCCTGGCAGGTCTTTGCATGCTCCTAGTACTCCATCAGCGTCAGAAGGAAGCATGCATTTCAAAATGCATGCTTACTGCCTGCCAGCTGCAGCGCGGAGCGCAAGGGAGAAAGGCCCTTTCCTCCTCTTTCCCCTCTCCTCCGCAAGTGGTAGCAACAGCGGCAGTAGGGGGATTGTGTTTGGGGCAAGCTGTTGGCAGAGGGAGTTTGGAGTGAATTGTTGGGGGAGTTTGGGCTGAGCTGTGGGCATGGCTGTCAACCTTCCCTTTTTCCGCAGGAAATTCCCTTATTCCAGCGCCATTTCCCGCTGCTTCCCGCTTTGTTAGATATCCCATAGACTGTCCCCAGGACAGGTGAGGCTGCTGATCTCTTATTTTCAAATCTGAAAGTTGACAGCTATGGCTGTGTGGAGTAGGGTGAGAATGTCAGGGAGGTGGGGATGGGGTACCGAAGAAGCTGTGAGTGGGGGGTCAAGGAGTTGTGAGAGAGTAGGCGTGGCTAGGGTGTAGGAAGTTTAATGGACTGGCAAGATGGCTCGTGATGGATAGCTCAGTCAGTAGAGCATGAGACTCTTGATATCAGGGTTGTGGGTTTGAGCCCCATGCTTGGCAAAAGATTCCTGCATTGAAGGCTTCGTCACGATGAGCCTCATAGTCCCTTCCAACTCTACAATTCTATGATTCCATGGGGTTGGCGAGCAAAGTGCGCAAGGGCAGAAGTCTCTAGTTTATATACCCCCATTGTTCAGCCCAAACACTGAGGTCCAGCGCCGAGGGCCTTCTGGTGGTTCCCTCACTGCGAGAAGTGAGGTTACAGGGAGCCAGGCAGAAGGCCTTCTTGGTGGTGGCACCCTCCCTGCGGAATGCCCTCCCATCAGATGCCAAGGAAATAAACAACTATTGGGCTTTTAGAAGGCAGCCCCGTGCAGGGAAGTTTTTAACGTTTGAGGTTTTGTTGTGTTTTTAATATTTTGTTGGGAGCCGCCCAGGGGAACCCAGTTCGATGGGCGGCATATAAATAATAACGCTCTTGTTATCATTATCAGCTATTATATATGAGCATACCTGTTCATTAGCTCGCTTCCAGAAAACGGCCAAGAGGAAGACAGCCGTGACGGGTGGGGCAAGGTAGCTAGTGACAGATTGGATGTAGATGTAGAGCTGTCCGCTGTTGGAGCTCTGCAGGATTGGGATCCAAACCACGCTGACAGCAACTAGGACAATAGTGACTATCCTGCAAGGTTAGCGATAAAAAAATATCACAAGTGAAACATCATCATCATAAGAGTGGGTTTTCTGGGGGAAAGCAGAGAGGCAAAGGGAAAACCTCTCAGACTTGTGGCTAGAACTCATGGAAACAGCGGAAGTGTGGACAAGCTCCATGAGGACTTATGTTCTAGGTTACAGGAGAAGAACTGAAATATACTCAGAGTCGCAAAGTGATTTCATGCTCTTTATTCAGCTCATAGTGGTGAGGAGGAATGAATGAAAGTCCCCTCAAAGTATCTGCTTTATATACATTATTTACACAATGGGCTGCACATGATTGGCTAATTCCGGAATTCTACTGTAAGCCAATCAGGTTGTGGATTCACTTCTATCTGGAGCATGATTGGGTAGTTCCTGCCAACCAATCATACTGCTGCATTGTTCTAGGACCAATCAGACTGCTGCATTCTGAATCCTATTGTTCTAGGACCAATCAGACTGCTGCTTTTTGGATCCTATTGTTCTAGGACCAATCAGACTGCTGCAGTTTGGATCCTATTCAACTCAGTACATAACAAGAACCTTATCCAAAGGCCACCAGAACCCTGGAGGGGCGAGTGAGGTCTTGTTCACACAAATACCAAGCAAATGGCAGTCCAGGGCACGGCGTTTCAAAAACCCTGCCTGTGTCAAAGAAGTCATGCGCAACAGAGGCTGTGTGCAAGACTTCGCTTTCTCCATGCACAGGAAAGTATCAGCCGCCCACACCCCGAGAGGGTCATCGACGCAAGACATAAAATAAGAGAGAGTTTTGCAAGCAAGCAAAATCGAATGCTCCTCAATTGCACCGCAGGCCAGTCTAATCTGTGCATTTTATGCATATCTGGAAGCGGTCCAGTGTCCATGCAGGGTTATATTGCCTTTGCAGGTAACCGAGAAAGGAACTGAGATGAAAAACTTGTTCCCGTGGGCTGGGCTTCACTCAGCACCTCGACTGACGCAACCAGATTTTGCGGCAGACAGGTATGGTGGGATCTGCAACGTGGGATTACTGCAGGTTTGCCAGCGAGTCCTACCAAGGGGCCCCAAGAGCTTCTGGGAAGCCAGCACGAAAGGAGTTGGCAGACACTGAGATGCATGCAATGCCTTGCAAAAGCAAACCTTTACAAGCATCAGGGTAATAGGGGATCATATAAGGGGAAACAGGTCTCAGCCTGTTGCGCTTGTGTGTTGCTTTTCGAAAACCGTTTATTTACACCCGAGGCCACAGATGATCTGCTTAATTAAATAAAGAATCCCCGTGCAGTTATTATGTAAATAAAGAAACTAAACAATTTTTAAAACAGGAAGCGGGGAAAATAGCACCCCGGTCAACTCTTGATTATTCCGGCACTTCTCAGCCGAAGCCAACATTTTAATGGCTGCAGACCCGGAAGCAAAACCATACAGCTGTCCCAGGATGACACCCCATCAAAGGAGGGTGCTGTCATGGGAAGTACATGTTGCACCACTTCTCTGTGGCAGCAGTAGATCCAGGATTTGTCCATCTCAGGGCAGTATGTCTGAGTCAGGCCTCACACAGACAGGCAGACACACACCCCTGCCTTGACACGACTCTTTTTTCAAAACAATGCAAAGGCATCAGCCAAATTCTCTCTGCTCAAGTTCTTTCTCAACAGCCAGTTTCAACCTAAGTCATGTTATGGGCAGACGTGTTCAGGTGGATTCTCAGCCCAGTATGCCTGAAGGAGCGTCTCCACTCCCATCAATCAGCCCAGACACTGAGGTCCAACTCCAAGGGCATTCTGGTGGTTCAATCACTGCAAGAAGTGAGGTTACAGGGAACCAGGCAGAGGGCCTTCTTGGTAGCGGCGCCCGCTATGTGGAACGCCCTCCCATCAGATGTCAAGGAAATAAACAACTATCTGACACCTGAAGGCAGCCTTGTTTAGGGAAGTTTTTAATGTTTGATGTTTTATTGCTTATTATTATGATTGATAATATTCTTTTTGGAGCTGCCCAGAGTGGCTGGGAAAACCAGAGTGGGGTATAAACAAACAAACAAACAATATTGTTTTGTTATATTTTTCAACATCATTATTATTGTTGTTGTTGTTGTTATCATCATCATCATCATCATCATCCAGGCTTGCTTTGCCCCAAAAGTGGCATATAAATAAACCAGGACATAATACAGTCATGCTGCTCCAGAGAAGCGGACACGGAGCAATGGATCCAAACTACAAGAAAGAAGATTCCACCTAAACATTAGGAAGAACTTCCTGACAGTAAGAGCTGTTTGACAGTGGAATTTGCTGCCAAGGAGTGTGGTGGAGTCTCCTTCTTTGGAGGTCTTTAAGCAGAGACTTGACAACCATATGTCAGGAGTGCTCTGATGGTGTTTCCTGCCTGGCAGGGGGTTGGACTCGATGGCCCTTGCGGTCTCTTCCAACTCTATGATTCTATGATTCTATACCTCGGGTTACAGACGCTTTGGGTTGCGCACCGCACCGCGCCGAACCCAAAAGTACCGGAATAGGTTACTTCCAGTGCTTGCGCATGCACAGAAGCACTAAATCATGCTTTGCACATGCACAGAAGCACCGAATTGTGACCCACGCATGCGCAGAAGTGCGGGTCGCGGGTTACGAGCACTGCGGGTCGCGAACGTGCCTCCCACACGGATCACGTTTGCAACCCAAGCATCCACTGTAGTTCAGAATTTACCCCTGCACCACTGGCCCTGTATAAATTATAAAGGGGGAGGATGATGTCATATGGAAAATGAGAATGCCTTTCCAAATGCCTGACACACACACGGCCAGCAGGAGCTAAGGTGTGTCAATTTCCCACCCCCACCCCTCTTCACAAGATAACGCCTGTCATTGATCAAATGCACAGGGTGAGTCACGCCCACCCATTCACTTCCAAGAATCCCGCTCCATGTGTCAGTCTCCCCCGCCTGCCTTTCCTTAATCGCCCGGCTGTTTGCGCAAGAGATATTGTGCAGAAAAGAGAAAGAGGCGAGGAGAGCTCTTGCAGCCTTCATCATCAGGCAGCTGCCAGGGAAAAGGAAGAGTTTACACCCAAGTAAAGAGGGAGGGGGAAATGATATCCTTATAAGGGAAGACTGAAGCCAACTTCCTGTGCGGTGACGTTCCTACACACTTTATTATTTCCTTTTCTTTCTCTTAGTAGTTCATTCCCCATGGTAATCTGTTGCGTCTCAATGCATTCATCGGCACGTAGGTAAGGAAGTTGGAAATATAGGGCGAAGTTAGGCAGGCAGGCTGAGAAGCTGAGAGGCCGAAGCCAGGGTGTCCTGCCTCCCTGCGGTCCTCAGACTCCCAGCTTGGTTTTTGCCAAAGGCTTTAATGCCTAGTAGATCGCTGTGGTAGATAAGTCAGGTTACGAGACAGATAGGTCCTGATTCTCACCCTGTGGCTCCTCCTCACTCCCCTCTGGCCAGCCCTGCCAAGATGTCTCTACAGGGCTCCTGGCACATCCACAGCCCCACCCACTTTTTGCATAACATTTGCATTTTCTCATTTGCATGCGCAGGTGCAAATTGAAGCGGCAAGGCTTACTCCGAACCATGGAGTGCCAAGAGGATTTGCTGGGCTCAGGATACTTTAAGCGGATTGGGCCCTCTACAAACTATGATGGCAGGTGGGGTCTCACTGAGACTGTACTCTGCACTGCGCCCAGATAACCTTGTAAGCAAATCTCTTTCTTTAAGTTTAAAGGAAGGAGGTAGCAGCTACAGATGTTAGGACCAGTGCTGGATTTACGTATAAGCAAAACAAGCTATAGCTTAGGGCTCCACTCTCTTGGGGGCCACTAAAAAATTTAAAGGGGAAAAAAACTGGATGTACATTTCCAAAATATAAGATAAAAAACAAAAAAAACCCTACATACAGCAACAGTATTTTGTGATGTGTCGGCTTCTATGATGTAAGCCTGCTAGCCTGTTTCCTAAAATATCACTGGTTTGCTCATTTCTATATATAGGGTGCCTACATTCTGCATGGACTGGTTGCAGGGCAATGTGCAAATGGCCTTAGAATGATACCTATTAGGTCCATAAATTACCATATAGCATGTATTCAATACAAAAAACAGTGACCATTTGTTGTTGACAAAGGACAGCTGGACATAGAAAGGGCCCCTTTACCTTCAGTTGCTTAGGGCCTCATCAAACCTAAATCGGGCCCTGGTTAGCACCCCAGTGCAAAAGACCCAGGGTCACCCCTGATAACAGCCCTGTACAACGCAATGCTATAAATGCCACGTGTCTTATCATACTTCGCTCTGCCAGAAGAAAACCGTGCCAGTTCCATCGTTCTTGTAACATCTGGCTTGATGTTTAATAATTGTGTTCTGTGGTTTCTTTTGGCTGCTAGCTGCCTTGTAGGGCCTGTCGTTTGAAGAAGTATTTTCAGTGAACAAACACGCCGACATCCAGTAATAATGAATGGCTTTGTTTTCGCTGAGAGATCTCAGCGTCCTGATAAAGTCGCCACACAGTCCCACCCCAAAGAGGAGCCACCCTCTTTCACAAATGGGTAAAGTGAGATAAGACAGTATCATTATGTCCCCATGAATCAAAGTCAGGGACACAGAAGTGACTCCTCTCTCTAGTTAACCATCAGCATTTCTGAAGATTCCCCTTTAAGCAGAGAAGCAGCGGCATTTCAGAACCATGTCATTTAGTTATCTGGGAGCCCATCTGCCCTATAGATTTAAAGCAGCGCCGTACCAGTTTAAATTGCCATGGCTTCCCCCAAAGAATCCTGGGAGATGTAGTTTATTAAGGGTGCTGAGAATTGGCAGGAGACCCCTGATTCTAATTCCTGGAGCGGTTTAGCGATCAATCCCTCTTCCTAGGGAACTCTGGGAAATGAAGCTCTGTGAGGGGAATGGGGGAGTCTCCCAATGACTCACGGCACTCTTAACAAACTACAGCTCCCAGGATTCTTTGGGGCAGGCCATGACTGTTTAAAGTGGTATACCTGCTTTCCACATATGGAGCCAAAGGGGCCTGGGAAGCTGATGATTTGCTGCTTAAAAGAAATCACCGGCCTAGTAGCTGGATTTATTACTGACAAATGAAGCATTGCGAAATCGCTGAAGAATTAGGTTAGAGTTTGGGAGGGCTCATTCCTGCAAGCTCCCTTGTTGTTGTTGTTTTTAATTGCTTCGTTGCAGCTCATTTGACAGGTTACCTCTCCCTCTTGCTCTCTCTCATTCTGTGTTCACACATCGAAGCAAATCGATTAAGCCCAAAGAGACAAAAGGAGGAAAACAATTAAGTCAAGGCGTGTCCCGCCTTGCCAAATGCCATCTAAGGCTGGCTGGCTGGAATCATCAGGGGAGTGTCCCCAAATTGCTACTCTATGGCAATTGAAATTGCACAATCGAACGCAGGGACCAGACACGTCACATAAATTAGCAGCAAGAGGCTGCGTTCCAGATTTAGCTGTGGATAAATATGTGCATGGGGGATGCGGGTGGCGCTGTGGTCTAAACCACTGAGACTCTTGGGCTTGCCAATCGGAAGGTCGGCGGTTCGAATCCCCACGACGGGGTGAGCTCCTGTTGCTCGGTCCCAGCTCCTGCCAACCTAGCAGTTCAAAAGCACGTCAAAGTGCAAGTAGATAAATAGGTACCGCTCCAGCAGGAAGGTAAACGGCGTTTCTGTGCGCTGCTCTGGTTTCGCCAGAAGCAGCTTAGTCATGCTGGCCACATGACCCGGAAAAACTGTCTGCGGACAAATGCTGGCTCCCTCGGCCAGTAAAGCGAGACGAGCACCACAACCCCAAAGTCATTCGCGACTGGACTTAACTGTCAGGGGTCCTTTACCTTTAAATATGTGTATATTATCTGGCGTGCTCTGGTCCATGGGGTCACGAAGAGTCGGATACGACTAAACAACAACAATATTATCAAGAAAGAAGAAGAAAAAGCCCTGTCAGCCATTAGCTGCCTCCAGTCTCCTACATTGGTTGAGCTGCTGTGACATCACAAAATCCACACATTCTTAATTGTCACGGGAGAAGCAAGGACCAGCAAAGGAAAGTTGACTTCATGAGCAGTCTCAATGTTGCTGGGAGAGGGAAGGACCAGTATACGAATGTTGATCACTGGCACATTTGGTGTGAAGAAACAATATTTTGATTTTGTTCTGTGAACCACCCTGAGACTTCCGGGTATAGGGCAGTATATAAATTCAATAAGTCCTAAACGGCCTCGGTCCAGTATACCTGAAGGAGCGTCTCCTCCCCCATCGTTCTGCCCGGACACTGAGGTCCAGCGCCGAGGGCCTTCTGGTGGTTCCCTCACTGCGAGAGGCCAAGTTACAGGGAACCAGGCAGAGGGCCTTCTCGGTAGTGGCGCCCGTCCTGTGGAACGCCCTCCCATCAGATGTCAAAGCGATAAACATCTACCTGACATTCAGAAGACATCTGAAGGCAGCCCTGTTCAGGGAAGTTTTTAATATGTGACATTTTAGTGTATCTTTCATCTTTGTTGGAAGCCGCCCAGAGTGGCTGGGGAAACCCAGCCAGATGGGCGGGGTACAAATAATAAATTATTATTATTATTAAAGAATAAAAGAATAAAAAGAAAGTGGAAGGTCAATTGTTTGGGCTTCAAAATGAGGGATGGGGTTATAACTTAATTATCCTTCCCTTCTCTATCTCCACCATTACTCAGCAGATCCTGCCTTATTTATAGGGTAACCAGCCTCATATAACCAACATGCTTAAGTCTAATTAATGCACGAAGGGGTTAATACCATAGAGTAAGCTGTCCTGCTACATTTAGCTATGTTTATGTCCCTTACCCTGGGAGGAAACAGGTAATCAGGTCTAATATTATCCCCCTGTCTACCTGAGAAGACTGGTGTGTAAAGGGCTTCTCTTGAGTCCCTATATCAATAATCTAGGAACTTTTGCCACTTCTTAACTAAGCCAAGTTTTACTGCCTGTGCATCTTTCTAAAGCACATGAATCTGACCTCAGGAGAGTTTGTAAGTAAACCATTTTTAACTTCCCAAATGTGTGGTGTTTTTCTATGCTAGGGGAAGTGGGAAACTGTGGAAAGAAACTTTTTAAGGGGACATTACATTTCGGAACTCACTTTAAAGGGCACCTTTTTAGGTTTTACAGACTGTATTTTCATGCTTTGCTCTGCTGCATGTTTTGTGATTTTAAATCTCCGCTGGGGTTCTCTCAGCAAAGAGTACTTCCCCCAAATTGAGTTTATGCATATGGAACAGGGCAAGATGATCGTGCCTTTTGCCTCCGGCAGCAAAATGCCTTGAACCAGCCGGCACTGACCCACATGGCCAAATATGTCAATAAGGCAGGGTGAGTGAGGAATTCCCTCCAGGCAACCTGCTGTCACTGTGAGCAACACAAAGAATGCAGGCTAGCATTTTCGTGAGGGGCAGGGGCGAGTCATTCTGCAGAGCTTTTAGCAATACGGTTAAAGGCACAGCAGAGGACAAGGGAGACTGTGTTGAAGGTCAAGCAGGATACACAGCAACTTTTACAGGGCATTCCTTGGGCTGTTCAGAAATGCAGCCCAATAAATTGGCGGATCACTCGGTTAATTAATGATCTGGATCACCCATATGAAATTCAAGTTGCTGGCCATCAGTCCTCTCTCGGCTACACAAACATGCTCATTAATTGAAATGTGGAGACGCTTGCAAGCAGGATTTCTGCATCATTAGGTCTGTTGTGCAGGCAGATAAACTGAGTTGCTGGTGACGGCGGGAAATGATTCAGAAAGCAGGACTACGGAGGCATAAACAGGGGAAGTTAATCTCCGTGCCTGGCTGGTGCAAGGAAAAGATCCGACAGGGTGCCCATTATTATTATTATTATTATTATTATTATTATTATTATTATTATTATTATGAAACAGCAGCACACAATGAGCCCTTGACCCTCCAGGTGTGTCTGAACTGCAACCCCCATTTATCCCTGCTCATTGGCCATACTGGCTGAGGATCATGGGAGTTGTAGTCCAGCAACATACGGCTAGCCAGCAGCACCTGCACTATGGGTTTATAAAATGCATTTTTTTAAAAAGCCTTTTGAAAGATTGTCGGCATTTTAGTGTTCAAGTCTCATTTTTGCAAGCAAATCTTCTGAATATGATGCATTTTTGCATATATTTTTTTGCAAAAGAAAATGTGCATTTTGATGGATGCTTTCACCTAATCCAGTTTGATTGAACCCTTTTTTAGCAGCCCTTGGCCACATTCAGGAAAAAAACATTTTAAAGCCTTAAATTTTTATTTTGTGTGTGCCATGTGTTGTTAACGAAAGCACATGCATCTCCTTGTCAATTAGATTTGTTTAACAATTAAAGCTATTAACTGTGTATTTAATTATATATATTTAATCAAATATATAATTTGTGTACATTAAATACTTATCTTTAATTTAAGACGCGGAAATTGAATTCGGCGTGTGGCCCGCAGGTTCCCTGTCAAGCTACTCTTGCAGCCCACTTGGTGTGAGAGGTTGGACCACTCTAATCCATGCAGTTTGCACATAATTTTGAAAAGTGTGAAATGGGTAGCCCCTTATTCGAATTCAGCTTGAACCAAATTTCTCTCCCGTTCATCCCCACCCCCTAGTCATGGCGCGTAGCATCCAGGGGCAACAAAGGTTCCTGAGCCAGAAAAATCCCACAAGTTCTTCTAAAGATGGCCAAGTAATAGATCCAAAAATAATGAATTAAATAACTAACCGCCAGCACTGCCCTTTCACGACATGCGAAAAAACTGCCTTTGCATTGCCTAACGGTAGAGCCAGCCCCAGTGATACTGCCCTGCCCCAGGCTGGTACCTTCCAACCAGAAGCAGTTCTTTCTCGCTGGGCTCCTTCCGCACCTTCTGCCAGATGTCCATGGTGAAGAGTGTGCTGCTGCTGTTGAAGATGGAGGTCAGGGATGACATCAGAGCAGCCATCATGACGGCGATCATTAACCCTCGCAGACCTGGAGGTAGGAACCAGAAAGGCCAATGGCCACTTTGTTTTAACCCTGTTGGTTACATGTCACTGGCTCTGTGCCAAGGAACGGTGGGAGGCAGCAGCTGGGGGAACCCCCAAGGGAAGAAGGCTCAGAGCCAGCAGTTTGGTGGTGGGACGGCGGCAAGTGGTGAGAGAGAAAAGAGGAAGCAGACTGCGAGGAGGAGGGGTTGGAAGCTGAAGAGACAACAGGGCTAAGTGAGCGGGGAGAGTCTGTGTCAGAGAGAAGTCCAGAATCAGAGGCAGAAGCTGAAGCAGGAGAGGAGGGAGGCCAAGATACAGACAGCAGGCTGGATGGTGAAGAAGCCAGGGTGTCTCCCCCTCCTGCTCCTTTCCCCACTGGTCTCCCAGAACACACAGAGAAATGAAGAGGGAGGAGCAACGAGAGGCAAGACAAGGAAGCCTTGCATCATCATCATCATCATCATCATCATCATCATCATCATCATCGTAATAATTTATTGTTCACACCCCAGCCATCTGGCTGGGTTTCCCAGCCACTCTGGGCAGCTTCCAACAAAATATTAAAATACAATAGTCTGTTAAACATTAAAAGCTTCCCTAAACAGGGCTGCCTTCAGATGTCTTCTAAAAGTCTGGTAGTTGTTGTTCTCTTTGACATCTGACGGGAGGGCGTTCCACAGGGCGGGTGCCACTACCGAGAAGGCCCTCTGCCTGGTTCCCTGTAACTTGGCTTCTCGCAGTGAGGGAACTGCCAGAAGGCTCTCGGCACTGGGCAGCTTCCAACCAAATATTAAAAACAATACAGCATCAGACATTAAAAACTTCCCTAAACAGGGCCGCCTTCAGTTGTCTTTTAAAAGTAAAATAGTTGTTTATTGCCTTATAAGCTCTCCTTATACTAGAGTCTTCAAGTCAAGGAGCAAGATTTAGAAGGCCTCATTCAAAGCATCTTGTCGCTTTCCTTAGGTCACTTTTCTAGGGCACCCTGAGGCTTATCTGAATGTGATCAAGGATTCCTCAGTAAATGGCAGACAAACTTCTCTGAAAGGCAGCTCCCCCCACCCAAAAATATGGCTCTTTCCCCTGTAACACACCTCCTGCAAGAGGGACTGTTTGATATAATCTCAAAACACGTTCTGAGTTCATGCAGGGTAACAATATGACCCCACAGGGCTGGCCTGCACCCCGAAATCGTCCCCCAGTCAGGGGTATTCCCAGCTGATGCAGAAGGCAGAAAATTTGAAAATACTTGAGCAAGACCCAGCTTCTAAAGCTGAACCTTTTGTAGAATTGTAGAATTGGAAGGGACCCAAGGGTCATCTAGTCCAACCCCCTGCAATGCAAGGATCTCATCACACGGTCCCCCATCCAATTGGAAACCATACCAGACCCTGCTTAGCTCTGCAAATGCGCTAGCGGTTTTATCAGCAATGGAGAAAAGTACGGTGGGGAAAATGTGGACCTCCAGTGTTGCTGGACGTCAGCTCCCACCACCGCTGACCATTGCCCTTATGGCTGGGGCTGAGGGGCTGCTGTCCTGGATAATATGAGGTCCTGGCTACCCCCCCCCCAGCCTCACCCCCACAGGGTTCTGAACTTCCTCGATTTCACAGCAGACGCGGGTGGCACTGTGGGTTAAACCATAGAGCCTAGGACTTGCCAATCCGAAGGTCGGCGGTTCGAATCCCCGCGACGGGGTGAGCTCCTGTTGCTCAGTCCCTGCTCCTGCCAACCTAGCAGTTCGAAAGCACGTCAAGTGCAAGTAGATAAATAGGTACCGCTCCAGTGGGAAGGAGCGTTTCCGTGTGCTGCTCTGGTTCGCCAGAAGTGGCTTAGTTATGCTGGCCACATGACATGACCCGGAAGCCGTACGCCGGCTCCCTCGGCCAGTAAAGCGAGATGAGCGCCACAACCCCAGAGTCAGTCACGACTGGACCTAATGGTTGGGGGTCCCTTTACCTTTACCTAAGCCTCAAAAGGCACAGCCATTCCCCTTTAAGAACAAACATCCGGGGGGGGGGGCAAAGAACACAGCAGCACCCATAATCACATTTGTACCAAGAGACACCTGTGCTAATTCTCCCATTAGTAATGGTTTGTGGTTCCTCGTTCAGATGGCAGGGTGGAATTCTTGGGAAATGCCAGGATAAATCCAAGCGGTTTTTGTTTACTTTCTGGCTTTGCCAACATGGCTGCCCTAGATAAACTAGTTGCTAATCTGCCTTTCCTGAGGAAGGTTCTAGAGTGAGTGGTCGCAGACCAGATCCAGGCGCTTTTGGAAGAAATTGATTTAACCTGGATCCATTTCAGTCGGAGTTCCGGCCCGGTTTTGGCACAGAAACCGCTTTGTTCGCCCTGTATGATGACCTCTGTCGAGAGAGACACAGACAAGGAAAACACATCCCTGTTAATTCTCCTCGACCTCTCAGCAACTTTCGGTACCACCAACCATGGTATCCTTCTGGAGTGGCTGTCTGAAACAGCCACGTGGGCACCAGGTTGCCGAAGGCTGCCCTAAATGAATGTAAGTGGAAAGAGGAAGCTGTTGCCTGTTAGGGAGTAAGGCAGGACTAGAGCAACACCCAACCGGCCAATAGGAAGGCAGCACTGCCTCGGCTTCTCTTACCACTGGGCATAAGCTCAATCACCAGTTTGGGGTAAGCGATGTTGGAGCAGCCCACCTCGGACCCACACACTCGGGAACATTCTTCGGGGTCGACACAGCCAACGGCATCTGAAACAGACACAAAGAACGAGTGGTTGGGGAGCAACCATTGACTTTCTGGGTGCCTGTGTTTGCTTGCTTGCTTGTGAAATAAAAAAAATTAAGGGCTTATATATATAATAAATGTTCATAAATGTACCAGGCAAACACGTACATAAATTTATAAACCACATGTCTGAAGCAGCACAGGAAAACAGCCCTGAAACCGTTTTGACACCCAACCTTCTCTGCAAGGTTGAAGGAAATGGAAAAGCCTCCCCATTGTCCTTTCCTTCACAAATCCTGTCTTAAGGGTATGTCTGTGTATGAATAGGGTTCTCCACTTGGGCAAGCCGAGTGGTGTGTGTGCAAAAGTGCATGCGCTAGAGGAAAGTGTGCATAGCAATGCATCCATGAGGGAAAATAACATACAAAAACACCTTGTATTAGGGAAAACGGTCTTGCCAAAAAGCCACTTCCGCCCTTCTAAGGAGGCGGAGTTGCGGGCTTCATAGCCCAGCCCTGCGCGATTGGGGGGATTCCCGACCGCGTCATCCCCTAGCCAGCCAATCGGCTGGCTCTGGAGGTGTAGCCTGTCCTATTTAAGCAGGGACGCGGACTTATAAAAAATATTGGGGGGCCCCGGGAAAGCTCATGAATAATAAATAAGCTCATGAATATGCAAATAAAGTGGCGCCGCCTCCTCGTGAGCGAATAGGGGAGAGCGTGCTGCGCCTATTAATCAGCTCCAAAGGAAATTGGGTGGAGCTTTTGCTCGGGAGGGAGGGCAGGAGGCATGCAGCCCGCCCCTCCCTGTGCATTTTGGGCTGGGGGAGGGGCGGCGATGGCGCTCTGCTGGAGGGGCGCCGGAGATTATTGGGGGGGCGGAGCCCCCCCAAACGAATTTTTGAGGGGGCTCGGGCCCCCTCAAGCCCCATGGAGTCGGCGCCTGTGTATTTAAGGCAGGACTCAGCCAGGGATCTCCCTCTTTCCCCACCTGCCAGCTGTTCCTGCTTTTCCCACCCTCCCGCCCTATAAGGTTTTCATTCCTGGACCTTGGTTGGTCGCCCTTGAGGGGCCTGGTAGGAATTTTTCCACTTGGCAAATTGGCACCAGCCACTTGGTTTTCGCCTGCCTCGTAGCAAATTGTCACAACTTTCAGGGTATTGACAGTTAGGCATTGGTATTGCTCTGTAGATGGAAGAGGGGAGGAAGCACCATCACCTGCCCCACATATTGAAGGGTAGTCCGCTAAAGGATTCCGGGGGGCGTGGCCCTGCCCGAAGTCTGGGGAGGTGAGGGCCTAAGGCACATCCCCTATTGGTAACCCCGGGGGAGTTCCTAGTTGATGTGCATCAGCAGGACTCCCCCTACTGGTGGTTAACCCTTCAAGCGGACGGACTGAAGTCAGATATAGTCGGTTAGGACCAATGCCTAAGCCAATACCGCTCATCACCTGTAACCAATAAAGTTTTGGCCTTATTTAGCCCATTAACCTTAATAATTGTGTCATGTGTCTTTATTTCCACTGGGGGGGGGCAGGAAATCGCCACGCAAATGCGTATATTAGGGGGAAATTCCATACGTGTGTATGTGTGTGTCAGAAAAAATTCACCCAAAAATGCTAATGAATTTTCATGAAAAAACAACCACTGAGGTGAAAATGTGGAGAGCGGAAAGGAAAAATGAGGAACGTGAGAGAAGCCAAAAATTCACCTGTCCTTTGAGCTGGGCTGGGAGGGCAGAGAGGTTTAAAGCCTCTTATTGACTCTGGCGCCACCTACTGATCTGCCCTACCAGCACCAATGGGCACCAGCCCCCACTGATGGTGATGATATTAACAGTGACTATGATATTTAAATAAATAAATGGCATTCATTTCAACCCAGAGCTTCACAAGATTCTGGAAAGCTCATGGGTACCCACACAAGCAGAGGGCTTCTTTGCTCTTTCCAACTCCAAGGAAGTTTCACACACACCTCCATACTCAGAGGCAGTGTATCTCTGAGTCCCAGTTGCTGGACACAAGCTGCACAGGAAAGCTGTTGCCTTCCAGCCCCGCTTAAGCATCTGACTGGCCACAGGTGCTTTCCAAGACTGACCTTTGACCTGAGCCAGAAGACAAAAGGTGCTGCGGCAAGAGAAAGAAGGAAACCAGGCCCTGGATTCCCAGCGGATGATGCTGAGAAGCTGCCCTCTGAAACCTACTCGCGAGGAGAGCGAGCCCTAAAGCACACAGTGTGGGGCTTCCTTCCAAGATTAGAGTGGGAGAGAATCAAACAAGCTCCACCAGCTCTGCTCCACTGGGAAGGCAGGAGCTGGAGGCATTTTTTTTGAAGGAAAAAACACACACACCACAAACAAAACGTCAAACTTAAAGTTCAGCCAGGCCAGGACTTCCCTCTCTCTCTCCCTCCTTCCCTCCCTCAGCCTGATAAGGAAATCTAGGGACACCGGCTTCTCACGGGTGAGTCAATTTCCGGCCTTCCACGCATGCAATAGATCCGGGCAGAAGCAGCACGCATTTGCGATGCAGCCGAAGGAGTTAATGGACAGGTAGGAGCAGGGACTCTCCGAAGGCGGGGAGACATGTGACGGCAGGTGGTGCAGGGAGGAGCAAATTACTCAAGCTGTTGCTTTTCTCTCTTTTTCTCTCTCCTCTGCTCTGCTCACGCTCTCCAGGTTTCCATTTCTGGCTGAGACCTGCTGAGCTGCCAGGCTGCCGACCAGCAAAAAATAAATAAATACACCCTCGAACGAAACCCACTCTCCCCTTCCACCTGAGAGAGTAATCTACGAGCTGGAAAGAATGAAAAACTACCCCTTCTGAATCCTGTCCGGCAAAAAAGAAAAATTCCTGGTTCCAACTCCTGTTTGATTCTGGGGAGCGTCTCACTTGCTCCCATTTATTTCCTTATGGAAATTTGGAAGGTCAAGGGCAGAGGTGAAGGAAGCCGGCTGTCCAAAGGCTAGAGGGAAAACATCAGCCAAGCCGGGATTTCAAAGCCGCCGGAACATTTAAGCATTTAAGCTTGAACGCCACTGTCCGCTGCTCCCTGCCTGTTTCTGAAAGTTCGGGGAAGGAAAGAAACTTGAGCAAACTTTTTTCGTCCTATCCAGGATTTTCTTTTTTTTTACTCCACTGAGATGAGCTGATGGGTAAGCTGAGAAACTGAATGCCAGTGTTTAAAGACAGTTAAGGACTCTTGGGTGGTGGTGGTTGTTTCTTTAAGTCGCAAAGGGAAACCGTTCACGAGGAATTGAGAAGAAGCTAGGAGGGGCCTTATTTGCTGCTAGTTTTCCCTTAAACTCAGGGATACACCTCGCTAAATTATTTCATTAAATTATCCACCTTTATTTATTTATTTTGGGCGGGCGTTCCCCTCCTCCTCGGACCAGGGATCATGGCTTTCTCTCAGGTCCAGTGCCTCGATGACAGTCATGTCAACTGGCGCTCCAGCGCATCCAAGCCGGAGTTCTTCTACAGCGAAGAGCAGAGGCTGGCGCTGGAAGCGCTGGCGTCGAAAGGGCCAGATGCCTTCTACGAGGTCCTCAAGAAGGAGAACATCAGGGACTTCCTTTCGGAGCTGGAGCTCAAGAAGATTTTGGATACGCTGGAGACCTACGACCCCGGCTCGGAGTTCATCCCCCGAGGGGGTGGTGGTGCGGTCGACCTCAGCAGTCAGAACGGCGAGCAAGAAGAAGTCCCTTCTTTGGAATACTGGCCGCAGAGGTCCGACCGGTCCATTCCACAGCTGGACCTCGGGTGGCCGGAGACCATCGCTTACCGTGGGGTGACCAGAGCTACCGTCTACATGCAGCCGCCTATTGACTGCCAGCCTCACATCAAGGAAGTCGTCCGCAAGATGATCTTCCAGGCTCAGAAGGTGAGAGTTGCCCTCTGGGTGCTGCCTTTGGGGGTGGGTGGTTAGAGCGCTCCCCTCTTGCCCAGCCGAAACATCCCTTTTGTCTCCTCCAGAGGTTTGCCTAGAGGATGATGCACAGGCAAGTCTGGTCTGTTCCAGAATGAGCTCATCCTGTCTGTACTTATCGCCGGTGTTGGTGGCAGATAAGCTCTGCGGCACTGATCCAATCTGCCCGAGGAATGAGAGGGGGAGCAAGTCACTTGGGGCAGTTGCTGCTGGTTCAAAGTGACGGGGAAATGGGGACATAGCTGATCAGGAGTTCACTATGCCGGGGGGGGGGGTTTCCCTCCTCTCGCATGTTGGTCAATGAGGCCACTGAAAGCTGTAAGCTCTTAATCTCAGGGTCGTGGGTTTGAGCCCCGCTTTGGGCAAAAGATTCCTACACCCTTGTGGTCCCATCCAACTCTACAGTTTTATGATTCTATGAAATGGAGTGGAGAGGTGGGATGGATGGCAGAGAGAAGACTCAGTCTTGCTTCTGGTACTTTGACCATCTGAGGAGCTCCCCAGAAAGTCATTTATGTAGCCTTTACCATTCTGTTCAGTGCTCAGAATTCTGGGGTACAAACCTATCAGGAAAGGGGCAGCTTCTGATCTGTAAACGTGGCTCCCCAAGAGCAGATACACGTGGTTATTCGGTGGTGAAAGGCACTCTGTATGTCAAGCATGTGCAAAGTCCAGCCTGGGGGCCTAATCTGGCCCCCACCAGTCTGTTTAATCCTAAAGTCCTTAATTGGGGGGGGGAGCTTAACTTCTATCCTAAAAAAAGGTCAACAACTTTGGTCAGCCCTCACGCATGTCCCTCTTTGAGAAAAGTTTGGACACCCGTGCTGTATGTCATCGCTAGTACAGTGGTACCTCAGGCTACAGACGCTTCAGGTTACATACACTTCAGGTTACAGACTCTGCTAACCCAGAAATAGTACCTCAGGTTAAGAACTTTGCTTCAGGATGAGAACAGAAATCGTGCTCCAGCGGCGCGGCGGCAGCAGGAGACCCCATTAGCTAAAATGGTGCCTCAGGTTAAGAACAGTTTCAGGTTAAGAACGGACCTCCAGAACGAATTAAGTTCTTAACCAGAGGTACCACTGTACTCTCTTCACACAGCCCTAGCCAGAACCCCAGCCACGGTTCCAAGCTTAAATGATGGTTGAAATCAAACCGTCCTTTCCTTCCTTCCTTGTGGAAAGGTCACGGGACAAGGTTAGAACACAGAACAGAAGCAGCCCAATTTGTTGCAATTAGAAAATCCGGCATGTGAAGCCTGGAAGAGGAGGAAGGGCAGCCTTTCATCCCCGGCCTTTTCTGCATCAGTATGCAGCCGATGAGCGCCAGTGTGGCTCAGTGTCCTGGGGCAGCTTGCATCTCAGTTTCCCCATCTGTAAAATGGGAGTAACAGTGACCTACTTCTCAGGCTGCTGCAAGCACGGGCAAGATGAACGGCTGCTCATGTAAAATCCGACTTCAACCGCGAACAGTTTCAATCCATGCTGCAACCCACAGGAAACAGAAACAGTCTCGTCGTGCCTGAGCTTTACTGATATCACACTCCAAAAGCTCCTCCTGTTTTTGCTTGATCAGTTTCAGCTTGGATAGTAACAGTGTGGGGGTGGAATAACCTCAGTGCCTGAAATCCATCTTCAAACTTTAGGGAAGACTGGCTCTCAGTAACCTAGCCAAATCTAGCTGGAATAAAACTATATTACAGGGGTAATAAGTCTGGTGCCTTCCATAGGTTAAGAGCATAAGAGGAACCTGCTAAATCAGGCCAGTGGCCCATCTAGTCCAAAATCCTGTTCTCACAGTGGCCAACCAGATGCCCATGGGGAAACCCACAAGTGGGACCCGAGCGCAAAAGCATCATTCTCCCCTCCCGTGGTTTCCAGCAACCACATTTCAGAAGCATTACTGCCTCCAACCATGGAGGCAGATACTGTTGGACTCCACCTCTCACCATCCCTTCCCATTGGACAGGCTGGCTAGGGCTAATGGGAGTCGGGAGTGCATTGCAGAGGGTTGGACTAGATGACCCTCAGGGGTCCCTTTCCAGCTCTACAGTTCTATGATTCTAACCTCTAGAGAGCACCGCCATTGGCTGCTACTCCAGCGGCATTTTGTAAAGGGATGGGGCAGCGAGGATAACTGTTAGGAAACCAAGATGGGTGGTTAAGGGTGTTTTAACTCATGGCAGAGAAGGCTGGTTCAGGGCTTAAAGGTAAAGGTAAAGGTACCCCTGCCCGTATGGGCCAGTCTTGACAGACTCTGGGGTTGTGCGCCCATCTCACTCTAGAGGCCGGGGGCCAGCGCTGTCCGAAGACACTTCCGGGTCACGTGGCCAGCGTGACAAAGCTGCATCTGGCGAGCCAGCGCAGCACACGGAACACCATTTACCTTCCCGCTAGTAAGCGGTCCCTATTTATCTACTTGCACCCGGGGGTGCTTTCGAACTGCTAGGTTGGCAGGCGCTGGGACCGAACAACGGGAGCGCACCCCGGCGCGGGGATTCGAACCGCCGACCTTTCGATCGGCAAGTCCTAGGCGCTGAGGCTTTAACCCACAGCGCCACCCGCGTCCCTGGGAGTTGTTAGGAGACCCTGATTCCCCCTCACAGAACTACAGTTCTCAGAGTTCCCTGGGAAGAGGGATTGATGGTTAAAGTAGTTGCGCTCATATAATGAAGGCTGTGCTGTTCGACTGTTTAATTGGTTGGCTGAAAAGTCTCTCTAATTAAAAGGGTGCCACAAATGAGCTGGGCAGCAGTTCTTTCCCTCCCACCCACCCCTTCCAGCGGTGTCCAGTGCTAGCCCTACTCAGCGTAGTAAAAGGTAAAGGTACCCCTGCTCGTACGGGCCAGTCTTGACAGACTCTGGGGTTGTGCGCCCATCTCACTAAAGAGGCCAGGGGCCATCGCTGTCCGGAGACACTTCCGGGTCACGTGGCCAGCGTGACAAAGCTGCATCTGGTGAGCCAGCGCAGCACACGGAACGCCGTTTACTTTCCCGCTGGTAAGCGGTCCCTATTTATCTACTAGGCGAGCCAGCGCAGCACACGGAACGCCGTTTACCTTCCCGCTGGTAAGCGGTCCCTATTTATCTACTTGCACCCGAAGGTGCTTTCGAACTGCTAGGTTGGCAGGCGCTGGGACCGAACGACGGGAGCGCACCCCGCCGCGGGGATTCGAACCGCCAACCTTTCGATCAGCAAGTCCTAGGCGCTGAGGCTTTAACCCACAGCGCCACCCGCGTCCCATTTAAATTTCACCTGCTCATTCCAGACACAATCTGCACTTCAAAGCTCCGTGTATGAGCACTCTTTCTTTTTCCCCTCCAGAGATTTTCCCCATGAGAACCCGGTCTTTAAAGCTCCATCGGAGCAAATAGCTATCTGTGGGAAACCCCAATTGACGTTTGTTCTGAATGAGCACTAAGGAACGAGATTCCACAGGGCAAAAATAAAACCAAACACTCAGAACACAGAGCTTTCGAGGGCAGACCTATGCCTGGGCAAAATGTAAGGGTGGAGAAGCCCTCTCACATGTACACCCCTCACACTTGGTGACTGGAGCGTCAAAGGGCTGCTTGCGCATGAAAATGAAGCATCCCAGGTCACCTCACACATTCTGCTTTGGCACAACGGTCACTTCACACATTCAGCTGCCAGTCATTTGGTGCTGATGAGAAACTAAATTATAGAGCCCAGGTTTATTTTCCGCAGAAACATCATGCATATTATTACTGTGCTTGGCTTGTTAGAATACATACCAAGGGACGGGTGTCATGTGGCCCTCCAGATGTAGCTTGTCTGCCTCCTATGGTGCCTGAGCACTAGACACTCTGGCTGGCGGCGATAGGAATTTGAGTCCCACAGCAACTAGAAGGCCACAGGTTCCCCATCCCTGATATAGACCATAACAGAATATAACCACAAAGGATAGCTCGGTCTGTAAGTATTTGCCATGCTTACACACTATCCATGTTCGGGGCAGCATATATCAGAGCACGAGATGCTGCAAACAGCTAGCATGTGATGACCTTTTGACAAAGTGGACTCTGGCCCATGAAAGAGTATTCCACAATTAATTTACTGGTCTTTAAAGGTGCTAGCAAGGGACGCAGGTGGCGCTGTGGGTTAAACCAAGGAGCCTAGGACTTGCCAATCAGAAGGTCGGCAGTTCGAATCCCCGCGACAGGGTGAGCTCCCATTGCTGGGTCCCTGCTCCTGCCAACCTAGCAGTTCGAAAGCACATCAAAGTGCAAGTAGATAAATAGGTACCACTCCGGCGGGAAGGTAAACGGTATTTCCATGCGCTGCTCTGGTTTGCCAGAAGTGGCTTAGTCATGCTGGCCACATGACCCAGAAGCTGTACGCCGGCTCCCTCGGCCAATAAAGCGAGATGAGCGTCGCAACCCCAGAGTCGGCCACGACTGGACCTAACGGTCAGGGGTCCCTTTACCTTTACCTTACCACAGGGCCTGCAGTGTGCCCAAGCCCTGGCTTGGGCACACACAGGCTCCGTGCTGCCCAAATGGTCTTCCCACTGCCTCTCCCCAGCTATAGGGTGGCTGAGTGGGAGGAGGCAGGCAGACTCAAGAGGCCCGCCGTGCACCCTGCCCCAGAGTCGGTCACGACTGGACCTAATTGTCAGGGGTCCCTTTAAAGGTGCTAGCAAGACTCTCCCTTGCAATTTGACACTCTCAGTTACATTTGCTTTGGAAACTGAAGGATAAGGGTCCTTGCTCCCATCCAGCAAGGAGTTCCTAGCGAGCTTGTGCTGAGAATTAAAGCTATGCTGCATCAAATAATAAGGAAAGATAATGAGCGTTAGGCACAGTCAACCCATGATCAAATCTGTGGTCACAGAAAGGCACTTTGAAGTCCTCCTTCGATTGCACCATCAAAGGGATGGGTGGCTCCATAATTTGCTCAGTTAAAAAAGAGAGAGTCAGAGCCAATAATGCTCCATGAAAGGACCAGGCTGACTCCGCTAAGGGCTGGCTGGACAAACTAGACCAGGGCTAGCAGGATACCAAGCTGGCCCCCAAAGGTTGCACTCCTATCTTAGGTCACCACCGTCTCACCTAGTGTGCAGAAGCGACTCCACTTTGTTTGCAAGCCAGCTCTCCTCAACCTGGTGCCCTCCACATGTTGTTGGACCTGGGAATGTTGGAAGAATTCCAGCTGAAATACGAGTGGAAATTGCTGGTGCTCAGAATGGAAACCAACCCAGCAGATACGCTTGGCGTTTGTAGCTGCCAATGTTGTTTTCAGCCCGCAAATAATATGCAATTGATGGCTTTCCTCAGAACCAGCACCTATTTGTTTCCTTTGCACTGAAATGGATGGTGCACAGTAACGCCATGATAACGTAGTTCCTTGTGTAAAATTCCACCACAGCAGGCCACAAGATGAGTAGCGCAGTTTTGATCGGAAGCCAAACTGCAGCAGAAGAGAAACAGCGCTGCATGCGACAAACCTGGGTTGGAACAGAAATCAATGCTTTCTTACATCCTCCCCGTTGGACTCCAATTACCATCAGTCCCAACCTTCGGCCATTCTAGCTGGGGCTGATGGGAGTTGTGGTCCAAGCTATCCAGAGGGCACCAGGTTAGGGAGGCTGGTTTAAGCTCCAGGAAGCCTTTCCAGAGGGATTCATTGAGAGTGGGCGAAATAACTCTTACGGTCACCAGGTAGGAAAGATCTTGTGGCTCTGATGTAGGACGTGTTGTACTTAAGGCCTCTCTGCCCAAACTTTTCTTTAACGAGATCAAAAAAAGGAAAATAGAGGAGGATCTGACTCCTAGGGCAACTTGTTCTGGAGCTGGGAATAATTTTGGGGGGATTTAGCATCTTCCCGAATGTCCAATGAGCTCCCAGCTTCAACTCGCTTTGTGTTTCCCTGTTGGCCGAAAACGGACACACAGAAGGATGCTTGTTCCCCTTCTGCAACATTCATAACACCTGAAGTGTCCGCTTTAGAGGCTTCGCTGTGGCCCAGCGGTGGTGTGTCAGGTGGACAAAGCGTCCTCTGGAGATGCAGCGACATGGGTGGCCATGCATGTGTGGCTGAATGGCTTACAAAGCATGACTGTGGAACAGTCACACCATCCCTAGTCCATACTGTCATTCGCTAGCTTGGAACATTCATCAGAGGCAGGCAGGATGGTCACCATTAGTCACCATGGCTATATGGAAGCTCCAGGTTCAGAGGGACTCCACCTCTGGGCTGTTGGCAGGAGGAGACTTCATGTCTTGCTTCAGGGCTTACCAGGCTGGCTAGTGCAAGTCTTGTGTGGCACCTTGAGGGCCAACAAATTTATTAGGAGCACAGGAAGTTGTCCAGCTAGCTCAGTATTGTCCACACTGTCTGGCAGAGACTATCCAAGGTTTCCGTCCTACCCAGAGATGCTGGGGACTGAAACCAGGACCTCCTACATGCAAAGCAGATGTTCTACCATTGAGCTACCTTGCTTATGACACAAGCTTTTGTGGACTGTCCACATTCTCCATGGCGAATGTGCACAATGGCTGGTCATTATGCATATTAACTGATGAGTTCCACACCATTCATAACATATATTCTAAATTTAATGGTTTCTGGATGGTGTGGAGGAACCCCAATGCTTCTGATAACTGGATCTAACCTTCTGAGATCCACCTCCAGCTGGCTTGACCTCTCTGTCCTCTCTTAGCGGTGAGTGTTTGCTATTGCCCCCACTTCATGCATTTCCCCATCTCTCAAGACTGGCAATCACCTTGACGGCTAAGTCAGAGCCATTTCTCCATCAGCAAGCACGTTCAAGGCCTTCTCCACGTAGCAGAGGTGGGAAACTGTAAATGGCAGGTCAGGAGCATTATCTGAAGAGATGTTTGGGAAACGTAACCCATTTTGAGCATGCACGAGAGGCTACAGACAAGCATTGCCTGGGCTCATTCCATGCGTTCCTTCACAGCAGCCAAGCAATATTCCAATGAGGTTTACAGTACATCTGCACAAGCTTATTTTTGTAGGGTATTTTCATATATCTGTATTTCATTATATACCCCTAGTGACTCCTTCAGGAGCGTTGAAGAGAGTTCCCCACTCTTGCTCTTAGCCAGTTTGCAGATTTCTTTCTTTCTTTCTTTCTTTCTTTCTTTCTTTCTTTCTTTCTTTCTTTCTTTCTTTCTTTCTTTCTTTCTTTCTTTCTTCTTAACTAATCTCTGCATGCATGCAACAGCCTAAACGGCCCATATCTCAAGACGAGCAATGGGAGGATCTGCCACTGCTGTTCCCTTGGTTTCTCAGTTTCCTAATCTTCGGTTCAGCTCTTCACATTCCTGCAGCAATCTGCGATTTCCCCCCCCCCCCCCCAAAATACCCCATCGGTTAATTTTCCAGAATTTTGATGCAAATTTCTCCGATTCTTGTGCACAGCTTTGACTAAGGAACAAGTTTTAGGTTTAGGTTTGATGAGGCCCTAAGCTACTGAGGGTAATGGGGACCTTTATATGTCCAGCTGTCCTTTGTCAGGGACATGGGTGGCACTGTGGTCTAAACAACAGAGCCTAGGGCTTGCCGATCAGAAGGTCGGTGGTTCGAATCCCTGCGACGAACGGGGTGAGCTCCCGTTGTTCAGTCCCTGCTCCTGCCAACCTAGCAGTTCAAAAGCACATCAAAGTGCAAGTAGATAAATAGGTACCACTCCGGCGGGATGGTAAACGGCATTTCCGTGTGCTGCTCTGGTTCGCCAGAAGCGGCTTAGTCATGCTGGCCACATGACCCGGAAAAACTGTCTGCAGACAAACGCCAGCTCCCTAGGCCACCAAAGCGAGATGAGCGCCGCAACCCCAGAGTCATCTGCAACTGGACTTAACTGTCAGGGGTCCTTTGTCAACAACAAATTGTCGCTGTTTTTTGTGTTGAATATATGCTATATGGTAATTTATGGACCTAATAGGTATCTAAAGCCATTTGCACATGCAGAATGTAGGCACCCTATATATAGAAAGGAGCAAACCAGTGATATTTGAGGGAGCAGGCTAGCAGGAAGGGACCATTACTTACATCATAGGAACCTACACAACACAAAACTCTGTTATTGTATGTAGGTTTTATTTTATTTGCTTTTTGTCTTATATTTTGGAAATGTACATCCAGGTTTTTTTTCCTTTAATTTTTTTTTTGGGGGGGGGGGGCCAAGAGAATGGGGCCCTAAGCTGTAGCTTGTTTAGCTTATATGTAAATCTGGCACTGGGCTGCAAGCCTGTTACCTCACATTCTGTGAAAGCAGCACATTCCCCTCACACTGATTCAACCTGGCCTGTGTGGGAATGGACCTTGGTCAGAGCCGGGATCAAAGGAGGATCACACTGAGCTGAACACACTGTGTAGAAGGACAATAAAGTAGAGCAGAGCAGCAAACACAAGGGCAAAGTTCTTTGGAGATACCTTCCCTCAGCGTAATCACCTCTCACATCTGCGCAGATGACATAAGAGGTCTGTGGCACAAACAATTGTGGTGGGGAGAAAGACTCAACAAAATCCTATTCGAGTGTGCGAGAGAAGCTTCTAGATGGAACTCTGAGTGACAACAGATCTGCACAAGCTCTGTTGGGTGTCAGCCATGTCATAAGGTCCCAGAAACAAGAAGTAATCGACTAGAAATATTACGTTATGGAAATCAACTAAATATTAAAAATCAAAAAGTTTAAGGAAAAGTTTTTTTTCAAAGCCTTAATGTGATGCCGGCTACAAACCTCGTTTCACTGAACTATTCAGTTTCCTCAGAAGGACATTGAAAAATCATAAACTTTAAATGACCAAAATTCAAACAAGGGTAGAACCCCAACAATTCTGATGTATTATAATCCTAGCCCGACCTTTGCAAACAAGCAAAGCACAGTAATAAAGGATTGAAGACTCAAAAGTACAGTTTCTAATACTGAATTTACAAAAAAGGTTTGAAAAACTAAATAGCAAGTTTTAAACAAACCCAAACTTGAAGGTGGCAAAGCACAATGATAAGGGATTGAAGACTCAACTGTGAAAATTCTAGTGCTACTTTTACGAAAAGGTATAAAAACCTAAATGGCACAAATTCAAAGAAAGGAATACAAGATAAAGCTGTTTTAGATTTTGAACAAATTCAAGTACAGGGCTGAAACGCTCCCATGGTCTAGATGTTACTGCTGATGTTAAAGACTGATCACAGCTTCTGACTTGAAATCGGCCATCCCAGTTTTTTAGGCTTGGCCCCACCCCACCCCCCTCACAGCGCTGCCCCAGCAGCGGATCCTGCCTCTCTGCCCCTCGCAACATGGCGGTCAGTTCTGAGCTTGGCGGCACGTTTTGATTATGTCACTTGCCAGGGCACCGCCAGGAGCTGGAGGCAGAGACAGAGAGGCTTAAAAGAGTCACAGTGCAAACTGGAGCTGATAGTGGCAAGTCTTGAGCAGCTGGAGTCCACCAGGCTGCGGATACTGAATTGGGCCACGGATCCAATTTGGATCGTGATCCTGCCACACGGGATCAAGTGAGCCCACTTTGCAATCCAAGTGGGATGGAATCATTCCTAGCCATTCTATGAGCTACAGAAATGTTTTTGCCAAACTGCATCAGAGGAAAAAATCCAGGATTGTCACATTCTGACACGAAGGAGGATAAGCTACAGGATCCGCAGATTTATCCAATAGTTTGGCCAGTGCAAAGCAACCTCCAGAAACTTGAAACCCTCCATTCCTAGTGCTGGGAGCCATGAGCGTGAAACAGAACCTCCACCTGCAGGGGTAGTGTACCTGGGAGTCATAATGTTGAGGGCAAACAACAGGCAGGGCTGTTGCCTTCCTGTTTTGCTTTGGGGCTTCCCAACTACCTTCTGGTTGGCCACTGTGAGAAAGAGGATGTTGTGCTAAGATGGGCCTTTGGTCTGATCCCGTTGAAGGACTGTCCTGATGTGCTCAACAGCGTAAAGGTAAAGGGACCCCTGACCATTAGGTCCAGTTGTGGCCGACTCTGGGGTTGTGGCGCTCATCTCGCTTTATTGGCCGAGGGAGCCGGCGTACAACTTCCGGGTCGTGTGGCCAGCATGACTAAGCCGCTTCTGGCGAACCTTAGCAGTGCATGGAAACGCCATTTACCTTCCCGCCGGAGCGGTACCTATTTATCTACTTGCACTTTGACGTGCTTTCGAACTGCTAGGTTGGCAGGAGCAGGGACCGAGCAACGGGAGCTCACCCCGTCGTGGGGATTCGAACTGCTGACCTTCTAATTGGCAAGTCCTAGGCTCTGTGGTTTAACCCACAGCGCCACCCCTCAGTAGCATAGCCTGTGCTGAAAGGGGTTCTGAGATTTCAAAGGCAACAATTCACACCAATTCAGCTGCTTCTCAACAACCTAAAACCTACAGCTTAAAACCAGCTTCCTAAAATATACTTTTGCAATCTGACCTCCAATGGGTTCCTTTCTCTACGGCACAATCCCATTCTCCCCCACACTCGCACCTCCCCCCAAAACCGTGAATCTCGCTAGTAATTGCAGGATGCAAAATGCTTGGCGTCCTGGAGATGAAAGGAGAGGGAGAATAAACAGGTGTGCTTAGCAAAATTCACTTTGTTCCTACCTCTGGCTTTCCCAACAGTTAACCGTCCGACTCTTAATTGTGTGTTTCTGGACGCAGACCAGCAGCCACCTTTGAGAAGGTGGGAAAACAGGTGAATTAATAATGCCCCTGTTTTTCTCCAGTACCGAAATGACCTGACATTTTATACGCGCTAATTAAAAGAGGAAAGTAAGGGCCACGCAGCCTCTCCACTTCCATAAACAGCCTGGAAGGAATCTGAACCACAGTGACATTAATGGCCCTTTGTTTCTAATCCATTCAGAAATGCAGAATGACAACATATTCTGAATACCCAGCTGGTGTGTTCAAATCTAAGGGAAAAGAAGCAGAAGACAATGAGAGAGAGAGAGAGAGAGAGAGAGAGAGGGGGGGGGGGCTGGAATCTATGCTTAAGACCGATCAGTATGGAAAAAATAATATCTGGCAGTGGGAAATAGGTAGACATCTTTTCTTACTAAGGAAACAGAAAGGGGTTTATGAAACCATAGCAAGATGCAAGCTAAACCTTTGGTGGAAACCTTCTTGGTGTTGGCCCCACAATTCTGGAACACTCTCCCTGGTGAGGTCCTCTTTGCCCAGTTTTTAGACAGAATACATTTTATAATTGATTCCTGACATTTTATGTGAGGATTTGTGAATTCTCCATCCTTGGAGGGTTTTTTTAGCAGAGGTTGGGTGGCCGATGCTTTAGCTGAGATTCCTGCTTGGGGGGGGGTTGGACTAGATAACCTTTGGGTCCCTTCCAGCTCCACAATTCTACAAAATTGCTGCAGCACTGGATTTACAGAGCTCTGCATGTTTTCCATGTTAGGCGGAGAAATGCTGCAAAACAACCCTGACTGAGAAAGGAAAAAAATATAAGCTGAGAACGTTGCTTTGGAAGGGAAATCTTCAAAGATGCCTTTGGAGCTTGCACAAAGGCAACTTAGCTTCCAGCCAGGCAGCAGATACCAACCGGTGCCTCCAAGCAAACAGAACTGCCTTAGCAAGCAGACGCAGGGTACTGTTTATCTAACTGCATTTGTTTAGCCCTGCCTCCAGGTTAATCCTCTTTCTGACAGTGGTTGCCACTTTCCAAACTGTTTGTGTGCTGTAGCAGTTTTCCAGCGAAGCTGCCACCCGCCTCTTGCCAGCATGGACGCAAACATTTCCTTATAGCAACCCAGGTTAAACAGTGCTATAAGAAAATTTAAGGTCTTTTATATATATATAATAAATGTTCATAAATGTACCAACCAAGCACATACATAGATCAGCATAGGAAGGCAGACCTGAAACCGTTTTGACTCCCAAACTGACCAAATGTTTTCTCTGCAAGGAGGGAGGGGGGTCAGGGAGCCTTCCCATTGTTACAGGAATTTAGTAATCACCATTTCAAAGGGTGACAGACTACCAGGAAAGGCAATCAGATAAGGCGTTATCAGATAACCTGGCAGACAGGAAAAACAACGTCATTCAAATTTCTGTTGTAGACCGCCTTTTCTGTGATGTAGGTATGATGTTTGTGGGGGGGAGGTCTTGGGTTACACCGCTTCTGTGATGTATGTATGATGTATGGAGGAGTGGTCTTGAGCTCCAGGGCAGGGAATTAAAAATGTCTATATAAGGGCAGGCATACCTTTGTGCTAGGTCTTCCTCCTTTCCTGCGTGTAAGGGGAGCACCCTGTTGCAACAGATCAATAAAGATCAGGCTTACTAGCTGTGATCCTGTGACCTGGATCAAGAACTAAGTATTTATCATTACAAAAGACTGGCCAGGCTCCCCAGGCAATCCAATCAAGTGACCATTAAACAGGTAACCTGGCAGATAGGAGGTAAACAAAGCACTCAGATTTCAGCCCTTCTGTGATGTAGGTATGATATATGGGGGGGGGGGGGTCTTGATCTACAGGGTGGAAATTTCAAAAGTCTATATAAGGGCTTGCGCACCATTGTTCTGGGTTCCTCCTCTCTCCTGCGTGTGGTGGGTGAGGACCTTGTTGCAACAGATCAATAAAGATCAGGCTTACTAGCTGCTTTGCTTCTCAATATTCTCTGGTTGGCCTCTGTTATTTTCTCCTACCAATAGGGAACCCACGTAAGGACTTTATACGGGCTCAGGGAGCCTCTGTGACTGGGGCCAGTCACTGCATCAGGCTGAACCTACCTCACAAGGCTGTTGTGAGGATAAAATGGGACTGGGGAGAAGCCATGCATGGCACCTTGAGCTGCTTGGAGGATAGGTGCTATGTAAATAGAATAAGGAAGTCAATAAACTGTGCATGAAGTGCGTCACACATTTGCAATGGGCAGTAGAAATGGGCTATAAAGGTAAAGGGACCCCTGACCATTAGGTGCAGTCATGGCCGACTCTGGGGTTGCGGCGCTCATCTTTATTGGCCGAGGGAGCTGGCGTACAGCTTCCAGATCATGTGACCAGCATGACTAAGCCACTTCTGGCGAACCAGAGCAGCGCATGGAAACGCCGTTTACCTTCCCGCCGGAGCGGTACCTATTTATCTACTTGCACTTTGACGTGCTTTCGAACTGCTAGGTTGGCAGGAGCAGGGACCCAGCAACGGGAGCTCACCCCGTCGCGGGGATTCAAACTGCTGACCTTCTGATCGGCAAGTTCTAGGCTCCGTGGTTTAACCCACAGCGCCACCCGCGTCCCTTAGAAAGGCTATATATGAATAATAATTACAAAGTGCTTTATACAATAGCAATAAGCTTTATAAAGAAAACTGCTACAGATCATTATTAGGTGATAACGAAGATGATGAGAGGGTTGTGACGTCAGGCAGCCAGCAAATTGGCCGGCTGCACAGAGGGGAAGCTTAAGTAGGTCAGGACGAGAGGCACTGCCTGATCGATAGATCTGCATTTAGTGGATTGAATTGATGGCATATGCATGCCACTTAGCCATGTGTGCCTCAGCTTCCCAATCTGTGAAATGGGTCAGGTGAGAGCATCCTTACCTCCCATAAAGAGGAAGCAATGAGAGGAAGTAAGGAGATGCAATGAGGTTGAGGATATGTTCTTTCATGTGTAGTGGACCTGTAAAAGGGTAAAAGAGTATTGGGAAATAATTTATAATGAATTGAAAAAAATGTTTAAAAGGACCTTTCCAAAAAAAAAACCCAAAGTCTTTTTTGCTGGGGAGAATTCAGATGGAAATTCCCAGGTGTCAAAAAAGGTTATTTATGTACATCACTGTTTTGTTAGCCCCAAAATGGAAAATGAGTGAGGTCCCAACCAAAGAAGAATGACAACTTAAACTGTTGGAATATGCACAGCTTGCGGAACTAACTTATAGAATAAGAGAACAGGAAGAACATTCGCTTAAAGAAGATTGGAAAGTGTTTATTGAAAATGTGAAAACGCTGGCAGCATTAAGATAAATTCAACAGTGTAAATAAATTTTGATGGACGTAATAATGGAATGCTGAATGGTTTAGTTTATATAAAATATGCAGGGATTTATGCTTTGCAAAATGAACCATGGAAAGAGAAGGTTAGTCATTGATATTTTAAGGTTGTCTAAATGAATATTCTAAATTGTAAAACAGAAAATTGTGTGTGTGTGTGTGTGTGTGTGTGTGTGTGAAAGCAATGCTAAATTAATGGTTTACACAAGGAACCCTACTGATATGCTGGAATTAAAGGCTCTAAACGCAATATAATCAGGATGATTATCAGGATGAATATGCAAAACAAAGAGGGGGGGAGGTACAATCTGCTTTCTACCAAGAAGGAAGGGCCACTCCAACTAAGTGCAAACTGAGGCAGAGAAGGCCTTTGTTACCAAGCTACGGTAAATCCCCAACGCAATTCACCTATTATTCTAAGCTCACCCTAGCCTGCCAGTGGAAGTTTGCTTCCTAACACCATCAAGTTTCTAGCCTTCATGAATGCAAGGATACTCTTGAAAGTGTGTGATCAAGTGCTCTGCCTCTCTCCACAGGTTGTCGCTGTGGTCATGGACATGTTCACGGATGTAGACATCTTCAAAGATCTCCTGGACGCGGGTTTCAAGCGGAAAGTGGGCATCTACATCATCTTGGACGAGACCAACTTGAAATATTTTCTCCAGATGTGCGAGCGAGCCCAGATGCACGCCGGACACCTCAAGGTAAGGCCTAGCCCTGATCCCTAAGAGTCGTCCTGTTAGATTTCTGTAGAAAAAAAGGGACCTCTGGCAGCGCCTTAAACACAAAGCGATCTCTCTGAGCCAAAGGTGTAATCAGTAGCTCCTCCCATTACTAGCTTCTCATTACTGAAATTGCAGCTTTCCCAAATTCCATGCTCTTTGCTTTAAAGAAGACGGAAGAACTCACCATCCATTTCTATATCCAGGTAGGAAGGTCCTGGGTTTGCATGCAGTCACCATGGCACCAGTTCTGCCAGCAACTCTGTCAGTAAGAGCATGCGACTCTTAATCCCAGGGTTGTGGGTTCGAGTTCTGCGCTGGGCAAAAGATTCCTCCATTTGCAGGGGGTTGGAGTAGATGATCCCCATGGTCCCAGCTCTATGATTTTATGAATGGACTGTATCCAACCAAATTCAACAGTTCTACCCAGAGTAAATGAATGGTAAAGGTAAAGGAACCCTGGATGGTTAAGTCCAGTCAAAGGCGACTATGGGGTTGCAGCGTTCATCTCGCCTTCAGGCCAAGGCAGCTGGTGTTTGTCCACAGACAGCTTTCCGGTTCATATGGCCAACAGGACTAAACTGCTTCTGGTGCAATGGGACACCGTGACGGAAGCCAGAGTGCACGGAAACACTGTTTACCTTCCCGCCGCAGTGGTACCTATTTATCTACTTGCACTGGTGTGCTTTCAAACTGCTAGATAGGCAGGAGCTGGGACAGAGCAACAGGAGCTCACCCCATCGTGGGGATTTGAACCGCCAACCTTCTGATTGGCAAGCCCAAGAGGCTCAGTGGTTTAGACCGCAGTGCCACCCGCATCCCTAGTCACGCCCATCAATTGCAACGGGTCTAAGTCAGAGAAGGACCAGCCTTCTCCCAATATGAGAAGGTACAACCCAATATGTATTTATTGTTAGTAAAGTCTTTGATGAGTTTCACATCACACTCTCTCAACAATCCTTTCAACAACCCCGGAAAGTGGGCTGATGGTTTGTGTATATGCCACACAGGACCGGGAAACCTGCAAAATTTGGTATCAAATTCAACTTCCTGAGAATTATTTTTTTTAAAAAAAACAACAACACAAAGTTTCTAGGACTGATGAATGTAAATATATGCTTGAAAGAGTAAGATCTCAGATGCCAAAGAGGTAGGTAAAATAAATTCACAGGGGTCAGTACAAACACTTCAGTCAGTGACCCGCGCAGCTACTTATCCTTTCTTGTGAGCAGCAAAGCCAGCATAATTTGTAGAAAACAGTCAAGATGGCAGAATAAATTATGTGAAGAGAATATATGCATTTTTTTAAAAAATACAACATTCAGGGAATACAACAGTCCTTGGCACATAATTCCAATTCGTTTAGCCGAAAGCGTATGCATCTCTGAAAATTATTATCCCCATTTTGCAGAGGGGGGAAACTGAGGCTAAGAGAGAATGGCTACACAGTGAGATTTGAACCATCCTTCAAACATCTGAAGGTGTGTCACTCAGAAGATGGAGTGGGCTCATTCTCTGTTGCTCTAGAGGAAAGATCTAGAACCACATGTGTGGAAACAGTAGAGAAGCAGATTTAGGAGAAAATTCCTAACCATGTGAAGGTGTTCAACAGGAGAACAGCCTGCCTCAGGAGGTGGCAGCCTCACTTTCACTGGAAGTGTTTAAGCGGAGACTGAAGGCCCAGCTGTAAGGGATTGTGCCCTCGAAAGATCCTGCACTACAAATCCTGGATGAGAGGGTTGGACTACATGGCCTCTGAGGTCCCTTGCAACGTGATGAAGAGTATGGCCTTTTCTGTGGTGGCTCCCCAGCTGTGGAATGCTCTCCCCAGAGAGGCTCTTTACATGTATTTCAGCACCAGGCAAAAAACATTCCTCTTTACCCAGGCCTATGGTTATTAAATAAACCCGTGCCTTTAAAAGTGTGGAGGAGAGGACTGTTATTATTATTATGAAAGTTTTACTTTTAGGCTGTCTGTCCGTACGCTTTTTTATTATGTTTTTATCATTGAAGTTCTGTAATGTGTTTTTAATGTTGTACACTGTCCTGGGATCTTTTGATAAAGGGTGGTATATTAATTGAAATAATAATAATAATAAAGTCAGAGACTTCCTGGCTCTGAGCTCACATTCTCAGCCACAGTGCTGACTCAATCCACAATGCCAGAAATCTTATTCTGGCGTAGCCATGATCATGGTGCATAAGAGTATTGAAAACAGAGGAAGAACCCTCTTGGTGTTCTCCATCACAGGCCGAAAAGGCCATGTGTGGTGGGGGAAGGCTGTTAAAGAGCAACCACGGGGAAACTCAGGGACTCAGCTGCTGAATCAGAGCCACACATTTTGCCCTTTTGGATGTCAAACGTCAGCTGTGCCAAAGTCAAGAGTTTGTGGTTTCGTTTTCAAGCCCGCAGTCGTACTTTAACCCGTGGGTCTCATAAACACCACAGCCTCTGACCTAGACTCAGCTGGTTCAAGGAAAAAGGAGGCATACTTGACATTCCCCGTTCAGCTGTTTTATTCTGCAATCCATATCTATTGCGCTGCTCAGGAAATGGCACACCTCTCCCAGGAATTACTTTAGGATGCAGCCAGTTCTGAGGAAGCGATCGCAGCAGGGAGAACAGGCTCAGCGACTGACAAACTCAAAGGCGGCTTAAAAGGAGGGTTGGAGATATGAATGGCTGTAAAAGTCGCACCTTTCCAAGGAAATTATTTCTGATGAATACAGCCAGGTAAATGAATACAAGAAACTCCCCATTTACGCACGTATCTTTGCGAACCTGGAAGTGGCACAGAAAGGGGCAAAAGCAGCCCCCAAAGAGCGTGAAAATGGAGCGAAAATAGCAGCTAGCAATCCCACGAGCCTTTACAATGACCTTCGAAGCCTTTGGAGCAGCGGTTCTCAACCTGTGGGTCCCCAGATGTTGTTGGACTACAACTCCCATCATCCCTGAGCTCTGGCCTTGCTAGCTAGGGGTGATGGGAGTTGTAGTTCAACAACATCTGGGGACCCACAGGTTGAGAAGGGCTGCTTTGGAGAGCTGGACTTTGAGAAAGTAGGTTTGGAGGGAGCAATTGTGATGGAGTTGGTGGATGGTTTGGCGGTTTTTTCCAAGGGTTTCCAGTGGTTCAGAGAGTCTATGGAAACCAGCAAGCAGGATTCAAGCTCATGAGCACTTTCCCCTCCTGAAATTTCCAGCAACAGGTATCAGAAGCATTACTGGAGGCGGAACATAGTCATATTGGCTAGTAGCCATTGAGAGCGTTATCTTCCATGAATTTGCCTTTTCCTCTTTTCAAGCCATCTGAGTTGGTGGCGGCCACTGCCTCTTGCGAGAGCAAGTTCTACAGTTTAACTACGTGATGTGTGAGAAATGCTTTCTTCTGTTCTGAAGCTTCCAACTTTCAGCATCGTGATATATCCCGGGGGGGGGGGGATGTCTTTATCGCCATCCTACCCAGAGATGCCAGGGATCAAACTTGGGATCAAACGGCCTCGGTCCAGAATATCTGAAGGATATTCCACCCCCATTGTTCTGCCCAGACACTGAGGTCCAGCGCCAAGGGCCTTCTGACAGTTCCCTCACTGCGAGAAGCCAAGTTACAGGGAACCAGTCAAAGGGTAGTGGTACCCACCCTGTGGAACGCCCTCCCACCAGATGTCAAAGAGAACAACAACTACCAGGCTTTTAGAAGACATCTGAAGGCAGCCCTGTTTAAAGATAAAGGGACCCCTGACCATTAGGTCCAGTCATGGCTGACTCCGGGGTTGCGGTGCTCATCTCGCTTTATTGGCTGAGGGAGCCGGCGTACAGCTTCTGGGTCATGTGGCCAGCATGACTAAGCCACTTCTGGCGAACCAGAGCAGTGCATAGAAACGCCGCTTACCCTCCCTCCGGAGCAGTACCTATTTATCTACTTGCAATTTGATGTGCCTTCGAACTGCTAGGTTGGCAGGAGCAGGGACTGAGCAACGGGAGCTCACCCCGTCGCAGGGGTTCGAACCGCCAACCTTCTGATCGGCAAGTCCTAGGCTCTGGTTTAACCCACAGCGCCACCTGTGTCTCTTGCAGCCCTGTTTAGGGAAGCTTTTAATGTTTGATGCATTACTGTATTTTAATATTTTGTTGGAAGCCGCCCAGAGTGGCTGGGGAAGCCCAGCCAGATGGGCGGGGTATAAATAATAAATTATTATTATTATTATTATTATTATTATTATTATTATTATTATTATTATTACAGTGGTACCTCAGGTTACAGATGCTTCAGGTTACAGACTCCGCTAACCCAGAAATAGTACCTTGGGTTAAGAACTTTGCTTCAGGATGAGAACAGAAATCACGTGGCAGCAGCAGGAGGTCCCATTAGCTAAAGTGGTGCTTCAGGTTAAGAACAGTTTCAGGACCTCCGGAACGAATTAAGTTCTTAACCCAAGGTACCACTGTATAACATTGGCTGGAAAACAGAGGGTGGACTGCATAGGCCTTTGGTCTGAGCCACTGGCCTTCTTACATATCGCGTGCTTGCATTCTTAGTTCCGCAAACCTTTGCCCATTAAAGCAAGGTGGAAGCAATGCTATCCCTGAGCCACCCTGACAATGATTTCTGCAGCAGGCAAGCTTCGACTAGCTAGTGCAATGGGTCAACACACAGCACCTCAGGAAACCCTATCAAATGAGAAACCCTATCAAACGAGAGAGTGTTTGCCAAGTGAGTCACCCCTTTGCAGAAGCGGAGATTGTGTTGTTCCCGGGTCACTCATTCATCTGCGGGTGTTTGCTTCTGTTGTTCTTCCTATTGGGTGCTTAAACAAACAGGCCTTCCTTAACGATGATGCCATCCCTGAGAGGAGGAAGCTGGGCATTTTTGGCTGATGCAAGAGCGTTCAGCGATTTTTCTCCCTTCTTCTTTTCTTAGATGGGTGTTGCCCAAAGAACGCCTTTTCCCCTTTTGTGCTTTTCTGAAAAGGGAAGGCCCAGACAGAGAAAACGGATGACGCATGCTGGCCGGCCCTCACTTTTGGGTCAGACAACTCTTCTTCCAAGTAGAGATGTGTCGGCCAAATGGCATCTGGCTGCGGCAGAAACCGGGGAATGTCAGAAACCTCAACAGAGAGGAGCCCTCCTTGCTTTGTTTTGTGGAAGACAAAAACGCAGCCAAAACCAAAAACAAGCCTAACCTATTAGTCAGGAGACTGTCTGCCTTAAAACTGCTTTGGGGACAATGAGTAGGATGGAGGTGTCAAGGAATGGCAGGACAAAGGGGGTGGGGTGGGAGGCAACAGCTGGGAAACCCCCAAGGGAAACCAAAGAGGAAGAAGGCTCAGAGCCAGGGGATTGGTGGTGGGACACAGAGGAGAGGTCAGAGGGAGATTAGGAGGAGGTGCTGGATGCTGAAGGGGCAACAGGGTTTAGTGAGCAGGAAGAGCTGGTGACAGAGAGCAGTTCAGATTCTGAGGCTGAAGCAGAGGGGGGGGTCAAGAGGCTGCTGAAGACTCCAGGGAGTCTCCCTCTCCTGCTGCGACAAGTTCCGTCCCCTCCTGGTCTCCAATAATGTGTAGAATAATCAGGAGAGCAGAACAGAGGCCAGAGGGGCAGAGGCGCAGTTTGAGATTGCTTGGGAAACATCCAGGCGAAAGGTGGGAAGATCTTCAGTCCCAGCAACTTCTCCACAGGAACACCACCAACTGGGAAGCGTTGCTGAGTTGTATGCCGTTTCCTTGACTAAAGAGTTAACTTCACTGACAACGGAGCCTTGCATCTTTTGTGCTGACCTGTTTCTGACTCTAGCCCTGACAGCAGAACTTGTGGAACAACTGGAGAAGAAAGACCAGGGCTGTCCGAAACCTGTCCCTTTAAGCTCAGTAGAGCTTTCTGCTTTCTCACATGCTGACGCTGCATGTTTGGCGCAACTATTCATAAAGGCAAATGCGTGGTTTTGCAACACAGATTCAAATAATTGTTTCAGAGGAGGTACATGTTATTATTGCCAGCAAGTGGCCTGACTGGATGTCATGCTTCCCGTTCAAAAGTAGAGGCATTGCTCAAAGCCGTATAACTCAGATCTAAATCACTATTAATCATCATCCACCAGAGCTATCGGCTTCCTCATTAAAAACATAATCCTGTGCATGTTTACTCAAGAGCAAGCAGCATCGTTTTCAGTGGTGCTTGCTCCTAGGTAAGTGTGCATAAGGTTACAGCCTTAGTCACATTTTTCTTTCTGGACGATCTGGTTGCATTTTGAAACCTCCTGCTGTCTTGACACACATATCTGCAACAGCCAATGCGATGCTGTCAATTGCTAGGACTGCTACCAATACCATATTACAGTGGTACCTCGGGTTAAGTACTTAATTCGTTCCGGAGGTCCATACTTAACCTGAAACTGTTCTTAACCTGAAGCACCACTTTAGCTAATGGGGCCTCCTGCTGCTGCCGTGCCGCTGGAACACAATTTCTGTTCTCATCCTGAAGCAAAGTTCTTAACCTGAAGCACTATTTCTGGGTTAGCGGAGTCTGTAACCTGAAGCGTATGTAACCCGAGGTACCACTGTACTGGGAGGAGAACAGCCATACAGTTTCTACCACTTGCCGGCTTCTGATCAAAAAGTCACGTTCAGCAAAAGAGACTATCAGCCTGAGTCGGAAGAATGAAAACGCTTTTGGAACAAGGGCGATGAGGAAATAACCAAGCCAAGCCCCACACTTTCCATTCACAACTTTGCAGCTCCCCCTCAAGCCAATGTTTGCCAAGCTGTCAAGAGGTGTAAAATGTCATGTTCTTAGTTGGCCCGGTGTTGTATTTTTACAATCCATAAATCCATCACTCTCCTCAAATCTGGGACTTACAAAATTGAAAGTGGCTGTTTTAGGAGTTAAGAAATCCAACTGGGAAACACTTAAGGCAGGAAAGGCAGGAAAATCCAGAGGTCTGTTTTCTCCGACTCTCCCGGAGATTCTATCTATAGCCTTTGGCATGTCACATGTTGTGACAATGATTGCCTCGGCTGGCTTGTTCCTTAACCTTTCTTTTGATTCCCCAGTTGTTGTGTTGCATTGTATCAGTGTCGTTCTATTTCATCTATGCATTTAGTGCCACCTTTTCTTTATGATGCTTTGAAAAGACCCCCTCTGCCCCCAAGGGGCTTGCAATCGAAAATAAACACTCTTGATTTTGCGGGAAATGTATTGCTTGGAGTTGTTTTGATATAAAATAAATGTGCTTATTGAAAATAAAAAATATACACAAGGAAACAACAGATGGAGGGGGAAATGGAGGAGTGGGTGGACAAGGGGAGAATGGGCATATATTTTAAAGTTCACCCAGTGAACATTTAAAGCACAAGGCTTCCCACACAGAAACCTGGGGGGCTGTAGCTTCCCCAAGATGTTCGTTCATTCATTTCCTTGCTCCTCTACATTTACAGAATCTCAGAGTCCGCACAACCGGAGGCACCGAGTTTTTCACCCGCTCGGCCACAAAGTTTAAGGGCGCTTTGGCACAGAAGTTCATGTTTGTGGATGGAGACAAAGCCATGAGTGGCTCCTACAGGTACGTGGACTTCCTAGACACCGCCCTTTAGAGACCAGCCGAGAATCTGCCGCTTTGCTTGCAGTTTTTTGATAAGGAATTCAGTGCCGCTTGAAACCAGACAGCTCAGTTGGCAGAGTGTGAGACTCTTAATCTTAGGGTGATGAGTTTGAGAACCCCGCCTTGGGCAAAAAAAAAATTCCTGCATTGCAGAGGGTTGGACTAGATGACCCGCATGGTCCCTTCCAACTCTATGGTTCTACAGTGGACACAAATGTAAAAATTCACACAGCCTCTTTCATTCCGGCAGGCCTTTCAGTAGTTTAAGCAGAAGCAGTTCATGGGGGTGGAGACAGAGCTTGGGACCAGTTTACTTGGGGGGGGTCGCCTTACCCCAAATAGGCCCACTCAACTGCTTCGACCTGAGGAACAGGCAAGTCACAGGCGCCACACACTTTTGTTAGGACGTGGCAACCCTTTGCGACATTTTGTTGCACATCCCACTTGTATTCCACTGCTTCCACTGATGCCATAAAGCCATTGGTGCCTTTGTGACCTCTGCAGCCAATACACCAATCCACATCTTCATCTCAGTCCTATTTGCATGGCCAGCAACTAACATCAACATTCCGCTTTGGCTGTTGCTTTCAATAGGAAAGTGGCCTAGAAATATTTTTAATGTGTTAGAATAAATACACACACATATACACACACACACACACAGTGCCGCATCACTGACTGTTATGCTTTCCATACCAGAAAACAAAAAGTCAAGACCAAAAGTGAGCATCTAGAGTCGAGCAATAATTAGCATAAGTGCTCCATCCATGTTCTTATTATCTGGTTGACATTTTGATTACATTTTTCCCATTGTAATGGCAAATGTGATTGCATTTTTTGTTCAGTTTTGATGATTATATCAGTTCTTTGTTTATTATCACGAATTTCTTTCGGCCTCAGATGACTGGAAGGAGGCAGGCAGGTGAAGAGTTTTAGAAATTAAGGGGGGGGTCTGTTTTCAGGACAGAGCAGGATTTGATGAGCCTACAAATCCACACACCTATTGTAAGATTTTTATTCTTCAGAATTATGCCTTTACGACGGCTGCATTCACAAGCAATGCTAAGCCATAGTTTGTTTTAACCATGGTTTGTTCCACAAACCACAAATAATCTCACAGACTGGGTATAACTTCTACAAAGCTTGGTTTGTTTCCCAGCTGCTTTTGTCTTGAGCCTCTGTAGCTCAGCGAGCATCTGAGACAGGGTGTCTCAGATATTAGGGGATAATATCAAATCTGATTTAAAGCCATGGTTTGTAGGACAGCTTCACACCATGGTTTATTGCCATGAAAACAAACCATCGTTGGTCTGCTGGGCTGGGATTGTGCATTCCAGCAAACCCACAGTTCCCATAGTTAGAGGAAAACAAACCATGGTTTGCCGTTGAGTGCAAACTAGGCCATTGGGAGGCAAATTTTAGCAGATCTTTTGTTTTCATCTAAATACAGGAAGGGGCAGGCACCAAGTCCTTAATAACTCCTGTATCTGTTCCTACCCAGCTTCACCTGGTCCGCTGCGAGAACCGACAGGAACATCATCTCAGTCCTCACAGGACAGGTGGTCGAGGCATTTGACAAGCAGTTTCAGGAGCTGTACCTCATGTCTCGGGGGGTCAGCCTGAAATCTATCCCCATGGAAGAGGAGCCAGAACCAGAGCCTCTCGTACTACCCACTCTCGCCCCCGTGAACCCAGCCGTGGTGAAGAAAATGTTCAACCCCAAGTACGCCCTCGTCAAGGCGAAGAGCGCCGAGCAGATTAACAACAGCAAGGCCAGCAGTGACAAGAACGTCGCTGAGCAGCAGAAAGCCGAAGCGAAGAAGAAAGCCATCCCGGAGGCTCGGGTATCCGAGAGGCCCAGCGACATCGTCGAGACGGCGCCGCCTATTCACCCGGGTCTCCTCAACCTGGAGAAAGCCAACATGTTTGAATACCTGCCAACTTGGGTTGAACCCGACCCAGAACCCGGGAGCGAGATATTGGGCTACATCAACATTTTCGACCCCAAAATCAAGAACATCCAGCTGTCACAGATGAACCGCATCAAGGTGTGCGACATCTCAAAAGCCAACGCCCCGCACAAGAAGATGCTCAGGCAAAAATCTCAAGAGGCTAAAAGAGGCCACGACAACCAGCCTGCCGCGACGCCTTGCCAACAGCTCGATGCCGCCGCTGCCCCGGCCCAAACCCAGGAGGCCCGTCCAAACCCCACAGCCAGCCCCACGGAAAAGACTCCAGGAAACCCGAGTAATGGAGAGACGTTCGCCACTCTGGCCGACAGTCAGCACTTGAAGCAGCCGCTGGACGCACAAACTCAAGGCCAAGTGGACAGCAAGGGCGCCGCGCCCCCGGTCCCCAAACCACGGACAGTCCATGTGACGGACTTAATCTCCGCGAAAACTGTACGTGCCGAGGATGGGGCTGCTTCGGCAGAGGACCCCCAAACGCAGCAGGCGGGGACCGGGGCCACAAACGCAACACAGAATGAGAGTCCCGAACAGGGTCCCGATGCAAGGAGCAGCTGCAAACTCAGTCGGCAGGCGTCCATCTATGAGGACGTAGCCCCCTTCCCCATGAACGGGGTTCAAGGGGGCGAGGCCGAGGAGGAAGAGGAAGAGGAGGACTATGTGACGTTAAGCGACCACGAGAGCCTGTCCGGCAGCTCCGCCACCAACCACAGCCAGCTCCACTCCGACGCGTCCTCCGTCTCCGATGAATACTGCAAGGGGAGGCGGCCCTGCGGGCCTCTGCGGAGGACCAATTCCGACTTCCTCCCCAACGGAGGCGGCCACAGCCCTCAGCACCACCCAGACTTTCAGAGGAAGCTGAGTGAGCCCTACATGAGTCGGGGCACCTTCCCCAGTCCTCTGGGGAGCCCCCAGCCGCTGCTAAGCCTGGGGATGGCCAGCCAGATGAGGAGGAGAAGCGACAGCGTGGAGGAGATTAGGTGTGTTTTGGGAAGGGACCGTAATCCGCATGCTTTGCCCGACGGCTACAATACCTGTCTGAGCAATGCTCCACAGGTAGGATTATCTGTTGTACCCTTTTACACTTAGCTTGTTGTAAAGTTCTGTAACGTAACAAGAGACGGCACACGAAGTACAGCTGAGAGCTAATATAGGTCAAACCTATATAGGATCAAACCTGTAATAATATAGCTTTGATCCCAATGCGTGATTGCTGTGCTAATGACTGCGACTGTCACCTGATAATCTGTATTTTTCACTGGGTGGGGCAGATGGGAGGAAGGCACCGGGTTCTGGAGGTGGGAACTCTGGCGTAAGAGACGCCAAGACAGTCATCAAAAGATCTTAGCCAAAAAGCTGGTTTGGTTGTGCATTCCAAAATGGCAGACGACTCGGAGAACCATGGTCACATTCACACAATACATTTAAAGCATTTTGATGCCACGTTAAACGGTTGTGGCTTCCCCCAAATAATTCTGGGAGCTGCAGTTTTTTTTTAAGAGTGCTGCAACTTGTTCGGAAACCCCTGTTCCCTTCCTCACAGAGCTACAATTCCCAGAGTTCTCTAAGGAGAAGCATTGGCCTATTAACCCCTCTGGTAGTTCTGCTGGGGAGGAATACAAGAGGTGCCCTAAAAACTCTCGGCATCCTTAAACGACACTTCCCATGATTCTTCAAAGGAAACCACAATTGTTTAAAGTGAAAGGATACTTCAAACGGATAGAGCACACCGGGCCTTATACTGGGTGCAAGTGAGAGTGATCTCAGTTCTCCAAACGCTGGTTCTTATACAGCTGTAACAAAACTACGCACTGACAAGAGAGAGATATCCGCACCCTGACAAATAAATACCGTATTTTTCGCACCATAGGACACACCGGACAATAGGACACACCTTGTTTTAGAGGGGGGAGAACAAGGGGAAAAAATTATTCCACTCTCTGCCCAGCGCCCCTTCAGTGAAGCGGCAGGAGGCGCTGCGCAGAGAGTGGGAGAATTTCCCCCCTCTTGTTTTCCCCCTCTAAAACAAGGTGCCGTTTAAGGTGCGTTCAGGCGGCTACCTTGGAAGCCTGGAGAGCGAGAGGGGTCGGTGCGCACCAACCCCTCTCGCTCTTCAGGCTTCAGGTTCCTTTCGACCTGCTCTTTGGGGCTGGCGGGGGGAAGCCCACCACCAGCCCCAAAGAGCAGGTCAGGGAGCAGCGGAAAGGCGCAGCGGAGAGGCTGCTGCCATAGTCACACGTCACTTCTCCAGCTGGGAGAGGGTCGCGGGGCTATGGCTTCTTTAGCCCCACGCGCGCTCTCCCAGCTGGAGAGGTGACGCGCGCCTATGGAGGCTCCTGCCATAGCCCTGCGTTACCTCTCCAGCCAGAAGGGGGAAAAGTGCGTCCTATAGAGCGAAAAATACGGTACTTAGAAAAACAAGTCTTTGGGGGTGAGGGGAGAGGGGGGGTGCCCACCAAAGGACTGCGCGCCCACTTTCAGTAGCTGTTGCTGGGTAGAGGTGGAGTGAGACAGAACAACAGGTGGAAGAGAAAATGGGACGGAGCTCTTTAAGAAGGAGGACTCACCGCTGCAACATTTTGTTGCAGGCCCCACACGTAATCATTTAATTTCATATTGCCAGAGGCGATACGTCTGCCAGACTCTGACATTTTAACATGGCCTCCGCTCCTCCCAAACCGCTGCATTTTGAGGGGAAGCTGATCCGCGTTAGGAAATCAGAGGAACAGCCCCAGGCCTGCGGGATTTCGGGCCTCTGCCGTCCCAAATCGCTGCAGCCTCTTTGGCACCTGAGCGAGAGCAGTGTGTGTGGATTTTGCCACCTATGCAAAGCGGAGTGAGGCATGGCCCGGCCTGCCCACGAAAACACACCCTTCTTAAGCTGCGTCGCTGTCTCTCCTTGTTCCAAACGCGGTCATCAAAAGCATAAATGCCTGGGCACATTCTCACACGAGAGGAGCGTCACAAACACGCTATAAAACAGGGAGGGCGGCATCTGTTCGTCAACATTGCAATGGCTGGCTTTGTTGGATTTGCAAACAGGCTAAGTAGGCTGCAGCTCAGAGCCTTAGATAACAAGGGGCCTCTCAATAAATTTTATTTGGCTAAATTTCAGGTTTTGCCCAGCCAGCAAGAAATAAATAGGCTCATGGCAAGTTACATATTTTTGCCGAGTTGTACGTTTCCAGTTGCATCCTCGCCTATGTATGTGTATATATGGAAATATAAAACTTCATTATTTCTATTTTCATTGTTCTTCCTGTTAGAATAATACACATTTGGGGGGGGGGTATCGCTATGGGGTCTTTTACATTTGGCATAGCTTAACGAGGAAGATGCTTGTAAAAAAAAGTCCATATTGTTCAAAACTGCATACAAAAATGTGTTTATTAAGAAAAACTTGCACTAAAATGTTGATTGGTTTTCATGAGGATTCTATTTTTTTTCCCCTTAAAGAAATAGTAATTGCGGACTGTTGCGGAAATATGTGGGAACTGATTTTAAGACTGGGGACATGAGAAACTGAGAGCGCCTAAATTGCCAGATCTATCCATCCTTATATAGGTTGCACCCTTACTTCTGAGTAGCTGCGCTTAGGAGGCTTGCAAGCCGTGGGTGATGTAAGAACATAGTTCTCTGGATGAAAGAAAACTTATCTGAGCCAAGCACAACACATTATCTGCCTGCGCTTGGCCACTTAAGATGCTGATGATACTTTCAACTCGCCTTCCCTCTCCCAGGGGCCGGCCGACTTTTGCAAGGCTGGGCGTGCCGATGCCTTTGAAGTCTTGACACAGCCGCGTCCCCTGACCTGGCATGCTATTATTGACTGGGTCAGACTGGTTTCTGTTACGCTTGCAAGATGCTTAAACAGGCCAGGTGTTTCGGGCTGCTCGGATGAGCTGCCCAATGCCACTGAGAGCTCAGAGGCCCTTTCAAAATCGCCTCTGATTGCAAACCCTACCAAACAGGGTTGCCAGTTCTCCAGGACTGGCCGAAAGCCCCCGAGGTCTGCCTGGCCCCCTCCAGGTAGCAAGGGAAGGGCTTGAATCTCCAGGCGAACAAGGGTCCCTCTAATACTGAAAAATGATTAAGATGACAATGTGTGCAGCATGCAAGCTTCTTCAGCCTGGAAAGACCTGGCTGCAAATTGTTGTATGGACCCTCGTGGAGTCCTCTCCCAATTAACTTCCGTCTCCAGGGCTCAGTGTTGGGAGGGAGTGCAGAGGAAGGATAACCAGGATCTGCCCCATGACATCACCAGCACCCACCCCCTATGTGTCAGGTTTGAGGTCTGAAATTCTAGATTCTGGGGTGCTCCTGACCTGTCAACGCTACTATGAAATCAATTCTCTTTCGTTGTCTGCTTTCTTCATTGCTTCCATTTCTTTGCAATATAATCTTCTTGCCACCGTCATCATATACGAGGTTATCACCTCATGTTCCACTGAACCCTCCCTATTACTTAAGAGGAAGAACGCAAGGCCAACACGTGCCCCCACCCCTTTACATATTTCTTAAAAGTATAATAAAACTTGTTGCTGTTGAACTGCCAGCAAATATGCTTCCCCACACCTGGTTTTAAAAAGGAGACTGGGCAAGCTCACGGAGGGTGGATTTATCCATGGCTACTAGTCATGGTGGCTCAATGGAACCTCCAAGTCCAGGGAAAGTCTACCTCAGAGTAACACTTGATGGTTAAAGGCAAGAGAAGAAGAGGCCTGTGGCCTCCGTGACAGCTCCTCCTTCCGTGGTGCCTCAAGATTACAGTGGTGCCCCGCAAGACGAATGCCTCGCAAGACGGAAAACCCGCTAGACGAAAGGGTTTTCCGTTTCTTAGCTGCTTCGCAAGACGATTTTCCCTATGGGCTTGCTTCGCAAGACGAAACGTCTTGCTAGTCTTGCGATTTTTTTCCCGCTTCCCCCCCTTTTTCTAAGCCGCTAAGCCGCTAATAACCTTTTAGCAGCTAAGCCGCTAAGCCTTTAATAGCCGCTAAACCGCTAATAGTGCTAATCCGCTTAGCCGCTAATAGGGTTGCTTCGCAAGATGAAAAAACCGCTAGACGAAGAGAATCGCGGAACGGATTCTTTTCGTCTTGCGAGGCACCACTGTATCAGAAAACTGTAAGGATTGGGTCCCTGTGTTTCCTTCTTCGGGGTTATTGCAACTTACCTGGATACAGGATCCGGCTTATCATTCCAGGCATGATGATGACAACCATGGGAAGCATTTTTAAATAGCTGGCTAGGATGGATCCGGCCTTGGCGTGATTGAGGTTCTTTGCTGAGAGAGACCTCTGGACAATGACCTGGGAGAAAGAGAGAGAGAAAAGGATGTACCGTATTTTTCACTCTATAGGACGCACCTGACCATAGGACGTATCTTGTTTTAGAGGGGGAGAACAAGAAAAAAAAATCTCCTCCTCTCTGCTCAGAGCCCCTTCAGCGAAGCGGCAGGAGAAACGGAGGCCCTTCCATTTCTCCTCCCGCTTCGCTGAAGGGGCGCTGCGCAGTTCTCCCTCTCTGCTGAAGCCAGGAGAGTCTTGCTCTCCCGGCTTCAGCAAAAGGAACCTGAAGCCTTCGGAGTGCAGCGGGAGTTCCCGCTGCGCTCCAAAGGCTTCAGGCGGCTATCCCTGAAGCCTGGAGAGCAAGAGGAATCAGTGTGCACTGACTCCTCTCGCTCTCCAGGCTTCAGCGAAAGCAATGCGTAGCCTCTGGAGTGCGGAGGGAGCACTCCCTCTGCGCTTTGGAGGCTTCCCGTTGCTATCGCTGAAGCCAAGGAGCCTGCATTCGCTCCATAGGACGCACACACATTTCCCCTTAATTTTTGGAGGGGGGAAAGTGCGTCCTATAGAGCGAAAAATACGGTACCTCACGGATTGGGAATCCTTTCCAGCATAAGGGCCACATTCCCTTCTCTGCAGCCTTCTGAGGGCCGCTTGCCAGTGGCGCCCAAAGCAACACATGCTGATTTTCCCTTTCAACAGCAGGCTAGTTTCTATACATTTTAAGATGGTGCCCATCAACTGCAGTTACTATTAATTCTTCCATTAAAAAATCTACTACCAAATCAAGGACACCTGCTTTAATCAAAAGGTTGTTTGATAAAAATCAACGCATCTAGCCAATTGCACACTGCAGCCTTAATTAATTGTCATCAAAGCTGCGGATCTTGTATGCAAGTAGCTACCTACGGTCGATTCCCTTAATTCTTTCCCACAAAGGTGGATGGCATTGTAGACGAGAGAGACTTAACCAAAGCATCCTATTATTTATTCAATAGGGCTGATTGTATGTTTTATAAAACCAATATAGGCAGGGCTAAATGACGCTTGCCACTAAGCATTTTAAATTATGCTCTAGTACAATAAAAAAAAGCTAGCAAATTGATTTTTTGAAATGTACCCAATAGAAGTTTGTATTTTCAGGAAGCTGAATCCTGCGGTTTTTGACAACTAATTCTAGGTTTGGGGGGTGTTTGTTTGTTTGTTTTTGCTGAGCTTCAATAGAATTGCAGCATGCACACAATCCTGAACAAAGATGGATGAGCTCTCCCAAGCTCATCCCGCATTAATTCAGAAAGGGTTGAGATCTTGGGAACCCCCAGATCATTGTTTACAAGCCAATCCAGAAAAATGATTCAAATTTCAGCCTCTAAAATATTCCACCATTCAATGTGATAGAGCGACGTTGCTCTGTTTCATTGAGTACAGGGAGAATTTAAAAGGCTGCAAGGACAAAAATCAGTGGCGCTAGGTGAGGAGAACCGCTTCCACCTCCAGATCCATTATCGGGCTCGAGCTTTGCATCTGCTCTCCCAACAGCTGGCTGGAAGTTGGACGTTGTAGCCCAAAACATCTGGAGAAGATCAAGTTGGGGAGAGGCAGGATAAGGGGAGAAACCAGAAATCCTTCTCTGGCTCAGATTTCAATCTGAGCCAGAAAATAACTCTGGGGTTTGTTAAAGCTCATCTCTCCTTTGAGTCAGGCATGGACAAACTCGCAAAGTTTTTTTCCTGAACCTGCCTTGGGAGAATTTCACCAGCGTCCCAAATCCTGCCAGGGTGCAAAGAGTTGCTTCTGATGCAACCAGGAGCTTGAAACAGCAACCATGGTTGGTTGTTGCTGTTTTCAACATTCTCTCCTTTGAAACAGCGCCTCCACCCTAAATCCTTATCAAAATCTGCTTCAAGAGCAGATCATACGTGGAGAGGGAAGCTGTTGCTTGAAAAACAAATATCCTCGTTTGCCCTAAGAATAAAACTTTGTGGTTATGATCCACTGAAGCCCAGTACTGAACTGTGTTCTAAAGCAATAAATCGCTAATTAAGTTGTGCCTCTGCTGTGAACTTGGGACCAAACTACATGTGATGGCAGCAAATTCCCTATGGGAAAAGGGGGTCACTTTTAATTAAATTGCCCCCCATCCTCCTTTGCCACCTGGAGCTCGTTAGAGAATGGTTCAGTTCAGCTCTGATTCATCCATTTTTGTCCAGTCATCAGACCACCATAAAAAAAAATAATACAGTATTAAATAGAATGAAGTTAGTTCTTAAGTTAGGTGAACTGCAACATAAACATTCTTAGAATGCCAACCATCCTTGGCAGATCACAACATGCTCCGTTAAAACGAAAAGATTGTTCCACTGTTATGAAATATTAAAATGAAATAAAACAAAATGATGCCAATCTGAATAAACCTCTGTGAAACCTAAGTGAAGATTGGCATAAAACAAGTAGAAGATTCTGAAATATCTTCCTGGCAAGATACAACATAATAATTTTCTCCTCTCCTCGCTTTACTACAGACAGAAAATGCACGGCCTCTGCAGTTACATATTTATCTTGTCCATCCAGCAGATAAATTACAGGCTCGCGGTCAGGCCTCTCCCCACCTCTCCCTAAAATTTGCCCCAAAGTGTTGCTCTCTCAACACACTTCAATATATAATAATATGCACGAAGCCTTCAGCCCATTTTAAACCACAAGGACAGGTATGTCCAGAATACGGCATATTTCTTAACTTTCTTCCTAGGGTAGCTAAAGACTGGTTCACATGCAAAAAGCAATTGCCTGGTGATTAATATTAAGGGGGGAGGATTTAAATTGCACGGTGCCCCGTGAGTAAAGCCTGGGAGGGTTTGTTTTAATAGACAATGAGTGCATGCATCCTGCTTTGAAGGTGACGTGGGTGTCTGAGCATTCTGCTTACAAAAGCCTGTCTTGTCCATATTTTCCCACTTTGCTGTTGATGGGCAGGACTAAGCATGTTGGTGACCTTCTCAGGTTCATCAGAGAGCTGGGGGCTGCAGTCTTTTGGACCATTACAAGGGATGAAGCTCCACTAGGCAGGGTGGGGCTCCATTCCACATAGGGATGGAGGGGGGATTCAATTCAGTCGACATTTAAAGGCAAACTACCCTAAGTTCGGGACACGGGTGGCGCTGTGGGTTAAACCACAGAGCCTAGGACTTGCTGATCAGAAGATTGGCAGTTCGAATCCCCTCGACGGGGTGAGCTCCCATTGCTCGGTCCCTGCTCCTGCCAACCTAGCAGTTCAAAAGCACGTCAAAAGTGCAAGTAGATAAATAGGTACCGCTCCGGCGGGAAGGTAAACGGCATTTCCGTGTGCTGCTCTGGTTCGCCAGAAGCGGCTTAGTCATGCTGGCCACATGACCCGGAAGCTGCACGCCAGCTCCCTTGGCCAATAAAGCGAGATGAGCGCCGCAACCCCAGAGTCGGCCACGACTGGACCTAATGGTCAGAGGTCCCTTTACCTTTACCCTAAGTTCACACTTTCTCCATCAATGCATGAACTGAAACTCAACCATCCTTCAAAATTTTCACTTCCATAAATTTTGCAGTCCGGTTTTGCCAGCCAAATAATGTGTACAATAATGCAAATGCCGGGTAAAAGTGTCCACCCAAATGCCTACGTTGTTGAAAACAACATACAGAGATGCATTTATAAGGAGGGGTTGCTTTGCAAACATGTGCGTATTATGAAAACATTGCAGACAAAAACGTGCACGTTAGGAGAAATCTGCAAATTCTTGTGAATTTTCAGGATAACTTTCTTTTAAAAAGCACAAACTGATATATGTAGGAATAATGGAGACAACAGGAGGTTGGATGCAGGTGAGCTGTGCAGAAGCACGCTGGCAAGCATGCTCCAAGCAAGCTGCCGGCTAGCTCTGTCGAGGCTCCTTTTATTAGCAGAAGTCAACAATTGGAAACAGTAGTGAAACATCTGAACCACCCTGAACTTAACGTATTTCCATCTACGCACATTTCCAGCATTAGCAAATACACGTGTCAGCAGGTGTTTCTCTAAAATGTTCCCCCTGACACTTGATTATGTCTGCGTCCCTGGTCATGCTCAAGCCAAGCGTTATGTCTAGTAAACAAATCTGTGAGAGGACAAACAGTCAGGGGGGGAAACCCTATTTTCTAGCCAAGAAGGGAAAAGGTCAGGGAGAGCAGGCACAACACTCCTTGACATACTGTTGCATGCCTGGTGTGAGGTTTGCCTACGCAAAGTGGAGCATTACCTCCACAGATATAGATCCGTGGAGAGAGGATTGGAAGAATGAGAAACATGTATGAGAGAAGCCAAAATGGTCAGATTCTTCCATCCATACTTCCAAGTCAACATGCAAAGGATATGTACATAAGATGTAAGGAGAACACTGCTAGATTGGGCCAAAGCCCATCTAGTCCAGTATCCTGTTCTCACAGTGGCCAACCAGATGCCTATGGGGAAATCCACAAGTGGGATCCGAGTTCAAAAGCATCATTCTCCCCTCCTGTGGTTTCCAGCAACTGGGATTCAGAAGCACAGAGCACAGCCATTGTGATTGACAGCCATCAATAGCCTTAGGTAAAGGTAAAGTGACCCCTGACCGTTAGGTCCAGTTGCAGATGACTCTGGGGTTGCAGCGCTCATCTCGCTTTATTGGCCGATGGAGCCGGTGTATAGCTTCCGGGTTATGTGGCCATCATGACTAAGCCGTTTCTGGCGAAACCAGAGCAGTGCATGGAAATGCTGTTTACCTTCCCGCCACAGTGGTACCTATTTATCTACTTGCACTTTGAGGTGCTTTTGAACTGCTAGGTTGGCAGGAGCAGGGACCGAGCAACGGGAGCTCACCCCGTCACGGGGATTCGAACCGCCGACCTTCCGATCAGCAAGCCTTACCTCCCATGAATTTGTCCATCCCTCTTTTAAACCCTGTGGGAGGGAGTTCCATAGTTTAACCTTGCACTGTACGAAGAAGGTCATTCTTTTATCTGTCCTGAATCGTCCAACATTCAGCTCAATCATTGAGCCCACCAGTGTTAGGAGAGAAGGAGTAAAACTTTTCTCTACCCGTTTTCTCTGTGACATGCAAAAAAATTTATAAACCGTGGTCTCTGCTTACTTGCCTTTTCCCTAAATGAAAAAGTCGTCATGGGAAAATTGCACCAATCCCCTTGATCGTCTGTGTTGCCCTTTTCGAACATATACAAGGCTGAAGAAGTGGTGGTGAGCTCCCAACACAGAACACACTGTAGTATTGCAGGTTGCTATCAGTAGGTCGCCGGTTCGAATCCCCATGACGGGGTGAGCTCCCGTTGCTCGGTCCCAGCTCCTGCCCACCTAGCAGTTTGAAAGCACGTCAAAGTGCAAGTAGATAAATTGGTAACGCTCTGGCGGGAAGGTAAATGGCGGTTCCGTGCGCTGCTCTGGTTCGCCAGAAGCGGCTTAAGTCATGCTGGCCACATGACCTGGAAGCTGTACACCGACTCCCTCGGTCAATAAAGTGAGATGAGCGCCGCAACCCCAGAGTCAGTCATAACTGGACCTAATGGTCAGGGGTCCCTTTACCTTTATTCCTAGTCTCCTGTCCTAGAAATGAAATTCAGCCAGCGATGCTGCTAGCTGGAATCACAGGAGCGTAGAAAGCTGAGTTAGACCAGCGATCCGTCCCTTTCCACTAAGGCAGTCTTTCTCAACCTGTTGGTCCCCAGATGTTGTTGAGCTACAATTCCCATCACCCCTAGCTAGCAAGGCCAGAGCTCAGGGATGATGGGAGTTGTAGTCCAACAACATCTGGGGAGCCACAGGTTGAGAACCGCTGCACTAAGGGCTCTTCCACACTCCCGTTTGCCCCAGATTTCTAAGCATGGGACCCAGAGGTTTTTCCTTTCATCTGGCCCCAGGAAAACCTGCCGTTCACTGCTGAATTGGAACAAACGTTTATCAGGTTTGCTGCAGTGGTGCAAAAGAAAAACTTCTCACACCCATGCCTAGAAACCGGGGTACAAAGGAAGTGTGCCCTAATGCACATGGAATTTCATGTGCCTTCTTTGGTTGGAGAACTGCAATCGGGAGAAGCAAAAATTGCAAAGGAGAGCTATGTTTCACACTCTGGGGAGGGTTAATTTGGTGGGTTGCCATTAAATGCAAAAGAATGAATTTCTCCCCTGCACTAGTCCAGAGCAATTAACATGGACAAGCACTGGACCTCTCTAGGGAACAAGCAGAGAGAAGATGCACAGGTAAGACAAGTCTAGTTTGGGCCTTTTATTTGGAACAATAAAAATAGACTGAGGAGGACAGGATCCCTCTTCTTTCCTGGTTCATCCCCATCTCTCTCCTCGATTCCAGCTGGCTTCTCAGCTTTGCAAACTACCATATTTTTCGCTCTATAAGACGCACCAGACCACAAGACGCACCTAGTTTTTGGAGGAAGAAAACCAGAAAAAAAATATTCTGAATCTCAGAAGCCAGAACAGCAAGAGAGATCACTGCGCAGTGAAAGCAGCAATCCCTCTTGCTGTTCTGGCTTCTGGGATAGCTGCGCAGCCTGCATTCGCTCCATAAGACACACACACATTTCCCCTTACTTTTTAGGAGGGAAAAAGTGAGTCTTATAGAGCAAAAAATACGGTATTTTTTGAATCCACGATTCTTATCAGCATGTAAATTTCATTTCTGGCACAGGAGACCCTGCAGAATAACAGGGCAGAACTTTTCTTCCTATGAGATCTCAGTGGCAGCCTTAAAGCCCTGTGCAAGTTTACCCGGAAGTTAAACTCCTCTCACTCTCTTCCAGACAACTGGAGTTTTGAAAGCCACAGGTGTCATAAGTTAGGGTTTTTTAACTGGATTTAGCTTTGCTGCATTTGTTGAGCTTGGTGCATCCCACTTGGAGACAATCGCGATGAAGCGGTATATAGATTTTAGTGTGCTGAATAATAACAGCAAACACCAGGAAGGCTGACTCCCAACATCAAAAAAGGACATCAAAAAAGCAACAGCAGCAGCAGGGAGGCAATGTTCAAACGCAGGTGAAAATTCAGCTTTTGCAAGCTGAAGGGGGGAAAAATAGGGATGCTCCAGCAGGCTCATCATCTTCAAAGCAGAACGTAACTATTCATTATCTATTAAAGTCAATCCGCCCAGGCCTTATTCACAGGGCTGTTGTGCTATTGTTCCCATTGCACAGAAGTGGAAAACTAAGTCTTCCGCTTTCCTTTGCCTGCATCCAATAAGTGGGGGAAATGCAGAATGACTTTTGATGGCACTCCTGTGACTCAACGGAAGTGCATGATTCACCTTGGCTTGGTGCAAGATCAGGCAACAGCCAGCCCTGCCTTCGCCTTTTTCCTGGCAATGAAGCATATCTCAGATGATTCACAGCTGAGGACGTAAGAAGGCATTGCATTTCATTCCTCCCTGTATTTGTCTCATGCAGGGTTGTTTCCGTACCGCTGCAGTTTGCCTTTTGCCAAAAAACTATGTTATTCACCTCGCTGCCTGCTGTGGTGAAATCGCTTACGTAATTTATGCAATGACATAAGTTACCTTGTCATTACGATATTCCACCCCATTCGTTTCAATGCAAAGGAGATGCAATGCAAGGACCGTGGGAGGGGGAAATAATCAATTATATTTCATTGGTGGACTGAAAACAACAGCTGGAAATAACCATTGTGTTCATTGGATCGATTTCCATTCTGAACATAGAAAATTCTACTCCTGTTTTCAGTAGAATTCTCCAGTATCTTTATTCCCTGCATGCCATGTTGGCTGAGAGAGAGAGAGAGAAATGGGAATCTTTGCAGCCGTTGATAAGTTCCAGTGTTAAAGAAATGAGGGGCACCCACTAATTTCATAATGCACTTTTGCTAATCTATGATGCTGCTGAATTTGGAATAAAAGTGCACCGTTCTGACTGTCTCAAAGAGGGGTAAAAGGACACTGTAGTTCTTGGAAATGATGATGATAATATTTTATTTCTTGTACTCTGCCCATCTGACTGGGTTGCCCCAGCCAATCTGGGCAGCTTCCAACAGAATACAGTCATATCTCGGGTTACAGATGCTTGAGGTTGCATTTTTTCAGGTTACAGACCCGCCAAAACCCGGAATTACCACAACAGATTACTTCCGGTTTTCGGCAGTCGCGCATGCACAGAAGCGCCAAATCGCAACCAGCATGTGCACAGACGCGCCACTGCGGTTTGCAAACATGCCTCCTGCACGGATCACGTTCGCAACCCGAGTGTCCACTGTATAAAAGAACACAACAAAACATCAAACATCAAAAGCTTCCTGATACCGGGCTGCCTTCAGATGTCTCCTAAAGATTGTAGAGTTACTTATCTCCTTGACATCTGATGGGAGGGCGTTCCACAGGACGGGCGCCACTACTGAGAAGGCCCTCTTGCCTGGTTCCCTGATGCTTCACTCCGCACAATGAAGAAGCCCCAGAAGGCCCTCAGAGCTAAATTTCAGTGTCTGGGCTGAACGATGAGGGTCAGGGGCGCCAACATTGGCCCCAGATTATGGGTGCCCAATGGTACCCACAATGTAACATGATGTCATGTAACATCGCATGCGTCGCAGCGGTGCCTGGGAGGCCTCTCATACGACTTCTGAGGTCACATGAGAGGCCCATGGGACTTCCAGTTTCTTCTGAGGCCTCAACTCTTGTTTCAAAACGTGGCTGGAAATGACCATGAGAAATCACTTGTGGGATGCTTGAGTCCTGTAGTGTGAAATTGACGATGGGCGCCAGGAGGGCCGGATCTAGGTTTGATGAGGCCCTAAGCTACTGAAGGTAATGGGGCCCTTTATATGTCAAGCTGTCCTTTGTCAGGGACACGGGTGGCGCTGTGGTCTAAACCACAGAACCTAGGACTTGCCGATCAGAAGGTCGGCTGTTTGAATCCCCGCGACGGACGGGGTGAGCTCCCGTTGTTCAGTCCCAGCTCCTGCCAACCTAGCAGTTCGACAGCACGTCAAGGGCAAGTAGATAAATAGGTACCACTCCGGTGGGAAGATAAACAGCGTTTCCATGCACTGCTCTGGTTTGCCAGAAGCAGCTTAGTCATGCTGGCTACATGAAAAATTGTCTGTGGACAAACGCCGGCTCCCTCGGCCTATAGAGTGAGATGAGCGCACAACCCCAGAATCGTCCGCGACTGGACCTAATGGTCAGGGGTACATTTACCTTTTTATGCATTACTCCAACTAGAAATTTACACAAATACATACATACATACAAGAAAGTGCACACTGAAATACAAATGTTGGTGAAATTAGCACACTAAAACGCATCATATCAGGGGAAATTACTTTTAAAAATGTAAACGGAAAAACTGCATACAAAAAAATGTGCATAGTTGGAGAAAGTACATTTGTCTCACTTCAGAGAAGCCGCACTCTGTTGCCAAGGTTTGATTGGCTTTACAGACTATGGTTTGTTGAAGAGAAGCAAACGATAGTATTCAGTTCAGACATAATGCTAAGCCAGGGCTGAGGAGCCTTATATCGGGCCACATTCCCTCATGGGGAAATTTCCAGGGCCCTGTTGCAAAAGTGGGTGGAGCAACATATGCAACTCTTGGCTTTGCAAATTAGGTTGCTTTCCAGTTGTGCAAAAGTCAAAGCTTTCTACATTCTCACATGTTGCATCTCTCCATGCTCCATTCAGGCAAGCAGACGGCGTTATTACACTTCATGGACATGTCCCAACTGTGGGAATGTTCAGGGAGGCAGGAGAGGGTATATTGTTTAATGGTATCTTTCCTAACTTGTGTTAGCAAGTTCCATATCTTAGCAGAGTTTAAACGCACAGCTGTTTGCTTGTTGCAGGCTAGTTTTAGCCTCTTATCCCTTTTAAGAAGAATAAACACGACAATCTTATTAAAGTGAATATAAAAGCAGTTTACTCACATTCATTCAGTTCACAGTTAGATGCCTGAAGGCAGACTTAGGCTACAAAAGTATATAACATGTGGAACTATCCCATAAGGGAGTTAGCACCTAAGTGACTGCGAACAAGCATTCACTTCTCCTCACACATAGAGAAAAACAAACCGGAGAAGAGAGAGGAGCAAAAGAAGATGGTGTGCTCCTCTTCCCCAGATTAGGCCACACACACACTAGTCACATGCAGAGGAAGTTTGTCTCAGCTCAGGAGGAAACAGGAAGTTTTCTCCTGGCTGGTGCAAAGCATCTCCTAGCATGTCCATTCTAGGAATGTTGTACAGTGGTACCTCAGGTTTAGTACTTAATTCATTCCGGAAGTCTGTTCTTAACCTGAAATTGTTCTTAACCTGAAGCACCACTTTAGCTAATGGGGCCTCCTGCTGCCGCTGCACCGCCGGAGCACGATTTCTGTTCTCATCCTGAAGCAAAGTTCTTAACCTGAAGCATTATTTCTGGGTTAGCGGAGTCTGTAACCTGAAGCGTATGTAACCTGAAGCATATGTAACCTGAGGTACCACTGTACTTGACTGCTATGTATCTGAAGAAGTGTTATGCACACAAAAGCTTATACCCAGAACAAACTTAGTTGGTCTCCAAGGTGCTGCTGGGCAATTTGTTTATTTATTTTGACTGCATCAGACCAACACGGCTCCCCACCTGAATCTTGACTGCTATGTGTTTCACATCCCACACCAGTCAGGCAAAAAATACTCAAGGAGGGTTTGGCCAAGGGAGGGTCCCAAACAGAGGGCAATATACAGAAATCTGGAAAGCTGCATTTGGTGCAATAGCCTGAGATTCCCCACCTGTGGGCTAAGCCAAGAATCGTGGTGAGGAAGAGCAAAAATGGCCCAGATTGGTGCATTCGCAGAAACTCATTAATTAGGTTTTGCTGTGCTGTGTCAACAAGTCCCGATATAAGAAAGCTTCTTAGCAATATCCCAGCCTCTCCAGGTCATCTGTCATGGATCCTGTTTGCTGATCAGGTGTGGCACCCTAATAAGTCTGTGTCGCTGTCTAAATATTTGCAATTTTGCCTGGTTGTTTCAACATGTTGAAAAGTCTCTCTGGCTCAAAGGTTTTGGCAGCCAGCAAGACTCCTTGATCCAGGACAAAGTACGGCAGTACCTGGTTACAGAATCGTAGAATTGTATCGTTGGAAGGAACTCTGGGGGTCGCTAGTCCAACCCCCTGCAATGCAGGAATCTCAGTTAAAGCGTCCATGACAGATGGCCATCCAGGGTTAACTATTTCCATTTCCTTTTATTTATATGCAAAAATTTCTGAACCACCAGCATTAAGAAAAATATATCACCCATAGTCCTGGCTATAAAATAACTACAGTGATGGATTTTGGTGGTTATCGATATTATTACTACACAGGGCTTGTAGCATATTCAGCATATTTCACCTGCTTTATTTGAGCCATCCTTACAAGATGTAAGGTAGGATATGATTATTCACCCCCATGGAGTAGGGGAAAGAGGCAAGGAGAATAGAGGTCTGCCAGCTACTCAGAAAAGAGGATCCTGGTGTGCTTGTAATATGTTAAGAGTTTGGGGCTTAGGGTGGAGTCCTGGGGACCAGAGAGAGAGGCCTGGAGGGGGACATTTAGCCCCTGAACCCGAAGTTCCTCTCCCCCTGATGTAAATAATAACAGATAATAAATTTTCAGGGTTAATGAATACCCAAAGCATGACTGCTCACAGCTTTCTTCCCCTTTTCGTGTTTCATAAACAGGGACCACAACTGCTCTGCTACGGGTCCAGGGTGCAAATGTCCGTGGGAAGAGGCAAAAGCGGTTCCTCGCAGCAGAAAACCCCGGGAGACGGCAAATACCAGCAGGATGGAAGCCGGGCCAAAAAGCAACCCCCAGGCCCAGCCAGCCAGCCGTACTGGCAGAGCAAAGGTTTCGGCACCTCCAAGAACGCACAAGCCGGCCGCTTCTCCCAAGGAAGGAGCAGCCCCTCACGAGCAATCTCCGCCACAGAAGCCCAGAGGGCGGCGGAAGAAATAAGGACACCCTTTGGCATCCCGCTGTCCAAACTGTCGGAATCCAAGCACCTAAAGAACAAGGTGTCTCCCTGGTCCGATGCCAAGAGGAGGCAGCCAGGAACCAGCAACCACAAAGAGCAATAGGACGGGAGATGGTCGCCCTGGGACGCTGAGAAAGAGCCCTGCCAGGGTCCGGGGAGGGACCCCCCACGAAAGTGGGGTTGCTTTGCAACAGTGCGCTCGCCCGGCGGGGAGAGGGGGGCTTACCTGGTCTGTGCACCAGTACCACGTGGCCACGACCGAGAGCCCAAAGGTCATTCCGGTCCAGGGCAAGTCTCCGGAGACGGGATCCCGGAAGAGGTGCATCGCATCGAGCCTGGGCACGTGGCAGGTTGTGTTGGGGATGATCTTAGACGGCACGGCCTTTAAGTAAGCTTCTTCCAGGTTCTGGTAGCCGCCGATCTCGCCGAAAGCTTTGCAAGGGATAGAGGGGGTGGGGAGAGGCAATGATTTCAAATAGATATACCAAAACAGGAACAAAGGCTCACCTCTTCCTTCGCTTCCCACCGCGACTTTTAGCGCTGCAAGAAAAACAACCGCCTTGGTGCAATGTCGGCACGCTTTCCTGTTCCAGCACCCGGGAGTGGGGATTTGGTAGTGTAACTCGCAAGCACGGTGGGTGTGCTGCGTTTCCTGAAATCTCTAGCTCCCTTTGGTGGAGCAGGGGCTGCGTTGCAGGCAGAAGGTTGCAGGTTTGGTCCCTGCCATTGCTGGTTAGACTGGCTGGAGCTAGAAGTAATTGATGGGAATATCCTTGGCCTGAAGCCCTGGGGAATAGCTGCCAGCCAGTGTAGGCACACTCTAGCCTGGATGGATTTGGTATAAGGCATGGAGAGGGAAGCTTTTTGCCCCTAAGTGGTACAGGTAGGGAACTGTGTGTGTGTGCATAGGCACCAACTCTAAGGGGCCCAGATCACTTTGCCGCCCCCCAACAAAATATGGGGGGGGCCAGCTCATCCCCAGTGTTGAGAACAATCAGTTGTGGAGGAGGCTGATCGCAAAGCCAGGCGCAGCGCAGCTTCCATGGCTGTCGGGGAGGGGAGGGGGGAGCAGCCCCCAGCTGTGGCAGCAGCAGGAGGAGGAGGAGGAGACTGAGTGCCAGGGTAGAGGAGCCTCCAGCCATTGAAGCCTCGCTGACATCATGTTCAGCTCCACCCCTGGCATGTCCTGGCATCCCACACATGTCATGTATGCATCACCGGCCCCCCAATCTTCTGCTCAAGTTGGCGCCTCTGGCTGCAAGCCTGTGGGTGTGGCTAGAGTCAATGGTGGGTGGGGCCATTCACACACACACACACACTGCACACTGGCCCTCGTCTTCATCAGAGGTGGCCGTCTCTCCCCGTGCCGTCCTCCCCATTACAACTGTGTCAGCCCACCCAGCGGTCGGGGAGCAATAATAATAACAATTTATTATTTATACGCCGCCCGTCTGGCTGGGTTTCCCCAGCCACTCTGGGCGGCTCCCAACAGAATATTAAAAACACGATAAAACATCAAACATTAAAAGCTTCCCTAAACAGGGCTGCCTTCAGATGTCTTCTAAAAGTCAGAGAGTTGTTTATTGCCTTGACATCTGACGGGAGGGCGTTCCACAGGGCGGGCACCACTACCGAGAAGGCCCTCTGCCTGGTTCTCTGTAACCTCACTTCTCGCAGTGAGGGAACTGCCAGAAGGCCCTCGGAGCTGGACCTCAGTGTCCGGGCTGAACGATGAGGGTGGAGACGCTCCTTCAGGTATACTGCGCTGAGGCTGTTTAGGACTTTAAAGGCCGCGCTGGGGGGTGACTGAGGGCCACACACAGCCCACTGGGCACAGGCGGCCCACATGGCAATCAAGGCAATTCCTAAACCATTTAAGCAGGAGATTCTGGGTTTATTTTGGGCAGAGAGGTACAGCCAATTAGGGTCAGGGACTAGGAGTTGGATTCCTCTTCAACCAGGTGATGAAGCTAAGGACTCTGAACCTAAAGAGGACGGGCGTATGATTCTATATAGGGCCAGCCCCAGAAGTGCTGCTACCCACTTAACCTGTGGGGTAAACACACACACACACCAGGGATGTGTTCTGACTCAGAGGACTCTGGAGACCCTGGAAGACCTGAACCTTCCCTGCTCCGTCACAGTAGGACAGGCATCCCCAAACTTGGCCCTCCAGATGTTTTGGGACTACAATTCCTATCATCCCTGACCACTGGTCCTGTTAGCTAGGGATGATGGGAGGTGTAGTCCCAAAACTTCTGGAGGGCCGAGTTTGGGGGTGCCTGCAGTAGGAGATGGTTGGGAAAGGCTGTGTCCCTTTAAGTCAAGTATTAAATTAATTATTGAATTATTAAATTGAATTAAAGTTGGTGAGAAGAATCAGGCTACACCTGGTTCCATTATGGGCTGGGTTGCAACTTGTTCCTGGGCCAACTTCAGAGACAGAACCTGCCTTGTGTCCTGCCTGTATTTTGTCCCACCTTGCCCTGTAACCAGCCCGGATCTCACCCTGTCCTACAGCCTCTTGGGCCTTGGCACAAGACAAGCGGATAAACGTATTCTTCATATGTACAAGTTTTGAGATTCACACCTTCACAGTTAAAGGGATCACAGATAGCAGGTGATGCGAAAGAGAACCACTCGTCCCTGAGACGGTGAAGAGCAACTGCAAGTTGGGCTATGCAGTCCTGGGCAAAGGGAATCGATTGCCCGAATCAGCATTCTGTTTCGGATGTTGCCTGATCATCAAGGGAGGTTAGCAAAGGCTGAATCAGATTGCCCCCCCCCCCAAAAAAAGTTGCAACAATGGTGATGAGGACTGAGTCACCCCGGGGTTTGCAACCCTTCCAGGGTGAGCCAACAGCTTCCCCAGACGAAAGCCCGCTTTTGCAAAGACATTGTGTCCCGAACCAAAACAAGCGCCCACAAATACCGCAGATTAAGGCCGCTCTCTCGGGAAAGTTAATGATTTGAAGCAGTTTGCAAAGGGGGCAGGATTTGTGGCCTTTGTCTTGAGCGTCAACGGGAATTAGTGGCCGGGTTCTTTTCAAAGCCTCGTCATGGCAACCACGCAGCAAGCCGCCCAACCAGGGCGTGGGCAGGATTACCACATGATCCGTCCCCCTTCAATGGTGGCTTTAGATGTAAGCTCCAGAGTATCGGCTGATTTAATGGGCTGCGGGGGCCGGTTCAAGGCGTTGGGCTGACTGAGGTCAGAAAGCCAAAATGGCGCCCAAACCCATTAACTGACCTGGGACACAAGAAGTTTCTCTGCACAAGCTTTTCACTAAAACGATTATCACAAACAAAAGCAACGGTGCGTGTTGGTTTACTCGGAACCTTCTTAATTTATTCTGCAGCTCAAACCCACTCGTATCATGTCCACATACCGCACGTTTCAAGCACGTTTAGACCCCTTTGGCAGTCGTGGATTTCTGCTCCCCAAGAATTCCAGGAACTGTAGTCTATCCCTCACTAAGATACAATTTCCAGCAGCCTACACAAACTGCAAGGGATGCGGGTGGCGCTGTGGGTTAAACCACAGAGCCTTGGGCTTGCCGATCAGAAGGTCAGCGGTTCAATCCCCGCGACGGAGTGAGCTCCTGTTGCTCGGTCCCTGCTCCTGCCAACCTAGCAGTTCGAAAGCACGTCAAAGTAGATAAATATGTACCGCTCCGGCGGGAAGGTAAACAATGTTTCCGAGCGCTGTTCTGGTTCTCCAGAAGCGGCTTAGTCATGCTGGCCACATGACCCGGAAGCTGTACGCCGGCTCCCTCGGCCAATAAAGCGAGATGAACGCCACAACCCCAGAGTCAGCCACGACTAGACCTAATGTTCAGGGGTCCCTTTACCTTTTTGCACAAACTGCAAGCAAACTATAGTTCCCATTATTCTTGGCGAGAGGGGAGGAGCTGTGTGCTTTACTTGTGTGGCATGGATTTGAATTCAGATAGTATATACTAAACATCATGAGGTTTTTTTTCTTGGGGGGGGGGTTAGAGAGAGAAAGCCATGCACCACAGTCCAGTTCTTCCTCATTAGGGGTTTAGCATGGAAACTCCCTGTTTCCTTTGTTTCTATATACAGGGCACCCACAGGACAGTGTCATCCATTTCCCCTTTGGTTCTTTCTTCCCTCCACCCCCAGAAAGATAGAAGAGGAACTCTGTCTCCACAGGGGCAGATGACTTTAGCCCTTCTCTTTTCTTTCTTTCTTTCTTTCTTTCTTTCTTTCTTTCTTTCTTTCTTTCTTTCCCCTCATTTTTAACTTGGGCAGTGACGTATCGTGGTAGTGAACTTACAACCGCATTATCTATGGTTGTATTCTGCATTTAGCATGAACTCTGGAACTGTATACACAATTCTGAACAAACTAAGCCGGAGGTATACACTTGAGTATACACTTTCAGAGTTTGAGCTAAATACATTATCTCTGGTAAATGAGCCGCATAGCAGAGCTTTTCAAACTGTGTGTCACGACACATTAGTGTGTCGGCTGCAATGTGTAAGTGTGCTGCGCAAATGCTCCTCCGGTTTGCTAGCAAAACTGAATTGACATGTCACAAAATGATGCACGTCTAAAAAGTGTGTCATCAGCATGAACAGTTTGGAAAGCTCTGCGCTAGAGGGGTCATGGAAAATTTTGTCCCAGGCTTTTTAGACTCATCTACCCATGAAACCAAAGGGTTGTGGCAGGTTGTGCCAGGTGTGAAATATCTTGGCGTTATTTTCAGATCTCCTACCCCAGTAACTACACACTAAACCACTCTGACTCCATAGGGGAAATAGCAAAGCTAAAGAACAACTGCCCTTGGGGAATCAGGACATTAGGGGCGTATATGTGTAAATGCAATGTCCTTTGCACCCATAAGGAACAGGAAATAGCCAAGCTTCCCCCAAGGTTAAAGATGTGCTGCTGTTCTCAAGACTTCTTTTAAAAATCTAACTAGATACGCACTCCAGCACAACTGGTTCCTGCGGTTGGCGCAGGAGTTTGCCTCATTGTACAGCCTCCAAAGAAATTGTTTACAAATGTAAAAAGGTAAAATAAAAATTATAATGTTCCAAAAATGGTGGAAAGTTGCATCTGTGTTCATTCTATAAACTCTCACTCTTTCCCTGTCTATTTAGTGCTGTGCCATATATATATATGAAGAGTCAGAAGACAAGTACTTGCCCCAAGGAGATTACAATTTAGAAAACAGGCAATGGAGGAAGTGGGAGATGCATAAGCATCCTGATTTGAGCGGGACATCCCGGAACTACGGAAGCCATCCCGGCTTCTGATTGGATCCCGAAATGTCCTGTATTTTGGTGCACCACTCTGGTGCAAGTCAGAAGAGATCCTATGATCTTTCCTTAGGCGGGGGGGGAGTAAGCAGAGTTGGGCCCCCACAGGCAGGCCTTACCTGTTACTGTCATGATGGTGGCTCCAATGACCATGATGAGAGTTTGCAGAGCATCTGTATAGATGACAGCCGCCAGCCCACCTGCGGACAGTAGACCGGGGAGAGCAGATCTGAATTGCAGAGCTGAGTTTTGATCAGCACAATTTGGGGTGCTTCCAGTCCCTCCCCATGTTTCTAACAGAGGGAGCCCTTTAGAACTTGGGGAGGGGGCTGAAATTTGGGGTCAGTTCACATTAGTGCAAATTCACCTAATTTGCAGTTCCCAAAGCAACGTGCATCCTGGCACACCCATCCCAAATTTGCACTGCACTGAAAAATAGGTGTTTGCAAAATGCATATATTAAGGAAATATTTACATGAGTGTAACATGAAAAAAATGCATTCTGTCAGGGGAGATTGTGTGCAGAATACAATAATAATAATAATAATAATAATAATAATAATAATAATAATAATAATTTTTTATTTATACCCCGTCCTTCCCGGTTCAGAAAACCAGGCTCAGAGTGGCTAACAACAAATTTAAAACACTTAATTGATGCAACAAAAAACAGCATAAAATACAGTATAAAACGTGATTAACAATAAATTCAGATAAATTCAGATAAATTCACAATATGTGAATTATTAGGAAAAAACGGCACACAAATAATTTTGACGCCGTTTGCACAAGGCTCTCCCCAAAAGACAAAGGGGGAGACCAGAAAACAGATGGTGCCTTGGAAACAGGGGGGAACTGGAGAGCACATGACAGGGAAGGGAGACCTACGACCTTCCAGGTGTTCGTTTGCTTATTTGTTTACAGATTTCTAATCTGCACATCCATTTAAAAAAAAAGCAAAGTGGAATATGACATATAAAAACCAACCAAGATTTCCATAAAAACATCAATAAAACATCAGCAAATACCAATTGGATTAGAAAAAGAAGATCCATCTTACAAGGGCCTGCAGAACCAGAAAGGGTTTAAAAAGTTGTCTGAAGGAAGCAAGGGATGGTTCTTGCCAAACCAGAGTTTTTGCCCACAGCTTGCTTGGTACCTGGGACCATGTTTCATGTGTGAAGCAAGTTCCACCACACCCTCCAAGCGTCCCTATTTTCCAGGGATGTCCCTGATTTAGAGAAGCCGTCCTAGTTTCTGATTTGATCCCGGAATGTCCCACTTTCCCCCAGGATGTCCCTGTTTTCATGGGAGAAATGTTGAAGGGTATGGAGTTATCCAACCCCTGAGCCGTCTGGAGGCAATCTTGCATAGGGAAGTTTTTAATGTTTAATGTTTTATTATGTTTTTCTATATGTTGGAAAGGACGCGGGTGGCGCTGTGGGTTAAACCACAGAGGCTAGGGCTTGCCCATCAGAAGGCCAGCGGTTCGAATCCCCGCGATGGGGTGAGCTCCCGTTGCTCGGTCCCAGCTCCTGCCAACCTAGCAGTTCAAAAGCACGTCAAAGTGCAAGTAGATAAATAGGTACCACTCCAGCGGGAAGGTAAACGGCGTTTCCGTGTGCTGCTCTGGTTCACCAGAAGCGGCTTAGTCATGCTGGCCACATGACCTAGAAGCTGCTCCCTTGGCCAATAAAGCGAGATGAGCGCCGCAACCCCAGAGTCGTCCGCGACTGGACCTAATGGTCAGGGGTCCCTTTACCTTTACCTATATGTTGAAAGCCACCCAGAGTGGCTGGGGCAACCAATTCAGATGAGAAGGGTATAAATAATAGAATCATTATTAAGGAATGGGACGTCCCTATTTTCAAGGGAGAAATGTTGGAGGGTATGATCCACCGGGCATCTTACCTGCAATGGTGTAAATGGCAGTGACGACCAGCATCAGGACGGTGGAAAGGTAGAGATTCCAGCCTAGGCACACTTGTACAAATAGGGCTCCTGAATACAAGTCTGTCTGCAGGGGTAAAGAGAGGCAACATCAGGTTATTGGGGGAGGGTGGGATGCTCAGCTAGGACAGGCAAAAGCCGCTTCAGAGCTTTGCCATGCTTTAAACCAGGGGTCAGCAAACTTTTTCAGCAGGGGGCAAGTCCACTGTCCCTCAGACCTTGAGCGGGGCCGGACTATATTTTGGGGAGGGAAATGAGCAAATTCCTATGCCCCACAGAGATGCATTTTAAATAAAAGCACACATTCTGCTCATGTAAAAACACCAGGCAGGCCCCACAAATAACCCAGAGATGCATTTTAAATAAAAGGACACATTCTGCTCATGTAAAAACACGCTGATTCCCGGACTGTCCGCAGGCCGGATTTAGAAGGCGATTGGGCCAGATCCAGCCCCTGGGCCTTAGTTTGCCTACCCATGCTTTAAACTAACACCTGAATTATTCGTTTTAATAGCTATTTCGGTACCATCAGCCCACAGTGAAGGAAGCTGCTTCGTCTGATAGATTTCCAGCTGTCCTTCAATATTGGGTTACAAGCACGGGAAGCAATAGGCCTAGATTGCCACTTTTTCTGCAGACCGAGGCTCTTGTGCCGTTTAACAGCTGGACATCATTAAGGTACAAAGGTCCGCCCTACTGAATTCTCCCTGCCAAGGTGTCGTTCGCAGCCTAGAGCTTCCCAATGGGGACATCTGGTTGCCCCACTGTGGAAAACACAAAACTTGACTGTAATTTTTGGTCAGATTCTGCTGGGCTCCTTCCTGAGGGGTGATCAGCACTCTTAGCCCTGTGTTTGTAGCACAAGCAGAGACCAGGTCTTAAAACCAGAAGATGGCTAGAAATTCAACAGATTCCCATCACTGGGGTGGAGTGGAGGAGTTGCATGTGTTAACTTCCAGCCTCTTATGTGACCTGATAAGGGACTCATCATATTTTGACACATAAGAAACGCCTGCTAAATCAGGCCAATTTCCCATCTGGTCCAACATCTGACCAACCGGCTGTTTGTGCGAAACCCTCAAGAAAGGACCCGGGCGACAAAAGAAGAATGGAGGATGAAGTTGATGGATTATGCAGAATTAGATAAATTAACAGGAAGGATTCGAAACCTGCGGGATCAGAGATTCTTAGAAGACTGGAGTAAATATATGAACTATTTGAAAAGTAATTGTGATGAACAGATTACGCTGGTAGGACTGCAAGAAGTTTTGTAAGGTGGGTTATTTGAAATATTACAAGGAAGACGATGAAAAGAATTATTAGTTAAGGACAATTAAATGTAATATAGAAATTAAGAAATGCAGAATAAGTGATAAAGAACGGAAAATCATCAGAGGTGTTGACGGAAGTCTAAAACATTGTATAAGGTGAGAAGATATGTTGTATGACTGTTGGAACTGATATGTTAAAAAATCAATAAAAATGTGTATAAAAAGAAAAAAGAAAGGACCAGGGTGGAAGATCAACAATCTCTTCTCTCCACCTGGCCTACCTTACAGAGTTGTTGTGGTGATAGAATTGGGAGGAGAAGAGCAAACTGTCTTCAGCTCCTCTTAGGAAAGATGGGGTATAAATGCAATAATAAATAAAGTTTTTTTTTAAAAAAAATAAACCTGGAGCTGGAGCATCTCAACAACACATTTGGGAAGGGATAAACATGTTTCCACCTGAACAATGAGAACTAGAAACTTGTTTTGGAGGAAAGCTTGGTGAGCGGAAGCTGGCTGGGTCCGATGGGAGTTGGAGTCCAGGGTGGGGAGATATGACTGAGACCAAGTACTCAGTGGTTGATACTCTTACACAGGCCTGCTTGTCAACAAGACTTAAGGGGCAGTTTTGAGGCAGCAAGAAATTCCAGGTGAGATTTTCGACATCTCAGTCTCATTATCTGGCTTGGCAGGGAGGAGAGGCACGCCCAACGGCAGGTAGGCACAAAGAAAACCATTGAGAAACCAACCGGCTCACCAAATGAGATTCCTTTCTGTCTCCCAACCCAGGGGGAGTTTCAGAGCTTTGGATTCCAAACGCAGAAGGGTACGGGCGATACTGACTGCCAACAACTGCTGTGGGCCAGAACCATCGGGTCTGGTGACAGGCCCCTTTGCAAATCCCCTTCAGCCGATATCCCTAGAAGTAGGGGCCACCCTACAAAATGGGGGAACTGTTGATTCATGGGCAGGTGTGAGAAAAAGTCTTCTTCACCCAGCAGCAAATTAACTTGCGGAACTCACAGCCACAAGGTGTGGTGTCTTCAACAGCTGTGAAAGAGGACTGGACGTATTCACAGAGGAGAAAGAGAAGCTGTGTTAAAAGCTGTTAGCCACTGTGGTTAGGACCAGAAGTTCTGGATGATTTGGTTGTGTCTCAAAGCTGCAGTCTTTTGGTGCTCATGATCTGTTGAACTCACAGAACCATAGAGTTGGAATAGACTCCGAGAGTCATTGAGTCCAATGCCCTGCAATGAGGGAACCTGCCCACAGCCATCCCTGGGTGGGTTCGAACCACCAACCTTCTGGTTAAAAGCCAGATGCACTGCCCATTGCACCACAGAGGACGAGTTCTTTGGGTCTTGAAAGAGGGCGATATAACTGGCTGCTAAAGGCACTCATGGTAACTAAACATCTTACATCGGATCCTCCAAGTGTCCCTATTTCCCAGGGACAGTCCCGGATTTACAGAAGCCATTCTGGTTTCTGACTTGATCCAGGAATGTCCCCCTTTTCCTTAGGACGTCCTTATTTTCATCAAATAAATATTGGGGGGTATGGATCTATGCTACCCCTGAGCCAAGGAGATAACTATACAACCTTCAGAAGACACCCCTGTATGGGGAAGGCTTTCAATGTTGAATGTGTTTTGATATATGTTGGAAGCCAACCAGAGGGGCCCCAGAAGAGACTTTAGCCCACATTGCTTAAACATTTTGGGTGTAGTAGACCCAATTTGAGCCACATGGAATTGAGTCAAATGGATTGATTTTTGTTGCTGTATATATTTCAGCAATCCCCAAGTTTGGAGTCAGTAGCACAGATGTTGTAAGGGTGTGATGGAACAAACCCCGTTGAAGAAGATAACGGTGGTTACCCAGAACTTGTTGCTGGTTGCAAAGACCACCTTCTCATAAGCTGCCGGCTGAGTCATGTCTTCTGCCCATTGTATAACTGGGGCGTTTGTGTGTGTATAGACCTCTCCTTCCAGTACGGAAGTGCATACCCTCCAACATTTCTCTGCTGAAAATAGGCACGTCCTATTCCATAATCATGATAATAATAATAATAATAATAATTTTATTATTTGTACCCTGCCCATCTGACTAGGTTGACTACGTTGCCCCAGCCACTCTGGGAGGCTTCCAACATATATAAAAACATAATAAAACATATAGCATTGGGAGGGGGACTTCCCTTCCCAATGTCTTCCATTAGATGTCTTCTAAAGGTTATTTATCCCCTTGGCTCGGGGGTCAAACCAGCTTAACTAGAACAATGGCTCCGCGTTCTGGAGGAGCCCTGGGCATATGAGTCTTCACAGGCACCATCCTCACTGCAGCAGGTCCAGGGGGCTTTCTGTAGTGGGGGCCTTGTTAGAGTGGCATAGCATGGATTGCCAGCGCCCGGTGGGAGGGAAATGGATGGAGTACACATGCGAATTCAACTGCCTAACGGTACCTACAACCCCCAGGAGATCACAGCCACAGAGACAAGGAAAGAAGAGTTGTTCCATTGTCTGGAGAGGTCGCTTCCTGGTTCGCATGGAGAAGCCGTTTTCAACAGAGCCCAAAGACGGAAGCATGCAGCTGTGTTGAGGCAGCACCGGATGTTGAAATTTTGCACCTCTAACAATTTTGCACCCATGTAGCCCCCCCCCCACCGCACTATGCCACTGCCCTGCTAGGCTGCACCCTCTCAGCAGATGCCTGATCATGCCAGCCTCTGGCATCAGCCAGCAAAGCAGGTGGTCTTCATTTAGCCAGATGGCTACAGATAAGCTTCCTTCAGCCTCATTGCACTGAATTTTAATGAGCTTTTTCTCAATCCCTAAAACCTGCCTCCTCCGAAATCACACAGGCAAGGGGGGGAGGGCGATTGCTTTCATCTAATTCAGAGGTTCTCAACCCGTGGGTCCCCCGATGTTGTTGGACTACAACTCCCATCATCCCTGAGCTCTGGCCTTGCTAGCTAGGGGTGATGGGAGCTGTAGTCCAACAACATCTGGAGACCCACAGGTTGAAAAAGGCTGATTCTAATTCCTTTCTCTGTTGTTGTTGTTTTGCCAGCTCAGCAAAAATAAAATAAAAAATTGCTGGCCTCCTGTCCCCTCCAGGCAGAGCGACGGAGGCAGCAACGCGGAAGGCGGCAGGTGGGGCTGCCCGGCATTTTCACTCTTTCAACTTGAACAGATTTGTTCTCTTGGCACCTGCCCCGCCTTTGAATCGCCTGCCAAGTCGCTTCTTCATGCTTGGCTCCAAAGCCAGCTGCACACTCTGGCTACAAAAAAGAGAGAGCGCTTCTGTTGACTCCCCAGCTGTCCTCAGAGAAGGGGTGGGCCACGAGGCCGAGCAGACACGTGTGGCAAAAAGAGATGGTTAAATTGGGAGGGATCTCACAAGCCTGGGGGGCACAGGAGCCTCCCCACGCTCAGGTCAACTGGACCTTAGTATCTTAGTTCACTGCTGAGAGACCTTTCAGAAACTGGAGGTTCCTCATGAGGGCTAGCAATGTGGTTAGCATGCAGAACCCCCCAAAAGGCTCCCGGAAAAATATAATAAACTGTATGTCCACAACCAGTCCTACACAACCGCAAGCTCGCTATGTAGTGTTTCACAAGCTTCTCTCTGAGTCGCATAAACTATGAAACTCATTGCCCCAGGAGGCAGTGATGGCCCGCAGCTTAGATACTGCTACTAATAATAATTTTATTAATTATATGCTGTCTATCTGGCTGGGTTGCCTCAGCCATTCCAACAGATATGGAAATGTAAGAAAACATCAAACATTAAAAGCTTCCCTATACAGGGCTGCCTTCAGATGTCTTCTGAACGTTGTGTAGTTCTTTATGTCATTGACATCTGGCAGGAGGGCGTTCCACAGGGCGGGTGCCACCACCAAGAAGGCCCTCTGCCTGGTTCCCTGTAACCTCACTTCTCACAGTGAGGGAACCGCCAGAAGGCCCTTGAAGCTGGACCTCAGTGTCCGGGCTGAGTGATGGGGGTAGAGATGCTCCTTCAGGTATATAGGGCTGAGACCGTTTAGGGCTTTAAAGGTCAGCACCAACACTCAGAATTGCACTCAGAAATGTACTGGGAGCCAGTGTAGGTCTTTCAGGACCGGTGTTATATGGTCTCGGCGGCCACTCCCAGTCACCAGTCTAGCTGCCGCATTCTGGATTAGTTGTAGTTTCCGGGTCACCTTCAAAGGTAGCCCCACGTAGAGCGCATTGCAGTAGTCCAAGTGAGAGATAACTAGAGCATGCACCACTCTGGCGAGGCAGTCCACAGGCAGGTAGGGTCTCAGCCTGCGTACCAGATGGAGCTGATAAACAGCTGCCCTGGACACAGAATTGCCCTGTGCCTCCATGGACAGCTGTGAGTCCACAGTGACTTCCAGGCTGCACACCTGGTTCTTTAGGGGCAAATTGAATACAAATTGTTGGAAACCGCCGGAGGGGAGAGGGCTCCTGTGCTTGGATCCTGCCTGTAGGCTTCTGCTTAGCCACTTTGAGAACAGGAGGCTGGCCTAGATGGGCCACTGGCCTGATCCTGCTCTTCTTACATTCAGCTTTCCGCTTGCAATATGAGGATAACACATTAGCCTGCAGGATGTTTGCCAGGATGAAGTAGATTAAAAAAATGGAACACCTGAAACGTGCTAGAAATAGTGCTTTTTAAAAAATTGCTTCCAACCTGGGTTGCCTTGCACAAGGGCAACTGGAGGTTCTTCTGCAACTCTGGCTCCATACCCTATTCCCTGTCTGAGCCTCTCACTCCAATCTGCATGATTCAACTCCCTCTTCCAAGAGAAGGACGATCCATAAATCTGGCGGCAGCTATCAAGACGCCACCCGGGTGTGTGTGCACTTGTTGGTCAATATCTGACAGGTTGCAAAAGGGATGTCAGAAAGGAACGAGCTCACTTTGCTGGAGGAGCAGATAGACTGCAAAATCCTGAGCAAGTTCAAAGGGGCAATGCAGAATATTTGCTTTTTTCTGGAAATTAGGTTAGAGATCGACATCAAGCAGCTTGGACAGGATCCTGGGCTCTGGTCAAGACAGCGCTCTGTCCACGCTGCCAGCGATTTTTTGAAAATGTTCCGATTTTGAGCAAAGCCAGGCCAGAATGCTTTGCTGGCTGATGCCAACTATCACTGCCACTCGGGTACAGATGACTCCACTACTGGCAGCTGAATCTTATTTAACAAAAGAACAGAATAATAGCCTGTTGGATCAGGCCAACGGCCCATTCAGTCCAGCATCCTGTTCTCAGACTGGCCAACTAGATGCCTGTGGCAGGATCTGAGCACAAGAGCAGTTTGCAGGGGAGAGAGAGAGAGATAAAACTTTATTCGCATTAGCCAATGGCCACAGCGACAGTAAAACATTACAGTATACGCAGAAAAGGAAATTTGCTATAAAAGCACAATTTAAAGTCCTGAATCAGCCGTCAGTTAGTGGTCCTTATTCTGATCACCCCTGCTATGAACCTTTGCTGTTATCTGCTCATTTTGATCTGATAGAAGAAAGGACATTGTGGCGGTGGTTGAGCGCCCTGGGATGGTTAGTACGAGTGGGGTGATGATCTCGTTCCTCAGGTCTTTGTAGAGAGTGCAAGACAGGAGGACGTGTGCCGCTGTTTCGGTGCTACCGTCTCCACAGGGGCAAAGACGTTTCTCAGGCGGGATCTTTTGGAATCGACCCTCAAGTACCGCAGATGGCAAAACATCCAGTCTTGCAAGTGTAAAAGCACGTCTGTATTTTGGGATGATAAGTTTGTGCAGATATGGGGCCAGAGAATCAAAATGGAGAGGTGGAAACTGAACATACCAAAATTTCCTTATAGTGGCCAGGTTGTTCTGATGCTCGATATCTTTTAGATTTTGACCAGTTAGACTGTTTGCTTTAGTGGGGCCCAAAGTGAGTAGGTGCTGTGGGGATGGGCCACAAGTGTGAAGTTTTTGATAGACGGTTTTAAGCCAGGCACTTTTATGGGAGTCTTGAAGTACTAGGGATAGTAAACCAGGGGGAGAGCACAAGAGCAACTCTCCCCTCCAGTGGCAGAGCACAGCTGTTGTGGCTAGTCATTGATAGTGCTATCCTCCAAGAATTTCCCCAGTCCTCCTTAAAGCCATCCCGGTTGGTGGCCATCTCTGCCTCCTCTGGAAGGGAGTCCCACAGTTCAACGATGCACTGCATGAAAAAGTACCGTATTTTTTGCTCCATAAGACTCACTTTTTCCCTCCTAAAAAGTAAGGGGAAATGTGTGTGCGTCTTATGGAGCGAATTCAGGCTGCGCAGCTATCCCAGAAGCCAGAACAGCAAGAGGGATTGCTGCTTTCGCTGCGCAGCGATCCCTCTTGCTGTTCTGGCTTCTGAGATTCAGAATATTTTTTTTCTTGTTTTCCTCCTCCAAAAACTAGGTGCTTCTTGTCGTCTGGTGCGTCTTATAGAGCGAAAAATACAGTACTTTATTTTACCTGTCCAGCATTCAGCTTCATTGATTTTGGGAGCAAGGGAGAAAAGTTTTTTTTTTTCTCTCTGCTTTCTCTGTGCTGTGCATTATTTTAAAAAACTTTTGTTTCAACAGCGGTCCTCCACTGCGGGCAGCAGGCTAGTTAAGGAGGTGAATGGCAGGCCATGGATCACACAAACAACTCTGATCTCCTGGCTATTTCCCTCTGCTGGAGAGTCACTCAGAACAGCAAGGGGCCTCCCACCTGAGACTTGGGGGGAAATTTGGTTCAGTTCACACCGAAAGGGAAACCGATCAAATCTACAGTTTCCGAAACAATATGCAAAGTGAAACCCAGCTTTCCTTCAAAATTTGCACGTGTCTGAATTTTGCAATCTAGTTCTCTGGCCAATGTTAATAGAATTACAAAGGTTTGGAGGAAGACCATGAGCGGAAACAGCATACAAAAATGCACTATATTGCCGAAAATTGCCTACAATCATATGGACATTAGTAAAAAGCTATGTGCAAAAAAATGTACGAAAATTTCAAATTAAAATGCTGGTGAATTTCCATGAGGATTGTTTTGTTTTTCAAATAACGAAAGTTGCAAATTTCTGCAGAAATGTGAATAAACGAATTTAAGATTGGAAAAGGGGGAAACTGAAAGAAACTGGGCTGCTGAGAGTTGATAGGAGGCCCTTCTATTCCCCTCAAAAGGCTTTGATTCCCAGAGTTCCCTGGGAAGAGGGATTGATTGTGTTAGACACTCTGGGAATTGTTGCTCTGTGAGGGGAGTTACGGGGCAACTCTCTGCACCTTTCCCAAACTACAGCTCCCAGAATTCTTTGGGGGGAGTTGCAGCTGCTTAAAGTGGTACCAAAGTGTTTTAAATGTCAGGTATAAATGTGTCCTCAGTCCATATGCCCTAAAGCAGCCTTTCTCAACCTGTGGGTCCCCAGATGCTGTTGAACTACAACTCCCATCATCCCTAGCTAGCAAGGCCAGAGCTCAGGGATGATGGGAGTTGTAGTCCAACAACATCTGGGGACCCACAGGTTGAGAACCACTGCCCTAAAGGGACACAGCTACCCCTTCCCTCACTCTCCCCCCCTCTGGGCCCGATCCGTACACCCACCCAGAGGGAGAGCGCATGGCAAGTGGAAGGAGCACCTCCGTCCCCCTTGCTCAGAGAGAGCAGGCGAGGAAGATGCAACAGCAAGGAACAAGACCAGCTGTGGACCCCTTGCAGAACTGGGGGGTCCTTGACGGATACCCAGTGGTGCTTCTTGCTGGCGCCTGCCCTCTCTGAGGCAGCGCAAGGGCCCCAAACTACCTAGGCGCCCTTGTTTCATGCTCTGTCTGATCTCGTTTCAATCTGGGCAAGGAAACAACGCAAATGGATCTACAACCTGTTCCCTCTCCCCGCCGGAGCTTGCCCTGCCCCACGCCCTCTCCTGCAGCAACTTGGGAGGCATCAAACAAGTCGTCCGGGGCCCTCCCTTCTCTCTCCTCATGAGTCTTCACCCTCACACACAGCAGCCTTTTCCAAGTCAGATCACGCCAGCATTAGGTCACCCAGAAATATGAATGCTGTGCTGTTTTCCCGGGCCGGCTAAAAACCACAAAAGCTTTGCTCTGTTATTTTTCCTCATACGTTCCAGCAGTTCCTAATTCCTTAGACATCTGTCCCTGGCCAATTACCTGAATGGCCTCGGCCCAGTATACCTGAAGGAGTGTCTCCACCCCTATTGTTCAGCCCAGACACTGAGGTCCAGCTCCGAGGGCCTTCTGGTGGTTCCCTCACTGCGAGAAGTGAAGTTACAGAGAACCAGGCAGAGGGCCTTCTCGGTGGTGGCGCCCGCCCTGTGGAACGCCCTCCCATCAGATGTCAAGGAAATAAACAACTATCTGACTTTTAGAAGACATCTGAAGGCAGCCCTCTTTAGGGAAGCTTTTAATGTTTGATGTTTTATTGTGTTTTTAATGTTCTGTTGGAAGCTACCCAGAGTGGCTGGGGAGGCCCAGCCAGATGGGCAGGGTATAAGTAATAAATTATTATTATTATTATTATTATTATTATTATTATTATTATTATTATTATTAGAATTGTAGAGTTAGAAAGGACCACAAGGGTCATCTAGTCCAACCCCCTGCAATGCAGGAATCTTTCACACAACGTGGGGCTCAAACCCACCACCCTGAGATCTCACGCTCTATCGATTGACTGCCCTTTAATTTATCGCTGCTGCTGCCCTTTGGGGAAGTCTTGTCTAAACGATTAGAGTCGCCAATTTTCAGGGTTTAAACCAGGCTTCCTTGACCTCGGCCCTCCAGATGTTTTGAGGCTACAATCTCCATCATCCCTGACCACTGGTCCTGCTAGCTAGGGATCATGGGAGTTGTAGGCCAAAAACATCTGGAGGGCCGAGGTTGAGGAAGCCTGGTTAAAAACATTCTTCAGGGGCTGCAGAAAGAAAGAGCACTCCTGAATCAGATCAAGGGCTTGTCTGATAGTCCAGCATCCAGATTCTTGCAGTGGCCAACCAGATGTCGATAGACAGGCTACAAGCAGAGCATTACTGCAATAGACCTCTCTTCACATGCAATTGCCTTCAACTGGTATTCAGAAACATATCATGGCCCCATTCACGCCATACGTTTAAACTACAACACCACTTTAAACAGCCGTGGCTTCCCCCAAAGCATTCTGGGAGCTTTAGTTCATTGAGGGTGCTGGGGGTTGTTTGCAGGCCCCTATTCCCCTCCCAGAACTATAATTCCCAAAGTTCCCTGCAGAGAGGGATCAACTGCGCTCTGGGAATTGTAGTTCTGTCAGTGGAAAGAACAACGACTCTTTAAATCAAAACAAAATCAGCAATGAACTAAAAACAGATAGAAACATAGGCCAGCTTTCTAAATGTATGCATAGGCTTGTCTAAAGAAACATGTTTTAGTATGCGCCGAAAAGAGCACAGCGGAGGCGGCTGCCTGGTGTCAAGAGTCGGGGAGTTCCACAGTTTAGCTACACTAAATGGTCGATGAGGAACGGGTTTATGGGGCACTTGTAACAGGGACAGTTCCACCCATCAAAGCAGCCATGTGGGTATAACCGGGGCAAGGCGATTTCGCAGTTAAACCTGTCCCAAGTTGTTAAGGACTTTCTATTCTGATAGCAACCCTTTGAATGTGGCCTGGTAGCAAATCGGTACCGAGTGCAGATCTCGGAGCCTCCTTCGAAACACACAAGCGCTTGTGCCACCCCAGTGGTGCTGTTGCTTACAGAGCTCAGTTCCTGTTCTCGGTTCACACACCTGGACCACATCAGAGGCAGCGGGACGGGGTGAGACCTTACATTCTTTGCAGGATTACGGGCTGCTCTGGCATAACCCAAGCGCGGCACGCACCTCGCCCCTTCTTGGCATGGCAATGCCCCGGGGCTGAGGCCCAGGAGGCTGACAAGGGGGTGACCTACTTCAGCCTCTTGCCCTGGGATGCTGAGAACAGATCTGACATTTAAAGGCACCACCAGTTCCACAGGGCCATCGCAGGGGGGAAAGCGACAGAACAAGGAGTCCTGCACCCTTGAAGAGCAGCTGCAGATGAGCATTGTTGCTTAAATCAGGGAGCAACCTGACTTTTACCGGGGAACCAAACCAAGCCTGATCCCATAAGCTGCTGCGGTCTGAGAGGTACACCACCCTGTAGTTCCCCCTTCCGGCCAGAGCTCTGCGGTGGCGCCAGAGTCTAGCACCGCTCCAGCCCAGGGTTCAAGAGCTGCTGTGAGCCTGCCACCAAGTGGCCAGAGGAGGCAGTTGCAGGGAGGCCAGCAAGAAAGCCTCTGCATTGGCCAGAGCAAGTCGTGTGACCCTCTCCAACGCCCTATAAAAGCATGCTTGCCAGTGTTGCATATAGTTCCCTGTGTGAGAGAGAGCCATTGCTTCATTTCAGAAAACAACAGCTGGATTAGACCAAAGGTCCAGGGGTGGGACAGGAGCCAGATCCTTCCAGGCAATCCGCAGATGAGGCAGAGGCAGGGCAGCAGCCTTCCTCTGTCACTGTTTCTTCCCCCACCCCTGCAAACAGCTGTTATTCAGAGCAAGACTGCCCCTGCCCATGGAGGTTCAGCTTCACCGTGGACCAAAAGGGCACCAAATCAATTGCTGAACAGAGACTTGTGGAGACAGATTTCCAAGAGCTTCAAGGGACCATGTGGAGACCCTACTCCCCACTTTGGTCACCAAGATTACCATGCCACACTCAGGATCGTTCCTTTCGTTGTTGTTTAGTCGTTTAGTCATGTCCGACTCTTCGTGACCCCATGGACTAGAGCACGCCAGGCACTCCTGTCTTCCACTGCCTCCCACAGCTTGGTCAGACTCATGTTGCTAACTTCGAGAACACTGTCCCACCATCTCATCCTCTGTCGTCCCCTTCTCCTTGTGCCCTCCATCTTTCCCAGTATCAGGGTCTTTTCCAGAGAGTCTTCTCTTCTCATGAGGTGGCCAAAGTATTGGAGCCTCAGCTTCAGGATTTGTCCTTCCAGTGAGCACTCAGGGCTGATTTCCTTCAGAATGGAGAGGTTTGATCTTCTTGCAGTCCATGGGACTCTCAAGAGTCTCCTCCAGCACCATAATTCAAAAGCATCAATTCTTCGGCCATCAGCCTTCTTGATGGTCCAGCTCTCACTTCCATACATCACTACTGGGAAAATCATAGCTTTAACTATATGGACCTTTGTTGGCAAGGTGATGTCTCTGCTTTTTAAGATGCTGTCTAGGTTTGTCATTGCTTTTCTCCCAAGAAGCAGGTGTCTTTTAATTTTGTAACTGCTGTCACCATCTGCAGTGATCATGGAGCCCATGGATCTGCAGTGTTCATGGATCGTTCCTAAGTATGCCATTTCACCAGACTATCTCGGTGGGAGAGATGCAAAGCAGAAGTCCCATCTCCCCTGCTTTGTTGAAAGCCCACCTCCCTCGGGCAGCCCTCCCAGTGTTACTAGACTACAAATCCCATCATCCCAGGCCATTGGCCATGCTAGCCGGGTCTGATGGGAGCTGGAGTCCCTCAATCTCTGGAGGACCAGGGGGTCTCTATTCCCTGAGACACATCCCTCTCACCTCGCCTTTCCTCCCTGCTTTGGCAAGCTGCAATTTGGCAAGCTGCAATGGCAGGTGAAAGCAAAGCTTTCATAATTACTTAGAGAGGGCGGAGGATGTTTAAGGTGTTGGCAGCCATCTGCATCCCATTAAAGAAACCATCATCATTCCTCTTCTTGGAATACCAAAACACGGCCCCTCCAGCTTCCTCTCGTATTATTCGGCAGGGACGGACGGGCGAGGGAGCTTGTTAAGATGGCTTCTCAGCACAACAAGAGACTCATTTTGAAAATAAATCTAGGGGGAGAAGGAGAAGCAGGCCTGGCCCATTCATAAAAGAAAAACAGCAGCTATAAAAAGCCTTTGAAGTCCGTCTCAACAGCTCCCGGGAGGAGGAACATCAGTTGCTTGCGTTCGTCAGTGAAAACCTTACACTTATTTGGGGCTGGCAGCAGAAGCAAGACTTCTAAGGTGGGGTGAGATTTTTAGCCATCCTTTCCAGGAAAGTTATCTTTGAACTGCTCCAAAGGAAGACTCTTAAATCAAAGCATGCAGTGTTCCAATTTCCCATCTTATCGGGATAATAGTAAAAACTTTCCAGCTCTGCCTCTCTGTAAGCGAGGCTGAGAGGTGTTGGAATTGGGCCTGGGTTCAAATCCCCACTCAGCCATGAAGCTCACTTGGTTAACCCTTCGGCCAGCACCTGTCTCCCTCCCCATGACTTCCCCAGGGGTATCTCCTAGGTCTCAGGTCTGGGCCCTGAAAACTCAGACCTTTCAAATGTCCATATTTTCCAGGGACAATCCCAGATTTACAGAAGCCATCCCAGTTTCTGATTTGATCCCAGAACATCCTGCTTTCCCTTAAAGGTAAAGGTAAAGGGATCCCTGACCATTAGTTCCAGTCGTGGACGACTCTGGGGTTGTGGCGCTCATCTTGCTTTATTGGCTGAGGGAGCCGGCGTACAGCTTCCGGGTCATGTGGCCAGCATGACTAAGCCACTTCTGGCGAACCAGAGCAGCGCACGGAAACACCGTTTACCTTCCCGCCGGAGCGGTACCTATTTATCTACTTGCACTTTGAGGTGCTTTCGAACTGCTAGGTTGGCAGGAGCAGGGACTGAGCAACGGGAGCTCACCCCGTTGTGGGGATTCGAACCGGCGACCTTCTGATCGGCAAGTCCTAGGCTCTGTGGTTTAATCCACAGTGCCACCCACATCCCCCGCCTTCCCTTAGGATGTCCCTATTTACATTGGATAAATGTTGGATGGTATGGAGTTATGTGACCCCTGAGCCAAGGAGATAAATTATACAACCTTTAGAAGACATTTGAAGGCAGCCCTGTGTAGGGAAGTTTTTTTAATGTTTAATAGTTTGTTGTGTTTTTATATATGTAGGAAGCCGCCCAGAGTGGCTGGGGCGGCAACCCAGTCAGATGGGCGGGGTATAAATATTATTATTATTATTATTGAACAGGATGTCTCTATTTTCATCGGAGAAATGTTGGAGGGTATGCTCAGGATCTGGGAAGCTCCCGACCTGACAACCCTATCAATGGGACATTTTAAAACTGGAGTCCAACAATATTTGGACAGCCACAGGTCCCCCTCCCCTGCTGTATAGGGACCAGGATACCCAAAGGAACATCTTGCCCCTCTATTAACCCTGACTGTCTCCATACTTGGAAAAGCCTCTCCCGTTGGCTTGAGTCCATTTCTCCCAGCTGCCTCCCAAGCACCCGACCTCTGCAGGTGCTTACCGTCAGCAAAATACCTGGCCTGAATAAATTGCCCCACCTCTTCACACCATCCCGCGTGTCTGCAGACATTCATCTCAATAACTCGCTGTCAACAAAGATTATCCAAATCTCCCGTGAAGGGGGTGAGATGCTGGCTTAATCTCCCGGACAGGACCAGTCACTCCGTGGCTGAATAGGGAGTGACTCAGAGAGCTGTTGCAATGCAATTAAAGAATAGGGACCAGGCTTTGCAAGGCGGCCGCAAGGCAGCATGTCCTTTTGGGGAACCGAGAAAGATCCCAGGCAGGGCCAACGAGGGGCGTGGGGATAACAATGGACGGGAGTCTGGAAGTCACACCTAGGTGTGACGGGGAGCCCAAGATGACAACAGAAGTTTGAATGTGCTTTGCAAGAATCTACAGCAGCAAAGGGATGAAGGTGGATAGTTCAGAGCTTCCTTATTGTTTAAATGTGTTGTTTCACACATTAAACAGGGGCGAGGAAGCTCAGGGCCAGGGGAACAATATGACGCTCCTTGGCCTCTACACTTTGCACTTATATTTCTCCCCAGGCTCCACCTCCTCCTCGGACACTTTCCCTCCAGGCCACACCTCTCACACAAGAGACAACGTTGCCTAATGGTTAAAGCAGGCACCCCCCAAACTCAGCCCTCCAGATGTTTTGGGACTACAACACCCATCATCCCTAGCTAACAGGACCAGTGGTCAGGGACGATGGGAGTTGTAGTCCCAAAACATCTGGAGGGCTGAGTTTGGGGGTGCCTGGGTGAGAGTGTCGGACCAGGACCTGGGAGATCAGGGTTCAAATCCCCACCCAGCCATGAAGCTCACTGAGTGACCTTGGGGCAGTCGCCATCTCTTAGCATGGGTTGTCTCTTAGCCTCACAGGGTTGTCGTGAGGAGGAAATGGGGAGGAGGAGAACCATGTACACCACCTTGAGATCCTTGGAAGATAACGGTGGTATATAAATGTAATACAGTGGTACCTCTGGTTAAGAACTTAATTCGTTCTGGAGGTCCGTTCTTAACCTGAAACTGTTCTTAACCTGAGGTACCACTTTAGCTAATGGGGCCTCCCGCTTCTGCCACACGATTTCTGTTCTCATCCTGAAGTAAAGTTCTTAACCTGAGGTACTATTTCTGGGTTAGCGGAGTCTGTAACCTGAAGCGTCTGTAACCTGAAGCGTCTGTAACCCGAGGTACCACTGTAATAAATAAACAAGGATTCATCTGGTCACAACCATTTAAACTGCTTTGCCAATTTGGCCTGGAGCCAAGATTGAGGAACGCAGAAACATACTAATAATACTAATAATAATAGTAATAATAATAATTTTTAAATAAGCCATTCGGGCTGTTAGCTTAGATATGCAAGCTTTTGGTACGCCCACATTTATTCTGACTCCTGAGCAAGAGCTACGGAGAGGTGACAAATGCTATTAGCAGACAAGGACGATTCAGTCCTTGGACTGGGTCCTGTGTCCCCTTGGGGAATCAACCTGGTTGTTGAGAACCTGGTTCTCCATTCAGATCTTCTCAGTAATCTAATGAGCCTTCCTCTTCCTAATTAAACACTTCCTCCCAGGAAGTACCTTATTAGATGCGGTGTGATCAAGACGCTTAGCCACTTTACAACTAATTAATTATACCTGCTGTGTCCCTCAGAACCTCTTGCTGTGACCTTCTTACACCGTAAATTCTTCTCCCCAGTTTGGTCCAAAAAAAACCCCACAGTGGCATTTGCTATCTACACCATTAAGCTGGCCGCAAGGAGGTGCTGTCAATCAGCTGTTCATCGACACCTGGAAAGCCCGGCCACTTCCCCAAGCCCTGCCAAGGGCCAGCTGATCGCCAGTGCTTGCAAAGCACAGTGCGATTAGATTTCAAACCGCACAGGTCACCTGACTTCACTGTAATGTCATGTGACTGCCAGGTGAACAGCCCTAACCAGCTTTCAAAGCTGGCCCTTGGGAGTGGGAGGGGAGGTAAGGATCTAAGTCCACTGGCTGAATCTCTTTCGTCACCCGATCTATTAAGTGGGATTCAGAGGTAGACTGCCTCTGAGGCTGGAAGTTCGAAAAAGCCATCACGCGCCAGTAGCCATTAATCAACCTCCCCTCCTTGTACCATATTATACAAGATAATAAGGTCATTCATTATATATACTTATTCCAAACAGCAATAATTGTCCCCATAACATCATGACTCAGCTGAAGTTTATTGCTTTCAAAATTGGCCTATAAAGAAACATTGCACTCGTTTAATTCCCACTGGTTTCGACAAGGAAAGTTAAGCGTGCACTTCAACTCTTAACTCAAAGGGATGTAAAAGGGCTTAATTTCGTCCTGATCTTGCTTCGTATATTTAAGCCTCCTCTTGGAGCACAGATCTGTTGCCCAAAGGCTTTTCTGGGAAACAAGCAAGGGTGTGCCGATGTCAAACAGACGGAGGCAGAATAATATTCAGCAAAAGAAAACAGGCCACAGGAAGCTCTGGGTCGGGACAGCAACTTGACCAACAGCGCCTCCTGCTGACGAAAGAGTTGTATGACGCCTGAACCATCATCTGCAATAGGTTGGTCAGATTAGGCCCCACTGACCCATTGGGGAAGGTCACAGGCAGAGGTCATTTCTCTACCTTGCAATATGAACATCTGGGATCCATGTTTATTTTATTTTTTAGTCTAAGTTTCCTAACCTGCTTTCTAAAAAGGCGCTAGTCCAAAAGCAGCGTCCAAACGCACATCAAAACAGTAATCAGTTAAATATAATTTCAAATCACAGAGTCACAAAGGCCCTCTAGTCCAACCCCTCTGCAATGCAGGAATCTTTTGCCCCAAGATGGGTCTCGAACCCCAAACCCTGAGATTAAGAGTCTCATGCTTTACCGACTGGGCTACCAAGCCATTTAAAAACACAGGAGGCTAATCCCAGGGGCCACAATGACCCTCGAACAAACTTTGGGGGGGGGGACGCAAGCCAGGGGTGCCCCCCCACATTCCACACACCCTCCCCCCCACTTCCTCAGCAGATCTGTGCGTATTTCCTAAATAAAGGAGGTTATTGCCCCGTCCCCAATTTTGCATTGGGTAATTGGCGTCTGCCTCGGGGGCTGGGGCAGGGCAGAGAGGTTTAAACACCCCAGAAGGGTTGTCTACTTCATTTATTGGTTTTATTTATATTTTTGCCCCCACCCCGCCGTATTTGAGAGGCATTATTTCACTGGCTAGCAGCCACTCACCGATATTTTGGTGAAGATGGAAAGCAGGAGAGACAGGGATGAGAGGTATATCCGAATTCTCTCCCCGCCAAAACGCTTCTGGAGGTATTCTGGCATGGTGACAATCTGGTCGGAGGAAGGGAAAGGAAGGGAAAGAACCAGACGCCAGTGTTATAATTTGGGGTGGGAAAAATTCCATCTCCGTTCAGATTTTAACGTGAGCCTAGCCTAATTTACACTTTGCATGCAAACCAAAACACAACATAATTTGCGCTTCTCCGAATTTTGTGCTGCTGTTCCCCAGCCAAATAATGTCTACAAAAAATACATCTTAGCGAAAAGTGTGGATAAGAATGCCTATATTAGTGGGGGGGGGCAGATATTGGGTAAAGGAATGCATATTTCTTATCTCTGGAAATGTCATTTGATATTAGGCCTAAGAAAAAAGCCTCTGTCTTTTTGGCAAACGAAATCTTGAATAATTTTTTCAGCTCCTCGTATACCTCATTCCAAAATTTCCTTACAATTTTACATCCCCACCATGTGTAATAAAAGGTTCCCACCTCCTTCTTACATCTCCAGCATAAGTTTGACTGCTTTTTGTAAATCTCAGCCAATTTTTCCAGAGTGAGGTACCAGCAGTAAAATCATGTTCTCTTTTATCGTATAACAGGCTGTGAAATTGATATCCACCTTCCACAACCTTTCCCAATTTTCCACTTGGATTGTATGACCAAAAAGGAATTTGTACTAAAACACAGGTGAATTTTCATGGTGACAAACTGTTGCAGAAATGTGGAAAACCTGCCTCACTGGGGAGTCGCACCATTTATTATCTGACAGTCCCGGGGCAGGTTACGGCAACGTAAAACACAGCATTAGAATCACGTTAAAATAAATTGTGGTGGCTTTTCACCCAGGAGCCTTGCAAGGTATTTATTATTATTATTTGAATTGCCAAGTACAGAGAAGGCCGTGAGCCTCAGCCACCTGGGTAGGTTGCACTGAATCGGTACGGGAGAGGTCGTAAAAAGCAGCTGTTGGCGGTACAGGAAGGCCACACACCAAAGGACGGGACCAAACCCGGTTCCTAACTTACCCCTGAAGAGATGTAGACGGGAAGAAACACCCAGGCCAACGCCAGAAGGACAAAGGTGGCCTGGAAAGAGATATAAAAACACTTAAGTGTGGCCCTGCACATTGGTGCATATGTGTAAAAGAAAAGGGATTTGTGCTTCGGATATAAGCACTAGCTGAAATTTCCAAAGTGGTTCAACCATCCAGTTGTTCCTTTTATCTCTTGACTCCCTACTTTAGCATTCCAATCCCCTATAATGAGAAGAACATCCTTCTTTGTGGTCATTTCTAGAAGGTGTTGTAAGTCTTCATAGAATTGGTCAATTTCAGTTTCTTCATCACCGGTAGTATATTAATAGTGAAACACAATTAAGAAGTATATTAATAGTGAAATAATTATTAAGCTCTAACTGTATGTAGGTTTTATTTTATTTGCTTTTTATCTTATATTTTGGAATTGTACATCCAGGGTTTTCTTTCCTTGAAATTTTTTTGGGGGCTCCCAAGAGAGTGGAGCCCTAAGCTATAGGTTGTTTAGCTTATACATAAATCCGGCACTACTCACGTTCCATTCGAAGCCGGCCACTGCTACCCCTCCTGCAGCTGCTGTGCCAGCCAGTCCAATGAAAAGGCTCGATCCTTCGCTGCTGGCAAAGAGCGAGGCACCGATCTGCAGGCCAAAAGCAGTATTATTATTATTCCAATCAAATTGCAAAAACCCTAAGCAAATTACAAAAAAACAACAATAAAGCATTAAAATTATCGATTGGAAAGAGTTAAAAATCAGGTATTTAAACTTATCTCCCAAAGCAGCAGTCACTTGCGGGTGCCAGAAAGAAAGAGGACAGAGAAGAGTTTGGACTGAGCGCAGGGCCATTTTTAGCATATGCGCCGACGGGGTGCAAAGATCTGCCCAGCGCCCACAAATTTAGTTAATTTCACGTGCACGGCACCGTTGACAATGGCAAGCAGCGTCGTTGAGTCTGACAAGCGTCACCGCTGTGAATGACAAGTGGCGGCGCTGGCGCAGCATGTCTTTGGTAAATGAGCGCACAAAGTTGATAGTCCTTTAGTGAAATAGTAGGTATACATTTCGGTAATACCTAGGTATATATGTATTTTGTTTTTCTAGCTTGATCAAAATTATTTATTATTTCATAACAGGTAGATAGTTAAGAGCTTAGGCGGCTTCAGCGGCAGGTGCTGGGCACCCCCCAGAATTTGCACCCCCAGGTAAAGACGGCCCTGACTGAGCAGGCACACAGGTCACCTGGTCCATTCATTTATTGTTTTTATATATCACTTTTTTCCCTCCGAGGATCGCTCAGTTGGTAAAGCATTAGTCTCTTCATCTTCAGGTCGTGGGTTCGATTCCCACGTTGGGCAAAAGATTCCTGCATCGCAGCCGGTTGGTATGCACGACCCTTGTGGTCCCTTCCAACTCTTCCCGTTCTCATTTAATCCCCCACAACAACCTTGCGAGGTAGATTAGGCCGAGAGGCAGGGACTGGCCCATGGCCAAGTGGGGATTTGAACCCTGGTCTCTCAGGTCCCAGTCTGACACTCCAACTAACAACTGCATGGTATTGGCATTAGCACTGCAGCAGTTGGCTTGCGAGATGCGGGTGGCGCTGTGGCCTAAACCACCGAGCCTCTTGGGCTTGCCGATCAGAAGGTTGGTGGTTCAAATCCCCATGACGGGGTGAGCTCCCGTTGTTCAGTCTCCGCTCCTGCCAACCTAGCAGTTCAAAAGCACATCAAAGTGCAAGTAGATAAATAGGTACCACTCTGGCGGGAAGGTAAACGGCGTTTCCGTGTGCTGCTCTGGTTCTCCAGAAGCGGCTTAGTCATGCTGGCCACATGACCCGGAAGCTGTCTGCGGACAAACACCGGCTCCCTCAGCCTATAGAGCGAGATGAGCGCTGCAACCCCAGAGTCGTCCGCGACTGGACCTAGTGGTCAGGGGTACCTTTAACTTTACCTAGTTGGCTTGTACCCAGCGGTAGTCCTACTCTGAGTAGACCCACTGAAATTAATGCACGAGTCACTTGGAGCTATTATTTCCAATGGGTCTGCTTTGCACGAAAGTGACTTTCTAAACATACATCTAGAAATATAAATTAGCATGTGCACATTTTGTGCAGATCTGCATGTTCTTGTGCCCTATTGGTTTTTTGGAGGGGAAGTGGGGACAACACTTGCTCTTTTTCCAACAATACATGTAATTCACCACCCTCTGTGAGGCTTGGGTGAAACCTTGTGGAGCCCCAAAATCAAACAGGCAGTTGCATCTACTTACCGGCCACCAGGCTATGTTCCTCCCAGCCAGGAAGTATCCACTCAAAGTGTTTCTGTTTGCCCTGCAGGAAGACTGGACAGGCAAAAAGACGACTAAGCAGGGGATGAGTGATAGACAAACTGTGCCTAGAGCGTGGAAACCGGACAGAGATTTCCTCCTGCCCCACAATATAGCCCCCAAGTATCAGAAAGACCATCTCCTTCCCTATAGAGTCTCCTGGGTCTTTAGATCGGCAGAGGGCACCCTCTTCGTATTTCCACCACCCTGAGAAGTAGGGTAGGGGGTGGCCGGGTACAGGGCCTTCTCTGTGGCAGCCCCTAAATTGTGGAAATCCCTCCCCACAGAGGCATGTCTGGCTCCTTCCCTATATGGTTTGCATCATACTCTGAAGATACGCCTCTTTTCCCTGGCCTTTCAGTTGGGCTGCATATTTTTCAGACCCACCCTCTTCTCATTTTGAACATAGGAAGCAGCCCCACTCCTAGTCTGAACATTGGCCCATCTAACTCTATTTTGTTTACACTGACTGGCAGCAGCTCTCCAGGAATTCAGATGGGGGGGTGCATTCCCAGCCCTAGATGCCATGGGTTGAAGCTGGAACTCTTTGCAAGCTGCAGCTGCTTCCTAAAAAGTTGTGTTTTAAATTGCTTTGACCCACCCTGGGACCTTTGGATGCAGGCAATAAACAAAATTCTGATTCAGAAAGATGATAATAATTATTGCAGGCAGACATTTTCAAGACAGACACTAAAGGAGGGTGCAAAGCAGAGGTGTGGTCAGCTGAGAGGGGGCTTAGAGGGTCGGATTTAGCCACCTAGGCCTGGGGCTCAAAACCTCAGCAAAAGATTGTTGGAATCTGTTGCAAACACCACCCAGCTAGATGGACAAATGTTCTGGCTCGGTGCAAAGCAGATTCTTATTTAATTTCATCAAAACCATGAGGACTAGAATCTTACTTTATTTTTAGAGGCAGGATGGGTAATAATAACCATAATAATATTCCCTCTAATTTCTGACATTCAGGCATGAGCGCTCAATCAAAATGGCACCAGTTACGTGCAACAGGGAGATATCGGCAGGTTCGGCAGAGCAACTAGATTTGCAGAAATGCAAATGAATTCTGGTGGCGGGGGACCTAGGGGGTGTGGGGAGAGAAAACATCCCAATACGGCTGAGCATGTTCTGTGCCCAGGCAGCAGAATCCAAACTGCTTCTTTTAAGAAGCTGGCATCCCCCCGAATGCTCAGTCCCATTGGTCAACTGAGGCCGTCGCACAGTCGATCGGGCCGTTAAACCGATTAAAGATTTGCCCACCTTACCCATATCCCCACTGCCAAATTCAAAAGGAAATACGCCACCACGACGATCACATCAGTAACGCTGAAGTGGGGCGAAGGAGTGGGCATTTCAGCCGGAGGAAAGTCTTCTGCGGACATCGTGCCTGGACCCAGCAACAAAGAGGGAGAGGCCAGCTGCTTTCAAGAGTCAAGGAATTGATCATTAAACAGCCTGGGGGTAGGCCGTTTGTGATTCGAGAAGCAGTACATGTGGGTGAGCTGTCTTGGCCTTAGGGCAGAGTCTGCCCCCTTTCTCAGCGGATACGAATGAACTGAGGGTTAATCAGAGCTACAGGGGTGGGTGGGCTGCTAAATTTGCAAACTTGAATGCTGGCTGGCATTTTTGTTCCGACGAAGCTGCGTGGACGTTGCAAAAAAACCCAAACCAATGGGCATGGCTCAGGACACACGCCCCACCTTCGCCCCCCATGATTGAGGGGCCCCAGGGCTGCACGACCTGCTCACACTCAGGTGTTTTAGGATCATTCTTCAAAACCCTAAGGTGCGCCCTTCTGAACCATGTGCCGCTGTAGAACTGAAAAAAAACATCTCCGATCCCTCCTAAGGCCACAGCCACAGATAAACCCTGCCAACGCAAAACAGTGGCGCTTTCTCGGTTATGTTGGGATGATGGGAAACACTGGAGGGGTCAGGGGTCTCTTTCACATAAATCCAACATGAAACCAAGAGGACTATTCAGCTAAAGGTATTTGATCCATCCATGACTGTCCAGGGATGGGTGGATCTTGTCGTTTTCAGTTTCCTGTGTGAGTGCCTGGAGGCGGTTGGAGGATGGATGGCGGCTAACAGATTGAGGAGCGGGTGGGTGTGGGGGATTCCCTGGTCTTGAATGGGGTAACTGTGCCCCTGAAGGACCAGGTGTGCAGCCTGGGAGTCATTTTGGACTCACAGCTGTCCATGGAGGCGCAGGTTAACTCTGTGTCCAGGGCAGCTGTCTACCAGCTCCATCTGGTACGCAGCCTGAGACCCTACCTGCCCGCAAACTGTCTCGCCAGAGTGGTGCATACTCTAGTTATCTCACGCTTGGACTACTGCAACGCGCTCTACGTGGGGCTACCTTTGAAGGTGACCCGGAAACTGCAATTAATCCAGAATGCGGCAGCTAGACTGGTGACTGGGAGTGGCCGCCAGGACCACATAACACCGGTTCTGAGAGATCTGCATTGGCTCCCAGTACGTTTCCAAGCACGATTCAAAGTGTTGGTGCTGACCTTTAAAGCCCTAAACGGCCTCGGTCCTGTATACCTGAAGGAGCATCTCCACCCCCATCGTTCAGCCCGGACACTGAGATCCAGCGCCAAGGGCCTTCTGGCGGTTCCCTCACTGCGAGAAGTGAGGTTACAGGCAACCAGGCAGAGGGCCTTCTCGGTAGTGGCGCCCGCCCTGTGGAACGCCCTCCCATCAGATGTCAAAGAGATAAACAATTACCTGACATTCAGATGACATCTTAAGGCAGCCCTGTTCAGGGAAGTTTTTAATATGTAACGCTGTAATGTTTTTAACACTTGATTGGGAGCCGCCCAGAGTGGCTGGGGAAACTCAGCCAGATGGGTGGGGTATAAATAATAAATTATTATTATTAAGTTTCTCATTTTTCCAGTCTTAAGTTCAGTCTTAAGCACATCTGTGACTTCCTCATGAAACTCATCAACGTTCTAGGTCAAATTTCTCGTAGTACAGTGGTGCCTCGCAAGACGAAATTAATTCGTTCCGCGAGTTTTGTCGTCTTGCGATTTTTTTCGTCTTGCGAAGCACGGTGTCGGAAAAGTTTTGGAAAAGCTTCAAAAATCACCAAAGTTTTCAAAAACCTCAAAAAAAGGCTACCACACCGCGTGCTATGAGTTGCTCCTTGAAGTCAAGTCGCAACTGTATTAACGGTGTTAAGAAAAAGTAAACAAACTTGCAAGACGTTTCCGTCTTGCGAAGCAAGCCCATAGGGAAAATCGTCTTGCGAAGCAGCTCAAAAAACAAAAAACCCTTTCGTCTTGCAAGTTTTCCGTCTTGCGAGGCATTCGTCTTGCGAGGTACCACTGTATGCATTTTGGCATGCAATTTCCCCTGATGCACACAAAGCCACTTCCCATAATATATAAAAATTTTGTAGGATACATTCACTAATGTGTGAATGTAAGCACATTTTGGCTTGTGAACTGCGCTGCAAAATTCAGAGAAGGTTGAATGTTGAAGTATAGCTGTGTTTCAGTTCCTGCATCGTTTTTAGAAAAGGTGAATTTGATGGGTTTTGCCTTCAAATGCTAACTGAATCGAGTTTCTCCCCATCCTACCCCCACCCTCACTCCACAGGTCCTTGGCTTGGCAGAACTTGCACCTTGACATTTTTGTGCAATTCTCCCTTCAAATGTCTGTCCCCTCACAGGCCAACTTGTCCACCCTTCCTCCTAAACATTGACACTCTTTTGTTAATGTGTCAGCCTTTTCGTTAGCTAGCGGCATTGTTTAATGAGCAGCTTCCGTTAAAGCCTAACCCAGGAACGCTGTTCCTGAAGCCCGTTCTGCATTCAACACAGGGGCAGCTGAAGAGATATCAAATTCCAACCTGACACTCTTGAGGTGTGGATTTTGCATGTCAATGTTGCTCATGTGTGAGCTGGTTTAAGGAGGTTTGTTTCTGCAGAGTGCCCAGTTGAACAGCATATTAGGAGGTGTGGGGATGGAAGTTTGCAAGCAAGGCTAAAAAGATTCCAGAAGGGTGAGATGAAGCCCACTGCTGCCCTTTTGCAAGGTGGGAAAAGCCTTGCAAAAACGTCGAAACAAGCTATTTTTTGGGAGAGGGGGAGACTGAAGGAGCGCAGGAAGCTGCCGGCACGCACACACTCACCACCTGGAATATTGTTCCGCTGACAAAAAGAGCACAACCGGCGAACAAATATTTCCTAAGAAGCTCACACAAAAACAAAGTCATTTATTCTTCTCATTGCAGAAAATAAATACCAGTGCATACTCCATATGCTTTTCCTATAAAAGCACTTCTACAAAAAATGTCACTGAACTGCATACAACAGTACAACTTTTTTTTTTCTTTTTTGGCTTGTCAGATGCGAACTTTATACAGTAGCTTTTTTATATATTAAAAAAAAGAGATAAAAGAATCGTATGTAATTAACCCTTCAAAGCACTTGCAAGCAAGCTGATTCGTGGAGGAAAGGAATGTGAACACGTAGGAACCGTGACCCTTTTCTCCGAGTGTGTGTGTGTGCGCGCGCAAGCACATTTGTACCCTTAGAGCTCCATTTCCCAGGAAGTTCTCCTGCGTGAACCTCATTGAAATGACCAGGAGAGGCAGGAGACGGAGCATGCTGTTGCTCCAGCCCACGACTGCCATTCCCGTGTCCTCTGACTCCCACAGGGCGCAAGGCTACAGTTTTCGCTTACAGGCAGATGAGGATAACCTGTTCTATGGGAACAGGCCCTGCGGGTCTCTCACCAGGAGAATCCCACGCCTGGGGAGTCATTGCCCAGGGGGATAGGGCTTCTCTTTCAAAACAACACGGTTGGGCCCCCTTGTCACCCAAACCCTCAAGAGACGCAGGGTGCTCTCCTGCACAGCCCCCAATGCATTTCAAGGAGGCTCAATAACTTCTCAAAAAGGACCGTGTCCTTAACCAACAGTGCAGCTAAACGTAACAGACTAGATTTTTGTTCTTCCCCCCCCCCCCCCCAATAAAAGTCTTTTTGCAAAAAAAGAAGAAAAAAGTTCTGGAAATTTCATCTACTAAATTTAAATCATGGGGAAGGGAAGCAACTAAACAAAGTGGGTTCCATTGAAGGACAACGTTTAAGCCACGATGCTTCACAGCTCGGTTTTCTGTGTAGATGTCCAGTTTGGCCCCTGAAAATATTTTTCTTCTTCTTCTCCTCCTCCAAGCCTTCCAAGGTAGCAGTCAGTCATCCAGGCCTATATTCCTGAAAAGGTACGACATGGACTCCCCGTTGTGGATTCTGCGGATGGCCTCCGAAAGGATCATGCTGATGTCCACAGTCTTAATTTTGGGGCACTGGAGCTTTTGGATCTCGTGAGGGATTGTGTTGGTGACCACAACCTGGGAAGAGAGGCAAAGAGAGTGAGGGGGGAGGTTGGAAATTAAGAAGGTGGCAGGAAGAGTCGCAGCCACAAACACCTCGGGATCACTTCTAAACAAAGCTGCAAAAGAGAGAGTGGTACATCTTCCTTGCAGCTTGTTGCTGGCTGTTCGAAAGCACACCAGTGCAAGCAGATAAATGGGTACCACTGCAGCAGGAAGGTAAACAGCGTTTCCGTGTGCTCTGGTTTCTGTCACGGTGTTCTGTTGTGCCAGAAGCAGTTTAGTCATGCTGGCCACATGACCCAGAAAGCTGTCTGCGGGCAAACGCCAGCTCCCTCAACCCGAAAGCGAGATGAGCACCACACCTCATAGTCGCCTTTGACTGGACTTAACCGTTTTTCAGCTGATCCCATTTTGCTTCGTGTTGGGAGTCAATCAAATCAAATCTTTATTACGGTCATAGACCAGCATACGTACACATTTAAAATGATGAGGCCGGAGGAACATTGCCCGGCTGTGAGTGTGAAGACCGCTCCCTGCAAGGCCCTTTCCACCTGGCCTAGGGGGCAAGGCCCACATTCACCAGCCCTACTGAAGAGGCTCCTCATGAGGCCAGAGGAACATCGCCTGGCTAATGTTTTATTGATTTAATATGCTGTAAACCGCTTTGAGATTTTTATTAAATGTATAAAGCGGTATAGAAATCTTATAAACAAATAAAATCTGCAGGACGTTTTGGAAAGCTAAAAATTATTAAAACAGGAGGTATATATAGGACTTGCCGATCAGAAGGTCAGCGGTTCGAATCCCCGCGACGGGGTGAGCTCCCGGTGCTCGGTCCCAGCTCCTGCCAACCTAGCAGTTCGAAAGCACGTCAAAGTGCAAGTAGATAAATAGGTACCACTCCGGTGGGAAGGTAAACGGCATTTCCGTGCACTGCTCTGGTTCGCCAGAAGCGGATTAGTCATGCTGGCCACATGACCCGGAAGCTGTACGCCGGCTCCCTCGGCCAGCAAAGCGAGATGAGCACTGCAACCCCAGAGTTGGCCACCACTGTACCTAATGGTCAGGGGTCCCTTTACCTTTATAGATAAAAGACTATAAGAATTGTGTTGGGAGTAAGGAAGGAAGAGGAGGGGCCAGAGAGACCATGTGAGATGCTGAATAGACTTGGACCAGGGTGATCTGTGTTCAAATCCCCTACTCAGCCACTGTGACCTTTCAGCAGCCACACTCAGCCAGACCTATGTCTTGGGGATCTTGTAGGACTTAACAGCTTCCTTCTGGCCCCATCTGATCCGATCAGCCTGCTGGACCTGGGTTCCTGGCCCATCTAGTCCAGCATCCTTTTCTCAGAGTGGCCAACCAGACGCCCGTGGAAAACCCACAAGTAGGATCCAAGCACAAGAGCATCTCTTCCTCCTGTGGCTTCCAGCAGCTGATATTCGGAAGCACTGCTGCCTCTTGGCTGTGGAGGGAAAGCGCAGTAATCCTGGCTACAAGCCACAATACCCCTTATTCCTCCAGGAATTTGTCTTAATGCTCTTTTTAAAAATTAAAAATAAAATTGGAACTTTATTTACAACATAACCCACACACACACACCCCAATACAGAAATCCACCCTCATTAAATGTGAACATAACATACAGTGAGCATAACATACAACAATACAAACCAGCAAATAAAAGACTTCCTTTATCCCGTATCTGGCCTCCTTATTAACTTCTTATAAGCTGTTTCCTTTATGAATAATTATTAAGGTTTTTCTAATTAGAACTTAAATATCCACAAAGTCTCCTGCAGACATTAATCGAAATAAGTCCAGATATGTATTTTAGGGCACTGTTTTGTGAAGTATTCTCTGCATTTTCCCCATGCTTTTTGAAACTCTTGTCTAGTGTGATCTCTGTTAATGTAGCCAGTTCAATATACTTTAACAGTTTGTCTTGCCTTTCCTTTTTTGGTGGCACAGTTTCTTTTTTCCAGTTTTTAGCAATTAATGCTCTTTTGAAGTCATCCAAGATGGTAGCCGCCACTACTTCTTCCTGTGGCAGCATGTTCCAAAGGTTAACTATGTGCTGACCTTTAAGGGCAGGATGCAAGAATCAGAAGTCTGAACAGGGGAGCAGCTGCTGAATCAGCAGCCAGGGCCTAAGCCCACGCATTTCCAGGCAGGTCTGTGTAGCCACAGATTGTGCTTGCTACAGAACACCTGAAGGCCCAGCAAGGAAGAGCATCATGGCTGGAGCAGGTGAGGAAATGGGTTTTTTAGGTCTCTGGAAAAAAGACTGATGGCTTTGCTAGACCCCGTTTCCATTTATTTCCAGTAGGTTCCCCAACCTTTCCATTGTTCTTATCATTACTTATTATTAAATGTGTATACAGCCCTTCATCCGTAGACCTCAGGGCGGCTCACAATAATCTATAGATCTCGGCTGGTTCTATCAGTATACTTTTATTGGTGGTTTTTAAGTTACCTTGATGCTCCTTTTTTGCTCTCTCTGTGTGTAAATTGGCTTAAAAATGCTAAATTCTGCCATTTTCAGAGGGGCACAAAAATGCCCTTCCCACATCCAATTCACCACCTCACTTGCGCGAGACAAATGTCGGCAGTTTTTCCTAAGGCCCTCAGCTTTGGAAGCTCCCTGCAAGATCCCCTCACACTGTCATTTTCGCAACCAAGAGCTGTTGTCTCAAGCGCCTCATCCCACACTAAACGCGAAAGTACCCCCCCCCCCACTGTTCCCAGGAAAAAAATACGGGTAGTTTTAGGAGCTTTGTGGCTACAGAATCCAAGTCAGACCCTCTCGATCGACGGCTCATCCAGTTGGCAAAGTTAGCATCTGTAGGCACACGCTGCCATTTTGGGGGAAACGAGCCCATTCTGCTAGCTTACCTCATCGATTGCAGACTCCTCTATCAACCGGGGGGCATCCGAGGAAAGGAGGCCGTGGGTGGCCATGACAAAAATCTTGTAGGCGCCTCTCTCTTTGAGCGTCTCAGCAGCAGCCAGGAAGCTGTCTACGTCGTCTATTATGTCGTCCTGGCCAAGAGGACATGAGAAGAGGATTATCAGTGTTGCCTCAACGAGGCCGCCGGAGGGAAGTGGAAGCCCTCTAGAGCCACTTAGGGAGGAACCATTTTTTAAGGGCCAGATTTCCTTCTGGGCAATATTCCGGGGGCCACATACCACTGGTGGGTGGGGCCAGAAGTGGGTGGGGTAATAATTCCAAACTTTTTTCTGTCCCCTACCCCAGTGGCAAAGCTGCATGCTCCAGCACCAGGGGCAGAGAGCAGGCGGGGGTGTCGCTAGCGCACGTCCCGTGGGGTGTGGCGTGCGTCCTGGGGGCGTGGCATGCCGCCCACAGGGGCGTGGCACATGGCACGTGTCAGAGGGGCAGCCACAATGGTACCCCCCTCCCTGATGGTGCCAGGGGCAATGCGCTCCCCCCAGTCCTCCGCCAGTGCCCTACCCCGATGCCCCAAGTGTGAAGCAGGGAGAGAGGGAACATATAACTGATTTATCAGACATCGCTTGGTTGCAAAAAAAACCCCAACAAAAAACTACAACCCTTAAAGTGTTTTAGGAAAAGACATTATAAGAGTTTACAACCGTGCTTTAAAACATTCAAAAGTTACAGTACTAAAACAGATTAAAATTACTCCGGCTTTCTAAACATTTGGCCAGGGTTGTCTAAACAAGAAAGATTTTAGCAGGCGCCAACAAAGAGTGCAGAGAAGCTGCCTGCTTGATATCAATAGGCAGAGAGTTCCCAAGTGTAGGTACTGCCACACAAAATGATTTGATTTCTTACCAATGTGGAACGGGCATTATGTGGCACCTGCAGCAGTGCCAATTCCGCAGAATGAAGCAGTGGATTGGCTACAGGTAGGTTAAGGCGATCTAATAGGTAAACTGGTCCCAAGTTGTTAAGGGCTAGATGTACTAATAGCAACACCACAAACTTTTTTCCCATTTCAAGGCATGATTTTTGTGCTGATCTCACTTCTGTCCGCCCGCCCGTCCAAATGTGCCTCTTAGCATTCCAAACTGCCCATTCAGACTCCTCACCCTTACTAACTAGCATCACAAATGGAAAACAGCCTTTACAGCTCTGTGGCTCCAGTCTATGCCCCTGCCATTGCTGCAGGATGCTCTCCCTGGATCCCTTATGAATAAAAAGCTTGCCCATGTAGAATATTTACCCTGCTACTCACTGGTTTTGCCCAAACCACAAGGACTTAAGAGCAGCCTTGTTCAAAGATTTGAATCTCCCAGTAGGGAGATCGATTGGATATTTAACTTTTAATTTGGGGCAGGTCCACCTACACCTCTGAAAAGTGGCCTGTTTTGTCTTGAGCGACAATTTTAAGGAGAAAGTTTGTAGGGATGGAAAGTGTAAATTCTTCAGGGAAGCAACTGACAAAACATTTGGTCTTAATAATTATTTTAACTGTGGAATGTATTTTATTCTGTTTGACGTATTTTATCTTTTGCAATGGCTTTGGCTAAACAAAGAAAGAATATATTTGTATATTGCAAAGCATTTCCAGCGATAACAGCCGCCGGGTCCCAAATGACAAACCACTGTAGGCAATTTCTCTAACCAAGCAGGTCACAGCGAGACATAGCGGGGATATATGCATTCCCACAGGCCCGAAGTGTTTTGATTTTGTGAAGCTTAATGAGGTACATAATGGATTTGCTTTTCACACTTGCAAACGTGATAATGGAAACAGACAGAGCACTCAGCCTTCCCCAATCTGGCAAACGCAATGTATTTTTTAGACTACAACTCCCATCAGCCCCAGGTAGCAAGGCCAACAGTCAGGGATGATGAGAAGTATGGTCCAAAACATCTGGAAGACCCAGGCCTCAACTGCACAGGTTATTTATTCCTATCACCAGATATACTCTAATCTCTCCCTACAAGCATCTTAAAAGTCCACCCTTCCTAGGAAAACTAAATCCTCCAGCCAACGCACAAATCTTTCAACAGCTGTTACGCTGGATTATTCCGCAGCCTCTCCATTCCCACGCGGCAAGGGATATGAAGGTTGCCTCTGTCAGTAAAAGCAGCCATCACTGGAGTTTGTTATCTGATGCAAGAACTGGATGAGCAACTCAGCTAATAACCACAGGGGTGGAGAATAATCATTAGCCACTTTAACGTTGTTGAAAACGTGTTAACTTTAAACAAACCGGAAGACTGAACAGGAGACGAAAGATTAAGTTAAACGAAGAAGAAAAAGAAGAGCTCGCTTGCTTGTTAAAGGCAAATATTAGTCTCCTCCCACTATTTGAAGCCTTTTGATCTGAATCATGGAATGGGAATCAATGGCTGGAATTTCAGCTTCCAGTTAAAAGCCGGGGAAGCGCTCCCTTTAATTCAGAGCAGTCTGGTGTGCTCACGAGGAGCAGCTCTTCAGCCTCGGCAGCCAAACCTGATAAATGTGACCCAGATTTACTCAGCGGCACCTTGAACCCAATTACCTCCAAGCAGGTGACACAGTAAGGAAAGATGCCATTTAAAAACACCAGCGCAATAGCAGCACAGTATTAGCATAGGCTGCGAGCCATGAAGCCGAGTGGCACGTTCAGCTTCAGACTGCTGGATTTCCTTGCGAAATGCAGATGCCACAAATCACAATCATCATGTATTAGTATAGAAAGCCCTTAACAAGCTGGGACCACTTTACTTTCGAGCTCGCCTTTCCCTCCCCCCATGTGCCCACTCGACTGCTTCGATCGGCGGAATTGGCACTACTACAGGTGCCAAAACATATAATAATAATTTAATAATAATGTATTATTTATATCCCACCCATCTGGCTGGGTTTCCCCAGCCACTTAAGATCACTGCCAATCAAGACCTCACCCTCCTCAAATTTCTCCCAAAGGGAAAAAGTACACACTAAAAACCTCCATTGGTGTGAGTTTGGGCCATGGGCAGAAGCAATAATTACGGATTTGGGTCCATAATTCCCCCTTGAAGAATATATAAGGCCCATTAGGACAATGGTGGCCAAACTTTGCCCTCCAGCTGTTTTGGGACTACAACTCGCATCATGCTTGACCACTGATCCTGTTAACTAGGGATGATGGGAGTTGTAGTCCCAAAACAGCTGAAGGGCCAAGTTTGGTCATGCCTGCCTTAGGATCTTTCTTCATCTGAGTGACCCTGAGTGGGAAAGAGGCATCAAAAACTGCAGCCACACCATGTGAATGACACATCCCAGCAGCTGAGAAATGCTCCCCGAAGTATCTTTGAGCCAGCAAGCACGTTTGCCTAGAATCGCATTCCCTACCTTTGGTTTAAGAGAATAGAATAGTACAGAAGCTGGGGTTCCTGGGAAGATCTAGGACAGCCTGGGAATTTAGCGTCTCATGTAATCACTATCAGCTGCTTGATGAGTTACAGCCCTTATCTTGAGGCTGGCATTAGAGTTCCCAAAAACACCCACCCATTCTTAATTGGCAATATTCTGCAGCTGGGCCCGTCCCAGGCTTTCATCTCTAGACTAGTTCTAGGGAGTCTGGTTTGTCTGCCCATGTATTCGGTTGTGGAATAACATGTGGGCTGTCTCCATGCAAAAGGGTCTGAAACATTTTTTACTTCCTTGTTTGTTGCCCTCGTCTTCCTCTCCTGCTAACTGCAGATGCCTGGGTTTCAAACCGTGTTGTGTCGGGGAGGGGAGTTGAGGTTGGGTATTGTAACTTTAGCTAGTCAAGTCTTTCTTATTTTCAGTGCGGGCTGGTTCTGTAATTCAAACGTTCCTGAACTTTTACAACTTTCTTCTTGGAAATCATATTTTTTTTGCACTGTGTTCCAGTATCTCCTCTGCTGTCTCTTATTAGTTCAAATAAATCTTGCTGCTATAAGGACCAGTGTGGCATAGTGGTTAGAGTGCTGGACTAGGACCTGGGAGACCAGGGTTCGGATCCCCATTCAGCTGTGAAAGCTCACTGGGTGACCTTGGGCCATAGCTGTCAACTTTTCCCTTTTCTTGCGAGGAATCCTATTCAGAATAAGGGAATTTCCCTTTAAAAAAGGGAAACGTTGACAGCTATGCCTTCGGCCAGTCACTCACTTTCAGCCCTAATGAGTGAGCGTTGCTATAAGGATAAAATGGGGGGGGGGGGGTTGCCACCTTGAGCTCCTTGGTAGAAAAGTGGGGTGTAGATGCAAATAATAATAATAATAATAATAGGTGTGAATTATCGGATTCAAATTACAAGAAAGGAGATTCCAACTAAACATCAGGAGGAACTTTCTGACAGTAAGAGCTGTTCGACAGTGGAATGGACTCCTTTGGAAGGTAATGGACTCTCCTCCCTTGGAGGTTTTTAAGCAGAGGTTGGATAGCCATCTGTTGTGGTTGCTTTAGGTGGGGGTTGTTCTAGATGACCCTTGGGGTCCCTTCCAACTCTGCAATCCTGATTCTAGGTCATCTTGGGTCACTAAGGCTACAAACACCGAGTTCCCCTCCCCTCCTGCTTTTCTACCGGGGGACTGCAGGTATTGCAGAAATCCCTGGAAGACAGGTTCCCGAACGTGGACCCCTGCTGCCTCGTAAGTCAGTAGATGGTGGCAGTATACCGTGGACCAGGTTTTTATTTTTTTAATTGATTTGGGGGGGACACAAACACATGCACATCTTGACAGCATCTTTCCATGTGATGTTCTCAAACCGTAAAAGGCAATTCAGAATCAACAGGTTGCTGTAGTACGGCAGCTACATACCACGATGATGGCTATCCTTCCGCCCACATCTCCGACAACTGTGATGGGAGGTTTCTCTTTTGGAATCAACACTGGTTAAAAAGGGGAGAAAGAAAGGAGTCTTATAATGTTGCAGTAGACCTCCTGCCTTTTAGCATTCATCTTAGTTACAGGGTGTTGTCTTGGTAGATGCTTCCCCACTCATCGTGACTCCAGCAAACCAGGCCAGGTTCCACTTCCTACTGACAGCAACGACCCCTGCTGGTCACTCCAAAAGCTGTCCTTGCTGACAACAACCCCTACAGCAAAACCATTAGGGGAACAAGAGAGAGAGCACTGCACAATAGGCCTTATGGAATCACAAGCTCCATAAAGCAAGTGCTACCCATGATTATGTTTAGCAGGGGTGGGGGTCCTGTGGTCCTCCGCCTATTGGCAGACTCCCAGCACGCAGGGCCTGAAGGCTCAGGGATGAGAGGAGCCAGGGATCCGGCAGGATCTGCAAGGCCAGGAGCTCCCTATATGTCAGGGGTCAGCAAACTTTTTCAGCAGGGGGCCAGTCCACTGTCCCTCAGACCTGGGGGGGGGCTAGACTATATTTTTTGGGGGGGATGAACGTATTCCTATGCCCCACAAACAACCCAGAGATGCATTTTAAATAAAAGCACACATTCTTACTCATGTAAAAACACGCTGATTCCTGGACCGTCCACGGGCTGGATTTAGAAGGCGATTGGGCCGGATCCGGCCCCCAAGCCTTAGCTTGCCTACCCATATTATACATGGAGCATCTTAAAATGGCTATCACTGCGACAGACAGGGTATCTGAGGAGGCAGGAAGGGTCCTCCGGCAAGACCTGCTCAGTCTGAATGGAGACACGTGGCTTCCCCGTTGCAGGAATCCCCACCATAGGAAGCCAAGCTATCCACTGTCAAGGACAGAGGGCTGATTTCACCACCACCAGCACCAAAATGCAACACAACCAATTTTCCCCATAGGAATGAATGACAGGCTTTCAATAGTATGGGAGAAGGTCACAAGAGATGCTCAGGGGCACAGTGTGGATGGGCTACACCAGGTAAAAGGTAAAGGACCCTTAGACAGTTAAGTCCAGTCAAAGGCGACTATGGGGTTGCTGCGCTCATCTCGCTTTCAGGCTGAGGAAGCTGGCGTTTGTCTGCAGACAGCTTTCCGGGTCATGGAGCCAGCAGGACTAAACCGCTTCTGGCGCAACAGAACACCGTGACAAGTGCCAGAACGCACGGAAACGCCATTTATCTACCCACCACAGTGGTACCTATTTATCTACTTGCACTGGCGTGCTTTCGAACTGCTAGGTTGGCAGGAGCTGGGACAGAGCAACGGGAGCTCACACCCCGTCACAGGGATTTGAACTGCCGACATTCTGATCGGCAAGCCCAAGAGGCTCAGTGGTTCAGACCACAGTGCCACCGGTGTCCCTCCTTGCTAGTCTAGTGGCACTTGGGAGAGCCTTGCTTGCTTGTAACTGCTTGCCCTCTAGTCATGCAAGAGGGGGCACCGAGTTTTACTCATAAGTTCATTGCAGTTTTTTCACAGTTTTGAACAAAAGGATTGGGGGGGCGGGCAGGAATCAAAAGCACATTTCAACCGGCTGCAATACAAATGTACCCTGTTTTGTGGCACACCACACTAAGAGACACAAGAGGGCTTGGGCATGGGTCAAGGATGATGCCAAATGCTGCAAATCACGGTACCACCCAACAACAACAGGGGGCATGAAATAGGCCCAAGTTTTCCATAACCAGAAAGAGAAAGACTTTAAATGCAAAGTCTCAAGCATAACAGGGAAGGGGCAGGGGATTATCCACAAGAAGTTGCAGCAAACCCATGTCCAAACCCTGTAACTCAGGCTACATCCACAGCATTCAAAGCACGTGGCTTCCCCCAAGGAATGCTGGGAACTGTAGCTTACAACTCCCAGCACCCTTGATGATCTACAGTTCCCAAGCTTATTTATTTTGCATGGGAGGGGGGCAAGACATGTGCTTACATTGTATGGTGTGGATATAACTTTCAAGAGAGGGAGATGCCCACTGTGAATGCCCGTCTCCTTTTAAGGACACCCACCCCAACCAGCAGGGGCCCTCCTCTCACGCGAGTTTACTTACTGGGTATCTCTAAACTAGGGTGAATGGCAGCTGCACTTTTAGCCGTCGGGGGCGAATGGCGGCCGTCCACCAGGTCGGACTCTGCATCTTGAGCCTCCCCGTGTATCACGGCGATCCCCAGTCTCAAGCGCTCTGCAAACGACTGAGCCCTGCGGACAAGGGGCAAGGACGTTAGAAAACACGTCCGTCCCCAACGCAAAGGACGGCAGAGAAACAGCCATACAAGCAGAGGAGGGAAGGCAGGCAGGCAGTCCTCTCCCAAGAGTGTTAAGCTGACAGGTGATCAGGGCAAGGTGGTGCCAAATTGATCTAGTTCAGCATTTCCTAACCTGGTGTTGGACTGCAACTCCCGTCATCCCTAGCTAGCAGGACCAGTGGTCAGGGATGGTGGGAGTTGTAGTCCGACAACAGCTTGGGGACCCAAGTTTGAGAAACCACTGATCTAGTTCCTAAGGTGCAAGTAATAAATAAATGCCAGCAGGGTTCATCGATCGCCACTGCTGCCTTTGCATCCAAAGAAGATGGATGTTGGAAGATTCAGGGCGGACGAAAGAAAGACCTTCTTCACGCAGCAAATAGTTAAACTGTGGCGCTTGCTCCCACAGGGGGCAGTGATGGCCAGCAACCCAGGTGCCTTTAAAAGAGAACTGGGCGAATTCATGGAGAGGGCTATCAGTGGCTACGAGCCATAACTGCCAAGCTCTGCCTCCACTGTCGGAGGTACAGTGGCACCTCGGGTTAAGTACTTAATTCGTTCCGGAGACCCGTTCTTAACCTGAAACTGTTCTTAACCTGAAGCACCACTTTAGCTAATAGGGCCTCCTGCTGCTGCCGCGCCGCCAGAGCATGATTTCTCTTCTCATCCTGAAGCAGAGTTCTTAACCTGAAGCACTATTTCTGGGTTAGCGGAGTCTGCAACCTGAAGCGTATGTAACCCGAGGTACCACTGTACTACGCCTGGGAATACCAGCTGCTGTGAATCACAAGTGGGGAGAGCACTGGTGCCCTCAGGTCTTGCTTGTGGGAATGGTGGATTTGATTTAAACCAAATCAATTTAAATCACTAGTCAGTAAGACTTGATTTAAATCACACACACACCCGAAAGACTCATACTTGCTGGTATAATCTTAATATTTACAACCAGAGGAAGGTTTCGTTTTTGGAATAATATATTTTCAGTGTAGTTTTTACATTTACATCAAAAATTAATGATTTGGTTATACTATTAGAAATACATAGACAGATCATTATGTAATTATTGCGAGGTTTAATAAGTTAATTGTATTTGGATAACTTTTCTGCTGTACTTTATTAGAAGGAGAAAAACAATCATTTCCTTAATAACAATTAAAAAAAATTATTTGACTAAAACAATATGATAGCATATGTATCTATGTTTGTTAACTGATGTGGTTAAACATATCATTAAAACAAATCCTTATTTGCTGATGTATAGCCTTTGGACTATAATGTAACTATAACAGAAAATCTTTAGAAAGATTTTTCCTCCAAAAGCGTTTTATTTTAAAAATCTGATTTAAATTTTTTTTAAAAATCTGGGTTTTTTAAAATTAAAAAAAATTGATTTTTTTTTTTCCACCCTGCTTGTGGGCTTCCCACAGCAGCAGCTTTGGCCTCTGTGAGAACAGGATGCTGGACTACATGGGCCATTGGCTTGACAAAGCAAGTTCTTATTATGGCTGTTTGTTGTAAACAAAGGTTACAAGTCCAGAATCCCCATTCCCTGCAGTGGCCAACTGGGCGCCTTTGGGAAGATCACAAATGGGGACCTGAGGACAACAGCTCTCTCCTGCTGCCAATTCTCCAACAACTGGTAACTTAAGAGGCATGGCGCCCAGAACCTGGAGGCTGCATCTAACCACCCTGACTAGTAGCTGTGGACAACCTCACACTCCATGAATTTATCCCATCCCCTCTCAAAGACACCTAAGCCGGTGGGAGTCACCACACCTTGCGGTGAGCTCCATTGGTTTAAGGATGTGCTCTGTGAAATGCTTCCTGAGCAAACCGTTTTGTATGGCTGGCTTTTCGGACTGATGAAGCGTGTAGCGAAACCTGTAATATATCCGGAGAACAGGTCTCCTTTTGCTCACTTGCGTTATTCTCACCAGGGTGGTGGCTTTGATTTGCCTTCCTGTGACTGATCCATGCATACGGCTTTGTGTTTCCATCTCAAGACCCATTGAAGAACATCACATCCAGTTCAATCTTTGAAAAACAGCTTTGAAAAACTTATTCATATTCTCCAGTGTGCTACCCTTGCCGTTGTGGCGGCACGGGGTTGCCATTCTGTGATTGGACTTAGGCTACTTGTTGAACGGTTCATTTATCCAGTCTGTATAACGTTTACTGCACATGTAACTTGTTAAGATGGAGTTGTATAATTATCCACTCCATGTTTATACAGTATCTCCAGGCTTTGTTTTGCACATGGCACCTTAGTATGTATGTTGTTTGAATGGTTAACAGTCTATCTCTATTCTAGCTATTATTCTAGTGAATTTGGTTTTATACTTATAAGCCAGTTTGTGGTGTTGTTGTTTTGTTGTATGATTATTATTATGTCACCACATTTGATACTTTGTGTATATACTTTGAAGTCCTGATAATCGCCCACCGTTCAGTTTCACTAAAGGACTCCCCACCCCCAGACCCAGCAAATATGGCAGCTATTTTGTGACTGACACTCTCTCAAAATTGGAAAAGTGCCCACTGGTCCAGAACAGCTGGTGGCTCCGGCATTAGTTTAATAAGCAGAAATGCACACAACTTGGTTCGGAGCCAAGACCCGCTGCCCAGCCTTGCAAATTATTATGATATCGACCCCTATCTAGACTCAAACTTCAGGTGTTAAAAGAAGATAAGTTGGTGCTACACAGGAACATGGTTTTGGAGTACCCACCCACCTCTTTGCAGACGCCGGAGATTTGGCCACGATCACAGCATTTCTGTAGTCTGGAATCTGAAAAAACAAACAAACACAAACACATGAAATGGGCTGTGTGTGCCTTTGGTCTGATCTGATTCTTGTGATGTTGTTAGTTTTTTTAATCCCCAACACAGAAGCAAAAACACTGCTTCCCCCTTTCCCCCAACAAACCTTTCCCCTTCAGAGAGTTTGCCCTGCCCAGAGAGGACAGGGCTTAGGAACATTTCTGTAAGAGTCAGCAGCAAGATATTACAAGTCCTATGTGGTATAATTCCAATGACAATGGACTGTTAGTTGTAAGCTCATGTTCTTAACTGTTCCCCCCGCAACCCTCATTTTTAGTCCTCATCTGGACATCAAGAACAAGGCATTGCTCATCTTGCCAGCCTAGCTTAGGATTGGATGGACTGGCTTGTTTTTCAGCACCCAATCCGCCTGGCTTGGAATGAAATGACACGACTTCGCTCACCTCTTCTTGAATGTACTGTAGCAAAAATGGAGATGCTCTCAGGTTGTCAACCGGGACATTGAAGAAGCCCTGGATTTCCTTTTGATGCAAATCCATGGTGATGAGGTGAGTCAGACCTTGGGAGGAGACCAAGGGGAGCAGTGCTTTAAGGTCACTTCACCAACAAAGAACAAGAAACCCGCATTCGATGCGTGGCAGCTGTTAAAAGCTGGTTCCCAAAGAAGCTTTTACTTAGGAAATGCTTATCCCGAACACCCATAGGAAGTGTGAGACTTTGCACTTTCAGTAGGGAAGGCAGGATATACCGTATTTTTCGCCCTATAGGGCGCACTTTTCCCCCTCCAAAAATGAAGGGGAAATGTGTGTGCGTCCTATGGGGCGAATGCAGGCTTTCGCTGAAGCCTGGAGAGCGAGAGGGGTTGGTGCGCACCGACCCCTCTCGCTCTCCAGGCTTCGGGAAGCTATCCTCAAGCCTTGGGAGCCCGCGGGAGTTCCCGCCAGGCTCCCAAGGCTTGCGGATAGCAGCCTGTTCTGGGGGCTGGGGTCGGGGGAAATAAATTTTTTTTTCCTTTATCCCCCCCCCCCAAAAAAAAACTAGGTGCGCCCTATGGGCCGGTGCGCCCTATAGGGCGAAAAATACGGTAAATTCAATAAATTATAATACAATAAAATACCTGCCAAATAAAATTCTGTCTCTTTTGTGCTCTTATATCCCATCGTTCCTCAAAAGGATTGTCACTCCCAAATTTTATTCTAACCACCACCCTGCCCAACAGGGGTGCCCAAACTTTTTTCAAAGAGGGCCAGATTTGATGATCTGCTCATGTGTGAGGGCTGACCAAAGTTTTTAAGCTTTTTTTAGGACTGAAGTTGTTGAGAATTTTACCCAAAGGTATTGAGCTTTTTTTACAATTTCACCTCAAAGTTGTTCAGCTTTTGAGCTTTTTTTAAGGATTTTACCCCAGGACATATACTGCCACAGGGGCTGGATTAAATCAACTGGCGGGCCATCTTAGGCCCCCGGAATGGACTTTGGACATTCCTAGTCCAGGCTAAGCTTTGTGGCTTGGCAGGGACTGGAGATCTACATCCACAGGGCCTGGCCAGTTGCAGGATGTTGTGGCCCCACACACAGCAGTCATGTCCCCCCACTAGCCCTTCACAGCAGCAAGCGGGGGGGGGGGATGGAACCACTGGATGCCGACAGCTCAGGGCGGTTTTGCTTCATAGTCAGGCCAGCTTCACAGGTGGCTCAGATTCTTTCCACTCACCCCCCCCCCCCAAGGGCACTGAGTCTCCAGAGGAGGAAGCAGGCCAAGCCACGCTGCGCTATGGCAGCGACAGCAGCGCCTGCCAAAACAGCAAAGTGCAGGCAGAGCAGGGCATCTTTAAGTTGCTTGCAGCATCTGCAGAGGGAAAGAGGTGCCAATTGGCAGGTGTAGTTTGGATTCAAACTGCATCTGCCTGGCAGCAAAGCTGGGCTTGGTGACAGCGTCAATCAGCTGATTTTATAGCAGGCCTCCCTAGGCGGCAATACGGCAGCTCCCAACGGGGAGATCCTGAGTGCAGCTGATCCCAGTGAGAGCTCCCAAGTAACTATCAGAAACTCACTTTGAACTCCCATTTGTTCCTTTGTAATTGTGTCCTTAGCTGTCCCCACCCCCATATTTAATAAATAATAATAATAACTAACTTTCTGTGTCTGTTTACATCCGTTTGATGGGAGGGAGGTTATTGGCTTGGTTTTGATATTGTTTTTATTACATATTTTGTAATTTTATATTGTGAACTGTGCTGTTTGGGTGAAGTGTAGTAGATAATGATAATAATATTTTAGACTGGCTATTTAAGGGTGTTTTGTTTCATGGACTGTAACATTTCCTTTGTTCAAAGATGCATTTCTTAATTATTATGCATGACCCTTATATAATGCAATTCTCATCGATTTAATATTTTGGCCCGTTAATTACTATGCAGTTGTTTTAATTGTTAGAACTTTATGAGGATTTCCTTACAGAAACATCAACTAACTCTGTAAGGTTTTAACAAGGAAAATTAATCCCAAAAGCTAACAGCCAAAAACCCACTACTGACCAAGAGTCAAATCAGGACTGCCAGTCTAAGTGGATTCAGATGAAACTGGGCATGTCTCTCAATATACGAGAAGAGATTTATTTGCCCCAAAACCCAAGAAAAGAGACAGCATGTGTGAACAGGAGAGAATTTAGGAAATAGAAGGAACTGGCTAGAGAGCAGTCCAAGTACAGAATTTTGTCCCACAGACCAAGGAAGCTGCCTTATAAAAGAGTCAGACGATCTAGCTCAGTATTATCTACATTGGGGTTTCTCAAACTTGGGTCTCCAGCTCCCCCCCCCCCCCGACTACATTTCCCATCATCCCTGACCCACAGTCCTACTAACTAGGGGTGATGGGAGTTGTTGGCCAAAACCAGTTGGAGACCCAAGTTTGGGAAACCCTGGTCTACGCAGACTGGCAGAAGCTCTCCAAATCTCAGGCGGAGCTGTTTCCCAGCAGCACCTGGAGATGCCAGGGGCTACGAGTTGTTTCCAACAAAATCCGGCTCAGAGTAGACCCACTGGGCCTGAGCTGCGTCATCTCCTATGGGGCTACTTCAAGGAATAGCAATGGATACACCCCTAAATCTGGGACGATTTGCATGCAAAGGATGTGCTCTAACCACTGAGCTTCAGCAAGGCGCTGCCTCCCTTTGCGAGTGACCACTGTCTCATGAAAGGAACTTTAGAGGAGAGCCAAGGCCTATAGTCTACAGCGTTGCCTGAAGACATACTTAGAGCGGCCAGGGTGGGGTGGGCGTGTCCCGCCATGGCCTCGCCCGCTGCTCTCTGTCCTTACCCGCCTTGCACATCATCGAAGCCAGAAGCTTAGAGACAATGGAGCCCCTTTTCCTCATCTTGCACTGCTTGCTGTATGGGAAGTAGGGAACCACGCCAATAATGCTTTTGGCACAGGACGTTTTACAGGCATACACCATGATGAGGAGCTCCATGATGGTCGTATTCACATCCCTGCAATGAGAAGGGCGCTGGTTCTGTATCGGGACTTCACTCGACAACAAGCCCTATATTGCATTCTGACGCAATAGAGTCCTTCGTCCGCCGGAGAGGGCAGGTAGAGCAACAGGACATTATGCAGGGCTTTCGACCTTGATGTACACTCTCAAATCATTGCCGCCACACCTGTTTTCGGGAAGATTAACTATTCCTCCTTCTTATCATTGGTCCGCAAGGGCGTTTCAGACAGAATCAAAGAATGGTAAGAGTTGGAAGGGACCACAAGTGTCATCTAGTCCAACCCCCTGCAATGCAGGAATCTTTTTGCCCAACATGAGGCTCAAACCCAGGACCCTGAGGTTACCAGCTGAGCTATTGTGTTTGCCAGCTCACTACTGGTCACGTCTCTCCCTAAGGCTCCTTCTTGAACCTCACATGCACTTGGAATGCCACTCCCTGAGGCTTAGCATCTGGGGCAGGCTCTCATTTGCCTCCCCAGCTGTGGAGAAGTACGGGATCACTCAAAGACATACCCCAGCTGTATTGGGTCCTGCGCTCAGGAAGACTCTGCCCCCTCCCTCTGGAAAGATCAAATTTTCTGGGGTAAGGCCAGCTAAGATTTGTGGACCTCTGCTTCCATGGATTTCAACTGCGTGTGCAGCATTCGTTACCCCCCCCAAAAAAGAGAGGAATGGTAGAGGCTCCACATCCCTGAGCCCTTTCTCTGGGGAGGAAAGAAAGGCCATGGTTAGAGAGCGGGGGTAGAAACCTCCACCCCTGGGAGGGACCCTCCAAGTCTCTCTATCTGGACCTTGGCACTTTCCTTAGTGCCACTGGTTTCTCTCAAGCGTTTTTGCCTGGCTGGAACTATGATGGCGACTCTTGCTTGCCTTGCCATATGGATGATATTCGAGAGGAGCATGAGATTGTGCCTGCTGCATAAGGTAAGATTCAGATTGAAGGTTCTGTCCACTTTTGCCTCTGAGCCCACCCACCACTGGCATGTGGCCCCCAGAAGGCAGACCAGAAGGCAATATGGCCCTCAGCTGAAAAAAGGTTCCCCAATAAATGTCAATAAATGGCTTTTTTCCCTCCCTACTATGCTTCCTTTGGACCAGAGGTGGGCTAGCATTGCCACCTATCCGTCTTTGCAGTGGGGCAAACACCGATTACAGGAAGGCAACATAGTGACCTGCAAACAGCATGCTCCTTCCCTCTCCCCCGAAAGCAGAGATGAGCTGGGGAATCAAAGAGGTTGCAGTGGGGAGTGTCTCTCAAATTGACAGGTACCAGTTAGTAACAGCATAAGAAAGCAAGATAAAATTAGAGTGCAGGAACAACAACTCCTCCATAACCTAGTTACAGGTGCTTAAAATAGTTCCCGTCTTTGTCTAACTCTGGTACAGCTACCCTTGATCACAGCTTCTTCAATGAGCTTTGGATATCTGCATGTTTTGCCTGTATCATCTTATGCAAGATGGAAAGTGGGGTTTTAAGAGAATGGATTTAGAGCATCCCTTTTTATATACCATGGTTAAAAAGAAAAAAGCAGAGGGAAGCATATAGGCCAGACTTTTCAGGGAAACTCTGCCAAATCATTTAGGGGGTTAGAGACATTTGCTTTAAAATTGATGCTGGTTGAAAAATTCTTAAAGGGAACATAATGGACAGCGAATGGCAGAAGACCACAGACATCTAACAAGGAGGTTTTAAAAGGAACAGAGACAAAGTTAATAAGCTCTACCCACCACCCGCATTACATAGATACAGTTCAATCAAAACCAAATTCGGAAATGTCTGGGGTTTAATTCTGAGCAGACATTTGTACTCACTTTGAGACAGTCTGGATGATGAAGACATCTTTTCCTCTCACAGACTCCTGAATCTGTACCCGCGTTTCTGCCAAAAGAAAACATGCACTTGGTGTCGACACATGCTTGCAAAGTACATCAGCGTTAAGCCTGAAGTTCAGTCCATTCTCCAATCATTAGGTGAGACCATATTGAAAACCCATCTCAAAGGAAAATATTAACATTGTTGTTTCCCCTTCACTTGCAGCAGCAGCAGGACTGTAGCTTAGTGGCAGAGCACATGCTCCACATGCAAAGATCCCATTTAAAGTTATTGGCCTCTCCAGTTAAATGGATCAGGCAGCAAGTGATGTGAAAGGGCTCTGCCAGAGACCTTGGAGAGGTGCTGCCGATCAGAGCAAAGCAATACTGGGCAAACAGTGTGACCTGGTGCAATGCAGCTTCCTAGGGCTAGTAAGGAATGCTGCAGGGCTCCTGGCCGTGTAAACTGGTGCCTTAAAAGTTACCACAATCACTTGGAAAAGGAACGTGGAAACAGTTCCAATCCACATGACAAATACTCAGAAACATTACAGCTGGAGTGAGAAAGATTTACAGCAACACCGCTCCCGGTGGTCACAGAAGAGCCCTGCTGGATTTCAGCTGGAGGTAAATAAATAGCCTTGTCCTCCATTAAATTTTCTAGGGTGCGCTTGTCAGCTCTTCAAGAAAGCTGTATAACAAGTTGCTCTTTTTTTTTAGGTCTAAAGGTGGTTGTCCAGTAGCAAACCACCAGAGGCCAACATTATTTGGTCACAGTGCCATGAGAAACATTCAAAGAGCAAATAAGATTTGCCACTCCCCGACTCACATCACCATCTGAAGTCCTTCTTTGTGTGCCCCTTCCTCGGGAGGTCCAGAGGGCAGTGAAACGAGAACAAACCTCTTTGGTGGTGGTTCCCCCACTTGTGGAATGCTATTCCTGGGGAGACTTGTCTGACACCATCATTACATAGATGCCAGGCAAAAACATTTCTTTTCCACCAGGCCTTTGGGTCTGTGAACTCCTTCAGTGGGTGTGACATTTTAATCCTGTCTTACAGAAACATGATTCTCTTTTAGGTTTTTCTTTTTCTGTTATGCTGGACTCAATGTACGTACTTGGTTATATATTGTAAGTTGCCTTTAGCTACCTTGGTAGGAAACATGACGAACAATAATAATGAATAATAATAATAATAATAATAATAATAATAATAATAATAATAGATTATGATGCAGGATCCTAGAGAACCTCTGAAAGCCCATAACAGAGGCCAACACCTGTATGGTCACAGGTTAAGGCCTCTACTGTCACAGTCCAGTTCACAGGCGATCGAAGTTCCGGCTGGGGACGTCGGGACCGGGGACAAGATGGCGGGGTGGGAGTAGGAACAAGAGTCCAGAAGCCAGGAAGCCAAGAGTCCGAGGGTCAGAGAATCAGCAGCCAAGAAGCCAAGGGTCCGAGGATTAAGAAGCAAGGAGTCACAAAGTCAAGGGTCCGAGGATTAAGAAGCAAGGAGTCACAAAGTCAAGGGTCCGAGGATCAAGAAGAAAGGAGTCAAGGAGCCAAACGCAGCAAGGCAGGGAATGTGTTGCTGTGGCGAAGAGCCGAAGGGAAATGCTGACCTTATATCCCTTCCCAGCTCTTGCCACCAGGTGCAGTGAGTTACCAAGTGGCTTCACCTGTGTGGCCGCGCCTTGCTTCTTCAGAACAAACTTAGGAAGGCCCCAGTCCTGCAAAGTCCTACTGGTCACAGGGCCTGGCTCTTGCATGCACTCCTGACATCTACTCTTCAGCAAAGATCTTCCAGGGTGCTCCAAGCACAGCAGCAGACAGTACAGTTCATCAGCAAATTAATAGTCCCCAAAGGTACATCAAATGGCCATGGATCAGCTATCACTAAAAAGTGTAGTAAGCCTATTGCGGCGTTCAGAGCACCCATCATCTCACGTTTGTAGGATATTGACTGTGGAAAGGCATTCTGCCTCCATTTCAGTGATCTTTGACAGTGACTTACCACTCCTCTACCATTCCTGTTCATGAAACATTTACTTGATTCTTATTAGTTTGTGACTCCATGCACATATTATATGTCTTCTGTTTATGAATTTTGAAACAGTATCGTGTTATAAAAATATTGTCAGTATATTATTAGCCGGCGTGATGCTTGCTGTTGTTCAGAGCGTTCAGTTTTGCAACACAGGGGATTTTCTTTGGTGTATAATGTACTGGCTGGGCTGTGCCAAATGCAGCTGCTCTTCTTCCTTACCCTGTCGTTCAATGCAGGCAAGTGACAGGAAAGCCCAACACTGCATGCCTGTCTCAGAACTGCAAGGACAGGCTGAGAACAGGAAGATGCTGCGGAAGGAAAACCAGGAAGTGGCCTCTTACACTTGTTTAGTTAAGGAAACGGCAAGAGCTGACACATGGATCACCTAAAGGGACAAACTCTCCAGGGGAAAAGAGGCAGGGGGAAGGGAGAGGAAAGAGGTTGTTATGGGAGGTGCTTAATAAACTAGATCCTTTTCCTTTAGCTCCCAGCGATGAACGCTTTAAGGAAGGGCTTTGAGTGGAAGATGCTCACCTCGGTTCGGCTCCTGGTAAACCTGGACTTTGCCCATCTCCACCCCCAGGCGCCTGGAAAGGTAGACAAGACAAAGCTCACTGAAGCAAGGATGGATTAGAATTGGGATTGAAAACAACATTTTCAACAGGGAGGGCAGCCTTTCTTCTTCTTGCGCCCTCCAGAGGTTTTTGACTACAACTCCCATCAGTTCCAGCCAGTGTGGATGATGGAAGTTGCAGTTCAATATGGAAAGCACCAAATTGGTGAAGGCTGAAATCACTTAGCAGTTTTTTGTACTCTCGTCCCAAACAATGGTCCGCAGAACACCAGTGGTCCAAAAGCTTCATTCAAATGGTCTGTGGTGGGTCTGCACTAAATACCCACACCGATTTATAACTGTATTCATACTGCTTCTATTTCTTACGTTGTATTTCAACTTGAATTCTAAGGAATGCAAACGGCAATACAATAAATATAGGAGATAAAAGAAGCAACAAAAAGAATTAAAAGTCATACAGCATCTAACACAGCACATTACAATTGCTACAACAGGCAAAAAAAAAAAAATTAAGTGGCCTGCCAAGACCCTTTGCCATTTTTTTAAGCGGTCCATGGAGGGTGGGGAGAGTTTGGGAAGCCCTCTTGCCCTAATTGCTTATAGTCCTAACAGCAGCCTGCCTGCAGCACAAACCCTGGATCACTGAACTCTCTAAGCAGGTTCTTGCTAAGACTTGACTCAATGTCCCCAATATCAAAAGGTAGCTTCTGCCAACTCCTGCCACAGCACAGATTCTGCTCACTTGTTACATCCAGAAGGATCTGCCTACAAATGCACTTTTGAGAAACAATTGCCATTTCTCCAACTGCAGGAACAATTGCCATGCAGATGTCACACTTTACAGGAATGAGTTGCTGCTCTGGTTTGTAGACCACAGGTGCCATACCTGTGGGTCTTTTTGCAATTTAAGAAGCGGTAACAGAATCCCAACTTGCTGTTAATCTTATGTATTGTCATTGAGGAAAATAGCACACAGCTCACTTTGCCATTACTCCTTCCTGGGCAAATTTCCCCCATAAACTTCTTCTGCTACTTCTCTCATTCAGTGCCAAACCAAAACTAGAACCTTTTCTGCAACATAACCTGTTGGGTTTCTTCCAGCCATCAACAGACCATCTCCATTTCTAAGCATCCACATTACTCCCTTTCTGGTCTGGGCAAGCAACTGTCAAGGGCAGGAGGAAACAAAATCACACAAGTCACGCTCTGACTATCATTGGCTCAGCTCAATGTACATTAGGTGTTTGGGGAGGCTAAGCATTGGCTGAACAGGCTTGGCCCGAAATAAGTGTTCTCAAAGGATCGTTCTGCAAAATGAATCTGAAAAACAGCCAGTGTGCACAGCATGACCTAACTGTCAAGAGACCTTCTGGCTGTAAGAAACACTAAGATGAGTGGCTCTCTTGAGAGAACACAAGCTTAAATAACAGGATGGGCAAGAACTGGGGGTGGGGGAAGGGGAAGGGAAGAAGGAGCAATGTATCCTTAGTCTCCAAGCCTTATAAAACTGCTCTCATAGCATTCGCTCTTAAAATTTGCCTGCTCTTCATGGGCCACCATGTTGTTATTCCTGGAATCAGGAATGTGGTACAACTATTAAGAAAGGTCTTGTTCGGCTGCTTCAGTTCTAGAACTTGAATCCACTCACTTGGTTCCATTATTTTGAGTTTCCACTGAACTACTGCTGAAGAGGCAAGCTAATCTTCAGTTTAAACTTTTAAATCTACACCAAAAGATGGCTAGCCTCTTCAGCACGTAACAGAAGCATCATAAACCTCAAACTTGCTTTTGGTGTGAGGGATTGCAGGGGCTACCTAAGAGGTGCACCAGGACCCAGTGATAATCCTCAGACCACCTTTATCTTAAACTTTCCGGCTAGGAAAGCCAGATATATATATATATTAGGTAATGCTTTAAGACCAGCAGACATTAATACGTGGGTTTATCATGTTAGAACAAAGCCTGCATTATACTGACCCTGCACCTTTAAATGTAACTTTCTCTTGGCAAAAACAGCAGTGAGACATTACTAAGTAACTTGACAATATAATCTTGCTGAGAGTCGTACATTATGCTCATACCAGCCAGACCCAACACCCCACATTGAAACAGAGGCAGCACAGAGTGCTTAGGAAGAAAAATACAGCGGCTGTTACTTACTCGGCAATTTTCTTTGATAGTTCCATGCACGATGGGTTGGAATTGGCTGAAAATAGCACCAGCCCACCCTTCGTTATATTCATGACGGATCCTGTACCATTGGGCGCCACACAAAACATCAAATCCTCCTTTGTCTTCCCACTTTTAAAATACTGCAAGAAGATCAAAAGCACATTAGATCTAAATAGGCAACGTGGAGCATGAAGACCCAAATTTCAATATTTTCTGCCACCCTTGTATGCTCTGCCCATGCTGTTTAACCCTTCAAGTACCAATCTGAAGGAACTTAAGACATCTCGCCCCATTCAGCAATGATCAGACTACCACTAGGGTTGCCAGTTTATCAACCCGAAACTGCAGTTGTACTTACAACTGCGTGTGAATAGGTGGTAACACCCATATCCACACTGTGACAAAAGTTTTGTCTGCTGGTTTCCGGACATCAAGATGCTGTTAAAAGTAAAATAGCAGGCTGGACTTTTCTTCCTGACTCATTTGCAACTGTCATATATTATTTACGAATCAACTTTCACATTTATCTCATGGCGATTTATGAGCGTACAATAAAAACGGTGTGCAGAAGTGAGAATTCAATTTTACGCAAGAACACAGGGACCTATAGTAGTGAAGACATGTATGTGTGACTGAGATGCCTTGGTCGGGGGGGGGGGGGAGAACCTCAGGTCCGTAGGGAGGCAAATGTGACTCTCCAGGTTTCTTCATTTAGAAGACATCTGAAGGCAGACCTGTACTGGGAAGTTTTTAATGTTAGATATTTTACTATGTTTTATATAAGCTGTAAGCCGCCCAGAGTGGCTGGGGAAACCCAGCCAGATGGGCAGGGTATAAATGAAATGAAATGAAATATGAAATGAAAAATAAAATAAAATAAAATAAATAAAATATTGCCCGTCGCAAACCACATCCCTCCCTAGCTTGCCTCTCAGCCCTCATTTTTTTGCCTGGTTGGAATGTGCCCTTGAACACTGAGTATTGAATATTGCCTCTTTCATACCTGGATGAATGATGGTGTGTATAGAATGTTCCAACTATTGCATAACTGAAATAAAGTGGGGTTTTAAAAAAAAAAAAGGAAATGACCCCTGGACAGTTAAGTCCAGTCAAAAGCAACTATGAGGTTGCAGCACTCATCTAGCTTTTCAGGCCGAGGGAGCCAGCGTTTCTCCACAGACAGCTTTCCGGGTCATGTGGCCAGGATGACTAAACCGCTTCTGGCACAACGGAGCACCATGACGGAAATCAGAGCGCATGGAAATGCTGTTTACCTTCCCGACGCAGTGGTACCTATTTATCTACTTGCACTGGTGTGCTTTCAAACTGCTAGGTTGGCAGGAGCTGGGACAGAGCAGCAGGAGCTCACTCCATAGCGGGGATTCGAACCGCCAACCTTCCGACTGGCAAGCCCAAGAGGCTCAGTGATTTATTCCACCGCCTACCCTATAAAGGTAAGAGTTGCATCCATGGCTCAGATCACTTTTGCTTCTGGCCCTGCCCATGTGGCTCCCAGAAGGTCCCCCCCCCCCCAAATAAGTATGACCCTTTAGCAAAGAAGGATTACCTCACCCCTGCATTAAACAAAAAAGAGCTTGCTCCCAGTTCCAGCCCTGATGCCTTATCCATCTTAAACAAAAGTTTGTTGGTTCAGGGTAACTCTTGATACCAACCACCTCTGACAGTTTTGCTAATATAAGCCAGTGCCCAGGTCTGATTAATGTTCTTAGAGAAAGCACTTACAAATAAAGGTTGCGGCTGAGAGCTGTGCGAAGTTGGCACACAGAGCTGAAGCTCTCTTGCACTTTACTCTCCTCCTGAGGACAATGCCACTAGCATCCTTTCAAAAAAATTACCTGTGGAAACAGAGGAGAGAATATAACCATTAAGAGATACGGGAAGTAAGAGCAGATGGTAAAGATTATCCCAAAGGTCTTTATTCTGCAATAATAAGAACAAACACCCTTTGCTGCACCTTTTGAAAACTATACGTTTGGGACTCTAATGAAACCGAGAAATAGGAATTCAGTCATCGGTATTAAACAATATGCAATGATTTGATTATTAACCAGAAAAAGTGCCAAATCATTGACATTTGCCTATTAAAAAATAAACACCTGTCCCTTCATCCAAGCTCCAATGCAGATACCGTATTTTTCCCTCTATAACACGCATATTTTTTCTCCTAAAAAGGAAGGGGAAATGTCTGTGCGTGTTATAGAGCGAATGTGTGGTCCCTGGAGCCAAAAAATCAAGCAAAAGTCAAATCACGAACGGAGAAGGGAAACCTGAAAAGAGGAAGTGGTTGCTTTCCTGCATTCTGCCTCAGGGTCTTACTGCCCACCCTCCTCTGTTTCGTTGCTGTGTTTGCTCAAACGGAACAAAGAGCAGGGAAAGCCCCTCCCCTCCAGGCAAGCAGAGTGTCCTTCTTTCTAATTCCTCTCTGTGCTCCGGTGCTGCTGGGGGAGAGGGAGAGAGAGTGGGGGAGGGAGAGGGGGGGGAGGGAGAGGGAGGGGGGGAGGGAGAGAGAGGGGGGAGGGAGGGAGGGAGGGAGAGAGAGAGAGAGAGAGAGAGAGAGAGAGAGAGAGAGATGGCTGGCTTGGGGGGGAACTTTTGCCTTTCTTTCCTCCTTCCCGTTATCCCTCTCCAGCATTCTTAGCCAGCTGCTTCTCTGCACACCCCTCTCATGTCCCTTCTTTGTTTTTCCTTCGCTCCCCACTTAAAATGTGGTTACAAAGCATAGATCAACATGGATCCTCAGGATCTTTGCATTGGGTCACCCCAAATTCACCATCAGATCACATAGTATGTCCATGGCTACAGCCTGCACCAAAAAAATCACGCACCCACTGTTGCCTGGGGCTGCAATGGTGCAAAAACGTGGTTAAAAAGCATGGATCCACATGGATCCTCAGGATCTTTGCATTGGGTCACCCCAAATTCACCATCAGATCACATAGCATGTCCATGGCTACAGCCTGCACCCAAAAAATCATGCACCCACTGTTGCCTGGGGCCACAATGGTGCAAAAACGTGGTTACAAAGCATGGATCCACAGGAATTCTCAGGATTTTTGCATTGGGTCACCCCAAATTCACCATCAGATCACATGTCTGTGGCCACAGCATGAAGCACAAAAATGATACATCCACTGTTTCATTCAGAATGTTTTTTCCCTTGTTTTCCTCCTCTAAAAACAATGTGCGTGTTATGGTCAGGTGCGTGTTATAGAGCGAAAAATACGGTATATAGCTAAGAAAAAGAAAAGTTTCTTTCTATCTACTACCAGCTATCTTTCAAAAATGTGTCACACAATCAAAGAGAAAGAGCAACGTGGTACATACAGACTACAGTCAAGAATGGTGCTTTCTCCTGTTTTTGGAGGGTGGCATCTATAAAAATACTGTTAGTCATAGTTGTGACTAATACTGGGCAACACCGTTATTAAAAAATCTTCTCCCAGCCTCTGCAAACAGACCACATTCTATTCGTCCAGACATAGTGGAATTTCACAGCCGAAAGGAGGATGGCAAACCTCACTTGTAGCAGAGCCTCTACCATCACAACACATTCTCATTAATATAAACCATGCTCATTTCAGAGAAGCTCTTTTTGAAGGAAGAAATGTTACAAATTATTGTTTAAAAGACATTGAATTAACTAACAACACGATCAAGCACGCACCGTCAAAAGCAGAGGCGGCCTTTTCAAAATAGAAGGCGGGCAGAAAATTCAGCACAGCGAAGGCAGGAAAACCACAATCCAAACAAGCAAAAGTTTTCTCTTGTGATCATTCACTAACGCAGAATCCACCAACCTGGTGCACCCCAGATGTATTAGCCTACAACTGCCATCAGCCCCAGCTAGCATTGCCACTCTTTTCCAGATACAGTACCTTGGGAAAGTGAGGTCTTGGCGTTCTGTGTGTGTGTGTGTGTGTGTGTGTGTGTGTGCATGGGGCAGTGGGAAGCACTGATCCAGGGGGCAGAGAGGCCATACTAACTAAAAGTTCCAAATGTGCCCACAGGCCTAACATGCTTGGTGACCTGTGGGTTGGGACTCAAACCCAGTGTACAGCAGAAGGACTTCAAACAACCTCATTCACTACAAACCAATGACACGCCCAAGGAACTCTTATCCATTGTAAGGATTGAATTATAGGCATCATTAACATTCTAAAGCACCACATGTGGGGAAATTCTACTATGCCAGGCATGGAACTTTGCCTGCTCAGAACGAGAAAACTCCAAAACCAGTGTTAGAAACTGACATATGAAAGCTAGGAGCTAAATGGCACCTTAAACCTAGGCTATGGGTGCAACAGCGGAATGTCTAGGTGCGATTTTTTTAAAAACAAGAATACAAAGCTGAAAATGAATGAATGAACTGCAGCTAAAACATTATGTTCACTTTTCGCAAGCTATAGTCCTTCCCCTGCCCACCCTCCTAATATTCTTAAGAGGGTCTCTTCTCCAGTCTTCAGAGAGTAACTGGAAGTGGGTAGGCAGGAAAAGGTTCTCCTTTCCTTCCACTCTGCAGTTTTAATCTGAAATCATAAGTGCAGTACTGCGCCCAAAGCTCAGAGAGACTGCTTGCGCTAATGAAATTCCCTGTCGCAAAATGCGCCTAGAATGGGAGTTTCGAACACTGTCCGAAACTAAGACACAGAAATGCAGCCCTAATTCAGCAAGTACTCTATGAACAAATTTGCACAAAGCGTCAATCTTTTTCTGAACCTAGACCAAAACCAGAGTGCATATACGCTCCATAAATATCCATTAGCTCATTATAGCACAAATAAAGACCACATTACGGTTCAGAAGCAACAGACAGAGAGCATCCATTGTGTTCTACCTAAGGGAAGCAAAACAAGCACCACACAGCTTTACCAACAACTATAACAGGGAAAACAGAGAAAGGCTATGGGGTGCATTTTACACAGTGTCTCTCTTGGGACTTGGTTCTGAATTACCGCACACAATCTAGACCAGTGGGAATAATTTGCACTCTGCTTCACAAGCCCATAAGAGCAAGCAGCACCACAGAAAGCCAATTCTTACTGTTATGATGCTTTGGCTAGTTACATACCACACCCTTAGCGCACAGAGCAAACTGCTGGACTAAATCCTATCCATTAAGAGCTTTTGGGGTCCTGATAGGTTCTGGACCACAAAGGCATTCAGCAGTTGAAGGGAGATGGGCAGCAGGGAGGGGGGAGACACACACACACACACACACCACAATTCCCAAAGGATAAAGCTTCCCAGTTAGAGCTTCTGCGCATTAGGGCCTCCGCCATTGTTACCGTGCGGCTGAAAGGATGAGTATAATGGAGATGAACCAAACACATCAGCCCAGGGGATCAACATCGTGCATTCATTCCAGCACCACTCAAAATGAGCAACAAGAAGTTCACTCCTGCTTTCTGTAGCCTTGCTAAAGGACAGAGGTGAATACTGAATAAAGATCTACCCAATTAATTGCAGTTTGGGGAGGAAAGGAGACACATGGAGGTTAGCGAATACGGAGGAAAAGACACACACCCCTAGGTCTCCCTTATAGATGGAGGATGGGAGGAGTGTGTGCTTAAGAAACACTCACCCCACCTAGTCTTCCAGATGATCAATAAAGCTTTTTTCACTCCGGTGGCCTAAACTGGGGGAACCTCTACGTACTTTAAAAAACTCAGGAAACATCAATTAAATTAAATTGTTTCTCGCCACACCCCTCCAACGAGTTTGTGTATGTGCATTAAAATCCAGTATGGTCACACACTTGTGTATATCATAAGAAAACACCGAGAGTAATTGTATTTGCCTTTGCGACAGAGCTGGGGGGGGGGGTTCAGCATGGAAAGAGGGAGGGGTGGAGAAATTGACAGCATCACATTTTTTGCCTTATGGTGGTGGGGAGATTGCCCCCCCAATCCCAAATCATCATTTTTTATAAAATAACAACAACAGAGGAGTTAAGAAGGCCTTATACCCAGCCCTGGGGGAAATGCGCTGAATGTATATACATGTCAATGTCTCACTCATCACATGGAAAACTCTTATTCCCCCCTCCACACAAACACATGATGTGAAGATTGGAGACAAACAACCCACTCCCCTTTTTCTGCTCCGCTGTAAAGAAACCTTGCCCTTCCTCACGTCAAGGTTTGTTTTTTCCTTATTAAGTGTTGCTTTAAACAGATAAAGATTTAGGATCTGTCAGCATGCAAGCATCCCAACGCAAATTGCAAAATAACAGGTATTTATTTAACAACAACCTCCATCAGGTGGAAAGTGATTGATTTGTATATATTAATAACTTTGTACTAATGTAACGTTTTTATATGCAACTCTGCATTTTTGTAATATTTTGTTTAAGTTGTCGGTTTTTGCTTCAGTTTTCTGGACACCGCTTTGATATATATTTAATATACTAAGTGGTATAGAAATTAAATAATCACATAAATAATCAAAAAGAGGGTGGTTGCCTTAGAAGCAGGGAAATGTCATTCCACACACACATATAAAAACACCCAGTGTGATGGAGCAGCACAAAACCACTCCCTCTACATTGACACCCCCACATACACACTTTCATTGAACTAAATCTATTTTGAACCCAGCCTCCAAATGCAATGCTTCAAGGCAGTTTATAACATTCAGTCACCCCCCCCCCCCAAAAAAAAGAGAGCGACTACAATAAAATATCTAAATATTGCTGCTTTAGACTGAGGAGGATCTGTTAGGTTTGATGCAAAGCTCAAGTTAAGTTTCTGGTGATGGATCTGAACGGCTGATAGCTTAAATGTGTTTAAACACACGCAGATAAAAAGCGCAACCCAGTCGGATGGGCAGGAAACAAATAATAAAAATTATTATCATTATTATATAGACACACACGGAGCATAACATATACGAGTGTATACATGCAAGCTATTATCCACGCAGATACACACGCACAAATCTGAGTGTGCACTCTCGCACACATATATCGCTATCTCTATAAAAGTGTGCATATGTATACAAACCTACAGGCGACGGCGACCCGATTTCATTTGTCCGCGGCTCTAAAGGCCATCGCAAAACAGAAGGAGCAGCCCGAGCATCTCCGACCACAAACCGGCAGCGAATACAAACTCCTGCCAAATAATAAACGCCCCGGAAGCAGCGCTAATGAAGAGTGCTTAAAAATACAGAGCACCGAGGTATCGATATAAATGAGTTCGCGCTCTTCCCGCCCCAGACACGTGCGTGCGTGTGCGTATATACACACGCGCACATTGCACGCAGGATCAAAAGAATCTTGATCGACATCAGCCACTAGCCGTAGCAATAAAGTAGAAAACACCAATGCACTGAAGACAAGAGGTAAAAACTTACCTAGGCAAACAAATACATTCTGGAGGGTCCCATCAATAATCAAATTAATAGATCTTAATTCTAATTGCCCCTGCTATTAAAAATAATAATAATTGCAGTAGTTGGATTTTTTGCTGCCACCTGGTTAGACACAGCAAAGCTGTCTATATCTTTATATTATATATTATTATTATAGATAGATAAATATATTATGATAGATAGATGATAGATAGATCTATAAAAATGCCAGCACAACGTGGCACGCTAGGACGACCTTCCTCCTCCCGCCACCCGCGCCCTAAAAGATGGAGAGCACCCACCACCCCACCCACACAAAGGCGCTCCCCACCCACCCGCGACCCCCAGTGAATTTCGGGAGAAGGCGAAGGAGGAGCCACGCGGGGAGGAGGATGGATAGAGGGATGGATGGAGGAGGAGGACCTGGCCGGCGCATCCACCTCCGCGGACCCTGCCGCTCCCTCCCTCGCCCGCCCGCCCGCCCGCCCACCTGCCTCCTGGGCTCAGGGCAGACTGAGGCCGCGGGGTCTTCGCTCGAGCAGGCCCGTCCCTGTCGGAGGCTCTCCTGCTCCCGCCGCGACGCACCACACAGCCAACTCCGTCCAGCTGCAAAATGGCGGCGGGGATGAAAAGGCCTGAGGGTGGGCGGAGCGGCCGCGCGAGGCTCTCGCCGCCAGCCTCAGACCCCCGTTCACACGAGCGCGCGCGTGTTGAACGCCTCCCCCTCCCCTTACCTCTCGCTTCCCTTAATGGCAGCCGCCGCTCCACGCCTCCCTCAGCGCGGTCCGGGTTCTCCGCGACACGCGAGTTGTTTTGGCCTTCCTCACGATGCGCCGAGCACGCGCGTTCCGACGCCTCGGCGCTGGCCCTTCCTCACACAGCCCTCAGGTCGTGTGTGGCTGGCGTCTCTTCGCGCACACACACAAACGCCTCAACGCCCACCCTTCCTCACGATCCGTGTGTTCAGCGTCTCTCCTGCTTACCCTTCCTTAGGGCCCTCACAACACGTGTGTTTGGCGTCTCTTCACACACAGCCCTCAATGCCCGCCTTTCCTCACGAGCCACCAAATATGCATCACTCTTCAACCCTTATTACTACCAAGACTGTCCCCCTTGATGTTTTGCCCTTCCACACGACCCACCAAACGTGTTTTGGCATCAATGCTTGCCCTTTCTTGCAACCTCTCAAATAAGTGTGTCTTTACCCCTCAACCCTTGCCATTCCTCACATGTATTCAGCATCTTCTCCCCCTCCCCAACATGCGCTTCCTCACAACCGCTCCCAAACACGTATGTGTAGCATCTCTCCCTTTTCCCAGGTTTTATGCCTAGTGCAACAACAGACAGAGGAGGAGGAGGAGGAATTGCTGGCTTGCAGCCGTTTCCCTACATCTCCCCATCATAAATGTGTGTTTGCTGGGGGTGAGTCAGAAAGGAAACTCCACTACGTTTCTCCACGCAATTGACTGGCCTCCACTGTACCGTTAGGCAGGGTGAGGCGCTTGCCTCAGGCGGAAGATGCTTAGCGCTGCTTCTGCTGAGCTCCTTCTGTAGGAAATCTATGAGCGTTGCACAGCCTTGTCATGCATGCCCTGAACTAATATGCAGCTCTCAGGCGCATTTGTTAGGATGCTTAGCACAATTGTTATTGACACTGCCTGGATTTGTTCAGTAAATTCACCAAGCATTCTCTTCTTTTCTCTCTCTTCCCACCTGAAAGTAGTTCCTATAAATACAGAGTGAACTGATCCTTCTGCGTTGGAATTTTAGGTCATTTTAAATTCTATTCCATTTTAATTTTAATTCAATGTTTCATCACACTTAAATCTCTGTTTGATTGTGGTCATTGCATTTACCATTTTTACCTATCTAAGAAGTGACCCTACTGTTTAAGCTTTTCAATTGCTACACGCCCCCCTGCCACAAATTATTCACACGATATTTTGTGTGTATTTCAGTGTTTTCTTAAGTATATTTTATACTTGAGCAGAGCAGCTTGGCCCCACAACTGTGGGTGCCCAGGGCCGTGGGTGCCATGCAGCGTGCATGGCCCTGGCACCAAAATTTGTGGGTGCCTGGCGCCTTCATGGGGATTTTTGTGGGTGCCCAAGGTCCCAGGGAGTTGGCACCTATGTTAGCGTGGAAGTAAAATTTGACTGCCAGCCCACTCTGCTTTGGTACGTAGACTGTGGGAGAGACCTTGTCCTTTTTCTCTGGAAGCAAAATGCCTTAGGCTGGCTCTGTCCATGATTGTTTCTGTCCAGAAACGCTGCCTCCTCTGGTCCTGATCCCTTTGCCATCCCAACAGAGCAGGCTGCATTCATCACTGATCCCAAGCAATTACCAACCTTGAAGATGTTTGGGTGGGGAATTCCTACCTTCTAGTCTAGGCAGGAAGTCATGGCACTTATTCATTCTGTTCAAATACAAGACAGACCCCAGAAGCTCTGTCCTGTATTGAACCTTGCAGCTCTATGGAGAAAAAGAAAATCAATTTTCCATCCCACTGTTTGTTTTTGCAATTGCTGCCAGTTAACTCTGCCCAGAAGTGGGTTGTTTAAAAGCATTCAGCTGCAAACTAAATTGTAGAGAAGACACATAGAAAGGAATTGGTCAGGATGAAGCTGAAATAGATAATATGACTAGATAATATAACAGAGTTGTTGTTAAGAAATGGATTATGGTGCTATAGACCTGATGTTCAGTTTCATCTGTGTTCCAAGTAGTTCAGCAGTGTGTGTGTGTGTGTGTGTGTGTGTGTGTGTGTGTGTGTGTGTGTGTTCCCACTAACACTTGGATAGATTGATTGATTAATTCATTAATCTGTCAGTTGTATACGCTTCTTTAAATACTTTTCTGGAAGTTGAAGATACAGTGCTTGGAAAGTTCATTTTAAAAAGGAACTAGTTCCAGTTTACTCCCTCCAAAAATGAATTAGTTCCAGTTCCAGTTTGCCCCCTCCAAATGGGAACTAACTCCATTCCAGTTCAATTCACAATTCATTCACGTGGTCATCAGCTTTTTTTTCGCAGTCTTCAGAATTTTACAAGCTGCTGTGCTGAAGTATAAAATATACTTAAGAAGACATTGAAACACACACAGAATATTGTGTGAATAATTTGCGGGGGGGGGGGGTGTAACAATGGAAAAGCTTAAACAGTAGGGCCACTTCTTAGATAGGTAAAAATGGTAAATGCAATGACCACAATCAAACAGAGATTTAAGTGTGATGAAACATTGAATTAAAATTAAAACAGAATTGAATTTAAAATTCCACTGCAGAAGGAACTTAAATCATATTCAGTTCACTCAGTATTTATAGGAACTACTTTCAGGTGGGAAGAGAGAGAAGAGAAGAGAAGAGAATACTTGGTGAATTTACTGAACAAATCCTGGCTGTGTCAATAACAATTGTGCAACCACGGTTTGAATGCTGGGGAAATTTGATTTCCCTTGAGCAAAGACGTCTGGGTCCTCTGCAGCAATTGAGTAACACGGCCACACATTTATTGTGGAGCAATGCACAGAAGCTGCAGGATCCAGCAGACCTGCCATGCGCATCAAATCGCCACTCATTCTTTCTGTCCTACTGGCAGAGTATCTTTCCTCGCATGCTCGCCTCTACTGATGCTTGCTTTTTACAGACACCGAGTCGTTTGACGCACCCCTGTGGAAGGTGGTCCATTAGGGTGAATGGGGCCCTGCCCCACCAGCTTCAGTCTGCCCTTAGCCAGCCCCTCCTACTTTCATCCATCCCAAGAGGTCCCCCTGGCTGTCAGCTTCTTCCTCCTCCGTCTCAGTTTCGCCCTTGTAGAACTTGGGAGGAAGGGAGATGGGGACAGCAGAAGTTGGCACTGCCCCACCAACCTCACCCTTCCCTCAGCCAGGCTCCACCTGCCTGTCTTCTTGCTTACAACCAGTGTAGGCAGTGGCAATGCCTGTTGACTTCCTCATCTTTAGTCTCATTGCTGGTTTTGCAGAACTCGCAGAACCGTAGAGTTGGTAGGGACCACGAAGATCGACTGCTCCAATGCTCTGCAGCGCAGGAATCTATCATCCAACTTGGGCACCCATGACCCTCAGATCAAGAGTCTCATGCACTGCTCAACATGGAGAAAGATGGGGAGAAAACTAGAGTTAGTTGACTCTGTCTGTCATGAGCAATAGCTTTCCCTGCTTCTCTCCCTGCCAAGTCCCGGTGGACACCAACCACTACCAGATCAGGGCAGATCTAGAATTGGAGGGCTCCCCCTGTCATTGGCTCTGGCTCCAAGTTTAGTTGGCCTCACTGCTTTCCACCCAATCAAGGGGCAGCAGCCACTGCTGAATGCGGCCCTCCTTTTCATACACTACTAGTCTATCCTCTCAAAAGCCAACCCCCGGGAACGCCCCACCACCGCTCCCATCTTCAGGCTCCTGCCAACTTTCCCAGTCATCAGGACTGAACACGGTTTCTCAAGAACTGCAAACAGCTTTGCAGGACAAAATTGCCCTGAGCTTTGTGAAAGCCTTCCCACCCACTCCACACCCCTTTCAAAGTCATATGTTAAAGTTTAAAAGACCTTGAAATATGAGTTGCACAAGGGAAGCAAGAAAGGAATTTCTCTGGAGCTGTCTTTAGGAACATCGAAATCTGCCTTATCCTAGTCTGTCTAGCTAGCTCAACATGGTCTATACCTTGGCTGACATCATCTCACGAAGGTTTCAGGCAAGGGACCTTTCCAGACTTACCTGGAAATGTTAGGGACAGAAATCCCTAACACAGCAACAGGAGACCCAAGTATTTTAATTGTATTCCCCCCCACACACAATTCATTCACCACTCTTCCTCTCTTTCTTATATTCTATCCTCTTTGAAAATCCTAGATTACAGTAACAATTAAAGAAAATAGTGATCGTTTGCTCCAGAATATAGTGATAGGTTGGGGTGCAGCTTAATATGTTTGTCATCACCTGAAGGCCAATGAGAAATTCAGCTGTTTGTTAAAAGATTGTTAAGTATTTAATAAAAGTACAGATGTGTTTCTTCTTTGAACCAACAAATGAGAGACGCAACTAAATGGTACTTTTGAGAGTTATAGTAATATACTGTTACGAGTTTCGGGGGGCGGGTAAGCGGTATGCCTTACCCCTGCTTCTAATTTCTGGATCCAGCACAGATTCAATTCCTGGAATAGCCAGGCTAGCTTCCTGGTGACGTCATGGTTGTTAAGTATATGGTATTAATGTAGCAAAGGAAGTGGCTGTGTGCCAGATGGCAAATGGATGCCCTCCCCCCTTCCTCAACTTGCTGATAGTTAGAAAGACAGGGCAAAGTTGAGAGCTGAGTGATGGCAGGCTGCAGGTTAGGCAGTTGGGAGACACAGCTATGCCTGGTTTCTTTTGGAATCCAAGGCTGCGGCAAGACCCTCTTGGGGTGTTAATGATGTGAACCCCTCTGTCAGGTTGTATATATGTATAAATACCCCATATATCCTAAAGACACCACAGTCTCTGCTATATCTCATTCCAAAGAAAACACAAACCCTGGGTAAGCGCCTGGAACCCCTGGAATCTCGTACCACTCAAAGATTTGGGTAGTGTGAACAATACATTAACTATGACACTATTGTCTGTGAATGGGACTTGCAGGATAATGGAATCTTAGGAACCTAGGAAGCTGCCTTATCAGATCATTGGTCCATCTTGCATGGTACTGTCTACACTGATTGGCAGCAGCTCTTGAGGGGTTTCAGTCAGGGAGTCTCTTTTGGCCCTGCTTGGAGATGATGGGGATTGAACATGGGACCTTCTGCATTAAAGGTAGATTTTCTACCACTGATCTACGGCCCTCCCCTCTGCGAAGCCATTGGGATATCCATCCACTGGTTGCAACCATTTGAAGAAGCCATAAGAAAAAGAAAATCATAGGCCATTGTGTTGACCCATTAAGAAAAACATCCACATTAAGGCAATACCTTTATTAAGACAAAATAAAATATTAAATAATAGTATACATTCATACATTTGAACAAAGTTTTCAAGGAGGTCATCTGAATTTTTACTGAGCATTCTTTCTAATTTGATTTGGGGGAAGTTATATGATGCTGTATCAAGCAATTGCTAACCCAAAATTTGCAGTGCTTTATCTCCATCGCTTTCCTTATGGCAAAAAGTTTGGTTTTGGTTTTTTTTTTTAGTGGGGAGGGGAAAACAGGTTTGTTAAGCAAGAATATCAAATCAGCTTTAATTGCAGAACCTGAATTTGTGGTATGCACTTGAATCCCACTTCCAAACTAGCAACAGTCTGGAAATGCCTCTAGAAAACGTTATTTGGAAGAGTCACACACACAGTAACCACTTGTGCTAGTAACTGTTTTGGCAAAGAAAGGGCAATGTGATTCCAAATTGTGGAAACCCAGCAAAATCAAGAAGACCCCAGTGAGTTTGTGTGCATGGATGTACATATGAAACATAAACAAGGACTGACTGAATAATGGCCCTTTGTGGTTAATTGGCAGCAGATGTTTTCCAATCATCTACTGACTTCAGAAGTCACCTGAATCTCTGCCTGAGAGATGGATCTAGATTTTCTCTTGCTGGATAGAGACAGGATAAAGTCCTCTCCAAAAGCCCCCTCAAAGGCCACGATTACCGACTGACGGAACTTCTTCTGCCCTACAAACACATAAAGGATGGGGTTGATGCAGCTGTTGAAGAATGCCAAACTGGAGGCCAAAGGGATTCCCAAGAACAAAGCCATCTTGAGTTCATGATTTGCAGAACCCTTGGACATCTCTAGCAAGGAGAATATGTGATACGGGAAATAGCAGAGGAAAAACGACACTGTCACAGCTATGATGATCCTGAAAGGTTTGGTGGACTTGGTTAGACGTCTCCGTTTCATCCTGACTGCCACGATGCTGTAGCAGACCAGGATCACAGTGAAGGGAAAGAGGAAACCAAACAGGAACCTGGATATGATCATAGCTTTGTGCCTCATCCTCCAAAGCCTTCGTGTCTCCTCAGTATTGTAATTGTCGGACAGAGCAAAGTTATTGAAGCAGCTGGTGACGTTCCTGGAGTTCGTTGCGGTGTCTCGAAAAATGAGGTACGGAGAGCTGATGATGAAAGCTGTGACCCATGTCACCAGAGCGATGCCATACGCCAGCTTTGTGGTTCGGTAGTTTCTGGACCACACTGGGTAGACGACCAGAGCACACCGATCCATGCTAATGATCATCAAGAGGAAGACACTGGCAAACATGTTCAGGAAGGCAATGGTGCTGTTCAGCTTGCACAGAAGTTTCCCAAAAGGCCAGTGGAAGCCCAGAGATGTGTAGGCGATGCTGAAGGGCAGAAAAAACGTGAAGACGAAATCCGCAATGGCCAGGTTGAGAAACCAGACTACGTTCACCGTCTTCTTCATCTTGAAGCCTGCAATCCAGATCACTAGGCCGTTCCCGGTCACCCCGAGGAGACAAGAAACGCTGTAAATCACTATGGACAGGAGGTGCATGCGTTTTTGGAGGCCCAGATAGCGGTCGGTGTGAGAAGAGGTGGTGTTCTCCTGCCACCAGGTCAAATTAGACCGGAAGGTCAACGAAGAGCTGTTCTCCATTCCCAGTGAAGTATTCATCCTCCTGAAATCTTATAAAAATCATCCAAATATTTGAGAAAATAAACTTCAGGAAAATACAGGGTTAGCTATGTTAGTTACTGCAACTGTCTGCAACATCAGTCCAGCTGAAATTGGAATTTATTGTGGCAAATTAAAGAGTTTAATTGAACTAAGGCAACCTTTGCTTCGGTTGGCCTTAAACAATGATCTTTTTAAGAAGGAGTGTATTGAAATTTGGGTATTTGCTGCTAAATATTTCTAGAGTGGGTGAAATATTGCTGTTCATCTTTTCAAGCTTTGATGTTATATTTCTGCTCCTTGATCATTCCGATTTATATATTACTTGTGTTGTTATTTTGGCAAGCTTTTGAGGCTTCTTCATTATAGCTAAATGAAATTTATCGCCACTACACCAGTTCCACCAGACCAGGGGTCTGCAACCCGCGGCTCCGGAGCCGCATGTGGCTCTTTTACACCTTTGCCGCGGCTCCGGGGCGGATACTAGCGAGGGGAGGAGGCGCATTGTGCGCCCCGACACTCCCCACTGTGGCGGGCGCTGTACTGGCTGTGACATCGCATGGGGGCGGTGTGTACGCTAGTCACGCACCGTCCCGACGTCACCTTCCCGGTTTTGCGGCTCCCAGTTTTTTTTTCTTCGGAAACGGGTCCAAGTGGCTCTTTTTGTCTTAAAGGTTGCAGACCCCTGCACCAGACCATATCTTTGCCCCATCTCTCTAGCTGCTAATAAAAATACATAAAAATTCTATTTTACTTTATTTTACATTGCTGGCTAAGACAGGGATCAGGAAGACTCACCCCTTCTTTTTGCCTCTTCCAACAGATGTCCTTGCTGGTTCCAATTCCTGGAGCAATCTAACACGTTTTCTCTAGAAGACTTTAACGGAGTGTTCTTCCCAGCGGTGAATAATCTTGGCCTGAATCTTTTCCTTCTTCTTTCCACACGTCTCTGTTTAGGGGAATTTTGAGAATCTAATTTATTCCAACCTCTTCTTCCCCTACATGTTATTAATGGAATTTAACCCTTGGACTAGTTGTAATATGCGGCATGTTTTTATTTTGGTCACCAGCTGGGGTGGCTTTAAAAGAGGATTGGACAAATTCATGAACTACTAATGACTACTAATGACTACTAATCACAAAGGCTGTGTATTCCCTCCATTGTCACAAGCAGTATGTTTTCAAGGAGAGTAGATGGTATTGACTATTTAAGGAACATTCCTTCTGATTTGTTTGTTGGGAAGTTAGATGACAGTTTCAGCTGTACTATACATTTAAAGCAGTATTATACCTCTTTAAATAGGGATGCGGGTGGCGCTGTGGGTTAAACCACAGAGCCTAGGACCTGCCGATCAGAAGGTCGGCGGTTTGAATCCCCACAACGGGGTGAGCTCCCGTTGCTCGGTCCCTGGTCCTGCCAACCTAGCAGTTTGAAAGCACGTCCAAGTGCAAGTAGATAAATAGCTACCACTCTGGCGGGAAGGTAAACGGCATTTCCGTGCGCTGCTCTGGTTCGCCAGAAGCGGCTTAGTCATTCTGGCCACGTGACCCGGAAGCTGTACACCGGCTCCCTCGGCCAATAAAGCGAGATGAGCGCCGCAACCCCAGAGTCAGTCACGACTGGACCTAATGGTCAGGGGTCCTTTATACCTCTTTAAACAGTCATGGCTTCCCTCAAAGAATCATGGAAATTGTAGTTTATTAGTAGACCCCTCAGCTCTTACCTGTGGCTCCTGGAAGCTGGAAGCATGTGACAGCTGCCGCAGCTCAGAATCAGCTTCAACTGGCCTGCTAAGCCAGGAGAGGAGAACCGATGGGTCTCAAACCCTTTGAGAATTAGGAGACAGGCTGCGGTGGATTGAGCAGATGAGACCAATAGTGGGTCCAATCGTCAAGTAGGCAGTTTCTTCACATGGTTTAGAGGGAAGTGAGGGGCAGATGGAGCTTGTCAACCTGCGAAGGTAGCCCATCTAGGTGAAGGACAACTCTGATCCTAATTCTCCACTGCCCAGTGCCGGATTTACGTATAAGCTAAACAAGCTATAGCTTAGGGCCCCAATCTCTCGGGGGCCCCAAAAAATTTTAAAGGAAAAATCAACTGGATGTACAGTGGTACCTCGGGTTAAGAACTTACCAGTAATTCATTCTGGAGGTCTGTTCTTAACCTGAAACTGTTCTTAACCTGAAGCACCACTTTAGCTAATGGGATCTCCTGCTGCCGCCGCATCCTAAAGCAAAGTTCTTAACCCAAGGTACTGTTTCTGGTTAGCGGAGTCTGTAACCTGAAGCGTATGTAACCTGAAGCATATGTAACCCGAGGTACCACTGTAATTTCCAAAATAAAAGATAAAAAGCAAATAAAATAATACCTACATACAACAACAGTGTTTTGTGTTGTGTAGACTCCTATTTATGTGCAAATGGCTTTAGATACCTATTGGGTCCATAAATTACCATATATTCAACACAAAAAAACAACTGCAATTTGTTGTTGACAAAGGACAGCTGGACATAGAAAGGGCCCCTTTACCTTCAGTAGCTTAGGGCCTCATCAAACCTAAATCTGGCCCTGCTACTGCCTTGTGGGATGCAGGGGTGGGGGACTCAGCCAGATGGGCGGGGTATAAATAATAAAATGAAAATAATAAAATAGTATTAGTATTCAGGAGAAGAAAAGTCTCAGGAGTAAACCCTACGCAAATCCAGGATGGAGCACCCTAAGACAGTTGCACCTAAGGGGGGGGGGGTCACTTCAGTGCTGCTAACACAGTGGTTTGAACTTCACCCCCAGAAGTGCACTCCATTGTCTCTCAAGACAGACAGATGCCAACAACATTAGAAAATGGGATACTGAACAGTGGAGATATACTTATCTTTTGCCTGCCTACAGTCCCAATTTCAGGCACGTATAAGTCCCACTATAGGATTTACTCTTGAGAAAATACACATAGGGTTGCAGTTTTATTTTTCGTGTGACCACCAACTTCTAAAAGCACAGGAGAAAGGCAAGTGGGGAGGAAAAAAAGTAGCAACCTTATGAAAACATATGTTGAAGATGAATTGCGTCCCAAAAGCTCCATTCAGTCTTTCCAGCTTTTTAAGATTGATATAGTCCGATTATACTCTCTGCTATGTTACCTCCAAAGTCACCAGCTAAATAGATTTGATGATTTGTTCAAGGAATGTATACCCCATTCACTATATGTCTATAAGACCATCACATAGGACAGTTACATGTATGTTATGTGTTGTTTCCTACACTGAAATGCTTTCTGGGTGGGAAATGTGTGTGAAGCAGCCCTCTAGGCTGTCAATCTGATCTGCTTATCCTCCCTAGGAAAAGACTGAGAGTTGCTTGTTGCTGTTTCCACCTGTCACCAGGTATTGCCAGTGTTTCAACATTTTTTATTTTTCACTAGAGGAAAGGTGGTATTCTTCAGGGAAGAAAGCAGTCTGCAGGACTCTTCTGTATGTTATGGAGAGTGGTTTTTAAAACCTTGCATCGGATGAAGTAGACTTGTACCTACAAAAGTATGTATTGATTTAAATTGCCAAGGGTATATAGCATAGTGGTTAGTGTGTCATACTAGCACCTGGAAGATCAGGGTTCAAATCCCCGCTCAGCCATAGAGCTCACTGGGTGACCTTGGGCCAGTCCCTCCCTTTCAGCCTAATCTACTTCATAAGGTTGTTGTGAGGATTAAATGGGGAGGAACAGAACCATGTATGCTACATTGGGCACCTTGTAGGAATGGAGAGATGTAAATAAATAAACATGTTAATACCAAAGACACACTACTTTTGCTGGTGGGTTCAGTTCTGTTTCTTGGGTTTAGTTTTTTAGTGTTTTATTTTTATTTAAACTTGTTATTTTGTTTCAACCATTGTTTGCTTCTTGTATTTTAATACTAGGGCCCCTCTTTGGGGGAAATGGTCAATTCGTAAATAATAAATGAAAAGGCTTTTTTAAAAAACGCTTACACACGTTCAGGTACACCTTCTCAATATGTCTTTAAATAAATATATAGAGAGAGAACAGTTGTATCCTGCTCTTCTGTCAAAATGGCTCACCGATCTGCTTACATACAAGCCAGTCGACACAGGACAGGCTCTGCCCTACAGGCTTACAATGTTTATTTCTTTTTAAAAGACACACAGAGGAAAAGGGACAGAGAGGGAAGCGGAAAAACAAAACGCGAGCCCAAATTTCTAAACAGGTCCTATAATGACCAGCTGGCGCGGTTCAGAGGCAGGAGGTGCCAGATGGAGCTGGGATGTTTTGTTTTTGTTTTGCAAAGATGATCGGAGTGAGCCGCCAGCTTCCCCTCTCTTCCACTGGTGGAATGGCTGCCGGAAGGAAGGAAGGAACTCTGCGTATGCTCAGAGGCACTCTGCCCGAGGTGCAAAAAAGCACTGACGATCAAAACTGGCAGCTCTGATAATGGGGAGGGGGCAGAGCTTGTGCGTTCTAAAGGGAGCTCGAACGCTCTCAGCCAATAGCGTGCGAGGCAAGTTAGGGAGGCCCGGACCGCTTTCCGCCGATTGGCTGTGACGCAGACGGAGGACTGGCAAGCGGATCGCGCCGATTGGCTGCGGACCGAGGCAGAAAGTGCTGAGAGTTCCATTCCGCAGAGCGCGCTGGGCCTTGAGGATTTAAGCCTAGGAGTCGAGGGGAAACTTGCCCTTTCTTTCGAGGGATTCTCCAGCACGTGGCGGGGAACTGAGGAATCCGGTAAGTATTGAGGATGTGGGTTTGCAGACTCTTTCCCCCCTTTCCGTGCTAGTGCTGTGCTTGGCTGTCCACCCATATTTTATCTCCTCCTGCGCGGCAGGCAGAAATCCAACAGGTGAAGCCTCACTTTCTCTCCCTGGAGAAGCTGCACCTGTTGCATTTGCAGCCCTGTGCACGGCTCTTAAAAGGCAGAGGAGACCTGGTGAAAGTAAGGTGAAAGGTTTGTAACCCCTAGCTTGTGGGAGTGGTGGAAATGCATAAAGTTTTCACTGTTTCAGAGGACTGGGCAGAATGAGGCCTGAGGGCGTTTAGTCCCCTGTAAATACTTGCAGCCACGTTTTTTAGAGCATGTTAGCAGTTAGATCTTGTCCTCCAGGAACGGGGAACCTGCAGCCTTCAAGAAGTTGCTGGACTCTCCATCAGTTCATACAGGGATGTTGGAAGTTGTCATCCAGCACAGTTTGGAGTGTTGTTATGCTTTGCTATATTTGCTGTGTTACAGGCAACATCACAGACTTGTGAGAAAAACGGGGAGAGGATATAAACACAATAATAATTAACATGCCGATCATCAAAAATGTGCCATAAAGTTCAGAGCTAACCATCTTTATTCGTAGATGTTCCGCAAAAGCCAGAAGCTTACTCATGACTAAGTGTTACAGGATTGCAGTCCTAAGCACATATAAAGTGCACCCATGGCTTCCCCCAAGGAATCCTGGGAACTGTAGTTCTCCCCTCAAAGAGCTACAGTTCCCATCACCCGTAACAAACAGCAGGTCCCTGGATTTTGTGGGGAAAGTCTTGTGCTTTGAAGCGTGTCGGGTGTGCCGTAAAAGTATGGTGCGGATCTGCCCCTCGTCTTTCTGTGATATGCCAACCAGCTCATTTTAATGCCAATAGCAGGCAGGCAGTCAAGCTGCTGCTTATCCCCTTTAAACAAGGGCTGCAAAATGTAATGATTAAACTGAGTTCTTTTCCTCAACACTGGCTGGTTCAGCTGCTATGACCCATTCCTGAATATGGATAACTTGCCCACAGTGACCTGTACGGCCTGTCTTGCACGAGGCCACCAGCCAGAGCGATGTTATTCCAGCTATTAAAATATGCTCCAGCTGCCAATACTGTTTCAGTCCAAAGTCAAGGGTTTGCAAATGACTTGCAAAGCCCTGAACCACTTGGGACCTAAATAGCTGAGCGAGAGCCTCTCCCAGTATGTCCCTACCTTGGAGTTAAGGGTGAGAGAACCTTCATGGTGTCTCACCGCCAGAAACTGCACATCAGTCCAGGAGGGAAGGTCCTTTCTGCTGTGGCATCTAATCCTTGGAACTTCATGGCCCTTGAAATCTACTTGGTGCCTGCGCTGATGGTTTTTAGAGGCTAAAATGCGGCTGAGCACTCAGGCCTTTCACTCAGGCTGCAATCTGAAATGGTTTCAATTGTTGTTTATATTGTATTTTTATTGTCCCGTTGCATTTTATGACTTTGTTCCAGTTATATTGTTAGTCACCCAGAGCCCTGTGGATGTGCAACAGAATCTAAATAGACTTAAGTAAATAAACTGGATTAGGTAACTGATTCAACTCTTTAAAAAAAAAAAAAAAGGCGTACACCTCTTAACCAAATTATAATGAATACAAATTACAAACTGTAGGTGGCAGGGCATTGTTTTTATAACAAGCATTCCCCACTTTTTCTCTCTTGCATGTTTGCATCATCTAAAAACAGGGAGCGCCTCCTTCAGAGTGTTTGTTTTTACCCTTAAAGTAAAGGTAAAGTTACCCCTGCCCGTCAGGGCCAGTCGTGACCGACTCCGGGGTTGCGCGCCCATCTCGCTTAAGAGGCCAGGGGCCAGCGCTGTCCGGAGACACTTCCGGGTCACATGGCCAGCGTGATGAAGCTGCTCTGGCGAGCCAGCACCAGCGCAGCACATGGAAACGCCGTTTACCTTCCCGTTAGAAAGCGGTACCTATTTATCTACTTGCACTTAGGGGTGCTTTCGAACTGCTAGGTGGGCAGGAGCTGGGACCGAAAGACGGGAGCTCACCCCGCCGCGGGGATTTGAACCGCCGACCATACGATCGGCAAGTCCTAGGCGCTGAGGTTTTACCCACAGCGCCACCCACGTCCCTTTTACCCTTAGGTAAATGTAATTAGTGAATTACCGATAATCAACAAAGAAACACAATTAATTGGCTGAGATTTTCTTAGCCCCTGGCTTTAACGAATCCTGCTAAGCTGCGTGTTTCAGCTTGGGAGAGGACGGGTGCATAGCTTTCAGCAGAATAAACCACAAATTATAATAAAAAGACGCCTATGAATGTCATGTGTGGCTATTGTGGGTGTGTTGTTTCTTACACAGAGGTGCTTTTGGGGTACGAAAGGTATGTAAAGTGGCCCCCAGGTTATGCTGGAACTAGTAACTTTTCGTGAAGTTCTGAAGTTGATGCTCATGGGAGTCATATAAAGGACCCCTAACCATTAGGTCCAGTCGTTCCCGACTCTGGGGTTGTGGTGCTCATCTCGCTTTATTGGCCGAGGGAGCCAGCGTACAGCTTCCGGGTCATGGGGCCAGCATGACTAAGCCGCTTCTGGCGAACCAGAGCAGCACTCAGAAACGCCATTTACCTTCCCACCACAAAGGTACCTATTTATTTACTTGCACTTTGACGTGCTTTCGAACTGCTAGGTGGGCAGGAGCTGGGACCGAGCAATGGGAGCTCACCCAGTCACGGGGATTCGAACCGCCGACCTTCTGATCAGCAAGTCCTAGGCTCTGTGGTTTAACCCACAGCGCCACCCATGTCGGGAGTCATATAGAGAGAGATAATCTTGAACTTGGAAGGGTTTCACGAGGGCAGTGTTAGAAACTGGGATAGAAAAGCTAGAGCCAAATGGCTTCTGGGACCTGGGTTGTGGGCACCAAAACAGAATGTCTAGTTCTCTTCCACTCCGGAAATCGCTTCTGTGCATGCCCAGACGCCAGAAATCACGCCTGTGCATGTCTGTGGTGCCAGAAATCACAATTTTTGGTGTCTGGGCATGCACAGAAGCTATTTCCGGTGCCGCGGACATTAGCAGACACAATTTCCAGTGTTGCACTGTGCCGGTCTGGCCCACGAAGGATCTCTGCGATAGTAATATGGCCTATGCCCGGTAAGCCTTGCCGACCCCTGGTCTACTTGCCATGGAGGGTGGAGGTCAGCAACACTTTATTTATTATTTTTATAAGCATGAACCAATACACAATTCACATAAGAGACACGTTGTTAACATCACGTTTTTATCAGAAATGGTTAATACATGTTTGATTTGGTGTTGATAATAAAATTATTGGTCCCATATTTCAGTTTTCAAAACACTCTACCCTCTATTGTTAAACTCCTTAACATATTGTCTATCCTTAACATATACAGTGGTACCTCGGGTTAAATACTTAATTCATTCCGGATGTCCGTTCTTAACCTGAAACTGTTCTTAACCTGAAGCACCACTTTAGCTAATGGGGCCTCCTGCTGCTGCCGCGCCTCCGGAGCCCGATTTCTGTTCTTATCCTGAAGCACTATTTCTGGGTTAGCGGAGTGTGTAACCTGAAGCATATGTAATCTGAAGGTACCACTGTACTTCGAGGCTTCAAAGCACATACGTTTCAGTAATCCTTGAGTGTCAGCCAGGCGCAGAAAATAGCACCCAGACTTTTTGAAGTGCTTGCAAATGAAGAATCTTTAGGCGCAAAATGTGCTTGGCGCCCTGCTAATTTCGAACCCTGAAAGAGGGTCATGTAGCCCTGCCCCCTAAAATGCTGGGTTAGCAGTTTTTAAAGCCAGACATTCTTAGCTCTGGCCCCTCTGATGCCCAGGACATTCTTGGACGCTAGGCAGTATTTCAAAATGGACTTTAGCTGTTTGGCGATTGCGAGCTGCCTGCAGTTGCCCAATTAGCTGCACACGGCCTTTTTGCTATCCTTGAGGAGTTAACGAATAACTCGGGATGAGTTTCCCCAGTTAAGACAGCCTGAGCTTTGTTCTTGCTGTAGTTTGTGCCTGTTTAAGGCTCCAGCCCTGCCAACAAGTCACACGGAGGTCAGCAGATGAGAAGCATCTGTTGCCTTGGGCAGGCTGGCTTGTCAGTCTTGCTCCAGACAGGGCGGCTGCCCTGCTCCACACCTCCCAAGCTCAGAAGCAGGGGTCCACTGCAGCCACGCCATATATTTAAAGCACATGGCTTTCCCCACAAAGAGCCCTGGGAACTATAGTTTGCTAAGGGTGCTGGGAATTATAGTTCTGCGAGGGTAAACTGCAGCTCCCAGGATTCTTTGGGAGCAGCCATGCCTGTTAAAGTGGTATAAAAGTGCGTTGCTCCGCCCACAGTTGCCTCTGCCCCGCCCACCACTTGCAAGTGACCCCCAGAAGGCTCTCTGCAAGAGGATGTGGCCCTTGATCTGGAAAGGGCTCCCTGCCCCTGTTTGAATGGGTCCGTGGGGTAGGGTGTCACTTCCCGATCTTTGAATACACTTTTGTGGTTTTTAAATATCTCTGTTGTTACGCCGACTGTATAGTTACATGTGTATTTATTTTACAGTGGTACCTTGGTTCTCAAACGCCTTGGTACTCACACAACTTGGAACCCAAACACTGCAAACCCGGAAGTAAGTGTTCTGGTTTGCGAACACTTTTCGGAAGCCGAACATGCTCCGTTTTGAGTGTTACGCTTCCGTTTTGAGTCCCGCACTTCCATTTTGAGTGTTACGCTGAGGTCTTGTCTGTTTTTGCTATTTATTTCGCATTTTTGTTTTTGCGGCTCTTTTTTTTGTTTTTCTGGCTGTGTGGAACCCAGTTCAGCTACTGATTGATTGATTGTGTGACTGCAGTACATTGTTTATTGCTTTCATTTTATGAATCAGTGGTCTTGTTTAGACAGTAAACTTCATGTTGAACTGCTCTTTTAGGGGTTGTTTTTAAAAAGTCTGGAAGGGATTAATCCATTTTGCATTACTTTCTATGGGGAAGCGTGCCTTGGTTTTGGAACGCTTTGGCTTTGGAACGGACTTCCGGAACGGATTAAGTTTGAGTACCACGGTACCACTATACAGTCATACCTCAGGTTACAGACGCTTCAGGTTGCATTTTTTCAGGTTACGGACTGCCGAAACCTGGAAGTACCGGAACGGGTTACTTCCGGGTTTCGGCGGTCGCGCATGTACAGAAGCGCTAAATCGCGCTTTGTGCATGCACAGAAGCGCTGAATCTCAACCTGCACGTGCGCAGATGCGCCGCTGCGGGTTGCGAGCGTGCATCCCGCACAGATCACGTTCGCAACCCGATCGTCGACTGTATTATAAACCTCCTTGGTGGCTCTGTTAAGGACCACAAAGCAGAGTATACAGACATGATAGCTCACTTAACCTTTCTCAATTTCAGCTTCCAAAGTTTTGGGAATCCCCTTTGCCTGCCCTCCGGCCAATCCTCTGCCGTGCTTTCTCTCTGAGCTGCTGCAGACCTCTGCTGCCATGGCCAGCCTCCCCAAAGCAAATGGAAACCCCATAACTAAGGAGGAGTGGACCTCTCACAACAAGATGGTGATGGAACCTCTAGACACCAACGACCCAGAGGTAAGAGGGCTTCTTGTTTGGACAGTGACGTCAACCAGGAGAGGGTAGTATTGATTCTGGCGGAAGAAACCGGAGGGCAGGGACAGCTGTCATTCGTCGGCAATGGTTTTGAGCAACCAGGGGACAGCAGGTCATTGACCTTTACGGGCTCAGTGACGTTCATTGAGAAAATTGCACTTTCAGATTTTCCCACCTTTACGGGCTCAGTGACGTTCATTGAGAAAATTACACTTAACCCTTTCAGATTTTCCCACCTTCCTACCTCTGCAGCAGAGAGGGGGCCTGTTTGGGCCCTCCCAGATTCTGCTGGAGTCCAATTCTCTCTCTCTTTTTAAATTTTTTATTTCAAAACCAAAAAAATTACAAACATCAAATTCAAAATCCATATTCATTTTCTAACATAAGCCTATTACATAGATTACCTAAATTAAAATATATCTAATTGCTCTAGGCTTCCCTTTGCTATATGTAAATACAACGCAGTTAACAAATTATATTATAAATGATATTATAGGTTTCCATATACCCCCCACTCCCCTTCACCCATGTGTGATCTCAATATTTGACTTCTTCCATCTTGTTGTGTTGTTATAATTTAATAATTATTCAATTGATTCTATTATTATTTCCTTGCTTACCCCTGCATGTTTTACACATTCTCTATTAATATTTCAATTCCAGAACCATGTTTTTCCATGTATTCCTTCACTCCATCCCACTCTCTAATTATTCTCTGATTGAGTGGCTTCTAATAATTGCCATCAATTTTGCCATTTCTACAAACTCAGAGTTTGTCTCTTTATCTAGGTCCGGGGAACCCAAAGCGACTTGCAACCAAGCAAATAGACAGTAAACCCCACATAGATGCATTCAAACCAAGAGGGAAAAGAAATGCCTTAAAAACATTCCCACCCACTTCTAAAAGGCCACAGATGGTTTAAGGCTGGGTTATAGAGGAAAGCTTTTGCCTGGCACCTAAGGATATAGAACTACGGCGCTAGCTGAGCCTCCCTGGGGAGAGCATTCCAAAAAAGGGGAACCACAGCAGAAAAGACCCTGTTCTCATACTGAGAGCGTCTCTTAATTTCATTGTGGCACTTCAGATTGGGGCTGTCCTGCTGACGTTGTTTGCACTCTGGGGCCAGGTTAAAATGTGCTTCTTCAATCTATACATTTAAAAAGTGGTGGCTATTTTGCCCGCGCTGTTGTTTTCACCTGACTTTATTTGTTGTCAATGAAATTTTTTTGTGGTATGGCATGTCTATATATTTTTTTAAATATTGTTAAGTTGTTTGAGGGGTAGTAAGCAATGAATTATTAATGCTGTTGTTCAATTGGTGTGTTGTTTTGTTATTTGCTTTACGTTCTGTCCTTCACCCTGGTGAATAGTAGCAATAACTGTTACTAATACATAAAGTTCTATAAATGCAACCTAATGTCAAAAACTTACAAGAGCAGCATAAAAACCAACCACTGGAGGAAAAGCACATGTTTAAAAAGCCTGGGGAAATAGGGAATATTGAGGGGTGTGCAAGGAACACCTTTAACACTTGAAACAAGTGATATAAATTCTGTTGAAAAGAAGTCACCCAATTAGAAATGTTTCAGCCTGCAGTCCTACGCCCAGTTAACTAGTCACATCTAACTCTGGGCTACCTATTTGAGAACACCCATAGTTCAGTGATAGTGCATCTGCTGCCTAAAACTCTGAAAAGCTGCTGCCAGCCAGTGTGGGCCACCCTGAGCTAAATGTCCCAATGGACATTTGACCCAGTTGTTGTTGTCGTCGTCTTCTTTGGCGATACTTGTAGCTGAGTAAGATTGTCTTCCATAAACACGGTTTTAACAGTGGGACCGTAAGTGACCGTGGAGGCTAATTCTGGATCCACACGTCCTTCCACAGTGGGGACATAGGTTTCCAGATGGGAGTTGATCACGGTGGGGATTTGCCAAGCATGCCTTCCTCTTAGCATGTATCTCCCTTTCGTCCTGAGTTTGAGTGTCTTCAAAGCCCATGACACCTTTGGTAAAGGTTGTTCTCCAGTTGGAGCACTCACAGGCCACTTTTTCCCAATTGTTGGTGTTTATACTACATTTTTTTTAGATTTGCCTTGAGAGAGTCTTTAAACCTCTTTTGTTGACCACCAGCATTACGCTTTCCATTTTTAAGTTCGGAATAGAGCAGTTGCTTTGGAAGGCAATAATCAGTCATTTGCACAACCTGACCAGTCCAACGAAGTTGATGTTGAAGAATCATTGCTTCAACACTGGTGATCTTTGCTTCTTCCAGTACACTGGCAGTAGTTCGCCTGTCTTCCCAAGTGATGTGTAATTTTTCCCCGGAGACACCGTTTATGGAATCGTTCGAGGAGTTGGAGATGGTGTTTATAAGTGGTCTGTGTTTCACAGCATGACATTTTACTGTGTTCCTACATGCAGTTGGCGCTGTGGGTTAAACTACAGAGCCTAGGACTTGCTGATCGGAAGGTTGGCGGTTCGAATCCCCGCGACGGGGTGAGCTCCCGTTGCTCGGTCCCAGCGCCTGCCAACCTAGCAGTTCGAAAGCACGTCAAAGTGCGAGTAAATAAATAGGCACCGCTCCGGCGGGAAGGTAAACGGCGTTTCCGTTTGCTGCTCTGCTTCGCCAGAAGCGGCTTAGTCCTGCTGGCCACATGACCCGGAAGCTGTACGCCAGCTCCCTCGGCCAATAAAGCAAGATGAGCGCCGCAACCCCAGAGTCGGTCACGACTTGACCTAATGGTCAGGGGTCCCTTTACCTTTACCTTACACCTTTGGGGGAAAGGTGTGCATGCAGGAGGTCCATAGCACCTCTAGGCCGGGCGAGAAAAGACTGTCTGCATGAGACCCTGCCAGTCAGTTCCAACAGTACTGAGCTCAGTGGCCCAATGGGTCTCACTGGGTCTAAGGCAGCTTCTTCTGTCCCTGTATCCATTTCTTCTTCGTGCAAAGGTCTATGACATCATCAAGAAAGAGAAGCGGCGGCAGCGGCTTGGCTTGGAGCTGATTGCGTCGGAGAACTTCGCCAGCCGGGCGGTTCTGGAGGCCCTGGGCTCCTGCATGAACAACAAATATTCGGAGGGATACCCGGGACAAAGGTAGGGGCCAGAGGACTTGGGCTCCAGGCCCGGATGAGATCCTTTCCCCCCATGCCAAGCAAACTTGTCTGTGTCTCATTGTTGATAAGGCTTCCAGTGACACGTTGTCAGGAGCGAGCCGGCAGTAAATCACACAATCTGCACAGACCTGGCTGAGTGTCAGGCCTAAGGAGTGCAGCAACTCATCCCTGGTAGGTCTTGCCCCACGGATCGGTTGCTGAGACTGAAAGTCCCCGCCTTTCCACAGCCATCTGAGTCCCCTCTTTCCCAGGGCTTTCTCCAAGCAATCTGAGATGGAGCCTGCGTGCAGCCAGCCTCTCCTCCACCCTTTTTCATGCCTCTTCTGGTTCCGGGAGACAAGGGAGGCAGGCAAGCTTTTTGCAGTAGAAGGGGGAGGCATCCTTGATTCTTCACCAGTTTGACTCCTCTCAGCCTCTTGATCTCCCTCTTCCCCTGCTTCAGCTTCTACCACTGATTCTGCACTTCCCTCTGCCACAGACTCCCCCAGCTCACTAAGCCCTGTTACCTCTTCTCCCGCTTCCTTGTCCCCCACCAGTCTTCAGGCTCTGAGCCTTCGTCCCTTGGGGGTTCCTCGGCTGGTTCTTCCCACCATTCCTCTGCACCCAACCAGTCAATGACACGGGTTGTGATGACCTTGCCTTGCTCTCAATAGCTCTTAACTCCACCCCATGGCACCCAGTTTATGTCTGTTGTCAATCGTATGATGCACCTCTGGCGAGAATAGAGACTATGAGTCAGTGTTGCGGTTATGAAAATGGAGATGCACACACAAAACTTTCCTTCTCCTTCCTTGTTTTAGGTACTATGGTGGGACGGAGTTTGTGGATGAGCTGGAGAGGCTGTGTCAGAAAAGAGCCTTGGAGGCTTACGGGCTGGACCCACAGAAGTGGGGAGTCAATGTTCAGCCCTACTCAGGTATTCCTGTCATCTAACTGGTAATGGAGGGCTGTGGAGAGGGCTGGTTCCTCTGTGGGAATCTAGCGATATAAGCTGTAAGCCAGGCTTCCTCAACCTCGGCCCTCCAGATGTTTTGAGACTACAATTCCCATCATCCCTGACCACTGGTCCTGCTAGCTAGGGATCGTGGGAGTTGTAGGCCGAAAACATCTGGAGGGCCGAGGTTGAGGAAGCCTGCTGTAAGCTCCTTGGATCAGAGGCCTGGCCTCTCCCTCTATAAAGCACTGTGTGTACATGGATGTCTTTGCTGGGTTCCCAATTCCTATCAGTCCCAGCCAGAGTAGTCAATGGTTGAGGGATGCAGAAACATCTGGAGCAGGGACAACCAGTGGAGTGTTCTCCATCAACCCTATCATTGGTCATGCTAACGGGAACTGTAGCCCATTATATTTAGAAAGCAGTATGCTATAATCATAATAATCATAATATATTTATACATACATACATACATACATACATACCCCGCTCATCTGGTTGGGTTTCCCCAGCCACTCTGGGTGGCTCCCTACAGAATACTAAAAACACGATAAAACTAGCTGAAGAAGTGTGCATGGACATGAAAGCTCATACCAAGAACTAACTTAGTTGGTCTCTAAGGTGCTACTGGAAGGAATTTTTATATTTCTTTATTTTATTTCATTTATTTTATTTTTTGTTTCGACTACGGCATACCAACACGGCTACCTACCTGTAATGATAAAACATCAAACATTAAAAACTTCCCTAAACAGGGCTGCCTTCAGATGTCTTCTAAAAGTCAGATAGTTGTTTATTTCCTTGACATGTGATGGGAGGGCGTTCCACAGGGCAGGCACCACCACTGAGAAGGCCCTCTGCTTGTTTCCCTGCAACCTCGCTTCACACAGTGAGGGAACCGCCAAAAGGCCCTCGGAGCTGGACCTCAGAACATATGCTACAATATGTTCAGGTTTTGTCTCTCCCCCCCCCCCCCTTTCTCATTTTCAGGGTCTCCAGCGAACTTTGCAGTATACACGGCCCTCGTAGAGCCCCACGGAAGGATCATGGGCTTGGATTTGCCAGATGGAGGCCACCTGACCCACGGCTTCATGACGGACAAGAAGAAGATCTCTGCCACCTCCATCTTCTTTGAGTCCATGCCTTACAAGGTGAGCCGCGTTCCGTGTCGAGGGATCTCTGTCCTTCTTCTGAATGCAGCTATTTGTTGGGTCGTCTTCTTCTTTGGTGATCACTCGTAGTCCATTAAGATTGTCTTCCATAAACACTGTTTTAACAGTGTGTCCGTAAGTGACTGTGGAGGCCAATTCTGAATCCACACGTCCTTCCACAGTGGGGACATAGGTTTCTGGGCGGGAGTTGACCATGTTGTGGATTTGCCAAGCGTGCCTTCCTCTTAGCACGTTTCTCCCTTGCTTCCTGAGTTTGAGTGTCTTCAAAGCCCATGACACCTTTGGTAAAGGCTGCTTTCCAATTGGGGTGCTCACAGGCCACTGTTTCCCAGTTGTTGGTGTTTATACTACATTTTTTCAGATTAGCCTTGAGAGAGTCTTTGAACCTCTTTTGTTGACCACCAGCATTAATAATAATAATAATAATAAAATATTTATATCCCGCCCTCCCCAGCCAAAGCCGGGCTCAGAGTGGCTAACAACAATAAAAGTAACACAGTTTACATAAAATCACAATCAATTAATTAAAATGCATTCTAAAATCAATTCAGAGTCAAATTAATGGCAACCACTGGGCTAGAGTTCTGTGAGGATTACCGAAGGAGGGGGTCAGACTGTGCCTTGGCCAAAGGCCTGGTGGAACAGCTCTGTCTTGCAGGCCCTGCGGAAAGATGTCAAGTCCCGCAGAGCCCTAGTCTCTTGTGACAGAGCATTCCACCAGATCGGGGCCACGGCCGAAAAAGCCCTGGCTCTGGTTGAGACCAGCCTAACCTCTCTGTGGCCGGGGACCTCCAAGATGTTTTTGTTTGAAGACCGTAGGTCCTCTGTGGGACATACCAGGAGAGGCGGTCCCGTAGGTACAAGGGTCCTAGGCCGTATACGCTTTCCATTTTTAAGTGTGTGGTGGTTGAGCACTTGGCTGCCGAAGAATGCGGTCAGAAGTTTATTTGCCGCAGCTCTTCCTTGGCACGGTATCCTGGTAGCCAATTCAGCTTGTAGTTGTGTAGTGAGAGGTGTGAGGCACCAAGTATGAGCCAGCCCCTCGCCTTGTAGATGCAAGCTTGAGAACTTTCTGCTTGGACCCTTCCTTGGTGCCTGCTGGTGTCTCTGTTGCCAATCTCCTCTTCTGGTGTCTACCGCAGTGTGCCCCCCCCCCCCAGGCAACACCAGAAGCTGGAGGAGCTGCTCCTGTTGAACTTTTCTTCTTGGTCCTCCTTCTCACCAGGTCAACCCTGAAACTGGCTACATCGACTATGACAGGCTGGAGGAGAATGCCCGCTTGTTCCACCCAAAGCTGATCATCGCAGGTAAGACGATTGGTGGAGATGTACCCTTACTAACGTTCTGTAATCGCCAACAATCCACCCACTCCACCAGGGCCAGGGCCTTCTCAGTGATGGCTCCAACCTGGTGGAATGCTCTGTCCCATGAGACCAGGGTCCTGCAGGATTTAACCTCCTTCTGCAGGACCTGTAAGACAGAGCTATTCTGCCTGGCTTTCAATTTGAACTTAGCCTGATCTTTTATTCCCCTTACTTCCCTCCCTCTCCCCTTTTTATGAAGATTACCCACTCTGGGATCCCACAGCTAATTCTCCCCTGGTCTCCTCGCTGGCCCAAATAGGACTAATGTAGCCAGCTAGCCCTGGTGATCATCTAATGCTTATTGGATGGATTTTCCCCCTAAATTGATTTTTGAATTCTGAATTTATTGTTATTCACGTTTTATACTGTATTTTATGCTGTTTTTTGTTGCATCAATTAAGTGTTTTAAATTTCCCAGCTGGTCTTGGGCATTCTGAATGGTCTCTTCTCTCCTAGGGGTCAGCTGCTATTCGCGGAACCTGGACTATGCTCGCATGAGGAAGATTGCCGATGAGAACGGGGCATACCTGATGGCTGACATGGCTCACATCAGCGGCTTGGTGGCCGCCGGCGTGGTGCCATCCCCCTTCGAGCACTGCGACGTGGTCTCGACCACGACGCACAAAACCCTGCGGGGGTGCCGGGCGGGCATGATTTTCTTCCGGAAAGGTGAGGATTGCGGCGTAGAACAACTGCCTGTTTTTTCCAGGAAGGGGGCGAACTTAGGGGTGGGCAGTCAGGGGCCACATGCATCAGGAAGTGGGTGGACCTAATGGTCAGGGGTCCCCTTTACCTTTTACAGTGCTTATTCTCCAGCATCCTCAGTTGTGATGGGGAGAAAGGAGCTGCTAAGACTTAATATAGGCAGCTAGGTAAAGGGACCCCTGACCATTAGGTCCAGTTGTGGCCAACTCTGGAGTTGCGGCACTCATCTCGCTTTATTGGCTGAGGGAGCCAGCGTACAGCTTCCGGGTCATGTGGCCAGCATGACTAAGCCACTTCTGGTGAACCAGAGCAGCACACGGAAACGCCGTTTACCTTCCCGCCGGAGCGGTACCTATTTATCTACTTGCACTTTGATGTGTTTTCGAACTGCTAGGTTGGCAGGAGCAGGGAAGAACAACGGGAGCTCACCCCGTCGTGGGGATTCGAACCTCCGACCTTCTGATCAGCAAGTCCTAGGCTCTGTGGTTTAACCCACAGCGCCACCCGTGTCCCAATATAGGCAGCTAAGAATAAATAAATTTGTTCTCCAAGCCAACTTCATTTGGCCCTTCTCATATGACCAAGTAATGCCAATGCTATCAATTCTTATTTTGTAATTAAGTAAATTTCTAGGAACTCTATATACAGTTGTACCTTGGTTCTCGAATGGAATCCATTCCAGAAGTCCATACGACTTCCGAAACTGTTCGAAAACCAAAGCGCGGCTTCTGATTGGCTGCAGGAGAGACTTAAGCAGAAGCTGTGTTGGACGTTCGGCTTCCAAAAAAGGTTCGCAAACCGGAACTCGCACCTCCGGGTTTGCGGCCTTCGGGAGCCAAAACGTTTGAGTCACAAGGCGTCTCGAGAACCAAGGTACGACTGTAATGGTTTTATTATACAGTGGTACCTCAGGTTACATACGCTTCAGGTTACGTATGCTTCAGGTTACATACGCTTCAGGTTACAGACTCTGCTAACCCAGAAATAGTGCTTCAGGTTAAGAACTTTGCTTCAGGATGAGAACAGAAATCGTGCTCCGGCGGTGTGGCAGCAGCAGGAGGCCCCATTAGCTAAAGTGGTGCTTCAGGTTAAGAACAGTTTCAGGTTAAGAACGGACCTCCGGAACGAATTAAGTACTTAACCCGAGGTACCACTGTATTTATTTATTTATTGCATTCATAGACCAGCTTTTTGTCCATGGTTCATTTAATCCACACACAACAACCCTGTGAGGTAGGTTAGACTTAGAGGCAGCGACTGTCCCAAGGTTGCCCAGTGAGCTTCATGGCTGAGTCAGGATTCGAACTCTGGTCTCCCAGTCCTAATCTGACGCACCAACCACTACACCTCCACTGAAGTCCTTTTGAACTGAGAGACACCATTGCTCTGCCTCCCTGTGCTTTCTACTCTAATGGGGAGAAGCTCCCCCATCGCCTGCGCTTTTAACTGGTGACACCAGGAATCGCACACAGGACCTTCGGCACTTCAAGCGGGTGTTCTGCCACTGAGCCGCAACCTCTCTCAGTAGCTGATTGCGTTTGGAGTTGAGCGTTCGGCTCTAGGTGACTGCAGAGTTGAAGCCAAGGGGAAAGATTAGCCTAGAGCAGCAGTAGCAGCACCCCAAAAACTCCTGCCCCAAATTGCCCTCCTCCTTTCTGTTCTCCCCAGGTGCCCGCAGCGTGGATCCGAAAACGGGGAAAGAAATCCTGTACAACTATGAAAGCCTGATAAACCAAGCAGTGTTTCCTGGGCTACAGGGAGGGCCCCACAACCACGCCATTGCAGGTGAGGCAGGCTCTCTAAAACAGGGAGGCTGGAGGTAGGCTGCTAGCTCTGTGAGCAGGGTGGATAAAAATCAATGATTTAATTTTTTAAAAAATAATTTAAAACGGATTTTTTAAATTTAAATCAGATTTTTTAAATTTAAATCAGATTTTAAAAATAAAATGCTCTTGGAGGAAAGATCTTTCTAAAGGTAGTTTTCTATTTAAGTTACATTATAGTCCAAAGGCTATTCATCAGCAAAGAAGGATTTGTTTAAAGTTTTTCATAAGTGCGAAAACTCAGTCTAAATTAGTTTGACACATATGCTATAATGTTATTGCTTTAGTTAAATAAACTGCTTAAATTGTTATTAAAGAAATGGTTATTTTTCTTCTTCCAATAAAGTACAGCAGAAAAGTTGTCCAAATATAAACAGTTAACTTACTAAACATCACAATAATTTCATTATTATCTGTCTATGTATTTCTAATAGTATAACCAAATCAGTAGCTTTGGATATTACTGTAAAAAAATTATTATTCCAAAAATGAAACCTTCCTCTCGTTGTAAATATTAAGATTATATCAGCAAGAATGAGTTTTCAGGGGTGTGGTGTGTTGATTTAAATCAAGTCTTATTGACCAGTGATTTAAATTGTGATTTAAATCCACCCTGTCTATGAGTGATCTGCGATAGATCTGGTGGAAGGGCAACAAGGAGGGAGGGAGTTCCAGAATCTGGGAGCAGCCACCGAAAAGGCCCGAGAAGATGGAGGTGTTTGATGAGACATCTTTCCCTGTTCCACACACCCCTGCCCACCCCCTCTCTTCTTTTTCATCCAGGAATTGCGGTAGCTCTGAAGCAAGCCATGACTCCGGAATTCAAAGCTTACCAGAGGCAGGTTGTCGCCAACTGCAAGGCCTTATCCAACGCCCTCGTTGGCTTGGGATATCACATTGTTACCGGTAAGGAACAGCTAGGACACAAAACACACAAACACACACACACACACACACACACACAGAGTCGGCTCTGTCAGGAAGAAACATTACGGACAGAATCATTGCCACACACAGGAAGAACCAAGGAGTTTGAATTCTTCACCTGTAGCTGTATACATCATTTAATGCGGCAATATGAAGGGAAGGTGTTAAAACTGCAATATAAGGGATTGTTGTGATATAAGGGGTTGTTATTTTGACTGGAGCGTAACTGAAATTTGTAAGGTTTTGGAACAGAAATAAAGTAAATCGCCAAACCATCATTTCTAGCACGGGGGGACCGGGACCTAAATTGTATAATTTGGGACCTCAATGATTGGTATTACTCAGTGCTTTTTTTTCTAAAAAAATGTTTAGGGGTGCTCTCGTTTTCCTACTCATATTGAAATACTGCCCTCAATGAGGACACACTTAGATTCACAAAATGTTTCGGGGTATGTGTGCCCCTGTGTACCCCCAGAAAACAAAAGCACTGGTATTACTAACTGTATTATAATTTGGCATTGTTATGATGAGGCTGTTATTGGATTGTTGTAATTGAAAACTAGTAAAAATTATTATTGGAAGAAAGAAAGAGAAAATGAAAGGAAGAGTCACCCCTGCTTTTCCTTACAAGTGAGGCTGTGATTGCGAACCTCTGCACCTTTATTAATATCTGGTGTTGCTTCCAGGTGAATTGGCTGGAGGCTTTTGCAATGTTTTGTCTGGGGACAGAGTCTGCAAGTTCATCACCTCTGCTTTAGAGAATGTAGCTTGGATCGTACGCTTGAGCCACCGTTAACAGTTTTGTTTTGCTCCATGGGATGCCGGGGTGTGTGTGTGTGGCTGATATCTCAGTCCCAGAAGCTTAAAAGCCTTTTATTTTATTTATTCATTACACTTTATATACCACCATTCCACCCCCTTTAAGGAGCTCAAGGTGATATACGTCGTTCTCCCTTTCATTTAATCCGTACAACAACCCTGAGCAGTAGGTTAGGCTGAGAGGCAGCGACTGGCCCAAGGTCGCCCAGTGACTGTGACCAGCCAAACGGGGGATTTGAACCATAGCTGGCAAGTGTCCCTTATTTGGCGGGACAGTCCCTTATCCCAGTGCTGTATCCCGCTGCTGTCCCTTATTGATGAGGCTTTGTTTGGCTGCTGGCTGGGCTTTCTGCCTTTGGCTCGGAGGGGCTCAGAAGTTGAATATACCTGTGCCCGGAAAATCCCTTATTTGGGCTGCTGATCCCTTATTTTCGAGGCTGCTGGTCCCTTATTTTCAAATCTGTAAGTTGACAGCTATGATTTGAAATCTGGTCTCCCAGGTCCTAGTCCAACACTCTAAACTTTTGCACCACACTGGCTAGCAAAACACTTGCCAAAGAGAGCAAGGTTCAAGTCTCAAGAAGCCAAGGAATGGAGATTCAGTCCAGGTCCAAAAGATGTTCCAAAGTCTAGGCCAGGCAAGAGCCCAAGATCAAAGGGTGCAGGTTGTTTTAATGGCCAGGGATGATGTAATTTACTGTATTTTTTGCTCTATAAGACGCACTTTCCCCCTCCTAAAAAGTAAGGGGAAATGTGTGTGTATCTTACGGAGCGAATGCAGGCTGCGCAGCTATCCCTGAAGCCAGGAGAGCGAGGGATCGGTGTACAGCGATGCCTCTCTTGGCTTCAGGGATAGCTGCGCGAAGCCTCTTCAGGGCAATGGGAGGAACGCTCTCCCCCTGCCCTGAAGAGGCTTAGCACGGCTATCCCAGAAGCCAGAACAGCAAGAGGGATCGCTGCGCAGCGATCCCTCTTGCTGTTCTGACTTCGCTTTGCTGGAGAGGTGCTGCGCAGAGAGGGAGAGAATATTTTGTTTTCCTCCTCTAAAACTAGGTGCGTCTTATGGTCGGGTGCGTCTTATAGAGCGAAAAATACGGCATATTAATTTGTGATTTAGCAGCATCAGGATCACCTGTTCTAGACGCTTCAAACACGAAGCCAGTTCTTATCTGGCTTGTCCTATTGAACTGATGCTTGAAGCTTGCAAACTTTGCTGGCAGGTGCCATGCTCCTCATTTCCCTCTGCTGTCCCCCCCCCCCATCGCCCTTGCAAATTTGGGGTGACATGAGTGAGTCATTGCTGGAGTTTGGCTCTTCTCCTAGGCGGTTCCGACAACCATTTGATCCTGGTGGACCTGCGCAGCCGAGGCACGGACGGAGGGCGGGCCGAACGGGTCCTTGAGCTCTGCTCCATTGCATGCAACAAGAACACCTGCCCAGGTGAGAGTGGCCAAGCTTGAAGAGGTTCTTCACAATGCTTAGTGATGGCCAAGCATCCCCCTCGTGGCGCTGCGGTTTACCAGTTTTCAGAAATGCCTGGTGTAGGGGGTTGTATTGAATCTAGGAGAGGGATATATTTATTAGATGTCACCCTTCCTGACTCACATTTGGGAGCTCTACAGAGTACGTTCCCTTGTCATTCCCTCTGTCGGTGAATTCGGATCCTCCTAGCTGGGTATGAACAGGCCTAGTCTGCCCACTGATTTCTCTGGCCTCATCTTGCCCACTCTGCCTGGCAATCACTCTACCAGGCAGAGAAGGATCTTTCCGGGACCCGAGACCCCTTTAACTAGCGGTCCAGGGGGTGGCATTCGGCAGCTTGTGCACACAAAGTAGGGGCTTTTTCCTCTGAGTCACTACCCCTCCCATTTGGGGAGGAATTCAGGAAGGATGGGAAAGTAGACCTGAAGGAGCGTCTCCACCCCCATTGTTCAGCCCAGACACTGAGGTCCAGCTCCAAGGGCCTTCTGGCGGTTCCCTCCCTGCGAGAAGTGAGGTTACAGGGAACCAGGCAGAGGGCCTTCTCGGTGGTGGCACCCGCCCTGTGGAATGCCCTCCCGTCAGATGTCAAGGAAATAAACATCTATCAGACTCTTAGAAGACATCTGAAGGCAGCTCTGTTTAGGGAAGTTTTTAATGTTTGATGTTTTATTGTGTTTTTAATGTTCTGTTGGAAGCCACTCAGAGTGGCTGGGGAGGCCCAGCCAGATGGGCGGGGTACAAGTAATAAATTATTTTTATTATTATGAATAGAATTGTAGAGTTAGACAGGACCACAAGGGTCATCTAGTCCAACCCCCTGCAGTGCAGGAATATTTCACACAACGTGGGGCTCCTTTGGGGAAGCCTTGTCCAAACCATTAGAGTCACCAGTTTTCAGGGTTTAAACTGTTGGGAGCTGCCTGGCGTGGCTGGAGAAATAATAAATTAGAAATAATAAATTATTATTATTATTATTAAGCAGCAACTTTAGAAGACTGCTGGGTAGGAAAACTGAGGATTTAAATAACAGGCTTCAGTTTTTATGCAGTTTATCTATGCAATGTATAAAACTGGCCAGCTGCCCATGTCTTTGGATTCAACCCACGGCCTCTTCCCTCGTGCCTAGGAGACAAGAGTGCCCTGCGCCCCAGCGGTCTTCGGCTGGGAACACCAGCCCTTACCTCCAGGGGATTCTTGGAAGAGGACTTCCGGAAAGTCGCTCACTTCATCCATAAAGGTAGGAAAGTGCCTGTGGGCATGGGAGCAAGCACTGTTTTTGGAGATCTGGGATTTGCTTTCTACCTCATCTTCGCCAGCAGCCTCTGCCTTAGGTGAATGCTGGTTTCATCCCCTCACTTATTTGCAGAATGATTTGGGAGTGCCAATGCAAATTCAGTTACAGGTAGGTAGCCGTGTTGGTCGAAACAAAATAAAAATAAAAATTCCTTCCAGTAGCACCTTAGAGACCAACTAAGTTTGTTATTGGTATGAGCTTTTGTGTGTATGTACACTTCTTCAGGTAAGTAATTCTTCAGATAAGATATGTATCTGAAGAAGTGTGCATGCACACAAAAGCTCATACCAATAACAAACTTAGTTGGTCTCTAAGGTGCTACTGGAAGGAATTTTTTTTGTTTTGTTTCGAATGCAAATTCAGACTAGGCTTGCACCTTGTTTCAGGTGTGAGGAACCTGTGCTCTCCCCCCCCCCCCATTATCTTGCTTATTTACACCCCACCATTTTCTCCAGCGAGCCCAAGGTGGCGCCCATGCTTCTTCCCCTCCTCGTTTAATCCACACAACATCCCTGTGAGGTAGGTTAGGCCAAGAGGCAGTGACTGCTCCAAGGCCACTTCCGGAGCTTCCTGACTGAGTGGGGATTTGAACCCTGGCCTCCCCCAGGTCCTAGTTTGACCCTCTAACCACTACACCACTCTGCCTCTTGCTAGACCACTATTTCCTTCATCCCAGATCATTGGCCATGCTTGTCTTGGGCTGGTGGTAGTTGGAGCTCGATAGCATCTGGAGGGCCGCCCTTCAGAGGATTTGGGCTGGCACATTCGAGGAGTTAGGTAAAGGTAAAGGGACCCCTGACCATTAGGTCCAGTCATGGCCGACTCTGGGGTTGCGGCGCTCATCTCGCTTTACTGGCCGAGGGAGCCGGCATACAGCTTCCGGGCCATGCGGCCAGCATGACTAAGCCGCTTCTGGCGAACCAGAGCAGTGCACGTAAACGCCATTTACCTTCCCGCCAGAGTGGTACCTATTTATCTACTTGTACTTTGACGTGCTTTTGAACTGCTACGTTGGCAGGAGCAGGGACCGAGCAACGGGAGCTCACCCCGTCGTGGGGATTCAAACTGCTGACCTTCTGGCTGGCAAGTCCTAGGCTCTGTGGTTTAACCCACAGCGCCACCCGCATCCCACTCGTGGAGTTACCCTATACCAAATTTGGCCACCAGGTCAACTTGGGCCAGTGTGGTGTAGTGGTTAAGAGCGGTGGACTCGTAATCTGGTGAACCAGGTTCGCTTCCCCGCTCCTCCACATGCAGCTGCTGGGTGACCTTGGGCCAGTCACACTTCTTTGAAGTCTCTCAGCCCCACTCACCTCAGAGTGTTTGTTGTGGGGGAGGAAGGGAAAGGAGAATGTTAGCCGCTTTGAGACTCCTTTGGGTGGTGATAAAGCGGGATATTAAATCCAAACCTCCTCCCCTCCTCCTCCTCCTCCTCCTCCTCCTCCTTCTTCTTCTTCTTCTTCTTCTTCTTGGGCAGAGTGATTGGTTCTTAACTGGTTGTGGCGTCTCAACATTTAGAGACATTTTGTGGTCCTTTAAAGGGGAGGCATCTGGGATTGAACCTGGAGCCTTTCTGCATGCGAAAGGCGTACGCTACCCCTGAACCACAGTCCCCGCTCCCCCTCTGATGAGGTTTTGCTGTCCAAAGTAGTAATTGATCACCCAGTAGCCCACTCAGCCGCCAAACGAGGAAATTTCTGTGTTGCCCATGCAGGTATTGAGCTCACCTTGCAGGTCCAGAGCGACATGAGTCCCAAAGCGACGCTGCGAGAGTTTAAGGAGAAGCTGGTGTCTGATGAGAAGTACCAAGCTCCCCTGAGATCCCTCCGGCAGGAGGTGGAGGCCTTTGCAGATACCTTCCCCCTCCCTGGCTTGCCTGTTCTATAAAAGTCACGGTTCCCCCCCCCCCCCACGCCAGAAGAAGGAAACTCCTGCCTGGAACAGCCGCAATTCTTCTTGGCTGCTTTGAAGTGTGGGTTGTCTCATCAAGCTGCCCTCCCGTAAAAGGGATTTAGGAGGAATCGAGGTATCTCCAGTGTCCCCTTTTCTTTACTGTTCTTACAAGCAGAGCTGCTCTTGAAACCTGCTCTTTAACCAACCTCTACCCCATCTTTTAAAAAAATAAGTTGCATTGAATATGGACCCCAGGAGGAAATGGGCACAGGCCAAACGAAGCTTAAAAATCCTCCATCGGTGGGGTTAACGGCCGTATTAATGGACATCCCAGAATTATACCCCTGGCAGTGGTAAAGAGGCCCCGAGAGAGATGTGCCACACAGTTGCTGCGAATGGAAATCGCGATAAAAATATTGCATATGGAATCAACCTATTACCCAAAGGTCTTAAATGGAAGAGGCTGAGAGATGGCGGAAGGGGGAAATGCAATGTCGACAGCAACTCGAAGCTCCCCCGAGGTTTGAATAAACGTCAAACTGGGTCACGAGGAAGAATGAATCTGATTTTTTGCCGGGTTTGAGCTTCCTCGTTAAAGCTGGCCTGTTGGAGAAAACAGATTTACTCCAAGTCTAAGCAAGAAACAACAAAAAGATAGACCTTTGTGCTGAGGTGTCTTCAGCCAGCATAGCTGAGCCGCTTTCAAACCAGAGTTTTCTTCATTCAGGAAAACTCAAACCAAAGTCTTCCTTTGCTTTGGTTTGTGGAACCCCCTGCCACAAGGATTGGGGATGGATGACTGTGAGCATTTAGCAGGGGTATTAAGAGCACAGATCTGTCAATAGGGATCAGTCATGAAATGTGCAACCCGTAACAAAGTGCTGCAGTGTGGAACGCTCCTCTGTTCCAGTAAGATAGTTATGCCTCTGGGATACATTTCATCCCACCTGGTTTTCCATTCCCACCCTGCTGCGATGGGGCTCCCCCCCCCCATCTTTTTTACTTTTTCCCTCTTAAAAGATTTCTTGTATTTCTGCAAAGCTTGGGGAGTCTCCCTGCTGCCTCTGTGGCCGATTGCCCTTTGGGCTACTAGAGCAGGGTGCTCACACCTAAAAATTGGAAAGCTGAACAGAATCCTCCCCTTCAGAGATCACTGAACCCTCACTGATCTGCTAGGCAGCTGGCCGTTGCCTTTGTGGCCTGGTTGAGGGTTTCTCAGAACCACACAGCTATTCCACTGCGGGAAACAAGGCTAGACGAATCTTCCAGTCGGATCCAGCTGTTTTAGGTGGCTTGTGCCTGAGATGTCATCTCTAGACTACCAAGATTTCAGCCGTGTAGAGCGAAGATAACGTTTCTCCATTCACCAACATCGCTGTGGAATAGCAATTGGCACAAGTTTCCTATCGCTGGAGAATGGGGGGAGTTTAAGCAAACCGTCTCGGATATTATCAGAGCGGGCCTACCATGAATGTAAGAAAAGTCCTGACACGTCAGCCCAGTGGCCAGTCTAGTCCAGAATCCTCTTCTCACAATGGCCAACCAGGTGTTTGCTGGAAACCTGCAAGCAGGATCTAAACACAAGAGCGCTCTCCCCACCTGTGGCTTCCAGCAATGGGTATTTGAAAACAACATAGCAAGGCAGAATTCTGTCTTTCTAAATCCAAGGCATGGGACTCTCAGCTACATTAGCAAAGAAACGGCAATCTGGATGCACTATAAACATGCAACACTAGATGGCGCCAGAGACCAGGAATTTTTAAAACACGATTTTCCATAGAGATTTTTTTCTTTTGTTAAAGCGATCTTATTTCTGACTTACAGCATTTTTTCCAGTTTAGATCCACCCATGGCTAGCCTCTTGCATTGCTCAACTCCCAAAATTTTGTGGTTGCCATTCTCCAGTCCTCTTCCCCCCCTCCACTTTAGTATCAGACACAGGAGCTCAGAAATAGAGTCAGGACAATTTTTTACTAAGCACAATAAAATCAAGAATTGAACCACAATATATGCCAAGGGTTATATAAGCTTTAAAAAATACAACCAGTATATATATATATATTGTATTTCAAAAATATCTTGAGCCCAAATAAATAATTTCTTCTTCTTCTTCCCCCTGCCTCCAATGTACATTTTATCATTGTAGTCACTGGGTGTTGAGTATTGTTGGTGAAGCGCTTGTGCAGTACACACCTTAACGGTACTAAGACATGGAAGGCATGCTGCTCAGATTTTCTTCAGTGAAGACGCTCACGTTTCCCTCCCTCTCTTAACTACTGCTTAAGCGAAAAGTGTTGTGTTCCTACAAGTGCGGACAAGAAACTGAACATGCAGTTAGGAAGATCACTTGGGGGAGTTGTTACTTCCAGGGAGCTGCTAGCCCAGTCCAGTCGAGATGGAGAAAGGTCAAGTAGTTGGTTGATAAGAAGAAAATGCAGAATTATGGGGCCCAGCGTCTGGGCTTTCCACAGCACCCAGAGGGACTGCGATCCCGCCTGATGCATCCACATGCAGGCCAGCGCCAGCTCCGCGCATGTAGTGCGCCAACACCAATTCACATGTCTCAAGGGGCCGATTGTACCTAAGCTGCTGAATTTGTGGGCCACTCACATCCTCTGTGTGTGATGTTCCCATGGATCAGCCTATGGTTATATTTTCAAGATTAAAGCAGCAGAGATATGCAAACACCTCAATTGCCAAATGGCTAGATGAGCTCCGTTATGGAAGCAGCTCATACTGAGAGGATGCGGAATGGGGCAAGCGTAGGATCTGCCTTCCTCTTGATGCTAGAACCACTGATGAAAGAGGGGGGAGCTTCTCCCCAGCTCCTCCAATCTCCCCACTCTGTCCTGTATGGATTTCCCCTTTCTCTCTGCCAGCATTAATCATGGGGGTTTTTTTACCACATCTGCCAGGAGCTTATAGCCGGCTAGGATTAGCTTGTAACCAGGATCTGAAGCTGGTTGGCGCTGCTAGGGTGCAATACCACTGTTAAAACTGACAAGGGGCGGAAGAGGACGTTTGAGCCTGTGGGGTGTTGGCAATCTGTTAAGGATTGGCTAAGGACACGAAAGCAGAAAGCTAGTTCACGTTACTAGGCTCTGCAGGTGATTGGGCAAAGTCTTGGCTCTTGAGAAAAGGAAGGTTCTCGCTAGCAGGCCTTGTATCTACATATATATGAACCCTTTTTTAAAAAAGTCATCAGTGCCACACTACTGACTCTATGGCATGCTCGTGAACCGCCAAGACCGATTCCAGAGCCTTGTGATTCACAGATCTTGCTTCCATCAGGCAAGATGTCAGGCATACCTGCAAGTGTAACAGGTCCCTTTTGCACCTGCAAAAATAATAAGAAGCAATGCCGAAGCCCTGAACACTGTCTGAAAGGCAGAGTAGATAGGACCCCTGTGAAGCTAGATCAGTTCCTCAGGGATCCTTCATGTATTTCTGCTTATAGTGCAAGCTTTGAAAAGGCAAATTCTTAAGATGTTCAGATGGAAAGGCATTGCTCAGCTAAATCAGAACAAAAGTCTCTGGTGGGCCCAAGCCTGGGCACCTAGAAGACCTTGTGAGATTTTATGTCTCCGTGACAGGGATAATCCCAAATAAATTGCAGGTGTCCTTTTCTGTATTGGCAGTGGTGGTGGGAGAAATATCTGAATACAAGGCTAATGTGCAAACTAGGCTTTTTAGGAAGGCAAGAAAAAGCTACTCTTCAGAGGGACACACACATTCCTTCAGCAATTCGGGAAAGTGTTGCCTCCCACCATTGAAGGAGGAAAAGTCTATATCGAAGAAAAGCCTGCCAAATGGAGTTGACAAACCAGGACCCAAAGTATCTAAAATTGGAGAGGCTTCCTGGGATAGACCCGCCTTCCCCAACCGCTGGCTGCTATAGCAGCCGTAGTCCAAAACATCTGGAGGGCACGAGGTTGGGGAACACTGACCTAGATGTGCCAACAATGGCATCCCACTGGCTAGGTTGACTACCTGAAATATCCAGAGACATTCACTATACTGTGGCTCCCAACCACCAATGGGGAAGGGGAAAACCAGTGTGATGATGTCACAATATGGGCAAATATTCCTAAACTGTACAGGGGGAGAACTAGACTCAGTGACAGCATTCGAGGAGATAGGTCCACGGTTCCCATGGCTCTTGCGTCCCACCCTTTAAAGAGATACCTTGCCTTGCAGATGCGGTAAAGCAACTCTGCTCAGGAAGGCCTTTTCCAAATCTTGGATATTGGGAGTCCTTGCATAACGCTGCTATGATTTCACTGCAAAGCACAACAGATTTCCCTCCACCATCTTCATGAACGAACAGCCACCCAATAGACTTTTTTGGAGGGGGGGTAGAAAGCAGCACAGGAGTGCTATATTCTCTCCAAAAAGCTTTGAAACTTATCTGCCTACTTTGCTGAGGGACAGGTGGGGTCAGGCCTTGGAAGCCTGGCTGCTGTGAAGCCACCATGGGGCTGTCTGCATCAAAAGGTGGGACCCCGCCCACCCGCTCTCGTAGAAAAGCTTTGCCCGCAACTCCATCGTGGCTGACAACTTAGCTGGGTTTCCCAGCCCTATTTGAGAACAATGGAGTGTCAGGGCAAGATTCAAGCAAGGTTTGTACCGTTCCCGCAAGATCCTTTTTCTCTGATACAAAGCAGCAAAGTGTCATACAGATGGCCTCTACCAACCCATTACTTGAGGAACTAAAAAGTGCAGCATTACTTACACACACACACACACACACACACACACACAGTGCAGCTTTGCATCAAGTTTTCCAGTACTCTTAAAACACCAAACTTGACACTCGCCCTTGAAGTTTCCTCTGGTGGTACATTCAGTTCCAGAACTCTGTCACACATAATTGCATTGAACAGAGGTTTTGAAATATCACAAGTCCAGTTACTCCAGTTTTACAGTTACTCTTGTAAAACGTGTGTCTTGTCACCAGCTTCCTGACACACAGCGAACGGAAAGAGAACTTTCAAAAAGAAAGAAAGAAAAGGAAATAAAACTAGTAAGGCGTTCCTCCGCCTCTAAAATTATCAGCCAGCCGGCCTGCTTGGGATTTCCCGCTGCTGTACTTATCTGCAGCTAGGGAGAAGACGCAGATGAGATGTGGCCCCCATCGGAGACCTCAAGTTTTCACAGGACGAAAGAAATAAAGCGGAACTACCTCTACCGGATTCAATCAGAGTAACGACAGATTCTTAAAAGGCTCAAAACTGATGGCACCCGGTAGAGTTTGTGACTCAGGAGGAGCCCCAACATCCAGTCCAAGCTGCGTGACCGGCAACCACCCCAATGCGCAGCGACAGCAGAGGTAGTAAAACGGTTGCAAAGCCTGGATGTTCAGGAAGGGGGAGGCCAAATTGGAAGCTGCACATCCCAGCGCTGACCTCCATCCCTGCCAGGGGCTGGTTGTAGCAAACAAAGCATGGGGTGGGTAGGGAAGGCCTAATCCAGTACATTCAATCCCAATGACACCTGAGTGCTAAGGTTTAAGGGCACTGGGCGATTCCAGAGACCTCCCATGCTCTTGGGAGCAACGGCACTGGCCTTTGTGACAAGGTCCGAAGCACACCCTCCCCAGCTCCATCTTCCCTCACATTCTCCCCCATACTGCAGAAACAGGGCCAGCTATAAGGATTTGTGGGTGTCCCTTTCCCCTCTGGGAGAGACAAGACAAGTGCAGTGGACTACAGAGACACAGTGCTCGGCGTAACACCCCGCCAAGGCCCCCTTGTGCTTTTCCAGGCTTCAGAAGGCCTTTACCAGACCTCTGACCTCAAGAGCCAAGGAGGGCCTCCCTTTACTCCCCAGGGATGCACAATGCAAGGAGTCGTTGCAACCACCGATGCCGCAAAAAGACCGGAGAGATGGGTCAATGTCTGGCTATTGTGAAACAGCTGAATTCTTATGTTTAGCTTAAAAAACAAACAAAACCCCTCCACCTTCTACAATTCACTCCCATACACTTCTGAAATATGTTTCTGTGGCTCACTGTAGTTTCTAAAAAATGCGCACAAGTCTTTGGTGCCACTCACACGTAACCAGCACCGACCATGTGCCATGCAAATCCCCTATAGTCAAGATATCCCACTGCTCCTTAAAGATGCTACACACACACACACCACGCTCCCCACTTTAAGCAGCAAATGATAATGAACTTCCCCTCTTCCAAAGAGGTGTGACCGAGGTTTAGGAAGTCTCATTTTAATGAGGTTGGCTTAGCCACGCTGGGGTCCTCCATATCGTCCTACAGGTTCTCAATGACTAGTGTGTCGATCGCGGAATCGTCTAGGCCTGCAGATGGCCACAGGTGAGCCGGCGGGCGAGGAGGGGAGGCAGCAGGGCGGGCTGGGCACAACTTAAATTTTGTACAAGCAGCTGGGCACGTAATCAAACCTGAGGACCGGGCTGACCCCTCGGACGGGATCCTGAACGTACTGCAGTTTCAGGAGCTCGGCAAGGTACTGCACCACTTTGCTGTCCTCGTTTGCAAGCCCCAGCTGGATTTTCAGGAAGTTCAGCCGCCGGTTTGCCACGGACTCCTCCGTCTCCCCCTCTTTGATGGGCAGGTGCAGGTCGTGGTAGAAGGTGTACAGGAAGGCCTTGGAGCACAGCTGGGTCAGGATGGTCTGGACGTGCATAAAGTACGTGCTTCCCCGCTTGATCTGCGTGCGGTGGTCAGCGAGCCTGGGGATCAGGGTCCCTTTGTACTGCGGGCAGCGGAGAGTCTTGCTGTCGGCATCCAGGATACTGATGTAGCGGCTGTAGCGGCAGAGGGAGTGCATCATGTTGACACCCGACGGAGAAGATGCTCTGGAAAGGAAGGGGGGAGATAACATGCTGACATTGAAACTCCAAGGTAGAATAACTACAGGTATGGAGGCATTCTGTCTCTGAGAGATCATGAAGTGAAGTGGCAGAGATTGGGAGCCAGGACGTCTCAGTTCAGCCACATCTCTCTCTGGGACCCAGAGCAGGAAATATCATTCCTGCACCAGCGTCCCCCCTGGCAATTGCACACCCCTGCTGCGCTACCAGAGGAAATCAATGGGCAGGTCATGTTTCCTGCTAAATGGTGCTTTCGTAGCTAACCTTTAGAAGGGGCGGGGGAGGTTTCTGATTAAGTATGGAAGCCTCTGACATGAAAATGATCACCGCCAAACCCCACCATGGCAGAACAAATGGTGACTGAACGGGGCACATTTCTGACCGCTGCGCCCCTCTTTTGTCAATGGGAATCAATTGTCATTTAACTGTACTGCCAGGGACCAGAGTTGTGAGGGTTCTGTATTTGGCACTTGTACAATGGCCGGAAACTACAACTAATCCAGAATGTGGCAGCTAGACTGGTGACTGGGAGTGGCCGCCAAGACCATATGACACCGGTCCTGAAAGACCCACATTGTCTCCCAGTACGTTTCCAAGCACAATTCAAAGTGTTGTTCTGGCCTTTAAAGCCCTAAACGGCCTCAGCCCAGTATACCTGAAGGAGCGTCTCCACCCCCATTGTTCAGCCCGGACACTGAGGTCTAGTTCTAAGGGCCTTCTGGCAGTTCCCTCACTGCGAGAAGTGAGGTTACAGGGAACCAGGCACAGGGGCTTCTCAGTAGTGGCGCCTGCCCTGTGGAATGCCCTCCCAACAGATGTCAAAGAGATAAACAACTGTCTGACTCTTAGAAGACATCTGAAGGCAGCCTTGTTTAGGGAAGTTTTTAATGTTTGATGTTATCGTGTTTTGAATATTCTGTTGGGAGCCGCCCAGAGTGGCTGGGGAAACCCAGCCAGATGGGTGGGGTATAAATAATAAATTATTATTATTATTCTGTTATTACTTCCACTATCAGAGACAGTATGACTCTGAGTACCAGCTGCTGGAGAACATGGGCTTTCCAGAGGCATTTGGATAGTCACAATGGGAACTTAGGATTGTATCAAACTTTTGCTCAAAAGTTAGACCCCCTGAAATTAATGGAACTGCGTTAGCCTTGTTCGTCAATTTCAGTGGGCCTTCTCTGAGTAGGACTAACAACGGGTTAAATCCAATGTCAGTCCCACTCACACTAGACCTATTGAAATTAATGGGAAGGCTTAGATCTTATTAAATTCAATGGGTCTACTCTGAACAAAAGTTAGCTGGATGCAACCCATTGTATACAGTCCAAAATGCTGGACTAGATGGGCCTGTGTTCAGACATTTGAAAGATCTGGGTAGGCTGTGGTGGTGGTGGGTTTTTTTTACCTCTGCAATCCAATCAGCTTCCACTTCTGAAAATCTGTGATGTGCAAAGGAGATGTGGCCCAGTGCTTCACCGGCTTGGCGTACGCACCGCAATTTGGAACAAAAATAGAGAGTGCGGTGACGAGCTTCTCCACGATCGCCTTGTCTTCCCCCAGCACTATCAAAGTCCTGCCGCTCAGTAGCGAATATATTGCAGGATGAGCAAAGGGATACTGCCGGATGAACCTCAGTGCATTTTGCCCCGACTTCTTCTTGTGCCTTTCTCCGAAATGACCAGCAGGAAGGGCAGGGGAAGGAGTCCTGTCTGAGCTGGTGGAGGCTGTGCTGCTGATGTAGCTTGTGGAGTCCGAGCATTTGTCCAGGCTCATTTTACTCGTCTCTCTGCTGCTCGAGAGATAATGTGGGTCGAGTTCGTAGGTGAGGAGGCCTCCCAAGACGCCATCATGGGAAGAATAGTCCGTGAAATTCACGTGAAACCCCTGGTCCCCTTGCCGGTATGGCTGGGGCGGGATACTGACCACACTGTCACCATCGCAATGTTTGGGGACCATGTTGGACGGAGGCTCGAGAAAATTTGGACTCTCTTTTCCAATGCAACAGGCAGAGTCCACAGGGAGCAGGTTTTCTGGTTCAGGGTTGCCTTCAGTGTTGTCTGGATTTAAAACAGGGCTAAAGCGAAAACCTTCATCATCTTCGTCTGCATAAGGCTCTTCATTAATGGCACTTGGGTAGCTCGCTTTAAAGTCATCAGGAATCAGAGCTTCTGAGGGACACGTACTGAGGACCTCGATGCTGTCCTCACTTATGGTCCTTCGGCTGACAGCTTTGCTCCTCACCACTTGTGGACTCAGGCGGGCTTGCGGCATGCTTGCCTGGGTTTCAGATTGATTCAGGGCAGTAGCAGACTTTTCTGTCCCCAAAACCTCAATGCTTTCACCACTACTAACGCTTCCTTTAAGATCTGCATCGAGGTACTCAAGATTGTCGTGCTGGTCATAAGTAACAGGGTCAGTGACTTCTGCTTCCTGCGTGTCTTCAATCTCCTGTTCCATCTTTATAGGCACAGACTCAACACTGGATTTGTAAGATCCCAAGCTGACTAATGTTTTAGGAATAAGGCAGACTTCCAAACCTTTGGGATTGGGGCTGTCTACGTTAGGTCCCTGGTAGCCATTTAAATGCCTTTCAGATGGTCGCTCATCAACAAGGAACATGTCTTCAAAAAGGAAGTTGGTAATAGTTTGCTGCTGCAAAAGTGCTCTGCTGATCTGATTGGTCAAGAGGTAGCAAACGTCACCTCTGAACGTTTTCTCAATTTGATGTAACTGATCTAGAGTCTGGGTGAAAAAATAAACATCACACAGTTCCTGAAGGGTTTTGAGTTTCTTGTCAAAGCACTTGGCAGATTTTGCCTTGATAAGTTTCGGGATGTAAGAGGACTGGCGAGGATAAAGGTGTGTTTCACTGGGTTCGTCAGATTTCGAGGTAGTAAATCCTTCTTCGGAACTATCATCAACTTGCTCTGTCACACACTCTGGCTCATAAGGGTGAAAATCAGAATCTTTCAGCTTACTGTAAGGATATGATCTGATTTGTTTCAAAAGATCTTGATGCTCAATGATAGATTTTTCAACACTAGCCAGTTCATTGGCTTTCTCAATGGCTTGTGTGGTATAGTATCCTTTCTCGTTGTTTTTCTTCTGGATTTCAGTCTCATTGTGCAAAACAGTTCTAGTGTAATCAAGGTCTTTCAGTTTCTTTTCCAGTTCATTCGCAAAAGCTTTTCGGTTGCCAGTCTTTAAGCATTCTGATGCTTTGGAGAACTCCGCAGAGAGTTCCTGAAACATCTGCATAATTTTGTGCTCATCGGCAGAAATGTAGGCCATGCAGAAAGGCCGGACAAAGCCTCTCGCTTCGAGATCATAGAGTGTCAGGTGATGCACGTAAGCAAAAGCTCCTTCCTTGGAATCGCCCAGCACTACTTTAGAATCCTCCACGAAGTTCAGCTTTGGGTAAGGGCATCCAGGAGGGTGCCCCACAAAGGAAGCCTGGTAGTCCACCGACATGATGCGGAGGGAAAAATAGTTGAGATCAAAGGTGCCGGAAACTTTGGCATCATCCGGGATGGTGAGCAAAGGCTGGGGTCCCACTTGCTCTGAGAACTCGGATATAAGGATGAAGTCCCGGGTGAACTTGGCACCTGAGAGCTTGGACCAGGGGTTGGCCCCATGGCTGGCAAAAGGGAAGAGCGGAACAGAGTATTCCTCAGGCAAGGCTGGCTCGCTGTATGCCTCTTCTTCGTACTCGTCCTCTTTGGTAAACGCCACCACATCTGGGGCGCTGATCATATTTCCAGGTGGGGGCGATGAAGGGGCATGAAGAAAGCAGGGCCGGTCCCTCACCAGTTGTCAGCCGGAATCCATTGGCAGAGAATGAGGGCTCCTCTCCCGGGCTTATTCCGCTGGCGGACTGTCGGGGGTGGTGGCGCTTCCTGCACACCCAAGGAAACCTATTGCACTCTCCCTTTTACTTCCCTGCCAGAGATGGGCACTTTCCGGAGTCTGTGGCACTTCCCTTTCTGACTAGGGGTCACCTGCCCCTCAGATGAAGGACAGGGCGCCAATCCTGTTCACCCAGTGGGCCTTGTGAGGCATGCCCTTTCATGGGGGGGGGCAGATCCCCCACACCTCCAACTCCCTCCCTTGGTTTAGCTGCCTCGATTTCCAGGCTCCCCTCCCAGGATCTATTACGCCTCCTTCCCCAGGGAAGGAAGGGGACCCCTTTCTTTCTCCCCAACCCCTCGACTTTCCCTCCCTGGGAAATGGGCCCTTCTCCGGATCTTCCTCCCCTCCCCCCTTCTCCCCTCTTACCAAAAAGGTGGGCGCTAGGACCAGCCCGACCCTCCACACGCACACCCCCTGCCCCGTCTCTCCCCCTCCCTTTGCCCCGCGCCTGCAGCACGAACCGTCACTTCCCCCTCACAGCCGCCGCCTGGCAGCCATCTTGGAGTCACATGACCTGTTGTGAAGCGACCCGGGTGACCCCGGAAGCGATTCCTCTATTTTAAAAAATCGTTTTCCCTTCACACACAACTTAGACTTTAAAATAAAATAAAATAATAGGAGGAGCAGGGTAGTTTAGTTCGTGCTGCAAAGGCACGGATATATAAAAATTTTAAACTATGAAAGAGGTCGCGCGACCGCGGTGCATCATGGGTGTTGCAGTTCCCTCTTTCCCCTCACTGCTTTTCGTCCCCCCTTTTTAAAAACAGCAAAAGTAGAGGCAGCACAGAACTGGCGAATGTAATACTACTTGAAAACAGCGTTAAAAAAAAAAGTTCGGTTCAAAAAAATTAGGTAGCTCGGTTGTTTACGTCAGCAGCCACCGCGGGGCATTCTGGGGGTGGTAGTTCTCAAGCGCGCGCAACCGCCTCCCACTTCTGCTACCGCTGCGTATTCCCCCGCGGCTGTTTCGGAGAAGCCGTAAAGCAACACAGAAAGGGAAACGAACCCGCCCTGCCCTCTTCCCTTTCGCGTCGTGCGTTTACGACGGCGCGGAATACGGCTGGCAGGCGGGAAAGCTCCTCTTCTGTGAAGGAGGGAAGAGTGAGGGAAGCCTGAGGAGAGAGAGAGAAAGTGGGGGAGACCTTGAGGAAGAAAAAGGGGGCAAAGCACCCGAGTGGGAGCTCTGAGGAGGAACTGAAGGGGGCGGGGAGAAGCAGGCAGAGAAAGGGGACCCCTGAGAAAAAGCTCTGGGATTTGGGGGGAGGGGGAGTTTGACGTTTTTGTTTTGTTTAAAATTGGGGGTGGGAGCGAGCTTTTGGTAGGAGGTTATTAAAAAGTATGAGTAAAAGGTTTCAAGAGAGAGGGAGGCTTTTAAAACAACAACAACGTAGGATTGGCATTTATTTCTGCTGGGGGAGGGAATAATAAAATGAGCGAAAAAGCTGGATTTGGGAAGAAAAGAAAGGTGGGGCAGAAAGGTAGGGAAAGGACCATCGTGGGGAGGTGTTGTTTGAGGCCAAGCAGCTGTTGAGTGGATGGAGGGGTGGGCTTGGCCTTGAGGTGGGAGAGGCAGTGCTGGCTCTGGAGTTAAAAGGCAGCCAGTGGGTTTTACATGCCTGAATCCTGGTGGTCTGCACTCTGGAGTAGGATCTAGTGGTCATTTAAGTTCAGAATCGTGCTTTGACTTTGGACAAGCTGCGAAACGGATTTCCTCCGCCTTGGACACTGAGGGAAACGCAGTCTGGTGCTGGTTTGAATGGTCTCCACTTGAAACGGGAATTCCTGCTGCGGAGCCCGTTGGCAGGCCTTCCGGTGTAGAAGGTCCCCCCAGTTCCTAGTCCAACAGCCTTGGGTTGTCAAAGAACTCCATCCCTTTACAAGTCCACGTTTGTAAGAAATGGGAACCTGTGCACATCAGAACATCCAGCTGTTTTTGCAACCTTTCACGGTTCACCTGTGCCAATTGAGCTGTCGTCCTCTGTATCCGAAACTGGGTTCTAATCCCGTATTAACCAACTTTTGGTGCTGATCCCATTGTTTCCATGGTGGCTTTATAAACAGACAAAGCAGCCTTGCGAAGAAGGTTCCGTCATGGCTTGGCAGGCTGGGAATTGGGCCCAGCTCTCAGGATGATTGGTCAGAGCAGACTGTTTGCCCGCTGTGGAGTTGGATTGCTCTTCCGGTCCTGGAGTCTTTGCTTCTCTCAGGCTGCTGAGGGCACGATGGTCCGAAACATCCAGAAGGTTCTCTGCGTGGCAGAGAAAAATGATGCTGCCAGGGGGATTGCAGACATTCTTTCCAACAGCAGGATGAGGAGGGTAGGAGTGCGCAATAGTGATATAATATTTATTTATTTGAATGTTTTCTTCCCCACCCCGAGGTTTGGTTGGAGGGGAGTAAAACTCTATACCGCTAAAGCACAGCACTTCTGATGAAATATTGGTCCACAAAAAGAATCACAAACTGAAAGGCTGTACAGTGCTGCTGGTCAAAAATAGAGATTATTCAGACACTGTAATACCTGAAGAGGTGTGTGGAGGCAGCTGAGGACTGGTTCCGGTGTGGCAGTGTTCCCATATGGAAAAACCTATATCCAACCTGAGCATAGTATGCAACCTGTGACAACTGCAGACATGTATTTTGCTGCATGTAGATATGCTCAAAAGATGCCAAATATCTGTCTTCCCAGTTATTGAACACACAGCAGAATGTATGCTTATCGTGACTTCAGCGGTGCCTGACAATTACAGATGGAAATAATTTTATACAGGATTACCCTCATTTTAAACATTACACATCTTAGCTATATGTTGATCTAATTTGTTATGTCCTGGAATTCTTCCTTTTTAGAGAGAAGGGTTTTCCAGGTTCAACAAGATCTACGAATGCCAGTATCATATGTTTGGCCAGGTATGTATCCAGCTATCCTTTACCATTGTGCTTTGCTACTGATCTGATGAAACTGTGTGTGAGAGAGAAAGAGAGGCAGGTTCTAATCCACATCAAAAGATAGTGGTAGTTACTACACAGATTTGCTGCACAATCTGAAGCATGTCTACGCAGAAGTAAGTCCTGTCCTGTTGAATTCACTGAGGCTTACTTAGGTAAGTGAGGTCAACCCCACGAATCAGTGCAGATGCACCACAGTGGTTCTTCTCTCTCTGTTCCTCCCAGTGGTTATTCCTCCTCTGGTCACTTTCTATGGATACACAACATGACAGTCTGTCTCCAGGCACTAGTGTCTCATGCAAGAGATTCCCGCACTGTGGCGTTGACGTTGCCTGCCTTCACGTCACATTTGCAGACATTTTTGTAACACAGGGATAGTCTGCCAATGGGCCTGGTACCTGAAGCCAGCTCCCCATAGAGCAGGCTTCCTCAAACTTGGCGCTCCAGTGTTTTTGGCCTACAACTCCCATGATCCCTAGCTAGCAGGACCAGTAGTCAGGGATGATGGGAATTGTAGTTTCAAAACATCTGGAGGACCGAGTTTGAGGAAGCCTGCCTTGGGAACATGTCCTTGGGGATTCTGCCAATTTCCATTCTGTGGAAGTGACCGAGCCAATATAGAATAAGTATTTTTCATAAATTCCCCTTGTAATTGTGAAGCTCGTTTTATCACATTTGTATGTGTATATGTGTGTGTACATACACATGCACACGCAAACACACAAACTGAAAGTGTTTGAATTTGGGAAGTGTCTCTGGTTCTTCTTTAGGAAGCTGGATTCATTTGTGCACGAACCCTATTTCTTGATCTCTTTACAATGAGCCTGAGAGGACTTTATCTTAGAAGCCCACTATGGGCGGAGGGTTTTAAGCATTTCTTTGGCTCTGACAGGGAATAATCCTTGTTCCTCTGGCTTCTGCAGAATGTAGCTGTGGTGATGACTTCTGTTTCTGGACATTTGCTGGCTCAAGACTTTAAGATTCCGTTTCGAAAATGGTATGTATGAGTGGATCTCTGAGGATAGTTCATATTTCTGCAGTTACATGCTGAGAGATTGAATAGAAGCTGTAGGAAGTTGTTACCTTTACCGCAGCAGATGTGTTTAGAAAGTGGAAGGCATTTCTTTAGACTTGCTGCCTGCTCTTGTCTGTTGTTGTTTGACTGTATATTTTGCTGACACTCAGGCACAGCTGCAATCCACTTGTCCTCTTTGATGCCGAAATTGAGACATTCTGCCCTGAAAACTATATGGACATTAAGGTTTGTGTTGCTGCAATGCTTTCTGCTGGAACTGCTGTTATCCTCTACCATTCTACCATCTATCTAAGATCTTTGCCTAGTAATATTTTCCAGTTGCATCCCTTGTGCCTTCAGCAGGGGCAGGTTTGCCTGCTTTTTGAAGGGGCCTTTTTGCAAACTGTTACGATAGCTTGAACTTGCAGTTGCACTCTGCAGTATTGTTGGCTACTTTCTTGTTCACAAATTATGGCTCAAGGCATTCTACCCCAAGGCCAGACACCATAAATGTCACAATTGTTGCCTCCGCATTGTACTGTGGATCAGAAATGTTGGGTCTTGCAAATCCATGCAATGGGATGTAAAACCATGTTAGTCTGTAATCAGGGCTGAACTTCCTCACCAGGCTTGTATATAGCAGGCTCCAATTTCCCCCTTTAAAACTGGCTAGTAGGCGATTGGGAGGCAGGTAAAACATTGTACAGTCGTACCTTGGATCCTGAACGCCTTGGTACTTGAACGTTTTGGTTCTTGAACGTCACAAACCTGGTTTGCGAACGTTCTTTGGAATCCAAACATCCAAGGGGGCTTCCGCAGCTTCCGATTGGCTGCAGGACCTTCCTGCAGCCAATCAGAAGTCGCTCTTTGGATTCCAAATGTTTTGGAAGTCGAACGGACTTCCAAGGTACAACTGTACTGCATACTCTAGAGTCTAAGGCACATGGGACCTCTTTATTTTAAATGTATATGCACCATCTTTCCACTCATTAGTACTCACAAGGCAACTTTGAATCGTAAACTTGTAAAATCGGAAGGGACATCAAGGGTCATCTAGTCCAACCCTACAATGCTGTAATCTCAACTAAAATATCCATGATAGATGGCCAGCCAGCCTCTGCTTAAAAATCTCCAAGGAAGGAGAGTCCGCAACCTCCACAACTTAACAGTTATGTAGAACAGCCTTCTCCAATCTGGTGCCCTCCAGCAGTTTTGGATTACATCTTAGCTGAAGCACCATTTGGGTATTATGGGAGTTGTAGTCCAAAACACCTGTAGGGCACCAGATTGGCAGCTGACACAAAACAATAACACTTAAAACATAAATAGCTAATTGGTTAAAATGAAATCTTCAATACAGCAGTAAAAAATAATAATACTAAAGCCAGAGAAGGCAATGGGAAAACTGGCGTCTTCTGTTCTCAAATGCCCCCTGAAATGCCTGATTCTGTGCATTCTTGCTTTGGAGCAATCCCCACTGAAATCAGTGAGATTATGTAGGCGTGCATAGATTTTCATTGTGGCAAAATCCTACGCATGTGTACTTGGAAGTAAGTCCCATTGTTTTTGGCCTACGCCTCGGAGCATGGTGTGTCTTGCCTGTTAGCTGTAGAAATGTGTTCTGTGTCCTTGCCACCTGCTGATTACGTGGCAGGCAGCAATTAAAACCAGCAGCATTGTGGGTGGCTTGTTTCCCTGTTCTCTCATCCTGTCCTACTACTTATTCCAGCGAACACTTGAGCGAGAAGTTCAGCAGTGCCAGGCTCTGGTGATCTGGACAGATTGCGATCGCGAAGGAGAGAACATTGGCTTCGAGATCATTAACGTTTGCAAAGCAGGTGTGTGGGGTTGTGGTGTGAGAATGTGACCCTCCTTAACAGAATCCTAGGTCAGTGAAATGCACGTAGACCAAACCTCTTCCTTCAAGCAGAGTCTTCCCAGATGCAGCCCAGTCTGTTCAATGCAGTGATTTCCTCTCCCCTCCACCTGAAATGCTTGTATTATAGTGGACCAAAAGCAGAGAATGTGGTGCCTAATAATCTAGGCCTCTGAGCCTGCTACCGAATTCTCCCACTCTTGCACAGTGATACACGCAGCACTGGGATTTATAGTGTACCCTTTGTGCCCCTGTTGTTCTAGTTTGCTGTGGATTTTGTGGACCATCACATTTTCTGATATCTACCTGGGAAGCCATAGACAAGGCTTCTGGAATTTGGCTCCTTATGCATTCTGACACAGCTATACCGTGTGCTTCAGTTAAGAGTTGGTCCTGATTCATAGTATCTGTGCTGCAAAGCATGTGAATAGGAAGAAACATCTGCTTGCCATCTGGCAATGCTTCCCCTTTACTCTTTGCAAATGCAGCTGCTTCAGAGTGTAGAAGGAGCTGAGTTTTAATTCAGAATTTGGCATGAATCAATCGTATTTGTGGAACAAAGGAATAGATACAAACTCTTATTTAGTTTGTCTTTGGAAATTACCTTCAGCAGTATTTCCTGTTTTTGAGATGGTCTTATGGACTACCCAAAAGCACATCTGGACCAGTGGTGGTCCACAAGCCACAGTTTAAGCATTCCCCATCTATTGGGCCTTGAGCCCAACATGCCTTAAAAGTATTTTCTCTCCTATCTCTTACCATGGCCTATTAAATTGACTTAAAAACACCTTCTTTAACAATAGCACTATGAGATAAAAGATGTCAGCTATGTTTTGTGGACCACTGGGATGTTATTGAGATTTCTTAAAATATTTTAATCATGTTGCTTCCTCAGTCTAAATCTGCCATTAATCTCTCTTTCTGGTGGACAGTGAAGCCGAGCCTCCAGGTATTCCGAGCTCGCTTCTCCGAGATCACGCCTGGTGCCATCAGAACTGCCTGTGAGAATCTCACCCAGCCCAATCAGAATATTAGCGATGCTGTGGATGTCAGACAAGAGTTGGATCTCAGGATAGGTATGGGAGCAAAAGGCATAAGGGGTAGTTTATCCGCATAGAAACACCCCTCGTGCTATGTATATACTTGAGTCACAATGGATATTGTGGCATGTCAGTATAAAGATGATACTAGCATATTATTGGGAAAGGTCTTTCAAAGCATAGGTATTTGCTCTGCATGTGGTGTATTTCCAAAAATTGTGAGCTTTCTGGTAATGCACTGCTTGTTATATTTTCAATTGTTGTTGTTGTTTTAAAAAAACTTAAGTACTAGAAACATACTCTCATGGCTAGTCCTGTGCAGTAACACCTGTCTCTCCAGTACAGATGGATGCACGACCATTTGGCTTATTTTCTCTTCTCTGCCTAGGTGCTGCCTTCACCCGATTCCAGACTTTGAGGTTCCAGAAACTCTTCCCCAACGTTTTAGCAGAACAGCTGATCAGCTATGGAAGTTGTCAGTTCCCAACACTGGGATTTGTGGTGGAAAGGTTTAAAGCCATTCAGGCCTTTGTTCCTGAGTTGTTTTACAAAATCAAAGGTATGTTTCAGAATATCAAAGGCAGAAAGTGAAACATTTTTTAAAAAAGGTTTTTTTACTATTAATTAATGTAAATTGCAAAAACTTTTTTATATTTATAAAAATTGTTTGCATTGTCAAAACATTTGTCTGCCACAATAGGAGCTTGCTTTTATCCACAAATAAATGTATTGTCTTCCTCATAATTTTGGACCTTGTGCTCTGTTGATGTTGAGTGGAATCGCCCTTCCCCAGCACAATTCTGTATGATGAGGAACCTGTGGCCCTCCAGATGTTGGACCAACTTCAGCTAGCATGTCCAATGGCCACAGATGATGAGAGTTGTAGTCCAAAACATCTGGAGAGCCACAAGCTTCTCACTCCTGCTTTGAGTGCGTTGCTTCTGTGTTGTATGACCTTTGTGACACTGGGTCTTAAAAGTGATCTGCCTTCTCTCTTCAGTGACCCATGACCATGAGGAAGGCACTGTGGACTTCAGCTGGAAGAGGAACCGTCTCTTCAACCACACAGCATGCCTTGTTCTCTACCAAATGTGCATGGAGGTAAGAAACTACATAGTCCAGTCTGCATTCTCTTAGCTCTCCAAGGCTCCGGAGAGAGCTCACTCTTGCTGCTTGTTTTTCTCTTAGGATCCTGTTGCCACAGTTGTGGAGATTGGGAGCAGACCAAGGAGCAAATGGAGACCCCTGCCACTAGACACCGTGGTGTGTTGATGAAAAGAGGGTCCTGGCATTAGGACGTAATGGAAATGGCTCTCAAGAGAGCAACTAATCAAGAGCTCTTACTTGACTTCGTATTCTGAATCAATGTCCTTTTGGAAAGCCTCATAGAAAGAGGCTCACTACAAATACTCTCTTTTTGAATGTATGAAAGATTTGGGTTCCTTAGGCTAAACCCTTGAATTCCTCAGCTTTAGAACTGGTGGAATATTTATCAAGTACAACATACAGGAGAAACAGGGAAGTATTGATAAGTCTGAAAAGCTCTGACAATGCCCTAAGCCACTTGCAAAGCTTTTGGAAGATGCTGCTTCTGTCTTTTACTAATTGAAATATGTGACCATCAGGCCTACTGTTTCTTGGAGCTGAGACACCAGTGCTACAATTTTCAGAGTTTGGCGTGTTTACCAGAACAGTCTTCCCCAACCTGGTGTCCTCCAGATGTTGCTGGACTACAACTCTCATCATTCCTGGCTGTTGGTCAAGCTGGCTGGGGCTGATGAGAGCTGCAGTCCCACAACATCTGGAGGGCACTTGGTTGGGGAAGCCCTCACTAGCATTTCAGACGTGTTATGGTCTTTCTGAAGCTAATAGACCAGCTTATTTTAATGTCAAATTGCACATTGACCATCTGGCGGCGCAGTCATTGAGCATATATTTTCCCCATCTGCCTCTGATACAGGAACTTGAGAAGCTGGCTTCCCGTAAGCTGAAAATAAATGCCAAAGAAACCATGAAAATTGCTGAGAAGCTCTACACTCAGGGGTAAAAATTGCAGTAGTTTGTGCCTGTTTGTTGTATAAAACATTCAGGTTAGTATTTCCAGAAGCAGACACAATGGAAGATGAGCGATGGATCAGGATCACATGGAAGTCCTAATGGTTATTATTATTAATAATAATATGGCACCGATCTGACTGGGTTGTTCTGGCCACTCTGGGAGGCTCCCAACTAAAAATAAAGGCATAATATGACATCACACACTAAAAACTTCCCTGAACAGGGCTGCCTTCAGATGTCTTTTAAAAATCACGTAGCTGTTTACCTGTTTGGCATCTGCTGGGAGGGCGTTCCACAGGGCGCAAATGACTATCAAAAAGGCTCTCTGCCTGGTTCCCTGTAACCTCACTTCTCGCAGTGAGGGAACCACTAGAAGGCCCTTGGACCTGGATCTCAGTGTCCGGGCTGGAGGATGGGGCCAGAAACTCTTCTCCAGGTATACAGGGCCAAAGCAGTCTGTGGCTTGTTGAGTGCTAATATCTGCTAGTAAAAAACATTCGACCTTTTAAGAAAATTAGGTGTAGATTTGTTTAAAAGTAATGCTTATTTTATGTTATAAATTGTCATTTTTAATGGCCCTTTATTTCCTATTTTTAAGGTACATAAGTTATCCTCGAACAGAGACCAACATTTTCCCTAAAGACCTAAACCTCCCCAACTTGGTGCAGCTTCAAACACAAGACCCTCACTGGGGAGCCTTTGCACAAAGAATTCTAGACCAGGGTGGGCCGACCCCACGTAGTGGAACTAAATCAGATCAGGCTCACCCCCCTATTCATCCTACAAAATACGCGGGAAATTTGCAGGTGAGCCCATGTGGCCGGGGTCGCTTTTTTCTTGCTTATTACACCATATGCTGCTTTGTTTACTCTTAAGAATCTGACTGGCTGGCTTGTTTTTCTGACTGCCACTTGGCAGAGGAGCCGTGACAGGTTATCCCCATTGAGAAACATGATGGTGCAGCTTCGTTTTAATTTCTATGGTGGTGTGTCATAAAAACTAAATCGAAGCAATTTATAGACACAGAACCATTAAAAAATACAGTAGAAAATGTAAAAAAAAGTTGAAAATAGGCATCAATTAATCCTTGTGAAAGGATGTATTCTTCATTGCCTGCATAGATCTGGCAGCATGGAATCATTTTCAGCAGGCATTTAAGAACAGATGGTGCCTGCAGAATCTGTATTGGCAGAGAGTTCCACAGGACTGGACCGATAACACTAAAGGCTTTTTTCCCCTTGTCAAATGAGCCTCGCCAACTTGGGGAATGACCAAAGATATTCCTGCAGACCAGCTGGGGCTTCCAAAGCCAAGGGCAGCCCCAGACAGAGCACATTACAGTAATCTCAACCTTATCATGCTTTAAATAGCAGGCCATTTCAGGTGCAAAGGCATGCAAGTTTCCCATTCAGATTAAAGTGCCGTGGCTATCGGAAGTTTGTGAAAGACTCTAGAATCCTTTGCTGCTGCTTCTTTCTGTAGAAAGAGAAATCTTTGTTTATTATACAGTATACCTGTTTTCTACCCTGCCCAAAGCTGTCTCCCTGAACTGAACCAGAAGCTGTGTTGTCCTCTCAAATTCCATTCACATATTATGCATTTTCCTTTGCACTCTGTTAATAGGGGAATGACCAGCGACTCTATGAATTCATTGTGCGCCACTTCCTAGCCTGCTGTTCACAAGATGCGAAGGGACAGGAAACAACCGTGGAGATTGACATTGCTAACGAGCGCTTTGTGGCTCATGGGCTGATGATCCTGGCCAGAAATTACTTAGATGTCTATCCTTACGAGAAGTGGAGCGATAAGGTGAGGTGGGACTTGTTCAGTATGGTTGGACTCAATAGTGGGGTCAGCAACAGAGATCCCCTGGGCCAAATCTGCCCCTCCATTTGTAAATGTCAAAGGCAAAAAAAAAAAAAAAGACTTACGGAAACAGTATGGTGTGCCAACAGAGCTTTTAGGACCGGTGGTAGCTATATGTTGGCTACTCCCTTTTCATAAGAACATGATTTTTAAAAACAAGAAAACCATCCTGCCAAACGTCTGCCCAGCCGACGGAATAGGGAACCTTTTCTTTCGTATTATATAATATATAATTTTTATTAAATTTCTGTTTTACATTTTAGAAAATTCACTTAAACAACCTTAAAATATCAATGACTTTCCTTCTTTTTCCATGGTTCACTTTTCACAGCATATTGCATATAACCGCAATTTTCGCTCCAAAACACGCACTTTTTTGCTCCTAGAAAGTAAGGGAAAATGCCTGTGCGTGTTATGGAGCGAATGCACGGATCGGAGCCATGGCTGCCGTCAGTCAAGCAAAGCAGGAGCCGCTTACACGCTCTACGAGGCTCTCACTTTGCTTGTTTTAAAGCGACCTGGAGCCGGAGAGGAGGGAGGGAAGGAGAGCCATGGCAGCAAAGCCGGCAGCAGCCGCTTACAGGGAGGAGGGACAGACGCTAGCAAAAGTCAGTGCGCTCTCTAAACAGAGCAATGAGGCTGCAGAGGGACGGCAGGAAAGATAAAATTTAAGCAACCAGCAGCAAAATAAAACCAACCTCGAGCTCTGAGCCAGCGCAGTGAAAACCAGGAAGTAAAAAAAAAAGGCTGGGGAGGGCATGAGGGAGAGGGGAAAACTTCCGCATCTCAGCTGATCCGCTGGGAGGGAGCAGCTTGTTTTCAGGCAGGATAGATTTGAGCATTGTCTGGGTCCTAGTGCCCCAATCGCTTTTTTGTGCTCCATTCTATTGCTGCTGGTGGCTGCTTATCATTCAGGCTGCAAGGAGGAGCGCTTTTACACAGCTAATGGCGAATCCCCTGCAATCCAAGTCCTCCTCACTTGCTCAAATCTATTCTGCCTCAAAACAAGGAGTGGAAGGAAAAGGCTGCAAACTGTTAAATGGAAAAAAACCCAGGCACAGGGCAAATACCTTAAGTATACCTTTAAAGCAACAGTGCTCTTTCCCTCCCTCCTCCCCACTCAGCTCGCAGAAAAGCTCCTTCTCCACCCACCCCACGCGTGCTCCTTGTTCCTTGAGTTCTTTTCCTTCCCTCCCTACTTAAAACGTGGTTACAAAGCACGGATCCACATGGATCCTCAGGATTTTTGCACTGGGTCACCCCAAATTCACCATCAGATCACATAGCATTTCCATGGCTATAGCCTGCACCAAAAAACACACACGCACCCACTGTTTCATGGGGCCGCAATGGCGCAAAAACGTGGTTACAAAGCATGGATCCTCAGGATTTTTGCATTGGGCTACCCCAAACTCACTGTCAGATCACATGTCTGTGGCCACAGCATGAACCATAAAAATCATACATCCACTGTTTCGTTTAGAATATTTTTTCCTTGTTTTCCTCCTCTAAAAACTACATGCGTGTTATGGTCGGGTGCGTGTTATAGAGCGAAAAATACGGTATATATAAACTAAACCCTTCAGTATTTCATTATTACGAGGGCAGGGAACCTTTTCAACCCAGCGGGCCAGATCCTGAGCTCCCCACTCACCTGTCAAGCACCTGAGATCAGCATGATGTCAGCTGGCTCATTTTTTTGTTGCAGCACCATGTGAGCTCAAGCCATGCTGCAAAGGAAGATCTCACTCAATAAAGCACTGATCCGCAATGACTTCAGTATATCGTGATGTATAGCAAAGTTGAAAACCAGATATTCCCCAGCCCTACCCCTTATTCCCTTTTTTCTAAGTTAAGCAACTCCAAATGTAGACTTCTCTCACTGTGTCGTTTGTTTCTCTCTCTCTCTGTCTGTCTGCCTCTCTCTCTCTCTCTCCCCCTCTCCCCTTGCCCCACAGGTTATCCCAGTTTATGAGAGGGGGTCTCGCTTTCAGCCCACCACAGTGGAGATGACGGATGGGGAGACCAGCCCGCCCCAGCTGCTTACAGAAGCTGACCTCATTTCCCTCATGGAGAAGCACGGCATTGGTTAGTTCCCTACAGGCAGTTCAAGGGAAATGTAATCACATGTCTCAAGACGCTCTGTACACCACACTGCCTAAAAGCTACCTAAACCTTTGGCAGTGTGCGGAGAACTTCCACGTATTGTGGGATGGGCATTTTAGTGATAAAAGGGGACAGTGAAGGATAAGTGAATGGGGAAGGAGTTGTGAATTCTGGGGATACTGGTGAACAGTAGGTACAGGAGTTGATTTGTGCTGTAAGTGTTGCAAGTGGCAAAATGCAGTATCCCTCTTATTACATGCATCAGTTTGCAAGTCTTTTAAGCCAGCGTTTGAGTAGTGAATACAGTTCTCCGTCAGTATTGTGCAAGAAATAATGGCAGGAGGTCCCTCATGGCTGATGAGTGCTAACCGAAATGATTACTTTCAGGGACAGATGCAACCCACGCGGAGCACATTGAGACCATCAAGTCCCGCATGTACGTGGGGCTCACCCCAGAGCAGAGGTTCCTTCCTGGGGAGCTGGGGATGGGGCTGGTAGAAGGTAAGGATGGGCCTTCTAAGTGAGCTTTTAGGATTGCTCTTCCTCACATCCTTTCCCTCACCACAAGGTCTTCACCCCACTCCCACCCTCCAGGCTACGATGCCATGGGCTACGAGATGTCTAAGCCTGACCTCCGAGCCGAACTGGAAGCTGACCTGAAGCTGATCTGCGAGGGGAGGAAGGAGAAATCTGTTGTGCTGAGGGAGCAGATCCAGAAGTACAAGCGAGTCTTCATCGAAGCTGTCGCAAAGGCAAAGAAGTGAGTCATTTCCTGCCTCTCTAGGACTCGGCAGTGCCCAAGCCAGGAGAGGCAGCTGAGCTCCTCCGTATCTCATTGCTTTGCAACATTGTGGTGGCTCTTATTACTGTCGTGGTTCCAATAGACATGAGGCACACACAGGAAACCTGGGTTCAAATATATCTTCTTCCCATGGAGTCATCAATAAATTAGTCTTGGCTCCTTGTGTTCACAGTCGGGAATATACATTTTGTAAATGAAAGGTGCCTTTGTCAGGGCTGGGGAACCTTCCCCCCCCCCCCCCGTTGGGACAGGGGTCAGCAAACTTTTTCAGCAGGGGGCCGGTCCACTGTCCCTCAGACCTTATGGGGGGGGCGGACTATATTTTGGAAAAGGAAAAAAAAATAATTCCTGTGCCCCACAAATAACCCAGAGATGCATTTTAAATAAAAGCACACATTCTGCCCATGTAAAAACACCAGGCAGGCCCCACAAATAACCCAGAGATGCATTTTAAATAACACATTCTACTCATGTAAAAACACACTGATTCCCGGACTGTGTGCAGGCCGGATTTAGAAGGCGATTGGACTGGATCCAGCCCCCGGGCCTTAGTTTGCCTACCCGTGTGTTGGGGGGCTACATGCTATCAGTGGGCAGTGCCAGAGACAAAAAAGTGAGCAGGGCAACCCTTTTCTGTCTTTCTGCCACTGCCATCACCCCTCTCCCCTAATTCCCCCCACCCGTGCCATCTACATGAAATCAGGCCAAGTGCTACTGGTCGTCCACTCCTGAAGCGGATAATGGAATATAGACTGGGTGTGGTCAGTGTTGCTGTACTACTGTAGGTATTTATTCGCACAAGATGAATTGCGTAAATAAATACCGGAAGAAGTGCAATTATTTTATGAGTGAGCTGTGCACTCCCAGTCCGCTCATAACATTGGCAGTCTACTAGGAGTGCCTCGCTCTGCCTGTTTTCGTGTGTGCACCCTTTCTGTAATAATGTGAGGCACCTATTGTCCCCTCTCAAACTGCTTTTAGCCTCTCTTAGGAAAGATAATTCTGCATTACGCTCTTCTGTATTTACTCATACCTCCCAAATTAGGTGAGCAGTTAATATATCTGATAAAATAGACTATTACTTTTATTATTTCATTCCCTCCCATTTCTCTTTTTACCCATCATTTTCTATTGTCTTCTACTTTTATTCCCTGGCAAGAGCCACTTCCTGTAGCACAGGGATGGGTGGGAGGGGGTGCCTTCTGAATGTTGCAGAACTCTAGCTCCCATCATCCTCAGCCAGCATGGGATGATGGGAGCTGGAGTCCAACAGCCTTTGGAGGGCCATAGGTTCCCTGTGCCTACTCTAGAATTTTTCTCCCTTTGCCTTTTTAAGGAGTCTTCCCCCTCCCTTCAGAAACTGTCTCTGGCATGGCCTTCCACAATCTTTCCTGCTAAGGAACGAACGCTGATTTGCTTGTGTTTTGTTTTCTGTGCAAATACTTATAAACCCACTAATCCTTTGAGCCGAAACAGCTGGCAGCCGGGGGAAACAAGTGCAGCTTTGTCTGTTTGTCTTTACAGGCTGGATGAGGCTCTGTCTCAGTATTTTGGGGAAGTGACCCACGTTGCACAAGAAGAAGAGATCTACCCAGCAATGCCAGATCCTGTTAGGAAATGTCCACAGTGCAACAGCGACATGGTCTTGAAGACCAAGAAGAATGGAGGGTCAGTACAGGGGTGGCCCATCCTGTTTTGCCACCTGAAGAGAAACAAGAAGCTGCCACCTCCTGCCAAAGCTGGGGTCCTGCTGTTGCCTCCTCCTCTGCTGCTCTGGTGGCAGAGGAGGGAAGCATCCCCCCCCCCTGTAACCAGGAAGTGAGGAGAGGTGGTGGCGGCAGTGAGAGCTCACCAGAAGCGGTGGCAGCAGTGGGAGGGTTGGGCAGCAGGCAGGCAGGCATGGCGGTGGGATCTGCCACGTCTGGATCCCAGCAAGATCCAAAGCAGCCCCCTCAGTGTGCCCAATACAGTGGTGCCCCGCAAGACGAATGCCTCGCAAGACGAAAAACCCGCTAGACGAAAGGGTTTTCCGTTTTTCGATGCGCTTCGCAAGACGATTTTCCCTATGGGCCTGCTTCGCAAGACGGAAACGTCTTGCGAGTCTTGCGATTTTTTTCGCTCCCCCCCCCTTTTCTAAGCCGCTAATAGCCTTTTAGCCGCTCAGCCGCTAAGCCTTTAATAGCCGCTAAGCCACTAATAGCGCTAATCCGCTAAGCCGCTAATAGGGTTGCTTCACAAGACGAAAAAACTGCTAGACGAAGAGACTCGCAGAACGGATTATTTTCGTCTTGCGAGGCACCACTGTAATAACCCAGCTCTGGGTCAATATGAGAGTAAACAACCTGACATTTTAAAACAACACCCAGCTTACAAACGAGTCTGCAAATATATTTGTTCACAAAAAATGCTTTACTAGTCAGTCTGTAAATAAATACCTGCAAGTCACTATGGGACTTAATTGGGGGGGGGGGCAGCCCATTGCCTTTGTTGGTCATCTGGAGGTGATTGTTACTCACCATGGGCGACCAGATAGGTAGCAGTTCCCAGACCTGCTTAGAGAGCGTTCCCTTGAAATTCAGCCGAGGGACAGTATTCCTTCTCTGCTGATTAATATTTGCAGAGTTTGAGGCTGGGGAAACTTTGGCTCCCCAGGCCTCCCCCTTTGGCCTGCCACACTGTTTTTGTTAAGCCACACTCACCTGTCTCGCACCTGACATCAGGTGTGGGATGGGTAGAGAAGCAGCTGAATCCTGGGCTGAAAAGCAGGATTGAACTCCCTGGCTGGGTTTTGAATGAGAAGCAGGTCCCCAAATGGGTTAAAGGCAGGCCCTGAGTCTGAAAATATTGAATATGACTTGTGTAGACCATACCAAAGCAATGGTCTGACTCCTCGCAAGGCACCTTCCTATGCCCCTAATTACAGGCACAGTGTGATGCCAACCCACAAAGTCAAAGTCTGCAAATAACCACTTGCCTGGTCACCTGGGACAAGCAAGAATTACCTTTAGGTGACCAGACAGGGATGCGTTCATCAGGGGAAGACACTTGGGTTCTTTCCCCACTCCCTGCCCTGCCTCTGAAGAGTCCATATACTGCAATTGGCCACACAGATAATATCTATGGGGAATCAAGAGTAGTTAATTTTCTGTGGGCTAGTCATCCTGACATTTCTACCCGACATAGACTTCTCGGGATTTGAACACGGGACCTTCTGCATGTAGAGCAAACTCTCTGCCACTGATCTACAGCCCCTCCCATAGTTCCTCCCCCATTCTGCCGTTTCCTTCTAATGCTTTTTCTTTTTTTTAAAAAAAATCCCCAGGTTTTTCCTCAGCTGCTTGGGCTATCCCACCTGTAAATCTGCTGTGTGGTTCCCCGATTCTCTGCTGGAAGTCAGCAAGGACGACTCCATCTGCGAAGTGTGCAGACCACATCCGGTGCACATGTGAGTGTTTTCCTAAAGACGGGGAGGCGCTTTGGTTCCGTTCACATCACATTTTGGGGTGCATACCTAGCGGCAGGTTTTTGAAGTGGTTGAAGATTCAGGTGGAATTTTCTCCTGAGAGGCAGGAGAAGTGGGCTTGCATTTCAGTCAAGTAATAGATCCACTCCTCAGACACATTAGAGGGAATGGTAGCAGGAGGCTGGCCTGCTATGGAGTGGCGCATGACCCATGTTCAGCAGCAGCTATTAAAGAGGGAGATGCGGGGGGCGAGTTGCAATATTCCCCTCCATTGTAAAACAGGCTGTTCAAGTGTCCCACGTTTTCCAAATGCTCAGCCAAATCTGCAAAATCAGGACACCGGGTCGTAGCTGCGGACAGTGGGGGGTATTGTTTTTGTTTGTTATCACGGTGTGTATTTTTGTGGTTAAATATAGTAAGCACGGTGGACAAAAATCAATGATTTTTATTTTAAAAAATTGGATTTTTTAAATTTAAATCGGATTTTTAAAATAAAACACTTTTGGAGAAAAAATCTTTCTAAAGATAGTTTTCTATTTAAGATACATTCTAGTCCAAAGGCTATTCATCAGGAAATAAGGATTTGTTTTAAGTTTTTCATGTGTGCTAAAAAACACCACCCGTTTAACCACATCAGTTAACAAACATGGAGACATATGCTATAATGTTATTGTTTTAGTTAAATAAATTGTTTAAATTGTTACCAAGGAAATGATTATTTTTCTCCTTCCAAAAAAGTACAACAGAAAAGTTGTCCAAATATAAGCAGTTAACTTATTAAACCTCACAGTAATTTCATAATTATCTGTCAATGTATTTCTAATAGTATAACCAAATCAGTCATTTTTGATAGAACTGTAAAAACGACTCTGAAAATTTATGATTCCAAAAATGAAACCTTCATCTGGGTGTCAATGTTAAGAGGATGCCAGCAAGGTTGAACCTTTCTGTAAAAAAAAGATTTAAATCAAGTCTTACTAATTAGTGATTTAAATCAAGTCTGACTGGCTAGTGATTTAAATCGTGATTTGAATCAATTTGATTTAAATCAAATCCACCCTGAGTGTAAGCTGCCCTGTGATCATCGGATGAAGAGCGGTATAGAAATTTAATTAACAATAATAATAGCCAAAAAACTTCTACTCACAATGGAACCATAGAATTGTAGAGTTGGAAAGGTCATCTAGTACAATTCCCTGCAATGCAGGAATATGCAGGTCGCCTGTACGGGGATTGAACCTGCAACCTTGGCGTTAGCAGCACCATGAGCTAACCAGCCGAGGTCTGTTTTGAGCAAACTAACATTGGATACAATCCAACTGGCCTGCGCTATGTGGGTTAGGTTTCCTTCCCGAGCAAGACCTTTACTTGCACATTTTTGAAGATACAGTGGTACCTCTGGTTACATACTTAATTCGTTCCGGAGGTCCATTCTTAACCTGAAGCACCACTTTAGCTAATGGGGCCTCCCGCTGCTGCTGTGCCGCTGGAGCATGATTTCTGTTCTCATCTTGAAGTCCTTAACCCAAGGTACTATTTCTGGGTTAGCGGAGTCTGTAACCTGAAGCGTATGTAACCTGAGGTACCACTGTAATAGGCAGAGTGCCCTCTTTGCAGGACCTTGGGAGCTGACTGGCAAGGCATCCTTAGAATGTCTAATCTGCTAAGTACAGGATCTACAGTGCAGTATGCAAATATCCCCGTCAAACATCCCGTCGCTTCCCACAGGTCTGTTCCACCGTTGAACAGTTCTTACAATTACAAAGCTTCTCCATAGTGTTCAGCCAAAATCTGCTTCTCTGAAATTTCCAAACATTGGTTTTAGTCCTGGCCTCTGGAACAGCAGAGGATAACTGCTCCATCTATTGCTTGGCAGGCCTTCAGTTGCTTAAAGACAACTATCATGATTAAAAACTTGGAGGCAACTGCTTGAACTGTGATCTAGTAAATAACACAATACAGTGGTATCTTGGTTCTCGAACGGCTTAGTTGCCGAACAAACCGGCTCCCGAACACCGCAAACCCGGAAGTAAGTGTTCCGGTTTGCAAACGTTTTTTGGAAGCCGCGTCTTGGTTTTTGAACGGTTTCGGGAGTCGGACTCCCAGAATGGACTAAGTTGAAGAACCAAGGCACCACTGTATGGTCTAGTTCACTGGTGGGGACCTGTGGTTCTCCAGATGTTGTTGTATTCCTGCTCCCAGGTGCCCTAGCCAGCACGAATGAATAAGAGTTGGGGATGATGGGAGTTGTAGTCCAGCAATGTTCAGAGGGCCACAGCTCCCCCCCCCCCCCCGGACTAGCTGTTGTTGTCTACACTGGCCAGGATGAAGCCCAGTGTTAACTTATAACACCTCTGTTCTTTAGGTTGAAGATGAAGTTCAAGAGGGGCAGCCTCCCGCCCATAATGCCCCTGGAGTTTGTTGGCTGCATCGGAGGCTGCGATGAAACCCTGAGGGAGATCCTGGATCTGAAATACCTTCAAGGGCCACCAAGACCTTTGCAGACGACCAGCCAAGCAAGCAACCTCTCACAAGCCAACCGTTCCTCTGACCGCACCGACAGCAACTGGAACAGCCACAGGGCACTCCCGAATGCTCCCCAAGGCCCCCCTGCATGGGCCGCCCGAAATCCTCCCCCTGCGCTTGCCAATTCTGGTGGGAACAACGCAGTGGTATGCAACTGTGGGGAGGAGGCTGTGCTGCTCACCGTCCGGAAAGAAGGACCCAACCAAGGCAGGCAGTTCTATAAATGCAGCGCTGGCAGCTGCAACTTCTTCCTGTGGGCCGATCAGCAACCGGACAGCAGGGACACTGGGATGCCCAGAGGCTTTGCACCCCCTCCAGGCCCCTTTGATAGAGGGGAAAGGGGCTCAGGGCGCTCTTGGAGTGACGGCTCCGACCCTGGAGGAGGAGGCGGCGGCGGGCAAGGAGCTGTGTGCAGGTGTGGCCAGCCTGCTGTCACCAGGACTGTTCAGAAAGAAGGACCCAACAAAGGACGTCAGTTCCACACCTGCTCCAAGCCAAGGGAACAGCAGTGTGGCTTTTTCCAGTGGGCGGATGAAAACACGGCACCAGGTAAGGAAAGGGGTCTAGATGGCTTGGGGGACGGGGGACGACTCTGGAGAGTCGGGTTAAAATCAGCCCAGTGTGTGGAGGCTTCCTGGGAGGAGAAAAGCTGGCAGGGGAAGGAGATGAATAATCACACCTGCATCACCCCGAGCTCTTTACAGGAATGGTGGGATACAAATGGCAGGTAACTTGAAGCTCTGTGCCTTTTTGGATTGAAATGGCAGGGAATTGCCAATATCCTATGTGGCTTCGCTTGCAAACTTACCTTCCCAAGTAGGTTCCAGCTGATCTGCTAGATCCTCGAAGATTCCACTTTTTAAAATACTGTATTTGCCTGTTCTGAGATTTTAGCACACAGCTGGCAGCAGAGGGAAATTCAGCAGACAAAAGGTCCTGTATTCAAGCTGCTCACTCTCTCCGTTTAACCAGCCCTGGGCTAGCAAGGATGGGGAAAGGGCAAATCCCTAAAGAGGTCCCCCCCCCCCCCCGGTTATTGTAGGTGTAGCTGAACTAGAGTAAACAGGCTGGAAAATTCAGTTCTCACAGTGCAGCAGGCCACCCCTCACAGAGCTGAGAAAGGGGGGCCATCAACAATATACTTTGGTCTGCCTTGTATAAGTTGGCTGCTTATATTCTAACAACATGGCCACCTTTTGGGGGCAGTGACACCCTTGAAGTCTTCCTGTGGTGTCCATGAATGCCTAACCCCTTGGTCATGTTGTGGTGCGCGTCGTTACCTTTTTCTCTGTTAAAAATATGTAAAATAGCGTCACTCTTCCAACTTCCTTTTTCAGCTTTCTGCCACTTCCAGTTTCAGCAATATTTGCCTTTCAAAGGCTCAGATTGAATTCTATAGGATCCAGTATTGACCCAGATCCCTTGGAAACGGAAAGTGTGCATGTGTGTCCTTTCTCTGTCTCAAAGTGGGGGAGTGGAGAGATACACACTCAAAATTTCCAACGTGTCCACAGACCTAAAAAAATAAATAAGTGGCAACCCCTCTTCTATGGCACACTTCTGTCATTTGAAGTAATCTCAAATGTTTTCCTTCTCTTTAGCCCCAGACGCCGCCTTTCCTTCAAACCACTTCACGAACAAAGGGAACACGAGAGGCTCAGGAACTAAGACCAAAAGATCAGACAGCGATTCTTCCGTGAGGGCGCCCACTACCAAGAGGCCACGGACTTGCGGTATTTGCCACCAACCTGGCCATACCAGGAAGACATGTCCACAGAATCACTGAAGCAGCCCAGCCCCCAGAATTTGACCCAGGACATCCCTTCAGAAGGATGAGGGATGAGAGGGAACTCTTACAATGCAATGAGGAAGTGTTTGCCTGGAATATTGGAAGCCTTCTTGCAAGCATGGTTCCTTTTGTGGCCAGGCCTTCACATTCTTCCAGTGCTGGTGGAAGGTCAGGTCTGCTTTCTATGAGCCAGGCACAGCACAGGTCTTTGATCTCTTAGCTGTAATGCATTCAAGAGTCAGACGATTTTGAGGCAGTAGGAAGTCTTCCCGCTAACCCCTCTTTATGCAGCAGCCTACAGATCTCCATTTTTATCTTTCAATAAGTCTCCCCCCCCCCCACACCTGAACAGCAGAAAGCACAAGAGACTTTTCTTTCCTGTCAGTTATTCTATAATCCGTATATTCTTTGGAAGGAGCAAACTCTTTACGGATCTGTGAGCAGAATTCTTGTGAAGGAAAGATAATTCGCCTGAAGTGCCTGTTTCTTTCCAGTGTCACACACTGGCTTGAAGAGGTGTGCGGTCCGAGACCTTGGGCCAAACGCAACCTCAAGAAGAGACGTCAAACAAGACTGCAGAGCGTAGCTGTACTGTTTTTTGGGGTGCAGGCTGCGGCTGTGATTTACGAACCCTCATCTTACTTTTTCATGGGTCCTGAACTGTGTATGTTGCTTTTCCAAAGCAATAGCCACCAGTACAAAGGTTTTGTGACTGAAAGAGCTGTAGAGCCTGCTTTTCTTCCCTAGAAAATGTTAAAGGTCAGTGGACTAACAGTGGTGGAGAACCATTGTTTACTGAACACCACTAGGTACACCAGCTGACTACCAGGAAGTCCTTTACTTATTCCAAATGAGGACAGCAAGCCTCAGCACCTTATATAAGAGGAAGGAGGATATGGGATGCAGACAACATCTCTCCAACTCACTTTGTTGTCTGGTAAACGTTCTGATTAAAAGCAAGCTGCTGCCTGATTACAAACTGGTTTGGGTAATTTATGGGCTTTAAATATATATATATTAGCTTAAGACATGTGGTGTGTGATGTTTTAGTATTGTGCCTCGTCTTACAACCAACAGCCAGTGTATCACAGATTGCACATTGAAAGATGGTGTAGAACTCGCCACCTCTCCAGGGAAGGAAGAGTGAGGCACGTAGCTATGGCGGGAACCACCGGGACTAGCTTCTGTCTCTCTATTAAAATGCTGCCTGCTTACTTTCAAGCCTTTCCTCACTACTCTGAAAGTGCAAAGCTCCCCCTTTTCTCTCTTTCCCTTTTGGGCTGTGAAGGTTGCTTCCTTCCCTTTTGCTTCAAGAGAGCAGGGCCTGCAAATCAGCCATTGATGCAAGCTCTGCCCTCCCCTCCATTGTTCTCCAGTGGTGGAATGCTAAGTATGTTGAAGTGTTGAAACTAACATGTGACATCATAGTGCTGACACAGTCTGGTTTTGTGGGATTTGTTCGTTCTTCCTCTTGCAAGGTGTGGTCAAAAACATTTCTGCAAAGCTTCAGGAATTGAATCAGGCTTAAAATATACTGTAAATAGGATACAGATTTTTTGCATATAGCCTTTGCCTTTATTTTTACCTGGAGCATATGGGAAAATGTTTCTCACACATTGCTAAAAAAACATCATTCACTTTTTCTTATTCAAATTTTGCAGGCTCCTTACTATAAAAGCAATTCACGTCTTACGATCAGATCAGCAAGATTTCAGCAATAAATTCCTATTATCAGCCTCCTTTGCAAGTTCCAGGGATGAATTTAAGCTGTGTTTCACTCACAAAAAGCTCACTATACAGCAATTTTTGCCCGTAATCATTCATTCTTTATTTCATTTGTGACATCAGCTCAAGCCCTTGCACATTTCCGATTAATATTGCCACTATATAAACACATTTTAGCAGCAAAGTTTCCTTAAGTTAGTTGCGGTTGTTCCTTCTAGCCAGAAAGGCTGGAGCTTCACATAAAAATTTAAATCGCAGGAAAATTGTAAGGGAAGAGCAGGGCAACTTCTGCTTGTGAAGAATCACTCTGTACATTCAGACCTGGAACAAGGGAACCTTTGCCCTTCTGACTGATGTTGAATTCCAACTGTCATGAGCCCCCGCAAGCATAGCCCATAGTCAGGCACAGTGGGAGTTAGAATCCCAACAAATTCTCCAGGACCACAGCTTCTCTGCCCCAGCTTCAGTTATTTTCTGTGCAAATCCACTGCATAGGATCATGAGTTCCAGTTAAGAGTAGGAGCAGAGGGGGAAAGGAATAGCACTCTTCTGTATATGGCTTTTTGCAAGACTTAATTGTGGTTTTCTATACGTCAGAGTATAGGCAAGGATCTCTAGAGAAACACAGTCCTGAAAAGTTAAGTCTTGAGAGAGAGATATGAGCTGTTGGTACTCCCAGTTACAGCCAATACGGTTGGTAGGTACCTTTCCCTTTTGCGTTCTACAGGGAATGTACACACTCCTTAAAAAAATACTGCAGACTATGATGGTTTATGGTTTATGCTCAGGGAACAGACACAAATCCTTGAGGGGCTCACTAAACCTTGTGCCATGCCCAAACCCATGACTATAGTTGTGTCTCTCAGCAGCAAGGACCTCTCTACGTTTCAGCAAATGCAGAACTAAGCAAGGCATACAGAGTTACACACCTACAAATTGCAAACTCTTGATTTGGATACAGGTTAGCCTCAGCAGGAACACTTCAAGTTGGCGTTACAATGGGAATCCAGACCTCAATAAATGAACAGTTAGGGCTGAGAGGATTGCACCTTCCAGTTTACCCAAGTAGAGAGTTTAAGAATACCCAAGATTTAGAGACCTCTCTCTCCACACCCCAACCTTCCTTTGGCACTTGATTAAATTTCTAGCGCTGGCGTCAAGTATATCTAACAGGTGGGGGTGGGGGACAAAGTTGTGTAGTTTTGCGCCCCATGAGGTAGAGAAGGGAGCCCCACCATTTCAGTCTGGGGATGTGCTCTGAGCAGGAAAGGCCACTGGGGGGGGGGGGAATCACTTTATTTTTTGCCACTTGCTATTTAAAAATAAAGAGTGAAAACAACAGTGATTGAGTCACACTGTGCCACAAAGAACATAGCCACAACCATTTGCAGATAGTGAGATTCAATTCCTTGGGGTGCTCATTCTAGGCACTCAAAGGCCTGGAAATCGCAGGTGGGGACCTTCTGCTACCTGCGTGGTGATGGGGAAAAGCAGCTGCTTTAGCACCAAAGGTGAGATCCTCACTGATTCAGCCTACTGAAGTCTCCACCCACCCCAGACATCTCTTCCAGGACTTCCACATAGTGCAATAAAGCAGACTTGCCCCAATAGATACAAATTACATATAATGGAGCCTCACATTTGGGGTGCTGTTGGATACTGGGCCCCAATAGGTCCGTTTCACAATGCTCCAATTACGTAGGGATGGATAAACCAGCTAGGAGAATGCAAAGACCCCCTTCCACCCTGGTTCAGCAATCCTACAGAGTACTATGGGATGCAACCACTGGAAAGTAACACTACTGGCCCTAGATTTCAGAAATATCTAGGACACAGGGAAAGGTTCCCATTTTTCAACCCAGTCCTTTTTTACTTTGAGAATACTTCCATTCCATTAGGGTGCAAAGAATTGCATCGATGGGAGCTGCTCCCAAGCCATCTGACCCCCAAAGGAGACGAGTGCAGTTTTCGCCACCGAGTCGCCTGTTCATAAGCAGAGTCCGGCTGCCAGATCTGGCTCCGCTAAAGCCTCGTACAAAGTGTAGCCGATCTCTTCGATTTCCTCCGAGGCCAGGTGGCCGAGAAGGTTTATCCGGCTGTCGAAGAAGCAAGGGAGGGAACCCATCTCCAGGTACCGGACCAGCTCCTCCAGCACCTGCTGGCACCTGTCTGCTAACGCTGCCTCTGACCAATCGGTTTCAGTTTCGCTCAGGTGTAGGATGGCGTGAGTCAAGTGGCTGCTGCCCAGCTTGCTCCAGAAGGGATGGTTTTCGAAGATGACCTTCAAGATGTTGAGGCAACCCTGCCGGACGCCATGATCTCTGGCATCAAGGTCTTTCAGCGCCGAGACCTCGGCCGCGTAAAAGCTCCGCTGCCAGAGGTTCTCCACCGGTATTACAAAGGATGGAGGAAGAAGGATTTTATCCCCCACTTCTACCATAGGGCAGAGGTTTATGTCCAGGCGGATCTGGGCGTGCTGGACTTCCAACTTAAGCTCTTTGGGATCCATCACAGGCCTGATGACGCACTCCACACTGCTGCCAATCACCGGCCAATTAATAGAGGCCACCAACATATTATGGAGGGTCTTGTTGATGGCGCTGGACGAGAGGTACCCACCCACCACGAACCTGTCCCACGAGCTGCTTCCGCGCGGGAAATACTCCAGGCCAGTCCGCCTTAGCATCCCGAAACAAGGGTCATTCACAACTGTTTGTTCGCCGGGGATCAGGAGCCAAAGGTTGGGTTCCAGCATCAACGGAAGCATGAAGGCCACCTCAAGGCGGTCGCTGCTGATGAGGTCGTCGCAAAGGTAGCCGCTGAGGAATGCGTGTCCAAAGGGCAGCTCTGGGTACTTGTTCTTCAGGAACTTCTGCAGCTCTCCGCAGATGTCTCCTGCCAGCTGCTTCCCCACAGCCTTTTCCTCCTCAGAGACTGAGACATGGTCCCTGTAGTAGGAGAGAAATTTCTCTTGGAGCGTCAGGCACAGCCGAGCCCTCGGTTCCACCAGCGGGGCCTCGGAGGGCACGACACCGCTTTCAGGGTCTGCAAAGGAGGAGAGAACAAACGTTTCAGATGGCTGGGCTAGGAGTATTGGACAGGCTTCACCAACCTGAGGACCTCCAGAAATCCCTGGAAGCAGAGGTCCCAAGATGCTTATAGCAGAGCGCTGCAATGCAAGCACCTTCCTTATATTTGGCTCAGTAAAGGTAAAGGGACCCCTGACCATTAGGTCCAGTCGTGACCGACTCTGGGGTTGAGGCGCTCATCTCGCTTTATTGGCCAAGGGAGCCGGTGTACAGCTTCCAGGTCATGTGGCCAGCATGACTAAGCCACTTCTGGCGAACCAGAGCAGCGCACGGAGACACCGTTTACCTTCCCGTCGGAGTGGTACCTATTTATTTACTTGCACTTTGGCGTGCTCTCGAACTGCTAGGTTGGCAGGAGCAGGGACCGAGCAACAGGAGCTCACCCCATTGCGGGGATTCGAACTGCTGACCTTCTGATCAGCAACTCTGAGGTTTAACCCACAGTGCCACTCAGTGCAAAATGGATGTAGGAGCCCACTACATTCAAAGGCCAAGCCACTGTGTTCTGCGCTAGCTGTAACTTCCTGAGCAGAATCAAGGGCAGACCCGCGTGGAGCCCATTACAGTAATCTAGGCTGAAGGTTCACCAACGCATGGGTCACTGTGGCCAGGATCTCCCTAGCCAGGAATGGCTATAGCTGGCGCTGAAACCAAACTGGGCCTAGTTACTAACATCACTTGTGTCTCCAGGGACAATGATGAATCCAGGAGGGACCGCTGCCACCTGGACTTGCGTCACAGAGTGAGCTGGCAGTAAATCACACCGTTCAAAGTTGCAGTGAACTATTAGCAGGAACACAATCTTCACAGGCTTGGCAAAGTGTCAGGACCCAGTTGCTCTCTCTTTCAGCCTAGCTGACCTTCCAGGGGTGTTGTGAAGATAAAACGGGAGATCCAGAATGCGGCAGCTAGACTGGTGACTGGGAGTGGCTGCCGAGACCACATAACACCGTTCTTGAAAGACCTACATTGGCTCCCAGTACGTTTAGGAACACAATTCAAAGTGTTGGTGCTGACCTTTAAAGCCCTAAACGGCCTTGGTCCAGTATATCTGAAGGAGCGTCTCCACCCCTATCGTTCTGCCCGGACACTGAGGTCCAGCACTGAGGGCCTTCTGGCGGTTCCCTCACTGTGAGAGGCCAAGTTACAGGGAACCAGGCAGAGGGCCTTCTCGGTGGTGGCGCCCGCCCTGTGGAACGCCCTCCCACCAGATGTCAAGGAAATAAACAACTATCTGACTTTTAGAAGACAACTGAAGGCAGCCCTGTTTAGGGAAGTTTATAATGACTGATGTTTTAATGTATTTTTAATCTTCTGTTAGAAGCCACCCAGTGCGGTTGGGGAAACCCAGCCAGATGGGCGGAGTATAAATAATAAGTTATTATTATTATTGGACATACAAGCACAGTTTGCCATTAGGAAACAGAACCCGCCTGTAGCATGTCTCTCCTGACCTTGCGCGGTCCCACCCACGACTGGAGACAGCAGTGGCTCCTCAAGGTCTTCCTGCCGCACTTTGGGCACCGTCTTGATCAAGCTCATCTCCTGCCAACTTTCGTCCAAGGACTTCTGCTTGGCTTTGATGTCATCTTCATCATCCGGTGGGCTGGTGGCCCGGTCGATGAGCTGCATAAGAACAGACACCCACCCAAACAGTTAGCGTGAGCTCCTCTGCCTTCTTTAGGCCCAGTTCTGCTCTGCCGCAGGGACACCTGCTGAGTGTGAACCCCAAATACAAATCCAGGCTCCAGGGCCGGCCAAACCATGAGGCAGGGTGAGACAACTGCTTCAGGCAGCAGGTTCCACTGGGGCAGCTGATCCCAGTGTAGATCTTTCTTTCCCTACTTGTTCTTGATGTAGATCTTCGCCCAACCCTTCTTCCCTGGCAGGGAGAGGAGCACCATTTTGGGATGCATGTCAGGTGCCAAAATGTCTTGAACTAGTTATGCCAGGGGCATACCAGCTGCACTGGCTCCTGGTGGAGTCCAGGGTCGGGTTTAAGGTGCTGGTTTTGACCTTTAAAACCCTATGCGGCCTAGGACCCTCGTACCTATGGGACCGCCTCTCCTGGTATGCCCTGCAGAGGACCTTAAGGTCCACAAATAACATTTTAGAGGTCCCAGGTTGCAAGGTGGTTAGATTGGTCTCAACTAGGGCCAGGGCCTTTTCAGTACTGGCCCCGACTTGGTGGAACGCTCTGTCCCAAGAGACTAGGGCCCTGCGGGACTTGACATCTTTCCGCAGGGCCTGCAAGACAGAGCTGTTCCGCCTGGCCTTTGGTTTGGACTCAGTCTGACCCTTATGTTTCCCTCCCCTTATGGTCTTGATCTATGGGCTACTTTTAAAATGAGGCTGCATTTTAAATTGCATTTTAACCTGTATCTTAAATTGGGTTTTTTCCCCCTATTATGATTTTACTGTAATTTTACTGGTGCTAGCCGCCCTGAGCCCGGCTCTGGCCGGGGAGGGTGGGGTATAAAAAAAATTATTATTATTATTATTATTGCTAATAATTTAGAAGAATCGGGGTACAAGCCCATAACAGAGATTTAACCTTTGGGCAAATTAAGGTGGACGGTGACCGAGGTCCACCCAGCACTGCAATTTGCCGTACACCCAACCACCATGCAAGGAGGAAAAATGGGGTTTTTAAAGAAGGGGTAGTGGATCTGGGCCCGAAGAGAAAGACTCAAGAGCTTTAAACTACAGATCCACTACCCCTTCTTTAAAAACAAAAACACACACACTTTTTTGGGCTTGGGTAGTTAATTAAATAAATACAGTGGTACCTCCAGTTGTGAATGGGATCCGTTCCAGAGGTCTGGCCACATCCCAAGGAATTCGCAACTGGAGGTGCCACTCCTGCGCATGCGTGCGCTGAAGTTTAGCGCTTCTGTGCATGCGCACAAGGCGAAACCCGAAAAAATACTTCTAGGTTTGCCACTTACGTATTCCGAAGGATACGTAACCGGAGATGAACGCAACTACAGGTACCACTGTCCTACAGTATGAATTTGCAAGCAGGATTTGAACTGTGAGCAACAGAAGGAATTAGAGATTATTGTATTATTATTATGGAATAAGAAAGAGAAGATGGAGGGCAAGGGGGGGATTAAAAACCCCATGGGAAATGGGGTGGGAAGTCGACAAAACGAAAGAAAAAATTATTCTGTACTGAAGTGTACATGTGAAACTTTTGAAAATTTGACCAAATATTACTGAGACTCAAGAGCTAGTCGCCTCCTCCCAAACAACACCCCTGATCCAGACACAGACTATGATCCCCTTAATAAAACGAAAACGTCATAAAGATGGTTGCTCATATAAAAGGAAGACTACCCAACAGTAATTCCTCATCACACATTTAAAGCATGTTAGCAGCAGCTACGCAAAGGAAGAACAAGGCACTCTCACCCTCTTCACAGCAAGCGTCGCGATCGCCAGCACAGCCGCTCCGCTGACGCCCAGGACCAACCTGGCATTGGCCAACAGGAAGTCCACCACGCTGCCCAGGTTGCTCTCGTTCCGCCTCTTCCCCTGCTTGTGGCCGTAGTCCGCCATTGTTAACCTTCTTGGAGGGAAAGAAATCAAGTTTGAGAGGTTTCGGTAATAAGCTTCCCACTTCAACCTGCGGAACTGACACTCCTATTGGCCCGGATATAAGCCGCACCTTTCTTTTTTTTCCAAATTCCGACCGTGAAAATTTAAAGGGCAGCTTAAATTCGCGACCTTCCAAAAATGGGCTTTTACAATATTGCTCTTGTCATGTCCTCCCCAAAGCTGGGTAGGAAAGAACACGGGGAGGGGGAAGACCGCTGGCACTCTTTCCCCCAAAAAAAGTTATTGGGGGTTTTTTGGCCGAAGTTGAGCTTTTTCTGCAAAATCTCAAAAGAAATTGAAGTTTTTGAGCTACTTCTAAGGAATTTTGCCAAAATATGGCAACCCTAGCTGGGAGGGTCAACCTCTTTCTGTGTGAGACAAGATCTACCTTTGGGAGAGAGCTTTCTTAATTTATTTTATTTCCTCTTTCTTTTCTTTGTTGTTGTTAATAATAATAATAATTTATTATTTGTACCCCCAGCCACTCTGGGCAGCTTCCAACAGATTAAAAATACATTGTTGTTTTGTTTTTGTTTTTTTGTATTGTATTTATTTCATCGTAGGTTGAAAAGTTACAGTAAAAAACATTATAAAAAGGGGAAAGGAGCTGTCTTGTTAAGAAAGGGGGCTGCTAGTCGTTCTTAGGTACTGGTGTTGGGCAGGTTTGGTTCCAGGGTGTCACGTTGCTGAACCCTACAAAACCTCAGTGGCTCGCTAGCTCTGACATTGCCAACTTCTTCCTCTTCTCCTCACCCAAAAACACTCAACGGGCATTCATCATGAGTCACAACTCCCAACATACGACTTAACAGCCACAGTGTTGCCATGGGAACAAAAAGCAAACAACATACTCAGACTGGAGGGTCATTGTGTTCTACTCTGCTTTCATCTCCTACACAGTTTCTAGGGCTTTACTGCTGTGAAACGGTCTATAAACTGGTTTAACAATTAATATTATTTTAAAAAAACACTTTCCTGGACCATTTTTACCGCTTGACTGAAGGCGTATAGACCTACAAGCAGCTCCCGTTGAGTTTGGAGGAGGTTAAAGGGTAAAGGTAAAGGGACACTTGACCGTTAGGTTCAGTCGTGGACGACTCTGGGGTTGCGACGCTCATCTCGCTTTATTGGCCAAGGGAGCTGGCGTACAGCTTCCGGGTCATGTGGCCAGCAGGACTAAGCCGCTTCTGGTGAACCAGAGCAGCACACAGAAACGCCATTTACCTTCCTGCCAGAGCGGTACCTATTTATCTACTTGACATGCTTTTGAACTGCTAGGTTGGCAGGAGCAGGGACCGAACAACGGGACCTCACCCCATCACGGGGATTCGAACCGCTGACCTTCTGATCGGCAAGTCCTAGGCTCTGCGGTTTAACCCACAGCGCCACCCGCGTCCCAGGTTACTTGGTACCAAATATGCGTGCGGCGGAATGGCTAACCACCCAACTTGGGGGTCTGGTCCACCCAGCCCCCAAGCTGATTTTGCTAGATGGCTTCACAACCACCGGCAATTTGGGCAGCAAAATAGCAAATTGGGACAGCTGGGACAGCTCAGTTAGTAGAGAATGAAACTCTTAACTCTCAGGCGCCAGGCCTCTGGCCACTAAATAAACAGTTAAAGAGGGAAAGGGGGCTGTTATCATGATAATTTTATTATATTCTACAGCCTTTTAAGGGGACGAGGGTGGCGTTGTGGGTAAAACCTCAGTGCCTAGGACTTGCTGATCGCAAGGTCGGCGGTTCGAATCCCCGCAACAGGGAGAGCTCCCGTCGTTCGGTCCCAGCTCCTGCCCACCTAGCAGTTCAAAAGCACCCCTAAGTGCAAGTAGATAAATAGGGACCGCTTTCTAGCGGGAAGGTAAATGGCGTTTCCGTGTGCTGTGCTGGCTCGCCAGAGCAGCTTCGTCACGCTGGCCACGTGACCCGGAAGTGTCTCCGGACAGCGCTGGCCCCCGGCCTCTTGAGTGAGATGGGCGCACAACCCTAGAGTCGGACACGACTGGCCCGTACGGGCAGGGGTACCTTTACCTTTACCTTACAGCCTTTTAACTGTGTTTGTGAAAGGGGGGTATTGTTTTGTTGCTTCTGCTTTAGCTATTTATGTTTTTACCATGTGAAACGCCCTGAGATCTTTTGACGATGATATATAAATCTAATAAATAATAATAATAGTCAATTTTTATGCTTTTTTTTTTTATGCTCTTTAAAATGTGCTCCTAATGTTGCACAGTGGAACCTCGGGTTACATACGCTTCACGTTACAGGCTCTGCTAACCCAGAAATAGTGCTTCAGGTTAAGAACTTTGCTTCAGGATAAGAACAGAAATCGTGTTCCGGCGGTGCGGCGGCAGCAGGAGGCCCCATTAGCTAAAGTGGTGCTTCAGGTTAAGAAAAGTTTCAGGTTAAGAACAGACCTCCAGAACGAATTAAGTACTTAACCCGAGGTACCACTGTACACTGCACTGGGATCTTTTCATAAAGGCGTGTGTGTGTGTGTGTGTGTGTGTGTGTGTGTGTTCGCTTTCTCTTGAGTATGTTCCATTTGTAAATTGAGTCCTCCGCTGCTATGGGAAAGCACGCCTTGGTTTAAGAACGCTTTGGTTTAAGAACAGGCTTCCAGAATGGATTAAGTTCGTAAACCAAGGTACCACTGTATATATAATATTAGCAGGGGCGTGGCCTTATTTCGCCACCGCTGACACATGGGGCTACTGAAAATCCACTGGGGGAAAACCTACTCAGCCACACTGCCAAACACACACTTCTGAGGACAACTCATTGCCTGGTTTGAGAATAATAATAATAATTCCCCAGGGCTACAGAGGAGGAGTCAGATTTCCGGCTGCTATTTTGAAGGCGTGTAACAATATCTTCCTGCCAGTTTCCCTTCTCCCAGGACAGTCTTTTCTATTCTGGGCACCAGAGTCCAAAAGTGGTTGCAAGGGAACACATCTAACCAGTCCCAGACACACAGGCAGAATATGATCAGAGGCAGAACTCAACTTCCTAGATTTGTCTCAGAACTTTTCAGCAGTTGTGCTGCCATGAGAAGAAGGGATTTCTAAGCATGTGCAGAGTGCCTTTTCTTTTTCACCAAACCACATGGGGTGGGGTTGGCTAGGATCAGTAGTAGAGCAGAGGTGCTTTGAATGCAGAAGGTCCCAGGTTCGTTCCTCAGCAACTCCACGTAGGGCCAAACAGTGAGGTATACAGTGATACCTTGGTTCTCAAACTTAATCCGTTCCAGAAGTCCGTTCCAAAACCAAAGTGTTCCAAAATCAAGGCACGCTTTCCCATGAAAAGTCATGTAAAACGGATTAATCCGTTCCAGACTTTCAAATACAACCCCGAAAACAGCAATTTAACACAAATTTTACTATCTAACGAGACCTTTGATCCATAAATTGAAAGCAACAATGTACTGCAGTCACATAATCAACCAGTCACACACACACACACAGAGAGAGAGAGAGAGAGAGATAGAGAGAGAGAGAGAGCGCCTCAAAAACAAAAACACAAATAGCCAAAACAGACAGATCTCAGCGTAACACTCCAAACGGAAGTGTGGCACTCCAAACGGAAGTGTGGCACTCCAAACGGAAGCATAACACTCAAAACGGAGCACGTTCGGCTTCCGATAAAAGTTCGCAAACCAGAAAACTCACTTCCGGGTTTGCAGTGTTTGGGTTCCAAGTTGTTTGAGTACCAAGGTGTTTGAGAACCAAAGTACCACCATAGTTGGAAAGGTTGTAGCTATCTGGCCTTCAGACTATACTCCTTCTCCCTAGACTACGGCTACCATGTGTCCGGGATTCGTCCGTTGTGAATAACGTCTGGGCGGAATTTCCGAAAATCGGTAAAATGTCTGGAAAAGCCTGGGCAAATGGCAACCCATGTTGGAAGTGTCAATTTTTTGACGAATACCCTTAAAAATAGCTGGAAAAGTCAGCTGTTTGAGATTTTGCAAAAGGAAGCTCAACAACCTTGTCCCCCCCAAAAAAAAACCCAAACAGCTCAAGAACTTTTGTGTCTGGATTCTCACTTTTTGAAATATGGCAACCCTACGCCTAGGCTGCATGAGGACTGAACCCAGGAACTTTTGCCTGCAAAGTGGGTGCTGCCGAGACGTGATCTACACACACTTGCATATGATCCAGAAGCTGCAGTGAGTACAGAATGCTGCAGCACGATTGCTGACAGAAGTGAGCCCCTGTCGGCACGCAACACCTGTGCTCAGAGATCTGCACTCGTTGCCAATTTGCTGCAGAGCAAAGTTCAGGGTATTACTATTCATATATAAAGTCCTTAACAACTTGAGACCAGTTTACCTGCAATATCGCCTTACTGCAATCTGTTAACAGCAGGCTTCCTCAAACCTCAGCCCTCCAGATGTTTTGAGACTACAATTCCCATCATCCCTGACCACTGGTCCTGCTAGCTAGGGATCATGGGAGTTGTAGGCCAAAAACATCTGGAGGGCCGAGGCTGAGGAAGCCTGGTTAACAGGGTGCCAGTAGGACTCCCTGCCTATTGACAACAAGCCTTCGCCGTATTCTGGTGCTTGCTAAAAACATTAGCAGTGTAGAATGTTGGTGCATGTCTTAATTCCGCTTTTAGTTTAAAGGTAAAGGTACCCCTGCCCGTACGGGCCAGTCTTGACAGACTCTAGGGTTGTGCGCCCATCTCACTCAAGAGACACTTCCAGGTCACGTGGCCAGCGTGACAAGCTGCATCTGGCGAGCCAGCGCAGCACACGGAATGCCGTTTACCTTCCCGCCAGTAAGCAGTCCCTATTTATCTACTTGCACTTTGACGTGCTTTCGAACTGCTAGGTTGGCAGGCGCTGGGACCGAGCAGCGGTAGCGCACCCCACCGCGGGGATTCGAACCGCCGACCTTTCGATCAGCAAGCCCTAGGCGCTGAGGCTTTTACCCACAGTGCCACCCGCGTTTTAGTTTAGCAATGGTTATTTAAAGAGTTGTCTTTGTGTGTTTTTACCGATAATTTTATCATTTTATTCTCTTTGCAAACGGCTTCAAGGTTTTTCTTAACAAACAAACAACGAAATAGGCGGAGTTTAAGGAGGACTGGAAAATGTTTGTGAACTATTTAAAAGCTTATTGCAAATATGTTAAAACGCAAGTAGCTTTAGAGTAAGAACAGCAGTAAATTTTATCTGAAAACAGGAGAGAAGATAAGGTATAGAATACCTACAATACACACACACACAAATATAATATAATATAATATAATATAATATAATATAATATAATATAATATAATATAATATAATATAATATAATATAATATAATATACATTATATAAAGAAAAAAATTAAAAATATTTAAAAATTTACAAAACTTACAAAATAAAAATGAAAAAAATATGCTCACTTAGATGCATAGGTCCCTCTGGGTATCATATTAAAATGGCGGGTGGGTGTGGTCTCAATGGCACATCCAGTAACAAAATTTTAAATAAAGGTCTCAAAATCTGGGGCCTGATGCAAGAGATCCAGGCCTCAGGCATCCATCTCCTCCTGCCCCCCAACCCCCCAGCACCTATGGTAGAAATGCAGAAATAGCCCCACCCAACCAGCAATAGAGCAAGACGCCTTCATCTTCCCCAGCTGCAAGAAAACATGTCTCTACTGCATCAGTCTCTACAGCCACAGCTCTCCACTGGTTTGCCTTCACCCACAATGGCGCACTTCTCCATCGTCTCCCAAGACAGACGGATGCCAACTGGACAACCAACCCCTGGGGAGAAACCGCACACCAAACGCTTAAACCACACCCCCACCTCAGAATCCTGGGAGTTGTAGTTTGCCCCTCACTAAGCTGCAACCACAGCATCACTAACAAACTACAGTTCCCAGGATTCCCAGGTGCTTTAAATGTATGGTGTGCACAAGCTTACCACAGATCAACCTGCTTGTGGGTCAACAGCAGGGGCGAAGGGCAAGGTGGTCGTAATCAACCCACAACCAAACTACAAATGGCTGCTTGTGTTGGTCTAAAGAGAGACTGGAAACTTGTGAGCTTCTGGACTCCAGCTGCCGCCATCCCTGACCACTGGGCTACGCTGCCTCCGTCTGATGGGAGTTGGCACTTCATAAACGTCCAGAGGACCACAGCTTCCTATCCCTGGTCTACAGAGACACAGTCCTGTGGCATCTTGAGGGATGGTGCAATTGCTTCACTATTTAAAAAGTGCCACGGGATCATGCTGCGGGGTTGGACTAGATGACCCTCGGGTCCCTTCCACCTCCATTACTGTATTGATTCATCCCTTTCTCCTTAATTAAGGCCTTCCCTTCTAACCATTCAGAGAGGGGATCTGAAGATCCTCTAAACCCTTTTTTTTGGGAGGGGGGGTCGTTTCCCGACCTTACTACAATAAATGTAGAGGATTAAGCGTTCACGGTGCTGCTGCTACGGGGCTCCGAATTATTTAAATAACTAAGGCGGTTCACCACCTCCCCTGAAAGCTGAATATCCGCCCCTCTTAGAGGTTAAAAATGAAGCAAAATTTCCCCCTCCCCCTAAAACGTAACAAAAATAAGATCCCTTCGTTTCTTCCGGCGGTTCCACCTTTGGAACCGAGGCTGCTCCGTGGAGGTTAGTAGCGCAGTTACAACTTACCTGTCCCTGCACCTGGAAGCGGACCCGGGGGAGCGGGGGGAGCGGAGAGGTCGCTGCTGCTGTAGCAGCGGGCACCCAGCACCCCGACGCCACCGCGCAGGAAACGCTCAGCACCAGCGATGGAACGTCGGCCGAAGCCGAACGCCAAACACCCCGCCGAGCGACCAATGGCAGCGCGCGGCTCGCCTCTCAACGTTCCGACATAGAACGCCGAGTATCTTTTTCGGCTTCCTGTCCTCTTTGAGGCTGCGTAGGTGCCGCGAGGCTCCTCCTCCTCCGCCTTAAAGAGACAGCGTCGCTTTCGTCCTTTCTCTCCCTTCCGCCTCTTCCAATCTGTCCAATGTGCGCATAGCAGCATAGGAAAGTGCTTTCAGCCAAGTCAGACCAATCCATCTGGCCCAGTATTGTCTACACGGACTGGCAGCAGCTCCCCGGGTTTTCAAGAGTGCGCAGCAGGGGGCGTCTCTCCCCCATACTGCCTGGAGATGCCAGTGGTGCAAAGTACCACAAACAAGGAAAAAAGCAAATTCCTGGCGCCGTGTCATGATGTGGATTTGAATTATTATTATTATTATTATTATTATTATTATTATTATTATTATTATTATTACGGTCACAGACCAGTTCCGGCTCACTTACAATACTGTATTAGGAAAATCATAAAACACAACAGGAATACAGTGGTACCTCGGGTTAAGTACTTAATTCGTTCCGGAGGTGCGTACTTAATAACCTGAAACTGTTCTTAACGGGAAGCACCACTTTAGCTAATGGGGCCTCCCGCTGCTGCCGCGCCGCCGGAGCACGATTTCTGTTCTCATCCTGAGGCAAAATTCTTAACCCGAGGTAATATTTCTGGGTTAGCGGAGTCTGTAACCTGAAGCGTGTGTAACCTGAAGCGTATGTAACCCGAGGTACCACTGTACATTGAATTGCAATTGGGTATAACGGTGGGCGAGTCATTATGGACCCGGGTCCAGAGTCCTTGCAAACACCTAGGCACGCTCCAGCAATGTCATGTGCTTGTTACTTCGAATTAATTAATGCGGAGTACAAAAAAAATGTGGTTTGTGGTGGGTGGATAATGAGCCATTTACACGTCCTCCTTTCTCCTCGTCCGTACTCACCTGACGTGGTTACCGACATGTAGAGGAGCGTAGAGGTTTTCTCCCGCTCTGACTTTATTTTTCAGACTTTCAGGAAAACCCTCCGGACGCTTAAACCGTGACAGCGCCCTTGAGGGTTTACAGAAGGGGATTGCGGCTAACTGTAGCCAGCTATAGTAGAGTGTTTAAAAACAACAACATACCTTTCAAGAGCTCTCGAAACACTTTGACATCGTGGGGAATCCTGCAGCGTGTTAAGGATGCTGGGAACTGTAGATCAGCACCCGCAAACTACAATTCCCAGGGTTATATGGAGAGTTGCGGGAGGGGGTGGTGCTGCGAGAGGAGCCGGGGCTGCTTGAAGTGGAACGAGAGTGCGTCAAATGCATGGCGCGGATGTGACCCAAGCGTAGCCGTATGAGGACCCCCCCTCGAATGCACCCCTTCCCTAATGCGCGCCCGGCAGCGAAGGAGTTAAAAGGGGCGGGGCCCTCCCCGAGCTCGCAAAAGGCCACGCCCCTCCTTTTTTCCACCGCCCCTCCCCACTTTCTAAAAAAAATTGTTCCCCCTCCCTGTTTAGGGCTGTGTCACCGAGGGAGAGCAGAAGCCGCAGAGTTGGGGAGTTAGAGACTAGCAAGGCGTCGCTACTGCTGCTGCTCTCCCTCCTCTTCCCGCCCCCCGTGGAAAGGAGCCATGGCTGCCACCGGGGTGCTCCCCTTCATCCGGGGGGTCGATCTCAGCGGGAACGACTTCAAGGTAAGTCCTGGGCCCCGAGAGGAAGAGAGGATCGCCTTCCTTCCGTGGCCGGTGGGGAGAGCCGGAAGGCAGGCAAGGAGGGAGGGAGGCCGGCCTGGCCTGGCGGGGCTGCGGCTAATTTTAGACTTTCGCTCATCCCACCCTCCTGGCCGGGGCGTGGAAGCCTGAAACAATGCCTGTTCCTGTCCAGGACTAAGGCCCTAGTCCTCAGGACGTGGGGTGGGGCGGAGGGCGACGAGCACACTTGGCAAGGTGTTTTTTTATTTTTGGGCTGCGGCAGAATCAGCTCTCGCCGGGTCAGCTTCCTGAGTCACACAGAGTTCTTCGTCGTCATAACGTTCTAGAAGAGACTGTGCTATTATTGGACATTCGTGATGCAGATGATGATGATAATGATTCTGATGATAATAATAATGATGATGATGATAATGACAATAATAGTAATAATATCCTAAACGGCCTCTGTCCTGTATACCTGAAGGAGCGTCTCCACCCCCATTGTTCAGCCCGGACACTAAGATCCAGCACAGTTCCCTCACTGTGAGAAGTGAGGTTACAGGGAACCAGGCAGAGGGCCTTCTCGGTAGTGGCACCCGCCCTGTGAAACACCCTCCCTTCAGATGTTAAGGAAATAAGCAGCTATCTTCTCTTTAAAACACATCTGAAGGCAACCCTGTTTAGGGAAGTTTTTAATATTTAATGCTGTATTGTTTTTAACACTCGATTGGAAGCCGCCCAGAGTGGCTGGGGAAACTCAGCCAGATGGGCAGGGTATAAATAATAAATTATTATTATTATTATTATTATTATTATTATTATTATTATTATTCAGGGTATAAATAATAAAGTTTGTTTGTTTGTTTGTTTGTTTATTAATTATCCGCCCATCTGGCTGGGTTTCCCCAGCCACTCTGGGCGGCTTCCAGCAAAATATTAAATACAATAATTCATCAGATATTAAAAGCTTCCCTAAACAGGGCTGCCTTCAGATGTCTTCTAAAAGTCAGATACAGTGGACGCTCGGGTTACGAACGTGATCCGTGCAGGATGCATGTTCGCAATCTGCAGCGGCGCATCTGTGCACGCGTGGGTTGCACTTTGGCGCTTCTGCGCATGCGCAAAGTGTGATTTAGCGCTTCTGTGCATGTGCGACTGCCGAAACCCGGAAGTAACCCGTTCCGGTACTTTCGGGTTTTGGCAGGTCCGTAACCCAAAAAAACGCAACCTGAAGCGTCTGTAATCCGAGGTATGACTGTACAGTAGTTATTTCCTTGACATCTGGTGGGAGGGTGTTCCACAGGGCGGGCGCCACCACCGAGAAGGCCCTCTGCTTGGTTCCCTGTAACTTCGCTTCCCGCAGGGAGGGAACCGCCAGAAGGCCCTCGGAGCTGGACCTCAGTGTCTGGGCAGAATGATGGGGGTGGAGATGCTCCTTCAGGTATACTGCATTTGTAGCTCACCTTTTTCTCCCAAGGTGGCATAGATGGCTCTCTCTCCCGCCACACAAACACACTCCCTTGCTTATTCCCACAAACCCCCAGCGAGGTAGGCTAGTCCGAGAGGCAGCGATTGATCGCCCAGTGAGAGCTTCATGGCCGAAGGGAATATCTGAACTCTGCTCTCTCCCAGGTTTGACGCTCGATAACGCTGGTTTGTACGCAAACGCATACACAAAACGTCCAGATTATAGGAAAATGGGGGGGGGGGGAGAGAACAGGTCTCAATGAAATCCATAAACTCCCCCCACCCAGTTTTTAGGTGAATCATTATTAGATTATTAAATTTATATACCGCCCCATACCCGCAGGTCTCAGGGCGGTTAACATGATAAAATCATGTCCCCACCCTCCCCAGCCACCTGCAAACAGGGGAAGAGAAAAGCGGTTGGAGCCCACCTTGGGCTGGCCTTTCCGTGGAGCTTTGCAAAGCCAGAAAATGATCATAACAGTTGGAAGGGACCCCGAGGGTCATCCAGTCCAACCCCCTGCAATGCTGGAATCTCAACTAAAGCCTCCACCTCAACCCCCCTTCTCCATGGGTATGTCTTTCGCCACATCTCTCTGCTTGTGTGTGTGTTGCATAGTGGAAATGTGGCTGATTTTCCGTCAATAGGGTCTCCAGACCTCCAGGTATGGCCTGAAGTCTCCACGACTGCCTGGTCCGCTACAGGTGTCAAAGGGAGGGCAAGAGTACCTTTAATTAATTAATTAATTAAGTAATTAATTAATAATATAGTATTATATACTGAAGTCTGTGCATGCATTTTACAAGCTTCAGCGCAGCAGGAGGAGGCTGCAAATGATAGCACAGCCACTTAATAATAATAATAATAATAATAATAATAATAATAATAATAATTTATTTATTTCCCCAGCCACTCTAGGCGGCTTCCAACAAAACACTAAAATACAATAACCTATTAGACATTAAAAGCTTCCCTAAAGAGGGCTGCCTTCAGATGTCTTCTGAATGTCAGGAAGTTGTATATCTCTTTGACATCTGTTGGGAGGGCGTACCACAGGGCGGGCGCCACTACCGAAAAGGCCCTCTGCCTAGTTCCCTGTAACCTCGCTTCTCACAGTGAGGGAACCACCAGAAGGCCCTCGGCACTGGATCTCAGTGTCCGGGTAGAACGGTGGGGGTGGAGACGCTCCTTCAGGTATACTGGACCGAGGCCGTTTAGGGCTTTAAAGACCAGCACCAACACTTTGAATTGTGCTTGGAAACGTACTGGGAGCCAGTGTTATATGGTCTCGGCAGCCGCTCCCAGTCACCAGTCTAGCTGCCACATTCTGGATTAGTTATAGTGGGGGTGGGGTGGGGTCTGCGCACTTCTGTTCCCCTCTCCCAATTAACCTCCGTCTCCAAGGTCCACCTCTTGGTCTCAGGTTGGGGCTCTGAAATCTCAGGGTCTGCGATGCTCCCGGCGTGGCAACCCTACTCCTACAGCCAGTGTCAGAAATACGCCCGGCACGTTTTGCGACTGGCACAGGTCCACTTGCAATCGTGTGGAGGATCGCCAGGTGGGCAACTGGGGAAAGCAAAATGTCAGAAGTATTTCCCCTGCAGCTTGAATTATTCTGAATTGTTTTATTTGATGTTTTAATACGTTGTCAGCTGCTTTGAGGGTTGTTCTTTGCAACGGAAAGCGACATAGAAATGAATAATAATAAATTCCACTGGGAAAAAGCGCCGAGACATTTCATTGCGGCAACCGTAGCCTAGGTTTAAGGTGCCGTTTGGCGATTAGATTAGATATCTGAGTTTCTAACACTGCCTACAGCCTACAAGTCGCCTCTTTGCAAAACTTGCCTCCTTGCTTAATTTTTGCACAACGCTGACTAGCAAACAATTGCCTCTTCTAATGAATATTTGATTTTAAAAAGAGAATCCAGGCTCCTCTTTATTAGACGTAGCGATGTCATATTGCTGTCGGTGCACCTAGCGCTTTCTAACAACATAGGAAAACCTGTGCTGGATCGGAACCCTCTGCTGAATGTAGGATCCGCAGTGCTGAAATACCGTACTTTTTTTATTTTAAAAATCATGTTTAAAATTGGGGGTCGTCTTATACACGGATAGTGGCTGGGGGGACGTGGGATTGGTTCCTGCCGCAAGCTGGAAATGGTCAGCCGCTATTGGGCGTGTTATTGGTGGCTGCGTCAAGTGCTGGTGTTGATTGGCTGTCGCTGTGGTTATTGGTCGGGCGATCGGCGTCTTCTGCCAGCGATGGGACAGACGATAAGTGGCTTTTGTGACACCTGCGACAATCCCCACTGAAAAAAGCTCAACAACTCTGCCCCACCTCAAAAAACTCAGCAACTCTGGGCAATCTCCCCCCATTTTCTTAAATTGAAGTCCCCAAAATACAGTGGTACCTCGGGTTTAAGTACTTAATTCATTCCGGAGGTCCGTTCTTAACCTGAAACTGTTCTTAACCTGAAGCACCACTTTAGCTAATGGGGCCTCCCGCTGCCACCACGCCGCCAAAGCACGATTTCTGTTCTCATCCTGAAGCAAAGTTCTTAACCTGAAGCACTATTTCTGGGTTAGCAGAGTCTGTAACCTGAAGCGTATTTAACCTGAAGCGATGTAACCCGAGGTACCAGTGTAGTCTTATACATGGGGGTGTGTTATACATGGAAAAATACAGTACTTTGCACCTGTGAATTGCACCAGTATCAGAGCACCCTAGGAAACACCTGGGCAAGAGGTCTAGTTGCTCCTTCATATCCCAGAGGCAGGAGGAACCCTGTGCCGCCCAAATGCTACTGGAAGCCTGTGGCCAAAACCTGCAATTTACTTACGCATTCCCATCCTTTTTTAAGGTTGCATGTTCATCGCTTTGATTTCTTCCCATTTGCTAATGCGGTGACTCATACCTGTAAATATCAACTGAATCAATAGACAGCACACGGTTCTGAGGCAGTGTGTCAAGGCAGGCTTGATCTGTGATGGTTCATCGGTGCAAACAAGTAATTGCTTGAGCATTTGAAGAGGCTCTCATTGCAAGCCATCCAGCCATTTTCTGTCTGCTTTGACCAGTGGCAGCTCTCCAAGTTGTTGAGCAGAGAGAGGACCTTCTCCTTGCCGTGCTATCTGAAGCCCATAACAACAACAACAACAACAACAACAACAACAACAACAACAACAACAACAATTAAAAATATATGATATGATATTACAGTGGTACCTCTGGTTGCGAACGGGATCCGTTCCGGAGGCCCGTTCGCAACATAAAAAGAGCGCAACCTGGAGCGCCATATCTGCGCAGGTTCACAGTGCGATTTGGCGCTTCTGCGCATGCGCAAGCGGCAAAACCTGGAAGTAACCCTTTCTGGTACTTCCGGGTCGCCGCGGGATATAATCTGAAAGAATGTAAGAGGAAGCAAACGTAACATGCAGTATGACTGCCTTCTTGGTGGTGGTGCCCGTCCTGTGGAACACCCTCCCACCAGATGTCAAAGAGATAAACAACTACCTGACATTTAGAAGGTAGCCCTGTTTAGGGAAGTTTTTAATGTGTGGCATTTTAATGTATTTTTAATATTTGTTGGAAACCGCCCAGAGTGGCCGGGGAAACCCAGCCAGATGTGCAGGGTACAAATAATAAATTATTGTTATTATTATTATTAGTCATTAAAAATTTCCCTAAACAGGGAATGAATTAAGAAGGATGGTTGTGAATTGGCGAGGTCTTGTTCCTGTTCATTTCATTCAAAGACGTTGTACCCTGCCTTTCAGACAGAAAGGGGTGTAGATTGATAAAAACAGTAGAATCCCTGCCCTGCCCAGACTTACAACCTGAGTAGACATGACAGAAAAGGAAAAGGGGATAGAGGAGGAAAATAAGCCAATTCAGAGGAGCATTGTTGGAAAAAAATTGTCTGTCATAAAGGCCTGTACAGATTCAAAATGATTCAAAAGCTTTTCCGCCAGAACGCTAATTTAAAAATAAATAAATGTTGCAGAACACTCTTTCTGTCTCCCCTCCATCCATCCACTTTCCATTTCTATATTTGCAATTTTGTTTGTCTTTCCCGACTTTTGTGTGGCTGCCTTCGAGCTGGCAATAACGTTTGAGTCATATTTGGTAATGAGCTGTGTTTTTTGGGTGTGTTTCTTCGCTTTGAGATAGGGTTGGAGGCTGAGAATGTTCTTGCAGTGACACGCAGGCCCAGCTCATAAACCGTGATCTAACTAACCTGTGAACAGCGGGTGTGCGAGTGATCTGTGCTGGAAAGAATTTGGATCTCTGTCACCCCCTCCTCAATATCTAAAACACTGTCCCTGCCATCTAGTTGCAAGATTGCAAGGTTGTGGAGCGACTCCGCCAGGGGGAAACGCTGCAGTGTTTGGGGTTTTATAGTTTAGAGAAAAGGCAAGCAACATATATCGTATTTTTCGCTCCATAAGACTTTTCGCTCCATAGTTTTTAGAGGAGGAAAACAAGAAGAAAAAAATATTCTGGACGAAACAGTGGATGTATGATTTTTGTGGTTCATGCTGTGGCCACAGACATGATATGTGATTTGATGGTGAGTTTGGGGTAGCCCAATGCAAAAATCCTGAGGATCCATGTGGATCCATGCTTTGTAACCACGTTTTTGCACCATTGCGGGCCCACGAAACAGTGGATGCGTGGTTTTTTTGGTGCAGGCTGTAGCCATGGACATGCTATGTGATCTGATGGTGAATTTGGGGTGACCCAATGCAGCGGCTCTTGCTGGCTTTCCATTGAGCCGGAAGGAGGGACAGAGGGCAGCCCGTCAGTCCCTTCTCCCGCCTGCATTCGCTCCATAAGATGCACACACATTTCCCCTTACTTTTTAGGAGGAAAAAAGTGTGTCTTATGGAGTGAAAAATACGGTAATTATGCATGGCAGGCAGAGAGTCTACAGGTAAAAGGATCTCTCTCTCTCGTAACACAAAACTCATGGGTATCCAATAAAGCTCGGAGATGGAAGATTCAGGATAGCCCTTCATGCAGGGCCTAGTTGAACTATGGAACTCACTTTCACAAGAGGCAGTGATTGGGCAAATTCGTGGAGGAGAAGGTCATCAATGGCTACCAGCCAAGTACTCTGGCTTCTACAGGAGGAAAGACTTCTGTGTGCTCAGGTCATGCTTCTTGCAGGTTTCCCAGAGGCATCTGGGTGGCCGTTGTAAGAACAATTGCTTCTGGCCTTCTGCTCCTCGGGTCTAATAATCGCTACCCCTGGAATCATAGAATTATACAGCTGTTTTTTTTTATAAATTCATTTTTATTAAATTTTCCACTTTAACAATCCAATCAAATCACATTAAATACTCCAAATTATACATATACATATCAAATAATCCAAATATTCTGCCAGATTATAAATTTTTTGATAGGACTTCCCATGCTTCAAGTTCAGAGGGGTCTGATCATCTCATATCTCATATGCTTTTCATAGTCATTTCCAATGGTTCCTCTAATTCTTCCTGTTAACCTTCCTTCTTTCACGGCCTCTGAGTTGTTCCCACAAGCGAGTTAAAACAAGCAATGATGTGTTTCTGTGTGGATTTTCTGTCTGTGATTCCCCTCTATAAGTTTGCAGCATCTCCTCACACGCTGGTGTTTCTGCCGAATCAATCCAAAGGTTTTTTCGCTGCTGGCAGCCGCCATCTTTACTCAGTTCCGATGAAATCAAGTCTAAGCGTCTGCTCATTAATTTCCCCAGACCGGTTGCATCAAACATTAGCCTTTCCAGGGGAGGTTTACCAAATCAAACTGGAAATACAGTGGTACCTCGGGTTAAGTACTTAATTTGTTCTGGAGGTCCATTCTTAACCTGAAACTGTTCTTAACAGTTCTTAACAGATTTGTAAATCCAAAGGGAGAGGCAAAGCAAAGTCCATAACCAAGAAAAAAAGAAAACACGAAAAGTCCGGTCATTAATCTCAATAAAAACAGCTGAAAAGATGCACGGATTGTTAACTTATATCACCACTTCAAAGGCTCCAAAAAAAGTCCTTTGCTTTAAGTCTTTAAGCAGAGCCGGGAGACGGACTTCCTGGTTGCGTCTCCTGCTTTAGCCGAATTTTTTTCTTTAAAATTAATTTAGTCTCCAAATCCTTCAGTCCCTCTTACTCACGGGTTGTTGTTTTTCTAGTCGAATGTTCCCAGAAAAAAAGGTCAGCGCTCACCGACAGCAGCTATGCGGCTTCACTCCACAGAAAGAGCGATCGACTCACAGCACCGCGCCAGCCCTTCCACGTTCCGGAGCCCCTTACGGGGTCCCTTCTTCGTTTCGGGGGGCGCTTCTGGTGCCCGCCGAGTCCCATGACCACAGGCTTTCGCTGCCTGTGGGTTTCCGACTTGGGTCTCCGCTTCGCCGTAGCGGACGACCCGTTTCTGCAGAGCTTCCCCTTCACAACGCGAAGAGGACCGCCATTGTCGTTCGCGCTGCCTCCGGAAGTCCCGATTTCTGTTCTTATCCTGAAGCAAAGTTCTTAACCTGAAGCACTATTTTTGGCTTAGTGGACTGTGTAACCTGAAGCGTATGTAACTTGAAGCGTATGTAACCCGAGGTACCACTGTACAAATATAATGACATATCGAAGGCTCACCTCCCCCTAGGAATTATAGAATTGTAGAGTTGGAGGGACATCTAGTCCAGGGGTTGGCAAACTTTTCCACCGGCAGGGAATGACCGAGCGGGTGGCAAGGGCCAGCGGGGGTGGTTTAACGACCCCCTTGGGCCATATCCAGCCCACAGGCCGTAGTTTGCCAACCCCTGATCTAGTCCAACCCCCTGCAATGCAGGGATTTATATTTGCCCAGCGTGGGATTCGAACCCACAACCTTGAGATTAGGAGTCCCTGTTCTAGAGCATAACTAAGTCTCTGTCTCCTGTGTCCCCCCCCCTCTTCCTGCAGGGCGGTTATTTTCCGGAGCACGTCAAGTCGATGACCAGCTTGCGATGGCTGAAGCTGAACCGCACCGGCCTCTGCTACCTCCCCGAAGAGCTGTCTTCTCTCCAGAAGCTGGTGAGGAGCTTGCCCTGGCCGGCAGCTCAGGAATGGATGGGGCTTTTCTGCTGACTGGGGAGCATTGAGAATTTCTCGAGAGGGGCGGGGGAACCCAGGCAGTGCTAGGAAAAGGGAAGGGGAGGCGAGAGCAGCTCAAACGGGTGGGTTGCTCTTTCCGTTTCAGAAAAGGAAAAATGTGTGCCAAATGTGCAAGGTTGGAAGGACGGGGCTTTGGGCTCAGGTTTCGTTCCTCAAGGAACAAGGGTATGGAGACCCCACACAGGGGACTTTGCAGAGCAGGTTTGGGTCTGAGTGGGGTGCCACCTGGGAATTGTGCATGCCTTCTGCTTATGTATCGTTTATTTTTATTTTGACAATTCACACAATGTTTGAATGCAGTCTCTGTGTCGGTGCATAGCCAGCTGGACAACTGCAGCACACAAAACACCACCAAAGCATTCTACGTTCTGAATCTTCCAAAAATCCAAAAATTGAGAGAACAAGGTACAAGATCTACTACAGAAGCCACAAAAAAACTCATTCAAATTGTGGAAAAGGAAAATTCAGTCTTTAAAGTTCCTTTAGCCAGGCTCCTGTAGATCCCAACAAAGGTAAGTTTGATCAAACGAAGTAGAATGGTTTGGTGGTGTTTTGTGTGCCGCTTATGTGCTGCTTACTTCATACTGGTCTACTACGAGAAATGGCAGCACAGGTTCATTTCTTCAGCTGAACAACTGCAGCAAATTGTAGAGTTGGGAGGGACCACCAAATGTCATCTAGTCCAACCACACCCACCCACCCCTGCAATGCAGGAATCTCAACTAGATCCTCCATGAGAAATGGCCACCCGACCTCAGCTCAAAACCTTCCAAGGAAGGCAAGTCCACAAATCTCACCTGTTGTGCTTTCCTTCTTTGTTTCCAAACAGGAACATCTCTCCGTGAGCCACAACAGCCTCACCACTCTCCACGGAGAACTCTCCGGCCTGCCTTGCCTCCGGGTAAAGTTCCGAATGCTTTTTTGAAATCCTCGTCTTTGTTGCTCAGAAGCCCTGCTAGCTCAGAACAGTGCAGCTGGCCTGCTCCTCGTACAGTGGTACCTATGGATAGGAAAGGGATCCGTTCCGGAGCCCAGTTTGCATGCTGAAGTAAACATAATACAGTGGTGCCTCGCAAGACGAAATTAATCCGTTCCACGAGTCTCTTCGTCTTGCGGTTTTTTCGTCTTGCGAAGCATGGCTATTAGCGGCTTAGCGGCTATTAACGGCTTAGCGGCTTTAAGAAAAAGGAAACAAACTCGCAAGAACTCGCAAGACGTTTCGTCTTGCGAAGCAAGCCCATAGGGAAATTCGTCTTGCGGAACGACTCAAAAAACGGAAAAGTCTTTCGCCTTGCGCATTTTTCGTCTTGCGAGGCATTCGTCTTGCGAGGTACCACTGTATGCGCATGCGCGGGTCGTGTTTTGCTGCTTCTGCGCATGCGTGTGACCTCATTTTGAGCGTCTGCTCGAGCGGTGAAACCCAGAAGCAATGCGCTCCGTTACTTCCGGGTCACCGCGGAGCACAACCCGGAAATACTTAAGTTGAAGCTACTTCAATCCGAGGTATGACTATATTCATCTTGTCCTCTCTGATGGCTCTGGTTTCAGTCCTGTCAAATGTCTTTAACCGTTAGCCAGCCATTCAAATGCAAACAACCCCCCCACAAACCACCTCATAATTGCGGCCTCGGAAGAACAAAAGGGGCAAGTTAAGAACATACGATGAGCCAAAAAAGAATCAGGCCTAAGGCCCACGCAGTCCAGCGTCCTGTTCTCAAGGCAGCCAACCAAATGCCTGTGGGAAACTCATAGGAAGAACTCGATCACAAGAGCAAAACTCTTTCCACCTGCAGCTGGTCTTCGAAAGCATTGCTGCCTCCAATATTGAAGGCTGTAGTAGCCATTGAGAGCCTTGTCCTCTGCAAATTTGTCCTATCCCCTTTTAGAGCTAGCGGCCGTAGCAGGTCTAAGAAATATGGCAATGCTCAGATATATCACCATCTGTTCAGTAATGGACTTATTAGACCTGCTGATCCTCAAGGAAGATCAGTACAGTCATAGCTCGGGTTACAGACACTTCAGGTTGCGTTTCTTCAGGTTGTGGACCGCTGAAACCCGTAAGTACCGGAACGGGTTAATTCCGGGTTTCGGCGCATGCGCAGAAGCGCTAAATCACTCTTTGTGCATGCGCAGAAGCGCCGAATCACAACACGCACGTGCACAGATGCAGGTTGCTAATGCTGTTGGTTGTGAACGTGCATCCCACACGGATCACGTTCACAACCCGAGCGTCCACTGTATCGTCATACTTTTTATTTGTACCTCACCCATCTGACTGGGTCGCCACAGCCCCTCTGGGCCCCAACGGGTCTCTAAAAATTGGCCAGGAAACTGCCTTATGCATTCCCTGGCCCCTGTTAGGATTTACAGCAGAAAGACGCGTAGAATCATAGAACTGTAGAGTTGGAAAGGACCTCGTCGAAGCGATGTGAGAGTCTTTCGCCCAATGTGGGGTTCAAACCCACCATCCTGAGACCGATTGCAAGGACAGCACCTCTCCTTGAAGGGAGCTTTTAGCAAATCTGTGCACCTATAATGTTAAAAATGGGACAACAAAATGCTCTTTGGTACTTGGGTATTGTTAGAAAATCGAGCGATGACGTGCATTTGTTAGGGGGAGACCAAGTTAGGCATAGTAAGTATGGTAAATGTGGTCCGTGAAGCCGATATCTTTTATTCGGAGTGATAGACTTGGTGGTCTGGTTCAGATGCTGTAAATATAATACTTGTATCCTTGTTATTTCTTCCTGACCTCTTTCGACATTCCTCTAGGCCATTGTCGCTCGTGCCAACTGCCTGAAGAACTCTGGGGTTCCTGATGACATCTTCCAGCTCGACGACCTCTCGGTGTTGGTATGTTTGGGCCCAATTGCTCCGTGGCTGCGATGGGCACATTGGTGTAGCGGTTCGGGGTCACAGGGGGTCGAAGACCCGTTACTATTTCTGCAGACGGGTCTCTGCCTCTGGCATCCTGGAGCCCTCCAATCAGCATGAACTGATTTTAGTGGGTTTTAGCCACTGAGAAGACGTCTTCTTCCCTTTGTGCCGATTGAAGCCAATCAAAGTGAGAAGAGGCAAGTTGGACACTCAGGATTGGCTCCTAGCTACGTGGGAAGAACTTGAGTCCATTGCAAAAAGCAAGGGGTTTGCTTTCCTTGAGCTCTTTAGATCAAGGAAGATGATGATGATGATGATGATGATTTATTATTATTTATACCCCGCCCTCCCCAGCCAAGGCCGGGCTCAGGGGGGCTAACAAGCAATAATAAAAACAAGTTGAATGAATACAACTTAAAAACAAGATTAAAATACAACATTGAAACATTAAAATATTAAAATGCAGCCTCATCACAGGAGGAGAAAGGAAAAAGAAAAAAGAAAGAGGGGGAGGGAATCAAATTGACTCCAAGCCAAAGGCCAGGCAGAACAACTCTGTCTTACAGGCCCTGAGGAAAGAAATCAGATCCCGCAGGGCCCTGGTCTCATGAGGCAGAGCGTTCCACCAGGCTGGAGCCAGAGTTGAAAAGGCCCTGGCTCTGGTTGAAGCTAATCTAACTTCCTTAGGGCCTGGGACCTCTAGGGTGTTGCTATTTATGGACCTTGAGGCTCTCCGTGGGGCATACCGGGAGAGGCGGTCCCATAGGTACGAGGGTCCTAGGCCGTGAAGGGCTTTAAAGGTCAAAAGCAGCACCTTAAATCTGACCCTGTACTCCACTGGGAGCCAGTGCAGCTGGAAAAGCACTGGGTGAATATGCTCCCATGGCAGAGACCCTGATTGATTGATGATAATAATAATAATGCTTGATTGATGCAGTTTGTGAGTCGCCACCTATCTTGCTAATTGCAAGCTTATTTATGAATTACTATTCAAATCCTCTGACCCCTGGGAAGCTTGGAACACCTTGGGGGCAGCTGCTGGTCAGCCCAAATGCAGAGGTCCTCCTTTGATTCATCTCTCTTTGTTTTGTCCTAGGACCTGAGCTACAACCAGCTGACCGAGTGTCCCCGGGAGCTTGAGAACGCCAAGAACATGCTCGTGCTGAACCTGAAACATAACAGGTAAGTTTGGGGGTGAATTTCCTCCCCAGAAAATGGGCAGAAAACATTTGGGTCTTCCCAGGAGGGCCGAGTGTGTTGGGAGTGGTTGGTTCACATTTCTGTAAAATGGGGGTGTTAAGAACATAAGAGTAACCTGGTGGATCAGGCCCATGGCCCATCTAGTCTAGCTTCCTCTTCTCACAGTGGCCAACCAGATGCCCCTAGGAAACAAGCAGAACCTGAGAGCAAAGTACATCCCCTGCCCCCCCCCCAAATAACTCTGGTTTCCAGTAACTGGTGTGACAAACTATGTGTCTAAACCAACATGTGTGTCCAGCGCTCACACGTATTCATACGCATGCTACCAAGATGTTCAGGATCTTTTGCTAGAGTTATCACATGTGTCTGCTATGAATATGCATTTTCCCTTAGTCTCTTTTATACATACCGTATTTTTCGCTCTATAGGACGCACTTTTCCCCCTCCAAAAATGAAGGGGAAATGTGTGTGCATCCAATGGAGCGAATGCAGGCTTTCGCTGAAGTCTGGAGAGCGAGAGGGGTCGGTGCGCACCGACCCCTCTCGCTCTCCAGGCTTCAAGAAGCTATCCGCAAGCCTTCGGAGCGTGGTGGGCGTTCCCGCCGGGCTCCAAAGGCTTGCGGATAGCAGCCTGCAGCCCAAAGCCCGGGGAGTGCAGCGCTGCGCACCCCGGGCTTCGGGCAGCTATCCGCAAGCCTTCGGAGCTCTCCCCCAGCCCACAAGCTCCAGGAGCGGCGGCAAGGCTGTGCAACCTTGCCTCCGCTCCCGGACCTGTTCTGGGGGCTGGGGTCGGGGGAAGCTCGGGCTTCCCCCGCCCCAGCCCTGCGACTAAAAACGAAGCCGCGCACAGCCTCTCCCAGTTGTGCATGGCTAAAGAGGAAGCCAATACAGACAGCGGGATGGATCCCGCTGACTGTCTTGGCTTCTTTGCTCTTTGGGGCTGGGGGGGGGATAATTTTTTTCACTTTATTTCCCCCCCTAAAAACTAGGTGCGCCCTATGGTCTGGTGCGCCCTATGGAGCGAAAAAAATACACACACACACACACACACACACATATACTTTTTTTATTGGTTTTACATGAATTTGTACATAGCAACTTTAACCATTCCAATACATCAAAATAAAAAGGTTCTTTCAAACCTTCGGACCTCCTCCCTTCCCTCCATGGGTTCCATTTTCAAAGAAAGTTTTCTTTTCTTCTTTTTCCCCTGCATCTTTTACCGTTGTCCATCTGTTATATGATCGTAGTTACCAAAGTTCATTTCACATTACAAATGTCATTGTATCCCTGCCAATGATTTTAACTGTCTACAGTGGTTTTTTTAAGTATATAAAAAAGTTATTCCAATCTTTTAGGAATGCTTGATCTTCCTGGTTTCTGATCTTTCCCATCAGTCTAGCCAATTCTGCATATTCCATTAAATTAGTCTCATGCCCACAATAAGTTACTCCGCAAAAAAAGGGGGGGGGCAGAAAGAAAGCTTTGTTTATAATGAAGGGAACCAAATACAGTAGAACCTCGGGTTGCGAATTTGATTCGTGCAGGAGGCACATTCGCAACCTGCAGCTCCGCATCTGCGCACATGCGGGTCATTCAGCGCTTCTGCGCATGTGCAAAACACGATTTAGTGTTTCTGCGCGTGCGCCAAAACCCAGAAGTAACCCGTTCTGGTACTTCCGGGTTCGGCGCAGTGCGCAACCCGAAAGTGCGTAACCTGAAGCATCTGTAACCCGAGGTACCACTGTAGATAAATGCTGCTTCAGACAGCAAAATTACAATGAAATCAGGCAGCAAATAAATGCACACCTTAATCTGAAGAGTGAAGGAATCCCTAACTATTCTCAAAAGCCTACAAAAAAAGCGAGTGTGGCAGTTTTGCCACAGAAACCACACTAATAGCAGATCCAGAAATGGGTGTGGGAGGGATTTGCCTGCCCTTAAGGTGAAACATGTATTGGTTCTTCAAGAGCGCTGAGTAAGTTTGTTGTTGGAGCTTGGAGAACCATTGAAAATCTAGGACAGGCATAGGCAAACTCTGGCCCTACAGATGTTTAGGACTACAATTCCCATCATCCCTCACCACTGGTCCTGTTAGCTAGGGACGGTGGGAATTGTAGTCCCAAAACATCTGGAGGCAGGAGTTTGCCTATGCCTGATCTAGGAGTTTAGTACAGTGGTACCTCGGGTTAAGTACTTAATTCGTTCTGGAGGTCTGTTCTTAACCTGAAACTGTTCTTAACCTGAGGTACCACTTTAGCTAATGGGGCCTCCCGCTGCTGCCGTGACGCCGCTGTGCGATTTCTGTTCTCAACCTGAAGCAAAGTTCTTAATCCGAGGTACTATTTCTGGGTTAGCAGAGTCTGTAACCTGAAGCGTCTGTAACCTGAGGTACCACTGTACTAGTTTTAACCAATGTATTCTAATGGAGAATATTTTTGTTGTTTCACCCCAGAGTTTCCTGCTTATTTTGCTGAATTAAAAGTTGCAAGAACATAATCCTAGCGAGCAGTGACTAAACCGGTTGCCCTTATGAATGGGACCCAAGTCCCATAAGCCCCCGCCAATATGGCCAGTGGCTGGGGATGATGGCAGGTGGCTTGCAGCTACGTCTGGAGGGCTGCAGATTCTCCCTCCGTGATGAGGTGGCAGTGATACCATCATAGCTGTCCATTTTGAGCTTCTTGTTCAGATGCGAAGGCCTGGTGCAGAATGAGGTCCCCTCCAGCCCACCCTTGATCTCTCCAATCTCCAGCTGTGGTTAAGCGTCCTTGCTGGAACCTGCCTGACAAGGTGTGCCATTCCTCTCCCTTTCTCCCTGCAGCATCGACAACATCCCCAACCAGCTGTTCATCAACCTGACAGACCTGCTCTACCTGGATTTGAGCGACAACAAGCTGGAGAGCCTTCCCCCCCAGATGAGGCGCCTGGTGCACCTGCAGACCTTGATTTTGAATAACAACCCTCTCCTGCATGCGCAGCTCAGGTGAGGCGGCTGGGAGCTGGGGCAGGAGAGCGAGAGCAGGCGTTCTGCAGTCTTTCCGCGGCTGCAGCCGCGCTCCTTTTGCTGCCTGTTCGAGCAAAGGAACTGGGGTTGGAGGGGCAGGCTCTTAGCACCTTGAAGCTGCCAGGTTTCCTTTGGCGCTTTTCAAACTGCAAAGGTGCTTAGTCCTCATGATTGGGAATGTAGATGGGAAAGTGTGATCGGGGCAGGGAGGGGGCAAAGCTCAGGCACACCAAGGTGTATACTTTCCACTTGTCCATGGACTGTCTCGCCAGCGTGATGCATGCTCTGGTTATCTCCCACTTGGACTACTGCAATGCGCTCTGCGTGGGGCTACCTTTGAAGGAGACAATAGCCCTGTCTTGCATTTAAAGAAGTGGCCCCTAGTCCACAAAAAGCTTATGCCACAATAAGTTTTAGTTTTTTAAGGCAAGAATGGGGAACACCTGATAATCCTTCAGGGTTTCGTCTTGTTATTGTCCTCTTTTCCCCTCTCTTTCACCTGAAGGCAACTCCCAGCAATGGTGGCCTTGCAGACGCTCCACCTCAGGAACACGCAACGCACCCAGAGCAACCTTCCTACAAGCTTGGAAGGCTTGTCAAATCTCTCAGGTATGATTCTCAAGGAAATGTGTGAATGGACTCAGCTCCGTGCATTGAGCGGCCTGAGAAGGAGAACCCGAGGCTGCAGGTCTCTGCATGTTTCCCTGGAAGTAAGTTTCATGGAACTACCCAAAGGAGCGTCTCCACCCCCATCGTTCTGCCCAGACACTGAGGTCTACCTCCAAAGACCTTCTGGCAGTTCCCTCCCTGCGAGAAGCAAGGTTACAGGGAACCAGGCAGAGGGCCTTCTCAGTGGTGGCACCCGCCCTGTGGAACGCCCTCCCACCAGATGTCAAGGAGATAAACAACTATCTGACTTTTAGAAGACATCTGAAGGCAGCCCTGTTTAGGGAAGTTTTGACTGTTTGATGTTTTATCATGTTTTTAATATTCTGTTGGGAGCCGCTCAGAGTGGCTGGGGAGACCCAGTCAGATGGGCGGGGTACTATTACTATTACTACTACTACTACTAATATTTATTTATTTATTTATTTATTTATACATACATACATACATACATACATACTTGATGGGATTGTTTTTGGTAGGCATGCCTAGGGTTGCACCACTAAAGAAACGTATAGGTTCCTGAATTAAATTCATAGACTGGGGCCACATTCACACCAAACCAATTTAAAGCACTAGGTATCACTTTGAGCCGGCTTGGCCTCCTGCAAAGGATTCTGGGAGATGTACTGTGTTATGGGTTCAGAGAATTGTTGGAGGGCACCAGGTTGTGGGGAGGCTCCTCTGGGACCCTGTAGCCCACGTGGGTTGCCTCCAGAACCCACCCTTGTTGAACTCTGACTCTGCCTCACTTTAATTCTTTCCTCCTCCTCTTACGCTCAGATGTGGACCTCTCCTGTAATGACCTGACCCGCGTCCCTGAGTGTCTCTACACCCTGTCCAACATACGGCGCCTCAATCTCAGCAGCAACCAAATTGGAGAGCTCTCCCTCTGCATTGACCAGTGGTGCCAGCTGGAGACCCTCAATCTGTCCAGGAACCAGCTTACCTCCTTGCCGGTAGGTGGCGTTCCCTGTCCAGGCAACTGGGACACCAGCTCTGCCATGCTACTGGTTGGCCGCAGAGGAATGGTGGGAGGAAGCAGCTGGGGACCCACAAGGGAAGAAGGCTCAGAGCCAGGGGGTCAGTGGCGGTGGGACAACAATGAGTGGTCAGAGGGAGACGAGGGAGAAGACTGCGAGGAAGAATTAGAATTTTATTATTACCAGTCACAGACCAGTTCCGGGTCACTTACAATATCAGGAAAATCATAAAACACAACAGGAATACGTTGAATTGCAATTGGGTATAACAGCAATTCAAGGGACGCGGGTGGCGCTGTGGGTTAAAGCCTCAGCGCCTAGGGCTTGCCGATCGAAAGGTCGGCGGTTCGAATCCCCGTGGCGGGGTGCACTTCCGCTGCTCAGTCCCAGCACCTGCCAACCTAGCAGTTCAAAAGCACTCCCGGGTGCAAGTAGATAAATAGGGACCGCTTACTAGCGGGAAGGTAAACGGCGTTCCCGTGTGCGGCTCTGGCTTGCCAGAGCAGCGATGTCACGCTGGCCACGTGACCCGGAAGTGTCTGCGGACAGCACTGGCCCCCGGCCTATAGAGTGAGATGGGCGCACAACCCTAGAGTCTGTCAAGACTGGCCCATACAGGCAGGGGTATCTTTACCTTTACCTTATAACAGCAATACAGATATAGTGGCAGTTTAAAAAATATATTACCGTATTTTTTCCTCTATAAAACACACTTTTTCCCTCCTAAAAAGTAAGGGGAAATGTGTGTGCGTCTTATGGAGTGAATGCAGGCTGCGCGGTTATCCCAGAAGCCAGAACAGCGAGAGGGATCGCTGTGCAGCACTCCCTCTTGCTGTTCTAGCTTCTGGCTTCATCCTGCTGCCCTGAGGAGGCTTGGCGCGGCTATCCCTGGCTTTTGTGGAAGGTGGGGGAAGGGACAGAGGGCAGCCCCTCAGTCCCTTCTTCCACCTCCCGGAAAAGCTCGCAAGAGTCGCGCTCCCTTTAAAGAGCCGTGCAGAGCGTGTGTGTGGCTCTTGGGGGCTTCTCCCCCCTTGGGGAAAAGCCTGCAAGCGCCACACACACACTCCTCGCGGCTCGTGAAAGGGAGTGCTGAGCAGAGCCTGGGATGCATACAGACTCTGCTCAGAGCTCCCTTTAAAGAATATTTTTTTTCTTGCATCCCCCCTCTAAAAACTAGGTGCGTCTTATGGTCAGGTGCATCGTATGGAGCAAAAAATATGATAAATCTTGATCACTAAAATATAACCTAAAATTATCATTTAAAACCTTAATCATTTTAGTAGTACAGCTTGTTCCCTAAGTTTTAGGGACTGCAAGGAGGAGTTTTCGGAAGCTGAAGGGGCAACAGGGCTTAGTGAGCTGGGAGTCTGTGGCAGCCACTTAAAACACATAGCAATTGAAGAAGCTGAAAAAGCAGTCCAAATAATTAGATCAGGAAGAGATGCTTGCCTAAACAGGTGTGTCTTCAGGAGCTGGCGGTATGCCGATATTGATGGAGGTGTTTCATATTTTAGCAGGGAGGCGTTCTGACTGCCACAAACTGGTTGGACACAGAGGGATGGTGGGAGGAGCTAGCTGGGGAACCCCCCCAAGGGAAGAAGGCTCAGAGCCCGGGGGACTGGCGGTGGGATGACAATGAATGGTGAGAGGGAGAAGACAAGGAAGAGGTGTTGGAATCAGGGCTTATTGAGCAGGGAGAGTCTGAGCAGCGCTGGATTAACGATTATGCAAAATAAGCCCATGCATCAAGTGAAGGGGCGGAACCACAGAAACTTTCCATTTCTGGATTTTTAACATCAGCGGTCATTAATGGCCAAGCGTTCCTTTTCTCAGTTGAAGTATGTTAAAAATTCAGCTATGCAACAAGGCAGGCTGGTTTCCTTATCTGTGCTAAGTATATAAGGAGGTGTATTACATAAGACAGGGGTCAGCAAACTTTTTCAGCAGGGGGCCGGTCCACTGTCCCTCAGACCTGGTGGGGGGGCTGGACTATATTTGGGGACGGGGAGAGCGAATTCCTATGCCCCACAAATAACCCAGAGATGCATTTTAAATAAAAGGACACATTCTAAAAACACCCTGATTCCCAGACCCTTCGTGGGCTGGATTGAGATTGGATTTGCCTACTCATGACGTAAGATTAGTTTTGAGGATCTGATTTAAGACTTTGCAATTAGAAAAAGTCAGAGAGCATTTTTCAAATATAAATGAAGTGGACGTATACAAAAATAAACATTATTTTCCATCTTACTGTAGGTTTGGTTTCATTTTGAAAAATAAAAATTTTGGGATTCACTATTGTTTATATTTCATATTAAGTGCCCAACCTTGCAGAAAATCATTGTTTAAAATGAGCGAGTTAATGAATGGATCAACAAATGAATTCATGAGCACATCTCCCTTGCTCTGCTTGACTCTTTGCACGTGTTTCCACCCTAGTCGGCCATCTGTAAGCTGACCAAGCTCAAGAAACTCTACCTGAACTCCAACAAGCTGGACTTTGACGGCATTCCTTCGGGGATCGGGAAGCTGGTCTCCCTGGAGGAATTCATGGCTGCAAACAACAACTTGGAACTGATTCCAGAAAGCCTCTGCAGGTATGCCAAGCCCTCCAAGTCGCCTTGAGGGGCAGAATTTCCTCCCAGAGGACTACCTGCGTGGTAGGCTGTGCACACAGACATGGTTTTATATGGCTTTGGCCGATCTGCTTCCAGGCTGAGACGATTCCTGTAAATCAGCATTGTTCTGCCGCTACCTTGGAAACAATTACAGTCATGCCTTGTGTTACGTTTGCTTCATGTTGCGGCTTTTCAGGTTACGAACGTGGCAAACCCGGAAGTGTTTACTTCCGGGTTCACTGCATGCGCAGAAGCGATCCGCGCACTCTGCACATGTGCAGAAGCGCTCTATCGCACTTTGCACATGTGCAGAAGCAGTGCTGTACTTGCCAACTTTCCGGGGTACGAACAGCGTTCATAGGTAGAGGTATCACTCTAATGTCTCTTTCTACCTACCTATGAACCCAAAGCTTGTAATTCATCAATTTTGGGGAAAGCCTCTAATATTTATTTTCCTTTATTCAATTTCTGCCGCGCAGCCTTCAACACATGCTTCTCTCAAGGAGCTGAGCAATAAAAGCGAAAGACCGCCACATTGGATCCCCCCCCCCAGCAAATAACAGTTGATAAAATATGATAAATAGGAAGGGCAGTTTTGTCTGAGTCTCAGAGGCTTAAAAGGTTAAGTGGTTTTAAAGCCTGGAATGAGAGCCAGTGGTGCGGTAATGCTTAGAGTGTTGGACCTCAGGCCTCAAAGACCAGGGTTGAAGTCCCTCCCTTGGTCATGATGTTTGCTGGGTGACGTTCGGCCAGTTAACACACACTCTCAGGGCCTAGCCTACCTCACAGGGCTGTTGTTAGTGGAGGGAAGGGTGGGAGAACAACATACACTGCCTTGAGCTCCCCAGAGGGAAGATAGTTTAGGGTCAAGGCATCAAAGAGCTGACGTGATTGCCCTTTGTACAATTATGCATGGCGTTGGAGAATGGATGGAGAGACTTTTTCACCCCCGTAACACTAGAGTTTGTGGACGTCCAATGGATGTCCATTCAGATCAGACCACAAAGTCCTCCTTCACATAGTGCATATGGAACTCACCGCCACTGGAGGCAGTGACAGCCGCCAACTTGGATGGCTTTAAAAGAGGATTGGGCTAAGCTCTGCCTCCACAATTAAAGGCAGCAATTCTTCTGGGTACCATTCGTCGGAAACCACACAAGGGTAGAGGGATCTGGTGCTCAGATACTGCTTGCTTGGCCCCTATGAGAACATGGCCCCATTGGCCTGATCTGACAGGCTGCCCTTATGTGATTTGCCAGATGCCAGAATTATTGCCATGTTCAGTTTTGAGTAGAGCTCCCTCCTGGGCCTACCTGGAGATGCTGGGGATTCGAACCCGGAACCGTCTGCATGCAAGGCAGATGCTCTACCACTGAACTACAGCCCTTCCCCATATGACTTAACTGGTTCAAAGGGAGACAGTAAGCACCTCTTTTTCTCTCCACAGGTGTGTCAAGCTCAGGAAGTTGGTTTTGAACAAGAACCGCTTGGTCACTTTACCCGAGGCCGTGCACTTTCTGACAGACATTGAGGTGAGGCCGGGGGGGTCCTTGCTGACAGAAGGGCCTGGGAGTTGGGATGGGGCGCGCATAAGAAAAGGGGATCAACATCTTACCTGAAGGAGCGTCTCCAACCCCATCATTCAGCCCAGACCCTGAGGTCCAGCTCCGAGAGCCTTCTGGTGGTTCCCTCCCTGCGAGAAGTGAGGTTACAGGGAACCAGGCAGAGGGCCTTCTCGGTAGTGGCGTCCGCCCTGTGGAACGCCCTCCCACCAGATGTCAAAGAGATAAACAACTACCTGACTTTCTGAAGGCATCACTGTTTAGGGAAATTTTTAATAATCTGGTCGGAGCCACCCAGAGTGGCTGGGAAACCCTTCTAGATGGGCGGTGTGTGTGTGTGTGTGTGTGTGTGTGTGTGTGTGTGTGTGTATATATATATATATATTTGCTTTCGTAGTATATATGAGTTTATGTGTGTGTGTGTATATGTGTGTGTATGTATACAGTGGTACCTTGGGTTACATACGCTTCAGGTTACATATGCTTCAGGCTACAGACTCCGCTAACCCAGAAGTATTACCTCAGGTTAAGAACTTTGCTTCAGGATGAGAACAGAAATCATGCTCCGGTGGCACAACGGCAGCAGGAGGCCCCATTAGCTAAAGTGGTGCTTCAGGTTAAGAACAGTTTCAGGTTAAGAACGGACCTCCGGAACGATTTAAGTACTTAACCTGAGGTACCACTGTATATATATAAAAATATTATTATTATTATCATATTTCATGCTGTGGGACTCCACTTGGCCCCTCATGGACCAAAAGTGAGAAGCTAAAATCCTATATGAAGTTGATTTAACCCCTCACAGTTACAATTCCCAGTGGCTGATTAATCACTCTGAGATCTGTAGCTCTTTGAGAGGAATAGGGGTCAACTCTCAGCACCCTTAACGAACGTTTCCCAGAATCCTTTGGGGGAAGCCATGACTGTTCAAAGTGGTCCCTAGCAGGATGTGGATGAGCTCCTGTGTTTCTCGTTCCTGTAGCTGCCTTTGACCTGAATGGCCTTTCCCCCCACTCTGCTTCCGGCTCTGAATCCATCTCCCCTTCCTGCCCTTCCTTCTTGCAGATCCTGGATGTCCGTGAGAACCCCAACCTGGTGATGCCCCCCAAGCCTGTGGACAGGACCTCCGAGTGGTACAACATCGACTTCTCCCTGCAGAACCAGCTGCGACTGGCGGGGGCCTCCCCTGCTACCGTAGCAGCTGCCGGGGCAGGTGAGTTTGGTACTGCGGGTTATCCTGGCCTTGCGATTTCCCCACTCCCAGCCTTCCTGGCAAATGATAAACTGCCTTGTTTCCTACCAGTGAATTGCATCCAGTGTTAAAACCTGAGCAATTTACTGTAGGTCCGTTAATTTCAGCAGGCCTGTTACCAGTTGGGAGATTCTTTAAAAAAAATTGGCGGTTTGGTTTAAAAGACTCAGGAGTTTTAAAATATACAGTCAACTCACAACTTAGGCACATTCAAGTTGTGCAAATTCAGCTTTACGTGCTTGTCAGAAAAAAAGTGCTGAACTTTTAAAAAAAGGGGGGGACATCCATGGGAGTGGGGAGTCAGTCATCCCTCCCACCTACCATTGCACTCACCTGGGAGAGTGTTTAGAGGTGCAAAGTGTGTGTGTGTGTGTGTGTGTGTGTGTGTGTGTGTTGTTTTTATTAAAGTTTTCTTGGTTTACAAAGGTATGCGCAATGTCTCTTTTTTCAAGTTACATTTTCCATGGGTCAGTTTCATTTGCTGAGACATTAGGGTTACATCAGGAAGAAAAAGGGGGGAAGAGGTGGAGGGGGGAGAGGCGAGTGGGGGTGGGGCCGGGAGGCGATGTTTCTAATTTGCTTAATGTATGTGTGGGGTTTTGTGTCCGCATCGTTTGTGCGGGTTCTCTTTGCCATTCGCTTGTGTTCCTTTGGTGGTGAGAGAAATTGGGGTTGACCTAGGGTGTGGTTGTTTGTTTGTGATTGGCTGCGGTGAACTTTGTTTTCATGTGTGAGTGGGGTGGGTGTTTTTGAATCAGGTTAGCCATATTGATTCGTATTCTGTTGGTGGATTCTTGTCGTTGTCGGGCTGTGTATGTGATAAAGGGGAGCCATACTGGTGTGAAGGCGTCTTCTTCCATTTGTCCCCGTGTCAGTTTCAGTTTATTGGTTAGTTTTTCTAATAAGGCTGTTTCCCATACTATTTGGTACCATTGGTCCATGCTTACTCCTGACAGGTCTCTCCAGTGTCTGGCTATGTTGTTTCTGGCTGCTGAGAGTAGGTAGGTTATGTGAGTGGGCATTATTGTCTTGGAATATGTTTAGTAGGGCCAGTTCTGGGCTGATCAGAGAAAGTGTGTTTTGACTATACACAATTTTGGCTCTATGCACTACTCCGGAATATAACCCCTGTGTAAGTTGAGCGTTGAATATCTATCCACACGTGCAGTATCCAAACACTTGTTATTCAAAAATTCACTTATCCAAACACGAGGGATCAGTACCCAAACCTCACTTATACGCTTCTCAGATTCAGAGATCCAAGTAGCCAGACCTGTGTGTAGTACTGTAAAGAAATAAGCAGCCTTAAACAAGCTTTACTTTTGTGTGTCTTGTTGGTCCACTGGAAACCATGGGGGGGGGGAGGAGCAGGGGAGGGGAGAAAAGGGGACAGACTGAATGAAGAAGAGAACATCTTTTCCCTTCCTTGTTTGCCTTCTGCAATGTTTCAGAGAATTCTCCCTGGGGTTTTTTCCATCATTTTGTGGCCAAAATTCTGCGATCAGGAACACATTAGACATTTCCCCATAGGAATTAGTGCGGATCGTTGACTTGTTTTGTGAACACTCACCTGATAAACCATCTCCTGAGAACACATTGCGTTCGGAGAGCAGAAACTGCGTGTACAAGCAATTCTTGTGGGAGCTTCAAAGCTATCTTCCATCCCCTAAAATTATTTGTTTCTCTCTTTCCTTACCCCCCACCCCTTTCTATTCCTAGGGAGCAGCCCAAAGGACCCCATGGCGCGAAAGATGCGTCTACGGAGACGCAAAGACTCGTCGCAGGATGATCAGGCAAAGCAGGTGCTGAAGGGGATGTCGGACGTGGCGCAAGAGAAGAACAAGAAGATGGAGGTAGGAACACATGCAGCGATGGAGAGTGACTCCAAGGTTGCAGCGCTTGGGACTCTTTAGCTTAGAGAAAAGGCAAAGAAGAGGCGTTTATAAAACTTTGCATGGCGTGGAGGAAGAAAAGATTATCTTCCTCTCTCTCTTAATGCAAGAAATTGTGGGCATCCAGTGGGATGGGAAATTTGGAACAGATAAAATAAAGAATTTCTGGGTTAATCTGGGGAACTCACTTCCACAAAAGGCTGTGATGGCCGTTTAAAGTTCAGCATGGGAAGATAAGGACAATACAGATTTTAAGAAAGACTGGGGAACCATTCATGTCATATTTACAGAATCAATATAAAGAAATGGACTTGCAGGGTTTGATTAAACCACTTGCAGGGTTTGATTAAACCAAGCTTAGGCAAACTCAGCCCTCCAGATGATTTGAGACTACAATTCCCATCATCCCTGACCACTGGTCCTGCTAGCTAGGGATGATGGGAGTTGTAGTCCCAAAACATCTGGAGGGCCGAGTTTGCCAATGCCTGGATTAAACACTTGCAATTAACAAAGCAAATGTAGGAAATAGAATGTTGATATTACAATGAAAAGAGAAGAATTATACCTTTTAAAAATAATAATCAAAGAATAGGAGATAATATGCCAAAAAACCAGAAGGGGAAACTGAGGGAAGTCGTGGAGAGGAGGGGGAAATTGGGGGATGGTATTTTTGTTACAGTGGTACCTCAGGTTACATACGCTTCAGGTTACATACGCTTCAGGTTACAGACTCCGCTAACCCAGAAATAGTGCTTCAGGTTAAGAACTTTGCTTCAGGATGAGAACAGAAATCGTGCTCCGGCGGTGCAGCGGCAGCAGGAGGCCCCATTAGCTAAAGTGGTACCTCAGGTTAAGAACAGTTTAGGTTAAGAACGGACTTCCGGAATGAATTAAGTACTTAACCCGAGGTACCACTGTATGTTATGATACTTTGATGTTTAAAAATGTAAAATCTTAATAAAAACTATTTTAAAAAAAAACAAGTTCAGCACGGGACGGCAATATATAAAAAGCCACCATCCCAGAAAGCAACAGGTATTGCATTGTCAAAGGAATGTTAGAATCCGGTTAAAGACGCAGTAGCGTTATAATCAGGAAAATGCAATGCAATAATCCCCATCTCTGAATGCACTCTAGGTTCCCTTCCTTTTCCGCTACCAGGATCCCTTATTCTTTGTTCTTATTGCCGTTAGGATCCTTTACTAACTCTCTCCCTCCCTCCCTTTTCTTTCCGCTCTAGGAGAACGGAGACCCAAAGTACACGGACCTGAAAACCCGCCGCTGGGATCAGAGTTTGGAGAAGCCTCAGCTCAACTACTCTGAGTTCTTTACGGAGGACGTGGGGCAGCTCCCTGGCGTCACCGTCTGGCAGATCGAGAACTTTGTGCCCACAATGGTGGACGAGACCTTTCACGGGAAGTTCTACGAGGCCGACTGCTACATTGTCCTGAAGGTGAGGGGGGCAGACATCTTGTTTTTATCCTCACAGCCACCCCTGCGAGGTGGGAGACTTGCTTGTCCATCGCTTCATGGGCCTCACTCACACCAAACTAGGATGTGCTAGGATGCCACATTATTATTATTTTTATTTTATTTTATTTTATTTTGCAATTTTATATTTAACACAAAAAACATTATCACAAATATCCTCTGACTTCCCCCAACTTCCTCTTCTGATTCTTTAAATATTTGCTTCTCCTATTTTGCTCTACCTTAATTTTCTAATTAAATATTGTTATATTCTTCTTATCTTTATAGCATACCATATATCCAAATTACATCTTACGTTTTGCTATCTGCCCAGTCATTACCTTTTAACGTTTATACTCATTTTCTTAATTGTAAGTGTTTACTCAAACCCTGCTAGTGAGTCGACTTCTTTACAATGTTTCTGTAAATACATCATAAACAATTCCCATTCTTTTTTAAAGTCTCTGTTGTCCTTATCTCTGATTATTCCAGTCAACTTCTCCATTTCAGTGTATTCCATCAGCTTTGCTTGCCATTCTTCTTTCGTTACTATTATTATTACTATTATTATTACTAGATTTCTACGTTGCCCTCCATCCAAAGATCGCAGGGCGGTTTGCAATATGAAAACACAAAAATACTTAGCAAAGTAATAAACAATAACACCCCCAACACAGTTTAAAAGGCTATAGATTGTTTAATTAGTGTGGGAGAAGAATAATATTTTTGCCTGGCACCTCAAGATATGTAACGAAGGTGCCAGCCAAACCCTTCTGGGGAAGAGCATTCCACAAATGGGGAGCCACCACAGAAAAGGCCCTTTCTCATGTTGCTGCACTCCTGTCCTCAGAAGGGCCTCGGAAGATGATTGCAGGGTCCAGGTCCGTTCATATGGGAAAGAGGCAGACCTTGAGGTATTGCAGTCCTGAGCCTTAAACTGTCACGGGTTCCCCTAAAGAATTCTGGGAGTTGTAGTTTGCTAAGGGGGCTGAGAGTTGTTAAGGGGTGCCCTCACCCACTCACAGGGCTATATATCCCAGAATGGTTTAACAATCAGTCCCTCTCCCCAGGGAACTCTGGGAGCTATAGCTATAATAGGAGTCTCTTAATGACTCTCAGCACACTTAAGAAACTACAGCTCCCAGAATTCACTGGGGGAAGCCATGGCTGTTTAAAGTGACATTCTAGTGTTATAAGTGTGTATTGTGAAGGTGGCCATGATCTCCCAAGGATAAGGAACCTGTGACCCTTCTGATGTTGTCAGGACTAAATAATAATAATAATAATAATAATAATAATAATAATATAATAATAATAATAATAATTAATAGTAATAATATATAATAATTTATTATTTCTACCTCGCCCATCTGGCTGGGTTTCCCCAGCCACTCTGGGCAACTTCCAAAAAAAGTTTTAAAATACATTAAAACATAGTCATTAAAAACTTCCCTAAACAGGGCTGCCTCCAGATGTCTTCTAAAAGTCAGATAGTTTATTTCCTTGACATCTGATGGAAGGGAATTCCACAGGGCGGGCGCCACTACCAAGAAGACCCTCTGCCTGGTTCCCTGTAAGCTCACTTCTCGCAGTGATGGAACCACCAGAAGACTCTCAGAGCTGGACCTCAGTGTCCGGGCTGAATGATGGAGGTGGAGACGCTCCTTCAGGTATACTGGGCCGAGGCCGTTTAGGGCTTTAAAGGTCAACACCAACACTTTGAATTGTGCTCGGAAACATACAGCTCCCATAATCCCGTACCTTTGGCCTTGCTGGCTGGGGCTGATGGGAGTTTGAGTCCAACAACATCTGGAGGTCTACGGATGCCCTGCCCTTGCCATGGGAGTAGACAAAAGTTGAGCTGTGCCTGGTTTGATGCGACCATACGCAGGTCCCTAACCCAAAGCGACCTGGAGGGCAGGGAAGGTTTGTTTTTAAGCTTGCCCGTTGGTCCAGCTGCAAACATTGCTTCTCCCCAGACTTTCCTAGACGATAACGGCTCATTGAACTGGGAGATCTACTACTGGATTGGCCAGGAAGCCACGCTCGACAAGAAAGCCTGCTCTGCCATCCATGCTGTCAACCTGCGCAACTATCTGGGTGCCGAATGCCGCAGCATCCGGGAGGAGATGGGAGACGAGAGCGACGAGTTCAGCCAGGTAAGCGCCTTCCTCTCTGCAGGTTGCTGGATATATCTATCTTTCCCCTTTCGGCTTTTTAAAAAAATAACTTTTTTTTTTGCAATTGTTTTGCAATTGTTGCTCACGAATTCATCCCGTCAGCCTGGCTAATTCTGTGTACTCTACCATCTTTGTTTGCCATTCCTCAATACAAAAAATTTCACAGCTGAGTCCTCAACTCTTTATTACTGTGCTTGGCTTTCTTCAAGTTGGGCTGTGTCTAAAATTTGCCATTTAGATTTTCAAACTTTTTTGTAAACTCAGTTTTAGAAACTGTACCTTTGAGTCCTCAATGCTTTATTACTGCGCTTTGCTTCCCCTAGGTCGAGCTAGGATTATAATACTTCAGAATTTTTGGGAGTTGTATCCCCTTTCTTTGAATTTGGTCATTTAAGGTTTATGATTTCTCTATTTCCTTCTGAGGAAACTGAATGGTTCAGTGAAACGAGGTTTGTAGCCGGCATCCCTTTAAGGCTTTGTTCAGTTCTAGGTTTTTCTAATTTTTTCCTTAAACTTTTTGATTTTTATTATTTAGTTTATTTCTATAAAATAATATTTCTAATCGATTACTTCTCGTTTCAAGGATTTTCACAGTATTTCATTTGTTTTGTGTAATTCCTCAATAGTCGGCAGATCTTGATGTTTCCATCCTTGAGCTATCAAAGCTCTGGCCGCCATTGTCTCATACAGAAATAGTTTTTCATCTTCTTTTGGTATCTCATCCAAATGTTAAAAAAATAACTTTCGTGGCTGTTGGCAGGTCTTTGATCATGAGATCTCCTACATTGAAGGTGGGACGGCCAGTGGCTTTTATACAGTGGAAGACACACACTATGTCACCAGGTAAGAAATGATGATAATGGTCCCCTTTTGATACTACTTCTTTTTAAAAAAATTCTATCCGGGGCACAACACCCAAATCTTATTTTGCTTTTGTGTGAAGAAAGGGTGCTTCTGAGCCCATACAGAGTCCTTTTCTTTTTCTGCTAGCCCCAGAGCATTTGGGATTACTGGGTGCAACTTTCAGGTCAAAGGTTGTCCCTTCTGAATGGGCCCCAATCCGCTGCCTCTCCAAAGACTCACTTGTAATTTAGGGGATCCAGATTTATTTATTTTTTTGGAAGATGCTCCTACTTATGACTTCTGGCTGTTCTCCTTGTTCCCCTCTGTTTCTTAATTGTGGGGGGCTAACACTAGTAAATTTCGATTTTTTCATTTGATTATTCTGCCTAGAGGCAGATGGAAGGGAACATTGGGCCATAGCAGTAATTTTGGATTGGGGTTGATTCAGCGGTACAAAAAACTGATTTGGCCAGAGAACAGGAGATTGGCAGGAATGTCTCAAGTTCTGACAGCAGGATAATAAATAATGTGGGATGCAGGAAAGATTTGTGACTTTGAGATTGTTTTGAATTTGGGGAAAACTGTTTAGCTTGCAATTCCCCTTGGTGGGGCAGTGCCCTGATAAACCAGTCTTCTCTGCCTAGATCTTTCTAGTGCAAAAATTATATGACAGAGGGCTCCAAACCGCCAAGTTTTTTAGTCCTGGTACAGCCTCTCTTTATCTAGTGTCAATCCATTTCCTCTTCCGTGCTGGCCGTTTTGAATGTTCTCTTATTTTAAGGAAGTAGGGGAAATCTTCATGAATTGCAAAACTTCCAAGACCTTTGGCCAACAGACCCATTGGTGGATTTAAGTTTCCCCCTGTCATCTAACATTTTTGCCCCCCAATTTCAATGTAGGCTTTACCGTGTTTATGGAAAGAAGAACATAAAGTTGGAACCGGTACCTCTGAAGGCAGCATCTTTGGACCCTCGGTAAATATTTAGGGTGATTCTCTTTTGGAAACGGGATCCTCTAAAATCAGCAATTTTGGGGGAAACGAATCCCTAAAATATTATGTATAGCTGAGTTGACATTCTAGGTCATCTGTCTCATAGGAAGTCCTCAATCAATTCATTACATTGGTGGAGTTGTACTTGCAAAGGCATCCTTGGACTGGGCTAAGGAATTATTTTCTTAAGGTCCACCAATAATTTCTTTTAAAGAATGAGAGAACTTTAACTCCGCATTACTGTTTGCTATCCATATTTGAGGGAGTAAACCATAATATTAAATGCAAGGAATTGGTTTGTTCTTTATTGATTGTCGCACAGCAATCTGGAGTTCAGAGATGGAAAATTTAGACAATCCCTGCTTGGCTTAGGGATGTTAGGACTGTTGCACTCTCAGATGGGGAAATGGCACAATATAGCCGGTTCCTGCAAGGCAAAGAAGGACCACAGACCTTTTATGCCACCCGGGAAGACTTTATTTCATCCACATCTTGTGATAACGTGGAAGGGCATCTCTCAACAGCAGCATCAGAAATATGGAAAGTGTGAGATGATTTTCAGTTCCCACCTGTGGCTCCTAGAAGCTGTCAGCATGTGACAGCAGCCACACCCTGGGAATGGCTTCGACTGGCCGGCTAAGCCAGGTGAGGGTAGCCGATGGGTCTCAAACTCTCAGTGAGTTAGAGACTTCCTCTGCATGTGAAGATAGACGCTGGTGGATTGAGCAGATGAGATCAAGAGGGGGTCCAATGGCCAAGAAGGCAGTTTCTTCATGTGCTGTAGAGGGACGTGAGGGGCCGATGGGGCTCACCCACCTGGGAAGGTAGCCCACCTAGGAGAAGGAAAACTCTGATCCTGAACTTCCACTGCCTTGTGGGATATCTTCGGGAGAAGAAAAGACTCGGGAATAAACCCTAGATGAATCTGGAGTCCCTAAGACAGTTGGATGGTGTCTTGTTCGCCTCCTTCCGGCAAGTCCTGCAGCCAAGCTGGTGCCAAACATTTGGCTCTGCTTTCCTTTGGACCCCATCAGTGAGGCCGAGAGGGGGGTCTTGTCGTCTGGGCAGCCCAGGACCTCCATGCACACTGCCCAGGCTTGCACCCAGGGCCAGATTTAGACCCTAAGCTACTGAAGCTAATGGGGCCCTTTATATGTCCAGCTGTCCTTTGTCAGCAACAAATTGTCACTGTTTTTTGTGTTAAATATATTCTGTATCGTAATTTATGGACCTAATAGGTATCTAAAGCCATTTGCACATAACAAATAGGAGCCTACACAACACAAAACGCTGTTTGTAGGTTTTATTTTATTTGTTTTTTATCTTATATTTTGGAAATTACATCCAGTTGTTTTTTTCCCTTTAAATTTTTTTGGTTCCCCCAAGAGAGTGGGGCCCTAAGCTGTAGCTTGTTTAGCTGATACATAAATCTGGCACTGTTTGCGCCCCAGGGAGGTCACTTTGATGCTGCCAATGCAGTGATTTGACTTCACCCCCAGAGGCAGACTCCATTGTCTCTTGAGACAGACAGATGCTAACGATACATGAGGTATTTAGTGCCTCCTGCACTAATTGATAACTGTTTCATTTTATTTCCTGGAAGGAATGTGTTCTGAAATCCTGCAGTGGGGGGGGGGGTATGATTTATAAGAAGCCTTTTTTCTTAAACTCTAAGGGTTGGAGCCATGGTTCGCAATGTGGGGCACTCCCCCCCCCCCACAGGGGGGCAATTTGATTTTTAATGGGGGGCAATTCAAGAATGAGTTATTAACAGTGAATGGCCTTTTAGGCTTCCTCCACGTGAATAGGAGTTCACTTTTTGAATTATATGTCATTGGAGGCAGGGAGGCATCAGGATTTTAGAGATGCTTGGGGGGGCATGGCCAAAAAAAGGTTGGGAACCACTGGCCTGGAGGATTCTGGGAGTTGTAGTTCCATAAAACCTGAGGGGTTAGAGGAAAGCCCCATCACTGATTTTGAGTGAGGTCTGCAGCAGCTTCTAGCTATTTGGGAAAAATGGCCCCTTCCGTCTTTTTCTTTTTTCTTTTTTAATCCTTTATTTATTTATTAAATTCATATTACACGTTAGTTACCGTACAATTTCAGCACTGTACATAACGTGTTATATTAAATATATGGATTCCCCACATCTAACCCTATACCCTATTGACCATTTACCCAAATACCCATGTGACCTTCCTCACCCACGTGCAAGACGTCCTTCTCGCTACGTTAAAACTCTATCATTGTGTTCGCATTTATTCATCACATTAATCAGTCCTCTATTCCAGAATCATTGCATTAATGAACTCACTCAGTACTTATCCAAAGATTTCCACTGAAGTGATATTTTACAATATATTCTTCAACACGCTTCCATTCCTTTCTTAATTCTTGCTTTGATTGCACTCTAATTGATGCTGTCATCTTGGATAGTTCAATATATTCGCAAAATTTGATTTGCCACTCTGACATTGAGGGAGTTTCTTTGCTCTTCAGTTTTTGGCCACAAGTACTCTTGCGGGGACGCGGGTGGTGCTGTGGGTAAAAGCCTCAGCGCCTAGGGCTTGCCGATCGAAAGGTTGGCGGTTCGAATCCCCGCGGCGGGGTGCGCTCCCGTTGTTCGGTCCCAGCGCCTGCCAACCTAGCAGTTCGAAAGCACTCCCGGGTGCAAGTAGATAAATAGGGACCGCTTACTAGCGGGAAGGTAAACGGCGTTTCCGTGTGCGGCTCTGGCTCGCCAGAGTAGCTTCGTCACGCTGGCCACGTGACCCGGAAGTGTCTCCGGACAGCGCTGGCCCCCGGCCTCTTGAGTGAGATGGGCACACAACCCTAGAGTCTGTCAAGACTGGCCCGTACGGGCAGGGGTACCTTTACCTTTACCTTTTTACTCTTGCAGCCGCTGTTGCGTGTAAAAAGACTCTGACTTTGTCTCTAGGGTCTTTTTCTTTCTTTATCTCTAACTTGCCTCTTTCCTGGGACTTTTTTTCCAAGGTTCGTCTTCCTGTTGGACCACGGCCTTGAGATCTACATCTGGAGGGGGAGCCAGGCCACTCTGAGCGGCACCACCAAAGCCAGGTAACTCCCCAAGCAAGGAGAGGGTTGTAGTTGATGTCAGTAGCTTTGGGCCTTTGGGTGGTGTCTGTGGTAAACTTTATTTGAACTGCCGATGCCATTATCATTTTTTGTTTATTTCATTTATACTTTATTTCCTAAAATTTTTGCACCGTTTCTTCGTAGCAACAAAAACCCTCAAGGCAGTTTGCAAATGGGAAAAAAAAATCAATCAAAATGAGTAACAACACTTTAAAAGAAATTAAAACCAGCAGTAAACTAAAAACAAATTAAAACACATACCAGCATTCCAGACATCTGGCTAGACTTGCCTTTAAAAATGGGTTTTTAGCAGGTGCCAAAATGTGTACAGTGAAGATGCCTGCCGGATATCAATAGGCAGGGAGTTCCAAAGTGTAGATGCTGCCACACTGTAATAAAAATAAAAATAAATTTATTACTTATACACCACCCATCTGGATGGGTTTCCCCAGCCACTCTGGGCAGCTTCCAAGAGAATATTAAAAATACGACAAAACATGAAACATTAAAAACTTTCCTAAACAGGGCTGCCTTCAGATGTCTTCTAAAAGTCAGAGTTGTTTATTTCCTTGACATCTGATGGGAGGGCATTCCACAGGGTGGCCGCCACTAGCAAGAAGGCCCTCTGCCTGGTTCCCTGTAAGTTCTCACAGTGAGGGAACCGCCAGAAGGCCCTTGGAGCTGGACCTCAGTGTCCGAGCTGAACAATGGAGGTGGAGACGCTCCTTCAGGTATACTGCGCTGAGGCCATTTAGGGCTTTAAAGGTCAGCACCAACACATTGAATTGTGCTTGGAAACGTACTGGGAGCCAATGTAGGTCTTTCAAAACCGGTATTATGTGGTCTTGGCGGCCGCTCCCAGTCACCAGTCTAGCTGCCGCATTCTGGATTTATTGCAGTTTCCAGGTCACCTTCAAAGGTAGCCCCACAAAGAGCGCATATAAGATTGATTTCATACAAATAGATATTATGCAGCAGCTGCAACCGTGCCAGCGGTCAAGTGGGCATGTCATGGGTTAATGTCATCTCGCATGCAAACTGCCCCCAAGTTGTTTAAGGGCTCCATAGACAAATAATACATGGATTTTCACTCCTGGTTTGCTTGCCATGGATTGTGCTTCCTGAAAACTGGTTATGTGCCATTTTTATATCCTGGCCACCTTGAGGTTACTATTACCTGTGTGGATAAGCATCTGTTTTTAAATGTTGATTCCAGGTGTTTTGAAGCATTTGGTGGTTCAGATGTATTGTTTTGCTGCTTCGGCGTTCGACACCCTGGACTCTTTTGGGAGGGAAGGGGTGGAAATGTATTAAGTAAATGAAAAACCGAATACTAATTGGAGCTGAAGCCTTGTTACAATGCAAATCTGTTCCTCTGAGCTCCTTTTTGTCTTTCCCTGAATCAGTCTTCCGCTCCGTTCTTCTCCCCCCTCTTAGGCTTTTCGCAGAGAAGATCAATAAGAATGAGAGGAAGGGGAAGGCAGAGATCCTGACCGTCAGTCAGACGCAGGAGGCGCCCGAGTTTTGGGAGGTCCTGGGGGGGCAGCCAGATGAGATCAAGCCCAACGTCCCAGATGACTTCAAGCCTCCCAGACCTAAACTCTACAAGGTGAGTTGGTGCAGACACCAGTCACACCCAGGGTGGATAAAAATCAATGATTTTTTTTCGGATTTTTGTTTTATTTAAATTGGATTTTATTTTTCATTTAGATTTTTAAAATGAAATGCTTTTGGAGGAAAAATCTTTGTAAATATAGTTTTCTATTTAAGTTACATTATGGTCCAGACTCCAAAGGCTATTCACCAGGAAATAAAGATTTGTTTTCAGTTTTTCACGTGTGCTAAAGCTCAGTCTCAGTTTTTTATTTTTAATTGTTTAACTGCATCAGTTAGCAAACATGGATACATATGCTATAATGTTATTGTTTTAGTTAAATAAAACGCTTAAATGATTATTTTTCTCCTTCCAGTAAAATACAGCAGAAAAGTTGTCCAAATATAAACAGTTAACTTATTAAAAACCTGACAATAATTTCATAGTTATCTGTCTCTGTATTTCTAATAGTACAGTCATACCTTGGGTTGAATGTGCTTCAGGTTGAGCGCTTTTGGGTTGCGCTCCACGGCAACCCAGAAGTAACGGAGCGCGTTACTTCCGGGTTTTGCCGCATGCGCAGAAGCTCAAAATGATGTCATGCGCGGAAGGGGCAAAACGCGACCCACAGACGCACCGTTGCGTCTTATGTTCTGTTCAGGATGCGAACAGGACTCCAGAACAGATCCCATTCGCATCCTGAGGTACCACTGTATAACCAAATCAGTAATTTTTGATATGACTGCAAAAACTACTCTGAAAATTTACTATTCCAGAAATGAAGCCTTCATGTGGTTGTAAATATTAAGATTATACCAGCAAGAATGAGTCTTTCTGTAAAGAAAAAAATGATTTAAATAAACTCTTACTGACTAGTGATTTAAATCGATTTGATTTAAATCAATTCTAGGCTGGTCACACCCAAACACTTATAACAGCTCTCAACACCCATAACAAACTACAGTTCCCAGGATCCTTTGCAGGAAGCCCGGGCTATATAAAGCGGTATGACGCTGCTTTAAAAGTATGGGGCAGAAGAGACCCCAGAGCAGGAAAAGGCTTGCCAGGTGGGCTTTTGATTGCTCCCTTCTCCCTGCTAACACCCATTTCCCCTTTTCTCCTTCCTTCTCCTGTTCTCCCACAGGTCGGTTTAGGTTTGGGTTACCTGGAGCTGCCCCAGATCAACTACAAGCTTTCTGTGGAACACAAGAAGAGGCCCAAAGTGGATCTGCTGCCAGAAATGAGGCTGGTACGCCCCTCTGTGTTTATCTATGCCGTATTTTTCCCTCCATAAGACACACCTGACAATAAGAAGCACCTAGTTTTTAGTGGAGGAAAACAAAACAAAAAAATATTCTGAACGAAACAGTGGATGTATGATTTTTGTGGCCCATGCTGTGGCCACAGACATGATATGTGATTTGACGGTGAGTTTGGGGTAGCCCAGTGCAAAAATTCTGAGGAGCCATGTGGATCCATGCTTTGTAACCATGCTTTTGCACCACTGCGGCCCCACGAAACAGTGGATGCGTGTGTGGTTTTGGTGCAGGCTGTAGCCATGGACATGCTATGTGATCTGATGTTGAATTTGGGGTGACCCAATGCAAAAATCATGAGGATCCATGGGCTTTTACCTCCCCCCTCCTAGGCAGCCTCCTTTATCGCTAGCCTCCCTTATCTCCCTCCCAGTCGCTTGCCGATCAGCTGCTTCCTTTCAACACTCCCTTCCCTCTTGTTTGCCTTAGTGTCTTTTCCTTAGCTGGAGCAGTTTTTTGCTCCTCTTTTCCTTCTAATTTCTCTCCTTATTGCTTTAGTCTTCCTGTTTCCCCCCTTTGCAAGTTTGCTGTCTTTACCTCCCCACTCCCAGGCAGCCTCTTCTATTGCTAGCATCCCTTATCTCCCTCCCGATCGCTTGCCAATCAGCGGCTTTGTTTCAACACCCACTTCCCTCTTTCTTAAAAAAAAAAAGCATGATCTGCTTTTCACCCCTGGGCAATTCGCCTCCAGGGACCATGCATTCACTCCATAAGACGCACAGACATTTCCCCTTACTTTTTAGGAAGAAAAAAATGCGTTTTATGGAGCAAAAAATACGGGAGAGAGAGAGAGAGAGAGAGAGAGAGAGAGAGAGAGAGAGAGAGAGTGTTGTAGAATTGGATGGGATCCAACCCTGCTACAATGCAGGAATGGGATGGGGAGAGGGAACAGAGCAGGAAGCTCTACTCTCTCCCAGGAACACAACTGCATCAGGGGTCCTATTTATTTTTATTTATTTATTTCATTTCTATCCCACCATTCCCCCCCCCCCAAGAAGCTTCATAGTTCTCCCCCATCTCCTTTAATCCCCACAGCAACCCTGTGAGGTAGGTTAGGCTGAGAAGCAGTGACTGGCTCCCAAGGTCACCCAGTGAGCTTCATGGCCAAGTCAGGATTTGAACCCTGGTCTCCCAGGTCCTAGTCCAACACTCTAACCACTACACAGCCTCAGTCCTGTATACCTGAAGGAGCGTCTCCAACCCCATCATTCAGCCTGGACACTGAGGTCCAGCTCCAAGGGCTTTCTGGTCGTTCCCTCACTGCGAGAAGTGAGGTTACAGGGAACCAGGCGCAGGGCCTTTTCGGTATTGGCGCCCGCCCTGTGGAATACCCTCCGTTCAGATGTCAAGGAAATAAACAACAATCTGACATTAAGACAATATCTGCAGGCAGCCCGTATCGAGAAGTTTTTAATGTTTGATGTTTTATTATGTTTGTATATATTTAAGTGTGTTTTAAGTGCATTATACAGGGACGTGGGTGGTGCTGTGGTCTAAACCACTGAGCCTAGGTCTTGCCGATCAGAAGGTTGGCAGTTCGAATCCCCGCAGCGGGGTGAGCTCCCGTTGCTCAGTCCCAGCTCCTGCCAACCTAGCAGTTCAAAAGCAAGTAGATAAACAGGTACCATTCCAGCAGGAAGGTAAACGGTGTTTCCGTGTGCTGCTCTGGTTTTGCCAGTGGCTTAGTCATGCTGGCCACATGACCCGGAAAAACTGTCTGCAGACAAACGCTGGCTCCCTCGGCCTATAAAGCGAGATGAGCGCCACAACCCCAGAGTCGTCTGTGACTGGACTTAACTGTCAGGGGTCCTTTACCTTTACCTAAGTGCATTATACAAATGTGGCACTAGATTGTGCTGATGAGCTAATGGCAAATTCCATATATATTTTACAACTTTATTTCAAAAATGGTTTTCACATCGTTTTTTGTATCTGTTTTGATTCAGCCATAGTTACTTATGTCTTAGACATAAGGGAGGGCAATTATTAGGGTGGGCACCACTACTGAGAAGGCCCTCAGCTTACACAGCTGCTTTGAAATGGGGGCAGCACATTTCCAAATAACTGCTGTTCCGACGGGCCCTTTGGGAAACTCTGGCACCAGGCCTTGAGGAGCCGCCGAAACTGATCTTGGCAGCTGAGCAGGGTGAATTGAAACCCTTCCTTCTTGTCTCCCCTTCCTCAGCTTCAAAGTCTGTTGGACACCAAGTCGGTCTACATCCTGGACTGCTGGTCTGACGTTTTCATCTGGATCGGCCGCAAGTCTCCTCGCCTGGTGCGCGCCGCTGCCCTCAAGTTGGGCCAGGAGCTCTGCAGCATGCTGCATCGCCCCAAACACGCCATGGTGACCCGCAACCTGGAGGGCACTGAGTGCCAGGTAGGTGGGTGGACGGGTATGTATTTACAGTGGAACCTCGGGTTGCGAACGTGATCCGTGGGGGAGGCACGTTCGCAACCCGCAGCGCCGCATCTGTGCACGCGCGTGACTCAACTCAGCGCTTCTGCACATGCGCAAAGCGCAATTGCTGAAACCCGGAAGTAGCCCGTTCCGGTACTTCTGGGTTTCGGTGTGTCCATAACCTGAAAACGCGTAACCCGAGGCATCTGTAACCTGAGGTACCAGTGTATTCATTTTTTAAAAACCCACATTTGTTGTTGTTGTTTAGTCGTTTAGTCGTGTCCGACTCTTCATGACCCCATGGACCAGAGCACGCCAGGCACTCCTGTCTTCCACTGCCTCCCTCAGTTTGGTCAAACTCATGCTGGTACCTTCGAGAACACTGTCCAACCATCTCGTCCTCTGTCGTCCCCTTCTCCTTGTGCCCTCCATCTTTCCCAACATCAGGGTCTTTTCCAGGGAGTCTTCTCTTCTCATGAGGTGGCCAAAGTATTGGAGCCTCAGCTTCAGGATCTGTCCTTCCAGTGAGCACTCAGGGCTGATTTCCTTCAGAATGGAGAGGTCTGATCTTCTTGCAGTCCATGGGACTCTCAAGAGTCTCCTCCAGCACCATAATTCAAAGCATCAATTCTTTAGTGATGTCTGTCCTTTTTTGCTCCCCACCCCCCAGGTCTTCAAGTCCAAATTCAAGAACTGGGATGACGTGCTGAAGGTGGATTACACCCGCAACGCAGAGTCGGTCAAGCAGGCGGACGGCCTTTCAGGAAAAGTGCAGAAAGACTCTGAGAAGAAGGACCAGATGAAGGCTGACCTGACAGCCCTCTTCCTGCCGCGCCAGCCCCCCATGCCGCTAAGCGAGGTAGGTCTCGGACGGAGCGGGTGGCTGGGCTGAGATTCTCCTCTGCAGAGTCACCTCACGTGAAGTGGAGGCGGTCTAAAATCTGCCCTACTGCTTCCTGCCCCAGTCGTCGTCCGACCCCAAACTCCTTGGTCAAACCAAGGAGAAAATTCCTACGCGGAATTCTGTAATCTGAAGACTCCACCAGTGAGCCCCTACACCCCCCCCCGGAGGTTTGTGAAATTCAAAGCGTTGGTGCAGACCTTGGAAGCCCTAAAAGGCCTCAGTCCTGTGTACCTGAAGGAGCATCTCCAGCCCCATTGTTCAGCCCTGTCTGTGGGTCTCCTTTCCCCCCATTTTGGAGAGGGGAGGTTATGGTTTTGTCTTGTTCTTGTTTTTATTAGGAATTTTGGGTTTTCATCTTGTATTTGTGAGATTTAACGTCCGGCACACCTCCGCTGCAACTCAGTGCTTCTCCCGGCGTCTAGCAGAGTATAGCGATCAGCGGAGTAGCCTGTGTTGAGGAATCTCACCCATGCAGAAAAACACTCCGTACACAGCTTCTTTCTAATCTAAGAAGCGTTTATTTACAGCAGAGAAATATATCAGCAGTCCGGGAGATGGCTTTCCCACAGTATTTTTATGCTGTGAACCACACTGAGATCTTCAGATGAAGGGGGGTGGTCTATTATTATTAACCGTATTTTTCGCTCCATAAGACACATCTGCCCATAAGACAGTTTTTAAAAGAGGAAAACAGGGGGGGGGGGGGAATTTCTGAATCAAATGTACTAAACTATTTTAGTAATAAACTACCTGTATATCAGAGTGGGGGGGACAGGAGCTGTATGTTTCTTTACCGTACGCACTCAAGGAGCCGGTGCAGGAACCCCAGCAGCCTCCTCTCATGTAAGCGGCTCCTTTCCCTCTTTGCTGCTTCAAAGTGAGTCACGGAGGAGGGAAGGAAGGGGAGCCATAGATCCTCAGCTCATGAATGCAGCCGGATCCCGCCGCTGTCCATAGGCATTCACTCCATAAGACGCACAGACACATCCCCTTACTTTTTAGGAGGAAATAAGTGCGTCTTACGGAGCGAAACATACAGTAAGTGATACCTCCTCACTGCTATGTTCAGTCTTCCTCTTAATTCTGCTGTCAGCCCCCCTGCAGCTTAACTCTTTCTTTCTTTCTTTCTTGCGGGGCAGGCGGAGCAGCTCATGGAGGAATGGAACGAAGACCTGGATGGCATGGAGGGCTTTGTCCTGGAAGGCAAGAAGTTCGCCCGCCTACCCGAGGAGGAATTTGGGCATTTCCACACCCAGGATTGCTACGTCTTCCTGTGCCGGTAAGCAGGCCCTTGCTGTCACTCACCCACCCACCTCCGCAGGCATTGCCTCCCTCTTTATTTCCCTTCTCTGTCCAGTCTGATCCAATGCAGAATCATGGAATTTGTAGAGTTGGAAGGGTCCCCCCCAAAGGTCATCTAGTCCAACCCCGAACACTGCAGGATTTGGACCAAATGAGAGTGTTTCCGTTGAGTCTGGAAAACAAGCCTACGGAGCTGACTTAGACCGAACCAGGCCACGGGTCCGCCTGGGCCCTCCACACCTCTCAACCTGGCCCTCGAGGCTCTCCCCAAGCCACGCCCCCTTGGCCACACCCCTTCTCACTAGGCCACACCCCTCGCTGGTCCTGCTTGGCTACGCCTTTGAGCCCTGCAGTATAGATGGGGCTTGCGATCCGCACTGAAGCTTCCTCGGGAGGAGGGAGCAAGCTGCCTCCCTCGCTGAGCGATTCACTGTGCTTTGCGCCTTCAAAGGTACTGGGTCCCCGTGGAGAGCGAGGAGCAAGAGGAGGAGAAGAAGAAGAAGAAAAAGAGACCCGAAGGGGCTGCCGAGGGAGAGGAGGAGGAAGAGGAGGAGGAGGAGGAAGAAGAAGAGGAGAAGCAGCCCGAGGAAGATTTCCAGTGCGTTGTTTATTTTTGGCAAGGCAGGGAGGCCTCCAACATGGGCTGGCTCACATTCACTTTCAGCCTCCAGAAGAAATTTGAGAACCTTTTCCCTGGGAAGCTGGAGGTGAGCAATTTCGGTGGTACCTGAGGGTCGATTTCAAAAAAAATCCCCTGGGAGAACGGTTATGTCCCTGTGGAGACGGCAGTATTGAGTCAGCGGCTCATGTGCTTCTGGCTTGCACTCATTATAAAGAAATGTTAAATTGATTATAAAACTAATGAAATGTATAAGCTTGAAAAGTATAAATAAAAGGGAGGGTACATGGCCGGCTGGAACCCAGAACAAAGGCACTCTGCACTGTGGTTATTTGAGTCAACCACTTAATATAAGAGGAACCGTGGCCATAGATGTTAATGTACTTTACAGTGTATTAGATGAGGGTTTCCCCCCCCCCAAAAAAACCAGATCATGTTAAAGGGGGAGGGATATACTTGTTCAGCGCATATTGTTGACATGTGATTTTCAGCCAACCCCCTTGAAAAAAGCTCAACTCTGGGCAATTTCCCCCCATTTTCTTAAGTTTGAGTCCCCAAAAATTGGTGGCGTCTTATACAAGGGGGCGTCTTATACACGGAAACGTACGGTAATCCTCCTCTGTTCCTTCTTCTATCGTTTCAGGTCGTGCGGATGACGCAGCAGCAGGAGAACCCCAAGTTCCTCTCCCACTTCAAGCGGAAATTCATCGTCCACAAGGGCAAGAGGAAAGCGAGAGACGATGGGCTTCAACCCAGCCTCTACCACATCCGTACGAACGGCAGCACCCTCTGCACCCGGTGAGCGTCTCTTGCCTCTGACCCCTATAGGCCCCCGCCTTAGGAGTCTTCCTTTCTGATTTTTTTAATTATTATTATTTATTCATTTTTCTTTTTCATTCATTACATACATCTCAATTTCTTAACATATATTATATATTCCTCCCTCCCTCCTCTCCAGGGCTTCCCCCAACTTCCGCTTCTGGTTTGTTTTTCTTTTCACTCACTTTGCTATCTCCTAACAGAAAAAGTAGGGACGCGGGTGGCGCTGTGGGTTAAACAACAGAGCCTAGGACTTGCCGATCGGAAGGTCGGCGGTTCGAATCTCCGCGACGGGGAGAGCTCCCATTTCTCAGTCCCTGCTCCTGCCAACCTAGCAGTTCGAAAGCACGTCAAAGTGCAAGTAGATAAATAGGTACCGCTCCGGCGGGAAGGTAAACGGCGTTTCCGTGCGCTGCTCTGGTTCGCCAGAAGCGGCTTAGTCATGCTGGCCACATGACCCGGAAGCTGTACGCCGGCTCCCTCGGCCAATAAAGCGAGATGAGCACCGCAACCCCAGAGTCAGCCACGACTGGACTTAACCATCAGGGATCCTTTACCTTTTAACAGAAAAAGTTATTAATAACATAACATCAAGCCTAAAAACCTGAAGTAAATACACTAGAATATTTCACTATTTTCTAAACATTTTCTCATACTAATAATGTGAATGTTTATTTAAATCCTGCCATCAAGTCTATTGACTTTCTTTGTTTCTGCAAATATAATATAAATGGTTCCCATTCTTTTTCGAAATCGCTATTGTCTTTTTCTCTTAATCTATCTGTCATTTTTCTTCCTTTCTGGACCCAGGGGCTTTGCCAGCTTTTAACACCCATTCTGGGATACAAAGGCCCTCCCTTAGGAATTGTGGGCCATTTAATAATAATAATAATAATAATAATAATAATAATAATAATAATAATAATAATAATAATAATTTATTATTTATACCCCGCCCATCTGGCTGGGCCTCCCCAGCCACTCTGGGCGGCTTCCATAAAAACCAAAAATACAATAAAATATCACATGTTAAAAACTTCCCTGAACAGGGCTGCCTTAAGATGTCTCTTGAATGTCAGGTAGTTATTTATCACTTTGACATCTGCTGGAAGGGCGTTCCACAGGGTGGGCGCCACTACCGAGAAGGCCCTCTGCCTGGTTCCCTGTAGCTTTGCTTCTCACAATGAGGGAACCGCCAGAAGGCCCTCGGCGCTGGACCTCAGCGTCCGGGCAGAATGATGGGGGTGGAGACGCTCCTTCAGGTATACTGGACCGAGGCCGTTTAGGGCTTTAAAGGTCAGCACCAACACTTTGAATTGTGCTCGGAAACGTACTGGGAGCCAGTACGTTTAGCTTTATTTGGGTTGTTATAATTCATTAGTCCTGTTGAAATGAATGGGCATGACTGACCTGGCTCTTGTCATTTCCAGTGCGTCTGCCCTGAGTAAAAAATTAGTTGATTATAATAATAATAATAATAATTGTGTGCCACCCTTCATCCGAAGATCTCAGGGCGCTTCTCCGGCATAAAAATACGAGATGAAAAGCGCAAAATGCATAATTTGAAACAAGAACAAACCAGTAACTCCCCCCATATACAGGTGTAACTCGAAAAATTAGAATAACATGGAAAAGTTCGTTTATTTCAGTAATTCAACTTAAAAGGTGAAACTAATATATGAGATTAGTTTCAAGATTCTAATTTTCTGAGATTGTTAATTTGGGGTTTTCATCAGCTGTACGCCATAATCATCACAATTATAACAAATAAAGGCTTGACATATCTCGCTTTGCATGTCATGAGTCTATCTCATATATTAGTTTCACCTTTTAAGTTGAATTACTAAAATAAATGAACTTTTCCACGATACTCTATTTTTCGAATTTCACCTGTATGTGTGGAGAGAGACATAAACACCCACCCTGTAAAGAGAGTTTACACTCATGACAATCCAGTGGAATCCCTGGGGTTTAGTCCCGTCTGAACAGAGCATGTACAGCGGCTGACTCAAGGCACTCTGAGCAGTTTGCAATGTGAATCTTTAGAGATTATATTACACCCATGACCAAATTATAACGTAGAATCGTCTATAACTGAGTTGGTACCACGGGCAGCTCTCTCTGAGGGACGCTGTCATTGCAAAGAACAACATACGCAGCTGCTTTATGCAGAGTCGGACCATTCTAGTATTGTCTCCTCCAAGCTAGTGTTGTCTACAGCTCTCCTGCGTCTCTCCCAGCCCTAACCCAGAGGTGCTGGGGATTTGAACCCGGGACATTTTGCACGCAAGGCAGATGCTGTAGCCCACTGAACAGTGGCTCTTCCCACCAGGCTAAACATACTCTGCATCTTCACTTGTTCCTCAGAGGACGGTTTCCAGCATTCTCGCCAACTTCCTGGTTGTTCTTCTCAGAAATGGGCATAGTCACAATGACAGGTGTTGACTTTCACCTTTTCTGTGATTGCGATTGATGACCTTTTTTTCTTCCCCTTTTCTTCCCAGATGTATCCAGATCAACACAGACTCCAGCCTTCTCAACTCCGAGTTTTGTTTTATCCTGAAGGTAACCTCTTTGTCATGGTCTAGGTCTAATACTTTATAGTCTGGTTTTCAACTCTTGTTCACATTTTAAAGTGGAATTAAACTCCTTATAGGATTTTATACTGCTGCTTTCTCTAATATGGGATAGCTTTAGCATACTCAGGAATCAAAAGTTTTGTGTCTCTCTTGTAGGAAATGCTGTGCTTTTTTTCTAAAAAAAAATTTAGGGGTCCTCTCATTTTCCTCTCATATTGAAATACTGCCCCTCAATGAGGCCAAACGATTCACAAAATGTTTAGGGGTATGCGTTCCGGGGGGGGGGGGCACTGAGGAAATGTATAAACGTCCAGCATTCATAAGGGCTGGCAACTTGTTCTTTAAAATGAATTCATGAAAACGAGGTGCCTGAAAAAATTGAATTTTTGTGACTTTTCTTGCATTTGGCAAGTCACAGAACCTATATTGTGCAACATACTCACTAATCATCTTTTAAAAGGTGCAATGGAAATTTTGGGGGCCTCTTTTCCTTGCTTCTTGTGATTGGTGATGCACATACTTGCACACACTCCTGGATTAAGGAATATGTCATTCAGAAGTCTACAACCTGGATTTAAGAAACCATTTTGGATTGTATTTAACAGTTCTTCCTTAGAGAGCATTCTGTTCAAGAGCACCCTTTTCAGAACAGGAAAAACTAATATTGATCTGTCACTGGCCACAACCATGGTGCCAGGTCAACCTTCCTACAGCTGTGATATTTTTTCCTATTAACATTCTTATTAACAGCAGTAATAATAATAAAAATAAAAAAATAAAAAATTGCTTGGTCGCTTTCCCCACAAAACTGACTCAAGGCAACTTACAGAAACAAACACTTGAAAACAAGAGTAAAACAACCTGAAATGCTCAACAGCAATATGTATAAATGAGTAGATCCAATTCAACCCTCAAAAAATTAACAGGAAATTAAGGTCCCTGTCATGACATCCTTCTGTACTTTTGTCCCCCAACGCTGATGGTGGGGGGGTTGTGTTGGAAGTTTGGGGGCAGCTTATTGTGAATGGTTAAAACGGAGTCAGAGATCTCTAAATTCCCTGTATTTTGACCTCTATATCTCAAATGGTGTGGCAGGAAGATTCAAGGACAATCCAACATTTCAATATTTCAGTGTAGTATGGTATCAAAATATATTTTTTATTTGCAGAATATGGATAGATATCTTTTCAAAATGAGAGCAAGAGCATCAAGTGATACTTAGGACAGTCCTAGTTGTTTTCCAGTGTATTTCTTATTAATTAAAAATTCCACGTGGTGCAAGCAAATTGTTGTTCTGAAAGTGTGGCCCAGAGAAAAAAGTTTAAGAACCACTGGTTTAGGCCAATACATCTTACAGGTATTTAGACCCATACCTGTATCCTCTTTTACCACTTCCTAACTCTTCGGACCTCAAGACGAGAGGTCACCTTTAATGATCCCCCAAGAGAACAGAGGAACTAGCCTGGCTGCCTTTGTTTTCTCCAGTTAAGTTAGTTTGGTTGGAACTAGACACCTTTTCCCATCCTAGTTTTGTGCTTCCAATAATAAACTATCGTCTTCTTGCTCTGCAAGCATCTCTTTGTGTGCGATGGCAGCAGCCAAAGTCCACTCTTTGGCCGGACACACGGAACTCGCTATGTACGGAAACTCTCCAGGAGGTTATAGGGTTCCCTTTGAACATTTCCCCCCTTTTTCTCCAGGTTCCCTTTGAAAGCACAGACAACCAAGGCATTGTGTACACCTGGGTGGGCCGGGCTGCCGACCCCGACGAAGCCAAGCTGGCTGAGGACATGATGAACTGCATGTTTGATGACTCCTACAGCAAGCAGGTGAGTCAGAGCAGGAAAACAATGGCCGGAGGGGGGGGGACGACTGCGCGTGAGATGGTGAAGCGGACCCGTTTCCCATCCTCTTTCCTCGCAGCCAGGACCGGATTTAGGTTTGATGAGGCCCTAAGCTACTGAAGGTAATGGGGCCTTTTATATGTCCAGCTGTCCTTTGTCAACAACAAATCATAGAATCATAGAGTTGGAAGAGACCACAAGGGCCATCGAGTCCAACCCCCTGCCAAGCAGGAAACACCATCAGAGCACTCCTGACATATGGTTGTCAAGCCTCTGCTTAAAGACCTCCAAAGACGGAGACTCCACCACACTCCTTGGCAGCAAATTCCACTGTCGAACAGTGGTCGCTGTTTTTTGTGTTGAATATGTGCTATATGGTAATTTATGAGTTTGACCAAACTGCGGGAGACAGGACTGCCTGGCGTGCTCTCGTCCATGGGGTCACAAAGAATTGGACACGACTAAACAACAAAAACAAAATTTATGGACCTAATAGGTATCTAAAGCCATTTGCACATAACAAAACATGTATTTTATCAAATTAATTGTTGAACTGAAATACAGTTAAGAAGTAGTACCATATTTTTTGCTTCAGAAGACGCACCTAGTTTTTAGAGGGGGAAAGCAAGAAAAAAAATATTCTGCACAGAGCATGTAAGCAGCTCTCACTTTTCTTGCTTTGAACCCTGCGCAGCGCCTCTTGTTCTGCTGGCTTCCCAGCAAAGCGGGATGAGGGACAAAAGGGAGCCCTTACAAGGGAGCGCTGAGCAGAGCCTGGCAGCGGCTCTTGCTGGCTTTTCCGGGAGGTGGGGGAAGGGACAGAGGGCAGCCTGTCAGTCCCTTCTCCCACCTCGCGGAAAAGCCCCCAAGAGCCACACACACGCTAGGCGCGGCTCTTTAAAGGAAGCTTTGAGCAGAGCCTCCCACCTACATTCGCTCCATAAGACGCACACACATTCCCCCTTACTTTTTAGGAGGAAAAAAGTGCATCTTATGGAGCAAAAAATACAGTATATTAATAGTGAAATGCAATTAAGAAGTATATTAATAGTGAAATAATGATTAAGCTCTAACTTAAAACGATTTTTTAATTCACAACAAACTTAATAATGCAAACACATTGGCATTTGGCAATAACAAAAGTTCCTTTAAAAACAATTTGCACAGACTTGTAATTGGGGGGGGGGGGGAGAGTGTGGCTTGTTTAGCTTATACCTAAATCTGGCACTGCTGGCAGCCTGCCCTGGTTACAAAGATATCGCTGGCATCAGGCAGATTGGGGAAGGTAATTTGTGGGGTTGGGCTGGATGACCTCTGGGGAACTTACGGTTTGCTCTGGGTGTTCACGCAGCCTGCAGGGGTTTCTGCTGGCGTGAGCCTGAATTGAATCACATCTGAAGGAGAGAACCACCGAAGGCCGCTAGCCGGGACATCTCTGCTCTGCCTCCACAGATGGAGGCAAAAATGGAAGGGAGAGAGAGGGCTCTTGCACTCCAGTCCTGGTTTTGGTGGTTTCCCGGGGGCATCTGGGTTGGCCTCTGTGAGAACAGGATGCCGGACTAGGTGGGCTACTGGCTTGACCCAGAAGCCCTGTCTTACCTGCCTCGCAATGGCCACTCCACCTTTTGTTCCAGGTGATCAATGAGGGAGAGGAGCCTGAGAACTTCTTCTGGGTTGGGATTGGTGCACAGAAGCCTTATGACGGAGATGCAGACTACATGAAGTATTCTCGCCTGTTCAGGTGGGCGCTGTTCCTCTTGTTCCTCCCCTCGCTCTCTTCCTTCTCATGGAAAATATTTTACCTCCTTCAGGTGCCATTAGCGTAAGCTTTGAAAACCATGGAGGGGGGCATCGCAGAACGGGATGGGGGACCTGTGGCTCTCCAGAGTTTGATGGACTCCAATGCCCATCAGTCCCATCTTACACGGTCACCGTGGGGGGGCAGGGGGCGTTGGAGACAAGGGCACCTGCCGTGCTGCAGGTTTCCCAACCCCTGGGCACTGAAGCCCCACTCAAATGACTGCTGGTAATGTTATTGTGGGACGCGGGTGGCGCTGTGGGTAAAAGCCTCAGCGCCTAGGGCTTGCCGATCGAAAGGTCGGCGGTTCGAATCCCCGTGGCGGGGTGCGCTCCCGTCGCTCGGTCCCAGCGCCTGCCAACCTAGCAGTTCGAAAGCACCCCCGGGTGCAAGTAGATAAATAGGGACCGCTTACTAGCGGGAAGGTAAATGGCGTTTCCATGTGCTGTGCTGGCTCGCCAGATGCAGCTTTGTCACGCTGGCCACGTGACCCGGAAGTGTCTCTGGACAGCGCTGGCCCCCGGCCTCTTGAGTGAGATGGGTGCACAACCCTAGAGTCTGTCAAGACTGGCCCGTACGGGCAGGGGTACCTTTACCTTTAATGTTATTGTGCCCTTTCTTCAGCTTCTAAAATCTCACGCCCCTCCGACATGCAATTTCACACAATTCCATGAAGTCACAAACTCCAGCAACTTGCATTATAAACCTGATGGTTTTTTTTATTAAAAAAAACAAAACCTCAAGCCATTCATAAGAAGCGTAATAGCTAGTCCTGTTTCCAGAGAGGTCACTCAGTTCCATCAAAGGCCACGGTCACACCAAACATTTAAAGCACTAGCATACAGCAGCCATGGCTTCCCCCAGAAAATTCTGGGAGGTGTAGTTTGCTATGCATGGGTAGGCAAACCAAGGCCCGGGGGCCGGATCCGGCCCAATCACCTTCTCAATCCGGCCTGTTGACGGTCCGGGAATCAGCGTGATTTTACATGAGTAGAATGTGTCCTTTTATTTTAAATGCATCTCTGGGTTATTTGTGGGGCATAGGAATTTGTTCATTATTTTTTTCAAAATAAAGTCCAGCCACGGTCTGAGGGACAGTGGAGCGGCCCCTTGCTGAAAAAGTTTGCTGACTCCTGCCCTAGCCTGTTCACAGGGCTACAAATCCCAGAGAGGGGTTGAACAATCCCTCTCTCTGCCCAAAGAACTGTGGGACTCACGAGTTATTTGAGGGGGAACAGGGGTTTTCTAACAACTCTCAGCACCCGTGAAAGAACTGCAGCTCCCAGAATTCTTTGGGGGCTCCCAGAATTCCGTGACCGCACAATGATACCACTTTAACTATTGCGGCTTCCAGCGAAGAACTCTGGAAACTGTAGTTTAAGGGTGGTGATAGTTTGGAGATTCCTTTTTGCCAGGGATTGAACCCAAGACCGTCTGCATGAAAGCAGGTGCTTTGCCACTGAGCCCACAGCCCTTCCCCATTTTACTGAAATTCACTTCTGGCCTTGTCTCTCAGGTGCTCCAATGAAAAGGGCTATTTTGCCGTGTCTGAAAAATGCTCAGATTTCTGCCAAGACGATTTGGCAGACGACGACATCATGCTCCTAGACAATGGGCGTGAGGTAAAGTTTTGGGCATGGGGGGTGTATTTAGCGAGGGGTCTTAAAAATATGTTTTTGGGTGTGAGGAATTCAAATCTGCTATTTTTGCAATTGGACAACAATTAGCTTGGTTAAGTCTACGTTTGATGAACTAGCACATAAACAGCTTTCGGGAAACCAAATAATTTTAATTTTTGCCTTCTGAAAACATCACGTAATTAATAATAATATATAACTGTAATTACTTGGCAGTCATTTTTCATGATATCTGTGCATACCTTTTACTTACCAAGCAAAACTAAATTTTGGTAATTTAACCAAGATTATCTCTTGATTTCCCGAGTTGTGTTACAACTTTTTAGCACCCCTCATTTTGGGAGATTTGAAAGTTGAAAAATTCAGTACACCCTAATGATGGGGAGTTTGGGGGCTCCCAGCCTCTCAGAAAGAGGGAGGGGGGAGGCAGATAGAAAATGGGAGCAAAATCTGTGAATCGGGACATGAGAGGAGACTCTTCCCCTTGCCAAGTGATTATTTTGGGATACGTGTTTTAATTTTAATTTCTATTAAACTTGTGTTTTTAACCTATTCTGACTTTTTTCTCTTCTCCCCCCGACCCCGGCAGGTATACATGTGGGTAGGAACACAGACCAGCCAAGTGGAGATAAAGTTGAGTCTCAAAGCCTGCCAGGTAAGGAAGAATTTCACAATTGCCCAACAATCCTAGGGACCCCACCCCCAAAAAAACTTGATTCAGAGCAAATTGCGTTTCATTCATAGCATTGTATAGTTGGCAGGGGTTCTCCTGCAATGCAGGGATAGGCAGCCGCCCCACACGGGGATCGAACCTGCAACCTTTTATAAGCATCGGGCTCTAACCGACGGAGCTATCCAGGCAGGGATAATTGCTGTTTCCCACGAATCCTGAAACTGGCTCATCGTTGAGATCGCTCTGCTTCTGGAGTGTAGTCCAATTAATCATGGGGGTTGTGTTGTGGTTTGGGGCAGGGACCGCAGCATCCTCCCTTTTTTGGCTATTTGCAGGGGACCATTTTTCAGTCGAGGGCCGCATTTCTGTTTGGAATCGGCCAGCAGGGGCCACATGCTGGCAGTGGGTTGGTGCCAGAGTTAGAAGAGAGCAGGGCAGCCCCTTTCATTCTGCCCCTTCCTCCTTTTTCAACCACCCAATCCCCTTTCTCTCTCCTTGCCCAACCTCTTCCCCCTCCCACGAAACCAGGGTGAGGCCTGTGCCTTGCCTATACCCGGCTGATAGGAGAATGCCAAACCTAAGAGACAGGCAAGAGCGCTCTAAGAGCTGGATTAGGCCAATGGCAAAGCGGGGCCTGAACACGACAGCATTTACCCTATATCACAAGTGCTTTTAGGTCATTAACGTGTTTTAATTTACTTTTGATTTGTATTGTTTTCGGTCCCGGACTCCCTTAGGGAAAAAGGTTGAAGTGGAAATGCAACCATTTTTTCCTCTTCCCTCCCTTGCCCTTGTCCTTGCGTGATGTGTTTTTAATGTTTTGGTATTTTTTAATAAAAAGATTGGCTTTTAGGAACTGTCTTGTTTAGACTATACATTAAGCTGCTCCTGGGAGCCTTTTTGGCTGAGCAGCAATGCTTAAAATAAAAAGAAATGAAAATATTTAAATTCAAATTTTAAACTTGAAGATAGCGGGACAGGCTCAGCAGAGGTAGTATTGGGGCTGGCAAGCCCTTGGCGGCCTAATCCATCCTTTTTATACGTGTGGTGTAGGGAACCAGCATTCTGTTGTCTCCTGCCTCTGAACTTTCCCCCGTTTTCTCTGCAGGTATACATCCAGCACATGCGCTCGAAGGACACAGCTCACCCGCGGAAACTGCGCCTGGTTCGGAAAGGCAACGAACCGCCTGCCTTCACCCGCTGCTTCCATGCCTGGAGCGTTTTCCGGAAGCCTCCGGCCTAAGCCGCTCGCTGATGGCGGTGGCCTCTCCATGGGACTCTATGGCACCTGCTGGACCTCAGTGCTCAAGTAGGGGCGGTACAGCTGTATCCTGGTGTGTTTTTTTAAGACCAGCTGATTGGACAAAATGTTACTAGAGGAGGAGCTAGAATTTGCCCCTCCCCTTTTAAAGAAACAGCACCAGCCTATTAAGCTCCCCCCCCCCCCCTTTACAAACCACTTTTCACCTCAATTTTTCTCTCTCCTCACCACCTTGGGGCAGTGAAATAGATGCTGCCTGGACCCACTCTTGCGAAAACATTGCCGCTGGGACTCTTCCCACATCTACAGCATCACTATGTTGTTTTTCCCACTTGCACAGAGATCTTTTTTATATAGTATATTTAACAGAGCGCACGTGAGCTGCGACTTCTTATTCTGCTCTTTGAGAGCACTGCAGCCTGGACCCAGTTTGAAGTCTGTAACAGCAACCTCTCTCCTGCAAACGGATGGCCTGTTTCTTTTTGAAGTAAGTTGTGCTAGGCAGGGCAGAGGAGCGAGACGACTGGCGCCTTCAACTTGGGCAAAAGAGTTCGCAGTGCACTTAAAAGACTTCAGGAAAAACCGTGACGGAGAAGTCCATTTTAAAAAAACAGATGAAATAAAATCAAGTTTATTGCTTTTAAAAGTTGTTATCTGCTGCTAGACCTCATGGATGCAAAAAATGTCTCCTTTGAAATGTATGGTGACTTGTGCATTTTGAGGAAAAGGCAGGCATACCTTTTATCTATAAAAACCTACCATGCAATCGCTGCAGTTGTCCTTTTATAGGTTAGTATCTTGCAGAATTCCTGTACGGGAGGAGGAAATAGTGGATATTTTACATTCATGTTTTGGTGACTGGCCTGGTCTTTCATAAAATTGCTTATTTCCAGCAGAGTAACGTTTTTAAGTGTTGCCCCCTTTACACTGAATTTTCTGTGTCAGAAAGGGAGAACCTTTTCAGCTGCAAAAGCTTCCCCCCACCCCAAAAAGGATTTGGCCTGTTCTAGGTCATGTCCATGCTAATCTCCATATTATAAGGTGGGTCCTTAATCTGCTTGTCTCTTCAGTGGGTGCTGCAAACAGCCTCTAACCTAAGCAGGACATGAGACGACTTCCACCATTTCAAAGCCACCCTTGTCTGCCCCCTTCAGAAGGCAGGAAGTTCCCACTGCCTTCTTCCTCCCTGTACCGGGGACTGGCAGCTGCAGTAATACCCCGGTCCTTCGTGGGGCTGGCGCTGCTTGTTCCTCCTTACGCTTTTCAACGACGTGTCCGTATAATCACGAAGTTTGGCTGCTGATACATCACAATGTTGGAAAGCTGATATCGCCCAGGCTTACCTGGGACTGATGGGAGTTCAAAACTTATCAGGAGGCCATTAGGCAAAGAGAAACCCAGAGGTACGCTCTGGCTACGTTTGTGACCTCGGATGACAGCAACTACCCTGTGAAATGGGGCTGGGGAACTGGATCCCACCTATCAGTGGCCTGACATCATGATTCAAGGTGCGTTTGAACATGGCTGTCCGCACATTCCACTCGCTTAGCTGTTCTGTGATGTTTTCTCCATTGCTATTGCATCACTCCCATCTGGAAGGGCACCCTAGCACAACAAAACATGAGACTTTAAAAATAAAACAGAATGTTTTTGGCATAAGCAGCTGCAGTATTTTCTGCAGGGACCTACAGGTTATGAACGGACTGGAAACCAAGCTGTATATTGTGAATGCTTTGCAGACACAAAACAATATTGATCACATTTAGCTTCCTCCAATACCATCATGAGCACAAAGTCACCGTGAACCCACAATTCACAGGGAACCTGGAACAACAAGCCACACATAAGCTTAAGATATTATTAAATGCTTTATTTTTTCCATTATTAAAAACCTGTATTAATAACTAAACAATGCTAAATCCGTCATCTGAGCAAAACAAAGAAGGTCCCAACAGAGAGGGTACATTCTACCAAGGAAACTAACCCCCCCCCCAACTCCCTTCCACAATTAAGTCTGCCAAAAAAAAATATTAAGACACACAATGGCACGTTTCCACTATAGAACTCCACTCTGTCATTCGCTCACAAACATGCGCACCCGTGCAAAATCACACACTCACACATGCACGCCTGGGTTTTGGGGGGAGGGGGCGAGGAATCAAACCGTACCAAAAAAAAAAAAGTCTGACAAAGAGTTTCCTGTAACATCATTATCCAGGAGGCAACATCTGGGCATTAAGCAGTGAGGAAATGATCCCACGCATGGAACAGACAGCCACAATCTAAGGCAGAGCCCACACTATTTTAAGACTTAATACCAGCTTTCGCCAACTTGCTGCCTTCCAGATGTTCTGGACTACAACTCCCAGAAGCCCCAGTTGGAGAAAGCTGCTCCGTGTTCCAGGCCTGAGCCAGCATCTGTACCTGTCCGAAATCCAATTTTACAAATATATATAGCGGCTGGCTCCCCTCTCTCCCCACTTGGCCAAACTTTTCTTGGCACCAAAATGTCAGCGGTGGGAACAAAAAACGAGGAAACAACTCGTACTGTAAGACCTCAGCGAAAGAAGAAAGAAACAGAACAAGCCAAGACCAGAACTCAGCGCTTTGTCGTTGCCAAGGTTACCTTGGCCACAAGACAGGCCACAAAGGCCCAGAGCTTCTGCCAGCAGGAGGTAATGCCAAAGAAACACAGGTAAGAGATGACTGCTTATTAAAGCAGAGGTAGAGGAGGAAACTCGGCCTTCCAAGTGTTTGCTGGGCTGCAACGCCCATCATTCTTGAGCAAGGGCCATGCTGAATGATGGGAATTGGAGTGCAACATCATCTCGAGGGATGCTGGTTCCCCACCCCTGTATTAAAGGCTGCCTGACACACTCTGCCCACCTGCGAGAAGCACATGCTTTCCACAGGCAAAGGAAGATGGGTAAGTCCAGGCGTAGCCCCTTGCAAGATGCAGCTGGATGATTTAGGTGGCTCACCCAAACACAGAGAGCACGACTTGCCAGTCATTGCACACCATCTCCAAATCCATTCTCCAAAAAACCTCAAGCGGATTACAAAAATCCAGGGGCTGGGAAGAGAGTCCCACCTTTTGACACAAATAAGGTCCTACAGATTTCCAACATCCCACGCTTGGCTGGAAAAGAAAGGCTGCCTTTTAATGGCAAAACAGGATTCGGCAGCTGTTTTCAGAGGGTGGCCTGGAGCTGGTGACTTGGAGCCCTTTCGAGTTCAGGATTCATAAATAAATGAAAATGTGACACGAGGGACAGAATCAGGTGGGGGAAGCAAGGCGTCGCAGCCTCTCTGCCTGACAGATGCACCGAAGATGCTTGGGCTCTCCGGATGTCGATGGACCACAACTCCCATCATCCCTGACCATGCTGGCTGGACATCTGGAAGGCACAGATTCCCCTCTCTCTGTTAAGGGGGGAGATTTTAAGAGGCGGCAAAAGGAGGAGACAAGGAGTAAATAATAACACACTAGGCAAACAAAAAAACAAAAACAGATCTAGCTGCTTGTGTTAAACTCACTGGCTTCAAACACCAGTGCATGATCATAACTCTCGCCAACCAACCAGCAGAAATAAAATGTGATAAATGTGTCACAACAGGGCCACGTGTGCATAGCAGTACACTTTTGAACCTGCCGCCAAAGTCCCACGGCATACCAGCCTGCTTCCTAAACCCACCTGAAGATCACTCGGCAAGAAATAAAAGGCATGTCATCTGAGTATTTTGCCACGTCATTGCTCTATACATGGGTCACAGGGCTGGCATCAAACAGAAGGTGTCAAAATTAGCAAGCCAAAATTTCAGGAAGGAAGTTGCCGCCTTGTGGTAATTACTGGACCCAATGCTCCTTGGGTCGGGGAGCGTGTGAACCTGTGACCCTCCAAATATTGCTCGACTCTTAGCTCCCAGCAGCCAGCAAGGCCAAGGGTCAGGGGTGATGGGAGATGTCGTCTCACAACACCTTGAAGGCCATCCTTTCAGATAAGGCTGAGAAAGCAAATGGCACAGCTCCTAAAGAGCACTGCAGTGCGAGATGCAAACACCTGTACTTTATGAGTTCCATATTTCCAGTGTCCCTTCATGCACCTCTCCTCCTTCCCCCCATCCTAAAAAAATGCACAGTTCCTAGAAAAGGAGGATCAGGGGACGCCATCAAACAGGAGACGCAGGAAATTCACTCGGACGTTTTCTCATTCGGTGCGAAGCTTGCAGCCATGCAGAGGTAACAAGAGCTCTCTTGAGCGGCTGGTTAGAACTTCAACCACATGGAGGGAAGATGTGCAGCTGCAGGTGGGTTTCCTCGTAGATCCGTTTCCCGAAAACCTGCCTCTTGCGCACCCAATTTGTACAGCTGCGCCGCTGAAAGAAAACCCTTCTGCCCAACTAGACAAAATGTTCTCTGCAAGCCAAGAACAAAATAACAACTTTCCGCCAGTATTACAAAAGAATTTCTTCAGGTTGGGCTCTTCTCCAAAGAGTTCCCCGCTAGCACCACAAAAGTGGGAGGCATTTTGCCATAAGATCAAGGCCTGTTTTCCCCAGCCGGCTGATGCAAGAAGTTGCCAGAAGTAGGGTGGGATGGGGTGGGAAAGCTCTCAGAAAAAGGGGGGAAAGGAGAATCTGGAAGTATGTAAACAGAGCAATTCAGCCACTCGATCCCAAGAGGTTTCAGAGAGGTGTACCAGGAAGCAGAAACAAAACCATCCGTCAAGTGTGTCTGTATATATCTAAAAAGGCTCCTTTTTCGTGCAAAGTTTGATGCTGATACCTCGGCCAAAGAGAGGCTGGTTCAGTCTCGGTGGGATCCTGACGCCACAGGCAGGCCCCTCCCATGCGCCCACCCTGTGTCTCGTTTTTGCTTTTTTGGGAAAAGGTTTTAAGAGTTTTAGTGTGTGTTTTTTGTGCAACGGAAGAGACAACTTGGTCCTGTCGAAGAGGTTGGCACATTTTCCTTTTCTTCATTTTTTTCCCAAAAAGAAGAAGTTGGTGATTGCAAACTTGGGAGAGGTACCAAGGAAGAGGTGATAGGGGAGACCCCCAACACGAAGAAATCTTCCTCATGAGTCCACTTCCAGGCCGTGCGGTAGAAAAACGTTATGACTCTTTGTAATTAAGAAAAAGGAAGAAAATGCAGAACAGGGTCTCTGGAAGGAGAGGAATGGGAAAGACCAACGGTCTGTTACCACACAGTCAAAAGTCTTTTGTCCCTGGGGGGTGTTGAGCGCCAAAACAGGCCAATGGGACCTTGTGTGGTATCTGCAGAAGGAACACAGAATTATGAGCTGGATATTCTGCAACTAGACACATCCACTTACAAAACTTCAGTTTCCTTATTTTGAAAAGCCTACACTCTCTGCCTAGTTTTCAAGTTGCGTAGTAAAAACCCAAAACAATGCAATGGCAATAAAATGAATAAGAAACTGAATCAGTAGGATCAAAACGTTATCCAAACCTAGAGTTGCCATACATCTGGAATTTCCCAGATTTTTGTCTGGGAAAATCTGGATGTATGGCAGAAAAGGGCATTTTTTGGCGGAAAAGAAGCTCAACCATTTTGGGCAAAACTAAAAAAATCTCAACAATGTTGCCAAAAAAAGTTTTTCTTTTCACTGTTTGAAATATGGCAACCCTATCCAAACCTGCATTAGGTTTAAGTCAAATTAGCATTGCAAAATTTGCTCTGCTGCTGTTAACTGAAAGAGGGTTACATGCAGGCAGGCACACCATTAAGTCATATGGCAGTGAGTCACCTGACTGCCATATGACTTCAGGGACATGTCACGTGATGTCAGGCGTTTCCCATTAAGGGCAGCAAAGATTCCCGTTGCAGCTGCAAAGGAAGAACCTGCCTTTGCCGCCACCGCTGGTGTCAGGTGTGGGAAAGGCGAAGGTGTTTCACCCAAAATGGACTCCCGGGTCAAATCCAGGGGACTTGCAGATCTAATGTGGTTTCTTTCTTGCCGCTGACCTATGCTAAGCCCTGAAGTCTAAACCAGAACCCCCATTCTGCTCAGACCCCTCAACCTTATCCTCTGAAAACAAAAAATAGGCTTAAAAATTATGTAGGCAAGACCTGAGGCCTAGAAACCTGACTCTTTCCTCTTCACAGGACGTACCTCATTTGATCAAGATCCCTGGGGAACGAGCCTCGTCCTCATTTATGTTCCTCAGATTTCTCTCTGCTTCCTCCGATGGCCTGCGAGAGATCAGGGTTTTAACATTATTTATTTAAAATGTTTTCAGTCTGTGCTTTTGCCTCACAGAACCCAGGGCATGGCAGAGATGGTTATCGTTTTGTCCCTAGCATTTGGGGATATACTGCAACTGAACAGGGAGACTTTCCTCTCAGTATCCAAATCAGGGGAACCAAGCATTATCAACCGTAACATTTTTTTAATTAGAAAAAAGACATTTTAAACTAAATAACAATCACTGGAATGGTTTGTTTAGGTTTACTCCTCGCCCATTTCACAGATTTTAAGGCGAAGTTATCAGGTCTTCCCATCATCATGCCATGTAGTTTATATATAGATAGATAAACATATATATATTAGAACATTTGTTCTAATATATATATTAGAGCATTTGGCTCTTCAGCCAAAAAGGCCCCCAGGGCAGCTTACATACAATCAAAACAAGGTGGTTTACAATCTGAAAAAACCCATGACACACAAGGGGAAAGGGACAGGGACGGAAGAGGAAAAACCAAAACCCAGACACCAATTTCTAAACAGTTGTTCCTCTATTGACAAGCTGGCACAGTTCAGGGGCTGGGCTTTTGGATAAGCTGATGGGAGCGAGCCTGGGATAGCTCAGTCAGTAGAGCATGAGACTCTTAATCTGAGGGCCGTGGGTTCAAGCCCCACGTTGGGCAAATGTTTCCTGCATGGTAAGGGGTTGGACTAGATGACCCTTGGTGCCCCTTCCAACTCTACAATTCTGTGATTGATTCTCTCCCTCCCACAGAGGCAGTCTGATGGAATGGCTAGATAGAGATAGGTCTAAAATAAGGGTGGAGACTTACGCCAAGTAATCCTTCACTTCCTCAGCGGTGATGTCTCCGGTGGTATCCAGTGGGGTGTCGATGCTGTTATTGGGTGAATCCACTGGCGTTGGAGAGAAAGAAGCTTGGTGTTCATCTGGAGACCCTGAGGGTTGGAGAAAGGGAGAAGAACCTTAGAGGAGCGCTGACAGATCAGAATAAAGGCCCGTCCATCTGCTCCAGTCTCCTGTCCTCACCATACGGCCATTAGCAGAAACCCACAAACAACAACAACAACAATTTATTAATTATACCCTACCCATCTGGCTGGGTTTCCCCAGCCACTCTGGGCGGCTCCCAACAGAATATTAAAAACACGATAAAACATCAAACATTAAAAGCTTCCCTAAACAGGGGCTGCCTTCAGATGTCTTCTAAAAGTCAGGTAGTTTTATCTCCTTGACATCTGGTGGGAGGGCGTTCCACAGGGCGGGTGCCACCACCCAGAAGGCCAAATGCCTGGTTCCCTGTAACTTTACTTCTCACAGTGAGGGAACCGCCAGAAGACCCTTGGAGCTGGACTTCAGCGTCCAGGCCGAACAATGTGAGTGGAGACGCTCCTTCAGGTATACTGGACCAAGGCCGTTTAGGGCTTTCAAGGTCAGCACCAACCCTTTGAATTGTGCTCAGAAACATACTGGGAGCCAATGTAGGTCTTTCAGGACCGGTGTTATGTGGTCCCGGCGGCCACTCCCAGTCACCAGTCTTGCTGCCGCATTTTGGATTAGTTGTAGTTTCTGGGTCACCTTCAAAGGTGGAAGGCCCCAAACAAGACCTGAGTTTGCCCCAGTTGCCCCAAACAAGACCTGAGCACCACAGCGCTCTCCCAGCAGCTGACATTCAGAGAGCAGAGAGCACAGACATATCCCCTAGGAAGCACCAGTCAGCATCATCTTAGAAAATCACACCATCTGTTGTCTTCCATTGAGCACTTTGTTGATGGACCATTTACTACAAAGGGCAAGCCACAATGCCCCGATACATCGCTTTTGGTTTTGTTTTTAATTGCACAGAGTAGTCTTCCGTCAAATAAAGTATCTCCAGAGCGGGAGTGGACAAACTTTTTCAAGCCAGAGGGGCTGCATTCAAGGATGGCCAACTGTCCGAGGGCCACATGCCAGTGGTGTTTTGAGGACAAAATGGCCACCAAACACACACTTGGATGTCTGAATCACCACATACACACATACATAGATAGGCATAGGTATATACAGGCCCACAATTGCAGCACTGGGTCAACACAAGGGGTTTCAGTCTTTCATCTCACCTCAGCACTGTGAGGGGGAAGATGGGCTCTGACTAGCTACTAATAAGAAAAAAAACAGGCTTTGTGGACCTGATCAGGCCTCTGGACTCACCAGCCCCACTTTGGGCCATTCACACCATATATTTAAAGCTCAATGGTCCCTCTTTATGTTTGCAACTACAGCAGCTCGAAGTTGATATGCCCAGAGGTGGAAAGAGGGTATAATGCCAACAAAGGAAGAGTGGCAGATGGAAGTGGTAAAATATACAGAAATGAATAGAATAGAATAGAATAAGAGGTTGAGATGAGAGAGAGAGAGAGAGAGAGAGAGAGAGAGAGAGAGAGAGAGAGAAGATTGGAAAGGTTTCGTAGATAACTTTTTAATATGCTTATGGTAATTTCCCAAGTAAACAGGAACAGAGTAAATTCACCCGTAGTGACTTATGGAGAACTAGAAAATGAAAAGACAGGGATTCATTGTAATATGTAGTGGAAAAGAAAATCGTGAAGTGAATCATGGAAAGTGGAGGGAAGTTGAAATTAAATGTGTAATTGGCATTTGGACAATCATTCATTGTTCTTATTGTAAAATGAAAATGATAAATAATTTTAAAAACCACAAATAAATAAAGCAGTATACCATTTTAAAACAGTTATGGCTTCCCCCAAAGAATTCTGGAAGCTGTAGTTTCTTCAGGGTGCTGAGAGTTGTTTAGGGGACCCCCCTGTTCCCCCCACAGAGCTACGATTCCCAGTGCAATTTAACCATAAATCCCTTTTTCCCAGGGAACTCTGGGAATTGTAGTTCTGTGAGGGAAACAACTCTCAGCACCCTTAATAAGCTACATTTCCACGATTCCTCAGGGGATGCCACGGCTGTATAAAGCACTGCCATAGCGCTCTGCATGTATGGTGCAGGCATAACCCTAGAGAAATGAAACTTCTTACAAAAACTTGCAATTTTCTCAAAGAGTGGAATTCACGTTTTTCAGGGGAACAGCCTGGCGAGGATAAAGCAGTTTTGAAACCGAGCAGTTGAACTTTCCCCTCAAGCTATTGGGAAAGGTTACATCAGAACTGCAGCAATGGCGGCAAAATCAGAAGAAGCCATTTTGTTCACTATTCCCTGATATTGATTAGGAAATCGAGCTGTTCCCTTACGGTCGCTGCTGGCAAGGGAATGGCTGGCCTCTGATCCTTGGAGGACGTGAGTCCCGTTGGCCTGGTTCAGTTTCGGCATTGCTGTGAAGTTGTTCCTGAAATGACAAGGGAGAAACCTTTATTGTTACCAGGCTGAACATGACATCGTTCAGACAATTAGTTAATAGCACGTTTTAAAATCAAAATAGCAACGGTGAAGACCCCTCAAGCGAAAAGTAACTGTCGTATGAAGGGAGGAAAGGCAGGCTTTAAACTGGGAGAGAGGAAGAGTTTTCGTCCCAGGGACCGCATCCTTTCTTCAGCAACATTTCGGGGGCCACATTCCGCTGGTGGGCGGGGATAGAGGGGGAAGTGGGTGGGGCCAAAAGCAAAGTGGGTGGAGCAAGAGGTGATTTCTTCCCTCCGTACAATGTGGTACATCCCACCCAACAAAAATTGAGACTCTTCAGCCTCCATTCAGGAAAGTGAGAGGCATTAGCTAAAGGCCCCTGGACGGTTAAGTCCAGTCAAAGACGACTATGGGGTTGCAGCGCTCATCTCGCTTTCAGGCTGAGGGAGCCGGTGTTTGTCCACAGACAGCTTTCCGGGTAATGTGGCCAGCATGACTAAACCACTTCTGGTGCAACGGGACAATGTGACAAGTGCCAGAACGCACGGAAATGCCATTTACCTTCCCGCCACAGTGGTACCTATTCATCTACTTGCACTGGCGTGCTTTCAAACTGCTAGGTTGGCAGGAGCTGGGACAGAGCAATTGTCAACCATGCAGACTTCGCAACGCCTCAGGTTTGCAACCGAGGGTCAACGTTTTAACACGCACGCTGCTCTGTCTATAGCCAAGGTTGTGTTTACTGCATGCGAAGGAACAACAAACATCTGATCACAATAGCAAAGACAATTAAAATCTTCTGCAGTGAGGCACGCCAAATCCTGCAGCCTGCACAAGATATGCAAATTGAACATACTTGCGTGATTTCTCCCCCTTCGGCGTTAACTGATTTCTATAACTCAACACTTCCAAGCATCTTCCTCTTTAAGGACTAGAAACTTGACTCTCTTTTTTTAAAAGGATCCAAGATTCTCAGGAAGCAGAATTCTGTGCCCGCTGCAGTTCAGCAAAGCAACAGCATCCTGACTGTATACACAAAGCTTCCCCTTCAGGTTTGCAGACAGCCCAGCTATGTATAAAACAAGTTTTTCCCTCTACCATGAAATATTTTGCCTGCACTTGAAGTCACGGTGGTACTCCAATCATTTCCTTCAAAGCCACTGTTGCTGTTTAAAGAGCTGCACTTACCCGAGGCAGGTGGAGTCGTGCACACGGCTTGTGTCCAGCCCACACAGTGGCTCCGTGATATTCCTGGTGCTCAGGGAAAATCGCTCAAACTCCGACGGAGAGATCAAATAGAAGCCTGAAAACAGAGATGGGGGAGCCAACACTGATCAGTCTCTGTTTCCGATGAGAGTCACGTGGCCCCACCAGCAGAATCCACTTCCTTAGCACAGCATAATACACTGACTGTAGGTTTTCCTTCCGGTTTTATGGGTAAACAGGACAGCTTTTATTGCAGCGCACTGATCTTTTTTAAAAATCTGACGGTTCAAATGAAAGCGTTCACAACTGAAATGATTGGGAAATGATACATGAGTTGAAAAAAAATGTTTAAAATAACCTTTTCTTAAAAAAAAACAACCCAAAGCCTTTTTTTAAAGAATTTTAGGTGCCGAAATCCCAAGAGAGCAGAAAGGACTACCACACATCCACGGCTGTGTGGATGTTATTGGCCCAGAGCTGGAAAGAAGATAAAAGTCCCTACCAGAGAAGAATGGCAGATTACTGTAAATTGATGGATTATGCCAAAATGGCTTAAGATGACCGGAAGAATCAGAGATCAGGAATACCAAAGTTTTAATAAGGAATGGGGGAAATTTATAATTTATCTTAAAAACCATTGCAAGCAGCTAAAATCTTTGTAGGATTGGAATAACACTTGTAGTTTAATGAACATAATGAAGATGTAAAAGATTTGGATTATCATAAAAGATGCAGGTTTTGAATTATGGTGCTGAATGAGTCTCTTGAGAGTCCCATGGATTGCAAGAAGATCAAACCTATACATTCTGAAGGAAATCAGCCCTGAGTGCTCACTGGAAGGACAGATCCTGAAGCTGAGGCTCCAAGACTTTGGCCACCTCATGAGAAGAGAAGGAAAGACCCTGGAAAAGACCCTGATGCTGGGAAAGATGGAGGGCACAAGGAGAAGGGGACGACAGAGGACGAGATGGTTGGACAGTGTTCTCGAAGCTACCAACATGAGTTTGACCAAACTGCGGGAGGCAGTGGAAGACAGGAGTGCCTGGCGTGCTCTGGTCCATGGGGTCACGAAGAGTCGGACACGACTAAACGACTAAACAACAACAACAACAAAAGATGCAGGAGGAAATGATTGACAACAGGACCCACGAAGGGAAGGAGGGAAGTCCAGGAGATTCCTTGAATCGTTGTTTTATTGTTGTATGTTGGATATGTGATTGTAAAACTTCAATCTGAAAAACCAAATAAATCCCAAAAGATTAAAAGAAAAAGAGTGTTCAGAACTGCGATGGCTTGGGCTGATAGGAGTTGGAAGTCCAGAATACCTGGAAGGCTGCTTCAACCTAAACAGCCCCCAGCCCCTTCACCTGCTCCAACTCTTCGATCACCCCGGTCTAACTTGCCCCACCCCAGGGGCAAGTTCTCAATCTGCTTTTTTTTAGCTCTAACTAGCTCAACCCCTAGGGATGCAGGTGGCGCTGTGGGTTAAACCACAGAGCCTAGGACTTGCCAATCAGAAGGTCGGCAGTTTGAATCCCCACGACGGGGTGAGCTCCTGTTGCTCAGTCCCTGCTCCTGCCAACCTAGCAGTTCGAAAAGCACATCAAAGTGCAAGTAGATAAATAGGTACCGCTCCGGCGGGAAGGTAAACGGCGTTTCCGTGCGCTGCTCTGGTTCGCCAGAGACGGCTTAGTCATGCTGGCCACATGACCCGGAAGCTGTACGCCGGCTCCCTCGGCCAGTAAAGCGAGATGAGCGCTGCAACCCCAGAGTCGTCAGCAACTGGACCTAATGGTCAGGGGTCCCTTTACCTTTACCTTAGCTCAACCCCATAGTGCCTCATCATTCCCAGCTTCTTCCAGGTCTCAGTGTCCCTGCCCCACGGTGCCCCCTCTTTCCCTCTGGGTCTAAGTCTTCCTCCTGCCCCACGTCGCCTCCTTGCTCCTTCCGGGCTCACCTTGCCCGTATTTGGTGAAGACGCACGAGGCGATTCCACTGATGTCCTCCTTCCGGATGCAGTCGTAGTGCACCTGCGGCCGCAGACCGGGCACCGTGAAGACGTGGATGTCCCCCAGGTTGGTGAGGCACGCAAGGCAGTTCTCTGCGTAGTCCTCGCACGCCGCGCTGACAAAGTTCACCAGCCCCACTTTCCGTACCCGGCAGCCCTCGTGGGCCGTCAGCTTGAACTTGGTTTTGGCGCTGACTTTGGGCAGCGTGAAGACCTGGAGTGGGAGACAGCGGGAAGTGAGTGGGGGGAGGGCGCAAGGAGGACGTGCAAGGCTTTAGCTCCGCCCAGCCGAAGCTCCGCCCTCCCTGGCTCAGGAGGGAGCTGGTTCTCAGAAAACTAATTTATTTCCCCTGAAAGAACTGCATCTTCTCTCTCGTTCCCAGAAGCTCAAGGCAAAATAGCAGCCCCCTTGCCAAACTTGCAGGACAACAGCACCCACCCAGGTTTTGTTAGGATCAGCCTGGTGCCTATTGCTACTGGTAGGGCAGAAGGCAGGGAGCTCAACAGTAGGTGGCGCCAGAGAACCAGTGACAGGCAGAGCCAACCGATTCCAGTTTTGTCTTTATCCTCTTCGCTGCCACGCTCTACAAGGGCAGCACTGACACAGAGGATGTGGAGACAGAAGCAGCTGGCAGGCAGACAATTGGGAGAGAGGGCAATGCTTTGCCTTCACTCTGAATGAGCGGTCACCTTTGGCCTTGTTCATAACTCAGCACACCCCCTCTCAAAAAAAAAAAAAAAAAGGACTGCTGAGGACACTTTTCATGAACCTCCCCGACTCAGCCCTCGTAAGATTGAGGTGCCAGTGGCCCCCAAGGGCACTAGATACCCAAATAACTTTCTCACATGGCTAGAGATTCTGCCCCTCCCTCGGGATTACCTTGAACTGCTCTTCTGAGGCGATGAGCACTGAATGGCTGCCCTGCAGGTCGGGGGCTTTGGCCAGGTCCCGCGAGACCTCGTACGGTTCCGGCAGAGGGTTCCCCCGGCCGTCTAAGACGGCGATCGACACCACGGGCGCTCTGTGCATGAGCTGGATCTCCTTGCCCAAGACCGCCTCCACCGAGCGCTCGGAAAACTTCTCCTGCGAAGGGACCTCCAGGGCATAGGCAAACACCGAGCCAGAGTTTGTGCCGGCCCACATGGTGGGCCCATGATGCGCAGCTGGGGGGGGGAAGAGGGGAGGGGAAAGACAGGCAGTGAGAGAAGGCATCCTGCAATGAGCTGAGGGCTGGGATGGATGACCTCCCAGGTCCCTCTCAGTGCTACGATTCTAAGGGCCAAGAACCTTATTTTTGAGTTTTTATATTGCAAACCACTCTGTGATCTTTGGGTGAAGGGCAGTATAGAAATGTAATTATTATTAATAGTAATAATAGTGGAACTATAGTGGAACATAGTACAAGTTTAGCGCTCATTTCCATATTACAGTGGTCGGGTTACAAAAGCTTCAGGTTACAGATGCTTCAGGTTACAGACTCCACTAACCCAGACCTCGGGTTAAGAACTTTGCTTCAGGATAATAACAGAAATCGTGCGGCGGCAGCAGGAGGCCCCATTAGCTAAAGTGGTGCCTCAGGTTAAGAACAGACTCTCAGAACGCATTAAGTTCTTAACCAGAGGTACCACTGTATTTGCAAATGATTGTGTTTTTTCTGGAGGCAAGTAACACGAAAACGAGCACCAAAGTTGCGCTTTACTTCACTGTAAGTTCCAAAAGTGGCTTTTGCATCGCATGAAAGCTCAAATATAGAACTAAGAGTTAGCGAAATGTAGTGAGAGCGGAATAAACTGCCTTTTAAACGTGGCAAGTGACCAATTCCAGGACTGATGCTGCCTGGCTTTCCCAACTAGATGCCCTTCAGGCGCTGTCAAACTACAACTCCCATCATCCACATGGGTGTCTGGGACTGTTGGGCAGTAGAGTCCCAACCATCCCGGACTCCGGTCCCTTTCCCCCCGCGTTGCACCTCTTCCTCCTCCTTACCGTCTCGGAGGAAGGTATCGGCGAAGTAGAGGCAGCGCACGACTCCCGACAACGAGTCGTCGGCCGAGCGGGGTTCAATCCGCCGCTGGACGGGGGTCATCTCCACCTCGTGGGGGCCGGGCTGCTCAGCCAGCTGGGCATTTGCCTCCTGCACCTGACGGGGGCAAGAGGAGAGGAGGCAGATTCATGTCAAGCCATCGCCAGGGATGAGAAACAGTTCGAGTGATGCTTCAAAAACAGTTCCGTGCCACCCTGCTCTACAATATCACATTCCCCATCCATCCTCAACTAGGACTTATGGCCCCATTTTTATCTTCCGTTTATCTTTTTATTCTGTTCTCCTCTTGAGACTGCTGAATTCTGACTCACCCTTGACCACTGGCCTTGTTGGCTGGGGGTCACTGGGAGTCAGTCAGAGGCCAGCAACAACCAAAGGGTTCCCCCTGATCTAGCCCAATGCTGCTTATCTTGACTGGCAGCTGTTCCCAGTACGTTTCCGAGCAAAATTCAAAGTGTTGGTGCTGACCTTTAAAGCCCTAAATGGCCTCGGTCCAGTATACCTGAAGGAGCATCTCCACCCCCACTGTTCTGCCCGGACACTGAGGTCCAGTGCCAAGGGCCTTCTGGTGGTTCCTTCACTGCGAGAAGCAAAGTTATAGGGTACCAGGCAGAGGGCCTTCTCGGCAGTGGCACCCGCCCTCTGGAACACCCTCCCACCAGATGTCAAAAAGAATAACAACTACCGGACTTTTAGAAGACATCTGAAGGCAGCCCTCTTTAGGGAAGCTTTTAATGTTTAACAGATTACTGTATTTTAATATTTTGTTGGAAGCCGCCCAGAGTGGCTGGGGAAGCCCAGCCAGATGGACGGGGTATAAATAATAAAATTGTTGTTGTTGTTGTTATTTATTCTGCACTCCATTTTTTGCCTTTGCCAGGCTCCTTTTCACCGGGAGACCTTCCCCTTTCTCCAATCAGGGCCTTTTGAGGTTCAGCCCCTTCCAAGAAGCATCTCTCCCCCGAAACTGGGAAACGTAAAGGCTCCCTTCCCTTTCTGCTGCCATGTTTACACACCAGTCCCAAAACCTCAACCTCCCTCTCCCTTCCTTCCTCCCTCCTTCCCTTCCGTCCTAAACCTTTGTTAGGGTTTAACCCAGAACTCGAACCCGCAGCTTTCCTAACTGGGCACGCGCCCCAGTCCACTCACCTTGCTTGAGGGGCTGCTGGTGTTGACCCTCTTCTTCCCGGACACCCTGCTTTTTCGGATCCTGCGGAAGGACTGCCGGAGAGACTTCTTCAGGGACTTCACCCGAGAAAGAGGCCCCTCCATGGCGAGGGAGTCATTGGGGTGCAGCGTGCACCTGTTTGAGAGACAGCAGAAGGGTGGATTTGATTTAAATCAAATCGATTTAAATCACAATTGAAATCACTAGTCAGTAAGACTTGATTTAAATAAATTTTTTTTACAGAAAGACTCATTCTTGCTGGTATAATCTTAATATTTACAAGCAGATGAAGGTTTCATTTTTGGAATAATAAATTTTCAGAGTAGTTTTTACAGTTACAGTGGTACCTTGGGTTAAGAACTTAATTCGTTCTGGGGGTCTGTTCTTAATCTGAAACTGTTCTTATCTGAAGCACCACTTTAGCTAATGGGGCCTCCTGCTGCCGCTGCGCTGCCAGCGTGCAATTTCTGTTTTCATCCTGAAGCAAAGTTCTTAACCTGAGGTAATATTTCTGGGTTAGCAGAGTCTGTAACCTGAAGCATATGTAACCTGAAGCGTATGTAACCCGAGGTACCACTGTATATCAAAAAAATCTGATTTGGTTATACTATTAGAAATACATAGACGGATAATTGTGACATTATTGTGAGGTTTAATAAGTTAACTGTTAATATTAGGACAACTTTTCTGCTGTACTTTATTGGAAGGAGAAAAATAATCATTTCCTCAATAACAATTTAAACAACTTATTTAACTAAAACAGTAACATTATAGCATATGTATCCATGTTTGTTAACTGATGTGGTTAAATGTTTTTTTTTATTTTAAAAAACTTAAAACTAAGTTTCAGCACACATGCAAAACTTAAAACAAATCCTTATTTCCCGATGAATAGCCTTTGGACTATAATGTAACTTAAATAGAAAACTATCTTTAGAAAGATTTTTCCTCCAAAAGCCTTTTATTTTAAAAACCCCATTTAAATTTAAAAAAATCTGATGCATTAGTGGGTGGTAGGTATAAAAAGGTTGACTACCCCTGCTTTATAGGGTCAAAACCAGCACTCTGAATTGAGCCCGGATACGAATTGCTTGAGGATTCAAATGAAGGTGCTTTCACCTTAAAACTCGCCCTGCCCCACCCCCCGCCCCCTACCTGGCCAGCACAGAGTTCCTCCGGTAGTAATCGTACACCCCGAAACCGTGGCTGGTCCCAAAAGCCACCAGGTTCCACTCGGAGTGCAGCGTGACGGCCGTCACGGCCGCCGGGGGCATGCACTGGACAAGGACGCAGGGCTGGAAGCCGGGGGCGAAGGCGAGGGAGCCGTTCTTGGGGGCGAGGCGGTCGTGGCCCTTCCACGTGAAGCCCTCGCGGTCCTGGAGGAGGTCGACCACGGCCACGTTGATCAGGTGCTCCGACTTTTCGTCGGCGAGCTCCATCACCAGCACCTGCCACGGGGGGGGGGGGGGGGCAGAAAGACAGGGATCAGGGACAAGAGGAAGGTGCTTCTCAGTTTCACACTGGACCCATGTAATTCAGGGCTTTGTACCGTATTTTTTGCTCTATAAGACTCACTTTTTCCCTCTTAAAAAGTAAGGGGAAATGTGTGTGCGTCTTATAGAGTGAATGCAGGCTGCACAGCTATCCCAGAAGCCAGAACAGCAAGAGGGATTGCTGCTTGCACTGCGCAGCGATCCCTCTTGCTGTTCTGGCTTCTGAGATTCAGAATATTTTTTTTCTTGTTTTCCTCCTCCAAAAACTAGGTGTGTCTTGAGGTCTGGTGCGTCTTATAGAGCGAAAAATACGGTATATACAGTGGTACCTTGGTTCTCAAATGCCTTGGTACTCAAACAACTTGGAACCCAAACAGTGTAAACCCAGAAGTAAGTGTTCCAGTTTGCGAACCCTTTGCAGAAGCCGAACATGCTCCGTTTTGAGTGTTACGCTTCCGATTTGAGTGCCACACTTCCGTTTTGAGTGTTACACTAAGGTCTGTCTGTTTTTCCTATTTACAGTGGTACCTCAGGTTAAGTACTTAATTCGTTCGGGAGGCCCGTTCTTAACCTGAAACTGTTCTTAACCTGAAGCACCACTTTAGCTAATGGGGCCTCCCGCTGCCCTCGGGCCGCTAGAGCACAATTTCTGTTCTCATCCTGAAGCAAAGTTCTTAACCCAAGGTACTATTTATGGGTTAGCAGAGTCTGTAACCTGAAGCATCTGTAACCTGAAGCGTATGTAACCCGAGGTACCACTGTATTTTGCATTTTTGTTTTTGCGGCTCTTTTTGTTTTGCTTTTGTGGAACCCAGTTCAGCTACTGATTGATTGATTGTGTGACTGCAGTACATTGATTATTGCTTTCACTTTATGGATCAATTGTCTTGTTAGATAGTAAAATTCATGTTAAATTGCTGTTTTAGGGGTTGTTTTTAAAAGTCTGGAACAGATTAATCCATTTTGCATTACTTTCTATGGCAAAGCGCACCTTGGTTTCGGAAAGCTTTAGTTTTGGAACGGACTACAGGAACGGATTAAGTTTGAGAACCAAGCTACCACTGTAGCAGCACAATAACCTGGAACCCGGCATGGCAGTGTGGTTGCTTAAGCAGAGGTCTGGCATGCTATTGACCACCTGCCCTCATCATTTGCCCGGCCGCTGCAGCTTCCGGGCCATGCAGGTGTGGGCAGGTTAGGAGGGATTGCATCACAGGGTTCAGAAAAATTACGCCTTTCCCAGTTACCTGCCCTGCTGTGCCAGCCACCACCATCTTAGCTGTGTATTTGCACAGAGCAATCTTCTGAATCCCCAGCCTGGGGTCATCGCTGTAAGGGTCGAAGCAGCCAACCTGGAAGACAGATATTCATGCATTCATTTCCAGGGAGAGAGAGAAGCAAAGGATACGAAGATCAGAGCCACACAATTCCCTCTGTAAGAAGAAAGCAGTCAAGTGCTGTATATATTGGAGTGTGTGTTCATATGGTGGGAGTAGAAGAGAAGATCACAACGGGTATCTTTCTGCAGTGTTTCATCAGACCGCGTGAACAAAGTTTCCCAAACTGGTTGATACTGAAAACACTGCCCCCTCTCCCCACAGTCCATGGGTCGAAAAGGGCGTGGGGTGGGAAAGATGCCTTGCACTCAATGAGCAAGCATGCAAATGTTTGTTTAAAAAAAAAATTGTTTAAAAAAAAGGCAATAAATACTTTTACGTAGTAGATGAGGTTCAGACTACGAAAGTTTCCATCCAGCTCAAAAGCTGCAATGACTCCCTTCCTCCACTTGGGGGCACAATTCCACAAGCAATAGCCAAATCTTTTTTAGAAAAGAGAACTGATTTTAAAAGATGCATTGCTGAATTTGTTTAGAAAAGAGGGAGACGAGTACCGACGTAGCAGAAATCAACACAGAGCGAGCTGCTTCTCTACTCTGAGGCTCCATCAGCATTGTGCATTCAAAGCCGTACCCTACCACTTGCAAGAGACGCTAGTTCCCCCAAAGAACCCTGGGAGCTATAGTTTGTTAAGGGAGCAGAGACACACACACCCCATTCCTCTGAAAGAGCTACAATTCCCAGAACTCCCAGGGAAGAGGGACTTACTGGTAACCTGCGATTGGACTGCAGGCATAAAACAAAGATTTCTCCCTAAGCAAGGTAACTAACAATTGTTGTTTGTTTGTTTTGTTAATGTTGCTCTTGTTGTTGTTGATTGTGCCCCACCCATCTGACTGGGTTGCCCCAGTTCCTCTGGGTGGCTCCCAACAGATAAAAGAGCACACTAAAACATCAAACATTAAAAACGTCCCAATACAGGGCTGCCTTCAGATGTCTTCCGAAGCTCGTATAATTATTTATCTCTTTGACATCTGACGGGAGGGTGTTCCACAGGGCGGGTGCCACCACCGAGAAGGCCCTCTGCCTGGTTCCCTGTAACCTTGCTTCTTGCAGTGAGGGAACCGCCAGAAGGTCATTGGAGCTGGACCTCAGTGTCCGGGCTGAACAATGGGGGTGGAAGGCAATGGGAAGATCTCTATCTATACCTGTTGAACCGCACAGCTCAAGAGACACAGAGCTACTGTGAGACGAGAGGAGTCACTCTGCCCCAATGAGCAAAGAGCCCCCCACCCACCGGTGCAAAGGCATTTGGAGGGGGGGGGGTTGGTACCTTCCGGAAGGGCGGCCAGTCCTCCTCGCAAGACTGGTTCAGGCTGTCGTTGTGCTCACAGTCCGTCTGGAAAATGTTGGCCGTGCCCAGTTTGTACAGCGGCTTGAGGGAGACTCCCGAAGCGTCCCAGAACCGGACGGTGCCGTCTTCATGCCTGTGGAGAGGAAGGTTGTTTTTGGCAAAGGCTGGTTGTGAAAAATATCCCTAAGATTGTGAGAAGAGCCTTGCTGGTCAGGCCAGGCCAGGCCAGCCTCCTGTTCTCGCAGTGGCCAACCAGATGCCCGTTTTGGGAAACCCACAAGCAAGGCCTGAGACCCCACAAGAGCCATCTCACCGCTGGTGAATCCCCGGAGCTGAGGCACTTGGGAGAACAGGAAACTGAACTAGATGGGCCTGCTCTCACAGCTTCTCGTCTTCTGACCTGGGACTCTCTTAGCTTGGGTTCCGAGAAGGAATTTGTCGGCATCTGTCTCAAGAGGCAATGGAGTGCGCCTCCGAGGGTGAAGGCAAACTGCTGTGTTAGTAGCACCCAAGTGACCTCCCCAGGGTGCAAGCTTGGGCAGTGTATAAGGAGGTCCTGAGCAGCCCAGATGTCAAGCCTCCCCCCCCCCCGGCCTCGCTGATGGGGTCCAAAAGAAAGCAGAGCAAGACGTTTGGTGCCAACTTGGCTGCAGGAGTTGCTGGAAGGCACCATCCAAGGCACCATCCAACCGCCTTAGGGACTCCACTCCGGATTTGTGTAGGGTTGACTCCTTAGCCCAGGCATGTCCAAAGTCCATTTTGGGGGCCTAATCCGGCCTGCCGGTCGGTGCAATCCAGTCCCAATCCAGCTCAACAACTTTGGTCGGCCCTTTCATTCATAACATCTGGCCCTCTTTGAAAAAAGTTTGGACACCACTGCCTTAGCCTTTGCTTCTCCCAAAGATATCCTACAAGGCAGAATACTTGCAACTTTAAAAAAAATCCTTCCAGTAGCACCTTAAAGACCAACTAAGTTTGTTACTGGTATGAGCTTTCGTGTGCATGCACACTTCGTATCTGAAGAAGTGTGCATGCACACAAAAGCTCATACCAATAACAAACTTAGTTGGTCTGTGTGATGGGAATTTTATGGTCTTAGATATATGGCAATGTTCATAACCGCACATACATAGATCAACACAGGAAGGCCAACCTGGAACCATTTTGATTCCCAAACTGACCAAATCCTTTCTCTGCAAGGTTAAACTGGAAAAGCCTCCCCATTGTCTCTTTCCTCACAAATCCTGTCTCAAGGATATGTCTGTTTGAATAAGGTGTGAGCCTGTGACCTGGCCCAGGAAATAAGTACCATTACCACTACAAAAGAATGGCCAGGCTCCCCAGGCAATCCAATCAAGTAACTTGCCAGACAGGAGATAAACTGTGACAGGAGAAAAACAACATTTAAATTTCTGTGATGTAGGTGGGATGTATCTGAGGGGTGGTCTTAGGATACACCCCTTCTGTGATGTATGCATAATGTTTCTGGGATGGGCTTGATCTAGAGAATGGGAATTTCAAAAGTCTTTATAAGGTCTTGCACACCATCTTTCTGGGTCCTCCTCCTCTCCTGCGTGTGAGGGAGTACCCTGTTGCAACAGATCAATAAAGATCAAGCTTACTAGCTGCTTTGCTTCTCAATATTCTCTGGTTGGCCTCTGTTATTCTCTCCTACCAATAGGGAACCTATGTAAGGACTCTATATGGGCTCTTGGATACCCCATAAGGGAAAAGGGCATATTTTTATTTACAACATCTGTAAGCTGCTACTGGAAGGATTTTTTTTATTTTGTTTCGACTATGGCAGACCAACACAGCTACCTACCTGTAACTAGTACTTGCAACTTGTTTCAGCTGCATGGAACCTTTCGGCCTCCAGGCGCTGCTGAACTACAACTCCCATCATCCCTGGGCATGTTTGCTGTGAGTGGAGTGCTGGGAGTGGAAGCTCAGTAATGCTTGCAGGGCCAGAGGTTCCCCCCCCCACACACCTGGTGTGCATGCTTATTGTGGCACAACCTAGCAGAACCTGTTGCCAGAAGCATTTTTATGATTATTATTTTACAAATGGCAAGGGATAAATTGCACACTCTTCTCCTCCTGCGCAGGGACAGACTCTCATCTGACGCCTAGGCCGGTTGTGGCTAACCTTTGGCTCAACAAGTACTGTCGCACTACAATTCCCATCAGGTCCAGCCAGCATTAACGGTGGTCAAGGATGACAGCTGATGTGGTGCAGCATCAACAACACACCCACCCCACACGTCCTGCAGACTGGTGCACAAATGACCTCACTGGCAGAAGAAAAGTGATTTCCCCACAAAATAATCTGGCTGCAAGAATCTGGGGTTGCCAATATGTTCACAACTCTGTCCTTGACAGTATTGCAGCTAATATATTCAGCTCTGCTAACTCACACCCCTACTATGAAAGCAAACTCTGTCCTGCGCAAAGAGGAGATGCAATCTTTTTGCAAACACACTTTTCCAATCATCTGATTCCTCCCCGACTTCTTCCTTTGCCCCTCGAAAGCAAAACCTGAAAAGTCCAGTTTTTTATTATTTCCGCACACTGAAGGAATTCGGGAGGCGCAGATGCCAAATATTACCAGATTGCCCTTGGCGGGCGAGAGAAAAAGAGAGCGAGTTAAGAAAACGAGATCAGGTTGCAATTGGTTTTGGCAACGGCATTTTGGAGGGCTTTATAGCAGTCCATTCCACATGGCGAGGGGAAATGCAGCGGTTGGGAAGGAGAAGCAAAATACAGGGAGGAGAAACCACCCCTTTGGAATAGATTTCCCTGGTCTTCTCCCCCTCACTCTGCTATCTCAACCAGGAAAAAAGAACCCATAACAAGTGACTCATTGCACATTTCAGTTGTAAGAAGTGCTTTGTTTATTATGGCCTCTCTAATCCTTGCAAGCATGCCTGTAAGGTAGGACTGCACCGGTTATCCCCATTTCGCAGGTGGGAGGGCGGAGAGAATAACGGCTTGTGTGTGGTGGCCAAAAGACCCCAACTCACGGCTCAAGCGAGAACTGAAAGGGCCGCTTCCTGCCCAGAGAGACCACCGCAGGTTGGCTGCGAGCCAGGATCTGGCCGGCTTGCTCCGACTTCCCTGCCTTTGAAGCCTCCGCTCAGGCCAGAACATCTGCTGCCTCTGGCTAGCGAAACCTTGGCTGCGCTCCCCAAGGGGGAAAGTGAAGACTGGACCACGTAACGCTTGACACCAAGCAGCTCAGGAGTTGCCAAGAGGGAAGGAAGGCGAGGAGAACGAGAGGGGAAGCCCTCAGCAAGGACAACTGATGCATTCTTGCGAGGCAGCCAAAGCAAAAGAAGCGAAGGGGGGGGGGGGTGGGATTCTCACTACATCCAAGGAGAAGGGGGGGCTCTTCCTGTTCCAAATTTGCGCTTCCACAAACCAAACAATGCTTTATACCAGGCGCAGGCAAACTCGGCCCTCCAGATGTTTTGGGACTACAACTCCCATGATCCCTAGCTAACAGGACCAGTGGTCAGGGATGATGGGAACTGTAGTCTCAGAACATCTGGAGGGCCGGGTTTGCCTATGCTTGCTTTATACACAAGGTGCACCTTGCATTCCAACTTCTTAAAACTGCTGAAAGTTCTTCTGTTCCGTCAGTTAAGACTGCATCTGTCCCTTACGGTTAGCTGATTTCAAACTATAACACATTTTTACATGGGTTTTGCTGTATGATTTTGTGCACCACTGTTATAAACCGCTAGGTGTTTTCTTACTATTATTATTAATAGTGATGTGTAATTGTAAAAAAAAACCAAACCCCAAATAAAATGAAGACGCAAAGTGCAGAGGGGACCTGAGCAATGTAAGAAATCTTAAGCTGTTTAAATTGGTCTGAAAGCAGATAAACTGCAATGAAAAGGAATTGCTTATTATATATTTAAAAAGGGTATGATCTCACATTCCCTCTATTTAAATGTGCAGTGCAGATGAGGCCTGGGAGCCCCCAAAGCTGTAGGGCAGTGTTTCTCAAACTCAGGTCTCCAGCTGTTGCTGGACTACAACTCCCATCATCCCTAGCTAGCAGGACCAGTGGCCAGGGATGATGGGAATTGTAGTCCAAAAGCACCTGGAGATCCAAATTTGGGAAACCTGGTCTACACACTGACTGGCGGCACCTCTCCAAGATTTCAGATGGAGTCGCTCCGAGTCCTAACAGGAGAAGCTATTGGGAACTGAACCTGGGACTTCCTGCATGCAAGGCAGATGTTTAGCAAACCGAGTTGTGGCCCTTCCCCAATCTTGCAGAGCTGGTGCCCTCCAGAAACTGCTGGACCACAGCTCTCATCAGCACCACACTGGTAGGTGCTGACAGCATCTGAACACCACCTGACGGGCCCCCAGCTTGGAAGAAGGATGCTCTCCAACATCCTGCCTCAGCTGCCTTCTGCCTTCCAATGCAAAAGAATTCGCACTCAGCACAAACAACATTACATGGGAGGAGGACAGCCTGGGGAGGAACCAAAACACAACTCACCCGGTCAAGAGAAGCCCCCGCTGGGTGGGTTCCTGTGAGAGGCTCCTTCCTCCATTGATGGGCCAGTTCTGCTAAGAGAGAGAGATAGAGACAAACGTGGGAAAAGAGAACTGTGGCCAAAGAGTGCAAAGGCCCTTGTATTATTATTGTTATTATTAGTAGTAGTAGTGTCAGGGCCGCGGGTGGCGCTGTGGGTTAAAGCCTCAGCGCCTAGGACTTGCCGATCGAAAGGTCGGCGGTTCGAATCCCCGCGGCGGGGTGCGCTCCCATCGTTCAGTCCCAGCACCTGCCAACCTAGCAGTTCGAAAGCATGTCAAAGTGCAAGTAGATAAATAGGGACCGCTTACTGGCGGGAAGGTAAACGGCGTTCCGTGTGCTATGCTGGCTTGGCAGATGCAGCTTTGTCACGCTGGCCACGTGACCCGGAAGTGTCTCCGGACAGCGCTGGCCCCCGGCCTCTTGAGTGAGATGGGCGCACAACCCTAGAGTCTGGCAAGACTGGCCCGTACAGGCAGGGGTACCTTTACCTTTATTATTATTATTAGTAGTAGTAGTAAGGTAAAGGTAAAGGGACCCCTGACCATTAGATCCGGCAGGAAGGTAAACGGCGTTTCCGTGCGCTGCTCTGGTTCACCAGAAGCGGCTTAGTCATGCTGGCCACATGACCCGGAAGCTGCACACCGGCTCCCTCGGCCAGTAAAGCTAGATGAGCGCCGCAACCCCAGAGTCAGCCACGACAGGACCTAATGGTCAGGGGTCCCTTTACCTTTAGGCACAGCTCCATGTTTCTTTTGGGGGAGGGGGGTCGTCAAAGGAAGCGAGACCCCCCTCTGGCCATGATGCAAGAGGGTCAAAGGGGGCGAGGCTGCTTTAATAATAATAATAATAATAATAATAATAATAATAATAATAATAATAATAATAATTTATTATTTATACCCCGCCCATCTGGCTGGGTTTCCCCAGCCACTCCGGGTGGCTTCCAACAAAGTATTAAAATACAATAGTCCGTTAAACATTAAAAGCTTCCCTAAAGAGGGATGTCCCTGTGCCAACTCACCACAAAGGGGAGGCGAGGGCTCTGGTCTTCTCCTGCGCTGATGATCCTCTCCCACAGCTTCAGGGGGATGTTGGAGATGTGGTAGGAGCAGGTGATGGCCGAGGAGTGGAGCGGGGCCAGGTACGGGGCAGGAATGGTGGGCCAGCCCGGCGTCTGCAGGTCAATGACCACCAGCTCCTCCTCCACCAGGACCACCAAGGCGGTTGGGTTGTCGAACTCTGGATGGGAGACAGAGGAAAGCACCTGTTAAGATGTGCCAGGACAGATCGACTTTGGGGAGGACCGAGGAGGAAAGGAGAGAGGGCCACTTAGGAACAGAGGCAGAGATGGAGGAAACAGAGAGGGAGAGAACGATGGAGTTCTTGTCTGTGTGGTGCAGTGGTTAAGAACTTAAGAAGAGCCTGCTGGATCTGGCCAATGGTCTATCTAGTCCAGCATCCTGTTCTCACAGTGGATCACTGGGAAACCCCGCAAGCAGAACGGGAGCACAAGAGCTTTCTCTCTCCTCCTGTGGTTTCCAGCATTGCTGCCTCCGACAGTGAAGACAGAGCAGAGCCATCCTGGCTAATAAGCCATGAATTTGTCTAATCCTATTTCTAAAGCCATCCAAGTCGGCAGCTGCCTCCTGTGGGAGAGAGTTCCGCAGTTTAACCACATGCTGAGTGAAGGAGTCCTTTCTTTCAGGTTTCCTGAATCTGCCAACATTCAGCTTCACGGGGGGTCCCCAAATTCTAGTGTTGTGAGAAAAAGGGGAAACACTTTTTTCTCTGCCCACTTTTTCTGGGTCATGTACAGTGGTACCTCGGGTTAAGTACTTAATTCGTTCCAGAGATCCGTTCTTAACCTGAAACTGTTCTTAACCTGAAGCACCACTTTAGCTAATGGGGCCTCCTGTTGCCGCTGTGCCGCCGGAGCACGATTTCTGTTCTTATCCTGAAGAAAAGTTCTTAACCTGAAGCACTATTTCTGGGTTAGCGGAGTCTGTAACCTGAAGCGTATGTAACCTGAAGCGTATGTAACCTGAAGCGAGGTACCACTGTATCATTTTATAAACTTCTATGGGGATTTCTCATCTTTTCTCTAAAAGCGCCAATACCCATTTTTTGAGATGGGGCAACCAGAACGGCACAACATACTTCAAACGCAGTCACGCTGCAGATTTGTAAATTAGAACTAGACTAGGATGTTGGGGAGACCAGGGTTCAAATCCCCACTGGGTCATGAAGCACACTGGGTGGCCTAGGGCCAGGCGCTGTCTCTCGGGCCAGGCTACCTCGCAGGGATGTTGTGGTGAAGGGGGAAGCAGGGGGAGGAGGGGAGAAGTGTGCAAGTCACCTTTGAGGTCTCTGGAGGGAAGTCGAGATATATACATGCAACAAATCAGATTGGCTGCTGTTGTCTAAACATATCCTCGCGGGATAGAGAGGTGTTTGAAAATATCAAAAGGTATTTACCCTCTACCTCTGTGTTGCACACGGTGAAGAAGTCGATGACACGCGAGGTGAAATCAAGGGTGACCAAGGTCTGTCCTTGCAGGATGGTGACGCAGTGCCTGTCTCCATAACTGGCCCTGGGCATCCCCCCACTGAAGATGATGTAGGGACTCCTACAAGACAGGAGTTAGAAACAACAGTCAGGCAACAAGGCCATGCAACTTCAACGTCCTCTGAGCCCGCCCAGGTTGCCCCATCGCAAAAGAAAAGCTCCGTAGGCGAAAAGAAGCCAAGAGGATGTTAATATCGCACAGGTTGCAAAATCCAAGGGCACAGGAGGTGCACAGGCAAGGAGTAAAATCTACTCTTAATCCAGACATGAGACCTACCCTGAGTCGCACGTCTGCCAGACAATCTTGTTGATAGCTTTGCACGGGAACGGACCTAGAACGGGAGAGGAAGATTTTGGAGTGACGCTCTCGCTTTGTAAGACGCAAGCAGAAGAAAAAGACCTGGCTCATTTCTTCCCACCCCCCGATTCAAAGGTCTTCTTGAGGCCAGTGAAGCTCACAAAGCCCCTTTGGGCTAGCCACACTCAGCAGCAACAACAACAATGAAAATGCCGAGGGGTGTTTCCCCCCCCGCTTCCTCACAAACAATACCAGAATGTGGGACCTATATGAGGACACTAGTAAGGCTTAGGACAGGCAAAAGGAGTAGGAGGAACTTGTGGGATTCATTGCCCCAGGATCCAGAGCCAACATGTTCTGATTTTTGGCTCTGATCCTCCTCTCTTGTTGAATTCTATAATGGCAATTCTGAGACTAAGGAAGAGGAAGCTGACAGCCAAGACCACCACCCAGACTGGCAGCAATAAAACCGCTAGCACATTTGCAAAGCTAAGCAGGTTCTGGTATGGTTTCAAACTGGATGGGGGACCGCGTGTTGAGATTCCTGCATTGCAGGGAGTTGGACTAGACGACCCTCAGGGTCGCTTCCAATTACCCTAATAGACCAGCCTCTGCTGCCAGTTTCTAATGTTGTACACCCTGAGAGCTTTTAATAAAAGGTGGTAGATAAATGGAAATACTAACAAAACAACAACAACAACAACAACAACAACAACAACAACAAACTTATATCCCGCCCATCTGACTGGGTTGCCCCAGCCACTCTGGGCGGCTCCCAACAAAGCAAAACATCAAATTGCACGAGTCAGTCTTTCACCACTTTTCCACCACAGTTAGGAGAGAAGTGATTTTGACATGTGCATCAAGGAGGGTTTCCCCCTTTTTTACAAGTTCCCTGGATGTAGAGCCTGGACCAAGCGCCGATAGAGGCCCTATAGCCATTAGCCTCACCGTAAGGGATAGTGGAGGTGGCCGGCTGCAGGGTCTTTGGCGAGCCGCCCGTCACCGGCCACACGGCATAGCCTCCGTCGCTGTGAGAACTCACAACCGTCTGGCCGCTCCGCTCCCATCCGAGGCTCTCCAGCTGCTGCAAAAGACGGAAACCCAAAACATGAGGCCTGAGGCATTTGGGACACACACAATGGCGAGAAAGAGAGAGAGAGGGAAGGGCAAAAAGGCCTCTGGACAACAGAACGGTCAATGCAGAGGGGGAGAGAACGTGTTAGAGCAGGGGGGGCGGGTCATCGGCATTTTATTATTCGTATATTTTATTTAATTAATCTGCATGCCACCCTGAGATCTTCGGATGAAGAACAGCGTAAAAATACAAAACGAAAAAGCAAAATACACAATAAGTACAAGAACAAAACAGTAACCCCTCCCCCACTTGAAAGGACATAGAATGTTAATTAGCCGGGGACCTGGGAGACCCGGGTTCAAATCTCCCACTCGGCCATGAAGTTCACTGGGCATGGCCTTGGGGGCCAGCCACTGCCTCTAACCTACCTCGTAGGGTTGTGGTGGGGATTAAATGAGATTGGAGAGAAGCATGGGTGCCACCTTGAGCTCTTTAGAAAGACGGGATATTTTTAAAATCCCCAGAAACGGAAATAAAAAGAGTTACCTGGTTGCCCAGAAAGAGGTGCTCAGCTTCCCTCGTGCTTCCATCCCAAAGAACCATCAAGCCTCTGCTGTAGCCAATCAGGATCTTGGCAGGATCTTTGGGGTGTTCCTGCAGAGATTCCACCGGACCAAGCGCCTTCCCACATCGGTAGTCTTCGGGGACGCTGCAGGATAAAAAGGCAGGGATGGAGAACAATAGAATTTCAGGCATGGAAGGGACCCTGTGGTCATCGAGCCCTTCTTTTCAAATATTTTTATTGCTTTTTTAAGAAAAAAAACACCACACCATATGAACATGGTACATGGTACTTCAACTTAGGCCGCATCCATACCATACATTTGAAGCACTATGATGGCACTTCAAGCAGTCATGGCTCCCCTCAAGGAACTCTGGGAGCTGCAGTTTGTTAAAGGTGCTAAGAGTCGTTAGGAAAGACCCCTATTTCCTTTCCACTCTGAGAACTGCACTCCCCACCCTTTTGAATGCATCGCCGGGGCGAGCTCACCTCTGCAGGACTTCGTCTTGGTACAGAGTCCTGTCCTCCTGCAGCGTCAAGCCGGGAAGTTCCAGGAAGTAGATGCCACCCCCTTCCGTGCCGAGGTAGGCCACGTCACAGCTTGACCGCAGCAAGATGACCGTCACCCGGGTGATGCTGGGAGGGGAGCTGTCAGGAAGAAGAGAGCGATCAGGAGCCAGCCTTGCTCAATCGCCAGGCCAATGGTTTTCCAAGGTGTTCTGGGACACCCTCTCGCCGTGGGCATTTGCCAAGGAAGCGAGTTCCAAATTTACCTCCAGGAATGCCTTGCGTCGTCACACCCCTGCCCTGTCATTTCAATCCTAGGGAGAGGTGCTCTCAGTAAGGCTGCTTGCCCCCGAGATTTGTCTTGCGCCCACAAAGACCAGGGCCTTAAGGGTGGTGGCACCAGCCCTTTCAAATGCGTTCCCAGAAAGAACAGGCAGGCACCTATATTGCTGACATTTAGGCGCCTGAAGAAGACTCATCTGCTCACCCAGGCTTTCCCTAAGTAGGGATCCAGCTATCCTGAGACCCTTCTACTGATTTGTGTTGCAGCTTATATAGGAGTCTTCCCCACTCACGTGTACTTGTCTCCTGTGCGGTGCCAGGAAATAATTAAATAAATCTATTTAAATGGCGCAGAGGCATGAAAAGAGCAAAAATGGCCCCTAAAAGAGCGGGGGGGGGGGAGAGAAACTGTAAAAATGGCCCCAAAAGGGCAGGAAAACGGATAGCAATCCCAGCAGCCTTTGCAACTGCAAAGCCGTGAGCCTTTACGCCGACCTTTGAAGCCTGTGGAGAGTTGGGAGTTTGAGAAAAAGAGGTTTGGAGAGAGTGACTGCGATGGACTTTGGCAGATTTTTATTGATTTTTGGTGGAGTTTGGCTTTTTAGATGGTGTTGTCCACTACAGTCGTACCTCCGAAGTCGAACGGAATCCATTCCGGAAGTCCGTTCGACTTCCAAAACGTTCAGAAGCCAAAGTGCGTTTCTAATTGGCTGCAGGAGCATCAGACATTCGGCTTCCAAAAATAGTTCGCAAACCAGAACAGTCACTTCTGGGTTTGCGGCATTCGGGAACCAAAATGTTTGAGAACTAAGCTGTTCAAAAACCAAGATACGACTGTATAGGCAATTTCACGTTTACACATAGTGCCCGGGAAGGTAGCCCCGGCGTAAGCGGGGAGACCCCTGTACTAGTTTTGCAAATGCAACATTTATTGTTGATGTTCGCAGCACAGATATTTTTGCAAATAAAAATAAAAAGTACCTGCTCCTTTTGTGTGGGGCACTAGACCTGAGTCCTTGGGGTCTTTCCACTGCAATGGTCAAAGCCAGGAATAGGCAAACTCGGCCCTCCAGATGTTTTGGGACTACAATTCCCATCATCCCTGACCACTGGTCCTGTTAGCTAGGGATGATGGGACTTGTAGTCACAAAACATGTGGAGGGTCGAGTTTGCCTATGCCTGGTCAAGGCCAAGCACGGAGACCCCCTGTGCCCTGCAATCTCCTGAGATTCTGATGGCTTGGGAAGCTAGTTTCACATTTCTGATGGCAGAAACACGGCTGGAAAACCACTGTCCTAGACTGCACGCACCCACAAATGGAAAACCAATCTGAATAGTCAACACCCCCAAAAGAGCCAACGCATTTCAAGGAGAAAGTCTACACACCAGTGGCAAATGCTGTCCACCCACCGCCACCAGGTAGCTGTTTAAAGAAGATTGACAGGCCGCACACCCAAGTAGAGGAGTCCAAGAGAAAGCTGCTCTTCTTCCCTCTCCCGTGATGCTCTTTTAAAGCCACGCTGCCAGCTCAGAGCCTCGGACCCAAGAAGCAGAGACCACAGAGAAGCGGCAACACCTGCTTGCGAGAGATGCAAGCTTACAGATGCTGGGAGACAAAACCAGGAGAGGGAAGCAGGCGCCAGCGAAGGGTGCAAAGTCACCGCACGTGGCAAGCGGCTAGTCCTTTTTGCGGCTCCCGTGCACATGCAGAGTGAGAGCAGAAGCTGGAATGTGCTTGACAAACCCTTGCTTGTTCCCAGAGCATTGGGTTTTGGACACAGTGACAGAAGAAGACGCCTTATACTGCCTGCACTAGCTGACAGCAGCTCTCCAAGGTAGAAGGGGAGGCTGGGGATTCAACCTGGGATTGAACAAGGCAGACATTCTACCACCATAGGTCTCCTTGATGGCAGTTCTGTCTGAAATTTAAGGTAAAGGTAAAGGGACCCCTGACCATTAGGTCCAGTCGTGGCTGATTCTGGGGTTGCAGCGCTCATCTCACTTTATTGGCCAAGGGAGCCGGCGTACAGCTTCCGGGTCATGTGGCCAGCATGACTAAGCCGCTTCTGGCGAACCAGAGCAGTGCACGGAAACGCCGTTTACCTTCCTGCCGGAGCGGTACCTATTTATCCACTTGCACTTTGACGTGCTTTCGAACTGCTAGGTTGGCAGGAGCAGGGACCGAGCAACGGGAGCTCACCCCGTCGCGGGGATTTGAACCGCCAACCTTCTGATCGGCAAGCCCAAGAGGCTCAGTGGTTTAACCCACAGCATCTGAAATTTACCTCTGCGCAAAAGCTTGACTGTCTTGCTTCCATCTCGGTAGTGGCATCCTCCTTATGGAACACCCTCCCTTCAGATGTCAAGGAGATAAAGAACTATGCCATTTTTAGAAGACATCTGAAGGCAGCCCTGTTTCTGGAAGTTTTTAATGTTTGATGTTTCACTATGTTTTAATACATACTGTAAGCAGCCCAGAGTGGCGGGGTAGAATTTTACTACTACTACTACTGCTACTACTACTATTATTATTATTTGCCTGTTCTCATCTCTGCCCTCTAATTTTGCCATGCCAAGAGCAGGTCTTGCACAAATAATAATTAAGAATAATAATTATAATAATTAATTTATAACCCGCCCATCTGGGCGGCTCCCAACAGAATATTAAAAACATGATAAAACATCAAACATTAAAAACTTCCAGAAACAGGGCTGCCTTCAGATGTCTTCTAAAAGTCAGGTACAGTGGACCCTCCAGATACGAAATTGATTTGTTCCGGGAATCCATTAGCACACCGAAAATTATGCAAATAGAGGCGCACTTCTGCGCACACGTGTGGTGCGGCTGTGCGCTTCTGGGCATGCGTGCGCAGTGAAACCCGGAAGTATACACTTCTGGGTTTGCTGTGGCCGTAACCCGAAGATTCTGTATCCAGAGGGATACATAAGTAGAGGTACAACTGTAGTTGTTTATTTCCTTGACGTCTGATGGGTGGGTGCCACCACCGAGAAGGCCCTCTGCTTGGTTCCCTGTAACCTCGCTTCTCACAGCGAGGGAACCGCCAGAAGGCCCTATGAGCTGGATCTCAGTGTCCGGGCTGAACCATGCGGGTGGAGACGCTATTTCGGGTATACTGGGCCGAGGCGGTTCTGCCTCGTCTGTATTCCATGTACAGAGTCCAATTGGACTGGAAGATGACTCTCACTTGGCCACTGTTGATGGGAGAGCTGTCCCCACTGCACCCACAGATAGTTTGGAGGCTGGGGGGTGGCCATGTAGCATATACTCTCAACTAGGGCTAGGCCAAAACCAATTCAAATCCATATTGTGATAACGGTTTCATAATTTTTGACCTGGCAATACATCACAAATCATAATGTGATTGTGTGTGCTACGCAAAAATCACGATGCGAGGGAAACCGTGAAGCCAGCCAAAATCTCTACATAGCTCCACCCTTAGATATCAGTACAGTCGTACCTCAGAAGTTGAATGGAATCCATTCTGGAAGTCCATTCAACTTCCAAAATGTTCGGAAACTGTTGGACGTTCGGCTTCCAAAAATAGTTCGCAAACTGGAACACTCACTTCCAGGTTTGCGGCGTTCGGGAGCCAAAACGTTTGAGAACTAAGCTGTTTGGAAGTCAAGTTATGGATGTATATTGCGATGTTTAGCTGGTGATATATCGCAATGTTGAAAAACAGGTATTGTCCAGCCCTACTCTCAACAGAGGCGAATGATCTTGAGGAGCTTAGGAGCTGCCTCGCTTTGTCTAACAGCAGAGCCGGCATTGGGAGACAGCTTACGAAGCAGGAGGGCAGGTGGTGGCTAAGAAGGAAAGGAGGGATCCTCTAGATGCTGAGTAATCTACGAGATCGAGAAAGCGGTCCCTGCATCTTCGCAGAGGATCATCTCCCAAGAACCCACAGCACCCCAAAAAGGAGGAAAAAGGAGGCAAGCAAGCAATGAGTACTTAGCGGTGTCGAACCCTGGCCGTCCGGGGAGGACATAGCTATGGGTCTCCTCCAAGTGAGAGTAGCCATCTTTCTGGTAAATCTCCCAAAGGTGGAGGGTGTTGTCGTCAAGGAGAGACAGCAGCCGGCCCTGGAAAAGAAAGGAAAACCATCTAAGTGTGTAGTTAAGAACAGAAGGCGACCTGGCTAGCTCAGGCCAATGGCCCATTTATACGCCAGCACCCGCTCCTCCACATGCAGCTGCTGGGTGACCTTGGGCCAGTCACACTTCTCTGAAGTCTCTCAGCCCCACTCACCTCACAGCATGTTTGTTGTGGGGGAGGAAGGGAAAGAAGATTGTTAGCCGCTTTGAGACTCCTTCGGGTCGTGATAAAGCGGGATATCAAATCCGAACTCTTCTTCTTCTTTTCCTAGCGGCTAACCAGATGTCTGTGGCAAGTCTACAAGCAGGTTCTGAGCACAAGTCAAGTTCCTGCAACTGGTGTTAGGAAGCACTGCCATTATGGCTAGTAGCTGCTGACACAGATTTGTCTAAACCTCTTAAGCTGGGCACCACAAATTCTCTTCTGGGCTTTTTGCTGCCTTTCCCCTCTTTAACGGCACTCCAATTAAGTTCCTAGCATTTGTAGAACCTCCAATTAAGTTCCTAGCAGTTGTAGAACCTGAGATACAAGACAGGCACTATTATTCTCGATTGTCTTTGAGAAAGTGACCTGCTCTGCCGTTTCAGTGTTTGACTTTGCACCCCCCCCACACACACCCCAGAAAAGTTCCCAACAGGGTCATAAACAATACAATGCAGGCAGCTGCCTAATACCGACAGGCAGGGGATATCAACCTGCGGGCAGCGTCAAGGTGGGACCAAAAGGTGCCGTTCTTTTACCTGTCCAGGTAGAAAGTGCATCTGGGTGACCGTCGCCGTTTCCCTATGTAGGCCTGTGAATTCCACGCCAGGAGCTCCGTATCTGAGGCAAGCACAGAGTCAAGGAAGAGAGAGACACACAGGAAGAGTTGCAATCCAAGCTTCTACCAGGCCCCTTCCTCCCCAACTGCGCGTTACCTGTATCAGAGAGAGTCCTGCTGGAACAGCTCAAAGAGCAGCTTGCTTCAGGCAGAGGGCAACTAGATGCCCCCATGGGAAGTCCAAGTTGAGAAGGCTACAGGCTTCTCCCAACTGCTGCAGGTATTGGTTATTTGGAGATAGACTGCTCCTGAACAAGGAGGCTACATTTACCCGTTGGGAGTAGTAGACACTGACAATCGCTTGTGGCAGCACTCTTTATTAAACGTCAATCCTGCTCTTCTTCCTGATAGAACCCGGGTGGCAAACAGCAAAACAGTTGCACCTCCCTCAGAGATTTGGGGTGGTGGCACCCCAGGACAGGGCCTTCTCTGTGGCAGCCCCTAAGATGTGGAATTCCTTCCTCACAGAGATGCACTGGGCACCTTCACTTTCCAGATTTTGGAGAATGCTGAATACATACCTTGTCGCCCTGGCTTTTGATTTTAGGACCCAGCTCCATTCTGTGATTGTAACTTGATTTAGACCATGGGTAGGCAAATTAAAAGGGACGCGGGTGGCGCTGTGGGTTAAAACACAGAGCCTAGGACTTGCCGATCAGAAGGTCGGCGGTTCGAATCCCCGCAACAGGGTGAGCTCCCGTTGCTCGGTCCCTGCTCCTGCCAACCTAGCAGGTTGAAAGCACGCCAAAGTGCAAGTAGATAAATAGGTACAGCTCCGGCGGGAAGGTAAACGGCATTTCCGTGCGCTGCTCTGGTTTGCCAGAAGTGGCTTAGTCATGCTGGCAACATGATCCGGAAGCTGTACACCGGCTCCCTCGGCCAATAAAGCAAGATGAGTGCTGCAACCCCAGAGTCAGTCACGACTGGACCTAATGGTCAGGGGTCCCTTTACCTTTACTTAGGCAAACTAAGGCCCGGGGGCCAGATCCGGCCCAATCACCTTCTAAATCTGGCCCGTGGACGGTCCAGGAATCAGCGTGTTTTTACATGAGTAGAATGTGTCCTTTAATTTAAAATGCATCTCTGGGTTATTTGTGGGGCATAGGAATTCGTTCTTTTTTCTTCTTTCAAAATATAGTCCGGCCCCCCCACAAGGTCTGAGGGGCAGTGGACCGGCCTCCTGCTGAAAAAGTTTGCTGACCCCTGGTTTACACTGTTTTTAATATTGTGTTCTAATGGTGTCACCAGTCCTGCAACCTCAGGGTGAAGGTCAGTTAATTAATAGTAATTATAATAATTATGATTTTTATTACTATTATTATTACAGAAGCGGAAGCAAAGCCCAGCTTTCTAGGAAGGGCGAGCTCTAAAAACGAGGACACGCAAAGCAAGTTTCTAGCTCTCATGGATGAAATTGGAAGGTTTTTTGGGGGGAGGGGGTGAGCAAGGTCTGTTCATCTCAGAAGGTGGAGGTGGACAGACTGAGAAGAAGCTGCAGATCCCTGAATTTCCCCAAGCAAGCAAAACAAAAATATTATGCAAAGCAGTTCAAACATCGCAAAGGCATGAAAGGAAAGGAACCAGAAGAGCGTTAGCACAATTAGCACCATTTCTACGGGAGCTGCATTTTCTTGGGGAATAATTTGGATCTTTGAACCAAGTTTTCTGCTTCAGAGTTGCTAGCCGTTGCTGCTTTCAACGTGGCGTAGACGTGGGCCCTGCACTCTGTCCCACATCGGAGTTTTCCTTTCACTTGCAGGCACGAAATTGTTGCTTTTGTTTTCCATGTTGATGGTGACCTAGTTTTCAAAGAGCCGGGCCAGCTCTCTGCTCCGCAAGCGACGGCGGCACACATTTCAGAGCAGTGAACCGTGCACAGAAGGGAGAATTCAACGGTTCTCTCTCTGGCCTGGATTTTGAAGGACGTGTTTTGGACGGGGACTCAACCTGCCCTCTAGCTTTTAGGCACGTCCAGAAGGTCAAGGCAGGTTGTTCCGCTGAGTCCTCGAACCAGGTGGGAATGGATCACAGATCACCCATCACAGGTGGATTCAAAGAGCGCAAGATGAGAACGGGGGATCATGCAGAGACGACAGAAGCCTCCTCTGAACGGGGGTGGTTCCCCCCCCATGAAATAATTACATTGTGTAATCACACAGCCACACACCAGCCTCTTAACCTACCTCACAGGGTCGTTGTAGGGATTCATTGGGGGGGGGACACACCATGAAACCCTTGGAGATAAAGGTGGGGTAAAAATGCAATAATTAAGCTGCTTAAGAAAGCTGGAGGAGCTAGCCAGATGGGGACGTCTGGCACCCAGAGATCTCCACGTGGTCGCTCCACGTGGACCCGATCTAGTCGCAAAACGCACCTGGCACCCGGCTAATTTCTAACCATGCCAAACACCCATCAGCAGCTGACTTGGAGGGAGGCAAACACCAAAGCAGGGGATCATTCAGAGACACGACAGGCTCCCTTCTCGGCGGGTGGGTGCACTGAGCTCACGGGAGCCCGTCAAAAGTCCTGCACGCAGCATCAAATAACTGCCTTACCAGTGAAAAGATTTCCAATTGCAGAAGAGGACTTCCCCCCCTCTCCTCCCCTGTGCACCTCTTAAATTTGTTTTAGGGGTCCCCAAACCCACAGGAGAAGATTTGGGTATGGGCAAGTCGCACTGAACAGGAATTTCCATGCTGGCGGGATGAGGGGGCTGGATACCGCCCTTAATGTGCTTTTCATAGGGAGCATGGATGCAACCCTGGCATACCATTTGTAAGTTTTTGAGCCAAGAACAACTTCTGACACTTTTACAGTCGCACAAACAGTAAAGTTCTCTGTACAACCCAGATCCTCCACCCCCCAAAAAAGTTTTGTCTCAAGCTGGCCTGGCTACAGGAAAGTTCGGGGTCTAGAAAGAGGCTCAGAAAGCAGGGAAAGAGCAGAAAGAGACGCGAGTCACTACATTATAAAAATCCTTGATCCTCCCCATGTCTTCCCCCCCAATAGGCAGTCCAGGGCTGCAATTAGGCATTGCTTCTTTAAGTATGAACAATAGCATTAGCGGCAGCGGGGCTGCAAGAACCCCTGAACTTTCTCACGGGTTCATCTCTCCACCCCCCCATGCCTGCCCTAGGGTAGCGTGGATTGCTTACAATTTTGGCTTCCCCCCCAGACCAGGCATAGGCAAACTCCGGCCCTCCAGATGTTTGGGACTACAATTCCCATCATCCCTGACCACTGGTCCTGTTAGCTAGGGATGATGGGAATTGCAGACCCAAACATCTGGAGGGCCGGAGTTTGCCTATGCCTACCCCAGATGGTCCTGGTAGGAAGTCTGCCCTATAGCCACATCCCCTTGCCCCAAGGATGAAGGAACCAACTGAGGCTGTTCAGGAGCAAGAGAAGAAAAGGCACTCTGCGTATGCTCAGAGGTGTTCCAGCTGCCACTTCTCGTGTCCAAAGCACAGATCAGTTTGTCCAGTTCAGGTTTCTCTGGTGCCTGCAGGGCATCAGGACCCGTTAAGGGTATAACAAGTATCAGTTCAATAAATGAGGCTGGATTTTCAGGTGTTTGGACAACGAGCTTGCAAGCTGAAATACCTTTTTATCTGAAAATACTTTCTTCCTGCCACAGCTTCCCCCAATGAATTATGGGAACTGTAGTTTGTTAAGAGGCTGAGAGTTTATAGGAGGGGAGGAAATGGGCTGCAGTCCTCAAAGAACCCCAATTCCCAGAATCCCCTGATCATTAAACCACTCTTGAGGTTGCAGCTCTGGCAGGGGAATGGGGATCTCCGAAAAACTTTCAGCATGCCTAGCAAACTACTGTTCCCAGTATTCTTTGGGGGAAAGACAGGACTGCTTAAAGTGGTATGAAACTGCTTTAAATGCGTGGTGTGGATGGGGCCTTATAAAATTATGATATCCAGCTTAAACACAAGAAAAGAGCTTTGAGGAAGAAGAGAACCTCTGGGATAGCTCAGTCGGTAGAAAATGAGACTCTGAATCTCAGGGTTGTGGGTTTGAGTCCCACATTGGGCAAGAGGTTCCTACATTGTAAGGGGGCAGTGGCGGAGCGTGGGTTGTCAGCACCCGGGGCAAGGCAAGTAATTTGCGCCCCCTAACCCGTGGATTTGCGCCCCCTAACCTGTGGATTTGCCCTAACCCCAGATGTTGCGCCCGGTGCGGCCGGCCCCCCTGCACCCCCCACGCTACGCCACTGTAAGGGAGCTGGACTAGATGACCCTTGTGGTTCCTTCCAACTCGATGGTTCTACAAGGAGCATCACACATGTGGGTCAGCAGGCCAAAACAAACACCTGCATGCCCCCTATCAGCACAATAAAGGTAAAGGGACCCCTGACCATTAGGTCCAGTCGCGGACGATTCTGGGGTTGTGGTGCTCATCTCGCTTTATTGGCCGAGGGAGCTGGCGTACAACTTCCGGGTCATGTGGCCAGCATGACTAAGCCGCTTCTGGCAAACCAGAGCAGCGCACGGAAACGCCGTTTACCTTCCCGCCGGAGCGGTACCTATTTATCTACTTGCACTTTGACGTGCTTTTGAATTGCTAGGTTGGCAGGAGCAGGGACCGAGCAACGGGAGCTCACCCCGTTGCAGGGATTCGAACCGCCGACCTTCTGATAGGCAAGCCCTAGGCTCTGTGGTTTCACCCACAGCACCACCCGCGTCCCAACCAGCGCAATACATGCCCCATAATTAATCTATCATCATTATGATGGCACTCTTACAGTCGATTCCATGCACACTCGATACAACAGAGCTTTTCCTGCAAAAGATCAACTACCAAAGGACACAATAACTGCAGAGGGCACAATCCGTAGCAAACCAGCACCCTGAAAAGGCAGTGTTGCCATCAGGTCAACCGGGTCCAAAAGGAAAGTCCGTGATCTCATGCAGATGCTATGGGGAGCATTATCCCTCTCCTTATAAAGGCTCAGACCAAGAGACGTCTGGCGTTTCCTGCTCACCCCCAGCACACACGCAGTGCCCATCCTAAACGCTAAGTCCGCCGCCACCGCAAGGCGGATTAGCTTCGTTTTATTGGGCGAAATGCTTTTGGAGATTTACAGCCGCAATAAAACAAAAACAAAAAACCCACCCCAGAATTGGCTCAGTGCAGATGCTGGGCTTTGTCGCCTCCTGCTACAAACGGTTGTTAACAAGCAGGATTTGTGCGTGCATCACAATTCTGAAGGAAAACAGGGTGGGTGGGAGTAAGCACAAAAGCACCCGGTAAACTACAGCTCCCAGAATCCTTCGGGGGAAGCCGTGACTGTTTGAAGCGGTTAGCTCCGTTGGTTAGAGCGGGGTGCTCTACTGATGCCAAGGTTGCAGATTTGATTCCCCGCACGGGACAGCTGCATATTCCTGCATCGCAGGGGGTTGGACTAGATCAGTGTTCCCCAACCTTGGGCCTCCAGCTGTTTTTGGACTACAATTCCCATCATCCTTGACCACTGGTCTTGCTAGCGAGGGATGATGGGAGTTGTAGTCCAAAAACAGCTGGAGGCACAAGGTTGGGGAACACTGGACTAGATGACCTTTGGCAACCTTTCCAGTTCTACAATTCCATGATTCTAAGAGTGCTTCACATGGTGCTTTTACATGGTATAAATGTGGAAGATTTGGTGCAGAAATAAAGCCAAATAAAGAGTAAGGCAGCAACTGCAAGGCGCGACTAGGTCAGCACAGGATAATTCCTTTTTCGTTGTCTGGAATTAAAGAGGGGATGGTCTTCTGGATAAAGACTCCTAATTCTCCCCAGAGTGTCTGCCATTCACTGGGTTCAAACAGATGGACAGAGATTCCTCGCTGGTGGGAGACAGACTGGAGATGTTTTTCAACATCTCTCTGGCAACGGCTCGAAAGCCACAGGGACCCACCGGCCATAAAGCTGCTAATATTTAGCAAAGAGCTGCCAAGTGACGAGAAACAGTCTTTAAAAGCTCTCCAAGGGGCTCTGATGTGTCACTGTTGGGCGGCAGGAGGGGGGAAAGCTGTAATTCCCCAGCCTGATGCCCCATCTGGATCAAAACATTTCAAGCCCACCAGCAGGTCAGCCAAACTGTGCACATCCGCTGGCTTTAGGGAAGGAAAGAAAACAAACAGCTGACACAGCTGGAAGAGGCCTACGAATAAGGACTGCGTTTGCGCATAATACCACACCGTGATTCGTGCCAACCATGGTTTGGGCTCAGCCAACAAGGTGATCAAACAATGGCTTGTTTCCTCAAAGCTTAATTTGTCTTTCGCCTCTTTAGGTTGGTGAGCATCCGGCCCAGGATGGCCAAACCACGGTTAAGCGAGGCTGTTGGTTACAGAGATAATGGCAAACCATGGTTCACAAGACAAAAACAAACCATAGCTAACCAACCATTACAACCATTACCAACTGGGTGCCTTACAGATGTTTTAGAACTGCAAAAGGAGCCGCCCAACTTGCATTCTTTAACTGACGAGCCATGTACCCCAAAGATCTCCCCTTTAGTTTTTCCTTCAGATTCTTAGTATGTTGCCATTTTATTTTATACCACTATTTCATTTTTTAAAAATCGCAACAAAAATATGTAAAACATTGCAGTAAAAAGCCTTATAAAAAGTTAAACACAGACATCAATTAACCATTGTGGAACGATGTATTGCTAATGGCTTGCACAGGCTGAGCAGTAAAGTTTTCAGCAGGAGTTTTAAAGTTGAAACAGAAGGTGTCTGTTGAATTTCCATTGGCAGAGAGTTCCACAAGACTGAGTCAACAACATTAAAGGCTCGGCTTCTTGTTGCTGCCAAATGAGCCTCACCAACTCGGGGGACGAATGACGCACTGGCAAGCGAGCTCAGTGATTGAGATGGGATAGAACTATTGGAATTGTAGAGTTGGAAGGGACCCCGTGAGTCATCTAGTCCAGCCCCTTGCAATGCAGGAATCTCAACAAATGGTCCCCCACCAATTTGAAACCATACTGGATATAACTTGGCTCGGAAGTAGATGCCATCAGCCTATGGCAATTTACCAAACAATGCAAGTAGAGAGGTATTGTGTTTTTAATATTCGGTTGGGAGCCACCCAGAGCTGCTGGGGAAACCCAGCCAGATGAGTGGGGTATAAATTTATTTATATTATTATTATTAGCAGCCATGGGTGCATGTTTGTGGAGACCTACTGAAATCCATGCAACTAAGTAACTTTATTGGTTTCAGCTGATCTACTCCACAATAGACTGCCCATAGAGAAGGGTCTCTGCCCTGAAGAGCCTACAATCTAAGCTCTGGTAGTGGGGAAGCATAGGAGAATAAATTGTAAAGGGTCGTTTTAATCCACATGTTATAATCTAGAGGCCTCTTTATTGAAGCCTCTTGCTAGGAAGGGTTAATTGCCTGCCCCTTTCTTGAATGTCCCTCATTCCTGGGCACAGATTTCTATTTTCCAGGGTTTTCCGACACCTGCATGGATTTTTTACCGCTCCGTTTATTCTTCCACTTGCGGGTTCCTCCATGCCCTTTATTGTATTTTTACTCTCCGGTTTGCAATCCAATCTGACTTGATTGCTTTATTGAAGGGCAGTATGCAAACGGAACGAAAATAAAACACTTAGAAGAAAGGTTGGATAAATTCCTCCCACACACAAAGTGCAAAAATGAAACCTTCCATACGTACACGGGGGCGAATAAGGAGAGGGGAGGGGAGGGTCGATTCTGGTTTCCGACTTCAAACCAAACCAGTTAAAGGATTAAGTGGTTCAGCAACCAGGCGTTAACTAAGCGGTGCTTTCACTGGAAGACGCCCCCCCACCCCTTTGTGAACTCTTACAAAAGAGGCAAAGAAAGGAAGACTTGGTGAAAGGGAGTGCGCAGTATTCTAGGAGAGGCCTCTTGGTGCACCAAGAATAAAAACTGTCTTGCTAAAAACGAGAGGGAGGGAGGGAGGGACCCAGAGATTGCTGCAGAGGCAGAATTCTAGCATGCGCTGCAAGCCTCGCTCGCTGCGGTTACACTTTCTGCAAAGGGAAGCCAGAGGATGCCAGGAGCAAAGAGGGTTTCAGATGCACCCCAAGCTGGCCGTGGGCCTAAACTTGCAGGCGGGGATCCTGCTCAAAGACTTCTGCAGCAGAAATTCAGGAGCTGACAGGCAGCGGGGAAGAGGAGGAGTGAGGAGAACGAGTTGGGTAAGGCCTACAAGCCTCACCAAAAAGAGACTGAAGCTTCTTCTGGCTCCCAGGCCCCACAATCAAAAGTCCCAAGGTTAAAGCATGCTTGGATTTGGCACAGTGGCCTAGCGGGGTGGTGGTGGGGGCGTGGCCTAGTGTACAGAATCCTGAGTGGGCGCAACCTGGCATGCAGGAGGTCCTAGATTCAGGGATGGTTTGGAATGATCCCGCTAGAGAGTAGTTGCCTGTCGCTGTGGTACCTCTGGTTACGTACTTAATTTGTTCCAGAGGTCCGTTCTTAACCTGAAACTGTTCTTAACCTGAAGCACCACTTTAGCCAATGGAGCCTCCCGCTGCTGCTGTGCTGCCGCGAGATATCTGTTCTCATCCTGAAGCAAAGTTCTTAACCTGAAGCACTATTTCTGGGTTAGCGGAGTCTGTAACCTGAAGTGTATGTAACCTGAAGCGTATGTAACCCAAGGTACCACTGTATTGAGGTAGATGGACGCTGCCCCTTGGTCTGAAAAGAGTTCCCTGCTGAATGGTATTTTTTCACCTTTCCCTTCCATATGGCAGAACAGCACAAAAACTGTAATTTTAAATTACAGCCATAAATTCCCATGCAGTCTTCATATTAAATCGTATGAACAATGGTAGTTAAGAAAGGGTTATGGAAGTACATTCCTTTTATCTCTATTCTTTTGTTTTTTTCCAGATACGTTGCTTTTTTTAAAAAACAAAACAAAACCCAAAACTATTCTTTCATAAACGAGTTTGGCTTTTATGGTTGAAGATGTTGAAAAAGGTTCTCCACAGTCGACCTGGTAGGCGACTGCTTCTGAGACTGAACTTTTCGCAAGTCCTACATCCCGATGCAAAAAAGAGAGACAATATAGTACCATTTTAAAACAAAAACTGGCTTTCTTTTTCTCTTCCTTTTTTTGAGAGAAAGGGCTGGCTAAATTTTCAAACATCTAAGCATGTTGTTTCAGGGATGCACTTTCTATGCTGCCCTAGTGTCTCTCTCTCTCTCTCTCTCTCTCTCTCTCTCTCTCTCTCTGTCTCTGTCTCTCTCTCTCACACACACACACAGAAAAGCCACACAAAGAACACAAGACAATGGATGGGATTCACAGCTTTGCCATCTCCATTCATTCCAGCAGGGCAAAGACAAGAGTGTTGGCTTCCAAAGGCAATGAATGGAGCCTAGGAAGCAGCAGCAGCAGCACCTGGGAGGCCAGATGTCCAGAGGGCAATGGCAGAGCCGGGCTTATTCTATGGCAGCAGCAGGGAAGCTCAAAGATCACATTTCCTGTTGGTGACCTTGGGGGGGGGGGTGCACATGCCGCTGGTGGGCGGGGCCAGAGGCAAAAGTAGGCAGAGCTACAGAAACAAAAAAACCACTTTGTACTTTAACAGGCTACATGCCAGCCAAGCAAAACTGTGCAGTATCTATGCACACGTACAATTGTTTCTCCATCCTCTACCTGTGCAGGCACAAGGCATCACTGCAGCTCAGGGGAACATTTTGGCTGGTCCAAAGCATTCACGGAGGGCATACAGCTGGAATGGTGAGCATGCATGTGGCCTGAGAGACTCACAAGGGCCACAGAGAGAGGTCTGGAGGGCCCCGAGTTTCCTAACCCCTGCTGTGGAGCATCAGAACACACATCACGATTCACGGTATATTCCCGGGTCAAAAATGATGAAACCGATATCACGATACAGAGTTCACTTTCGGACAATATTTCTATATACAGTGGTACCTCGGGTTAAGAACTTAATTCGTTCTGGAGGTCCGTTCTTAACCTGAAACTGTTGTTAACCTGAAGCACCACTTTAGCTAATGGGGCCTCCCGCTTCCGCTGCGCAGCTGCCACGCAATTTCTGTTCTCATCCTGAAGCAAAGTTATTAACCCGAGGTACTATTTCTGGGTTAGCAGAGTCTGTAACCTGAAGCGCCTGTAACCCGAGGTACCAGTGTGTGTGTGTGTGTGTGTGTGTGTGTGTGTGTGTGTGTATCCCCAGCCCTATTGCAAACCTGCTCCTTCGGGTTTTCTGTGCACATGCATGTGTGTGCAACCCCATCCAGGGCAGGCAAATGAATCTGTTGGCAGGACTGTTTGAGGGTGTCATCGTCCTCTTGCCAATTTCCCTCTCATCTCCCCTGGGCAGCTGTGACCTTGTTGCGAAATGCAGAAATCTTGCTGTGCAAGCTTTCACGCACTGGTGTCATTCCTCTGCGAGCAGAGTGGTATTGATTGCTGGGGGGGGGGGGCGGCTGGAGCCAGCGCTCCGACATAGCTTGCTCCTGTTCTCCGACCCGACTCTCCTGCGTTTTCAGCTTTTGGGAAATGAACGAGAGTAGCATTTTCAAAATTAATTCAAGGCTGCTTTCCAGGAAATCGCAACAGGAAGTCCTCTTACACCCCCAGCCAGGGCTTTGTGTGTATGCCATCTCTTGCATTGCAATACTCCCCAAAGTTTCCAAATGGGTGGGATACGTGAGGCTGCTTTACATTTTAAAAGGTAAAGGGACCCGACCATTAGGTCCAGTTTTGACCGACTCTGGGGTTGCGACGCTCATCTCGCTATATTCTCCAAGGGAGCCAGCGTACAGCTTCCAGGTCATGTGGCCAGCATGACTAAGCCACTTCTGGCGAACTAGAGCAGCGGACGGAAACGCCGTCTACCTTCCCGCCGGAGCGGTACCTATTTATCTACTTGCACATTGACGTGCTTTTGAACTGCTAGGTTGGCAGGAGCTGGGACCAAGCAACGGGAGCTCACCCTGTCACGGGGATTCAAACCGCCGACCTTCTGATCGGCAAGTCCTAGGCTCTGTGGTTTAACCCACAGCGCCATCCGCGTCCTGCTTTACATTTTGGGTTCCCCTAATAAGGTAAGGAGAAGACAGAGAGTTGCAAGAGGTGATTCCAAGCCACATCCCCATAGCAAAAAAAAGGGGGGGCTATGATGGCCCATTGCTATCTATAGGATTGTGGTCCCGCAATGACAGCCTTCCTATGTAAACACAACGTGTATCTGAAGGAAGGGAGGCAGAGGGAGCTTGCATTGTGCTCTGGGACAGGAGGTTTCTCTAACTGCACACGACAGCAGGTCTGTAAAAATAGTTGCGTATCTGTGTGTTTTTTCCCACTGGAGTTTGGCCATTTTAAGACCTGCATTTAAATAGACAGGCACAGGGCGAGCTGCTGCTTGAATCAGACGTCAAACAGAATGAGCACCCTGCACCCACCCAACCACCCACCCACCCGAGGAAGGCAGCTAAAATGCAGTGGTTTCTGAGCCCCAAAACAGAGCGATGTGGTTCAAATTCCCACTTAGCCATGAAGCTTGTTGGAGGACCTTGGGTCAGACATGATTGCAGAATCGTAGAGTTGGAAGGGACCCCTGAGGGTCATCTAGTCCAACCCGCTGCAATGCAGGAATCTCAGCTGAAGCGTCCATGGCAGACGGCCACCCAACCTCTGCTTAGAAACCTTGAAGGAAGCAGAGTCCACAACAGTCAAGCACATCTGTCAAAAACTGTCAGGCACATCCTCACATCTCAGACGCCGGAAAGAAGCTTTATTTGCAAAGATCAAAGAATGCAGCATACGGCTAACTTAATTTATTACTGGGCGTTTGGCCCGTGTTAACATCTATCTCCTGCCTCTCCTCCAAGGAGCTATGCTGTTTTGATTTATCCTCCTTACGACCCTGTGAGGTAGGTTAGGCTGAAATCTAAGAACGTGTGCGGAGGAGGGTGTCCAAGAGGATCCAGGGTCTGGAAACCAAGCCTTATGAGGAACGGTCAAAGGAGCCTGGTATGTTTAGCCTGGATAGCAGAAGACCAAGAGGAGATAGGATAGACATCTTCAAATATCTCAAGGGCTGTCATGTGGAAGGTAGAACAAGCTCATTTTCTCCTGCTCTGGAGGGTAGGACTTGAACCGATGGCTTCAAGTTACAGGATTCCAACTAAACCTTAGGAAGAACTTTCTGAGGACAAGAGCTGTTCGACAGTGGAACGGACGACCTTGGAACGTTTTGCGGGGGGTTTAAGCAGAGGTTGGGTGGCCATCTGTTATGGATGCTTTAGCTGAGATTCCTGAATTGCAGGGGGTTGGACTATGAACCTAAAATTCTATGATGCTATGCACATTTTTAGGGTGAGTTGGGGGAACCCATCGATACACAGGAGCCCAAGCCTGCACTCAGAAGCAGAGCAACTCAAGCACAAAGCTTATCATCGCGGGCATATCTATGCCTTCACAAATCACAAATGTCCCACCACCGCAAACACACACAAAGCCATTCTGCTGATACTTAGCACTTTACTGGCTGATCCTTCCTACCAATCAACTTCCCCCTCCTTCCCCATTGCAACCACAGCGGTGCACAGTCGAAGGCGCAAGTGGTTTTTACAGTAACTGAAGTCTGATGATGTACCAAGTTAGCAAAAGCTGCTCTTTAAAAACAACTCTTGTGGCGTTATTGCCTTTTTAATATGAAGAGGAGCCAGAACTCAACGGCAGAATCTAGGCACTGCACCAAACTGGGAATTCTTGGCTTTCCAGCTAAAGCGGGAGTGGGGACACCCTGTGGCCCTCAAAAACGTTGTTGGACTCCAACTCCCAGCAGCCCCAGCCCAGCCTAGCCAATGGTAAGGGACAATGGCAGGTGTAGTTCAACAACTTCTCAAGGGCCACAGAATTCTCCATCACTGAGCTAAATGGGACCAAGGCTGAAGAAGAAGAAAAAGTGTTCTCAGTTGGAGACTTTGGAAATCTGTCACCATTTGGGGTCAGTGTTTAGAAACTCAGATATATAAGCTAGGTGCCAAATGGCTCCTTAAACTTAAAGGTTGCAGTCGCCAAAACGGAACGGCTAGTTGCCATTTTGGGGCAAGACAGATCTAAAGTCTTATTTTTCAAAGGATGGACTGACAGTGATTGTTTCTCAGTTAAACATCTGGCTAGTTCAGATGACAACCATGATCTAGGTCAAGAACTTAGAACTCAAAAGAAGAAGAGTCACTTGGCCCACATATATATTGCCCTATTCCTAACGCTTTTTCTTAACAGTTACTGTTCCTGCTCAGGCTTCACAGAAAAAGCACGTTGCTTCCTGAAATTCATCCCAATTTTGCAGATAAAAATACAGTACAACAGATAGAATCCTACAGGATGGGGTATTAAGTGTGTGAAAACAGTCTAGATCAGCGGTTCTCAACCTGTGGGTCACCAGATGTTGTTGGAAAACAACTCCCATCATCCCTGAGCTCTGGCCTTGCTAGCTAGGGGTGATGGGAGTTGTAGTTCAACAACATCTGGGGACCCACAGGTTGAGAAAGGCTGGTCTAGATCCAAGGATTTCCAGATGGTGGAGATGTCAGGCACCATTCTGGTGCCCAGGCATCCTCACTTGGTAGCAAGTGGTCAGAAGTCAGGGGCAAAAAGGCACCTGGCGCCTGGCTAATTTCTAACACTGTCCAAGGTCCATGGGCATCATACATTCACAGCGGTGTCATAACCCCTTAAAGCAGCCGTGGATTCCCCCAAAGAATCCCGGAAACTATACTTTTGTCCAGGGTGCTGAGAGCCATTAGAAGACTCTGCACCCCCCTTCCCCTCGCAGAGCTGCAATTCCCAGAGCGGTTTAACAATTGCATCCCTCTTTCCCAGGGAACACTGGGAAATGTAGCCCTGCGAGGTGACTAGAAGTCTCTCCCTTAGCAAACTACAGCTCCCGGAGTTCTTTGGGGGAAAGCCATGTGGTGTGGCGGTGCTTTGATTGCATCGTGCAGGTGGACCCTGGAACAGCCATGGCTTCTGGGCTTCAACCATGCGTGCAAAACCCGCTCAGCCCATCGTCTTGTAGCAGACCCAGGCAGACAGCACGGGAGGCAGATGAGGTCCTCACCGTGACCCCAAAATGACAAGTTTGCGAGCTAAGGAACAGCAGCGAGCAACTCAAAGTGACAATACCATGAACTGAGACACAGAGAAATCTACAGGCAGGAGCTCCCACAAAACAGGCCGTGTGAGTGCATTGCACCCCTAGGGCGTGTCATTTTAGGAGGCGAAACTTAATTTTTGCAGATTTCTTCAGCGAGGGTTCTTAATAAATAATAATAATAATAATAATAATAATAATAATAATAATAATAATAATAATATATTATTTATACCCTGCCCATCTGGCTGAGTTTCCCCAGCAACTCTGGGCGGCTTCCAACAGAAGAGGAAGAAGAAAGAGGAGGGAGAAAGGTTGTTTTCTGCTGCTCCAGAGAAGCAGACACGGAGCAATGGATCCAAACTACAAGAAAGAAGATTCCACCTAAACATTAGGAAGAACTTCCTGACAGTAAGAGCTGTTCGACAGTGGAATTTGCTGCCAAGGAGTGTGGTGGAGTCTCCTTCTTTGGAGGTCTTTAAGCAGAGACTTGACAACCATATGTCAGGAGTGCTCTGATGGTGTTTCCTGCTTGGCAGGGGGTTGGACTCGATGGCCCTTGTGGTCTATTCCAACTCTATGATTCTATGATTCTAGAACACTAAAATACAATAACCTATTAAACTTTAAAAGCTTCCCTAAACAGGGCTGCCTTCAGATGTCTTCTAAAAGTTTGGTAGTTATTTTTTTCTTTGACATCTGGTGGGAGGGCGTTCCACAGGGCAGTTGCCACTACCGAGAAGGCCCTTTGCCTGGTTCCCTGTAACTTGGCTTCTTGTAGTGAGGGGACTGCCAGAAGGCCCTCGGCACTGGACCTCAGTGTCCGGGCACAACGATGGAGGTGGAGACGCTCCTTCAGGCATACTGGACCGAAAATATGCTTTTGAGCATGAGGAGTTCAGATCTGCTTGCCCGAATGAACGGCAGAGAGGGGCGCAGAAACTACCCCATTGTATGAAAGCAAAAAAATTGAGGTTGGCTTACTTCACCCCTTTTGACCAGGTGGCCCTCCGAAAGCTTGCCCAGGAGGGAATCCGGCCCTCGGACTGAGCTCAGCTCTCCTGAGGGAAAATGAAGATGCATCACCCTTCTTCCTTTTGCTGTTTCGCCTCCAACGCAAGTCCCTCTGCCCCTACACCCTGCCCCACACATCAAAACGCCCCCTCAAATTCTTGCCAAGCCAGGGCCTCCCAGCAACAGCGGCTTCCAAAATCCAGCCAACAGACATTCACGCCAACCAAAGACCTTTTAGCCATCACCCCCCACTTCCGGCTCCCTAGACCTCTGGCTACGTGCGGCTGGCAAGGAGGGGGGCTGGGTCAAAGGCGGACAGCGCTGACCAACTGGGCAAATTCCTGCACTGCAGCCACCAGTAACAGACGCAAGACAGGCTCCCCATTCATAAGAAGAGACACTTCGTTGACCCGATACCAGGAAAAGTGGCCCGCTTAATTTTATTTTTTTGGGTGAACTTAAAAAAATAAAAAATGAGCCCTGAAGGCAGAGGATTTTTTTTTATTTTTATTTTACAGGAGGTGACAGGGGGCATTTTTATTTTACCCGTCACTGCGGTAAACTGTAGGGTCCGGGTTTGGTTTTATTGTGAAAGAATAGAAGTTGATGCTTCCAGAGATTAAAAGCTAATTTTGATCACAGATTCCTCCAGGCCTGAATTTCGCATTCTACTGAACGCCTGTGTCTGATCCAAGAGGCCTGCAAACGTTTTGAGAATGTTAATGGAGTTAACCTCCAGAGAATCCCAAGAATCTCGGCTGTCTTACATCTTACATATCGACAAAGACCAAGCTTCTAGTCCCCATGAAGGGGGAAAGTGCTAGGGCTGTTTTTCTTCCTGAGAGGCCCCTCTTCCAGGAGCTCACCTGCCAAGCATCCAGAGGAAAAATGAATGGAAAATCAGATTATCCCCATTCTGTTCCCCCACAAGGACGTCTGGAATTTTCTCAATTCCCTTTCTTAATGTTCATTTAATTTTTAATTCCCCTTTTCGTTCGCCTTCCTGTATTGCCATGCACAAGGCACACTGACAAGTTGAAGAAGCAACAAGACACACAACACAGATCACAATATAACAATCCGACCCAACGCAAACCAGCCATTAAAAGAGACTTTTATAAAGGACTACAAGCTTGCCTCAGAGATATTGCAAGCCTGGGTCCAGGCAACCTCAATAAAGTCGGTCACACACATTTCTTGGTTTCCTGGGGCATCTAAAAGTTATACCGTGCTGTAGCCCATTAAACCAGCACGCCCCCCTGAAAGGGCAGGACAGAAAACCCCCACCTATCCAGCTCCACTCTTGAGGTCAGAAGAGGGGTGATGGTGGCGGGGGGGTTTCGTCCCCTGAAAGCACTGGGCTGCCTGCACCCGCATCCTCGTAGGGAGCAATATCTGCAAGGTGCAATTATGCAAAGCCCAATCAAAGCAGTATGTGCTTATAGTCAATAATCCATTAGGATAGGGTGCAGAACTAGGTGCTTGGCAACCAAGCCTGGAACCGTGCATATCTGGGTATGATCAAGGGGCGAGAAGTGGGGAACTTGCATTAGGCCTGGGTGAGGGATACAACTCGGCTGACCTGCATTCTGCCTTGTAACTGACCCAAGCAGGACAGAGAGCATGCAACTCTTAATCTCAAGGTCGTGGGTTCGAGCCCCATGTCAGGGGGTTGGGCTAGATGACTCCTGTGTCCTCCCTTCAAACTCTACAATTCTATGTTGACAGACCAAGGAGGGAGGGAGAGGGAGGCCACATTCAGACCACTATGATACCACTTTAAACAGCCATGGCTTCCCCCAGAGAATTCTGGGAGTTGTTGCCTGTTAAGGATGCTATGAGCCATTACAAGACCTCCCCCCCCCCAACACACACCTTTCCCCACTCATGGAGCTACAATTCCTCTAATAAGGTAAGGAAGGGACGCGGGTGGCACTGTGGTCTAAACCACTTAGCCTCTGGGGCTTGCCAATCAGAAGGTCGGCGGTTCGAATTCCCGCGACAGGGTGAGCTCCCATTGCTCGGTCCCTGCTCCTGCCAACCTAGCAGTTCGAAAGCACGTCAAAGTGCAAGTAGATAAATAGGTACCGCTCCGGCGGGAAGCATTTCCGTGTGCTGCTCTGGTTTCACCAGAAGCGGCTTAGTCATGCTGGCCACATGACCCAGAAAAATTGTCTGCGGACAAACGTTGGCTCCCTTGGCCAGTAAAGCGAGATGAGCGCCGCAACCCCAGAGTCGTCCGCAACTGGACCTAACAGTCAGGGGTCGCTTTACCTTTACCTTTAATGCCCAGCAGAAATTAACAAACTACATCTCCCAAGATTATTTGGGAGAAGCTGGGAGTGTTTTTGAAGTGGCATCACAGTAAATCGAAGGCATGGTGTGAATGTGGTCAGAGTGAGCCCAACCCTACAGAGCAGCCAATTGAAAATTCAGCAATGGGAAAAAAACCACACCAAAAAAAAGTTTGTTAGACCACTCCAGGAATTGCAGCTCTGTGAGGGGCAAGGGGAGGTCTCCGAACAACTCTCAGCACCCTCTCAGCATGACTGTTTAAAAAGTGGTATCGCAGTGCTTTGAATGTTCGGCGCGAATGGGGTCAGAGACCACCTTAAAGGTAAAGGGACCACCATTAGGTCTAGTCATGGCCAGCATGACTAATCCGCTTCTGGCGAAACCAGAGCAGTGCACAGAAATGCCATTTACCTTCCCGCTGGAGCTGTACCTATTTATCTACTTGCACTTTGACCTGCTTTCAAACTGCTAGGTTGGCAGGAGCAGGGACCCAGCAACGGGAGCTCACCCTGTCGCGGGGATTCGAACCGCCGACCTTCTGATCGGCAAGTCCTAGGCTCTGTGGTTTAACCCACAGCGCCACCCGCGTCCCTTACCTGCGTCCCTTACCTGCGGAGAAATCAATCTAATACAGTATTCAGCAATGGGTAACACACAATAAGGAAACCAGGGAAAGTTTCCTGCCTGTTCAGAAATTTGGCCGCAAATGTTCATCTCTTTAGCAGAATAAGAGAGAGAGAGAGAGAGAGCAGAGAGAGAGATTGTGTGCGTATTCAGTCTTTGCCAAGCCAGCATCAGCAGCCAACCACAACCAGGATTTTTATTTTTTATGGGTTGTAGGGGTGCTTTGCAGCATTCAACCTTCCCACCAGCTCTCATTGGCAGCCATCCCTGGGAAGAGCAATTCCCTACCAAGACCTCTCCGGAGGAGAGGAAGACTCCCTTTAGGCACCAGTGTCGGCTTTTATTTTTACCCCTTCAGCTGCTTCCTCCCCTGGCCTGGCTGGGATGTAGAGAACTTCCCCCTCCTCGCCCCCCAGCCCAACTTACTTGAGAACTTTTATCCTCTGTTCTTAAGCCCATTTCCCCCATTGTCTTCCCAACTCACACATGTCCTGAACTGAAGCCAGCACGGCTGGGCCCTTCCAGCACAACTACAGCCCCAGAAAGGGCGGGGGGGGGGGAGGAGAGGAGAGGAGAGAGAAAGCCAAGCGGCAGGGGGCTGCGACTACAAAGAACCACAAAAAAAAATTGGACGCCCCAAATTCCGCTGTTCAGAAAGCACCACATTTCTGCCTGGAGAGAACGTCTGCGTCCCCCACTTTCCCAACGAGGTCTGTACATCTGAACTGCAGCACTTTAAAAAAAAACCAATAGAAGTCATTAAAATACACACACACACACACACACACACACACACACACACACCCCTACAGTTCATTGAATGATAAGAGTTTGAAGGAGCCCCCCAAGAGTCATCTAGTCCAGCCCCGGAAATACAGGAATCATCTTAGAGGTGATGTGGTGCAATGGGTCAGCTAGTCTGGCTGCTGCTATAACCAGACTGGATTACTAGCTTCCACGCCGATATTTAATTTTTACTGTCACGCCTCAACTTTTTACTTGGGGAGGGGGGGAAGGGGCTAAAAAGACAAAACCATGCGTTTTAAATATGCACGTTGTGTTTTATTTCTTTTTTTAACATATTGACAATTCTGAGCCCTTCCTGGAGAGGGGAAGAGGAGAACGTGGGGTGCAAGAGCAAATAAGACAGAGGCTCTGGGGGGGGGGGGGAGAGAGAAGGGAGAATGTTCCCCTGCATTCTATTCCTGAGCTTCTGAACTCCATGGAGACGGCACATCTTAGCAGCAATGCCAGTGCCGAGGCTTTAAAAGAGCCTGTTTTAGAAGCCAAGATTCCTGCAGCCCTCCGAGAAAAACGGCATCTATTCAGATTCCTTCCAAAAGGGCAGGGAAAGACCCTTATTGGAAAGTGGGAGGGGGTGTTGCTCCTTGCTTTGCACCAAGTTAAGGCTTCCCGGCCCTTGTTTGCAACTTCAAACAAAACACACACACACCCCAAATCCAAATCATCAACTGCGTTTGACACCAACCCGGTTAGAAGGGTCCAGAATTGCCCTTCCAATTCTGCACCCCAGCTTTCCACCTCAGTTCACAACAGGAACTTAAAAATCAAATCACAAGCGTTAGAAAAAACGAGCACTCCCTAAGAATAGCAGGAGCAACTGCTCCGGTTTCCTTGGAGGGCGGCAAAACCAGAACCAGGAACTTGACTGCCTGTTAGCTTTCCTTTCTGCTCTGTTCACATTCCTAAGTGTACTTCATCCTAAAGGCGGGCATCTTTCAACGCATCACAGCACGTTTTGCAGGCACGTGCCAAGAAAGCTATCACAAAGTTTGGCCAAGTATGCACAACGAAAGAGGACCAATTAGTTTCCTGCCATGCACTAGTCCATGAGGTGCGGGGTAAAGTCTGTTTTCTTAAAACATGAATTCTCCTCCAGCCTTACCAAATCCCAATCCATTTGTACGGATCAAAACTGGCACCTTAACTCAGGCTCAGACACTTTCTGGTTGGCAGAGAAGGCTCAAGAACTAGGAGAATGCAGTCCCCTCGTGACTTTCCTCCCTCTAAATTCCCTTGCACCCAAGGTGTCCCATGGGCGTTGGCTGCCTCTGCACCTCCAGGGAAGGTGATGAAAAGGAAAAGAGCTTCTCTTTCATCCTCTCCCCCACAGAAGCCAGTAGCAGCAAAGCAAAGCAAGAAAACTTCCATGCTACTCCCCGCCTGCCCGGGGAATGACAAAAACAGGTGGTTGACACAAACAGGTGGCTCCCAAGCCCTGACCCCGTAATTTAAACCTCCACCTGCAATTTAGGAAGGCCAGAGAGGAGATGCCACGAGGATTACACCTGTTGCACCAACTCCATCATCCTGTCTGGGGCACACACCCCTCAGAGGTGGCACTCCTCCTCATTAGCCGGTGCAACGTCACAGCTACGAGCAGGTAAGACGAAGGAAGAAAAGGAATGTAGGAAACTTTTATGTTTTTTTAATTGCCTCTTTAAAAAAACACACACACACAGAAAACTTGAAAATCGGCATGTCTGATGTCTGAGGGTTGGAGGGATAGGAACATGCCTGAAAACTGTATGCTCTATGGGACTGAAAACACTGAAGTTACAAGCAGAAGAAGAGCAGATGGGTTTTCCATTGGCTTCAATGGAGGAACAAACACAACACCAAAAGTAAGGTGGCTTGATAATCGATACACAGCCCCACACCCCGAGTTCCAAACATGCAAAGGTGGAGACAATGAAAGGATCTGTTTCTCACTTTGTGATGAGCAGGTATTGTCAACCCTTTCCAAAAACACAGGACCCAAACATGCACTTGGGACCCGTTTCTTAATTTCTTACAACATATTTTCCTGGTGGCAGTGGTCCTGTTGGAACCCAACCTTGGATCAGGCCACAACTCACAAGTGAGTCCCGAACCACCAGCTGAAGGCCAGTGCTCCGGGGAATTCCTGACACAAAGGGTCAGATTCAACTACCTCATTCTGCTAACGGAAGCCAGCCAAAGGACTCCCACTAACGCCATGGGGTTTTCCCTCCCCGCAAATCTGCTCTGGAGGGGTGAACCTCTCAGAATGGCATGGGGTCAGGCGGAGAGGGAAGATGGCCTTGTTGAGCAAGCAGAAACTCTTGTGCTGATGGAATGACCTCCTTAGCATTGCAATGAATTCCACCCAGAGTTAAGAAGAATTGCAAAACATCTCCCTGCCTTATGGATCTGTTATATTCCGAGAATAGGAAGGTTCCTGAATACCACATCTCTCTCTCTCTCTCTCTCTCTCTCTTTCTCTCTCTCATTTGTAACAGGGGAAAGGAGATTTGATGGAAGGAGAGATGCAGAAGAGGCAACATCTCTGACAGTTGAGCATTATCACGGCTCTGCACATTTCAAGTGAAAGAAAGGAACCCATCACTGATTCACACTCTTTGTTCGCCTGGCCCAGTGAAGTCTACTCTGAGCTGCAAACGGTCTCCATTGCCTCAGGCAGAAAAAGTCTCTCCCATCACCTCCGATCTGATTCTTTTTGCCAGTGACGCTGAGAACTGAACACTGGGCCTCCCTTGGTACAAAAGCCTGGCTTTGCCATCAGCCTATGTCAAGGCCACCAGCAAGGAAACCAAGCCTTGCGTGTTGAGGTTTAGGAAGTCCCTGGCAGATCTCAGGGCCTCACTCGATCCAAAGCACAACTGCCAAGAACTTCACAGACGACCCTGAGTCGTTGCAAATGGTCTGCTGTCATCCTTCTAAAAGTTGAGGCCAAACAGCAAGCTATGAACCCAGTCCAAACCTCTCCTCTGTTTACCTGCCTACCATGCAGGGTCGTAAGGAGGATTATGAATATTGCACTTGAAACCCACTAGGTAAGAGCCCATACTTCTTTTCCGATAAAACCACCAGGGGCTTTCATGGGAACTTCCAAGCTATCGCACTTGGGTCCACAGTTTTTAGGAAACAAACGCTTTGATCAGGGTATAGGAACCTGCAGCTCCTCAAATGCTGCGTAACTACAACTTCCATCGTCGCCGACGACTGGCCTTGCTGGCTGGGGCTGATGGGAGTTGGAGTCCAGGAACATTTTTCAGAGGGGTGTCTGCAGTATGGAACTGCCCTACCCACCTCCTGTTGAGCAGCCCCACCCCCCAAAAAAAGATCAGTAGCAAGAACGGTAAGGCAAGAGAGGGCCCTGGGCTTCTCACTTGCTCTAAAACAGTGTTCCCCAACCTTGGGCCTCCAGCTGTTTTTGGACTACAATTCCCATCATCCTTGACCACTGGTCTTGCTAGCGAGAGATGATGGGAGTTGTAGTCCAAAAACAGCTGGAGGCCCAAGGTTGGGGAACACTGCTCTAAAATATACAAATGTAGAGAGCTGTAAAGTTCCAATATCTGGCTTAGATCGCTCTGCATCTGCAGCTCTAAACCAATGTGCCAAATCTTTGCAACCCTGAGCCCTGGCCACACACAACATCTGAACTCTGCTCAAAGCGGCATTTTTGCATCTCAGGGATTAGTTACTCGGTTAGCTGGCTTAATAGCCCTAAACTAGGCATGTCCAAAGTCGGGGGTCTAATTCGGCCCGCTGGTCGGTTTAATACAGCCCCTGTGGCAGTCTATCTCCTGGAGTAAAATCCTAAAAGAAGGCCCTCTTTGAAAAAAGTTTGGGCAGCCCTGCCCTAAACAATGCAGGCCCCAGATACCTGAAAAAAACGCCTTCTCACTAAAGACCCACTCAGGCACCGAGATCAGCAGAGGTAGTTCCTCAGCCCTCAGAAGCCGGGGGTGGGTGGTCCAGGCAGAGAGGGCATTTTCTGCGGCAGCCCCTAAGTTGTGAATCTCCCTTCCCACAAAGCTGCACCTGACACCTTCAGTATACAGCTTCCGGAAAATGTTGAAAACACACCTTTTCACCCTGGCTTTGGACACCTGAGGTGGATATTTTAGGACCTGCCTTATTCCTGTGATTGCAAGTTGTTTTAAACACTGTTTTTAACCTGTTTTTTTTTTAATTGCTGCAACCTGAGACCTCAGGGTAAAGGGCAGGTAATAGGAAGGCCAAGAATCGGGAGCCTTTTTTTAAAAAAATGCAAGGCCCACATTCCCTTCCGGGAGAAGCTCCAGGGGCCACATGCCAGAAATGGGTGGTGCCAGAAGCAAAAGCCTAGGCCAGGCCAGTGTTTGCATAGCTGCCCAGAGTGGCTGCAACCCAGTCAGATGGGCAGAGTGCAAATAAAATTATTATTTATTATTATTATTATTATTATTATTATTATTATTATTATTATTATTATGGCTCTGTCTATGGCCCCATCTGCATGATATACTTACAAGTATAATCATACCACATTAGGCTCTTATGGCTCCTCTCAGAAAATATTGGGAACTGCCATTTGTTGAGGGTGTTGGGGTTGTTTAGGTAAAGGTACCCCTGCCCGTACGGGCCAGTCCTGACAGACTCTAGGGTTGTGCGCCCATCTCACTCTATAGGCCAGGAGCCAGCACTGTCCGGAGACACTTCCGGGTCACGTGGCCAGCGTGACGAAGCTGCTCTGGCGAGCCAGCGCAGCACACGGAAACGCCGTTTACCTTCCCGCTAGTAAGCGGTCCCTATTTATCTACTTGCACCTGGGGGTGCTTTCGAACTGCTAGGTTGGCAGG